>NC_067140.1:38031985-39373235 GCF_903995435.1 Acomys russatus | reverse complement strand
TGACTGAGCGATATCTACTCTAAACCCGACAGTTCTGAACCAGTTGAGAGAATTTGGAGATTGAGAAATTGTGTGATGTGGCGATGTTGTAGAAAAGCCTTGCCCGTTTGCACGGGGAGATGAGGGGACCCCAGGAGTCACGGCCCAAGTCCAGGATATGTCATGGTCATGTTGTCTCAGAAAACAACTGACTTCCTTGACATCTTCCAGAGAGCTCAGGTGGCAAGTGGCAGCATGCATGTCATTCTGTGGCTCCCAGGGGACTGATGACTCTCCTGGGCACCGTGGTGTGGGCAGGAGCCTAGATTCTAACCCAGGCTCTTCTCAGAACCCCTTTCCTGGCTTCTCTTGAGATTACTATTTTGTGATTTTAACACAACCACCACAGAGTTTGCCTATCAATACCCCCCCTGCCCCCCCCCCCCGCTCAGATCTGTTCATTTTATGGATAACACCCTGAACTTAGTCAACAGTGGCACCAGGTGTCTCTGAAGGACTCAATGGTGTTCATGGCTAATACTTCCAATGCATCTTGACCTTTGTGTGGAGATGTAGGTTTGCCACAGTGACCTCACCTCTCCCATACATGGGAGCGACACCCTTGGCAGGAGGATGCTCTATTCACCATGGCTGACTTGACTGATACAAGCCCCAGGGCTCTCACTCGTAGGACTCTATGCTTCTTCCTTTTCTTATATGTATATAATTTTGTATAAATACAAATGAAAAGATGTGCTGTGTTCGTATCTTGGAGCTGTGTTAGATACTTCCAGGGACAAATCTGCTTATGGCTGTTGCATTTTCTTTTATTTTTTTCTTTCTCTCTTTGAGCTGTCTACTCCAGCAACCCAGCGAGGTGTTTTAAAGACTGTGCCTTTCTTGCATTGGGATGACTGTGAAGAATCTACTCTCTTGGCTGCTGAGGAGAATTCACTATCTTTCTTGCTGGGAGGGTAGCCAGTTACTTTGAGATGGCAACATTTGCTGGTCATACCATTTGCTAGCTATTTAACACAGCTCACCGGAATTCATGAGTGGCTGCAGCTGGTCATCCAAGAGGGTTAACAAATGCCTATGTGAACTAGGACTGGGATTGTTCCCATAGCTGCTTCTAGGAATGAGGTGGGTCTAGTCTAGGGTTCCTTAGCCTTAGAGCCACTGTCATTTTAGAGTGAGTAGTTATTTGTTGTATAGGACTGTCCCATGGATGGTAACAGTTGGCCATCCCTCTGGCTACTGCCAACTTGCAAACCTTGTGGAGTTGGGCGCCAGCCTTCTTGCTGTTCGTCATGAGCGTTGTTGCCGCCCACCCTAAAGGTCTCTGCTGGGTTACATCCCACTTCACTATGCCCGTCTTCATGCGTTGGAGCCAACACAAGTTCAAAGGTGTAAAATACACCCTCAGCTAGATGTGCCCTGTGTGCCCACCCCTTCCCTCCCACTTTCCCCTTGTGCTAGAGTAAAAACATTTGGAAATTTTGACTGCAACTTTGACTCCCTGGGGAGAGACATATGACAATAAAGCTGACCATGGGGAGCTGGTAGTTGACACCTAAACCTCCCTGGCTCCCCGGCTGTTCAACTTGGGATGTCCGTGTGCTCAGAGTGAGGAGGCTGATGGAGAACGTGCTGCCTGGAGTTTTGCCTTGAGAAGCACGTTGAACTCTTAACCCCGGAAGTCTCCCTTCCTCCATCTGGATTTGCGACTGTGCGTCTCAGCTTGCTCTCCCTCTCTGTGGTTCCTTCCCAGTATCAAAAGCCTGTAGAGTTTGGGACGGTTCCACAGGCTTCAGGGAAGTTACCTGTGCTCACAACAAGATGCTTTCTTTTTTCTTGTTTTGGTTTTTCAAGACAAGGTCTCTCTGTGTAGCCTTGACTGTCCTGGACTCACTTTGTAGACCAGGCTGGCCTTGAACTCCCAGCGATCTGCCTGACTCTGCCTCCCGAGTGCTGGGATTAAAGGTGTATACCGGTACACCTGGCTGCAAGGTGGTTTTTACCTTACACTCTGAAGTCCTTGGAAAGGCCTATTCTGTGTTCCTGTAGACACTGGAGTTCCTCTAAGACTCCTTGCCTGCCACTGTCCTTGTCTTTGTTTAGTCCCCAGACTTCCTGGAGTTTTCCCTTCCTCTTCTCTTTAGAAGAGCCATAAAACTGCTTGGCTCGTGCCTGCTTTGATGCTTGAACTTGCAGAATGAAGGAAGCAGGTTCCCAGAGGGGAATGCAGGCCTTCTCACCAGGCACTTTTGTCTCAGTCTTGCACTCTTTGAAAGCCTTCTCCACTGAGGAACTCTGCTTTCTTAAGCATGCGGCTATCCATTTCGTCTTTGAGTAACCAGAACATTCTTCTTAAGCCTCATTCATATGCCCACTAGTGTGATATTAGCCCTGCACACCCAGTTACTATGTTGTGCGCAGGAGTGCAAAGCCATGTAGCACTTGCTATTTGCCCACAGAGAACAAAAGGATCTATGGATGAATATGAGTTTGCTGATCTTTTTGTGATCTGGGGCATGACAGCAGCCCTTTCTGCCATTGGTGCCTCAGAGGCATTTCTTAGTGTCAGTGGTACTTGGGAGCTTGGATATTGATGGGAGCAGTGCTGCACTGAAGTCACAATGCCGTGGCAAGCATGGATTCAGGACAGTTGGATGTGTTAACAAGGCCCCACAGATGACAGAACACATTCTAGCTTGCTCTTTTAGCTTTCTAGGTAATATATGTATTGGTGGTTTTGTTTTTTGGGTTTTTAAATAATTTATTTTTATTTCATGTGCACTGGTGTTTTGTCTACATGTATGTTTATGTGAAGGTGTCAGATCCTCTGGAGTTACAGGTATGGACTGCCATGTGGGTGCTGGGAGTTGAACCCAGGTCTTCTGGAAGAGCAGCCAGTGTTCTTGACTGCTGAGCCATCTCTCCAGCCCCATGTGTTGGTGTTTTAAGGCATCTAAAGCTTTACCTTTCTGAGATTTGAGTAATATCTGGAGTTATTGGACACTAGTTTTCTTTGGTCAGTGTGTGTGTGTGTGTGTGTGTGTGTATGTGTGTGTATGTGTGTCTATACACTTTTGTTGCTTGGTATCCTTGGGGACTGGTTCCAGAACCCCACTTAGATGTCATGGATGCACGTGTCTTTTATATAAAATGACATAGTATTTGCATATAACTTATTAATATCCTGTGTACTTTAATTAACCTCAACATTACTTAGAATACTTAATACGGTGAAAACACCATAGGAGTGATATTATACTAAATTGTCTAAGGGGTAATGACAGGAAGGCTGTATATATTCAGAAGAAATGTATTTTCCCACTTTTAAAAAGAGTTTGGGTGTGTATGGTGTGTTGTGCCCATGTGTGATGTGTGCTTGTGATTGCACACACCTGTGCCATGTATATGGGAAGCCAGAGCAGGCTGTTGTATTTTCCTCCATCCCTCTCTGTCTTACTGCCTTGAGACTGCATCTCTTACTGAACTAGATGCTGACTGTTTTAGCTGAGACAGCTGGCCAGTGAACTCAGGACATCCTCCCCTTCGCACTTCCAGTTTGGGGTTAAAAGCATGTGCAGCCAGCCATATCTGGCTTTTTAAGTGGGTGCTTAGTATGTAAACTCATGTCCTCACGTTTTCAGGGTAAGGAGTCTTACCCACCAAGACAACACCCCATACCCTTGAATCTACATGTGGCTATGGAAGGCACACTGTATATACCTCCCTTACGTATTGCCTGAGCTGACTCACCCCTAATCCTAGGATGTTGTAAGTTGCTCACAGCCTGGGACTCTGTTAAATATTTGTATTCCGTTTCTTCTTTCTTCTGTGATGCTGAGAAGAGTAGGAACAGCCCCACTCACTGAAGGGCCACTGTCAGGTGGGATGCCTGTGCTCAGAATCCAGGCAGTATAGCAGGATGACAGTGAAGCATCAACTCATTCCTTCACAGGTCTCTCCCTACCCCTAAGTAACTACTGTGGTCTGTCTGAAAATTCATGGATGCATTGGTAAGTACACATGAACACACAGGGAGAATGCAGTGAGCTCATGCCTGCCTCTGTTTGTAGCTTATTTCTTCTTGGTGTATTGTCACCAGTTCTACTTTGAGCCACTTGGACAGGTCACCTGCTCCCATTGGTCATACCCTTGTTATTCAGGAGTGTTCAGTAGTTTCTGTCAGCCAGGCTGTGCTGCTTGGTTTGTGGAAGGCGGTTCCTCTCACTGTTTCCCAAGCCCAGGGTGTTGTGGCTGCATCCTTTTCTTTTAACTTTCTAAATGCTTGGTTTTTACCTACTGGAAAACATAGAGATTTGTACTCAAATTTTTTCATTGATACTCACTTTCACTATTACAAATTTGCCTCATTCTCCTGTCTTTTTGTGTTCACATCTTTTCATTTCAATACCATACTTTAGTGTCATCTTTTGAAAGATATTTTAAACAGTGGACGCACTCAGGTAACTCATAGCCTGGCCTGTCGTGCTGTTGGTCCTTATGCCCATCCTGTCTTAGCTCTTACGGAGTCAGTGTTCTTAGCTGCCTTTATTCCAGTTCTTAACTATCGACTCATTCTTTTCAAAACAGCCTTCCTAAGACCTTTCTGGTCTAGGACATTCAGGAAGGTGGCTGTTCTGACATCTTATAGATGAGCCAAATAAGGACCAACTTTCATGATGCCAGACAGTTCTGTGCAAACTTCCAAAGGAGGGGAGCAGCCAACAGTCCTACTCAGCAATGACGCTTATGAACCAAAGCAATGACCAGCAGAGCATGGTAACTCCAAGGGTGCAGTAGTGGCACACATACCCTGTCATGATAACTCCAAGGGTGCAGTAGTGGCACACATACCCTGTCATGATAACTCCAAGGGTGCAGTAGTGGCACACATACCCTGTCATGATAACTCCAAGGGTGCAGTAGTGGTACACATACCTTGGCAGTAACCAGAAGCTTTATGATTAAAGATCCACTCAACACAAGGAAAATCATGCTTGATATTGGAAACTCAGGGCTAGTGAAGTCACAGGTCTTGGAGAAGAGCCTACAACCACTACTTTACTAAACCAAGTAATTAGTATAACCCCTGACTACATTCTAAATATTTGTCCTGTACCCACAGATAAGTGTAGATCTCACCGCTCTTTGAGAAAACTTCTCTTTGAAACAGATAGAGACAGGGTACATTACAAAACCATTTTTCCACCTAAGTCTCTGGGAACTTTGCAAATGAGGTGGCAGAAAGATTAAAAAAGCCAGAGGGTTGGTGTGTTTGCTCTGAGGCTGTGACTCCTAGGAATGTGAGAAGCCACACCCATGCAATCTCACTAATATGACATTTTAAACTTGAGCGGAACAGGGACACCAATAGACATGCTAAAGTGGAGGGGGCAGAGGTTACAACCCTACACAAAGAGCTACCAGCAACTAATGCTGAGACTAGGGTAAATGGTCTTTTCTGTAGAAGAGACACTATCTGATTATTATCCAATACCAAATGGTCAGCCCTGAAAACCTACACACAAGTCACATTATACAGACCAATGACGTTGTGTTTATACGTATATATCTATAACAGTAATTAATGACAAAGAAGGCATGAATTTGAAAGAGGCTAAGGAGGGTGCATGGGAAGGGTTGGAGGGAGAAAAAGGAAGGGGAAAATGATGTAGTTATAATCTCGAAAAAAAAGGGGGGGGGCGTGTCACTGTCCTAAAGCATTTAGCCAAGGAAAGGAAAGTAGTTTCAGAATTAGCATGTAGGTCTGCACAGCCTTAACCTGTTCTCTTAACCACAGGCTGTGGTGGTGTTTTCTCATCCCACGCTTGTTGGAAGATGTAAGTGCAGTGTCTGCCTTCTGCTGGAGAGCTCCGTGATTGGATAGTGTTGTCAGTACTCCCCCCTCATGGGGAGAGCATGGCCTGTTAGAGTGGGAGGAAGTCCCAAGCTGGTTCTCTGCCAGGGCACGCACTGTCTAGGCCTTGGAAGGTTGAAAACGGATGGTCTGCGTTTCTCCTGGAGGAGAAGATATCACTAAGGCCGTTTGAGTCATCCTGTGCAGAGGGCTCGCAAGAGGAACGAGAGGAGCAATAAACAAAGGGCTATGTCATTCAATGTGGAGACGATGGAAAAAACTTTGTCTTTCATGGAAATATTTTGTTGAAATACTAACCAAAATATTAGATCTCTCTCTCTATCTCTCCCTCCCTCCTTCCCTCCCTCCCTCCTTCCCTTCTTCCCTTCTACTCCCCCTCTGTGTATGTGTAGGTCAGAGGACAACATGGCAGGATTGGGTTCTCTCCATCCACCATCTGGGTGTCCCCATGCAGACCCCAGGTTGTCAGTCTTGGTGTCACATTTCTATATACTGAGCCATCTCACAAGCCCCAGGAATTTCTTATTCCCCTTAAACAGTGGTCAATTGTCACAGATAAATAACCACTGCTTAAAATGCCTAAAAACAGATTTTTCTAGAAAAACACATATCTGATGATAATGTTACAAAAAACAAGATTAAGTTTCCAAAAGAACTACTTTTCTCCCCTGAGCATCCGTGGGTATAGTTCCCCTGAGCATCCGTGGGTATAGTTCCCCTGACAGGAGAGCAGTTTGTTTCTGTTTTAGTAGTGTTATTTACTGTACCAGGCAACATTTTAATGTCAAGCTTTATAAGGATGCTAGGAACTCTTGTCCCAGCCTTCATCCCCCAAGCCAAGGAGGTCATGTGGGTGGTGGCACTTGTAAGTTACCATCGCTTCTACTTTATAAGGCATTAATTGACACGGGCAGACCAGAATGGACCCCAGGACTTTAAACTCTCACTTCTAAGGTCTCTCTAGAGAACCAAGACCCAGAATCAGACTCATCGTGACACCAAGAGATGGGGATAAATTGGGCGAATTCTCTTGTGCCTGAGTCCAACTGTGATTTCTGACAAACAGCTCACTGTGCAGACGAGGTTGTGTCTGTCCTGGAGTGGGGCCACAGAGAGGGCGGGCAGCCACTGAGCTTGCTCTGGAGCTGGAGGGAAGTAGAATTTATGAATAGCTTGATTTAGAAGACTTGTAAACCCAAGGTGCCAGTTTCCAGGTGGCAGCGGGGTACTTGTGTATGTGTTGGCATGAAGAAATGAAAGTATAAAGGGTGTTTAATTTTACAGCATTAGAGCTCCCTCCCTGCTTATTACTGCGAGGCCCAGTGAGGTTAGCTGGGAGTGTCAGGAGTGTGTCTTTGATGGTGCCACTGGAGCATTTTCCAGCAGGTTTTGCCTTGAATCAGAGCAGTGTTCCTAACTAATTGGAAATGGCTGGAGAGTGAACCCCAGTCACACTTGTGAGTTGAAGCCTCTCATTTGGTTTGGAATTTTCTAAATTTAACTTGTTTTTCATTATAAAAATAAAGTGAAAGAGTTTTCAGGAAAATGGGAGAGTGATTAACAATGTAGAGTATTCATTTCATTAGCGCCAAAGCCATAAAAAATGGTTGATGCTAAGAAAAAGCAGGACTGAGATGAATACAGTGTTTCAAAAGCAGATTTATAAAAACATCCTTGTAAGCTTGATTAAAAAACATGATACTAGCCAGAGAGCCCTGCTGGCAGGAGCCCAGGGAAGGAAAACTAGAAAAGTTAATAACCACCATCGAAGAGATAAAATTGGAAAGAATGACGTATGCATTAGGGATTAGTCTTTATCAATGAAAGATAGAAATGATCTGGAAAATGTTAAAGGGAAATTGTAAACATGGGTGGAACCTAGGCAAAGGCAGCAATGATGTAACCCAAAAGATTTAGCTTTCCTAAAATGCATTTGTTACAATGATAAAGATCCTGCTAGAAAAATCTAAGGGATGTTGAAAACATAATGAAGTTTTTTATTAAAAAAAAAGAAAAGCATGTCAGAGCAATCAGAGATAATAATGGAACACAGAGACTAAAGACATGGCTCAGTGGGTAGAGTTCTCTAATGAAGACCTGAGTCTTCCAAGCATCTACAGAAAAACCAGGGTCCGACTGCTTATTGCCATAACTCCAGCATTGTGCATTGCTGGGGTGGGTGGTGGGTGGGGTGGTGGTGGACAGGAGGGGCAGAAACAAACAAATCCCACAGCTTGCTGGCTGTCCAGCCTGTCTGAAATGGTGAGCTCTCCTGTCTCAAGATAGTAAAAAAAATGGTAGAGGAAGACATTTGACATCTTGTTTGGCCTTTATATGCACACATGGATTCACCAGCATACTTACGTACATGCAATACACACATGCACACACACAATCCTTTCCCCTTGTCCCAAATTGGAAACAATGTTTAGAGTAGATGGGATAATATTAGCATCCCCTGAAATCACCCATAGTTCGTGACTCAGCAACAAGTCCTGCACAGAGCTAGGCTCCATGGGGCAGGTGGGATCCCTTGCAGTCTTCGATGTCTGCATCTTTTTCTGGTACTCTCCAGTGCTTGGCTCAGTGCTTGGCATCACATTGGTCAGGCAGCAGGGTTCCAGGAGGTCATCTAGAGGAAGCGAGAGCGGGCAGTGTGGCGAGGTGACTGCAGCTGTGAAGATAACGAACAGGGAGTGCTGATGACTGCATGGGGAATGAAATTTACTTGCCCACGCCAATGGTGCCCTTTGGTGACAAATCATTCTTTTCTCTTGATTGTGGAACAGCCTCATTGATCTTCAAAGACTTGTAAGGATCATTACAAGAGCTATCAATGGCTTAAAAAGACAAAGAAAAGGAGGCCTTTGTGAAGGAAATAGATTAGAGCAGTTTAAAATCAGGCGATAAATTAGACACAGGCATCATGCCCCGTATATAAAGGGTTTATGGTAGGTCATTGAAAACTGTTGTGGATCTTAATTCCATGGAAAGGAGGTTCACATTGTTTCCTAACTGAATGGGAGAAACATACTAACACCATTACCAAAAAAGCCAAACAGTTCTCAGTTCTATTTAAATATTATTAGTAAAGAAAAAAATTAAACACTGAGAATCTTACTCTGGTTTATTTTAAAGTGAAAAAATCTACTGGTGAAACTATACAGATAACTCCAAGTACAGCAATAAATACAATGTTGGAGGGGAGTAAAGGGTGATGCTTATCTGTATCTATACACATGTGTTTTATGTCTATATATCTATATACATAAATACATATGTATACACACACATATATACATAGATTTGATATATCGGCTATAACACTAAATGTAAGCAAAATGTTTCTAACACTTAAATAGAAAAAAGTGTCACCCATGTGTTCTGATAAGAGATTAAGTAAAAAGTAAGAGAGAGAAATCAAATGCAGCCGGGTGGTGGTGGCAGCCGTGGCGCCTGCTTTTAGTCTCAGGATTTTGGAGGCAGAGGCTGGTGGATCTCTGTGAGTTCACAACCAGCCTGATCTACAGAGAGAGTTCCAGGACAGCCAAGGCTACATAGAGAAACCCTGTCTCAAAACAACAACAACAACAACAATAACAACAAAAGAAATCGAATGCAAAGTTAAGGAGATAAAATTCATTCTGTAAGGGGACTTGATGGTGTCAGTTTAGAATTTACACGGCATTGAGCACTGAGGTAGATTAAACAGGGCCACTGCTTATGGCAGCAGGTC
Source organism: Acomys russatus (assembly GCF_903995435.1). Lineage (NCBI taxonomy): Eukaryota > Metazoa > Chordata > Mammalia > Rodentia > Muridae > Acomys > Acomys russatus. The sequence goes on along the minus strand of NC_067140.1, from coordinate 39,363,627 downwards.
CATTAAGCCACAAATGTTTCACCATCATTCATAAAAAGGCATGAGAAACCATGAACACAATGGGAATGTTGAAGGCTCTTTAAATATTAAATTAGCTAGTGTATAGAAGGTCAGAATTGTTTAAAGAATACATATGTTTAATGTTTTCTCAGAGTTTTTGGCAACAGTGATGTTGCGTTCTAAGAACTGAGGGTGGATGGAAATATGCCCACAGTTGGGAGTGGGCAGTTGTACTCACTGGTCCTTTCAGGAGCCCCCAGGGGTCTGCCTCCATACACCTGCCCCTTGGATCTGTAGAATTGTTGGCTATGGAAGCTTGGGTATCAGTCCACCCTGCTAATGAGATGGGAAGGCTCATTAAATTTGGAGCTGGCCTTAGGGAGCCTGACACCAGCAGCTGCCCAAGGGTGTCTATGAGTGAGAAATGACAAGAACAGCTTGGGGCCTGTTACAAGGACAGAAAAGAAAGGTAAGGGCTTGTGTGCGCGTGTGTGTGTGCATGTGCGTGTCTGTCTGTCTGTCTGTCTGTGTGTCTGTCTGTCTGTCTGTCTGTCTGTCATTAAGCACTTGCAGTATTGTTTATGGAAATATTTAACCACAGTTACATTCTGGAGAGCATTGTTAGGTAATTTTATTCTGTGACTAGCATTTATGAAGTGTGCTCACACCACCAAGAAAGATGACCCTGACATCACCAGACAATTTTATGGAGCCACTGTGGTTATGTGGGCCACTGTGGACTGAAATATTCTTATATAGCACATGACTCTGTTATACTTATTGTTATTTTTTGAATACTATCCATCTACATGAGTTTACTCTGATGCCTTTGTTAACTGTACAGAGTAGCACTAGCAGTGGCCACGTCCATCCCGAGTGCCCCTCCCCACCCCGTTGGAATACTGAGGAAGTGCCATCATGCATAAGGTGGAGAAAGGGGGAAGCAGCAACCTTAACCTTATCTCCTCTCCATCCATTTGCAGATAGGTCTCCAGCACCTAGACTTGCTTGATGGGTGCGTGCAAACTTGCATAAAATGAAGGTGGAGCTCTGCCTAGGGGTCTCTTTCTTCCTCGGTTTGTAGAAGTGATGCTGGTCAGCTTGACTGGGAAGAGATCTGCCTCCTGGCCCATACCCTACACACAGCCAAATGCAGCCTTAGGGAGTGTATGCTTGCTCTTTGTCTCTGTAACTCAGGCTGTGGCTGTTTGCTGTCTGTCCTGGAGGTTTCTCTTTCCTCTTTGAAGACCTGGCTAGTGAGTCTTCCCTGGAAGCCACAATTCTGTGTTCAGCTCCCAACATAGAGTTAATCACTGGCTTTTTAAAAGCCACCACCACCTTGCACTTGCTACTGTTTCATACTCTATCAAACAGACCATGCTGTATTACAGTTTAATTTTGCTTGTTCTTAGCCTTAAGTGGTTAGTAAACCATTATAAAATCATAAAAGTAACATAAGTTCTTGAAACATGTATTTTCAACTTACTTCAAATTCTAATGTATAATATCTAATATTAGAATAACATAATATAATATACAATATTATATATAATAAAATATATAAATACTACATATAATACATAATGTTTATACTATAGTTAATATATAACTAAAACATATAACAGATTTATCAAATGTTAACATGTTTCATTTAAATTTGTATTTTCTTTAAAAAAAAATATTGCTGATATTGTCAAAGACTTAATCTCATCTCACTGTGTACTCTCCTAACCAAGAGGTCATGGCTATCCTCAGATGAGTTTGTGTCATCTCTCTGTGGGGAGTGTGTGTATGTGTGTGTGTGTGTGTGTGTGTGTGTGTGTCTGTCTGTCTGTCTGTCTGTGAATATGTGCATACTCTTTATGTGGATGCCAGGGAGTTGACAGAGTATGTCTTCCTCCGTCATTCTCCGCCATGTTTTTTGAGACAAGGTCTCTCTCCCTGAACCTGGAACTTGTTGATTCAGTTAGGCTCCCAGGCCAGTGACCTTCAGGGATCTGGCTGTTTCTGCTCTCCAGCTCTAGGTTATAGCTGTGCATTAGCATTTTAAAAGAGTTTTACATTCAAAGTAGATTTTCTTTCATACAATATATTCTGATTATGGTTTCCCTTCCCCTAACTCCTTACAGATCATCTTCCCCACCCATCCAAATCTATAGTCCCCTTTTTTGCTTAAGAAACCTAACAAACATCTATAAATAAATAATTATGAAAAATAAAAGCTTATAAACCAGAATAGGGCAGAACAAACAAAAAACAAGCCAAAGAAAAATCACAAGGAAATAAATATACACTGAGACTTGCACATTAGCATACACAGAAAACTCATAAAAACAGAATTAGAAACCATAATGTATAAGCCTAAGATCCTTAAGACAATAAGTAGGTAAGTAAATAAATAAATAAATAACCCTGACAAAGCATTGTGAGACAAAAAACCCAAAACCTCCAGAAATGCTACTGAGGTTATTTTGTGTTGACCATCCACTGCAGGGAGTGAGGTTTTCCCTTAAGTGTAGTCTGTATACCCAGTGAGACTTCATTGTAGAAAATGAATTTTTCCAGCCGGTATCAATAGGAGATAGCTTCTGGGTTAGGGTTGGGGGAGGGGTGTTATGGCTACTAACCCCTCTCAGCGCTGGGACCCCCATCTGGCTTAGGACTGTGCAGGTGCTGTGCAGGCTGCCACGGGCTCTGAGTTTACATATTTATCAGTCCGTTTGTGTGTAGAAGGAACTTCTTTCCTGGTGTTGTCCATCCCCACTGGCTCTTAGCATCTTTTTGTCTCCTCTTAAGCATAGTTCCCTGAGCCCCAAGGGTAAGGATTTGATGGAGACGTCTCATTTAGGACTTAAGTGTTTCAAGCTCTCTCAACTCTGCATATTGCCCAGTTGTGGGTCTTAGTCTTTGTTCCTGTCTGCTGCAGGAGGAAGCTTCTCTGATGATGGCTGAGCAAGGCTCTGATCTATGAGCATAGCAGACTGTTTTTAGCAGGCATTTTATTGCTATGTCCTTTTAGTAGAATAGTAGTATTGGTTTTCTCCTGGGCCCATGACTTATCTAATCTCAGGTTCTTGGCCACCTGAGCAGTGTTGGGCATGGGCTCTGTTTCATGGAGTGGGCCTCAATGCCAGTGAGGTACTGGTTGGCTACATTCATAACTTTTGTGCTTTTATTGAACCAGCATATCTTGCAGGCAGGTAACCATTGTGGACTGAAGGGTTTATAGCTGGGTTTATGTTTCTTTTTGTCCTCTGGTAGTGTGCAGAGTACCTTCTAGTACATGAACGCTAGTCAGTAGCGGTGAAGGCCCTAGGTAGGCACCAACTTGACTTTTCCATGTTAAGTGAGTTCAGTGAGCAATAGGGCCATAAGTTTGTGGAGAGCAACCAGTGGCCTTAGCCGTCACCTGGGTTGTCTGCGGGCTTCCATGTTTTTGTTTTTGTTTTTAATGTGGGCTCTGAGTATCTGACTCAGTCCCTCATGCTAGAGACGGGGTATTGCTAATAGTCCAGGCTGCCCTTGAACTCATATTCTTCCTGCCTCAGCCTCCTAAGTGCAGGGACTATGGATAGGCCACCATCTCGAGATCTTAATGAGCTTTGAAAAGTATATTTGCCAGCCAGGCATGGTGGTGTATGCCTTTAATCTTAGCAAATTTGAGGCATGGGGATCTCTTTGAGTTTCAGACTGGTCTACAGAGTGAGTCACCAGGGCTTCATAGTGGGGCATAGCTCTTTTGCCTTGGATAGAAAATCTTCTCCTTCTATGTTTTGGAGCACAGGATTGAGTTTCTTGGGGAGCTCTAGAGGACACGCTGTTTCACTATTGGACCTGTTCTGGGGGCCAGGCTAAGGTCTGGGTGAGTCCTGAGAAGTCATGATGCACTGTGTTTTGCAGCTCTTGGCCACAGCTCATCTCAATATGTTTCTCCTCACCAAAGGTCCTTTTTCCGACCCTGTGTGGCCGTGGTGAGGAGGCAGTAGCTGATGATGATCTGTCCCTTGTTGGTCCGTGCTGGCTTTTAGAGGCACAACAACTGCTTCTGAAAGGCTCCTGAATTTGGGGGAACCTTTGGCCACCATACCTGAATGTGAAGTTGCAGTAAACAGGAGAGACTCAGAGCCTTGGCTTGGAAGTTATATGTATTAAAGGAGCCACTTTAATATAACAGACAACTACTTTTTCTGTCTAAATTTCGTGTGAGAGCTAAAGGGTAGAGCAGGATGGAAATACACTAAAATCTCTTTATAGACTTGATCTGTTTGTGTGCACAGGACACCATCCACCATGAAAGGACATTTAGTGGCTTAGAAGCCCAATGTACGTGAGGAAATAAAACAGTGTGTTTGCAGAATAAATATCCACATCACATGGAAGTGGTACTGTGAAGATAGATAAAACATGGTCAAGACTCAACCAGAAGTAGATGTGATCAGGACTGTGGGAGAGGAAGCCCAGACCTTAAGGGCAGTAGTTTCAATCCTGTGGGGTTTGATTTCTAATTATTTTCCACTGTACAGCCTGAGATTTTAGGTTGCATGTATGTTTTGCGTTCTCTCTCTCTTTCTCTCTCTCTCTCTCTCTCTCTCTCTCTCTCTCTCTCTCTCTCTCTCTCTCTCTGTGGTGTGTGTGTGTACACATGCACATACATATAAATATTATTAGCTTTGGTCCCAGGAAGAATTCAGCATTGGATATGAGTTCTTTACTCCCTGGCCTGTTTGGAACGTCACTGGTGTTCTACAAGGTCTTTTTGTTCCCTCACTCATAAGGCGACACAGTGGGTGTGGTTGGAATCCAGCTTCCCCCTTCCTAAGCAAATAAGACTTTGTCAAGAGAAACTGCACATAGATTTCAGGTGCTGTACAGTGTGTGCTAAGATGGAATTCCAGGCTGGCCTGGGCTGAGTCCAGGCTTGTGACCGAGTGTATACACTACATCTTGGATAGTTTATCTCTTCCTTTTTTTTTTTTCCTGGGCATATTTGGAGTGGTTGAGGCTGAGCTGGAAAGAGGATGTGCTCTCCCATGAATACTCCTCTTAATCCAGCGTTCCCTACTGTTTGGCACTTTGTTCCAGGTCACAGGCCTGTGGGAAGTGCTTTGTCCACTTGACCTTCTTGAATGCCCGCAGGGTCGCTGGGATGAAGGGACTGTGCAGACTATGCTGAGCGCAGCTAGGCCTAGTGGGAGGCCGGAACTCAGAAGCTCAGCAACTTGCCTGGACTTGGACAAACCTGGGCTCTCTCACCTTTCAGCCCTGCTGTGTAGTTGTTGATGGACCGAAGCCTCTGCCTACCTCGATAGGTCCTCTGGTCAGAGAGACCGGGGCCTTCTCTTGGAGGTTCTGGCTGTAACGAGAGCACAACTTAGGTTGTTAGATGCAGGCTGGAGACAAAGGATGCTGTGGACTCGGTGACATTGGGAAGACATTCTATTTAAACGGTGGGAATAGTCTGGACATGTAAAAATGGCATGAGACATTAAACCAGGAGGAAGTAGAGTCAGCTAAGCCCAACCTGATTGTCATAGCTTGGAAGTTCCCAAGCTTGGATACTGTGAAGCAATAAAATAATGTTTAAAAAAAAAGAAAAAAGAAAAGAAAAGAAACCTCCATAGTTGCGTATCTTACCCTGGGTCACCTACTTTTATTTGATGAAACAAATGCAAAATGTGCCCTCTATTATTTCATTACCACTGTATGAAAGAAATCACTGTTTTTGTTTCATGAGTGGGTATGTGTGTAGGTGTATGCATGTGTGTGTGCCTGTGTGTGTGCGTGCGTGTCTGTGTGTATGTGTGTATGTGTGTGTGTGTATGTATGTGTGTAGGTCAGAGGTCAACCTCGGGTGCCATTTCTCAGACATCACTGGCTTTGTGTTTAGCGAGAGGGTCTCTTACTGAATTGGAACTTGCCCTATAGCCTAAGCTGCCTGGCCCATGAGCCCTAGGGATCCACCTGTCTCTGCTTTCCCAGCATTGGAATTATAAATATGCCTTCCCACATCAGGCCTTTTGAAAACATGGGTTCAGGAGATTGGACTCACGCCTCAGCAACCACTTCATTGACCGAGGTCTTCCTCTAGCACCAACAAATCACGTTTTACTAGGAGAATACAGCTGTAGCTTGTGCTCAGAATAAAGCCTGATCCTTTCAGTCTGGGGGGGGGGAGGGCATACACATTTATTTTCTGCTCTTCTTTATCTGAAGAGTGAAGCTGGTGTCGCAGGCCAGGATGTTTCTATACCACATATCTGGGCCCTGATGGACAGAGCCTGCCCTGCCAGGAGGCTGATCTGGATCTCGAGATGGGAGGTTGTGGTGCAACTAATTTTCAGGGTTGGGTCAGTTGAGATGTAGGGGACCCTCACTATGCAGAGGAACAGGAGGTCATTGTGAAGACAGGAGCGGGTAAAATGTGCTGACAGGCGGGTGGGGCAGAGCTAGCCCAGAGTCAACATTCATTTAGCATCTATCAGGAGTAATGTCAGTTTGGAGCTAATCCTGAATCATCACAGATGGAGAAATGGACCTTTGGGTGTACCTAAGTTGCCTCTCAAGTGAGTCTCAGAGTTGGGGCTTAGAGTGAGTTTAACCCCCTGCCCCAAGTTTCTAACCCTAGGATGTGCAGTAGATTCATGTAGCCTGACAGTGGTGGCATGTCTAGGCACTTCTGTATGTAGTTGCCTTGTGACTCTTGTCACTGTTTCAGTTGATTTCATTGATCTTATGTGGGTTCTCATTAGTTGGTGATTACATCTAGCACACACACAAACATTTGCACACTTATACCCACACATAGAACAAAAACAGTAATTTCTTTCATACAGTGGGGATGAAATAATAGAGGGCACATTTTTGCATTGTCTTGTTTCATCAAATAAAAGTAGGTGTCCTAGGGTAAGAAACCCAACTCTGGAAGTTTCTTTTTTTCATTGTTTTATTGCCTCAACAGTATCCAAACTTGGGAACTTCCAAGCTATATGACAATCCATTTGGCTTAGCTGACTCGATATCCTCCTGGTTTAATTTATCAAACTGTATTTACATGCCCAGCCTATTCCCACCATTTAAATGGAAACATCTTCCCAAAGCCTTCAAGTCCACAGCATCGTTTGCCTCCGGTCTGAACCTGACAGATCTGTGTGCATTACACTCATGGTGTGGAGATCACATTTTCTGATTCCTCCACTCCTAGTGCATTCCCAAGCGCTCCCAAAGCCTGGCTCTGCTGCATGCCTTGTGCACCGGTGCTCTGCTTGCACCTGCACCCCACACAGGGGGGTCAAGTGAAGGGTCAGGAAGTGAAAGAGGCCTCCAGACTTCTCCTGCTGACCGTACCTTCCTGCCCCTTGGCCATAGATGCTCCCCACTTGGATTGGCATGAACCCCAGGGATCCTCCTTGATAACTCATAATGGAATCTTTGAACAGCTGCCCAAAGATGGTGTTCAGATACCCCTCCATTTTTCTCTTTTAATGGAAGCTCTGACTGACTAGGTGGTTAATGGGTCCCCAGGTTCTCGCAGGCCACTTAACTTCGTCATTTTCAAGCATTATCCATGGGGAAAAAATCCACTCCTCAGATGCTTTAAGGCATCAGGAGCTCAGGCAAAGCCAGCCTCAAGTTGTGAGCAGCGGTTTTGATTGCTGTGTTGGGGAAGGGTTGATGACTCTCAGCATGAGGGGGAAGTGAAGGCCCTACCCATGATTTATTAATCACTTCTATGCTCATGGCTGGCCTAGCTCTCCAGGGAGCCACTGTGTGAGACTGCTCAGACTTACTCTTGCTTGAGCTGTCTGTCTGCACAGCCTGTGCTGCGTCTAAGGCTTTATCTCTGGAAGTTTTTGTTCTGGCAGTCAGCCAAATGGTAGAACCAGAGCCATACCCCTTGAGTAAACCCCTTCTGCTTTCACGGTAGCCTGTGGGGCTTGCCCTTGGCAGAACCAGCCTCTCCAGAGAGGAAGCCTGTTGGGCACACGTGAGTTTGTAGAGGCTTTGTTTTGTTTTTGTTTTTGTTTTTCAGAGACTCACTGATAAAAATAGTTACATCAGTGACTTGGTACCAACTCCTGGTTTGTTGTTTGAAAAGGCATAACAGCTCACTGCCTGTGAGGTTGCTGGCCTGTTAGCTTTTGTTTTCTTGAATGTGGTTTTGTTGTTGTTTTGTTTTGTTTTTATGAGGAGCAAAGAGGTCAGACTTGATCTTTTGGGAGAGAGGCTTCTGTGCAGCATAAACTTGTTCTGTGTGTGGCAAGAGAAGAGCTTCTTGTGTGACCTGGAATTGTCTTCGCTGCCTTTAATCCTCTCAGGAGTCAAGACTCACGAATTTTGAATTGTGTCTCCCTAAAAGATATATCCACACCTTAGAAACTCATATTCATACCTGTGGCTGTGACGTTTTGCCAGAGGAGAGTATTCACTGATAGAATCAGTTAAGATGATATTGGGTCAGAGTTGACCCTCATCTCGATGACTTGTGCTTTTGTGTGTGTCTGTATGCATGTGTATGGTCAAGTGGGTGCACATGTGTGTACACATGGAGCTAGATGTTATCCCTGGGATCAATCTCCTTTGGTGGATGTATCCATGGAGGCCAGAGGAGGACATTGAATGTCCTACTCTTACCACTGTCTACCTCATTCCTTTGAGATAGGGTCCTTACTAAACGTAGACATAAGATGACAGCTAGCAAGCCCCAGAGAGCCCTCTGGGTCCACTCTCCGTGGCACTGGAATTAAGGAGGCACATGGCTGCATCCAGCTTTTTGTTAGGTGCTGGGATTGGACTCAGGTCCTCATCGTTGCCTAGCAAACACTCTTACTCACTGACCTGTCTCCTCAGCCTCTACCTTGTTTTTTAAGACAAGGTCTCTGATTGGACTAGGCTAGCTGTCCAGCAAGAGCTAGGGACCCTCTTGTCTCTTCCTTCCTAGTACTGGGATTGCAATCAGGGATTCTAGGGATTTAATTCAGCTTTTTAAAAAAGACTTATTTATTTATTATGCAGTGTTCTGCTTGCATGTATACTTGCATGACAGAAGAGGGCATCAGATCACATCCTAGATGGTTGTGAGCCACCATGTGGCTGCTGAGAATTGAACTCAGGACCTCTGGAAGAGCAGCCAGTGCTCTTAACCTCTGAGCCATCTCTGCAGCTCTTTAATTCAGATCTTAATACTTGCATAGCAAACATTTTATGGACTGAGCCATCTCCCCAGTCAAACACACACACACACACACATACACACTCATAGGGCAAATGATGAAGATAAGGCAGAAATTGGAGTGATGTTCATGTAAGCCAAGGGATGCCTGGCATTTTCAGCAACTGCCAAAACTAGAGCTCCAAGAGGAAGTTTTCCCTGGAAGTGGTCATCCAACATTTTGACTTTGAACTTCTTGACTTCAGAAGAAAAAAATCAGAGACGTCTTGTGTCTTAATCCACTCTACTGCTTTTAATTGTTAGACAGCCTGTGGAAATAATCAGACTAACCCTGTTTTGCCAAAGAGCACACAGGGCTCAGAGGTGTCAGCCATTCTGCCCTGCGACACTCAGCATTCATGCAGAAATAAGTGATTGGGAGTGCCAGATAGTGCTGCCAAGTCTGTGCCCTTGTCTCCCCCCTCCATCCCCCCCCCCCCCCCCCACTGCTGAGCCGGCTCAGCGGTGACTTCCTGATGCTGGTAATCTAGGACATTTTAATGAGCAGTGTGATCTCAGAGGGAGTCCACACAATTGCCATGTGGATCTGCTTCGTGTCTGGGACAGAGCCGAAGTTTCCCTGAGTGGCTTGGTGGAGGCGGGGCTTGCTTTTGTCAAGTGGGCGCAGCCTGGTATCTCCTGTACAGCAGGTCTGTGTGGGGTAGAGACTGGTGCCATAGTCCACATTTCAGTGAGGCTAGAGGAGACCAAGGCCTAGGGAAAGGTGTGAAAATTCACCCTTGGCTTCCCCAGTGCAAGTTGAAAGTAGGGCTTGTGATTTGGAAGGAACATTAGGATACCAGTAGAGGCTTTTAAAAATTGTGTGTGTGTGTGTGTGTGTGTGTGTGTGTGTGTGTGTGTGTGTGTGTCAGTGTCAGTCTTGTTTGAGGCGGGGGTCTCTTACTCATCACATGAGCAAACCTAGCTCTGTATGTGTGCTATGAGCCTCTGAGGACTCTCCTGTCTCTGTCTCCTACCTCATCAAGGTGAAGAGAAATTATAGATACCCTCCCACACTATGCCTTACTACCATGACCCACTGTATGTGGGCGGGTTCTAGGGGTCTAAACACAGGTCCTCACACATAGACTGCCAGCATTTCGTTTAAGTGCCATCTCCCCATTCTGAGCCATTATTATTATTATTATTATTATTATTATTATTATTATTATTATTATTATTATTATTATTTATTTGCGGGGCATGGGCATAGAGTCTCAGGTAGCCTAAGCAGCTCTTAAACTCTTCTATGTAGTCACAGAGAAGTCCCCATTGTCCTGGCTGTTTCCTGAGTGCTGAGCTTACACTTGTATTACCATGCCCGGTTTTATGCAGTGCTGGAGACTGAACCAGAGGGCTTTGTGCACGCTAGGGGAAGCACTCTACTGACTGAGCTACACCACCAGCCTTAGCCCCAGTGGAACATTTTCCTGAGGTGAGTAACATGAGATACTGGCCATTTTATGGGCTGAATTGTATGTCCCCCCAGTTCGTATGTTGTGGCCCTAACCACCAATACGTCATATGGAGACAGACCCTCTACATAGGCTGTGAAGGCAAAGTGAGACCGAGTGGCTGGCCTCTAGTCGAGTGTGACTGGTGACCAAAACAGGAAATTTGGGCATGCATAGACATTAAAGGGAAATGGCCACTGGGAGGTTGGACAGGAAGTGGATTCTCTTGCTACCAGCGTGTAGATTCTGGGCATCAAACTCAGGTCCCTAGGTTTGGTGGAAGGTGCCATTAGCTGCTGAGCTATTTTGCAGCCCCCTTTCTATGATATTTTCTGAGATGGGATTTTACCGTGTAGCTCAGACTGGCCTCAAACCTGTGATCCTCCTGCATTCAGCCTCTCCTGAATTCTGGGATCACAGGTGTGCACCATCTTACCTGGCTTGTATGGCCACCTTTCGGTGATTGGGTTTGACATTGGCTACAAGTACAGTGGTACTGAGTTTGAAAGAGCCCTGCCTCCCTGCCCAGCTTATCACTGACCATTGCTTAAGAAACAGCACTTGAGGAAGCTGTTAGTGTGCCCCATCCTGGTGTGTGTGTGTGTGTGTGTGTGTGTGTGTGTGTGTGTGTGTGCGCGCGTGTGTGTACACCTCCAACCCGGCAACAGTCCCAGTGTAGCTTCCTATTAATTTGAAATTTTTGTTCTGAAAAAGAAATGCAGCCAGATGGCTCAACATTTATGACGTGTGCAAGAGCAGAGTGAAGCTTCCTTTGCTCTGGCCTGGCCTCCCCGTGTGCTTCCCTGGAGGTGTCTCAGTTTTATTTACTAATAGATTTCAGATATTTCCTGGTCAGGGCAGAGAGGAATTCCTCATTCTGTCTTTTGAACCCCTATATAAGGCCAAAGCCCTCTCATCTTAGTTACATGGCTCATGTCTCTCTGTTTTCTGGCTGTGCCATCATACATGGCTGTGGTTGTTTCCTATGGGGAGGTTGGCTGGCTGTGTCCTCACTGTTATATGGTCTCATACACATGTCATTCTGAATATTCCCAGAAATGGAATTGTTGAGCCTGGGAGCCAAGGGCACTTGTGGTTTTGAAAGATGCTGCCTAATTGCCCTCTGAAGAAGTTGTACCAGACTGTTCCCCACCAGCAGAAGGTGCGGGGGCCAGCTTCCCCACTGCCTTCTGAGCCAGTGTGTTAACACAGCCAGTCATCTGTTAGAAGTCTAAAATCCACTGGCATTTCTTGTCTATGAACTGTTCATATCCCTTCTGATGTGGAATTGATCTTACCAGATTTTTCTCTTATTGACTTGTGGGAACTACTTATACATTAAGGAAATTAGCCTTTTGTGATATGAGCTACATGTAATATTTCCCTCTTTAGTCACATTCCTTAATCTTTCTCATGAAGTCTTGATTTTTCTCTTATTTCTCAGGAAAGCGTTCTTTCTTCCAAAATCACATAGTAAAAAGCTTGTGTTTTCTTATGTGGGTTTGTTTGCTTATATCTTTCGGTTTGTAGACGAACTCATGCAACTTTTGTTTATTCTGTTGATGAGGTGAAAACCAGAGACCTCACTGTATCCAAAGGAGGACAGTATTTTGGTGTGCTATGTGCGTGAGGGGACCCAGTGGCCCTTTCCCCCAGGTGGCTACCACATGACTCCTGTTACTAATTGTGTAGCTCATTTCTGTTCACTGTTGACCTGCAACCATTTCCTGCTGTGGTGGCAGAGTAACCACTGACTTGGTATCTTGAGGAGCACATTTGCTCATCCCTGGCCTCTGGGGGTCAAGAGTCTGGTGACATCAAGTTTCAATTGTGGCGTGGCAGCTGAAGGACTCATGTTCAGACTCTGGGATTGCTGTTAGCTCATTTCCAGCTCATTTTCCTGCAGGCTCTGGGTAAAGGGCTTCATGGTTTTCTTTTTCCATTGTTCCTGTGTGTGTATTTTACATTTGTGTTTCCACATTTTGCATTCGTGTATGCGTGTATACAGGTGTATATGTGTGTGTGGATGGACATGCATGACTTGCGCGTGTATGCATGTGGAGGCCTGAGGTCAGTGTTGGGAATCATCCCCCATCACTCTCCACCTTTGCTGAGGCAGGGTCTGTCAGTCAAGCCCAGGGATTGTCAACTTGTCTAGTTTTAAACGCCATCCCTCTTGCTCTTTGGATCACCTGTCAGTGCCTTCCAAGTGCTGGGATTATCTCTGGCCGCCACTCCTACCAGGCATTAATGTGGCTTTTGGGGTTTCAAACTCGGGTCCTCAGGTTTATGTGGCAAATACCCCTGACCCATCTTTCCAGCCCCAAGTGCCTCATTTTCTTGTAAGCAGTCTGGAGGCCTCTATCAGTTCCTTCCCACGTGGCTTCTCAACCTTATGTTTTGTTTCACCAAATCAGTAAGAGAAATTCTAGGGTGATGGGAGCTAGGACAAGTGGCTCTTCTGTCACTTTTTCATTACTTTGCTGATGAGTGGAAAAATACAGGTCCCTTCCACATTCAGGGGCAGAAAATCGCCAGAGAGCTCAGCAATAGGACCTGGAGACCAGGGGACACCTTTAAGAGTCCACCTAGTTGGATACCTTGGTTTTATTTTAGATTTCTGTATATTTGAAGTATTTCCTGTTATCTCTTCAACTTTGGAGGAATAAGCAAGAGTCTCCACTTCCTCTTTCTTCTTCCTCTACTTTTTTTGAGACAGGGTTGACCTTTGTAGTCTTGACTGGCCACAAGGTTAATATCCTTCGCCCCGGCCTCTCAGTGCCAGGGTTCCATGTGCATGTCACCATGTGTGAGGAAACAACGTACACTGAGAGATGGAGGTGATACGGATACACTCTTCTTTGCCAGCTTTCCTTCCCAACCCCTGGCCTGGGAGCCTCATCCAGACCAGCTATGCACCTCGTTCACTGGGACCCTTTGGCAGCTGGGTTCAACTTGACCCAGAGCTGCCTGCTGACTTCATGCCGGTAGTCTGAGATAACCTGGAAAGACTTTGGGTGTGGTAGAACTTGCAGCCTTGCTTTCATGCATTTAGTCTGGAATTCATTCTTCTCATATCAAGGATTATGCTGCTGTTCAAAAGTAGGGCTTTTGTGATGCTCTGCTGCCTGGAAGTGAAGTCAGTGTCCTACTGTCACTGAAACATGTCATCACAGTGCAAGGAAGTGATTGGAGCCGGGCGTGGTGGCGAATGCCTTTAATCCCAGCATTCAGGAGGCAGAGGCAGGCGGATCGCTGTGAGTTCGAGGCCAGCCTGGTCTAAGACTACACTGAGAAACAAAGTGATTGGATAAGCAGTGGACTAGCTGAGATGTGGATGATTCTTGCCTGTTAATCTCCCAAAAGAACAAGAGCACACAGAGCAGCACTCTTGAAAAGGACGGGAATTCTGGATCAGTTCTCAGCACACTTTCCTACATCCATTTAGCTGACCGTAGATTAAAGCCCAAAACTTATAAGAGAAACAAACAAATGATCCCATTCCCTTTGCTCCAAAGTCACTATGGATTGATTGGTCTACCAAGTTGAGAGATTTAAAGTATAACTTAAAAAAAAAAAAAAAAAAAAAAAAAATATATATATATATATATATATATATATATATATGTCATACTTTCTAATTTAATATGTAAATTAAAAAGCACCTACTGGAGCTGGCTGGGCAGTGGGTATAAGAGGTCACCTTGGGCTGCTGGTGAAGAGGAGGTCCTTGGTGATGTCAGATGGGAGGCCTGGTTGGTATGGGGTTGGTATGGGGATGGGAGAGTCCTATTTCCCTAGGAGTGGAGGGTTCTGAGAGGGGTGTCCATGCCTGTGTCTTGAGGAAGAAAAGAGATGATTCCCAAACGGAGGAGTAACTGGCTTGGGTGAGGGAATGCTGACAGTAAACTTGCCCGGTGGTTCTCTAATCCTGTTGTAGATGAGTCGCTTCGTGGTAGGATCTGGACTGGGGAGCGTGCAGGGGGGTCCTTTACCCCTTCTCCACCGAGGGAGCTTAGCCGTGTGTCCAGTGCCCATGGAGATTCACAGATGTCCTTTCTGTGTAGAGAGGCCTGGAGGGTGGTGGGCCTTGTGAGTGGCTCCATACAGCAAGCGATGGTAACTGGCGAGGTTGAGCTCTCTTGAGAGAGGTGGTGAGGAGCAGACGGCTGGGCCCTCAGAAAACAGATCAGGGTGTTCTCCCGGAGTCAGGGAGGGATGTTAGCCTATTCAGTGTACACTCATTTATCCCCCTGTCCTGAGCCAGCGGGAAAATGTTCTTTCTTTTCTCATCAAACTTACTATGTCAAATCTTTACCTTCGGGAGCCTATTACAGTGGAAACGGGGTGTGGACCTAGAGGGGTGCGTGGTGGTGCTTGAACCACATAGGCTTCCTTCTCCTAAGAGTTGAAGCAGGCTCTTGTGGTCTTGTGTGGCAAAGTGGACAGTGTCTTTAGCTGTGTGTGTGCTTTGGGTTCTTGTTTCTCTTAGAGTCTTGGATATATGCTTAGCACATATTTATAGCAGAGGTTCTCAACCTTCCTAATGCTGCCACTTTTTAATACAGTTCCTCATGTTGTCATAACCCCCAATCATGAAGTTTACTTTGTTCCTACCTTGTAACTGTAGTTTTACTAGTGCTATTAGTGGCAATGTAAATATGATACATAGGATGTCTGATGGACGGCTCTGGAAAGGGTCGGGACCCACAAGTTGAGAACCACTGATTTATAGCATACCCTTCAGATGCCATTGAAATTCAAGCTTAAATTTTATGATGCATTGTACAGAGAGGAAAACTACTCCGCTAGGGCATGTGTTTGCCCTAAGCAGAGCTTGCTTAGCAGGAAATCATGCAGGAGGCATCCTGACTTTATTCTATCAGGGATCCAGGCTCCCTTTCTCATGTGTTTCTCTACAGTCGTATTGCTTGGGTACCTGTCATGTTTGAATTCAAGTTGAAGAAGGGCTGTTGAAGGATGAACTTCCTCTTTTTTTTTTCCCCCTCTGAGACAGTGCTTCTCTGTGTAGCCTTGGCTGTCCTAGACTCTCTTTGTAGATCAGGCTGGCCTCAAACTCACAGTGATCCGACTGCCTCTGCCTCCCGTGTGCTGGGATTAAAGGTGTGCACCACCACGCCTGCCTGAACTTCCTCTTCTTAAGGACCCTTTCTGGATTTTTTTTTTTTTTTCCGAGACAGGGTTTCTTTGTGTAGTCTTGGCCATCCTGGACTCACTTTGTAGACCAGGCTGGCCTTGAACTCACAGTGATCCCCCTGCCTCTGCCTCCCGAGTGCTGGGATTAAAGGCGTGCACCACCACGCCCGGCTCCCTTTCTGGAATTTTTGCAGAGAATTTTACATAGTCCCATTGGCCAAGAGTTAGTCATATGGGCTGATGTGAAAGCAAGGAGGATGGGATAAGATTGGAGTTCTTGGTAATTAAAGAGGAAACAGTGTATTCAGGGGTTAATTGTGAAGCAAATATTCAACTATAGGCATTTACTTGTTCTGACTTGTTTCAGGAAAACTTGCTGAGAGGGTCCAGGAGTAGAAAAGAAGATATGTCGTTGTCCCAAGGAGTGGTAATAGAGAAGGTATCCTAGAGAGACTAGGTAGGGTGAGACCCAGGAAGAGGTGATAGAGAAGGTATCCTAGAGAGGCTAGGTAGAATGAGATCCAATGTTGCTTCTGCCTTAGGCTGTACCACTGCCACCCTTGGATGTTGTGATGGTTAATATTGTCCACACAACAGGATCTAGACTCACTGTACAGACAGACCTCAGGCACGTCTGTGAAGCTGTTTCTAGAGTGGGTTTATAGACGTGGAAAGACCTGCCGTGAACGTGGGTGGCACTACTTCATGAGTTGTGGTCCAGGACTGTGGGTACAGTGCGACCAGCTGCCCCGTGTTTTACCTGCCTTGACTTCCCTGCCACCGTGGACTGTAGGTCCTTGAATTATAACCCAAAATAAACCCCTCTTTCCTCAAGGTATTGCTTTTCAGTATCTTAGGGTTTCAAATACTGTGAGAAAGCACCATGACCAAATGCAAATTGGAAAACAAACAACTTTCAGGTCAAAGTGCATCACTGAGGGAAGTGAAGCCAGGAATTGGAACAGAAGCCATGGAGGAGTGCCGCTTGCTCCTCATGTCTTGCTCAGCCTGCTTTCTTAAAAAACTCAACTCTGCCTTCCCTAGGATGTCACGGCCTCTCATGGCTGGGGCCTACCCACATAGACTTGTCCACAGGTATTCTGACGGAGACACTTTCTCAAGGTGCTTCAACCCAGATCGCTCAAACTTGTGTCAAGTTGACAAAAAATAACCAGCACAAAAGGAACAAGGAAAACAGCTAATATTGGTGGGGTAATCTCATCAACAGTAGAAATGTCTTTCTCGTGCCTGAGGCTTGGAAGGCCTCAAAGCAGCAGCAGCAGCAGCAGCAGCAGCAGCAGCAGCAGCAGCAGCAGGAGCAGGCGTGGTGTCTAGAAAAGTCCCTCAGGCAGTGAGTGACCTCTTGCTGTGTCCCTGTGAGGTGGATGGGGAAAGAGCCCGGCAGTAGTCACACTAAAGCCCTCGTGACCTGATTATCTTCCAAAGGTGTCATGTGTCCACAGGATTGTTGCAGGGATGGGATTTCAACACACTCTCAGAGGAATGTCCACTCTGAGTAGCAGGACCTTACAATGGGGCTAGAAGAAGTAGATGACTGTTTCCGACCCAGATTCCAGACTCTACAGCTGCTGTGGCAGATACACTGGGGTGTGGATGCTGATTTGGGGGTGCTGATCTGAGCCAGTGGTTCTGAGAAGTGTACTCCTGAGGCATTATGGGGGTCTGTTTTAGTGATGTTTCTACGCCTTGCAATTTCTGCGGAATGATGCAGTTAAGTCAGATGCTTTAAACTAACTGGAGAGATGGCTTGGCGCTTAAGAGCACCGGCCTCTCTTCCAGAGGACCCGAGTTTGATTCCCAGCACCTACATGTCCATTCATAACTGTCTGTAACTCCAGTCCCTGGGGATCCAAGGACATCAGACACCCATGTGGTGCAAAGACACACACATGCAAACAAAACCCTCATGCATTTTAAATAAAATAAAATAGATCTTAAAACATTACAGAGGGCACTAGAAGAGGAAGGGATGTAACACAAGCACCCCAGGGTGCAGTAAGAAGGCACCACAGATGGTGTCACCCAAAGGAGTAGGCAAGCTGCAGGCCCCTGTGAGTGGGTATCCCGCCCGCCTCCAGCTTCTTTCCTTTAAGGGTTGAGAGCTGAGGCTGCACCTCTAAACCTCACGCCCAGCCTTGGTCCATTGGGGCCAGGGAAGAATGGCCTCACCCATTCTTGGTGGCATCCGTGTGGCATGTATCTTTCCGCAGTTCCTTGCTTTTGCCAGCCCTCCTCCATAGCCAGGCTCCTTGATTCAAGACAGAGCAGCGGCTTCTGTGTTTTTTGGATCCTGTTGTATTTTGGACACGAGGTTATCACTAGCTAGTATCCCAGATGGAGGATCCCTGTGCACGGCAGCCCGAGTGACTGCCATCAGTGATGACTGACTGTACCTGAGGCCGAGGCAGGTTTTTGAGTGGGGTGGGGTGTGCCCTACTGTGAATTTCAACACTCATGTGGGTGTCACATGGGAGTTGGTGGCAGAAAGTGTTCCGGTTTAAGTTACACTCATGTGTCAAGGGTCTTTGCTGCTTGAGCATCACTGTTCCTGACCGGCTTCACACGTCTCTGTTAGTAATGACCACCACGCCCTCTCATTGGAAGAGGGCTCTTTAACGACACCACCATCCTCAGTTGTTTTTCCTCTCACTTCACTCAGTGAAAAATGCTCCACTCCAGGTTTGGAGTGATTGCTTAGGGTTTTGGTTTCTCAACCGTGATGAGGAAAGACAGACAGTCTCAATCTCTAGAAACAGCTGGGTGCCAGTGCCAGTGAGGGGCACCCAGAAACAGGGCGGTGACATGTCCTCTCTGATGAGGGACCTAGTCCCAAATGGGACAGAGAGCTGTGTTAGAACTTAGCACAGGCTAGCTGAGGCAGAAGGATGTTTTTCCTTACAAGGAAACACTAAGTGGATGCAGGACTTAATTTGTTGCTTACTTGTCTTGGCTAGTTTGGATTCAGGCAATCTGTGACCTTCCTGACTCTGGGAATGGAAGTTGCATTTTCTTTTTACCTCTGAGAAGCTTGTGCATGAGGAATGCTGGCAGAGCACAACGGAGCTGGCAGATAACTCGCGTTAATTCTTAGAGTTGGGCTGCTGAGATTAGAAGACCTCTAATGAGTTGGAAACCAGGTATCAGGACTTCCGGTCCCTGTGTTGGTTGGTGGTGTTTGTTCGCATCCTCCTAAGGTATTGGGACTTGTAAGAACCCCAGGACTTTGTAGCTCCACACCAAGGTGGCGGACATCCTTGCTACAGCAGGCTTAAGGAGCCAGTGGCTGTCCCGTCACACCCTGTCCTGGAACCGTGGCTTCACCCTGACTTGCAGCTACTTGGTGAGGTACCATCTTTCCTTCTTATTGATCGTCTTTGTCAGCATGCAGTTTCACCCAGAGTGTTAGACAGAGGCCCCATTACCCTCTGCTAGACGCGGCTTTTAGCTGTCTCCTCTTTGAAATAACAGGGTGATGGAAATTTTTTGAAAGTGTAACCTCCTAATTGAGCCTTAATTTCCATTGAAGTATTTTTATAAGATTTATAGCTGTGTTTAGCAGCTCCCTAATGACACTACTGATTTGCATAATGCTGATTATCCTGGCAATTCAAAGTCATTTATAGTTGTGTCTTCATCACCAGGTAGTGGATAGTGCCCCATTTCATTGCCAGGGAAATTGAGGCTTTTTGTACAGAAACAAATGACCCATGAAAATCCAGCTATGAAGATGAATTACTGATCCTGTTTTCCCCTTTCTTTCCATTATTGACTCTGTGAGGGTGGCATGCTCTTGTTCAGGAGCTGGTCCTCTGGCTTATTAGGCACTTAGTTAGTTTGAGTTATTCCTTTTGGAAATGGGATTTCTGTCTCTCTTTATATGCATAAAATGGAAATTCTGGCTTCTTTAGCTCCCCCACTATGAAGGTTAATGAACGAATGTGAACTTTGTTAAACAGTCTAGGAGAACGACACTATGAAAAATGTCACCTTATTAATGATAAACTTGAGTTCTGCTGTGGGGCCCCATGAAGGTGTTTGCTAGTTTTCCAAGTGTGTTGGTAAACCCTGTCTACTTACCTCCCCATCCCCCGCACGTAGCCCTGCTAAGAACTTCTTTGACGGTATTCTTCCCAGGAAGCAGATGTTTTGAAAGAGCCCATTACCAAATCGCAGTTATTAAATAATAATTTGTATTGTGAAAACAGCACTGGAGGATATTTATAGCTGTGAGTTTCCAGTGGAAGGAAGCAGTTGTTACCACACAGGCCTGTTTTTGTTTCAGCCAAGAACAAGGATGGCAGTTGCCTGACATTCAGGCAAATGGGCAGGTTTGATCGCTGCTTTTGAACTGGTCTGGGGACTATCTGGCATTCTCATCATTCTTGGAACCCAGATTTGGAAGCTCTTGTTGAGACTCTGGTGACTGCTGAGCCACCTGGGCAGTGAAGGTGTTACATAGCAGTTTTATGGTAATTCCTGTTATCTGAAGGGGCATGGTGCAGAACCTCCGAATGCCTGAAGTAGCCAATAATACTGGGTTCTTATGTACAGGTAAGAGAGCGACTAAGCAAGTAATGGTTGGTAGTGTGTACAGAGTGGGAACACAGAACAACGGCAAGACGGAACGGGATGGCCCAAGGTCACCATGCTACTCAGAGCAAGCACACCGTTTAAAACATAAGAATTGTTTACTTCTGGCATTTTCCATTTAATATTTTCAGACTGTGTTGGGCCCCAGTTAACCTTGGAAAGGTGAAACTCAGAAGACTTAGTACAAGAAAAAAAGATAGAAAAATCTGTCTGGAACTGTGGTTGGCCACAGCTGTGCCTTGACACTTTCTGTTCCCCTTTTCCTCCATGTCCATAATTATTAGGTCAGACTTTAGGGGAATCTGGAGTGCAGTGGGAGGCTGAGACAGAGGGAAAGGGGCTTCACTCTGCGATTTGGCTCTCTTACTCAGCTGTGTCACCTTGATCCTGGTCATGGAACTGTTCAGGGCCCAGTTTCTTCATGGGCAGGATTGGAGGCAGCAGCTTCCTCAGTGAGTGCTTCTGAAAATTAAATGAAATGTTTGTTTTTAAAAAAGAAAACAATGTACCAGACACTGGCTATTCGATGCAGAAAATGCCGAATAGAGGTGTCAGATCTTTTTTCTTTGTTTTTTTTGTTTTTCTTTCTTTCTTTTTCTTTTTTTTTTTTTTTTTAGACAGGGTTTCTGGACCAGGCTGGTTCGAACTCACAGCAATCCACCTGCCTGTCTCCCGAGTGGTGGGATTAAAGGCATGCACCACCACTCTGGCTTAAGATTTATTTATTTATTTTGTATAGAGTGCTCTGCCTGCATGTACACCTGCAGGCCAGAAGAGGGCATCTGATTCCATTATAGATGGCTGTGAGCCACCATGTGGTTGCCGGGAATTGAACTCAGGACCTCTGGAAGAGCAGTCAGTGCTCTTAACCTCTGAGCCATCTCTCCAGCCCCAAGGTCTCAAATCTTGAGAGTAGGTGCCCACCTGGCTCCTATACACTCATACTTTTAAGAGCATATTCTCTCATTTCTTTTTGAGATAGGATCTCACGTGTCGTAGGCTGGTCTCAAACTTGCTAAGGCTGGCTTTGAACTCCTTATCCCTGCTTCCTGGGATTCCAGCCATGTACCAACACACTTAGTTTATGCAGCACTGGAGAGCAAAGCCAGAGCTCTCTGCATGTTAGACAAGCTCTCTACTAACTGAGCTGTGCCCTGAGTACTTCTCATGTGGTCCTGTTGCTGTGACTGTAACCTTCCTCCCAGGGAAGGGAAGGGAAGTCAATTTATTCAGGGTCCTCTGTCTGCCTGTAGTTTTCTTTTAAGCCACCATCACGGCACAAAACATGTAACGGAGAGAGCCCATGGGAGTTCAAGGGTGTAGGCATCTCCCACCACATTGGCTGCTAGCAGGAACCATTGCAGCCTTTCTCTGCCCAGTCTGTCAATATAGCTTGCTGGTGAGAGTCTCAGGCATACTTTTGTTGCATGTCAAAGTCTGTAGGTCACACTCCTGGCTTTTTCACTAGAAGCTAAAAGAGGTGTCTTTCTTGCCTGGCCTCATGGCCTTATAGCTGGCACTTCTCTCTCTCTCTCTCTCTTTTTTTTTTAAATAATTTACTTACTTTTATTGTATGTGCATTGGTGTTTTGCCTGCATGTATGTCTGTGTGAGGGTATCAGATCTTGGAGTTACAGATAGTTGTGAGCTGCCATGTGGGTGCTGGGAATTGAACCCAGATCCTTCGGAAGAGCAGACAGTGCTCTTAACCGCTGAGCCGTCTCTCCAGCCCCCAGCTGGCACTTCTTGGTCCCTCTACTACAGGTTTTGCTCTGACTTGCTGGGGTTAATCCCATGGTCAAGGTCAAGTTAGCCCATGCCAATGTATAAGCATTAGATTGAAAGGGACTGTTGTAAGTAGCACGTGTGGTTGGCCTGAGCAAAAGCAAGTTATTCGCCTTTGGTTCCAGAGGCTGGGAGTCTGAGGTCAAGGTTGATTTCTTCTATGGGTCATGTGCGAGAATCTGGTTTACTTCTTTTCCAGCTTTGGTTTCCTGGCATATTTTGTCCCCTCTTGGTTTGTACTCACAGCAGCTCAGTCTCTGCTCTTACACACTTACAGTGTCCTCCCTGTATGACCTCTGTGCCCTGATTGTCTCCTTTCTATAAGGACGACATAGTCCAATGACCTCCATTTGAACCTGGTCACCTCTATAAGGATCATGATAGTGTCTCCAGCTGCGGCTAAGGACACCAGCACATCATTTTCAGGAGACTTGGATCTACCCATTACAGGCCCCTCTTGCTTATTTTCCGAGTAACCTGCTCAGCAAACTGCATGTTTCTTGGGAAGGGCATCTTTCAGAAATTCACCCAGTAGGAGCTGCCACTTGCCCCAGGGGTCTGCCATCTTCTTTTCCCTCTTCCTGTCAGAGTGCAGTTCTGTTCTCTTTACAATGTCCTTATCTATGGAATCACAGCACCTATGTCTGTTCCATTTCTCTTCCAAGGTCATCTTCTGAACAACCTTGTCCATGATTGGGCCTGGTTACTCCTTTGGAATTTTTCTTGGGACCTTGTCTGAGCATGTTTGTGTTTGAGCCTTTCTTTCTCACATCCTTGTAAGTGCTTCAAAAATAAGGACCACTTATGCTTACACTGGCATAGTGGGCAGACTTCTACATGAATTTACCCATTTCTTTGTACTTCTTTGTAATATACTAGAAGTCTTTCATTAAGTATATTTGCTTGCTTCATATTTCTGTTGAGCAGCTTTGGTTACAAAATCTGCACGAGCCAGGTCAAGCCTAAGGCTGGATTGAATGTTGCTTAACAGATTAAATAGTGACCTGTTCAATAGACATATCTATCAAAGCCTGTGAATATGACTTATTTGGGGTAAAAGTAATTAAGTTAAACATGTTGACATAAGTTCCTCTTGGATTATCCAGATGATCCATGAAGCCACTGCAAACATCCTTTAATAGGGTCAGGCACACAGAGATAATGTAAGTGTCACGGTGGAGGCAGAGTTGGAGTGATCCATTTATACCAGGATTCTTGGCCAACCCTAGAGAGAAAGAGTCAAGGCACTGTGTTGCAGGATATTTGATTACACTTGAACCCAGAGATTGTGTTGTTTACTGGAAAAACTTGTTTTTAGTTGTGGTGTGGCTCAGTCCTAGAACACACCTTTTATCCAAGAACTTTCTGTTTGAATATTATAAAGAAGAATTTTTAAAGTTATGTCAAGAGGTGAAGCAACCAACGAGTTGACAGAAAGTGAACATAGAAAAAAAAAACATAGAGTAAGAGGAAGTCAGGAGGATGGATAGAGAGACACACAGGAAATAGAAGGGGAGGACATTCAGTTTGAGGGCTTTTTTGGAGGGGAAGAAGCAGGCCCTTTTCCTTCTGGGATGTCAGCTGAGGAGGAAAGTCAGCTGGGTGCTTTCTCTGCCTCTCTGAACTAGCAGGCTTTCACCCCAGCATCTGGCTCCCAGGTCTTTATTGGTAAAATTTGAGATTTTGTTAAAAACAACTAAACGGTCTCCCCTCAGATCTCCAGCAAGAGTTTGTCTCCCCAAACCTCCACTTTCTACTTCTGTCCTTTAGAAGGGAGAGAGCCTGCACCTGTATAGTTTCAGTCACCCAGCGTCTTGTGATTCATTATGGCAGACCTGGGAGGTGGGAGGCTTTGCGTCCCCAGACCTGGTGCGCAGGGAGAGAGCTCTGAGAGGTTAAGAGGAAGGCCACGGGGATGAGGCAGGACCACCACAGATCACGGTTCTAGATCCAGCTGTTGCTCTAGCAGCCACATATGGGATGTGTTAATGGTATGCTTGGCAAGAAAATCAGCGACCGATGGATGGGGAAGGTGCCAGTGACTCTGAAAGGTGAAGTGAAGGAAGTGGTCCTGTGTGCAGTGACCGTGGAATTTCCAGATGGTTGGTGGCTGCACATAGGACTGCCTTTGAGATTGTAGGTGAACTTTCTGTTTGTTTTGTTGGGTGAGGGAGGAAGAGCAATGGTGTGCTAATTAGGAGAGGGTTCCCCCCACCCCATTTAATGAGAGATTTACTTTCTTCCTGATGCTCATTAAATACTTGTTAAGTTGGACTGCTCCATTTTTGGGGGAAGCAGCATGCCATGCTGGTTTATCTAGAGATTTTGGGCTCCCACCAAGAATTTTATAAAGCAACCTCATGCTAATTACAAGATAAACATCTCCAGCCCACGTGCAGCAGGCTTCTTCTGCCAGCGTCTTTGCTTCCTGCGAAGAGAAAGCACATTTGTTTGCTGGTCTAGAGTAAATAGGGCATTTTTACACAATTGTTTTGGTTAATCCTGGGCTAGACCTGAAAGTGGTGCTTTATAGATAGGGAGTCTGGGTCTCTGAGAGGCGAAGAAACTGGTCCAGGTGGCATAGTAAACAGGAAAACTGAGCTGAGTTCAGGCAAGCCGCTTTTAGCATCAAGGGGCCTTACTTCCAAGGCAACCTTTACATAATGCTAATATGTGGACTACTTTGGTTATGTTGTGATTAGATGGAGTGGGAGTCTCCTGTATCTCTGCGAAGCCTCACTGCAGAGGCCTTCTTAAGGCTGCTGGTCCTTTCTTGGTTCTTCATGAATCACCTTGCTCCCTGGTGTTGTGTTCTTTCCCTTGCATCGGTGACTGGAGAATTAACTTTATTTATCTTTTTATGTGGAGTGGATTTTGGGAGAGGGTATTTCTGCAGATCCTTTGAGGTGCCCCTGCTCAGTTCTGGGACTTTCTGGAGATTGGCATTGGTAATAGTTAAAACTCTGCTTCTGGGCCTTATGATTCTTGACTCTGGGTCCCTGAGAGAGGTAAAGGTGGAAGCTACTTATGTGAGGAGGGAAACAAATTCTAGACTATTGCATGGCTAAAGGAAGTAGCAGAGGGCAGCATCCTGAATCTCTGCATAGGGTATGATGGTGTTTGACGGGAGGTGCGCATTGCTGGGTTTATGGAAATTATGGCACTCACCTGGGGCACTCTAGTCCAGATCTATACATGTGAAGAAAAAAATGCAGGCAAGACAGTCTCTGTTAAGGGACTATTCAGGATGGAGCTGGAGGGTGCCAAGTATCGTTAGGAAGGACCGTAGTTCTGGAAGCACTTACATGCAATGCTTCCAGGATGTTAATAGAGCCAGCCCTTCTTCCTTTTGTATAGATGTAAGGACATCATTATATAATGTTGCAAACTTCTTTTCATGAAAATATCCTTGATGTTCAGGCTCAGAGAAAGATATAATTTTATCTTGGAATAGGGTCTTGTAAGGATATCTACCGGATCATGTTGTAGTCAGAATAGACCTTGGTTGCAGTAACAAATGCGTTTCTACCAAAGTTGATTGGCTTCACACAATGTCTCTGAGGATTGAATGGCTAGTGTAAGCTGGGTGGGGCGCTGAGGGGGGCAGTGGCGGCAGCGCTACAGCCTTTCTCCTCATGGTTTCTTTGTCCTCAGTTGATTGAGGATCCACTGCCTGGAGCAATGTCACAACAGGAAAATCGTTTGCAAGAGCTGTTGTGTTCTAGCTCCTTTAATCTTCACTTTGTGAGCGATGCATATCAATTCCCCCACATTCCCTTGACCAGAGGTAGGTTTATGGCGCACCTACCCTGGGAAAGGAGGAGGTACCAAAGGTCAGAGAACTGCATAACACGCGATTGCCCCACTAGTGTCCATGAGCAGCTCCCCCCCCCCGAACCCCCTCCCCTGACAGGGTTTCTCTGTGTAGCCTTGGCTGTCCTGGACTTTGGAGATCCACCTGTCTCTGCCTCCCGAGTGCTGGGATTAAAGGCGTGGGCCACCATGCCCGGGCCATAAGCAGCTTCTAAGTGACTGCTCAGTATTGGGCCAAGAACTGGGTGAAAAGATTGAAGCTTGAGTCCCTCCTCATCAAGTGGTCCTTGTCCCTCTCACACCAGACTGTCCCATACTTTCTTAGCACCTCACAAATGAGACGTTGACTGAATGAGTCTTTTTCATCATGGCTTTGACAATGTAGTCATCTGCCTAGAGACGGTTCATGCCACCTTGGGTGGAGCAAGTGCTGACTGTGATGGATTTGTGTATTTTACTAGCACAGTCTTTGTGTTTTTAAAGGGATAGTCCTTAAACCTCCTGCAGTGTTTGGAGAGACAGTGTGGGCTTTATTTAGAATTTGAGAGCCCACACCCAAATTCTAGTCCTCTCCTTTCTCCTGTGTGGGTTGGTTAGTTGTATTATCTACTTAGTTTTTTCAGATAAAGTCTCACTCTGTCTGGCCTAGAGTTTGCTATGTAGACCAGGCTGGCTTCTAACTCACAGAGAGCTTGCCTCTCTGCCTGACATTGAAGGGGTATGCACCACACCCAGCTCTCTATGTGGTCTTTGAATCAGTTACTTATTTTTCTTGTGCGTCAGTGTTTCCACGTATAGAGCGGGGTGGGGTGGACACAGGCATGCAAATGCCATCTTCTTGGCCTTACCACGGGCTTTTATTCAGTAGTTTTAGTTTCCTAAGGATGTGACAGCAAATTCTTACAACCGAGTGGCTTAAATACATTTGTGGAAAGTGAGGTCTAAAATCAAGGTATTTACAGGGTAGACTCCCAGAGAGACCAGGCCTTCTCCTGGCTTTTTCTCTTCTCCTAGGCCGCTTTCCTGCCTTCTAATGTTGACTTCCTAGTTTCACCTGCCCGTGACATTCTATTCTGTGTGTGTTTAGATTTCCTTCTTTTTTTTTTTTAAAATATATTTATTTATTATTATGCACACAGTGCTGAAAAGGGCATCAGATCACATTATAGATGGTTGTGAGCCACCATGTGGTTGCTGGGAATTGAACTCATAACCTCTGGAAGAGCAGTCAGTGCTCTTAACCACTGAGCCATCTCTCCAGCCCTAGATTTCCTTCTTATGAAGATACTAAGTTGATAATAATTGTTATCTCCTTATGAAGATAATAGTTATTAGATTAGGACCCACCCTATTCCATTATGACCTCTTTTTACATTGACTTTAGCTATAAAGATCCTATTTCTAAATAAGGTCACAGTGACTGTATTGGAGCTCAGGCTTGGAATATATTTTCTTGGGGAACCACATCCTACGCACTCCAGTAGTGTGGCAACAAAGTGTTGCCATTACAGTATGCCCTTGCTAAGTGAGGGTTTCCATTGCTCCTCAGGGGTGTGTTTGGGGAAAGCCTTCAAGGAACTTTCGAACTAAAATTTGCTGTCCTTTTAAGCCTCTCAGGATATTATGCCAATCAAACCAGAGTGATTTCTGTGATCCTTTGGTGATGCACAGCTCTTAGCTGGGGTTGCACACTCTTCTTGGGTATATATGAGAGCTGTCATGCATCTCTATTACAGAATATACCCAGCATTTGGATTTCAAGTGACTATAGCCCAGTGCTGTCATGGTTTCCTTCGGGCACTTTTGTCTTGCTTAACGATGCAAAACAGAAAACGCACACAAATGGTTCCTCAAAATGAGGCCTATCGTTATTGCTTCTTTTACCTCCAGGGCCTCATACTGCAGAAGCTTATTCACTGCAAAGCAATGAGGCCTCTAAATCTCCCGCCTTCATATTTTCCGTTCCATATTACAGTCGAACATGGTGAAATTAATTGTGGCCAAGGCAGAGACGACAGGAAAAACCTATAATGGTTTATCATATTTTGTAGGCTTTGTGAGAGCTGTAAATTTAAGGCATGTAGGAATTGTATTTATTCTTCAGGTTCTGCACATTTGGTATGTTCCCCTTCTCCCGTGGGGAGAGGCTCTTCCGGATAAAGGGAAAGGAGGTCCGCTCTGGATTGAAGAAGAGGGCAGGCATGGGGATGTTCCCAGTGTTGGAGACCCCTGAAGAGCTGTTCCTCCCAAGCTTCTTTAGTTTCATGGCTGTTAATAGCTGAATTATTGATGCTGGTTTGCTGGTGGTGAGAGCTGCTTCTGAGACAGCCTCTCGCCTTTCATCAGCTCTTTGATAGCTGCGCTTGTCGGAATCACATTCCATAGGGAGAAGTCATAAATTGAATAGGTGCGAGTGCGTGTGTGTGTGTGTGTGTGTGTGTGTGTGTGTGTGTGTGTATGTGTGTGTGTGTTGCATACATGTGCTTACAGGAGGAAGGCCTCTTGACTGTGTGGCTACTTGTGAGTACCCTTTTTCTGACCCTCGGATGGGAGCACGGTCATTGCCTATTACCCAGAGTTCCACAGCCCTTGTTGACATGGAACTGCTCCTGTCTCAGTCCGTGTAGACAGTGAAGATGCCAGAGGCTGAAGTTCTCTGCAGTTACCTAATCTTAGACCTGTGGAGAAGCTGGTTTAACTACTGTAATTCCCAGGCAGCTGGGGCCACGGTCTTCTGTTGTTGCTTGCATGTCTGTTTTTGAGACAGGATCTTACTGTGTAGCTTTTCTGGCCTGGAACTCAATGTGTAGACCAGGTATCTCAAACACATAGAGATGCGCCTGCCTCTGCCTCTCATGTGGTGGAATGAAAGGTGTGTGCCATGAGCCCCTGCCATGAACTTGGCATGGGTTCATGGTCTTTATTCCATCCAGAAAGCAAAAAATCCACGAACAGAGTACACAGACACACACAGACACACAGACACAGACACACAGACACACACACACACACACACACACACACACACACAGAGAGAGAGAGAGAGAGAGAGAGTCCTTGTGACACTGTAGCTCACAGGCTTCAGATGTTGTGGCAGTGACCCACAGATGCACATTTATATTAATATAAAAATTCATACGTGATTGGGTTGGAGCAGCAGCATTCATACTTGCTCCAAAATAAAAGTGTCCATTGTTGCATGAACGGATAAAAACACTGTGTTACGTCCATACAGTGGAATGCTACGCAGGCAGAGAAAGGAGCACAGTGATGATACCTATTGAAGATGGGTGTTCTTTGACATTGATAAACGAAAGAAGCCAGTTACAAAAAGACCACAGATTTCTTTGCCTTTTGGGGGGATATCTAGAATAGGAAAAACCCATTGAGACAGGAAGCAAGTGGAGGTTGACTCGAGGTCATGTGGGTGTGGAAGGAAATGGGGAGTGGCTGACGGTGGTGTAAGGCTCCCTTCTGGGCTTTTGAAATGTTATAGAGTGTAGTCCTGGTTTCATTGAATTGCCTGCTTTACATTGTAGAGTTGAATAGTATATGAATTTTATCTCAACAAATCTGTTTAAAAGTCACATTTAAATTGCAGATTAGAATATTATATAAAAACTGAATTAAAAGACATTCTTTCTGTTCCTAATATATTTAGATTTATTCTAATCTGTTCCCCTCCATGTCTTTAAAAGTTGCTGAATGTGACCCATCATTTTGAATCTGTAATCCACATTTTTATAATTTTTTTCTCCTTTTTACAGATGAAAACTTGAGTCCCACAGCATCAGGATGGCAAGCCTACTTAGCTTATTAGTGGTTGAGTAGAGATGCAGATGGTGCCTTCCGGTTCTCATTTCTCTCTGTGCCCTGAGGAGGCTGCAGGTTCTGAAATTTGGGACAAATTTTGCGATTAGTAAAGGTCCTGGCAATGAGCTGGGGAGGTGGCTCGTCAATAAGAACCTGAATTCAAATTTTCAGCTTCCACATAAAACAAATTAGAGTTTGCTAGCGGGGTAGTGAGTGTTTCTGATCTCAGTACTGGAGAGAAGGAAGCAGACAGATTCCACCAAGAAATTTGTTTAAATGAAGGAGGCACTTCAGTGGTGACACCTCAAGTTTTTTTCTGGCACCTTTTCCCACATGCATGTGTGCGTGTGCATGAGTGCGTGCGAGCGAGCGAGCGCGCGCGCGCGCGCGCGCGCACACACACATACACACGCATACACGCTCCTACATAAACACACAAAAAAGAACACAGGTACTGGCACTGACTGACTAGCCTCCTTGTAATCCCCTTCTCAAGGGGCCCTAGGTGGTTAGGGAAGTTGCAGGCCTGTAAGAACTGGCTCCCCTTGGCATGGAGCATAGTGCTCCCCTTGGCATGGAGCATAGTGCTCCCCATAGGACAGCACGTTGCTCCACTTACAGAGAATGTGCATTTGTTTATCTTTTAGGCAAAGATACTGTTTTCTCAGCATTTTGTAGTAATAGCACTCAACATTCCTAACTGCCTGCTATTTACATGGCAGGTGTCTAGCTCACCCACTGAAAGTAAAATTTGGCATATAGGGTGATAGAAAATTAGGAGTATACATGGAGAAAATGAGAGAGAAAAGAAACACTGATATGTGCCTGAATGCCATTTGGTATCAGTTAATTGTGTCCTGGATAGAGACAACAAAGAGAAGAACATTTTAGCTGTACTACAGGATTGGGTGGTGGAGTGGGGCCTGCTTTTGGGGGTCAAAGAGAATGAGGCCTCATAAACAGTTCTGGGTTATCCAGAGATATGTGTGTGTGTGTGTGTGTGTGTGTGTGTGTGTGTGTGTGTGGTGTGGATAGGAAGAGAATTTGCTTCTAGGAGTTAGGAGCTGGTGCAGACCTGCTCCCCCTTCTGAGGTCCGAGAGACCATTTTATGGCAAGAGCTGATTTGTTTGTTTTTCCCACTGTCGTTTTGGTGAAAATCAACTTAACACAGGCTAAGGTCAGCTAAGAAGTGGGAACCTCAATTCAGAAGATTCCTCCATCCCTAGGTGGGAAGGTCCTGAGCTGGGTAAGAAAGCAAACTGGGCGAGCCAGGGGGAGCAAGCCAGTAAGCAGCATCCTCCATGACCTCTGCTTCAGCTCCTGCCTCCAGGTTCCCACCTTGAGTTCCTGCTCTGACTTCCCTCAGTGATGGACTCTCACCTTAAACTATAAAATGAAGATTTTGCAGCAATAGAAAGCTAACTGACACACTTAGCATTTGGGAAAATCCTCTACCTTATTAGTTACTTTTATGAATAAAATAAATACTTGTCTCTAGCAAGAGCATTTCCTGTGCTAAGAGAGACCCACAATGGATGCAGTGGTCCTGTGCTTGACTCCACTATGAATGCAGCGGGGTAATGGACCCAAGTCAGTGGCCAACACTTGTGCTTGGTTAGGAGTTTGAGTTGAGGTTTGTAGGTGGGGCAGAGAAGGCCTAGGCATCTCCAAGGTCTTCTTCAGGACCAAGAGGGAAAGCTCGCATTGCCTGGTTTTCCTGACAGTCATCCCACGAGGTTTCTGTTGGGAGGTGACCCAGTGGAGGGCAGATGTCTTCCCCATCAGACTGACTGAAAGGGCTCGGGACAGGAGCACACTGAAGGAATAAAGGCAGCAAGTACAAATAACTAATGACTAAAGCAATAGCGGTTTGATTCAGAGGGGCAGGCTCAACCAAAGTGTGCTGTCTTCTTCATCAAACTCCCAGGATGTCATCACAGCCCCTAACACACTGTTGTCCTTGCTCTTTCATGTGTTCCCTGTTTACTGTGAGACTATGTGCTCCATCATCTGTCAAATGACAATAGCCATGTGCTTCCCCAATGGGGTGATGGACAGCTGAAAACTAGGCAGTGAATACAGACATAGCAATTGATCAGTATCCTCAAAATATCACAGCTATTTTTATGATTTGGTGGTGAACCGTACTCCCATTTTGCAGATCAGAAATCTAAGGCTTTAGCAGGGTGTGCTGCTGGCTGGAGAGCCGCAGCTGCAGCGTAGTTGGGGCCCAGACTTGAGATAGGGTTGTGTGGCCCTGGCTGTTGTATTTTACCTCTGTCCTCTCCTCACTCATCATCTGAGGACAGCTGAAGGTGTCATCTGTACAGAGGGGACTGTGCTGAGGGCTGCCTGGGTTTCCATTTGGGATTCCAAGGTCTTTTCCTGAAGGAAGTTGCCTGAGACCCAGGATCAGTGTTTGCCCATGTTAGGGTGGAACTCCCGAGCTCTCACCCTTCGCTTTTCATGTCCCCTGAAAGGCAACGTGAATAACTGAGGCCAAAGAGATGTTTTCCATCTGTTCTGCCTGTCCAAATTGCTGCTCCCCACTTCGTGTATGTGTGTGCCTTTTAGTCTCAGGGTCAGTGACTATGATCTCCCATGGCAGATAAAGGCTTCCTCTCCCTATTTGGATTCTTGCAAACACTCCTGGGCCATCAGATGCCCCTAAGCCCAGATGGCTTCTACAAGGCCTTTTGCCTGTTTCCTTCTAGATATGGAGAATTCCCTTTTTATCAGGATTGTGTGTCCACCCATGTGTGATGACTCAGAGCCTTGTAATCAGGCTATGGTAAAACAACCACCACTACCACCACCACCACCCCATCACCATCCTCACTACCACCCCATCACCCCATCACCACCCCATCCCCATCACCATCCTCACCACCACCACCCCATCCCCATCACCATCCTCACCACCACCACCCCATCACCATCCTCACCACCACCACCTCATCACCGTCACCATCCTCACCACCACCACCCCATCCCCATCACCATCCTCACTACCACCCCATCACCCCATCACCACCCCATCACCATCACCATCCTCACCACCACCACCCCACCCCATCCCCATCACCATCCTCACCACCACCACCCCATCACCATCCTCACCACCACCACCTCTCACCGCACCATCCGCACCACCACCTCACCATCCACCATCACCACCACACCATCACCATCCTCACTACCACCCCATCACCCCATCACCACCCCATCACCATCACCATCCTCACCACCACCCCATCCCCATCACCATCCTCACCACCACCACCCCATCCCCATCACCATCCTCACCACCACCACCACCACCCCATCACCATCCTCACCACCACCACCCCATCCCCATCACCATCCTCACCACTACCACCACCACCAAGCAGCAAGCCCCGAATGAGCCCCTGAGGACCATCAGCCTTGGCTAGGACTTTTGGCCTTGAGGGAGGCCGGAGATGGGACTGGACGGCTCTGTGGTTTGTAAGTCTGCACATAGCTAATGGGGCTTTGGTCTGGTGGCTGGAGGAGTCTTTGGACACTGTGTAGTAGTCATAGCAATTTAAAGGAGACTCATTACTGGAGCACTTATTGCTTTTGTTCAGAATGGCTCATCCCAGTCAGGCCCTATTAAAGACAGCAATTTAACTGACACTTGGTGTCTTTAGGGGGATGAATTATCCTTTGGCCTGGTCATCTCCACTTTGAAATCTGATCGTTGACACAGCACAGGGAGATCTGTTCGGCCTGATGCATTTGCTCAGGTAAGCCCACCACAGTCCTTCATTCAGCACACATATAATGGGGACTACCTCTACACGCAACATTTCTGAGGAAAATGAAGACAGCCTGGGCCCTGCACTGAGGAAGCGCATTGATTTCATTTAGTCAGAAAACACTGATTGGCACCTGCTGTGGGTGACACCCGTGCTTGGTATTGCCCAAGAGGACAATGGCAGGTTGCTGATGTCCACAGTCTTCATAGAACAAAGATGTGAGGTGAGTTGCCTGGGTCCAGCCTGGAACCAAGTACACATCACAAGGGACACTGGGAAGGCAGGGGGACAAAAGGGTGGCTGGACTTGGGCAACTTTGCTGTGGAGGTGACATTGGTGAACCTTGAAGGATGTCGTCTGTTGTGATGGTGGAGAAAGGTGAATGAGGACAGGGAGTGGCAGAAGAGGGTGACTCAGAGCCCTGGGTGAAGCAGCCACAATGGGAGTGACTATGCCCCCCTGGAGCACCAGGTCCTTCAGGCCCAAGTTGGAGAGCTTTAAAGTCCTGGAACTAGTTTGCCCAGTACTTGAGGGCTGAGTGTTCTAGCCGGCTTATGGAACCTCCCCATTTGCAAATAGGCTGTGAAAGCAAATTACAGTCAAAGGGATCTTGGAACAAGGGGGGCAGGGAGGGGATGGTGTCTCTCAGACCTGAACCCAGCGGGCAGAAGTCTGGATTTTCCACATGTTACTCTGTCATACTGCTGACTCTCAAGTGAAGATGATGTTCGGAAAGATCCTGGGGAAAATTCTCCTAGCAGTGAGCTCTGCACAGGCCTAACTGAGCAGTTCTTTTAGCAAATGCTCTTTTAATTTAGTAATTGGGGAAATGGTTTTAAATTCTCTGCCTGTGTTGAGTTACTATATGGCAGTTTTCTGATAGCTGTCACTGTCGTTAAAATTCTAAAAGAATAACATTTATTTACACCCTTGTTGTTTGTTTAGAAAATAGATTTAGATGGAAAGAAAATAAAAATCTCTAGTAATTGCACCACTCAGTAAAAGTTTGGCAGGTTGCCCTTTTGTCATGTCTGATATATGTATGAATGTGTATGTAGTTTTTAACCTCTGGTATCGAGTTTACATAGATCGAGCACTTTTCTGTTTATGAAAACATTTCTGATTGGTGGTGTGGCTCAGTAGTGGAGTCCTTCCCTAGCTGGCACAAGCTCTAGATTGGATCCCCAGTTATTTTAAACACACACACACACACACACACACAGAGTTTTTTTTTTTTTTCCCAGTCTTCTTGGCCAGTGTAATTCTCAGGTTCCATTTCTGCAGCCTCTATTGTGAAAATAATTGGTTTTTTAAGTTGTTTTCCAACCAGGAGCTCTATTCTAATATAGAATCAGTTTTCCCCGAGTCTCCTGAGTGGGCCTTCCCCCCTTCCTTGGGTCACTTTGCCAATTCATCCAAATCAACTGTAATGACCATTCTGAATTTAGTTCAGCTGATGTTCTAAGATTTATTTACTCATTCCCTGAACTGGGTGTTTGTTTTCAAGTTTTAGTGGTTGTGGCTAGTGTCATGGTGACACATTTGTAGCTCTGGTGGTGGATACTTCAGACATTTCTTCAGATTCAAAGGGATTGCAGCAGCCACATCCATTTCTTCCGCAAGAACCAAGTGACTCTGAACAGAGGCACACTCAGCACTGAGTCCTGTAGAGTACTGTGTCTGTCACCTCTTCCCGTGCGTCTGTGTGGTCCCTGTAGTTACTGGAAGGCAATCAGTATTCCACGATTCTGTGGCTGTTGCTGTCCTCCACCCCCAGCAGAGCACAGGAGATCTTTTAGAGTCCCCGTGGTCTGCATGATCTCCACTGGGTGTTTTTTTTTTTTTTTTTCCCTTCCTGGCTCTCTAGGGTCTCATAGGCTCTTTATCAGCCTCTCTTAATGGCTTGCACTGGGGAGGAGCCCCTTGGTAGCTTCCTTGCTTTCGGAGGCACAGTGTGTTGGGTGGCTGCATTGCTAAAGTGCTTGCCCTGTTTTCATGACTAAAATTTGATCCCCAGAATCCATGCAAAAAAGCCAGGTGCTAATGCTGGGGAGGTGGAGACAGACACACCCCCAGACTCCCTGGCCGGCCAGCTTTGTCTAATGAGTGCACCACAGGCCACTGAGAGGCCCTGTCTCAAAACAAGGCAGGTGACTTTTTTTTTTTTTTTTTGAGGTGCAACTCTGGAGATTGTCCTCCAACTTCCACGTGCATGAGCACCTGTACCATGTACGTATGTGTACACACACACATACACACACACACACACACACACACACACACACACACACACACACGGAAGAAGGACAGATAGACAAACTGCTTTAAAATGGCTCCTGGCTTGCTCAGACCTGGCCAGGGCTCCTGAGAGCAGAGCTACCTAATCCACTGGTTCCGATGTTCTAGTAGAAGAGGACCAGGGCACCTAAGCTGTGTGGTGGTACGGGGTCGCAGTTCATAGGCACGCCACAAATTGACTAAGAGCCACGACATCCTGTATAACAGTACCAGCTCCCTTCATTACTTTTCTGCTGCAGAGCCACCCTGCCAGGTTACCTCACACTTTTCTTAGGCAAAACCATACCCAACTCCAATTAAAACAAAGAATGTGCAATTTCCTGAAGACAGGATTGAGGTCCTAACCTTGAGTGCTCAAGAATTCCAAGTGTAATTAATCCATCAACTTATGATTACAAGGAGGAAATAACCCTATCAATATCTGATGTGCTGAGAGGGGGACCTGCCGGTGACTGGTCATTCTTCTAAATGGCCATGCCCCGTCTGAGTGGACTGGCCTGCTTTGCGTAGCGTCTCCTAGGTATGAACTTGAGTTCTTTTCCGGAACTGGTCAGCTTCCCTTCCGATACCCTGTTTCTGTTGAAATGTGAAGTACACACAGGCTGTTGTGGCGCAAGGCTTGTCCTGTGCTTCTTCATGTCGTCTGGGCTTTCTCTGCCTTAATTTCCTGCTGGAGTCCTAACTCCTTCATCCGGGAGGGCCGGGAGCTTTTGAAGGGGGTGGGGTGGGGTAGGGGTTTGGTGGGGGTGGGGTGAGGAGAGAGGTAGGAGGGAGAAAAAGGAGAAATAGAAGGAGCAGAGGGAGAGAGAGAAGGCAAAGGAAGAGAGAAGGGAGGGAAGATGGGGGAGGGGAAGAGAGTGAGGAAGATGGGAGAGGGGAAGAGAGTGAGGAAGAGGGGGAGGGGCGAGAGCACGAGTATGTGAGTATGTTGGCCATATTTCATAGAATCTTGCCGCATGCTGCTTTTTGAAGAAAATGGCTTCTGTTCAGTGTTGTCTCTATTTTATGGGGTCATGCCCCTGAGACAGATTGCCCTATAGCTTCCCTTTGGCTATGGAGGGTAGGACCCCAGCTTATGGTCCTATTACATTACAGCTATCGATAGAGATAATTCCAACGATGCCGGAAGTGAAATGGGAAGATCAGTCTAAACGCACTTCCTGTGTCCACACGAGACGTGGCCCGAGCATGGCCTCTCTCCCCATCCTGCCACAAATGGGAGTCAGTGACCTTGTAATCCAGCCCATTGGAAATTCCTGTCTGACCCCAGCAGTCTGGTTTTGTTTAATCC
This sequence comes from Acomys russatus, assembly GCF_903995435.1. NCBI lineage: Eukaryota > Metazoa > Chordata > Mammalia > Rodentia > Muridae > Acomys > Acomys russatus. Next base: position 39,326,418 of record NC_067140.1, on the reverse strand, counting down.
TTTTATTTCCCCCTAAATCACATAGCTCTGGCTATCAGAGTTGTACGTGGGAAAACTTCCAGAGTAGGGAGAAGAGCTGTGAGTTTTGTAGGCATGTGGAGATGGGGTAGTGTTTTCGACTGGTTGGAGGAACCTGACTTTTCTCAGCCTTGGTTTTCCTGTCGGTACCATCAAGGGGATAAGATGCCTCCCAGAGTTGTTCTGCCTCGGTGATAGTCCTCAGCTGTGGGACCCCCCTAACAAAGACGGTAGGTGCTGTCCTGGTGTTTTCTGCCCCTCCCACCTGTGGGGGCACCTGGGGCCAGCTGCCCCTCCCACCTGTGGGGGCACCTGGGGCCAGCTGCCCCTCCCACCTGTGGGGGCACCTGGGGCCAGCTGCCCCTCCCACCTGTGGGGCACCTGGGGCCAGCTGCCCCTCCCACCTGTGGATACTGAAGCTGCTTGTTGCCCAGGATCTGGCTTTCGTGGTTCTCTTGGGGGAGTTGGTTAACTTTTCTTTCCTCCTGGACCACCTTCCTCCTTCATAGTGTGGATTCATGAAGATATTAGTGAAAACACCTTGGTACTTAGTTTAGCACCCAGCCTGTGGACAGTGCGAGGCTGTTGGGTTAAATCTCCCCTGAGCCTATCTATCCTGACCTAACTTCTGGCTGTATCTCCTTTGCCACAGGTGGCAACACCTCATTCTTGCGATGGAAATAAATCTTTCAGCATAGCAGGAACGAAATGTCTTATGTTTCTGCCACCTCTACTTGAAGTACTGTACCCATCCCATAATAAGGCGTGACTTGGGTCATTCTATCTTCAGCCACACACAATAGGCTTCTCTGCCTCTCCCAATCCATGAGGAGAAAGTTAACAGTTCTAATTCCAAGAGCTCTGGGAAGCTCTGGGAAGCCCCACCCACTCAGCAGGCATTATTTATTTATGCTTTAATCTTTGTAGATTACTCCAAGTTGCTTGATGCTCTCCAGAAAGCCCCAGGAGTAAATGGAAGTTGTGCATACACCCAAAGTAATTAATGCACTTTCTACTAGCAAAGGAACATGTAATTTGCAGGAATGTGTGTCAAGACCCACCCTGCTAAATTTATACCCTGTAATTTGCAACGTTCGCTGGCACTGAATCTGCAGAGCAGTGAGACGAACTTACCTGCTTCACAATTATATCTGCTGGCTGGTGTTCTAGGGTTGAGTAACTGGGGAGAGAGGAGATTTCAGTCACTTAAGTCAATGAGAAGTGCCTCCCCAGGGCCCATCTGAGATGGCCCTCTGGTAGGAAGGCTGGTTAATCACGTTTCCTTTGTGCCAAGTTGAGAGCCGATGAGGGTGAGGAAGCCAAGAGGAGGCCTGGGTCCCAGGGCTTTCTTTTCTGGGTGTGTAGGGACCTTTGGCTTGGGAAGGAAATTCTATGCTGTCTCCCCTCAGACTGCTTCCAGCAAAGGAACACATGGGCCTAATCTAACAGGAATGGTTTTAACGGACTATTTTACGAGCTGCAGTGGCCCTCATCACTTTGGGAAGGCTCGCATTGGCTCTGGGGAGAGTCTTGTTAGTTTTTAAAACTGGAAGTCAGTCTACAGCATCTGTAGACCAGTGATTTCTGTTAAATCCTTGCACATTTTCTGGGTTGGAGAATCCTGAGGAGGAATCATGGCAGGCTGAAGCGCAACCCCCTGGTGCTGTTGGACTCTGGCAAGAAGCTGTGAGCCCAGGCATGGCCGCTCATACCTGAAGGCCCAATATCCTACAGGCTGGGGCAAGAAGATTTCGAGTTTTAGGCAATGCAGGGCTATATAGTAAGACCTTGTTTTGAAAGAAAAACAGAAACAGAATAAAACAAAATGTATGTGGGGGTGGAACGGTTGGGGTTCATCCTCCAGTTGAGGATGAAATGAAGTTGAGGCAGCCGCAGTTCTGAAATTCGTTTCTGCCATCTGACCTGAGATTGACAACTGGATCCTGTGAGTGGCCGTCCTCATTTGTGAAATGGAAGTTAATGATATCTTTGATTGAACTGGTTATGACCATGAGGTGTTTGTAAAGGTGCCTGGTATGCAGAGGTCACCCAGCAAACGGTCTTTTTCGTGAATGTCATTTGCATTAGGGGAGGACAACATAGTCATCGATTGCAAACACCCCTTGGCTACACAAACCAGGTGGAATGGGTGAACGAACAGGGAATCCTGTATTCTTTGAAAGCCCAGTTGAGGCCGGGGAAAACATGGCCTCAGTCCACACCAGGCTCTTGACAGGACTGGCATGTAAAATCCCTACCCCAGGGCTTCTTGAAGATACCAGAGGCCTTCTCAGGAGTTGGAGAACATAGGGGAGGCTTTAGAATCCTGGCTGGGAGAGTCTTTCCCCCAAGAGATGATCTAGTGCCACTTTAAATGCTCCTGTTGAATGCGAGTGTGGCTTCTTAGATGTGTGTCCAGTACCATGGCTAGCTGAGGCTTGAGGAAGAAGAGAGGCTTTCTCTGTGTGTGCCTGTCTGCATCTTCCCCTGCTAAATATTTATGGGCTGGTGATGGCAACTGGGCAAAGCCCATGTTTAGCTGACTGCATATTAATAAGCATATTTAAGAGAATTGAGCTCTTTGTTTTTCAGAGCAATGAATCCATTCCTGTTTGTTGCCCGTCTGCAGGAAGCTGTGCTGTCCTAGGAAGCAGGCCGCCCTGTTTTCTTCATAGGTTTTCCAGCTCGGACTGGATTTCCTATGAGGACCTACTTAAAACAACAACAGCAACAACAACAACAAACCCAACACATGTTCAGAATGGTGTTACCCCAGTGGAGATTAGAGCCTTCTCTTAAAATTTTACTGTATTTTTGTTGCTCGAATTGGCTGCTCTCTTAGCCTCTTTTATTCTTCAGACGGGGAAGCACCAGACATCATCATTTTCCCCCTGCACACTGCGGTTGAGGCCCTGCATACAGCTGAGGGTTTTAACCTGGCTTCCTAGTGTTCACAGGAATGGATTTTACACGGCTCACATGTCCATGGTTCTTGCAGCTCCCATCCGAGGTGCCCACCTTTCCTTGGAGCTGCCGGAGGAGTCCATGTCTCTGAAAATTCCCTTTTCTGCTGAGATGAACCAGCCCTTTTTGTATCATTAAGTGGTGTGCATCTGGGCTGTAGTGTGGGACGCTGGGCGGGAGCCGACGAGAGGGCTTTTAGGTGTCCTCAGTGCAGGAGCATCATCCCCGCTGGCTGCCTGTGTGCCTGTCTGAGAAGAAAGCTTAGGAAGACAACAAACGCACAACTGCCCACGTAAAAGCAGCATGGGGCCAAAATCCCAGCTCCAGGTAGTAGTGAGAGTAAAGTGGGGGAATGTGAATCCAGGAGACCTGGAGGGCCCACCAGTGCAAGCAGTGCCAAGTTCAATGAAGAGAGAGCAACTGAGGAAGGTATCAGAGCCTACCCTACCTCTGTCTGGCCTTCACATGTGTTTGCACTGGCAAACTCATGCATATGGGGGAGGGAGAAGGGAAGGAAGGGGTGAGGGAGGAGGCAGACTCTGAGGGAGGGAGGAAGGGAAAGACTTTGCCAAAGTTTTATGTTAAATGATATTAAGTGAAATTAGGAAGATAAAATTAACTTCGTAGGCATGAAGAGGCCCTTGCGTTATCACCCATGCCCTGTAAGTTGGGCTGGTGGAGCTGACATGCAAACACTGTTGCAAAATCTATTTTTTTTTTTTGCAGTTTCAGGCATTTAATTCATGCAGAAAATGCTACAAGTCACTTCGCATTATTCAGGAGTTTTACCACTACCACCATCATCAGGGATTATTATCTTTATAGAGAAGAACACAAACACCATGTTCAAAAGATTATTTTCTTTGTCTTGAGAACCAATCATATATTTTCCAGAAATGTAGAGCACCTATCAGGAATATCTCAGCTTTGCATATGTAGCCTCTTACTAAAACCTAGTTCTACCCTTTGCTTCTTTCTTGTTTTCTTTTGGACTTTAAAGATTTCAAGGAAGCTGCTCAGAAGGTCAGGTAGAGTGCTTAGGCCTTGCAGCTTGCCTGCACAGGAGATAGAAGGGTGTCTTTCACTCTAGTGTTGGCATTGGTTTTGCAGCTGCTAAAACCTGAAGCCCAGGGTGGCCCCTAGAACCACTTGGGATTGCTCGGCCCTTCTCCAGTGGTGCCGAAGTGAAGTGGACGGGACAGCATTAGTCTGAGCAAAACACAACTCGGACAGGATCTGCTGCCAAGAACACCATCTGCTGTTTCCCAAAGGCAAAGATTGAGTTGTCTCTGCCTTCAATAAATAGTCAGAGAGACTAAATATATTCGTTTATTTTAAGTTTGACCGGCCTTTCATAATATTTCTTGTTAGACGAAAAATATCTGTTGGGGTGATTAAAGTAAGGCCCAACTCTGATTCTCGGACGGCTGACAGTTTAAGTAACTTCCCAATTCTACTTTTTTCCTGTGCGCTTCTGAGTTTCTCTGTGTGGGACCGCTGAGCTAATCTGCATGAAGGATTGCTCGTTTGGCACACCCCTGTCCCAGAGCTGATGAGCATGTTGATTTCCCACTGTGTATAAAGTGAGGTCCAGTCTCCATCCTCTGGCTTGTACAGCCTTTCCCAGCCTGCTAGGCCTCATCAGGACCACTCAGCACTTTGCTATCATGTCTGCACTTACCTCAGCAGTTCCCTCTGCAATGTAGATTTCTGTTTTACCCAACCTACAAAGCCAGCCTAGTTGCAAACTAGTCCATGAAGCATTCAGTGCTAGGTCTCCTGGAATAAAGGTCTCCCTCCTTAGTAATTCCTGCATTTCTCTAAGTTTTCTTTTCTGTGTCACTCAGGCCTTCCAACTCTTAGGATCTTGGCTGCTGGTGAATACTCGGGACTCTTCTGGTCAGGTTTTCCTTGTGCCTTGTGCCTAGATTCCCTAGAGCCTCAAGTGCACTAGGTTTCTAGAAAATTCTTTGCAGGAAGGACTGAGTTCATTGAATGAATGTGTATTCTAAAACAGAGCCAATGACTTAGAGGCTCACCATGGTGCCTTGAGAGGCTGAGCTACCTGGCTGGTCCAGGTTGGTGGCCTTCCTATAGAACCCTGAGAGATGGCGTGCCCCTGGCACCCTGGCACACTACAGCATCACAGCTGCAGCCTGGCGGGCACTAGCCACAGCTGTTTTTATTAGGAATGTTTAATAATGCCTGTTTGTTGCCGCTGCCCTGGAACATTGATTTTAATTAATTAACTTAGATTGCATTTGTTCTCTATTCCACAGCTGATAGAGGTTAGCAAACCTCAGTAATGTGTCTCCATTTCGAGAAGTGACTCTCTGAGGATCTTGAAACTAAAAAAAAAAAAAAACCAAAAAAAAAAAAAAAAATGGTTAAAAACAAAAGTAGAAAGAAAACAACCCCTAGTGCCTGCAGGCAAAGGATGGGGGTTCAGGCAGTGTTTACATTCTAATCTCTCCACTGCAGTTCTGAAGTGACTGGCTAGTTTCAAAAAAATTTTTTAAAAATCCATTATGTATAAATTATGTATGAATCATCATACCCAAAGGTGATTATGCCAAGTCTCATTAAAGAGAAAACTATTTATTTTGGGGGAAGATTCTGAAGAATATTGTTTTTTCAGTGTTTGTGAGTTTTCTTATCTTGTCCATTCAGTAGTGAGCCTCACTCATAATGGGAATTTGGTGAAAGCGAATTGTTCCGCAGCCCTTCTCCAGAGCCAGGCCTTGTGGCCTCCAGGTAGCTCATTAACGAAAGAGCCTCAGTGGCATTGATGTCTGTTTCTTCCGTGGAGTTTTGCAAAATCTTTCCTCCTTTTTCCTTGTGTTGAGAAGTCAAGGACTGACAGGTGCAGCCTAAAGGCTTGCCCCACAGTTTGGAGTAGTCTGCAGATGGGCCTTGCAGGAGAGAGGGACAGAGGCTGGGGGGTTGTCACACCCTCACTGAAGATGGTTTTTTAAAAAAGCCTTGTAAAAAAAGCTAGCACCTTCTTTCTCCTTTAAGGCTCTGTCGGCATGCTTTGTGGGCCTGAGACAGGCTGCTGGACTGTGCCCTGGGACTCGGGCTAGTGGCCTGTGCTGAGATGCTTTGTCCACCCACACCTTGCCACCTCCCTGGTGGCGGAAGCTAAGCTTTGAGTGGCCTTTCCGTGTTTACCCATGCCGGGATTTTTACTAGGACGGGGGAGGTGTGTGAAAGCTGTGGGCTGAAGTTTGAACAGAACTTGTTTGTTTTGTGGGAACACAGAAGCTGAACTGAAAGGGGGCAGGGTAGAGACAGAGAGAGGGAGAGAGAGACCTTTATACCATAGTCTTCTTTACCCCACAAATTTACTTTCTGTGGTTTTGTTACCTATAGTCAACTGAGGTCTGAAAAAAAAATCAACTGGAAAATTCCAGAAGCAAACAGTTCCTGCGTCTGAATGCTATGCTGTTTTGGGTAGCATGATAAAATCCATTGTGCGTCAGTGGATATCACCTTCTGTCAAATAGTAGGGAGCAAAAAGCCTTCTGGAAACACAGGGGATTTTAGGGAAGTGATAAATTTGAGTGAACAGATAAATGTGTCCAATTGATAGCCTAGGACAAAGTTGCTTTACGCTCTGGTGCAGTGAGCCGCAGTCCCTATTGGTTGATACAATACCTGAGGAAGGGGTTCATAACAATTAAGAATTTTCTAGAAGGTTCAGAAGGTGAGGTAAGGTAAGAGAACGCCCTTCTCTGCCTGTGTCCCTCCATGGGTGCTGTCAGTTTGAAATCCAAAGTAGACTGTCACCTCTCATCTCCAACAAGATCCATGCCGTGTGTCCTGTCTGTCTGCTCATGTTGTAGCAGCCGTTGGGTTTTGTTTGTTTCATGCAGTCTCATTTTGTGGCCCTGTCTGGCTTGGAACTTTCTATGGAGACCAGGCTGGCCTTGAACTCGTAGCGATCTGCCTGCCTCTGCCTTCCACAGGCTGGATCAGAGGTGTGCACTACCGTGATCTGGGTTACCGGACCTGCTGCTGTGGTACAGCAGGGTTTGTGTTAGGGTTCGGTACTGCCTGTGGTCACAGATTCCTTTCCAGGGGTCCCAGGACACATCCGTTAGGGTAAGTCCCGGACCACAGCCAGTATGGGAAGGGTAAGGCCCCCCCCCCCCCCCATTTGGAAGCCTGGCTACACAGCCAAGTTCAGCCTCCTTCCTGTGGAGTTGAAGCCTCTTTCCTCGAGCCTCTGGGCAGAAGTGATGGCCTGGCACTGCCTTTTTGAAGGAGTCACTGTGACGAGAGAGAAGGAACAAAGCCCTGTTAGACTTCTGACTGGGCTTCAGGCAGGATCAGAGCTCCAATCTGTGGGCCATTCCAGATTGCTTTTCTCTCTATGTAGTTCTCTTTAAACTTTTTTTTTTGGGGGGGGTATGTATGTTTGCCAAAGACTACGACAACAACAACAACAACAACAACACTTTATTTAACAGCGGAGAGCTTCCAAATTCACCCCGTGGGTTTCCAGGGTTCAGTGAAGCCTCTGTAAGATTTACAATGACCTCAAACTAAGGCAGCAGCCAAGGAGAATATAGGCAGTAAGCTTCGAACCCCTACCAAGACCTAGCCGACGAACATGACACTCTCCACCGTTGAGTGGAGAGTGAGATCTGACTCTCACACGAACTCTGGTGCCCCTTTTCTGACCATGTCCCCCGGATGGGAAGACCTGGTGGCACTCAGAGGAAGGATAGCTAGTTACCAAGAAGAGGCTTGATATTCTGAGAGCATATATAGGGGAGGAGGTCTCCCTCGGTCACAGACATAGGGGAGGGGAGAAGGGGAAAAATGGGAGGGAGGGAAGAATGGGAGGAAACAGGGGAAGGGCTAACAATCGAGATGTAATATGAATAAATTAATAAAAAAAAAAGAAAAAAAAGAAAAGATTTACAACGACCAAGTGTCACCCCAAGAGGGCTCGAGGACGGAGCCTGGCTGTAATGAGATGGAGTGGACCTTTAAGAGGGGCCTACCCACCTGTGACTTGCATTCAGTTTGGAAGGCGGTAAGACACACCCACCCCCAACCTTTCTGAATGTCCCCTGCAGTTTGGTTCAGCTTGTTTCTGTGGAATTGGGGCCTCTGGCCAGGCTCAAGGCGTTCTGCATGCTTGGGGTTTATCAGGGTGTGGCTGATGCCATTTTGGGTGTTTGGAGTCAGGCCTCTTGGAGTGTTAGGGCAAAATGAGCGAATCGATTAAAAATAAATCGCGAACCTGCCGTTCCTTTCCACCCACTGCCCGTTCCCACCAGATCCACCCTTCATGAGCTGTGGCCCGTGATGTGATGTGACTTGGATAGCTCTGTTGGTGGCTCAGGCTGTGGATGGAAGGAAGGAGGCAGTTAACTGAGAGAGACAGAGACCTTGCTTGAGGGTCAGCTGTGCTGGACAAACAATGTGTCCCTTTATTTTATTTTATTTTCTCAAGCAAACGTTGTTTTAGAACTTGACCCGCATCAGCTGTGTACAGATGTCAGATGCAGAGCTCTGTGTATTTTCATGAAGTAAATATACCTGGGGGACCAGGGTGCAGACAAGAAGCAGAGCACCCAACACCCTGACACCCCTGGGAGCCTCACACTGCCACCGTCCCAACTCCCAGGACCACAGATAATCTTTTCTGCTGTCGAGTGGGCAAGAATCCCTCCTTTCACAAAGTGTTAGGGCCTCTCACTTCCACCCCATTTCTAGAAGGCCAGTTGCAGCATGACCCTCCACCCACTTGAGGACAACCTATCTTGGCAAACAGACACCTCAGCAGCCTTGGGCCCCAGTCTTTGGCATTTTTGCTTCAGGCGCCCTTGAATGAGTTCTTCTGTCTTCCAGCAGGAATCATGGCCTGAGGCCACCTGGAAGACACAGCACCCTGGAAACAGGAGTCCAGAGCAGGCTATAATTGTGGGCTTACAGAGAGTGCCAGCAAGACTTGGAGAGGCGCTCTGCATTCCCCACACAGGACAGATTGAATTTATATGCTTTGATCAGACTCACAGCTCCTGCATTCCAACCTCACCAGCTTACCTTCACTATGTCTTACCTCAGTCACCAAGGGGTGGGGCTCTTGTTAGCATTGGAGCTGGCAGGGGTTGGGTCACCCTGAGGCCCAGGGGAAATTCATGAGCTCTCCGTCTCAGAACTGGTTAAGGAATAAGGAAGAGTCATCCTTAGTCCCCACCAGACGATTCCCTGCCACTTTCCCTTCTTAGGGTAAGCCAATATTGGGACTGTGAATCCTGTAGCTGTGGTAGATTTTCTTCTCCCAATTGTTTGAGTTCCTCGGGTTTTAAGAATTATTGTTCTTGTTGAACACTTGGTAATTTGATAAAATTGTGTGGCCTTTTCCTTTTGCCTTTTGTTTCTTGACACCTCTTGTCCCCAGCTTTGATTGTGAACAGTACTGTTTGGCCCCTTCTTTTGATCTTGGAGTCTCTTATTTGTCCTCCAGATATATTTCCTATGGTGACAAGCTAAGGAATCACTTGAAGACCAGATGCTAATGGAGGATATTTGCACATCCTGTGTGCGCTCAAGGACTTCTCCACAGTTGTTGTTCTGTCATTTGAGTTAAAACACACATTTTCAGAGACTACCAAACTGGGCCTGTGCTAATCACACTGACTTGCAAATTGCTTTCTCCTCTCTGACCATATCATAGACATTGTCACGAGTTGGTGTGTTCAGGCTTCCAGGTTTTTCCTGAAGGCTACCGTGTGTGGTACTGGTTTGTGACCATGACTCAGTGCCCTTATCTTGGTAAAGAAACCAGTTTGAGGTTTTTCACAAATAATGCTGTGAAGAAAAGGAAGCAAACAGCATCTCCTCTTTTTTCGGTTTACACAGATGAAACCCCAAGGAAAGATTTCTAGGCATGGAAGGGCAAGGAGACACTGAGTGGCTGTGTTGATCCTACTTCGTTTGTTGTGTGGCCTAGGAAGCTTACCCAGTCAAGTTCCCATCAGTAGAGTACCAAAACTCAGAGCTCGCTGTTAATGGCAAGTCTTGCAAGCCAGCTTGCTCTGGAGACTTTCCTGTCTCTGCCTTCTGAGACTGGAATTGCAGGGAGGCTGTCTAATCCACCTGGTGCTTACCTAGGTTCTGGGGATCCAAACATGGGTCTGCACATTTACCAGGCAAGGACACTAACCACTGAGCAATCTCCCCAGTCTTCTAGACTTTTCATTTGCATATCAGTCATCTTTAGTGCCTTCCTCACTCATTTCCTTTATCCATTTTTTTTTCTCATTTGTTTGCAGTTTGCTTATTGGTTTTTAGGGGATTCTAGTTAGAGACACAGAGGACTGTTTTAAAAGATGCCTTTAGAGAAAAAAAATTGTTGGCATTCCTGCCTTGAGAGTTCTATAAAAGATCAAGTTGCCCTTACTTCTGGCACTGGTTGAAGACTTTGGTTTTCTGCTTTGTTTTTATTTAATTAGGTGAAATTTTTCCTTTTGGCTGCAGAGTCCTGGCTGTCTGTAAATGCATTATCAGCTTGCAGCATGGAGTGGATCGTGATGTGAGGTGGAAAGTGAGCTGTGCCAGGATGGGGCGGGAGCCTGCTGGAGCTGATTATTGAGAGCGTGCAGTGAGACCCAATCCTTTAAAAGCCATGGTCCTTCATGTGGTTAGCACCAAGGCAACTGATGACTCAAGGAGAGAGGTGGGGCGAAGGGCTGGGCTGCATGTGGCTCCCCATCACTGTGCTTCTTAATCTGTTGGCATCCTTCACGACCTCCTGCTCCTAGGCTCTCCTGGCAAGTTCCCATGGAGCCAGTACATGTCATGTCTGGAGCATGCAGAGCAGAAAGTTGCCACCCTCTGTACTGGTAAATGACGCAGGCTACTTCTTAGTTAAGTAGATGCAAGGGCTGATAAAACTGAGCTAGCTGGGGACCCAGCCCTAATACTCCTTTAGCCATGGATGACAAAGGCTAGCGTTTGATTTGATACCTTCATCTCTGCCAGGCTACCCTCGTCACCTCCTGTAGCAAAAGGTTTGCTGTTTTGCTCTGGGTGAGAGTCCCAACCCCAAATGCCACTGGACTGCAGCTGTCACTACTCCCTAGATACAGAGAGAAACAAATAAAGGCCAAGGGTAGGGTGCTGATGGTTGGGGATTTCCCATGGGGACAGGGCATTGGCTTCTCCATGGTTGGGCCTACTACAGACCTAGCTGTGGGTTTGTCACAATCCAAGGCTCATGGAAACACAGGGCTGACTCTCAAGTTGTGTCACTGGACATGTGTGAGCTTGGATCTTCTCTCGAGCACGTGGAGCTAACCTTGATTTTTGTGAGCTGGCTTGTGAGGATGGGCATTCACTGGAGGTTGAATGTGCTCATGGATAGCTGTGTCAGGTAATACTGACAACACACATCACTCTATATAGTCTGTGTGTGCCAGGAACTCTTGAGGCAAGCTCTCACCTGCTAATGCTGGGCTGCCTCTGACCTTTGACTTTGAGCCTTGAAAAATTATTAGTTTGCACTTAAGTAATCTAGAGGTGGAGCCTGTTTTGTAGGAACTCTCAGGAGCCATAAACTTCTCGGGTGATAGAATAGTAATATTTTTTTTTCTTAGTAAGCAAGTTTGGATCAAGTTATTATAACATCTAAGCATGAAGGGGTTTTTTAGTTCCATAAATCTTAAACGATGTACAAATGTGGAAATCAGCCTAACTTATGGCAATAATCCACAAGATGTTTGGTGGCATGCTTTTTATAATACAGTGCAAGGATGCAATTGCCAGTATTTTCATCCATCTGCCCTCACATTCGTCTGTCTGTGTCCCCCACCCCACCCCCAATTTAAAATCTTCTCTCTGGGCCCAGGCCTTTCTGTTGTGTAAAAGTCGCTTGTGCTGCGGAGGGGGCAACTGAACAACCGAGTTTTATAGAGCGTTATGGCATGTGAAGTGGCAGAGGTTTGGGAGGACTAGGTGGGTATGCAAACTGCCCGGAGAGGCTAGGGAGGGAGACTGGAGAGGTGGGCTACCTGCAGCACACGGGGGCTCCTGCACTGACCCCAGGAGATGGAGTTGCAGTGGGGCTGCTGCAAACATTGGATGAAGTGGCAGGGTTTGTTCTAGGGTTCAATGAGGGATGCCTCTGCAAGCTGACACCTGCCAGTGACATTGCTGGTACTAAGGGAGGGATTTGCTCTAGGGTGGTGGGAGGCAAGGATAGAGAGGTGTGGGGGAAACACCACCCGCTACCCTGACTGAACAGGACTGAGGGCGAGGGTTGGATGACAGGAGGAGCAAGTGTAGATAAACCTAGAGTCCTCTTTTAGATTTGGGAAGCTGATGCTGTGAAGGAAATATGTTTGGTGTGGTAGGGAGTGGAACCATGAAGCTGGGGTGCAGGATGGAGTTGCGAGAAGAACTTAGCTGGAGATTGAGGTATCAAGTTGGGGTTTTAACTTGAAGGCCAAACCTTGTGGAGGACAAGGTGGCTTATTCAGGGAAGCCATGTGTGGCTTGTGCCAAAGGGAGCCGACTGAGTCTTAACTGCTGAGGGGTGGGTGGAGGAAGCTGCTTCCAAGGGTGTGTGAGGGAAGCAGGGGAACGGGGTATATATAGGTAATGGGTGGCAGGGATGGGGAGGGTGGTGCTTAGAAGGACAGGCTGATGCAGGTGCCCCAGTGCAGCAGAGCTTTGCACATAGACCAGGCATGGCGGCTCACACCTGTAGTTTCTACACACCTGCTGAGAGGCGGGAGGGTTGAGTTTTGAAGCCATCTTGGACCACATGGTGAGACTCTGCCTCAAGAGCAGTAGCAAAAACGTGTGCTTGAGGTAACAGTAAAAAAGTCACCATTAAGTTCGGTGACTGGGAGGTCAGTGGTGACTCTGTGGGGATGGACGAGGGCAGGAGCCAGCCAATACTGGGGATTGAAGAGAGAGAGGGACCTACGGGGTGGCATTCTTCTTGGAAGTGAATCATGGTCTCAGTGTTCATCAAGCCTTTTGACTTCTTGCCAATGCCTTCATTCTGAGCTGTCCCCATTAGCAGAGATCAATGCACTAGCCAGAGACCAGGGTCTACACTGTGGGGCATACTATTGAATTTATTGAAAAATCATTTCTTAATGAACAGCTCACTTCTACCACTCTCTCCTCTAACCTAGGAGGATTCTATTGTATTCAGTGTGGGGTGAGTCCTTGTGCAGTGCAGATCACCCGTCTTCTAATTACTAATCATGCAGCTACATTATAGAGGTCCGCCTTGGGACATGACATATTATATATCTACATGGCGCCTGGCTGTTATAGAATAGTAGCTCTTTAATAGTGAATAATAATACCTTTAAGAACTGAGCCCTGGTTAATCTTATGGCCTCTATCTGTGTGTTATCATAAAATGGATGAAAACCTGCAAGTTTCCATTCAATTTGTTCTTTTTTTTTTTTTTTTTTTTTTTTTTTTTTTTTTTTTAAGTGAAGCAGCCCTTTTCTCTGATTACCCCTGGGCTTGTTAGGGTTTGGTCTTTTTCCCTTTTGTAGATGGGTAAACTGAGGCATGGTGTGAGTGCTATTCCTTGAGGGTGCAGGGAATAGTATTGGCACCTGGGGCTCATGGTCTGCCAAGTGTCGAGAACAGGAAGAACTTAGGTGGCCTCAGGTTTTAAAATTTTTCCTTTTGAGATTGCGGTTCACTGTGGTTCCTAGGCTGGCCTCGAGCGCATGCTCCTCTTGCCTCAGTCTCCAAAGTGCAGGGATTAGAGGCGTGCCCACAGCCAGTTATCCTTAATTTTAAACTTTGTTTTCAGGGTGGTGGAAAACTACCTTCCAGAGTCTGGAAAGCCCAAGCAGGTTCATCCAAGGGTTTTGGGTCCCTGACTTATCAGGTCTGCCATGTCTCTTGTACGGGTAAATTGCTCTGAGAACTGCAATCCTTGAGGACTCCCACAGCAAGTACTGCTTAGCTCTACTGCTGCCTAGATGTCCCAACAGTATTCGCTCAAGACGTCAGTTAATTCCTCATGATGGAAGGCCCGTTGTCAGCTCAGTGGGAAGGGAGGGTGCCGCGTGACCAGATTGTAGAAGCAGGATGGACCGGTTTAATGGATTAAGCTACTTAAGAATATTTAAGAAGACACATTGGTTAATAGGCATGCCACCCTTGCTTGGCGGTAACAGACTGCTGCTTTTTTTTTTTTTTTCAAACTTCCCTGGCAGAGTTCCTCTCCTAATAGGAAGTGATAAGCCAAACAATTGTTCATTGACTGAGATGTGGTGATGAAGGTGGTGGGTAAGTGAAGTGAACTGGAGAGGTCCTTGGGTCCATAGGGAATGGGACGCAGGTCTGACCCTTGGTGCTTTGGAGATACTGACTGGTTGCTGAGGCACATGGGACCTGTCATCTCTTGACAGCAGAGGCCAGGATTCAGTCTCCCCAGTAGCCAGGAACCTGGTGTCCTTGGCTGGCTCCAGCCTGTCTTTAGACTGGGTGGTTGTCTGTTGTTCTAGGTTAGACAGGAGGAAGGACCCAGAAATAGGGAGATTGTGTGTATTTCCCACTGTCAGCTACAATCCCACAGAACCAAAGAGGGGGTACATTAAGGATGGAAAAATGACTCAGACATCATCTACAATGCTTTATACATGGGGAAACTGAGGCTCGAGATAGAGAAGCAATTCTAGATTCTTTGGAACAATTGTCACTGCAGCTCAAGATTCCTGGGAGTGTCCCAGAGGGGAGGACGCCCCCATCTTGTGTGTGTGTGTGTGTGTGTGTGTGTGTGTGTGTGTGCGCGCGCGCACGCGCGCGCGCTTGCTTGCTTATGTATGTGAGTACTGCCGCCTGCACATGCCACACATACCACAGGACTCTTGTGGAGGTCAGAGGGGTAACAGTCTGTCAGTTTTTGTCTCCCACCTTATTTGAGACAGGGCCCTTTGTTTTGCCTCTGTGTAAGGCTGGCTGGCTGGCTGGCTGGCTGACCTTTGAGCTCCTAGGCACTCTCCTGTCTCTGCCTCCCATCTTCCTGTGGGAAACCTGAAATCACAGGCGCATATTATGTGGGTTCTTAATAGCTGAGCTCAGGTCCTCATGTCTACACTGCAAGCTCTTTGCCCACGGAGCCATCTCCCATGCCAAAGGGCTCTTGATTTCTTAGGCAGTGCCTGAGCATCTAGGTGATGATTCGAGGGAGAGTAACAGCCTCGTCAGCTCCTCAGGGCCTCTTCTCTCTCCATGGTTGGCTTTTGGCTCTGGGTCAGATAGCCCTGATTCTAGCAGCCATTGCCTTGCCAAGGCTGTTTCCCTTAGAGACGGCATGGGTCAGAAAGGGACATACATGGCCTTCTCTAAATACCACTGAAGTACCAGAGTTCTGAGCAGAGTCGGTGAGAATGAATGACAGGAGAGGAGTAACAAACTCCGCCTACATGACACCTGCTGCTGCGGTGCGCTCCATTTGTCCCGCTAGCAACACTGCCAGAGGGGTGGATTATTGTGGCTCAGAAAGGCTGTGTGTCCGGAGACACACAGTTTTCTATAGTTACCAGGTTGAACCAGTTGAACCTGGGTTGAACCTGCATCTGGTGATTCTTCACAGTTGAAAGAGTGAGAGGAGGGCAAGGTGCGAAGGCTGGGCGTCTCCTTGCTGCCCCTCCTCCCAGGCCAGCTCTCCCATGCTCCTTAGAGGCAAAAGCCAGGGAGCTCTGTCTAGCAAATGGCAGCTTCTGTTGTGTCGCCCCTTCCCAGCCTCTCTCAGCTGAGCTGGGGGATGGGGAAGCAAAAGGGACCAAGAAAGACAGAGTTCAGCTCTCACGCCTCTGAACCTCTTAGCCGGTGGCTAGGCTTGGTTATTTTTGCCTTTGGAATGCTCCGGCTTAATGTGTGGTGGGTGGGTAAGTCTGGTGGGACACACTCAGTTTTCCCGCTAGGATTGGCTTTTACCCTGCAACTGTTGCTGCCTTTCAGAAAATGAAAAGAATTCACAACAGAGCAAAGCTCCTAGATGGGATCCCGGCATCTGCTCTGTCTCTTCCACAGTGACACTTGCCCCTTTCATCTCGGGGTCCTTTGCATTTGAGGGTATTTTGAAGTTTAGAGAATCTCCCGTAACGGCACAAATATTCCTCAAATATTAGTGTAGTATTCATTCTTTATCATTAATTTTACTCATGAAATGTTTTTGAAGTACCGAAAGTTACTAAGAAAAACGCCCAGGGAGCCATCTCACCACTTCCCTCCCTGGGTTCTGCTGCTTTCTGTGTTTCAGGCTGTTTTAAGAAAGGTAGCACTCATTGGCCGTCCGCCGTGCCCACCTGCGTCCTGTGTGACCCTGCCTGCCAGAGATGACCATGACAATGAGCTTCCTCCCACCTGTGTCCC
Source organism: Acomys russatus (assembly GCF_903995435.1). Lineage (NCBI taxonomy): Eukaryota > Metazoa > Chordata > Mammalia > Rodentia > Muridae > Acomys > Acomys russatus. The sequence continues at coordinate 39,310,059 of NC_067140.1, read as the reverse complement.
CTAAAATTGCTTGTTTCTGACTTAGTGTGGATGGTGACCTTCTGCAGTGTGCCTTTTCATTTCCTGCTAAGTCTCTCGGACCTACCAAGCAAGTTCACTTCACCCCAGTTGATTCCACAAAAGCCCTGGGTGTTTGTTGCCTGTGCACTGTAGAAAAGGGTGTGTGCTTTTGTCTGTTCTTTGTGTGTGTGGGGGGAACGGGGGAGGGAGAGAGAACACAACGCATGTGCAAAGGACAACTATTTTGGAGTAGATTCTGTCTTTCCACCTTATTTTTGAGTCAAGTTCTCTCATGTTTCTGCACAACTGCCTATGCTAGCGTCAAGATGATGGTTTTCCTGTCTTTAGAAACACTGGGACTGCAGATGGGAACTACTGCATCTGCCTTTTTATCCTGTTTGGGGATTGTTTGTTTGTTTGTTTGTTTGTGCTTTCTTTTTGTAATGAAGTTTCCAGGGACTGGACTCAGATCATCAGACTTACAGGATAGTTTCTTGTACTTATTTACCTATCTCTCTAGCCTGTTTTGAATTGCTGTCTTGTATCATCCTGTGCACTGTGCCTAGGGTGATCATTTTGGACCCTGTGAGTTGCCACCAGGCTCTCCGGAGTCCCCAAGCATGTGCCATGCCTTGGTTCTTGGTCAGGCTTTGGATTTTTGCAGGTCTAATGTTTGTGGCCAAGAGCCTCCTCATTAGATTCATCATTCTGTGACATCGAGCTCCTTCATCAGTAGACACAGCTGCTTGGGATGTTGTGTCCATCCCTGCCCCCACCCCTACCCCCACCCACACCATCACATCCTTTGTGTTCTCTTATGTAGTTCCGCAAGAAAATTCTACACAGCCACACTTGTGGTCCCATGGTGAGCATCTTCTCCCAGTGCATGGGTGTCTGGACCATGGTGTTTATAGTATTGATCGGTGACCTGGAACTTAACATTTTAACATAATTGTATTCAACTGCTTTTTTTGCCTCTGGCCTGTGCTTGTTTTGAGTCTTAGTTGAGAAATCCTTCATCATTGAGATGTACTTTGGGGCCAGAATGAAGGTCGTTTTGCTTTTCTGGCTCATTCCCTCACTGGCATTGTTATGTTACAGCCTTGCCTGTGGTGGTGGTGGTGGTGGTGGGGAGGCCAGTGTGAGCAGATGGCTTGCTTGCTGCAGAATGGGTCCCAGTGACTGGAGGTGGCTGCATTGATCTCTGGGTACGTGGGGATAAACTTAGGACAGAAGCACAGCCCTCTCTCTTGACCTCCTCCTGCACCCCGAGCCTGAGTGAAATGGTGGTTAGCTTTATCCTGAGCCTTGTTTATCACCAGCCCCATGAAGTTGATCTGAAAGCTGCACCCCTCCTGTCCTTCAGCTCAGCTTCACTGACCACCCCCTCCTTGTTGCTGCTGCTAGAAGCTGCATATCCACAATGTTGGGGTGTGGTGCATTGCACTGAGCTCCTGCCACATCTGCTGTGCCCTCCCCTCCTGGTGGGGACATGGATAGGCAGGAAAGGGGAACTATTGGAAGTGGGTTCGACCTCTTTGCCCTGAGCTGCTCTTTCTGGGAACTTAGACAAGCTTCCTTTTGCACGTCTGGAGTCATTGATCTGCTGTATTACACATGGCGAAGCCGAACTGAAGTTCAAGGCAGTTCAGATAAATTTATGGCAGAACTGAAAATAAGTGTCTGTAGGAGTCAGTAGGCTCTTTCCAAATACTGTGATCAGCAGCCATTTGTGGGGTGTCTATGGATGCCTGGCACTTGCTTGTTGCTAGGCACACAGGGCAGCAGATGAGCCAAGGTTCTCTGGGGTTGGGGAACCATTAAGTAAAAAGTAGTGTCTCTTTCATAGTGTGATGAGATGGACAGATGGTACAGTTGCTGGTTGGTAAGTGGTCGTACCTGTCCATTACCTGTTGTCTGATGCTTCCTGGTCTAGGTTTAAATAGTTAGAAAAATGCAAAAAGCAGACAACTATAATCAATCTTGGTTAGCTTTGAATATCAATTACAATGAGTTCATTATCCCCCCCACCCCATAAAGAATTCCATTCTTCTTTGTGCTAGACCTGGAACACAGAAAATTGCTTTTAATGATTTTGAAGATTTAAAAAAAAAAAAAAATTCTATCAACAGAAGATTTACGGGATACTGGACTCTCTCTTATCTGGGGATCTATGCAACAGCATTAGCCCAGCTTCCTGGCCTGCATTATCTGGGGATCTATGCAACAGCATTAGCCCAGCTTCATGGCCTGTACAGCTAAAGTATTAGTAAATACGTTTCCAGCTGTGTGGTCTTGGGTGAGTCATGTCTTCAGTCTGTTCCTCCATCTATAAAATGGGAAGGGTGCCTATTTCATGGGGTTCTTCTAAGAACTAATAATAATTTAAAAATGCTATTAAACTCCTGACACATTCAAGTGCTTTGGCCGACCGTAGATCTTCCCAGATGGAAGCCTATAGGATTCGCCATCCTCGGAGCTGTTAACGGAGACAGAGGCGAGATGAACCAAGGCTCTGGTGTGGCTTAGGTTCACCTTGTGGATTGCATCAGGAGGAGCTGCGGGGCCTCCTACTGTGGACATGAAACCTCCCAAGGACAGCATCCCAGGGGCTCTATAGCTCTCCCCAACAAGAATGCCATTTCCACATACTTTTCCTCATGAAGTGATGCATAGGAACGGAAATGTACATAAAAAGTATAATCAGTAGCTTCAGCCCTAGAGGGCACAGGTCCAGAGAAAGATAATCTACAGAGCTGACTCCTTAGGGAAACTGTCGGCTCCTACACTTCTGTGACCATCCCTTGCTTCCGGTATACTAGCCACTGGCCTTCTTCTCTAGCTTTTTTTGTACGACGGAAACAAAGCACCCATCATCTCGGAATACTTCCTGGGGGAAAGAAGCTGTGAACCTGTGTGATGGGCAAATGCTGGGCGACGTTAGTCTTACTCATTATCCTGGGGACCTGCTCCATCCTTAACTTTTCCTGAGGGAAACTGGATGAGATTTTCCTTCAGGACCATGGACCACATGAACAAAAAGGGTCAGCTGAAGTGTGGCATCATTTTATACTTTCTCAGCAATATGTCCTATGATCGTCCTTGATCAGATAGGTAAACGGAGGCAGCACTAGTGGAGCTCATGGGGCAGAAGGAAGTATAGATTAGCAGTGCTGGGGTCTGGCTAAGCTCAAGTGCTTGGAGCCAGGCCAGACCCAGAAAGCCTTGTGTGACTGCTGCCTTCTTGGTGACAGCCAGATGCTTCCATATCCAAGCTTGAACAGGAAGGCATTTGTATGATGAAGACCAAATGGCTTTTGGAAAAATACACAGGACAGATGTCCAAGGTTCTGTTTAATGCTCACACCACATGGAAACAGTCCAGAGTGGTAGGGCTCTTCAGAGACGTTCTAGGTCTGCTTGTAAACAAATCACTGAAGACGAGCTCACTAGGTGGCCTTAACCTTCTGTAGGTGAGTGCATGTGTGTGTGTGCATATGTCTCAAGAAGTGAGTCAAAGAAAAATGGCCCCTGAACCCCGCTGGCACCCCGCAGTAGGAGAAGTCTAATTTGCTTTTTGGAGAGGTGGTAGGCAAGGTCTGTCTGAGATCTGCAAGGCCAAGTGCTAAGTCAGCCGTGTGCTGCACACATTCGTTTGTGCGTCTTTTTCCATTCAATGGCACCCTTGGATCGAGACCGTCAGGAAGTGAAGCAGGAGACTGAAAGGCCACTGGGCAGAAATCAGAAGATGGAGCCTGCTGATTGTTTGCAGATGTCCGTTCAGGCCATGATGGATGCTACTAGGGAGGGAGGCTGAGTGGAGAGCAGGGAGAATAGCACAGGACAGCAGCTGCAGAGTGAAATCCCATTTCTCAGCTGGAAGAGTCAGTGTCACTACCTGAACGTTCTGGATGGTTGCAGCAGAGCGTGGCCCTGCATGGGGTTTCTAGTTGTCCCAGTTTTGTTGCCCACAGAAGTGAGAGTTGTGGGGCAGGGCCATTGGAAGAAACTTTAGCAGCAGGCTGCTGTCTTTTGCCTGACAAAGAAGGGCTTGGCTTTTCCTTTCCCGGCCTTGCACAGATGGTACAGTTATTTTCAGTTAAGTGATGTTCTGCAGTGGAAACAGGCAACTCCTTTTGATTCTTTGGCTTAATGCAAAAAAGGGAAGTGAGGAGGAGAAAGCCAACTATGTGCTAATGCTGGTAATTTAAGAAAAAAATATGTTCTGAGACACTGAGATGGGATAAATATTACTGCCACTAGAAAGCCTGGCTGTTGGGCTGAAAAGATTTCTAACCTTTGAAGCAGGCACGGTAGTGATGTGCTTGTTGAGGTCCAGGTTCTCTGTGTTCCTTATTCTAAGTATGTGTGCACAGGTCCCACCCATGTGTTAGGGAAACGGGATAAAGGTTGATGGGGCAGTTCGGGGATGGGAATTAAGGTACTAATGCCCTGCCTGGTTTTCTTCTTAGAGTTGTTGAGATACTTACGGCAGAGCTGGGAGTGGTAGCTGCAGAGCTGAGCAGAATAGAGCCTGTCTTTGGCGCGCGCTGGCGCGTGTGCGCGCACGTGTGTGTGTGTGTGTGTGTGTGTGTGTGAGAGAGAGAGAGAGAGAGAGAGAGAGAGAGAGAGAGAGAGAGAGAGAGAGAGAGAGAGAGAGAGAGAGAGAGACGTTCCTAGCAGGAACATCAGTCTAGAGGCGACCACCCGCACAGGCTGGGAAAAGGGAAGCACAGGACTTGAGAGGGGTAGGTGGGGGCGGGTGCTAACAGATGGACCAGCTTCAGCCTGGGTGCCTGGGGCAGGGTCTCAGATTTGCTGGGGTCGAAGACTGAGCAGAAGCCTAGCCTATTGGATTAGATCTCCAGTAAGGTCCAGTGGCTTGAATGTCAGAGGTTGCTTATCTCACAGTCAGGGGGGCCTGAGATGAAGCATCAGCAGGGTGGGTTCCTTCGCAGTCTCCACTGCTTGATTTACAGATGACTGCCTTCTCTCTGTCTTCATGTTGTCTTCTCTGCATGTGTCTGTGCCCTAATTTCCTCTTCCAGTGAGGATACCAGTCATGTTGAATTAGGGCCTGCTCTAACAGCCTCATTTTAACATATTATATCTTTAAAGACAAATGTACCCTCATTATGAGACACTAACAGGCATATAACATAACATTTTGGAGGGGTAAACTGCGATCCCAAACGCCAGGGAGAAGGTGGGCTGAAGACTGCTAGGTCAGCCAGCCACATGTTTGGAAGCCTAGGGTGTGTGCTTGCGTGCGTGTGTGCTTGCATGCATGCGTGCGTATGTGCGTGAGTGCGTGTGTGAGATCAAGACACTAGTTCTTAAGGAGCCTCAGAGGCGGGCTCTTCTAACCAAGCCGTACGAGTGCAGAGTTGTCTGAAGGGCACAGACACCATCAGCTGCCTTGAAGCAGCTAGAGGGCATGAGAACTGTTAAGTAGCAGATATTTCTCGGCCTCAGCACTACTGACATGTCAGGCCAGATGGCTCTGTGTTGTGCTGTCTCAGTGGGTGGCAGAAAAAGAGGACTGTAGCGCAATAGACATACCCTTTCTTCCTTCCTTTCCTTTCCTTTCCTTTCCTTTCCTTTCCTTTCCTTTCCTTTTCCTATCCTTTCCTTTCCTTTCCCTTTCCCCTTCCCCTTTCTTTCTTTCTTTCTTTCTTTCTTTCTTTCTTTCTTTCTTTTCTTTCTTTCTTTCTTTCTTTCTTTCTGTCTGTCTGTCTTAAGCCTCAGACCCTTCCATGCAAAGCTACCTCCCTGGCCTTTACATGCTAAATGGCAGTAGTACCTTACATTTAGTCATGAAAAGAGAAAACACCTCCAGGCCCTGACCTAGGTTCCCACAAAATTCTTTACCCTGCAGACTGCTGGTTTAAAAGGGGACAAGAGATAGTGGCGGGAGAGCCACTAGGCCAGTGAGGCAGCTGGGCTGGGCTTGAGAGAGGTTTAAAAGACAGAATCAACAAGAGGATCTTCTTTGCTTTGATTTCTTTTTATGTTCTTGTATTTTGTGATGTTACTTTCCTAAGGCACTGGCAGAAGAGCGCAGAGCATGTGCCCGTTGAATCCACTAGGCACAGAGTCCAGGGACTGGTGGGACATTTGAGTTTAACGGATGCAGCGGATGGGATAAGTAGTGTCTGAACCTACCTAGCCATTCATCAGGTCCATGTGTTGCCAGCCTTATTGATGCGCTGAGCAAGCTCTTTGGAATCTAATCTGGCCAATATTCTGGTTCCGGAAATCTGCTTATCAGAACAAGATTTCACAGATGTAGTGACTTTTCCAGCGGGTTTGTCTTTGGGGAGTTAGCTCCACAAAAGCCAGTCTATGTGATTTCCAAACAGAACCAAGTGACAGCTCTGCATTCCACAGCCCTGAGGAATGCCCTGCTGGCTGGGGATCCTCAAGCAGCTGTTCTCCTGAACAGCTGGAGTGTGTATGGGGGGGCAGGTAGAGGGTAGGGATGTGGGGGTTCTGGGCTGGGCTTGTAGTGTCTGGCTAGAGTCCAGCATGGAGTGCTCTCTGGATTCCTCTCTCTGGGCGTCCAGATTTCTTCCTGGAGATAGCTCACTCTTCTCAGAGTTAGCGGTGACTTGTGGAGTTGCCTTCAGGGAAAGTCCTGTGTCGAGTCTGTGCTCAGCAGAATGGAACATCTTGATGAATTAGGTGGCAGGACGGGAGAGATAGCTACTCGGTGTGTTTGTAACTCCTACTGGTCAGAACGGCATGGCTTTAGTTTCTGACTCTTCTAAGCTGTGCCTTCCCACACCATGTCATGGACACTGTTCTCTTTATCAGTCTTCACTAAAAATACCACTTCTTTCTTGGATTCTTTCGTTCTAAGTAAAAGACCCTGGGGGCTAGTCGGTGCCTGTGTGTGCACATGGCCTGTGTGGATGTTTGTGCTCCTATGCCTGTTCTGTGTGAGTGCACAGATATACTTTTGTTTGTGTGTGCATGGGCGGCTACATGCATGTGTGTTCATGAATGTAGGAGTGAAGGTTAAAGCTAAGGACAACCTTAGCTGTTGCTTCTCAAGTTCTGTCCCTCTTGTTTTTTGAGTCAGGGTCTCTCTCTTTGGTCTGGAACTTGCCCAGTCGGCAAGACTGGCTTGTCAGGGAGCCTCGAGGGCTACACTTCCCTTGGTATCGCGTGACAGGGCTTCTTTGTTTTTAGTGTGCATTCTGGGCCTCAACTTCAGGTTCTCATGGCAAGTACTTTACCAAGCGAGCCAGTTCCCATCTCCCCATTCACTGGCTTTTTAAAGTAAGGAAATGTCATGGTCTGTGTGCTATAAAGGAAGATTCTTCCAGAATGAAGACAGATTAAGAGTTGGGGGAATATGCTGTGAGGCAGGAAGCCGAGTTGTTAGTTGTAGCCAGCAGTGATCCCCATGGGAATAGTAGCTGCTTGGACTGGAGTCCTAGCTGCAGTGACAGAGATAGGGATTGGCCATGTGTGGGGCAGATAGAGTGAGCAAGGGATAAGGAGTGTGAGGTATTTGGGCCCAGTGGAACCTTTTGCGATAGCTTTCCTCTTGGAATGGACTACGAAAACCCACTTCTGAAGGGCAACATGTACGTGTGTCACTAATTGAGTTTCAGGTATGAGATGGTCTACGAGGGAATATACACGGCACAAGGCCTTGTTTGGGACTGCTAACGCACGGCCGTGTCCCTTCCCGTGGTTCCTGCTGCCTTGCTCCAGTTATAGAAGTACTTTTGGTACCACTTCAAAGGTAGCATTACCAATGGGTGATGGTGGTACACATCTGTCATCCCAGCACTTGGGAGGCCTGGTCTATCTATCGAGCTCCAGGACAGCCAGGGCGAGAGAGAGAGAGAGAGAGAGAGAGAGAGAGAGAGAGAGAGAGAGAGAGAGCGAGAGAGAGAGAGAGAGAGAGAGAGAGAGAGAGAGAGAGAGACAGACCCTGTCTTAAAAAAAGGAAAAAAAAAAAAAGGCAGTATTACCAGACAGCCATGCTTCTCTGCGCAAGGAGAAGCTGGGCAACAGGTCACAGATAGACGGCAACAGAGGAGTCTGATGCTAGCAGGTGAACAGCAATTTATAGGAGACCCTACTGCATGAAGGATGCCGGCACCCCCCCCCCCCCCCCCCCCCCCCCGCATACACACACGGTGCATAGAGGTATGAGAGGGGATGTATTCCTTTGGCAAAGCTTGGGAAAGAAGATCGTGGGTCTTGCAATCTTGTTACCTCTAGGCAGTTCTAGAAGGCCATGCTCCTAGCACCCGAGTGTCCATCTAGTGTGCTTGTGTCCATTCCCAGCCCCAGAAGCACAGTGTCTGGTCATACATAACCAATAAGTCTTTGCTTAATGACTTGAGAGGTTAGAGGAGCAGTGTGCTGGTGGACTGGTCTTTCTCTCCTTTTCTTCTAAAGATTATTTTCTTTCTCGGTGGCTACTTACTGCCAAGCCTTTGATCACACAGGCTCAGCTCTAGCTGACCTGTTATATCTTGGCTTCCTGAAAAATCCTCCCTCAAGGTTCAAAGTGGATGAGCTGTGTACCTACCCTTGCCTGCTATTATTAGGTCTCTGTTTAATTTCCTGCCTAAGGGCAGTGCTGGGTAGGACCCTTGGCATTTTATGATTGTTTAAGTGGACTTGAACCTGAATCTTGGGACTTGGTTCTAAGCCTTTAGGAAGCCTTGGGTAGTGCAGTGATCAGGTTTGCCTCCTGGGGGTTAGCAGGCCCGAGTGCAGGTTTCATCCTGGCCTTTCCTACCTGTACAACGTCAGGCAGATTGATTTGTAGATCGAGGTATCCTTTTCCTAGAGGGAAATGATCTCCTGGTATCCTTGACAACTTGGCCCCATGGGACTCTGTGATTGCCAGGGCTGAGAGCCTGTGGCCTGGAAGGCTCTCACTGCTGAGGATATTTGGGGTCCAGTGCATAATCCTATCTGGATCTTTAATTTTTGACAGTTGCTTCTGGCTAGGAAAGAACATTTGGGGTTTTTCATCAATATATTTGTGTGTGTGTGTGTGTGTGTGTGTGTGCGCACATGCATGTACATGTATATACGGGCATGCAGATATTCCTGGAAGCCAAGAGAAGGACTCATAGGCAGTTATGATCTGGCGCTACAGACATTGGTGAGCTGACAAATGTGGGTGCAGGGAATGAAACTGTGGTCCCCTGGAAGAACCACCAGTGCTCTTAACAACTGAGCCATCTCTTTAGCCCCTTTTCTTCAAGAGAGGGATGAGCAACTGCTAGTTAGTTATATGCTAGACACAGAATGCATCCTTTCCGTTGCTCCAGCTAGTGCCTTCAGCATCTCTGCACTGAGGTGGACTGAGGTATAAGTACATCTCATAGGTGAGGAAACAGACTCAGAAAAGCAAAGATACCCAGTGGAGGTCTCATCTGGTCTGAACATCAGTCTCTCCAGCTAGGCCAGGGCTCAGGCCCTTGGCTGTGGTCACTGTGCCTGTCTTCTGACTACCCCACTCTCTCTCCATCTCTTACAGAGAGCCAGCTGCTCCCTGGGAACAACTTCACCAACGAGTGCAACATCCCAGGTAACTTCATGTGCAGCAACGGGCGGTGCATTCCGGGTGCCTGGCAGTGTGACGGGCTGCCTGACTGCTTCGACAAGAGTGACGAGAAGGAATGCCGTGAGTGGCTGCCCGTGGTTGTGGGCAGGGGTGGATAAGGGCGGAATTCCAGGCCAAGAGCAGGAGATCAGGTCTGGCTTGGATCTTGTGGCCTCTGTTTGCTCTGAGCTGGTGGGCCAGCTTTCCCTCTCTCTGTCTTTGAGCAATGTGGTCTGTGCAGAAGTGTAGTATGGTAGAGGAGCCCTTGCTCTAGGGATGGGTGTGGGATCCTTAGAATGCCAGGCGTTATGTTCTCTGGTGCCTCTGACCATATCTGGCTGTCTTGGTCCAGGACTGGAGACTAGCTGTGAGTGTGTGGTAGAGTTCTCTCTGATTCAGTGTCCTGTCCTGAGAGGATGCTTCCTTGGCTCCTTTTCGCTGTGGATAGTGACGGCGTGGCTCTTCACTGGGGCATCCCTTTTCAGTGAGTACCAGCATGGCATGGGCTCTGTGGCCATTCTACCCCACCTCCTTCTTTAGCCTCTTGTCCCTCTTGTGCCGCTGAAACATGCCTAAGATCTGGGCTGAGGGTGAGGGTAATCTACAGGAGAGGAGGCACCTTGGACACCAGAGGGGCAGGGGTGTCCAGTGTTCGCCCTCCTTGCCCTGAGGAGTCCTTTCTTCTTCCCCTGCGTTGCTCTCTGCACAGTGAGCTTCTACCCACAACAGCCAGCCACTCATTCCCTGATGGTGTGGTCTGAAGACATGCTGCCTGTTCTGAGGCTAGTCTCTCACCTGCCAGGGAGTACAGTATCCCCTGTGCCTGCTTCCGCTCTACAGAGAAGGTTTGAGGAGGAGAAAACTGGGGAGACTTGGAAGCTGTATTACATTTTGTTATGTGTGATTTTTCTCATTAAATTGCTAGGCCTAATACATTTATTGTTGTTGTTGTTTTCTCTTTTCTTTTTGTTTCTGTTTTTTGAGACAGTGTTTCTCTGTGTAGCCTTGGCTGTCCTAGACTCACTTTGTACACCAGGCTGGCCTCGAACTCACAGCAATCTACCTGCTTCTGCCTCCCGAGTGCTGAGATTAAAGGCGTGCGCCATCACTGCCTGGCATTGTTGTTTTTCTCAAACTTTTTTTTTTTTTAAAGTATTAGTTCTTTGTCACTGTTTCCTTGCTCCTGGAGTAACTTTAAAATGTCTAGAAATCTAACTTTTAAAAATTGAGTTTCAAGTGTGATAGAATATGTGAACTCTGTCATCAGCCCAGCTTTAAGGAGCATTAAACACTCTATAGGAATATAGAGTTACCGTTTTCAGTACACTGTGCTTTTGAGCAGCAGTAGATACAGACTGTCATTAGCTGGCACATGGGTGTGTAAAGGAATGCAGGATTAGCAGCTAGTCCAGCCCCACCTCTGTTAGTAGCAGCTGTGTGACATTGCTGACTTCCCTGGCCGTCTCTGCCATCTATGGGTACAGTCTACTATGTTTAAATTCATGCAGAAATGGGAAGAGCTGGTGGAAAGAGAATGTTTTAAACAAGGATTGTGCCAGTAGCTGCTCAGAGCTGTTTGGTTTGGTTTGGAGAAGCCTCTCGGTCCTGGCTATTTTCCATCCTACTCCCCAAGTGTGCTAGAGACCCAGCAGGCATTTGCTTAGTCTTTTGATCCAGACATAATTAATTTTTTAAACTATACCTACAAACATTGCCCACCCAACTTTTGCTTTAAATGGAGAAAACAGCTCTTGAATGTTCAAACAGTAAAGGGAAGGGGAAAGTCCCTTTTCTAAGAGAAACCGAACTTTCAGTTTCACTTTTTTTCTCTTCATAATCTTCTCCACTCTGGGGGATGAGTGTGAGAGCATCCAGACTCAGACATTGTTCTCTCCTGCATCCTTAGGGGAATATGTGATCATAGAAATGTTCCCAGAATATTCTAACACAGAATCCACTCGTGGCATTAAAGAAAGGTCTTTACCTGGAGAGGACCCCAGTTTTGTCCTCTTCCAATGGGAACAGGAAGACTTCTAATTGTGTACCGTGGTGATGTCTTGGTGTGTGTGTGGATGATGTGGTGATGTCTTGGTGTGTGTGTGTGTATCTTATGGTGATGTCTTGTGTGTAGATGATGTGGTGATGTCTTGGTGTGTATGGGGATGGTGTGGTGATGTCTTGGTGTGTATGGGGATGGTGTGGTGATGTCTTGGTGTGTGTGGATGATGTGATGACATCTTAGTGTGTGTGTGGATGATATGGTAATGTCTTGGTGTGTGTGGATGATGTGGTGATGTCTTGGTGTGTGTGGATGATGTGGTGATGTCTTGGTGTGTGTGGATGATGTGATGTCTTGGTGTGTGTGTGGATGCTCTGGTGATGTCTTGGTGTGTGTGGACACCATGGTGATATCTTGGTGTGTATGTGTGCTATAGTGATACCTTAGCATGTGTGCTTAAAGCACCAGCATGCTGCTGTGTGGTTTGTAAGCACCCACAGTGTGTTTGTAAATGGCTTATAAACACAATTACTGGGCGGTCTGCTCAAGCTATATTAAATAATTGTCATAGGGTATGATAGTGTGGCTTGCTTTTTCTTCCCCCATTTTCATGTGTATGTGGTATGTATGTATGTATGTGTACTTGTGGGGGCCTGAAGTTGATGTTGGGATCACCCCTTATTGCTCTTCCATCTTCATTGAGGTGTGCTCTCTTACTTAAATCCAAAGTGCCAATATGGCTGGTTTTGCTTGCTAGCTTGCTCTTGACTTTTTGTCTCTGCTTTCCAAGGCTGGCTGAGATCTGAACTCCAGTCCTCATCTTTTCCTGCCAAGAGCTTTAGTCACTGAGGCATCTCCCCAGCCCATGCCTTGCTTCTTCTAACACTAGCTGTGTTTCTGTGTGCTTATAATAGTTGTATTGTGAAAATATATGCACTGCAACTTAGCCATGCTCTATTGCATGTCCTTTTCTTTTAAAAAAGGACATATTCTTATGACTCTTAATTATGTGTAAAGATGTATATGTCTGTACGTGGATATGGTGCTCTTAGCTACAGGTACCCAGAGGCCATAAGAGGGCATCAGATGCCCTGGTGCTGGAGTTAGATGATGTGAGCTCTCTGACATGGTTGCCGGGAGCTAGTCTCAGGTCTTCTGAAAGAGCAGAAAGTGCTCTTGACCACTGAGCCATCTCTCCTGCCCTGCTTGACTTTTCGGCTTCTGTTCATCCCATTGTTTAGGATTATGTAAGCAACTTCCTACGTGGGTGACAGGATATAAGGTGGGTTCGGCATGACCAAGTGGCACAGGGCTGAGGACTGAGGTGACCATTTGCTCTCTCTTGGAGCAGCAGGCATAGAACCTTGGCTGTCTGCCTCGGGGAAGGAGAGTGAGGGGGCTGATGTCAGCCCTGAGAGGTCATGGCGTCAAGCAGTCTGTGTCGCGGTGGCATTGAGAAGATGATGCACTAGAGAACAGATTGCCAACCCTCGGCCTTTGAAAGGGCATGGGAGCCTGGAGATGAGTCTCCTGGTGGGGTGTGGTCTCATGGACAGCTCTTCTGTGTCTGCAGTAAAGGCATTTTGGAAAACAAGAAGAAATTCTATCATAAATGTTTTTTTAAAAATCACATATTGTAAAACTGTAGGGGACTGGGAGGAAGACAAAGGAACTGCATCCGATCCTGTCCTGGTTACATGCGCTCACCATCCAGGATGCTTCCAACCTTGTATTGTGTTGTCATCTTCCCATTTTTCCATATTTCTCTATCATTTTAATGCCTAGATAGGAATCCACTAATTTGTTGTCCTATTATTGATTGTGCTATTCTTTACTCTTTGTGTGTCTGTGTTGCTTGAGATTGAACCAAGGGTTCCATGTGTGCCGGGCAAATGTCCGCTCTGAACTTCACCTTCATCCGTCTGTGCTAGCCCTGTTTATAGTTTGCCTCCGCAGAAGAGCCTCAGCATCTGGACCAAGACGGTGGGGATTACTTTGTCCCTGTTTCCTTGGACTGGATTCTCAGAAATGAAGTGACTGCTGAAGGGCGGGAGCTTTTCCTGCCTCTGCCCACAGACTGCCCATTTGTTTTGCTAAAGGTCTGCACCAGTTTGCTTTCACTGGCCAGAAGTGAAGTCTGGCACTTATTCTAGTCTTGGCAGTGTTGAGTAATATCTTTAAAATAAACTCCCTTTTCCTGGTCAATATACTAGTTGGGAACAATTCAGGTATTTTACTTTTTTTTTTTTTTTTTGTAAATTGACAAGGTGGAATGCTTGTATCTCTGGTTAGTCGTTGTATTTCCTTGTGAGATATCTGTTGATGAATTAAAATGACTTCTTCCCCTGGGCCAATGGCTATTAAGTGTTCTGCAAAATGCTTTTAGAGGATGTTCCACCTAGGGTGGGAGTGGGGGTGGGGAACTTGTTTGATATGCTTCTAGTACATTTCTGTTTTTGGTTAACAAATGTCCCTTAGTGGCCCTTTTATTCAAATTGCTTTTCATACCGTCCCTCCATTTTCTGTGGTTGTAAAGTGACTAGAGAGACAGTTCAGGAACATGCAGTCTCTCTATGAGCGCACTCACTATGAGGGTGCTAGTGCATGCATGCCTGAGTGTCCTAGGGATCATATGAAGCCAGGCACTTTACAATTTATTAACTCCTTAGGTTGTCACAGAAGCTATACTGGGAAGGAGCTGTTGTCACAGAGACAGAGCAAATACATGTCTTGATGCCAAAAGAAAGACCCATAGTCTTCCTCCAATGGAAACCTTTTGTTTATCTCTGTAGGTGTCCTTTAGATGGCTAAATGGGATCTTGTGGATTCTGTGTTACCTGTATTGTGCTTGCTGTAGTTCTGTGACTAATACAGAATATGGCTTATAAAGAAAATAAGTTTATTTTGGCACACAGTGTTGGAGGTTTTAATCCAGGACCCATTTGGTGCTGTAGCCTGTGGAAGAGAGTATAACGTGGTGGGAGAGTGCACAGTGAGATCAAACTGCATGACTAGGAAGCAGAAAAGAGAGTGAGGAGGAAGGTCGGGTCTCATCATCCCTTCAGGGACACACTTCCATTGGCTTAAAGGCCTCCCTCTAGACCACCCCTTTAAAGCTGCTGTTTTTAGTTATGCGTGCACGTGTGCACACAGGTGTGGCTGTGTGTATCCAGGTGCCTATGGAGGCTGAAGGGATGGAGATGTGAGCTGCCCAGTGTTGAGTACTGAGGGTCCAACTCAGGTCATCTGGAAGAGCAGCAAGTGCTCTTAGCTGTCCAGTCATCAGTAACCCTGGACCCGACCTCTTAAGGTTCCACCACCTCCTAATCCTGCCATGAAAGCTTTAACACTTGGTCTATGAGGGACATTCAGGATCCAAACTATAGGGAAAAAAAATTCAAAACATCAATAATGTTTTTCTACAGTAGTGATTTTCAAGATGACCTTTAGTCCTAGGAGCCTCTGAAACCTCTTCTTAGAAGTGATAAAGCAGTGACACAGATGTCGCTTTGAGACCTTCCTGTTCTATGTTGGGCATTGACTGTTCTCTCCGTGTCCCAACCAAGTTGGGGAGAGATTTCTAATGTTGGGGTTCCTCCTCACAAATGTGGCTTATTTCTCTTGGGGAAAACTGCATGTGTCTTTGGTCATGCATGGGGACTTTTCTCAGCTCTGGTATGTGTATAGGTGGGGCGCGGAGGAGGAATTCAAAGACTTTGTTAAATGAAAACATTTTAATGACTCTCTAAGGAAGAGAGACATGGGGAAGTTGGTGAAGGCTTGGAATTTGAATTCCATTTGCCTTTACTGTGCCTGGTTCCTGTTTACACATTGCTCAGGTGTGATGGTGGAAGCTCTTGAGATTGTTTGGAACCCTGGTCCCCCAGAGTTGTAAGTGGTAGGGGTACCCTTTGTTTCCTTCTTGTCACCGGCATAGGCTTCTGCCTCTAGGTGGCACCACATGTAATGTTTTCTTTTAAACCAACTGCTTCTAAGCCTGCACAGACACAGCACTCAGAGGGAAAAAGTAGTGCTTGAGTTTCTAAGCTTCAACAGGAAGGAATTCGGCTGTCTCAGCAAAGTACACACTAGTGGCTTCACATGTGCAAAGACTGGGGAGTCAGAGTGTGTGTGTTCATGGTCAGCATACAGTGGGCTTCAGCATGGTGACCTCTGCGGTGCGGTGGCCAGGGAAGGCCAGTAGCCTCTTAATGAATTGTGGGATGTGGCTACAGCAGAATGCAGTTTTCTCTTTCAGCTGTGTCGAAACGGAATTGCCGCCCCACCAATCAAGTTGTGACATCTGCCACATTCTAAAGTTGAAATCCTAAGGCACCGTGCCTCTGGGTTTGACCTTGTTTGGTGATGGAGTCTAACAGGACATACTAGTTACTTTTCTTGTTGTTGTGACCAAATACCCGACAGACAGCATAAAAGGAAGCAAGGGTATATTGCTCACTGTTTCACAGGGTTCAGGTCCTCGTGATGGGGAGGGCTTGGTGGAGACATACACTTTGTATCATGGTGACCAAGAAGCAGAAGGAGACAATACAGGAAGAGCCGAGGTGAGATACAACCCCCAAGACACATGCCCAGTGAGCTCCTTTAGCTCAGCCTCACTTCCTGCCTTTCCTCACCCTTAGTCAGGACATCATATCCATTAGGAGTCCACCTTGGGGTCAGTCCATTGACTAAGTCAGAACTCGTGGCCTGAAAATGCCCTTGCAAGCCTACCCTGAGGTGAGCTTTCCTGAGCTCTCAGGCACTCTTTAACCCAGTAGAGTTGACGCTCAGGATTAACCCTCACAAAGACATAATTGAATGAGATCATAGAGTGGGGCCTTAAACCTTCACAGCCGAAGTCCTTCCAACAGAGCAAATTTGGACCCAGATCCAAAGAGACAGAGATGAAGATGTAAAGCCACCTGTAAAGCAAGGCAGGAGGCTTGGGTCTGTCCCTGTGGCTCTCAGAAACACCAGCTCTAGGTAGACATTGATGTTGGACATCTGCTCTCCAGAATTATGTTGTCGAAGCTGTTGAGCGTGTGGAACCTTGGTATAGGCACGCTAGTTCAGTCATCACTGCTGTGTGTTCAGTTGTTGCCTAGAGATGCACGCATGTCCTAAACTCATGAGACATGATGACTTTCACAGGCACCGCCTTCTGCTTGCTCAACAGTTTGAACATAAGAGCATTTTCAAATCTTCATTCCCGGTATCAAAGAACATGCCCTAACTTGGAAATGGGGTCACTGTGGATGTGAATAGTTAATGTGAGGTCACACCATAGTAAGGAGAGTCCTTGTAGCAGTCTGACTCTTGGGTGTCCCAAGAAGAAAATGTGAAGAAATGAGAGAGGCCTGTTGTCTGACAACCAGGATGGAGGGTGGAGTGGTGCAGCTGCCAGCCAGGGACCGCCAAGGGTTGACAGTGTTCCCTGGGAGCCAGGAAGAGCTGAGGAAGGGAGCCTAGCCAGAGTCTCTGATGACCACTTGCTGCTTCTGTGCAGCCTCCAGAGAATGGCTTTTTGTTTACATAGCCCACTCCATTTGTAGAACTCCTTAATGGCTGCCCTGGGAAAGTAATCTTGCTTCCCAGGGGACCACTAAGGCCAATAACGCTTCTCTGGGCCAACGTGGAACCAGGACATATAGGTCTCCTTTGACTGGCCTGCCATGCTTGCCCACTTTCTCAGGGACAGCACTGCTCTCTGTTTCTGCTTGAGTATCTACCATGTCACAGCGAAGTGTCCCTATTCCTGCAGGTCTTGATTCTAGTGAGCCACACTGAAATACTGAATTCCACCGGCTTGTGAAGGAGTCAAGCCTCTGACAACAGAGGTGGCCTTTAGAGTGGCCCCAGAGACTCTTTGTGGTTTCATGCAGTCCGGTGTGCACTCACTTGGTGTGTTCTTTCTTTCCGATTTGAGTTATTTTTCTGTGTGTCTGTTTTTATGTATCTCTGGTAACTCAGTCATGTCCCGATCCTCAAATTCCTTTATCTCAAAAATGAAATCATAGACCCTTGTTCAGAACAAGGGTTTTAGGGTCAGCCCCCGGCTGGGTTCTCACAATTTCTGAGACCCTAGGTGCTACTGTACTTTTCTCAGCACCTACTTTCCTATCTGATAAAATGGGGCCATCGCAACACCTTCAGCTGAGGGAATGGTGTGCCTATCAGAAAGAAGCCGGTCTTATACAATAGATGTTGTTTCTGGAACAATAATAAACTGGCCACCTCCAAATAAGCAGATGTGTGCGAGGCCTCCTACTGTGCCTGGCATGCGTGAAGCTCTGTAAATTGGGGGAGGAGGGCACAGGGGCTTCCTCCTGTTGTGCTGGTGACATTTTCTCCAGTATGGTGTGGTCAGCCCCTGCCTCCACATGTCCATGCCCCCACCTTCCTACACTACTACAGTATGAGAGGCTCTGCGACAAAAAAACGGCTTCATTTCCTGGGTCAATCAATACCTTTCTTTTGTTTGTGGGAGTCGACAGCTGCCCAGTGTTGAAATGTCCCTCATCTTAGCTCTCCAGGGAGCCAGCCTGATACCCAAGCTGGAGCCAGAGCTAAGAGAACAAATATTTGCAGACCAAACCAGAGCTAAGCTCAGCAGGGGGGTTGGGACACATTTCCCCTGCATTCTTCCCAGAGTCTCAGCCTCTGTGAACCTGGAGTTGGTCCCCAACGGTCATAGTGGCTGTGGTCAGCTCATCCTCAACTCTGCTGCAGCCATTTAACACCTAAGTGGATTTGGGTGGTCTTGTTCTGCCTTGTCACCATAGTCTTCTCCAGTACCTGTGATGTGGGAATCTTTTACCTCATACACTGGATTGAAAGCATTTTAAACTTGCTGTGGCGGCCCTCTCTATCTACCCTACATGTGCGTTTCATACCTGCACAGCCTGTCATGAGAAAAGAATTTTAGTTAGGAAGTTAGAATCGCTCATTCCAAGGTAGTTACCTAAATATGAACACGTCAAGTTGTCAGGCTTGCTGTACATCTTGTTTCTTGCAGCTTTTCTAAAAAGCTCCTGAGTTTTGTTTTGTTTTCTTTTCAAAAAGATGGCAGCAATTTTGAGGGCTCCAAGGTAAAAAAGGACAAAGTGCTCTCTGACTCCCTGGGCATACCATTTTCATAGGACTTCTAGAATGCAAGATCACAGACTGGACGGCACAGAGCAGCAGAGATGGGCTTTTCCACAGCTTTGGACACTGGAAGTGCAAAGTCTGAGTGTTGAGGTGTGCTCTCTCCGTGGAAGATAGAAAAATACAAACACATTTAAACTGGTTATCTTACTCTTTCTTCCATCATCTGGCATCTTGACTCCTCCACACCTATGACGAGGAGACACTCAGCATGCAAGTTTGTGACAGTACAGCCTGGCAAAGCTGTGCTTTTCTCAGCCGTGGGTAGGCAGGGTGCTAGAGATGAAACAGACCGTTGCCACCTTTCCGCCTTCTAGCTCTGCCTTCATGTTGCGATGGCTAGAACTGGATGTCCCGGCCAGTTCAGGGCTTTTAAGTGTAGCATCTTTGTCTTGCTCAGGACACTAAGAATTAGGGTTAGCTGCTAATGTTCATAATGGAAGCTCACACATAAAACTTGAGCTTATCAGACTTTCTTAGAAAGAGGGAGGGAGGGAGGGAGGGAGGGAGGGAGGGAGGGAGGGAGGGAGGGAAGGATTTGACATTAGAATCTGAACTTTCCAGAAACTATGCTGTACGTTTACCCTGCACTTCATCTTCTTGGTCATGTGAAGGCCCTCAAAATGGCTGTGGTTGTGAGATGTATAGTCTCTGCCATACTTTCTGATTGAGTCAGAAAACATGGAGTTCTACAGCGAGCAGCACAGTGTTTTAGTGCTTAGTTGCACATAAAACAGTGGCATGTTCTACCATTAGTGCCATCTTGGATTGGTGGTATTTGATGTTTCAACCAAGGATGTTCCCAACAGATGTTTCCCAACAGATAAATTCACCAAGTGTATATGCCTTCCTTAGGGTGTTGGCAGACAGGGTGGGAGTTGACATGTACTGTAGGAGGGGCCTGTTGGGTAGCCACTTTGTGTCAAATCCTGGCTCCATCCTATGGAATTATGGTGCCTGAGCAAGACACTGTCTTGGTGTCCTTCCAAATCCCATGAGGACAAAATGGAGCCCAAACCTTTCACATCCTTCCATCAGCAGCTGGCATGCCATGAGCACTAACTGAACTGTCCCTGGTAGAAGAGTCCATGTCTTATGTAGATTCCTCACCATAGTGGTTTCCCTTTTTGAAGCTCCTGCTTCTTTTTCTGTGGAACTGGATTGGGACAGAGTGAGAATACACAGGAAGAAGGTGTGGGTACAGGGTACCTGCCTGATACGTAACAAGACAGACCTTGCTGTCCTTCTTTTCTCTGGGGTCATATTGAGTGAGGTGTCCAGAGAATTCTAATGCAGGTTCCCACGTGCTATTTCAAGCATCAAAGATAGGTCGGATAATTACTTAGGTTCTAAGTTAAGGAAGGTGAACCTGTTTGATTTGGAAATTGTCATGGGTATTCAGAAAGACAGTACGTGGGACAAAAGTGAGCATCTCCCCTCCCAGAGCCATATGCTGGAGATAGACTAGCTGGACGTGTGATATGGGTGCCCAGAGGTGGCTATAGCTCAGCCCCAGGTGAGGGACCCCATGTCAGTGGCAGTGTTCTCCAGTTCCCACTGGACCAACTTCACCCCTTGCAAGGTGGGAATAGTGACTCTCTATGAAGACCCTTGTTCCCTCTCCCTTGGAGCTGGGACAGAAGACTCCAGGTTCAGGTTCGGGAAGAAGATGAGCTGATCCATGGAATGAAGGTTTCCAGGAGCTTAAAGAGAAAACCAGGAGGCATGTACCCCATTTCCTGTCACCCTGAGAAAACCGACTTCTTAGATAGTTACAGAACATCCTAGTTTGTGCACAGTTGTTTATTATTACTAATTATTTGTGTCCCATATCCCTTCCCATGCCCTTCTAGCCCTATTCTGGTGATGACAGGGAACTTGGACATGATATACTAGAATATACCAACATCTCCTCAGCTGTCCTTTGGAACCTGTCAGGAAACTTCCAATTTAAATGCCAGCACTGTCACTGACCATAACTTAGCAGTATGGAGTCATCTTATAGTCATCTTTTAAATCAACTTTTCACTTAAATTCACCCCATCCCATCTCACTGCCCTCCCACTTTTAGCAGGCTCCACTATTATCAACACGATGCTGCCTATGAGAGACTCCTGATAAAATGGGTCATAGTGAAAGGTGGGCTCACGGGCCAGGGCATCTGGAGTAAGTATGGCCATATTCACCTGGGCCCCTTGTCATTTAGGCATGCTCCCAGTTGCCAGGACTTGGCTCCAACTGCAAAATGTAGTCAGTGGTAATGGCTTGGTAATTGCTAATAAAATTTAAATGGCTGCAAAATCACAGTACAGAGAAACAAAATTCTTTTTCCTGGCACATCCAGACCAGTCTTGCAGATCTGAGTTAGGCTGTGATTATAAAGTGTTTTTATTTTTATTTTTTTAATTCATACTCACACTTTGAGCTGTGACACGGCTCATGTGCAATTGCTTAATGGATTTTTTTTTTTAAATCTAGAAACAGATGAGGAAAAAATAATTTTACAAAGATAATGTGGTGCATTCTTATAATACAGACACTGGATTAGAGAATCTCTGATTTATTTTTATAGTATCAAACTGTATACAGTGTACTGTGGTTGCATGCACCCCACTGCCCTCTCCCACTCTCTTCCCCTCCCACTGACCCCTCCCACCCTCATGTCTCTCCTTTCAGTTCTCGCCCAGGGACAGTATCTGAGCCTGGCACCTATAGAACTGATCAAAAGCCTGTGTGTAGATTGCATGGTGGCTCATACCTTTCATCTCTGCACTTGGAGACAGAGACAGGAGAATTTCTGTGAGTTCAAGGCCAGCCTGGTCTATAGAATGAGTTCCTGGGCATCCAGAGCTACATAGAGAGATCCTGTCTTTAAAAGAAAATTTTCTATTCTTGTGATGAAAATAGACTAGTAATTGACATGACCATGATAGAGAGTTTTGGGTGACTGATCAGGCAGCTAAGTGTCTGTCATTTTTTTCATTTTGGAAGCTGCAAGTCTGTATCTCCAGTTTACTCAGGTAATTAAGTTTTATTCCTTTTCAAGTCTCTGATGGTGTGGAAGACCAGATAGTTTAGTTTTACAATTAAGCTTCGTTGTTTAGGGAGTAAGTTATTTTTAGGTCTAGATAGATGTTTTAAGTTGATAGAGATGAGATGAGATAGATATTGATTAACATTCAGAATTTTAGACTCACCAAGATAGGAAAGAGGTTTTCTTCAAGGTTTCCAAATACAAATAGCCAAATCATTATGATTATAACATTTATATAGTTCCTGATTGATTCATGGTTCTTCCTGCTGTATGTAGTGTATTGTATTTATGTGTAAAAATAAAAACAAATACAAAAGGAAACAAAAACAAAAAAACCCAAACAAACAGTCTATGGCTAAGGAGATTACAGACCCTATGAAGGAGTTTTGCCAAATGGACATGTAGTTAAAACTGGCTTCAGCCAGACGTGGTGGCACATGTCTTAATCCCAGCACTCAGGGAGGCAGAGACAGGTGGATCACTGTGAGTTCAAGGCCAGCCTGGTCTACAAAGTGAGTACAGGACAGCCAAGGCTACACAGAGAAACCTTGTCTCAAAAAACCAAACCAACCAACCAACCAACCAACCAAACAAACAAACCAAACCCAAAAATAACAAAATGAAACAAAACTAAAAACCCTGCCTTCTAAGTATTTATGTTTATGATCATAGTCTAGTGAATCTCTTAGCTTTCACCAGAAAAGTCTCCTACAGTGGGTAGAGGTCAAAGTGGGAACCCATAACTGGCCAAACTGCTGATAATAGGGGACCCCTGAATGCTTACCTCCAAACGGGGCATCTGTGTCACTCTATACAAAGCCCAGGAGCCATTATGGAAGAGAGTTAGGAGAGACCCTGGGAACCAAAGGATGAGGATGTGTGTGGTGGATGCTGTCTTCTGCATATGACATGGCCATTGCTCATGAGCACACAGCAGCTGCGACTTCTGTTGGGTGAGGATGGAAGGTGGAACTAGGGTCTTGAAGTAGTAAATCTTAAAGGTAAGTTTCTGGTGGTCTAGACTGGGAAGGATGGGAGTGGAGCACCTTAAGGTCAAAAGGTAAACTGTGAACCCCTCTTCTGGAAGCAGCTCAGGAACTCTTGACTCTTGACATCGTCCCATAACATGGCAACAGTTTCTGATGTATAACAGCCTGCCGTTTTTCTAGAATTGGTGGTGGGAGGGAAAGGATGGAAACAGGTGACACACACATATTCCATGTGCAGCAGGAACAACAGAGCTTCAGATTAATTCCATATTAAAATACAGAGTCTGCCTTCCTTGGGAGCAAGGGATTTGCATGTACTTGAGATGCTTAGTTCTGCCACCCAGGCCCTGTATTTTGGGAGGATGAGGGTGGAGATGCGGACAGGCAATGTTCCAGATGTATCTTGGGATTGAAGCATGCAGGATCAGAAGCCTGGCTTGGCTCCTTCTGGCTTTTGGCAGGTGGAAGGGTTCTTTCCCTCTCTTTTGGGGTCAGGTGACACAGCTCAGGAAGTTTGCTGAGCTCCCAAACGGTAG
This sequence comes from Acomys russatus, assembly GCF_903995435.1. Classification (NCBI taxonomy): domain Eukaryota; kingdom Metazoa; phylum Chordata; class Mammalia; order Rodentia; family Muridae; genus Acomys; species Acomys russatus. The sequence continues at coordinate 39,286,769 of NC_067140.1, read as the reverse complement.
TAGTGGTGGTGAATAGACCCTGTGCACTTGTCTCTTTGCAAGGAGTTAGGAGAGAGGCAGACAGAGCAGATAGCAGAATGGTGTTTGGAATGTGCATTGATGGAGAAATGGATGGTCCGGCCGAGGGGGTCTCTGATCTTTCAGTTCCTTTGGACAGTTTGAACACTTTGGTCATTGTTATTTTTCCAGTTGCTGAGATGACATACTCTGACAAAAGTAGCTTAAGAGAGAAAGGGTGTATTTGACTGACAGGTCCTGAGGGAATGTAGTCCATCAGGGGAGGAACGCAGCAAGCTGGCTGGGCACTTGGCATCTATACTCAGGAAACAGAGTGACTAGGAAGTAGGGCTAGGCCATAAAGCTCCACGGCCCTCCTCCAGTGACTTCTTCATCCAATAATTCTCCACTTCCTAAAGGTTTGTCCCAAACAGCATCCCCAGCAGGAAGCAAGTGTTCAAAATTGTAAGCCCAAAGGGACATTCAGTTCACATTCAAATCACAACCTCCACGAGAGGTGAGCCAGGAGCTGGTTCCCCTGTAGCTGTGCAGTTGTTCCTGAACTTAGGAAGGCTTGCCTCTGTGGCCTTAGATCTCAGCCTTGAGCTTGTTTTTTGAGCTCCTGGCACCACTGCTCCTGGCTCTTCACAGGGCATGGCTATGCAGCCTGAGGCCTTCAGGGGAGTGAGCAGAGATGCCAGCTGGCAGAACAGGTGGTCTTGAAGCAGAGCTTACCAGTCTCTGTTACTTGGTGCCCTTGTTAAATCCCAAAGCAGGATTGCTCCCAGTTCCCCGAACGCAGGCCACTGGGCAGTCCGATGCTGCAAGGGTACAGGAGAGGAGTTACCTGCTGCTCGCAGTGTTTTTTATACGCTATGGCAGTGCAGTAATGGGTGTTGTGACTCAGGCCTACATGTGGGATCCCCATCCCTTCTGCCCTTTGAGCCCGCCTGGAGCCTCTCATGTGATGGATGTCAAGGTAGAACTCTGCCCTTTCTCTCAGTCTTGCCAGTGTGCTGGGTCTTACTCCACATGGAGGCAGCCATACCCACTAGCAGGCGTGGTGCAAACATTTATTCTTACAGCTCTGGAACTCAAGAAGGCCAGTGTCTGAGTATGTTAGACTTGGTGGTGGGTGAGGCTCCACTGGCTTCCTGTGCAGCTTTGTTTTCTTGCCACATCACATGATGAAACAGGGGACCATGTTTCTCTGTCATCTCAGAAGATTATCAATCCCACTGATAAATTAGGACATTTCCCTTATCACTCAATAAATATCAAAGATACAGAAGGGACACCCAGTGTGTCATCCCCTTCTCAGGTGAAGGCAGGTGAGTGGCATGTCAGTGTGGATGTCAGCCTCAAGCCATCCATCCTTAAGGAGCGCTAAGTGACTTGGTGAAGACTACATGTGGCCTAGCTCTTTGTTCTGCTCTTAAGGTTCCTGTATTCATACCATCTTTTGAAGACATCACAGCTCACCATCATGTTGAGGTTAGGTTCCAGGATCTGAATGTTGTCATGCCAACATTCGTGGTCCATAGTAGCCAAGGTGACTCGGTGGACTTTGGCAGTTTCAACTTCAAGGATGTGTTTTGAGTAGCAGTTATGATACAGATGTTGCCGCTGCAGACACCAAGATGCTTTTGGTATCCAAGAGATATCCTGGGGTGGCAGCAGAAGGTCACTTGGAAAACCATCATACTGTGAAGTAAGCTGGGCATTTATGGAAAAAGAGGGAAGAGGAGGAAAGAGTGAAGAAGAAGGAGGAGGAGGAGGAGGAGGGAAGGGCAAGACAGGAAGAGGAGGAGGAAGAAGCGCAGATGGCAGTGTGGGTTTAAGAATGATTCGCCCAGACCTACAGGGAGGTCCTGGGTCCACAGATGCCATTGCAAGAGCCTGAGCCTCACAGAGGTGCTCTTGAGCATGAGCAGCCCATAAGAGAAATGGCTTTGGTTTGAGTGTGGTAGTAGCTGGGTAGTCAGGTTTAAGTGCCGTGCTTTTTGAATTGCTGCAGCCACTGCTAAGCTGTGTTCAGGCATCTCTTAAAAAAAAAAAAAAAAAATTTTAGAAAGCCTACTGTGTATTTGGCACTTGTTGACACTAGAGGTAAATGCTAAACGAGGAAAACTTGTTTTACAAGGGGCCCAAGTCCATTGAGGAACAAGTTAGTGAACAGGTGTCTGCAGTGGGAGGACTGGATCAGGCTGAGTACTGTTAGACCCCAGAAAAGGGACATCTGGGCTTCCCTGGGACATTCAGAGGGTGTTGCTGAAGATGGCAGCTGTCCACACTGGGGCTGGAAGAGAAAGGATGGATGCACCCAGCAAGCAGCGTGTCCAACCCACATAGGCTGCCGTGACAAAGCGTCATTGTCTAGGTTGCTTAAAAAGCAGAAGAATGTGCCTTATATATAGTTTTGGGGGCAAAAGTCAAGTTCAGGGTACCCATATGGGGGCCCTTTCCCAGTGTCAGGCTTTTCAGCACATATTCACAGGCAAAAAATGGGTGTCAGAATTCCCTGCCCCCTGTTTTAGTTTGGATTGCAGTGATAAATATTACAGTGAGAAAACACTATGGCAAAACAAGCAAACAAACAAACAACCCCCCCCCAAAAAAAAACCACTTGGGAAGGAAAGGGTTTATTTCAGCTTACAGGCCACACACTATTACCTGAGAGAAGTCAGGACAGGAACTCAAGGCAGGCACCTAGGGAACTAAAGCAGAGACTGTGGCAGAGTGCTGCTTACTGGCTTGGTCCCTGGCTTGCTCAGCCTGCTTTCTTACACCATGTAGGACCCTCTGCCCAGAGTGGCGCTGCCCACAATTGGCTGGGCCTTTTCTATCATTCATTAGTCAGAAAATGCTTTACAGATTTGCCCACAGGCCAGTCTGATTGGGGGCATTTGCTCAGTTAAGGTTCTCTCATCCCAAGTTACTCTAGATTTATGTCAAATTGACAAAAACTAATCAATACACCTGCTTTTTAAGACTTTATTTTTATTTTAGAAATTGTACGTATATAAGTATGTGTGTGTGTGTGTATGTATGTATGTATGTATGTATGTATGTATACATGAGTACAGTGCAGAGAGGCCGCAAGAGGGTGTTTGATACCTTGGAGGTGCACCCGGGAGGTGATACCCAGGAGGAGCCACCCACTGTGGGTTCTGAGAACTGGGTTCTCTGCAGGAGTTGCAAGCACTCCCAACTGTCAAGTGATCATTCCAGTTCCCCTCCTCATCCTTTTGAATGGCACTAATCTCACTGTAGGGCTCCACCCTCAAAACAGCCATCTCCCAAAGGGCACACCCAGTGCCCTCATGTCCAAGTTAATGTTTCAACACACAAACCTGAGGGACACACACAGAGTTTCATGGCAAGGAAAAACAGAGTAAAGCCCAAAGCATAAAAACTATTCTGCGTATTTAGCTCTGCATGAAGTCAGTCCTTAGGTTGAGGAAGGAAGAGGGAGGGATTTCAAGGATGCTTAGAGAAGTTGCTAAGTTGAGGGTATAAGATCTGGAGCTGCCAAGGGAAGGATGCAGCTGTGTGGTGGTGGTCAGGGGTGGAGACCGTGGAGTCCCTGGAGAGGACCAAATGGTCTTTGGCTATGTTCTGCTGTGTGACTCAGAGTGAGCCTCTTAACCTCTCTGTACCTCACTTACCACATCTGTAACATGAGATCTGAGTAGTTCCTGTCAGTGGCTTCTGAAGCCTGGATGCTTGAGAGGCTCTTAGAGCAATGCCTGTCACTCAGCCAGCCTTCAATAATGCTCCTTGTGATTCCTGTCATTACCTCAGACTTTTGATTCCCCTGAAAAATTGTCATGGTAAACAGCTTCAAATGCTTGCCTGCTGTCACCTGACAGCCACCACAGTAACCACAATGCTGTGACTAATACGTCTTGTGGAAGAATGCAGGAATGTTGCAGATTTATCTTGACAGTTCAGCATGAAGCTGCTCAACGTGGTGTCACCAGGAAATAAAATAAGAAAAATAAAAGTTTTCATTGAGTTTATTCCTGAATAATAGTGAAAGAAAGTCTGTCCTGTTCACCACCTGGGGCTAGCAGCTGTTAGGAACAGTCCCCAGCCTGCATGTGCTCCGCAGGACACCTGACTCCTTGATAGTATAGACACAGGAATGACTCAAAGCCCACCGGAATGAAATCTCCCACTAGGCCACCTAGGAATCTGCACCTCAAACAGCAGCCCAGGTGAGCTGGGGGTGCCCACCATATGCTGAGGTCAGGTGTCTGAGGTAGACTACTGTCTTGATGAATTGGACAAACCCTGCATCTTTCCATATGCAGGCAGAAGAGATGCCCAGAACATTGTCACTTCTCTCAGGTGCAGGCAGGTGAGTGACATCTCTATGAGGAGTCTGTCCTCAGAAACAGTCCACCAAAATATAGTTTGGAATATACTCACCGTATGAGACTACCCCTCTTCCAGTGTACACTGTGTACAGCAGAGAGGTATCTATTGGCAGGTAGGGCACAGTCAGCCAGGCGCTTTATTAAATGCCACCAGACAGCCAGTGCTAGCCTACACTGCTCCTTTAAGGCGCATATAGTGAGTGGTTCCTTGGCTGATTCCCTGCTCTGTGTGTGGAGTATGAAGCAGGAGGAACCAGCTGCCCACATCTTCCTATACCTAAAGGAGAAGGTGAGCGTGGATTGGCTCTCCACCAGAGCCCGCCCATTCGGCTTCGGGATGAGTGTGAAAAGTTGGGGGTCGTCTTATATGCCCAGTTGTTTTCTATGCCAGAAAATACGGCACTATTTTTTCATGGGAGGAGGTATGGGTGAGTGTACTCAAGCCTGGCATAAGTTACCTTGGGGTTATTGCTGTTTCTTTATATACACTGCATATGTTTGAATTTCTCTGTGTTCCAGTTTCCTGATCTATGAAATGGGGGAAAAGATGAGATAGACTCTCTAGTATTAGTTACTTTTCTCAGTTCTGTTACCAAATTCCTGACTCAAAGCAACTTAAAGAAGGAAGGGTTTATTTTGGCTCACAGCTCAAGGGGGTAGAGCCCATCATTTGAGAGGAAGCATGGTGGCAGCCGAGACAAGGCTGATCATGTTGCATCTGCAGTCAGGGAGGAGGCAACAGGAAAAGGGTGGGAAAAAGAAGGATCCAGGAAGGAGGGAAGGAAAGGAAAGGAGAGAGACAGGGAGGGAGGAACTGAGGGAAGGAGCAAGGAAGGAGAGAGGGAGAAAGGCAGAGACAGACAGAGAAAGCAGCAGAGCAAGCAAGCTGAGCCTTAAGGCGCACTCCTGGTGACTTCACTTCCTTAGTTAGGCCCCACCTCAGCTGGAGACCAGGAATTTAAACATGAGCCTATGGGGACGTTTCTCCTAGAGCTTAAATACATTTATACCTGTTGAGTTAGGCTGCACTACAGCAAAGTCTCATGGCCCTTTGACTTGTCTCTTGTGGAGTTTCAGCCATCATTATTAATAATCTCGTCATCCTCTTTAAGGAAATGCAAATGGTCATATTTGGGTGATTTAAAAAAAAAAATGGAAGCACAAAGAGAAAAGCTGCCAGCTCTTAGAAGTGCAGATGAGAATGGTTAGGATAAAGTGGGCGTCAGCCCCCTGGTGGGACTGCGCTTCCAATTCCTGTCTTTGCTTCTCAGACTGGACCTCTGAGATACCAAGGTTGAGTGCCACCAAGGGAGAAAGGGGAACACAGAGAGGCAGGGGTTTGGGGATTGGACCCTTTTCTTGTTTCAAGCAAAACAGTTTTGTGTCTGTTTTTTTAAAGCTAGTAGGCTTTGCACACCGCTCTGTTTCCGCTGCGGGTTCTGTGGTAAACAGATCCAAGGATGAATTCTCGCTGGACTGCCTAAGCAGCCTTTTGTTCTCTCCTTTTGTATCTCTTCCCAACTTCTGGGATTCCAAAGACAGCACCATGATTGTCCTTTTCTGGAACAGAGCTCAAGTCCAGCCCTCAGAGCACAGGAGGACACAGACATTTGTTCCTTATGATGAGCCCAATCTGCGTTCAGCATCGCAGTGGGGTGTCGCAGGGGCTGCCCAGTGACCTGTTAGTAGAAACTGCTTGCTTGGCTCCTGACTGCTTCAGACCCCACTTCGCTCCTGACTGGCAGTGTGGCTGGGCCAGTGTCTCGGCTTGTGTCAGAAAGTAAGAAGCTGTTGGCACCATGCCTGCTGCTGTGTGCCTAGCGCAGGGCACACAGATGTCAGTCTTCGAAGCTGCAGTGCTCTGATAACCAGAGGGAATGGTGGGCATCTACATCTACAGGATCCTCTTCATGAGAGTAGGAGGCACAATCTCAGACAAGCCCATCCTTGTTAGGGATGGGTTGGGGGGTGTTCCATAGTCAAGTTTTGAAAATGACTGCCGGTAAAATGCTTGCCACCCAGCATACATGTAAAAGCCAGGATAGCCAATTAATAAATTCTAGGTTCAGTGAGGGTTGGGAGGGCTGCGAGGAGGTGGGGGGACTGTCTCAAAAAATAAGATGGAGAGCAATAGCGGTGGATGCCGGATGTGCTCTGCCTTCCGCGTGTGATGCACAGCTACATACAACTTAGAACACATGCGTGCATATGCATACACAGCCTCAAACCTAACAACAACCTTCGGGGGCGGGGGGCTGTCTCTTTAGTGCCCTTAGCCCTGCCCAAGCTTATAGTAGTAGGTGGCTGTGCTTTTTATAATTCAAGAGGCTCCCAGAGGAAGCCATGACTCTTTATGGGCAATCATTAGATTACTAAAAGTGACCTCCACCCCGACAGTGAAGGACCAGGTGTTCACAGGATCCATGAGTTTTGTGCTCTGCCCTTTACTCTGCAAGGTGTGTGAGAAGAAAACCTAAGCTGTGCTGTGACGCAAACCTCACCTTGGCACATATGACCAACTGTGCAAACAATGCGTACATGGAGCCCGCTTTCCCTGCACTCTTCAGCTAATATCCCTTGGTCTTGTGCCAGCCTCTTCCCCGACTTCTGCATTTCAGAAGTATTTTGTTTCCCATTGCAGACAGGGAGAGTACAAAGGCAGATGGTGTCATCACTTAATTTGTTAATTCTGCTAGACTTTCTCTCCTGCCAATCAGCCGTCATCCTTACAGTCTCATGTTTAAGGACAGCCTTGAGGAAAATTACAGAGGAGCAGCATCCTGTTTACCCTGTGAATGAATGCAGAAGGCTTGAGGAGTAAAATCAGAACAAAACAAACAATTTAGAAACAACACAGTGCCGCTGAATGAATCCTAGGGGGAGGTATTGTGCAGAGGAGGAGCAGCATGGAGCCTGTGGCTTGCTGTTCTTGACCCTGTCTGGAACTTAGCATGAGGTTTTTCTTCCAGAGCCTTCCTTTCCTTCAATGCGCCCTCCAGCACCTTCCCAGGAATACTGATTATTTGCGGGGTTGACATCACACAGTTCTTTGAATTTTCTGCTGGCCTAAGTCCAGAACTGTAAATCAGCAAGAGAAACTGCTTTGAAGGAATGTGGGTCACAGCTGGGGTGGTATCTGAATCAGAAGAGTGCTTGGCGTGTGGGCATGAGGACCCCCATGAGTTCAGTTCCCCAGAGTCCACACTGTTTTGTTTTTGCTTTGTTTTGCTTTGTTTAAAAGGAAGGAAGGAAGGAAAGAAAAAGCGAGAGAAACCCTGGTGTGGTAATCCTAGTGCTAGAGCGATGGAGGTGAGTGGATCCCCGCGACTATGAGCCACACATCCTAGACTGCTTGGCAAGCTCCAGGACGGAGATCCTTTCTTAAAAACAAAAACCAAGGTGGCCAACACCTCAGGAATCATAGCTGAGCTTATCTTCTGGCCTCTGCACAGCTACCCACACATGCATGCATCTACACATCTATGAACACCTACATACATACAGAATATAGGCCATACTTAATAATTCATACCTGTAATTCCAGAGGCTGAGGCAGGAGAATTTCAAGTTGGAGGATAGCCTGGGTCACATAGCAAGTTCCAAACCACTCTGGGCTACCTGGTGAGACCCTGTCTTAAAAACAATCAATTAAAACCCAAACAAACAACCTACTGTGGATAGATGGGTAGGTTGGTGGTTATGATGATGAATGGCTGGGTATAGATAAGTGAGTCAGTGCATGGCTTGATGAGAGGATGAGTGTATTTCTGATGGGATGGATGAATATGTGGATAGATGGGATGGATGGATGGATGGATGGGTGGATGGATGGGTGGATGGATGGGTGGATGGGTGCATGAGTGGATGGATGGATGGGTGGATGGATGGATGGGTGGATGGGTGCATGAGTGCATGGATGGATGGGTGGATGGATGGGTGCATGAGTGGATGGATGGGTGGATGGATGGGTGGATGGATGGGTGCATGAGTGGATGGATGGATGGGTGGATGGATGGGTGCATGAGTGGACGGATGGATGGGTGGATGGATGGGTGCATGAGTGGATGGATGGGTGGATGGATGGGTTGGATGAATGCATGGACAGATGGGATGGATGGATGGATGGGATAGATGGGTTAGATGAATGCGTGGATAGATGGGATGGATGGATGGGTGGATGGATGGGATGAGATGGATGGATGGATAGATGGATGGGTGGATTCATGGATTATAAATTCATGGATAAATGGTTGAGTGAATGTATGGGTGCATAGACAGTTGGACTGATTGAACTGAAGGGTGGGTGAGCAAATGAATGGATAAAAGATGCGTGAATGATGAGTGGATGAATGGGTGAACTGGTCAGTGGATGGGTTAATGCATGAGCAGGTAGATTGATAGAAGGACATTACTTATGTCTTGGTACATAAAAACAGAGATACTTCACTCTATAACCATACCCTCCCAGAATCCTTTTTTCCATTTTCTTTCTCAGTGGGGTAGATACTCTTATCACCAGCTCACATAGAACTGTGCTTCTCTACGTATGACTTGTAAGTATCAGATACAATAAGGGCCCATGGGTGCCAACTTTCAAGTGCCATTAGAAGCTTTAGGATAGCCAGCAAAGGGCTTGAGTGCATCTTGCTCAGCTATCCCAGCAACAAGCACACTGAGCTCCTGGCACACAGGAGCTGCACAGCATATTTGCTGAGTGAATCCTTCGAAGAACAGAGAGTGTTTGGAAAGGCATGGACAACTTGTATTTCTCTCTGGGCTGCTTTCTTAACTAGTTTTCTCCTAACAAGTAGCCAGATAGGGTTGCTAAAGAGCAATAGGGCTTCTTTCACACACACACACACACACACACACACACACACACACACACACACACACACACACACACACACACACCTCCCTCATGATGTCTCTCAGTACTTTTAAAGAGACCAGCCTGTCTTCACACTGTCTCCTACTGCTTCCTCCCTAATTCCTGCCTGTTAATTAACCATTCTTCTGAAAGTTTGGATCCCAAGGGATGTGAACTCTGGGATAACCCTCCCCCATCAGCCTTTGTGTGGATACCTATTATCCTCAGCCTCTGTCATTAAATCCTACTGTTTTGCTTCGATTAAAAGACAGGGGCAGAGGCTAATGAGGGGCTTTTGTGCCCAAGAACAGTGGGCACCTGGCAGCTTCAGTGGCTTTTGTATGTAATTCCAGGCATGTAGGGGTACCCGCAGTGGGTATCATGGCTTCAAGGGGAGTGGCAGACAGCTCCCCCAGCCCTGCAGACCCAGCTCTTCTTCTCAGCTCAGCTGTTGCTCAGGCAGCCTTGGTGCCCACATGCAGCGAGAGCTGCAAACACTGACAGATGCTCGCCTGTGGTTGTCCCTGTTACTCTTGCTTTTCAAGGTCTTATTTTCCTCAACTCTAAAAGGATTTGGTTATCTCTAAGCACCAGATATCTGTGATTGTCCATGTGAGAAGACAGAATGGTTTGCTGGCACATGGGCACATGAGTAGGAGTGGAGTTTGAACGGGCTGTAAGTGAGCACAGTATAAGAACTCTGGAGTCAGAGTGCCTCTATGTGAATGGAGCTGACACTTTGTATACCAGGAGCTCTGCTCAGTGCTCTGCATGAGTGATGTCATAAAGAATTCAAATTGCCCCACTAAATCCCACCGACACACCTTTATATAGGATTGAAGTTTACAGGAATTGGTTCAGGTGGAGCCAAGATATGAATGCAGACATTCCAGACAGAGCAAGGCTGAACCACTGTTATCCTGCCCCCTACAGGTCAATGATGGCATGACTGATCTTTGTGGAGGAGGTTCTTAGGGAATCCTTGGAGATTAGAAATAATTCTGTGCAACAGAGTCCCTCTCCAAAAAAAAAATAAAGAGCTTGCCTACTTAGTATCTGAAGTCAATCCTAACTGCTCCTCAGTTTCAGAGGATGCAGCAGAGGCTTAAAATATCAGAACCACAAATGGGTGTTTCCCTCAGGGATGCCATTTCCTGTAAAATCTAACAGCTTGGGAGAGTTTGGATCTCAGCACTCACTGTAAAAAGCCAGGTGTGGGAGCACACACCTGTTATCCTGGTGACCATGAGGTGGCAGACAGGGATGGACAGACCCTTGGAGACTTGTGTACTGGCAAGCCTGGCCTACATGCTGAAATTCAGGCCATGAGAGACCCTGTTAGAAACAAAAAAGGTTGTCCTCTGACCTCCGTGTGTACATACATGCATCGTCCCCAGCACACGCAATCACAGCAGGTGCTTCTCGCAGCTCTGCGCACTGATGATTCCTGGCAGATTCCTAGCACCACTGACCTCAGCTCCCAAGCCCTCCCTGGAATATGGTCCCTGATGTCTCCAGGTTTGTATGTATTCAGAAGCTGGAGTTAAGGCTGGGCTCTGGAAGTTGAGTATTCTGGTTCAATAGTCCTGGGCAAGGCTGACTGTGCAACAGCAGCTCAGGTGGTGGCTGTTGCTGTAGTCCTGAGGGCTGTATACCTCAGATCTCAAGGGCTGGAGTCCACGGGGGCACGGTGCGGGGTGGTGGGGGGATGGGCTAGCTGTCTGCAGGGGGATAATCTCAGGCCTTCCTTAAGCCTTGGGTCTCAGATGAGGTTTAGGAAGCTCTGCACCACACTGACAAACACTGCCCTGCTCTGTGCTTTATGCTAGTCGGTCTCACTCTTGGACTGAAGACAGGTTACACCAGGTTGGCTCATGGGTGTAGATGGGGGCCAGGGGACCCTGGGTGAGTGTTCCACGCGGAGGCTAGGGAGTTCTTGCTGCAACTGCCTCTTCATGTCCTGTAGTCTGTCCTTTGGGCTCAACTTCTGCCTGTTCCACTCTTTCTCCTTTGCTGTTCTTGAAGACCTCCATATCCTGGCCTTTGCACCTGCCCTGGTAATGGGCTTGCTGCACAAATCCCCAGGAATCTCCTGTTAAATTTGGCAGATGTTGACATCCTTAGTTGTTCTTTAAGCAGGACTGGGCGAGGTCCACCACATCTCCTTCTTCCCTCCATACTGTCTGGGATTCCACCCAACCATCCCTTCTTACTTGCCTTTTCTCCTTAGTCCCTTTCCCTGGATCATTATTCTTCTGCAAGTGGGTTCAGCATTTCCATATAGTGGATGGTGTCCTCCTTTCCTGGTGCTGCTGCGTATTTCACTGCTGAAGGAGGCTCCACACCACATATCCGATCCAGTCACTGCCCTCACATACACTATGGAGGCAACAGAGTGGATGTGGGCCCTGGAGTCAGGCAGCCTGGGACATCTCCTGACACTGCCACTTGTCAGTGAAGAAACCCTGTCTGCACCACTGAACTTCTCCTGGCTACAGTCTTGAATGTGGTGGAGTGGGTGCATTGCTGTCCCGGTTATTTTTCAGGACAAATAGATGCAACCTAGAGTCACGTGGGAAGGGTGATCGCAAATGAAAACTTGCCTCCATCAGATTAGCCTGTGGTTGTACCTGTGGCCCATCGTCTTAACTGATGACTAATAAGCAGCGCCCAGCCCACTGTGGGCGGTACCCTCCCTAGGCAGGTAGGCCTGAGCTGTATAAGAAGGCTAACTGAGCATAATGCAGCGAGTTAGCAGCATTCTTCCATGGTTTCTGCTTCAGTTCTGTTATGACTTCTCTCAGTGATGGAGAAACCCTTCCCTCCCCTAAGTTATGTTTTATCACAGCAACAGAGTGTGAAACTAGAACCGGTTCTTAGCTGGGAAGTTTCTAGCCCCTGTGCGTCCCCCCCAAGATGGATCCCTGCTGAGTTCTCCAGGAATGTCTGCCTTGATTTTTTTTTTTCTTTAGTTATTAGCCATAAGGGATTGGAGTAGCACCAATTTTGATAGCTCCTAGATTACAATAGAACCTAGTGAGACTTGGAAATGTCTTGATAAACCTCCTTAGCTCGCCTACGTTCCCCACTGACTGCGCATCCCTCTCCTCTGCCCTGCCTCACGGCCCTTTCCTCTGTGTCTTTCTGCCAAGGCCAGGGGGTCCCTATCAAACTGCCCTTGCTTCCTGCCAGAGCAGAGGGTCATGCCTCCCTTCCTGCTCCTGGGCATTCTTAAGAGCTTTTGCGAGGCACGTGACTCTGCACTAAGTGTGCATGACTGCCTCCTTTACACATCAGGTATTGGAAGTTAAGCAGGCATCGCTAGTGTTGGAAATAGTGGGGACTCATGGTACATTATGAGGAACGATGGAATGGCACTGAAAATCAGAGCTAATCCCATGGCACAGAGGGACAGTCCTCGGGACGCTTGAAACTCCCTTGCCTTTGTTACATTTGAGAACTTAGAAATGAACCTTGAGTCCTCTCTCTTCCTAACTGTCTCTCGTGTTTCACTAAGTCACCTGTAGGCTTCAGCCAGGAGTGATGCTGACAATTTCACAATGCTGTAGATGGCTTCGGTGGTCACACCTAGAGCCATTGTTAGTAGATAGTAGGTAGAGGCTAAAAATGCTATAAAGCTTTACAGTTCACAGGACAACCCTGCACAATCAAGAATCGCCCATCTAAGCCTAATGCCTTAGAGCTAAGCTGAGGAACCTGCCCCCAGGATTCTGAGTCCACCCATAGCAATGTGTTCATTGCTTTTCTTGCTCTTGGGACCAAATGCCTGTTAAAGGGCAGTGTAGAGGGGGAGGGCTTGTTCATGGTTTGAGAGGAAGCGGCCTAACACACAGGGAAAGTGTGGGAGTCACGTTGTGTCTTGGGCACACTGCATTTGAAGTGAGCAAGCGGGGGGGGGGGCGGGGAGGGGGACCACAGGACACTAGCACTTCTTGTTTTCTCTCTTTTCTCTTAAACGACCTAAGCCCAGCCCATGGGATGGTGCCACCCACATTCACGGTGCATCTTCTCTCTCAGTTATACCTCCCTGGGACCATCCTCACAGACAAAGCAGAGGTGTGTCTCCCTTCCTCACTCGCTGGCATCCTCATGTCTTTGGCTTTTACAGGTCTCACTGTAAGGGCTTCCACCTCAGATGTTCCTGTCCTTTGTTGCGCCCTCCCGCCGGCAGGAACGACGCAGACACCAGGATTCTTCTCAATCGCGCTTTATTGGGAGCGCCCTTGAAGCTGAAGCGAAAAGACCCCGAATGCCCGCGAGCGCATCACTTAAATAGCTCTGTGTATGTGACGTGTCAATATCTCATAGGTCGTGTCTGGATGCCTCATTAGCATGCCTCATTAGTATGCCTGTGGCTGAGAGGGCAGCTCCAGAATACTTCATTTGCATACCCCTGTTCGGGAGGGGCAAATTAGGAGAGCTTATGTCCACGCTTGTGCGAGAGTTATGGTTGCCGCTGTCGCCATTACTGGGTGCGGGCGCGCCTTACAGTCCTTCTCACCCACTTTATCCTCACAGCCACTGTCATAAGGTGTTACAATCCCTCATAGCACTTGGCCCTGGGTTGGCCTGCCTGTCGGGCTCCCTACCCCCCTCCCCCTCCCTTCCTTTCCCCCTCCCTCCCTCCCATTTCTCCTTCTGTGAAAGCTCTCTGACTGTCCTCTCTTGCCTTGTGCAGGACTCTGTCCACAATGCTTAGAACAAGGCTCAGCATACAGTCATCAATATATAGTGAGGGAAGTATGGGAAATAGTAACAGCTTCCACCCATAGTGGAGTCTGGGAAGTACACGTGCCTTATTTCACGCCCTGTCCCATGATGGGGTTATGTATATAGATGGAGTGCCAGGAAACCAGGCTCAGTGTCTTCATTTTGCAGCTAAGGGAAGGAGGTGCTAGAATTGAGGCTCTTGTTGAAGACCGTGTGAATAGAAGGTAGTAGAGCTGAGACTGGAACTTGAGTGTTGAGGCCCAGAGTTATTCTATCACACCTTTGAGGAGATGCGTGTGGAACATGAAGTCTGAGTCCCTTTGTCGACTGGGATTGAGTTTCATCTGAATTCAGATCCTTACTGGCCATGTGGGGTGGTAGGGTGGTGTGGTGGTGGTGGTGTGGTGTGTGTGTGTGTGTGTGTGTGTGTGTGTGTGTATTTTGAGGTTATGTATGGAGGAGTACCAGAAACCTCTCAATTGATAAAATGTTAGGATTTAAGGTTATGACTTTGTCCTCTCCATCCTCTCTACTGATCATGTTTTCTTTGTTGTTTTGACCACTTGGGAAGCTCAGGCTAAGGCCCTGATGGAGGGACTTCACCACGGAACGTTTTGTCTGTCTGTCTCCTTTGCTTCTGCTTTTCCATAGCATCAGTTTTTCCTTATTTTTTTTTTTTTTATCAGCTTTGTTTTCCTAAGCCAACTTAAAAGATGTATGAGAACATGTTATAAATGTATAAGAAATAAATATATATGTAAATGTGTCCCTGAGCAAACATTAATCTGTGTTGGTACCCTCAGTGTGCTGTTGGGAATGGTTCTCACCCCTTCATGCTCTGGGACAGTGTAAATAGGGAAAGGCGGGAAGAACTTCTCAAAAAAGCTAAGAGAAGCATTTAACAAGCGCTAGTGCTTTTTCTTCTCCTCTGCCAACAGTGAGGATGAGAGGACGTTTGCGTCAGTACCTGGGTCAGTGAATGCTGGACGGTAACGTAGCATATCTTTTTTAAAAATATATTTTATTAATTTATTCATATTACATCTCAATTGTTATCCCATCCCTTGTATCCTCCCATTCCTCCCTCCCTCCCATTTCCCCTCACGCCCCTCCCCTATGACTGTGACTGAGGGGGACCTCCTCCCCCTGTAAGCATATCTTATTGAGCCATTCCTGTCCACCACTAACTCTAGTGAGCTCCAGGACAAACCCCCACAACAAATGACTGGCTGTCATCTTGATTTTGAGTTATAGTATAATATTAGATTTAGAAAGTAGAGAGGACTCCACGGCTGCGCAGTAGACTCAGACAGAACCCAGCCTGACAAATAGAAAGCATTTAATGCAAGAAAATGAGTAGGACCCACAGAAACTTTTTGTTACTATGGCAACTGGGTACTTGGCCAGTCCCTCTTTAGCTTGATTATAATGCAGCAATGAGAAATGTCAACTGTTATGTCTCAATCGCTTATTAGCTCGTAAAACGTCCCAGTTCACATACTAATTGTTACTGGATAAAGTAATACCGTATTAAGAGGTCCATGTTACCCATTTCCTTTTATTAAGCAGTACTAAGAGTTTTAAAAAGCAGAAAACAGTATTTATGATTATAAAACTGTTTAGCCATTCCTGAAGCCAGGCATCTTTTCATTTAGCCCCACTTGCAAGGACTATTTCATTATCCTATTTTGCTCATGAGAAAGTAAAGACTTTTCACAAGGGGCTGGTTCAGTATTTAGATCCAGAGCCATCAGGTTCTTAACTTGTTCTTAAAGGCTAATAGTGGAGTTTGCCTTCTTTAAGAAAAACAAGCCAGGCATAATGCCACATGCTTATAATCCTAGCACAAAGAAGGAAGAGGCAGCTGGATCTCTTTGAGTTCTAGGGCAGCTAGAGCTACAAAGTGAGACGGGGGCGGGGGGGGGGGGGAGATGCGCGCACAGAGAGAGACCAACAAAATGAAGACTATTGACCTCTTCCTTTCTTCAGTCAGAAAGTGATTGACAGATGAGTCTTTGTGGATTGCAGGCTAATAGCATCCTTAGCTATCCATCATATGTCAGGGGACTTTCCCATGCTGTTAACCCAAGAATTGTCATATGTTCCTTGGGAGCAAGCCAGAACCGGGGAGGAATTCAGCAAATTTAGAACCTTCCAGAAAAAGAGCCACTCTTTTATTTCTGATGTCACCCATATTCTTAGATCTCAGGAATTCTCTTAAAATTTGGTTTCTTTATTTGGGTATATCAGAGAGCTATGCAGATATGTCACTAATTTTAGAACATCTCATCACCCCAGGAAGAAATGCTTGTACCCATTAGTTAGTTGTCATTCTCCATCTCCCCTTCCCATTCCCTGGGAAGCACTAACCTTCCTATCTCCAAGGATTTGCCGTTTCTGGACATCTCGTGTAAGTGGGATCTTTATTCCTAGCCTTTTATGCCTAGCCTCTTTCATCTAGCATGTTTTCCAGATAATACAGGATACCATGTGTCAGTCTTTAATTCCTATGCAATATTACAAGATATAGACTATAGAGGGTCTTAGTTTTTCTTTCATTTTTTTCCCATATGAATTTCTGGTTTTCCCAAGCCAGTGAATTTTCTTGGCATGATTGCCAACCATCAATGGTCTGTAAAAGATTATCAGTTTTAGTTTGTTGGTCCACAGGTACACTCTTACTCCACTTCAACCCAGACCTGATTATTCTGGCCTAATGCAAAATACCCTGAGATGGGGAAGTGTTGCCCCTCCCCCAACTCTGCTCTTTTTAATAGAGTATTCACTGCTCAGAGGCCCTACATCTTCTGTGTGCAGTTAGGATCGCTTGTCAGTTTCTACAGATAAGTCAAATGAGGTTTCATAGACATTGTGTTAGATCTGCAGATTGATTTGGGGAGTGTTGCCTTTTACAGATGTTACATCTCACATTGTACACACCTGATATGTTCTATGTTCTCATTGTTCTGATAAAAACCAGCATTAGGAAGAAAGGATTCATTTTAGATTATGGTTTAAGAAAGGGTACAGCCCATCATGGCAGAGAGGGCATGGAGACAGGAACATGGTGTGGTCAGTTAATTACACTGTATCCACGGATAGGAAGTGGAATAGGCAGGAAGTGGGGCCACACTATAAAACTTCAAATCAGCCCCTCCTCTTTCCCCGTGACATCCACTAGGAAGGATCAACATCCTAAGGCTTCTACAACCTTCTGAAACAGTGCCACCTGTTGGGGACCTGCTGTTCAAGCACATGAGCCTATGGGGAATATTTCACAATCAGGGCACTGCAGATTCCTTCCTGTTTACTCAAATCATTACTTTGAAGGGTGGTTTTAGTGTACAGCCTTACATGTCTTCTATTCAATACAATCCTACGGATTTTTGCTGGGTTTGATGTATTGTACATGAAATTGTTTTCTTAATTTTGATTTTGATTCTTGATGGTTGGTGTGTAGAAATACAATTCATTTTCCCTTCTTCACCTTCCATTCTGCAGCTTTGATCATCTTGTTTCTTGGTACTAATTACTTTTTATGGATTTGCAATCTTTATTTTCAATACAGACATTCATAGCTATACATTTCTCTCTTGGCCCTGACTTATTTGTAGTCTTCACCTTTTAATACTTTGTTATTGTTTCTATTTATAATCTCAAATTACTTCCTAGTCTTACCTCATCTCTTCTGTGCGATCCATAGATTTTTGAATGAGCGTGCTACCTGATAGGCACATCCTTGTTTGCACCAACTTCACCAACTTCATCAACTTCTTTCTGTAGTTGATTTCTAATGTCGCAGCGCTGTGGCTGGAGAACACACACTGCACAGTTCTGGGGTTATAAAATCCACAGAGGTTTCCTTCGTGTCCTTGCATCTGGTTTGTCTTGGAGAATGTTTTCTGTACACCTGACATGTGTGTTTTATACTTGTTGGGTGCTGTGTTCTAGAGGCATCTGTTGAGTCTGGTTTTTAAAGTTTTCTCTCTCTCTCTCTTTTTTTTTTTTTTCTTTATTTTTATTTTTATTTTTGAGGCAAGATCTTAATGTAGCCCAGGCTCTGCTTGAGTTCTCTATATAGCTGAGGCAGGTCTTCTAGCTTTACCTCCCCAGTGCTGTGATGACTGCACCGCACTGCCTTGTGAAGTCCTGAGGACAGTATACATATATACATGCAGGTTTTAAATAGCCAGATAAATAACCAGAAACCCTTTCAGGTTAGGAAGACTTTTTAATCCCAGTGCTGCCTCATTGTTTTGCCTTTTCCTCTTGTCATTCTTGATAAGGGGGCCCCTTTAAAGGGCAATGGCAGGCACTGGGAATTGTCTATAGCTTAAATAAGAGCTGGGCTACTAAAGGTCCCCAACATCTTACAGACTTGTCTTTCTTCAAATTACCTAGAACCTTTGAAAGTACCAGAGTATTTTGACTTTCAAAACTCATGCTGTGCTTTTGTGTTCATGCAATCTCTTCATAAGAAACAAATATGGAAAGCCTGGCGGTGGTGGCGCACACCTTTAATCCCAGCACTTGGGAGACAGAGGCAGGCGGATCTCTGAGTTCAAGGCCAGCCTGATCTACAAAGAGAGTCCAGAACAGCCAAGGCTACACAGAGAAACCCTATCTCAAAAAAACAAAAAAGAAAAGAGAGAGAGAGAGAGAGAGAGAGAGAGAGAGAGAGAGAGAGAGAGAGAGAGAGAGAGAGAGAGAGAAAAGAAACAAATATGGCACCTTGCTTGTCCTTATAAAGACGTCCTCTGGCTCTGGGTTGAGTGCAAGCTCCTACCTACTGTGTCAGATTCACCTCATCCCACCAGCTCTGTGCTCCTGGTATCTTCATTTCTCTCAGGCCTCTGGAACCTGGCCTGACATGAGGCTTTGTAGATACCATTCCTCTTTCCTGGAGTGCCCTTCTCCCTCCATCTGTATGGACACACTCCCAATCTTTCATACCCAGCTGTGCCTTATAAGCCTTCCCCAGGCTGAGCCATGCTCTTGAGCTCCTTTGCATTCCTTACATATTGACTGACGTCCGCAACTGGTCAACCCTTTAAAAAAATTAATAGATACTGATATGAATAATAACTACTTGTTGAATAATAATATATGAAACTAATTATAATACTGTATTTTATTGTAGCTATTATTAATTATACTATAAAATACAATTATAGCAATTATAGCTATACTGTCTTCCAGAGAAAGTTCTTGGAAGTTGCTATATTATCTCATTTAGTTCTCACTGTAGTCCAGTGAAGTGAGTCAATATGTCCATGTCTTGATGCAGACGTTGAGGTTCATAGAGGGTAAATGGTGTACCAGCCATTATACAGCCAATGAGATCTGAGCTCAGGCAGGCTCACACCCATTCTTATATCCCTGCTATAACCATCAAAAGTCACTTGGCTTAATTTCCTTGCACCATCCACACTTATCTACCATATGTGTGACATAAAGACTGAAGGATAACCAGCCTTGGGGGAAAAGACTCAAAATTCTGCTACTTGGGAGGCTGAAGCAGGAAGATTACAAGTTCAAGGTCAGCCCAGTCAGTTCAGTTCATGTTCAGTTCAAGCTCCTGTCTCAAGAAAATTAAAAACAAGAACACTGCAGATAATGGGGACATAACTCATGGTAGAGAGCTTGCCTACCGTGCCCCGAGTTCCATTCAAGAGGACAGAGGGAGGAAGAATGAATATGTGAGGAAAGCGTAGAGCCAGCCATAAGCGAGCCAAGAATGGCAGTGCTTTCCTCCTCACCTTT
Source organism: Acomys russatus (assembly GCF_903995435.1). Classification (NCBI taxonomy): domain Eukaryota; kingdom Metazoa; phylum Chordata; class Mammalia; order Rodentia; family Muridae; genus Acomys; species Acomys russatus. The sequence continues at coordinate 39,267,026 of NC_067140.1, read as the reverse complement.
GTCAGGGTGAGCAGCTCGTAGAGCCACACGCAAGTCAGGGAGCACGAATCCATCCCAGACATCAGGCATATACCAATTCTGTCCAAACAACTGGTGAGGCCTGTAGTGCCCCTACTGTACTTTTTACGGTTGGGGACATGGGTGGGGGTGCCTTGGCTAGGTCCCAGTGATTATGTCACAGCTGCAATGGAAACTCCTTGTGAACCCCGATCCCTTCTGACTTCCCAGGCTGGGAACCTCATATCTGAGATATAAGAGGGGTGTTATTTGGGAGGACTTTTTTAATAGTGAATCTTCTGGCAATGCTGTTTCAGACGTATTTTCTTTTCATATTTATATTCTAGTTAGCTTGCATCTGCTGCCCTTTCTCTCACATCTCAAACAGCTGATATGCTTTTTTAGGGACAAGTAATACATGACCATGTGGGATCAATAGAACTTGGAGTCCGTTCCAGCCTTCATGTGGAGCTGAGCCACTGTGACAAGCAGAGGGCTTTCCCCTCCCCCCTTTGGCAGTAATGATTTGCACAGGCTTCTGGGCTCTGGGCTGTTATCACCCTCTTTTGTGACCTCACTGGACAGGCTCCCCTTCCCCCGACTTCCAACAGAACCTGAGCCCGCTGTTTTTGTATTTCTTTCTTTGCTTTCTTGCCCACCAACCAGGAAGTCATTTTTGACTTTGAAATGGAACCACAGTTTGGCATTTTAGAAGGCGAGATGAGGGACCCAATCTAGTGGCAATTTCAGACCCATTGCTTTTTAAGGTTTCAGCCGGTGATGGCTGTTCACCTTGGGAGGTGTTCATAATGATTTAAATTGCCTGGATTTTGTAATTCGGTTTCTTTCTAATTTATACTTTTGTGTAGTATTTATTCGATAACATTACAATGAATTGAATTACAACTGGTTTGCAGTATTTTTTTAAGAGAAGTGTTTTTTATTTTATTTTATTCATTTATTACAAGTGTGTGCTGGAGAGTGAGGTGGGGCGGGGAGAGCGAGAGAGAGCTCACTGGCTGTCAAGACAACTTTCAGGACTTTGTTCTTTCTTTTCTCCTCGGGTTGTGGGGCTTCAATCTCAGGTCATTAGACCTCCATGGCAAGTGCTTTTGCCCACTGAGCCATCTTGTCAGTCCCAAGACACAGTTTTTAGCTGAAGAAAAAAGATTGGAAGTACATTTCCTGCTAGAAGCAACCCACCCTTGTGACCTTCCCGGTTCTCTTCTGTTTCCACACTGTTCTGACTTGCAGGCAGTGGTACACGCTCTTCCATTTCTTTGGAACATTTTTCATTTCATAATCCTACAAGCACTAGACATCCGGACATGGCCTGTCCCTTGTGGGTTCTCATCTGTCCCACTGTAGAGCAATCTGCCTCAATGTGAGGAGAGCACATGACTGAGTAAGAACGGCAGCCTGAACTGCTGCATGGGTTTCCTTCTTGACTCCATGTTGGGTACCACAGCCCAGTGCCTGCCCCGAAGCCTTCTACCACATCAGCCTCCAGAGAATAGAGATTAGCTCCCTCTTGAGGACACTTTTTGAATTGTAGATCAGCCTCTGTCCTCACCTCCCAAAGCCTTCCTTCTGTACTGTTCACCACACAGATATCTTTGCCTGACAGATAGCTGGAGGCTCAAAGATGTTGTTTTATTTGCCAATAATGGGTCAGATTCTCGCCTCCCTCACCCCCCCCCCCCGCTGTTTAAACCTATTTTGTATCATGCACAGGTAAAGTACAAAATGGTAAAAATTGATATATTTCAAACTCTAAAAGGGCCTTTTTGCTAAGACAACAACCAGGTATATATGAGCCTACAGCTTTTGTGTTTAAGGGAGAATGATTTTTCTTGTTATTGGAATAGGGAAGCTCACAGGGGGTCCTGTAGTTTGCTTGCAGATACTCTCTTCACAGTTAGTCTTATATCTAAGACGCCAGTGTTAGACTTGACTTGGAACAGAACAGGCCCTGCACTGTCCTTGTGGCTGTAATTTTTGGAATGGTATTTTCTTGTGTGGTGATAGTACCAGGAAGAGCGGAATGGTATGGTCACCTGCTCTGTGCAGATGAGACAGAAATAGAATCCAGCAAAGTAGGATTGTATCAGTCTGTTTGGTGGTACTTTATGAAAGAAAGGTGTTTATTTTGAAACGCCTCTGGTCCTAGAGGAGTCATAAACAGCAATAACGCTGTGTCTGGCAGAGCCCTGACATGGCCCAGGACATCACATGGTAAGAGACAGGGAGACACATGCATGTGCTTCTGCTGGTCTCTCCCTCTCTTTTTAATGCAGCCAGGATTTAGTCATGGCGTCCCTGTTCTGAAGACTTTATTAATCATAGTCATCTCCCAAAGGACTCGTCAGTAAACATCACACTCAGATTAAGTTCTTGCCTCAACATAGAGATGAAATGTCAGCACAAGAGATCTAGGGAGGGGTGTTCTCTATTCAGTTCCCAACAGTAGCAAGGTTGTGCCCATTGAAATGTTTGCCCATGCTTAATGAAAATACAGGCTCTCTGAGGGGAGTCCCATCCCCTGGTGAATCTGCTGCCAGTGGCCTGCAAAACTGCATGGGGAAGACAGGGCTTCTGAGCGGCCAGCCCTGGGAGAGAGCACCTGCACCCACTAGCCCTCTGAGACAGAGAGGAGTGTGTGACCTAGAGACAGAGACTCCATATCTGCCGGAGGGCTATGCAGACCAGGAAACCCATCCTAGCAAAGACTAATGTTCCATGCCAAGTGCAGATTTAGGAAGATTAAAGAAGTGGCATGGTTTCCTTGACTGGATAGGACTGTCTCCTCCTCTGCAGGATAATGAAATATTCAGAGGTTGAAATGGAAGGAGACAGAAAGGGGTGAAGAATAGTAGAGTGGTGCAAGAGTTTGGGACTCCCTCAACATAAATCCACACGAACTGTGCTTTCCTCTCATCTGTCGCAGGCAACAGCCTTTTCTTGCAGCCATCTTTGTCCCCAGAGGACATCAGGTGATAAGCTAAAGGACACCAGAATCTCCATTATCCATCGCCTTGGACTCAGCAGCTGTATATCAATGAGATATTATACAGTAGGAAATGACCAGATCCGTGTGGGTGTGCATTGTCATTAAAAGCACCATGAGTGTCTGTTGGTAGCCGACCCTGTCTGACTTATGGGCCACACAGAGGCAGTGAAATCCTACTCCGCCATTAAGAATGCTGTGGTGGCAGGGTTGATGGCTCAGTCAGCAAAGTGCTTGCTGCATAGGCGTGAGGACCTGAGTTTGATTCCCACCACCCATGTAAAAATGGGGCAGTGTTTTATACCTGAAGTCCCCCTACCACTGGAGACTGGGGAGCCAAACACAGGAGGATCCCTTGAGGTCATTGGCCACCCAGTCTTACTCAACCAGCAAGCTTGCAGTTCAGTGAGAGGCCTTGCCTTAGAAAATAGTTGAAGAGTGATTGAGGAAGATACCCCCTCTCAACCTCTGGCCTCTACATGCACTCACACACATGTATACATGCAGGTACTCTCCCTCTGAAACATACACACACACACATACAATAAAATGCTTTGAGTCAGTAGTACCTGACAATACGTTTAGGGTCAGAAGTGGGTTTCAGAGCAGCGTGCGTTTTGTGTGCATTTACATAACAGCTGCATCCTGGGACCCACTTGTTAATTCTGTCAGTTAATTTGGTCACACACTGGGTACCTTTTCTGGGCAGTGGACAAGACAGTCGTTTGGCATTCTGTGATTCACAGTGCTGTGGTTGGTGTAGCAACATTTCCTAGGAGCTCAGGAGCGACGCAGAATACCCAGCTTCACTCCAGACTTGCTGCGCTATCAGGATTTGACCCACTGACCCACTTACGCATAGCTGTTCTTATGGCTATTACAGTGAGTATGCTTTGTCCTCTGTGGGCTCGTGTGTTTGAATACCTGGTCCTCAGCTGGCAGTGAGGCTATAGCACCTGTCTGGCAGAGATGAGCCTTTCGGGGTTGCTAGCCTGGCCCTACTTTGACTTGTTGTCATGATGCCACGTTGCACTCTCGGCAGTGTGAACTAACCCACACCCACTCCCACACCCTCCCTTCCTGATGGACTTTTGGAAGGTTCCTGAAACTGTGACCCAAGGAGATCACTCCTCCCTCATGTTGCTTCTGCTAGGTGTTTGGCCACAGCAACAAGAAGGGTGGCTGGCGTGGAATCGCACGGCACTCTGTCCTGCGTGGAGGCAATCGGTGGTGATGCTCACATTCTCCTTTATGTACCTCTCTGCTGTTCGTCTCCTTCACAGTGAGCTCAGCAAGGACGGGATCATTACAGAGGAGCTTATGGCTCCTTCTGGCTCTTTGGCCTGTCTTGGCCTGTGCTGGCAGGATCCAGGGGCAGATGTCGGAGGGCCAACAGCTGTTCCTCATCTGGCCAAGCACAGAGGTGAAGTGGGAACCTCCTGGATACCCATAGCTTAGGCTGGGGTTGTAGCCACCACCTGAGGGTATGGCAGGTCTGCTTGGCCAAGTTCACGGCTGTTGTGGACCAACTGAATGATGACAGAGACAGGATCTCACTGTGTTATTCAGGCTGGCTTCAAACTTGCTGTCCTCCTGCCTCTGCCTTCTCAATACTGGCATTACAGGTATATGTCACCACACCGGGCTTCTACCCCAGCTTTGTGTGCTGTGGTCACCTGGGGAGACCTGGGCCATCAGCTGTAGGTGATGGGCCTGTATCATCTGAGGGTTGGCAGCCCCCAGTGCTCTCTGGGCAAATTGAGAGTCACAGGCTTGCAGTCTACTGAAAAGCCTTCTGTCCCGGGCCTGGAAACATTCTGGCACGTGGAAGAAAGGGCTTTCAGTTTCCTGATTTTCTTGCTTTTGTTCTTTATTGAGTCTGAACTCTGGTAAGATGTGGCCCTGTGGCAGCTGCCTGTGGCATAGCACAACATAGCTGAAAGAGGCTGGATTCTGTAGACGAATCAGCCTCAAGACCAAATTCACCCAACAAGAGCTGCCTGACTTTGGGCAAGTTTGGTGTCTTATTTGAGCTTGAGTATTCACATATGTGAGACCTGAAAACTAAATATTAGGCAGACCCATGCATCCTCCGTGATCTGGACTTACCAGTTGGTGTCACCATACCATTTCCTGGTACCCTATAGTTCTTACACATCTCCCAGAGACCTGTGTCTCTGACCTTTCCTCCACCTGTAACCCTGGTAAAATGGGAAGATAAGGATGACTCACAGAACAGGCAGACCAGGTTTGCACCCATCCTTCAGGATGAAGAAGAGCTGCTTGTTTCGAGGCTGGGGACTACCTTCCTATTGCCACAGCTGCCTCAGTTGTGGTGACCGAGGAGGCATCCTTCCAGAGGGATCAGCCTCAGTTATGTGTATCATTACCCATTACAGGGACCATATAATTGCTTCTCTCTAATCTATCCTTGGTTCTGCTGCTCCCTGTGTGGCCACCAGCTTTGTTGTGTGACTATTTCTAAGGAGGCAGGAGCAAATGTTTGTTCATGCCAGGCATAGGGGGCACTAATGACAGACCGAAGAAATGATTTCACCCCAACTTAGCTTTGTGACCAGTGGGTTTACTGTAGGTGACAGGAACATGCGTGACTCAAAACCTTGCCCACCACATCATGGCTGACAACTCCCAAAAGCACATCCATTGACCTCCTTGCATAACTTGCAGGCAGCTCCACTGAAAGTCTCTCCCTTAGCAGCTGCTCACTTTTCTATTTAACCTTGAGGAGGGGTTGCAAGTTTGTGACCTTCTTGAGCCTCCAATATTTGTTAGTTTTCTGCGTCTTCCTAGCCTCACTCTTCCCTCCAAAGGATATAGCCACACAGCAGCTTCTGTCAGGCGCTTCGTCACAGTGATAAGCAAAGCAAGTATTGTCATTGTCTCTACTCAAGCTTTTATGTCAACATCTTCATCTTGCATGACCCCCAGGAAGCAGGTTTTGCTGACGAAGAAACTGGAGCCCAGCAATATTCAGAAACGTGTCTAAAGTCATCAAGAGGGAGTCTGGGTTTGAGCCCAGAACTCTTTTGTGATTGTGCTTTGTTTGTGAAGAACTCACAAACGCCATTACAGAAAGTTGGGCCTGAGTAAAGACTGTGTAGACTTTTAGAATGTGACTCACTAGGCCTTACGCTCTGCTGACTGGGAGTCTGCTGCCCCCTGAATTGGCATCAGATAGACGGTGCGAGCATGCAGGTAATTTACTGGTTATTTGTTCCAAAGAAATAGCCTTTCCTTCTTGGAGGAATGTAGGTCCAGCATCTCAGACAGGAGGCCGGAGGGACGCTCGGTGAGGCTGCTACTGGCACTTAGCCATAGATCTCCTCTTATGTCTCCTAATCGACACTTGGAGCAGACAGCACCATTAGCTAGAAAGAGCATCACCCCCCAGGGCGACTGGGCCTAGCAGGACAGTAAATCAAGGCCAAGTTACAACTGTTTCTGTTCAAACAGTTTGTACAGCAGGTGTGCGAAATGAATTTCTTTTAGCGCAGGAGTCTGGCTTCTGTTGGGAGAAGGGACAGCCTTTGACAGAGAGGCATGCCCTTAGGCTGATTGAGGTCATGGCCTTTGGAGCCCGCATGCCTAGGCCTCCACTCAGTACCAGATTTGCCAGCTGTGTGAACCTGAGCAAGTCACTTTGTCCTCAAAGCATATCCACAAAGCGGGGGTAGAAGCTGTCCCCCTCATACCCCTGTACCTCAGGACTCGTCAAGACCTTCCCAGGATCATCATTTCCTATAAGGGCATCTCCAGGACCGTGACTTTTTAGATTAAAAGGATGCAATGTAGGCAAAATATCATGGCAGTGGTACCCAGAGGGGCTCAAGCTTTGGTTCCCAGAGTTCTTTCTTGCGGCACTCCTACAGGATGCACTCAAGCATGTGTGAAGGACCGCCCACCAGTCAAGCTTATTTCAGACTCAGCACCCAGCAACTTTTCTGGTTCTGTGATACAATACCCTGACAAAACCTACTTAAGGAAGGGCTTGTTTTGGCTCATGGTTGCAAGGTGCTGTCCCTCGTTTTGGGGAAATCATGGCAGCAGGAACTTGAGGCCACTGATGACGCCGCATCTGTGGTCAGCAAACAGAGATGGTTTTCTCTGCTCAGCTCTTGCTTGCATGTGTCTTGCAATTAGGGTATGTTTTCCCACCTGACCTAGATTCTCCCTTACAGACGCATTCAGAGGCTTGTCTCCTAGGTGAGTTTAGACTGTGTCAGGTTGACAGTCATTATTAGCCATCACAAGCACCTGCTGCTTACATTTTCCCAGACTCCAGACTCAAGGGAAAAGCAAATGTTAGCACAGACTAAACTGGGCAATTAGTATTCACTTTTCTCAAACCACATTCCCAAACTCGAGCCAAGCAAGATAGGACCCTGCAAGCAGGTCTTTGGGAAGGTACAGTCTTGAGAGTGTCACATTCGCTTTTCTGCATGCTATCCCACTGAGTGGCTGCTGGGTAAATTAAATGAGAAAATCTGTGCAAAGCACTTGGCACTCAGCCTAGTGTGGCAAGGACTCGCTAAATACCAACAACAGCTGCTTTGATATCCACAGAATGCATTTTGACTGGCTCTTTAGCTTCTGAAGAAGAAAGTACTGTATCCACCTGTATCCACCACCCAGCTTGGTATCTGCCGTGCATACGCTCGCCCACTCACCTGTATCTCTTCCTCTGTCTTGCACCTGCTGTAATATGCAGTCTGTACCTAGCTTCCTCCAGGAGTAGTGCGTATGTGTGTGTGTGCTGAGGTGATTGTGTGTGTGTGTGTGTGTGTGTGTGTATGCATGCTGGTACTTGTGTGGAGGTCAGAGATCAGGAGCCATCCACCTTGGTTTTGAGGCAGGGTCTCTTACTGGGACAAGTAGGCTAGCTGGCCACTGAGCCCCAGGGACTTAGCCATCTGTTCTTCCCCAGTGCTGCCATTCTGGTGTACACTACCACAGTCAGGTTTTTTTGTTTGTTTGTTTGATTTGGTTTTTTGCATACTTTCTGTTTATGTGGCATGCATTTTGCTGACTGAGCCATCTCCCACTTTTGAAGCAGTATAGTTGGGTGTAGGTATACATGCTGGCTGTATTTTTGACGAGCGGTGGTGGTAACAGTTCCTCGGGGACTTCGTGCTAAGCTAGAAGAACTCATTCATACATTCAGAGTGAGTGGGACGAGGAGGCTGTGGCCAGAGAACTTTGTCTCTTGATAGCGCTCTGTGTCTCTTTTCCTTCTGCAGCCAAAGTGAAATCGAAGTGTGGCCCGACCTTCTTCCCTTGTGCCAGTGGCATCCACTGCATCATCGGCCGCTTCCGCTGCAATGGATTTGAGGACTGTCCGGATGGCAGCGATGAGGAGAACTGCAGTAAGTTCCGGGGATTTGGGCACAGTGACCTTTGCTCTCTCCTGCCATCTGGACTCTGCCTCTGTGCTTTGCACAGCCAGATGCTTGGGCACCCCTGCTGTCACTCATATCTTCTTTAGCATTTCCAGGGGTGTGACTCTTGTTAGTTCTCAGCTATTGTTTGTAGAGGGCCATCATAAGGCCACTGCATCTGATCGGCTCAGATAGGCCCACTGCAGGTCCAGGGGTGAACACAGGAGGAGCCTTAGTTAGGGAGGTACATTAGCTGCTCCAGGGCCACATAGCTCCTTTATACTTCATTGATTTACTGTCTCAACACACCATATTTTTATACTTGCTTGCTTCCCTTCTTTAAATACTTTAAATACTTGCTTTGCTCATTGTAGTCTCTGAGAGTTGAAAGATGGCCCAGCAGTTAAGAGAACTTGTTCTTGCAGAGGACCCAGGTTAAGTTCCCAGCACCCACATAGGGTCTCCCAGCCATTCCTAACTCCTGTCCCAAGGAATGTGACATGCTCTTCTGAACTCCACGGGCATCATGTATGCATGTGGACACATACATATATGCAGGCAAAGCACTCATATACATTTAAGAAATATTTGAAAATAAATTCTTGAAAAAATTCCTTAACTTAAAAAGATTTTTAACTTAAAACAGTTAAAATTATCCTTGACCCTGACCACTGTGCTTTTGACCTACTATATAATATTCTGTATCAACCCTCAAAAGTGCAGACAGACAGACAGACAGACAGACAGACACACACACACACACACACACACACACACACACACACACACACAGGGGCGGCGGGGGGCGCGGTGAAGACACATATTCACTTTGCCTCCAATCAGTCTTGCTGCTGGGTTTAACCCCTCTCTTGTCTGAATATATGAAGTCATGTTCAGTGTTTCCGGAGCCATGGTGACTTCACACATTGCAGTGTCCAGGTAGAAAGGTCACATCAGCTTGTTCTCGGCTTCCTACTGTCATGGAATTGTGTGTGTGTGTGTACGTGTGTGCGTGTGTACGTGTACCTACAGTTAACCTAATGACAATGAAAAACACATGTAACCCATTCTAAGATTCACATTCCACTTCACTGGGCCATCCTTGTTACTTGCCCCTGTAAGGTATACATGCGTGGGCTTTGGCCTTTAATCTCTATGTGAGTAAATAATAATCCATTCCAGATTACATTAGAGAATAGAGTAAGCCAATGGTTTCCTCTCGTCAAAGAATACAGCTCATGGAAGAATAGTAGAGTTGAGTATACATCTCCATCTGGAAACCTTGTTGCTCAGTGGACCTAGGTAATAATCGCCAGTGAAAACCCCCGGGTGAGAATTTTGGTGTGGAGCTGTCCAATTCCTGACAGGTCAGACTGAAGGAGTCCCCCACTCAGAATGGAATGGAGAGACCTCGGTTTGCAGATCTCTCCCTGTTACAGATAACTGCCACTCTTCAGTCATTGAAACTTACGGTGTTTTGCTTTTTGTTTTAAATTTTCAACTCTAAAGGGCTCCAGGGAAGAAGATGCAATGTCTACCCAGATAGGCCCTGCTGTACTTGTTCTTCCCTCAGCCCTGTGTTCTAAGGGCTTTTAAAGAAGCATCTGGGTGTGCCTTTGTAACTGTGTGTGTGTGTCTGTGTCTATCTGTCTGTGTCTGTGTACACAGATGCCCCGTGGAGGCCAGAAGAAGTAATCACATCTGGAACTGGAGTTACAGGTGACTGTGAGCTGCCCATCATGGGTGTTGGGAACTAAACCCAGTCCTATGTAAGAGGAGTATGTGCTTGGAACCCGTGGCCTCTCTCCAGCCTCAGCAGTGCTGTTTAAAGCAGGGTTGAGATGACGCGTGCTCTCAGTTTTCACTCAGCCAAGGATGTCTTTGTTTCACGCTCATTCCTGAAGGCGTTTTTATGCTGTGTGGTATTTGGGACTGACAGTTCTTTTTCCTCTGAGCACTTTAAATGTGCCACTTCCTTCCAGCTTCTCTGGCTTCCAAAGGGAAAGTCACAGCCACTTGATTTGTCCCCCTCTAAAGTCAGCCTCGCTTTTCTCTGGCTGCCTTTAAGAGCATTTTGTCTTTAGTTCTCAGTCTTTAGATCTTGGGTTTGGGCATCTGTGGGTAGATTTTTTTTTTTTTTAACTTTATCCTCTTTAGGGTTTAGGTTTTGATTTTTGCCATACTTGCTACATTTCCAGCTATCATTTCTTCAAATGTCTTCCAGTGATGGCCTCTTTCCTCATGAGAGTGAAGTGACAAGAACGTTAGATTTCCAGCCTCTGTTCCCTGAGTCCCTGAGGCTCAGGCATCTGTTCGTTGATGTTGGGAGGGGGTACTTCCTGCTACTCTGTCTTCAGATTGCCCAGTTCCTCCCTTTGTCATCACTACACTGCTTTTCCCGCTTACCAGCTGCTGTGTTTCGCTTTGTTTTAATGTGTTACTATAGTTTTTTTATTTCTAAAAATTGCTTTTAGATTTTTCCTGTCTCCTGTTTCTTTTGCTGAGACTTTCTGCTTTTACATTTGTTTCCACGGTGCTTGTGATTGCTTGTGAGAGTGTAAGCCATAGATTACATTTCTGTCATCCGGTTTCAGTACCTGGGCACCTTTATATTAACGTCTGTCTGGTTGCTGTCTTTTCCCACGTGTGCAGAGACTTTCCTGTTTCTCTATATGACAACTGATTGCCGTTTTTGTTCTGGCATTTTGTTTTGTCTGATGCAAGGATCTTAAGTAAATTCTGGAGAGAATATTTAGATTTTTGCCTTGGTAGCACATGATCTCATAGGCGTGTTCCTACTACTTGCTTATGGGCTGTGGTGATGGAAGTCAGGCTGTGCACCTTCCACAGGTCTGAGTTCATTCTCACACTCTCTGGTGTCTATTAAGACAGATGCACACATGTGCAGTGTGGGGACCCATGATGAGGACAGATGCACACATGTGCAGTGTGGGGACCCATGATGAGGACAGGTGCACACATGTGCAGTGTGGGGACCCACTTAAGAAGAACAGTCCACATCCCTCTGTCTGCTCTATCTCTTAAAGCTGGTGGGAGCTTCTTTGCAGCTCCCTAAGGATCCTAAGAGACAAAGGGAAAATTGTGAACTCATCACCATTTTGTTAGTAGTTTCAATTAATGGGTATGTTTAAATTGCTGTTCAGAGTATTAAGGTGGCTGCTACATATATCCCAGCCAGCTCTGTGGAAGGACCAGTGTGATGCATGGTTCCTGCCTCTGATCTGCTCAGGAACCTCCTGCAAATGGAACTAAGCAGCATCAATAGTGAGACACCTGAAGACTGGAGAGATACCCTTTTGCATCTTTTGTCAGAAGACCCAGGTTCAGTTCCCAGAACCCTCATGGTGGCTCTCAATGTTTTGTAATTCCAGGGCCAGGGGATCTGATACTTTCATCTGGCCTCTGTACATTATACATACATACATCATACATACATACATACATACATACATACATACATACATCATACATACATGCATACATACATACATACATACATCATACATACATACATACATCATACATACATACATCATACATACATACATCATACATACATGCATGCATGCAACAAAAAATTACTAACAAATAAATCTTTTTAAAAAGTACTAAGGTTTAAAAAGTAAAATAGACAAGCAGCTATTATGTGCCTTCTGTATGGAGCCGGTGCCATTAGAGCACACATCACCACACTGAGGTGGTTTTGTCAAAGCCATCCCAGCTGCACGTAAATGAGCCTCAAAATGTCAACATTCAGTTTACAGAAAAGTTAGTCCACAGCATTATATAGATGCAAAAGTTCAGACCCAGAGTTTAGGAAAATCTTCAGGACCCCGGCTCATTCATAAGAAATTCTAAGGTAAAACATGGAGTAAAGGGGGACATGTAAAGAGATTTCAGAGATGAATTAACCGAGTGCCATGTGAGACTATGATTTTTACTGGTTCTAAATAAAAGTAGTTTAAAGAATATTGAGATAATTGATATCTTAAATTGTGATGTGACATTTGATATTAAGGCATCATTGCTAATTTTTAAGGTCTGAGAATAGTGGTGACTTTTTTTTTATCATTATCTTTTAACAGTACGTATTATAGTCTTTAAAGATTAGATTAAAGGATATCCATGTCCTGGGCTATATTTGTCCTACAGATGATGCCTCCTGCCTGTCCTGCAAGTGAGGCAGAAAGTGTTATCCGTTCTGTATGTCCTGTGCATTGAGTCTCTTGGAGCCCTGCAGGCCAGTGCCTATTGTGTGTCTACATCCAGGTCAGCCTGACTTTCCTTTTGTCTCCTTAGTCAGCCCACGAGTAAGCCTGAAGGAATCATACCTCTTCTGTAGATAGACTGTGGGAGCTGAGAATCACAGTGGGGGAGCCCCCCACCCACCCAGTGCTCCAGAGTGATGTCCTTGAGTCTCCTGAAAGACTCCCATAGCACCTACTTTCTCAGAAGTGTTCCTGGTGTGTCAAGGCTGTGCTGGGTCACTGTCGCACTCTGTCCTTGGCCTTTTTCAAATAGCGCATCATCAGAGTGGCCAGCCTGAGTGCCCTCTGACAACCCACTTCTCCCTGTACCCACGTGCCCACTGCTTCTTCGTTCTTTGTGCTCAGTGCTGCTTCCTCTGTCTCATTGTGACAGTCACAAGAAGACTTTGTCTTGTGTGGCCCACAGCTATGTTCCCCGTGCCAAACGTGTTATCAGGATCAGCCTTAGCATGTGATAAACAAGGCTTCTTGTCAGGCTTCATCTTAGGCTCTGCTGACTTGGTACCCACCTAGTGTTCGCTCTTTATGAAGAGGCACTCAGTCACAATTTCTTCTCAGTGATCACTAAGTGATTTTGAATGACGGATTCAAGTAACTAATCGAAGGCCTAAATGAGGAAGACAGGAAGACTTGGACAGCAGCCCCTCCCACTGCCACTGCAATCAGAATAAATTCTCAACGTACACGTGTCTTCCTCATCCTCTTGGGTTTTCACATATGCTCACAGACCAAATAGGGTCTTGCAAGGCACATTAGCTCCAGTTCCTACTGTTTGTCAGATTCTCATCCTCTTTTTTTCAATCTCCATGCCACACACCATTCTCAGTGCTGCAGTGGATGCGGAGACACATCCACTGGAGACTCTGGCATCCTTGACTCAAGGAAGAGGAAAACCTTCACACACAAATAAAACAATGTAGAGCTGCTGTTAGGGGTGCTGTGGGAGTCAGGGATGGGGTAGATCACTTCCCAAGAGGCTCGTCTTGGAGGTTGTGGGGAAACGTGAGCCACAGAAGATGGGTACTGCTTAAAATATAGTCCCATGGGACATTTCAAGGTAAGGACCGAAAGCAGTCTGTGCTGCTTCCAGGACATATGAACCGGTTTTGCTGAGAGTTTGTGAGCTGTACATGGCACCTGTACAGAGAGGCCATGCTTTACACGGGTGCTATCATGGGTGAAATGGAGACAAGGCAAGGTTCAGTAACTTGCCGTGGTCACATAATTGACAGATGGCAAAGTTGAAATATTAACTCAGATGATGTAAACGCAAGTGTGAGCCCAACTACTACACCACCATCGCCCATCAAGCATGATTATGACAGGCACATATTAAGCACCCTGTGAGTCACAGGCTGGTCTCTGTCCTCTGCAGCTTTGGCTCATTTAATCTTCACAAACTTGGAACACAGGCATTGTCTCTATCCTCGCGCTGTAGATGAGGAAATCCAGAGTTCGAGAAGGCAAATAGTTCTCTCAGAGCCATATAGCGATTGAGTGGATGAACTGGAATTTGGGCGCAGGGGCACTTGACAGCCTGAGTGTCAATCACTACGGGAAGATGTCTGGCTGGGTTTGTAGGCTGGACAGCTGATAGAGAACCAAGACTTTTTTTTAATGTCCAGTGAGGAGCAGCTGCTGAGCCTGTGCAGGGTAGGGACACAGAAAGGGTCATCCAGGACATCCTTGGGGGCTGGAACTTGGCAACATCTTCAATGGAAGTAGTTATTGCAGGATGATGATGAGGTTGGGTTGCAGAGGGGTGAAGATGATGTCACCATTAGGTGTGCAGTTTATGGCAAGGAAAGATTCAAGCAGAGGGCTACATGAGGCAGTGGAAGAAAGAGACTTATTACCAGAAGTGTGTTGAGGGAACCATGCACAGAAAAGTGGCGGTTGAAATGGTAGAATTGGCTTTGAATCCTGGACAGAAGACATTCACGTGCAGAAAACCCTTACAAAGCAGAAGGAAACAGACGTTGTCATCCCACCAGCAGCCACACTGCGGGCTAGGGGGTGGGGGTGGGGGGGGGCGTATGTTAAACCCTAAAATGCCCCGAAGCTGTAGAGGTGGGAAAGAAAGCAGATGAGACAGAGCGTTCTTCGTCTCTTGCCCATTGGCCAGGAGTGACAGCTCTTCTTCCTGAGGAGTCTCGTTGCAGAACAACGGCAGTGGGTGAGCCATATCTTTTTATCTTGGAATCTGGGAGCGTGGACTGCTGAGCCAAAGCTGCATAGTCAGGGTGCTGGACAGGCCCTGTCAGCAGATGGGAAGGAACATAAAAGCTTTTCGTTATTGGCAGAAAAGCCCCAGGCAAAGCAGTGAGCATATTCCAAGCTACAGAGGAAGCAACACAGGAGTCTGGGAGGAACCATGTGCCACAAGATGGTGTTTAGCATCCGTGGAGTTCTTAGACCCCATCCTAGAGATGATAAGGTCTTAGCATCCCCTATTTGCCTGATCTGTAAACTTCACAAGAATATTGGCTCCCCTCAGACGCCATAAGATTAAGAAGTGAGTAGGGGCCACCTTAACGTGGGAGCTGTGGGGACTGTTGACAATTTACATGTGAACCCTTTCAAGTGGGAGAGGCTTTAAATGAATTGAAAAGTGCACTTCCTGAGTCCTGCTGGAGACAGTTCCTGTCCTGAAGCCAGTCACTTGCTTTCAGATGACTGCAGTGTTCCTGTGGTCCATTCCGTTCAAGGTGGCCAAAATGGGCAGCCAGTTTACTTAGCTGCCTCCCTGAACCTGATCCCTCCCTCCACCGGGGAGAGACTCACTCTCTTTCCTGTGTTCTGTGAACTAGGAAGCCGGCGTAAGAACCTAGTATTTTTATAACAATTCCCAAGGAACTTCTGAGCCGCTGAGTCTGTCTGTTCAGCTGATGCCACAAACAATTCTTCTCTGTCCCCAGTGAAATAGATATTCACAGGACACAGTATTCCTCTCTGTAGCTAACTGAGTAAAATCCCACACTATTCAATGACGGGTAAGCCTTAGAGAGGATAAAGACAGCAGAAACATTTGGGGTACATTAAGTATTGTTCAAAGATACCGCAACATAACATCCTATAGAACACACTGTCTCCTGATCCATTTGCGAACTAGCATTTGAGTGTCTGTGCTAAACACAGTAATAGCTGCAGAGACCTCAAAGACACGTAGGAAAACTTGAGTTTCCTGGCGCATTGGGGGAGATCAGCTTCCCTGGTGAGCAAGTCTGCTTGGAGACTGCACGTACATTGATGGCTTGGGTACCAGCACTGGCAGGCATTTTCTCTGAGATTGGTCTGCATCTCAGCTTTATCAACATTTATCCTTTTTGATAGCAGCCCAGGGTCATTCTAAAAGAATATGTTTTAGACTGGGCTGTGTGATGGGATTGCACTTGGCTTCTACTTTTGGACCTTTCTAGTCTCTTTTGAAACTATTTTTCTTCATCTGGAATTTTTGGAGTAGCTTTTAATTTTTTTTTTTCTTTTCTGACTCCTCTTGTATTTATTGGTTTTCTTGCTTGCTGTTAGTTTGTCTGCAGGGTGGCAAAGGGCCTCCGCTCCCTCCCTTCTGCTTTGCTGTCCTTGGGAGCTAGAAGGCAGGGCTGAGTCAATGGAGACACAGAATGCAGGAAGCTGAAGGGCCTCTCAGGCTTCCAGCATTGTCTAGGCACAGATGCTGCCACGTGTGCTTTAGCTAGCTCGCTGATGGCCTTGGGGTGTCTTTTTACCCTCCTGCTCTCTCTTTTTCTCCCCTGCGTGGGGTGGGCTCAAGTGTTAGGGTTTCTTTTTTTTTTTTTTTTTTTTTTTTTTTTTTATTAATTTATTCGTTTTACATCTCAATGTTTATCCCATCCCTTGTATCCTCCCATTCCTCCCCACCCCCTTTTCCCATTATTCCCCTCCTCTATGACTGTTCCTGAGGGGATTACCTCCCCCTACATATTCTCATAGGGTATCAAGTCTCTTCTTGGCTACCTGCTGTCCTTCCTCTGAGTGCCACCAGGTCTCCCCCTCCTTTCTATGGTTCCTAGAGCCACAGTGGACAGACAGAGAGAAGAGTCTTGGGAAAGAAGGAGTCTCGGGGGACATAGGTATGTCTCTGTATCCTGAACAACTGTGTATTATAGGCCAGTTTATGCCTGACAACCCTAAAGAAATGAGATGTTGGCCAAAAGTATTCCTATCAGACTAAGGATTATGAGCTTTTAGCGAAGTATTTTATAATTTTGGTTTGTTTGTATATGAATCTTCTAAAGCATGTCTCCGTACATATGAGCACCTGTGTGTGTACATGTGGAGGCGACCAGACAACACTGGAGCTCTCCTCCCAAGCACCATCTGCCTTTTTGTTTTCTTTCATTTCCTTGGGTTTTCTTTTGAAGGCAAGGTCTCCTAGCCAGGCCGGGGCTCCTTGGTTCTGCTAGGTCGACTGGCACTGAGCTCTGGGACTCACTTGCTTCCCCAGTGCTGGCGTTGTAGACTTGGGTTGCCATGCTAGGTGTAGGTGGTGGGGATCTGAACTCGGATCCTGCTGCTCACAGGACAAGGCAAGCACTCTACTGACTGGGCGGTCTTCTCAGACCTTAGGGAAATTTTGTAAACATCCTGGAAAGGAGATCTAAAATAAAGTGAAATCTGCGATCCCAGAACTCTGTCTCAAAAACATTCTGCACTTTCTTCTTGAGATGTTTAAGACAATGCTGTCAGATATAATGAGGAGTCTCTCGTGTGACCCTTTGGGCTTCTGCCCTTCTCTCTTCTCTCCAGAGGTGTCCATTGCTCTGAACCTGCTGATATTCACTGCTATGTATGCTTTTATTTATCAATATATACTTTTATATCTATCTCCTAATAGTAAGTGGAGCTCTTCTGCATGAGTAAGTAACTTTATGGCAACAGCGTAGCACTATACACACTCTTCAGTTCCTTGCTTCCCTCATATGCTATTCTATTTGTGAATATATCTATCCTCACACCAGGTTGTTTATTTTTTTCATGCTGTACAGCAACTGTTGACACTTGATGGGCCACTTCTTATGTTTGTAAATAAAGTTTTATTAGAAAACAGCTGTCCTTTGTTTATAAGTTATCAATACAGATATCCAAGTTAAGTCATTACAACACAGATGAAAATCAAATGGCTAGCAAACCCTCCAGTATGTAACTATTATAAGTGGAAAACCTAATCTAGGCTGTATAATATTACATTGTTATAATTATCTGATATCATATTTGTGATTATTCGGGTGCATTCTCATTTTTTTTCCTGATAGTGGCTTCAGCATACATTTCTGTTTGCTTATTTGCTTAAAGGCTCTTTAAAGCAGAGATAGAAATATTAGATATTAATAAACTGATCTCCAAGGTGGGCCCATCAGCTGCTTTGCCTACAGAACCCAGGAGAAAGCCTTTCCCTCCACAGCTTCATCAACTACCTACATTCTAGAACCTTAAGTCTGATGCTTCCTTACTCATCACCGGCAAGGTTTTGTTGACCACTTGGCAGTCCCTTTTAGAGGAAATGCTCCTGTGTCCTTTGCCTGTTTTTTGCCTTGTTGACTTTGCCTTTTGATTGTCAAAGTTAGTTCTTTATATATTCTGGCTGCTGGTCCTGTTGGTCATATTCATTTGAATCAACCATGCCTTCTATTCAAGTCCACAATAGAAGCATAGGTGATCTGTAGTGTGCCTGCACACACAGGTACACAGTCACACACAAGACTGTTTTTCCCTGGGACAGTTTGAAAGCCTCAGAGTCTGACGGTAAAGTAAGAGAGTGACACCCTGGCAATGTCTCCACTCAATGCTGACATGAGCTTGCCCCATCCCGTCCTGGACCAGTCAGCCTGCCCTTCTAGGTTATTGGAAGGAGTTGATTGGTCCTGATGCTCTGGCTGCACAGACTTGATCTGCCAGGGTGCAGGGGAGCCAAAAGCCACTGTGCTGGATGCCCATGAGCAGAATGCTGGCTTTGAAGTTTTGCCATGGATGAAAACCAAAGGTGATTTGTGGTTTTAGATTTCCCCATTTGGGTTTTGGCTGCAGCCAGACCTCAGTTCCAGCTTGATTAAGCTGGCCCCCAGGAATTTAATAAACCCTTTCTTTATCAGGCCCGATAACTGTTGTTTCTTTATCCTTAAAATCCAGAGCTCTAGTCTACCTAATCTTGCTAGCTCCTCTGACCTTTCATATTAAAAAAGAAAAAAAGAAACAAAACAAAACAAAACAAAACCTATCATCCTTCAGGTTTGTATAACTGTGAAAGTTGACCAAGTCCTAAGAGCTATGATGTCTGAGTATGCCAACAGAGCTCAGGGAGGAGTGGAGCCAACGGATTGCAACTCAAACTGTACAGTCCAGGGCAATGGAGAGACACTGGGCCCCAGGGCTTTGACCATGCAGAGCCTCAGGGCTGGGCCTGGTGTCCATTCTGGTACTGTTCTTGCCACATGCAGTGTATGTGCAGGCTGTTACTTACTAGAGGTCCATGGCAACCCCTTTCATCATCACCACTGTCCTTCCTTCTCTGGATGTACACTCTAGGGAGTCTCTGGACAGGCATAGCTAGAAGATGACAGAGCTAGTGAACCGCACATAAACAACCTCACAGGAAATCAGTACTTGTATGGCAATCTGCCTCATTTGCCATCACTGCAGGGAATTGAGGACAGAACTCACCCAGGGTCCATGTTCTCAGTCGGTGAAGCAGCTCAGTAGAAGTGCCTCTAGCTGCTGTGTGGTGGCCATGCCTTTAATCCTAGCACTGTTTCCATCACATCAGACTTAGCACTGGACATTTTCTTGTCAGTCTCATCTGATATGGAAATCAATGCTGTAATTGGGAAGATTGGCATCGTGGGCCTGTGACTGCTGCAGTCACACAACATTGGTGTTTAGCCTAGAAGAACACCATACCTAGTTTTATGCTCTGTTCCTGTTCTTGTGTGTCTACAGAGATGGCATCAGAGGGGCTGGGCCAACTGCTCCAAAGTAAAGTGCTTTCCTCATGAGCATGGGTGCCTGGATTCAGATCCTCAGCTTCTGTTCACTTGGGTGTGCGGATGCTGATCTGTAATCCCTGCCCCACTGGGTGGAAGTAGAGATAAGAAGAGCTCCTGGACTTGCTGCCTCACCCATGTAGCCAATTGAGAAGCACCAGTTCCAATGAGAGACTGTGCCTCAAAATTAAGGTGGAAAGCAACTAAGGAGGGCACCTGATGTTGACCTCTGGATTCCACGCGCGTGCAGCAGCCCACACATGCACATACATGCAAGCACACACATACCAAAAACAGACAGACCGACAACGTATGTACACACACACATGCTGTTTAAAAACAAAAAACAAAAACTAAAAGGAGAGAAAAAATATAAGAGCCATTCATAGCTTGTGAGTCTGATCCGCTGCTCCCTTCCTTGGAGGCAGAAGGTCTGTCACTTTTGGCTCTGCTGTTCCTTTGTGTCTTGTGTCTCCAGGCATCCCTTGTAGACTCCATAAGTAAAGTCTGTGAGCCCCAAGCTCTGCCTCAGACTCAACAAAAGCTGCTGACTAGCCTAGGGTTGACTGTTGAGAGTGAGACTTTGGCTCCTGTTGGTGTGATCACAGGACACCTTACCAGTGGCCTGGAGAAGGCTTTAGAAGAAGACAAGGCAACGCTTATCTTGTCCAGGTCATGGGCTGGCCAGCCTGGAATGGACAGCTATAACTCTAACGCTACAGCTAATGCTACTTCTCTCACTAGAGAAGCCTCCTGGGTCCTCAAGGGGATGAACTGGGTTCCCTGATGACCCTCCCTGTTCTCTCCCCACAGCAGCGAACCCCCTGCTCTGCTCCACGGCGCGCTACCACTGCAGGAATGGCCTGTGCATTGACAAGAGCTTCATCTGCGACGGGCAGAATAACTGTCAAGACAACAGTGATGAGGAGAGCTGCGAGAGTTCTCTAGGTAGGTCCTCTCCCCTACCAAACCAAACCAAGAACAAAACAAGGGATGTGACACAGCAGGGACAAAACCCACCTGCTCCTCCAAAAGGCAACTGTGGTGATTTTTGCACTTGTCTTCTTTCTGAGTGGTTACATAGTCTTGATGAAAACGTGCCTGCCATTTTGACTTTGGTATCCTTCGTATGTTACACACCATATAACTGTTTGTCCTGTGGTCATCCTCAGTCACATTATGTGCCTACTGCATTGCCCCACTGTGGTTTTCCAAGTTGTTGTGTTGTTGGGAACCATATGAGTTGCTCCTCTCCAGGATGAGTTCTGCGGAGTGAGATGCCATTCTCCACACAGCTGGCTGAATCTCTCTTTGGTTTCATCGCTGTGCCTGCCAGTTCCCCCCATGACAGCTCAGTCACATTCACAGCTGCGCTGGGTTTTGCTTTTTTTCTTCTCATTTTTCTAACTTAGTAGTCATGAAGTGAGAGCCTCCCCATATGCTGTCATTTGTGGCTGATTATGAGGAGCACTGGCTCCCCAGCCCCCTCGCATTTGTTTACTACTTGGTTCCCCCTTGTGTGAATTGCCTGTGCACACAAAGGCTCCTGATTTGGGAGTTATTTTGTGGAAACCAAAGGCTGCAGCTGGAAGGTGGAAGCGGAAGGACACTGAATGATGAGGTCACTCCTCCCTGTCAAAATCCAGTGAACACTTCCTTCTTCCCTCCCTCCCTCTCTCTCTCCTTCCCTCCCTCCTTCCTTTCCTCCCTCCCTCCATGTCTCTCTGTCTCCTCTTTTTCTCTCCCTCTCCCCACCCCTGTGTGTGTGTGTGTGTGTGAGAGAGAGAGAGAGAGAGACAGACAGACAGACAGACAGACAGACAGACAGACAGACAGACAGACAGACAAAGGTTTCATATATACCAAGTCTGAAATCAAAACTTAACTGTGTACCTGAGAACGACCTTGACCTTTTGACCCTTCTGCTGCACTTTCCCAGTGCTCGGATTTCAAGCATAAGCCTCTGTGCCTGGTTTTACTTAGTCTTGGGGAGGAAACTTGGGCTTCATGCATGTGAAGTGAATATGCTACCAACTGAGCTATACCCGCATCCCCTAGCATGCATTTCTCCAGTGATTACAATGCAGTACAAAGATTTTTAAATGTACATCTGTTTTAAGGCATTCCGAAGAACATGCATTTCTAATGTTACAAATTGGTTTTATTTGTATGCGATCTTACTTCTTTCCCTTAATAGTGTTACATGACTACGATCCACCCATATTATTTCCTGTTGCTAGAGTTCATTTGTTTTTCAGTGTTCTGCTGAGTGGTCATGCTTGTAGATTTAATAAAGCTACAAGACAAGCAAGAGGTTTAAGTGGTTTAATATGTTTGGAGGTGGAGGTAGGTAGGGGGAAGTTTCAAGAGGGCAAATATAGGTTATTTTCAAGGTCCTATTTGGTTGATGTTTATTATGTCATTACAAATGCACGAATGAATGAGCAAATGGACCATATTCACATCGCTACTAGGATGTGGACTGAGCAGGAATTATGACCTCTAACGCCTGTATGCCTGAGGGCCATGGAGAACAGGCTTTGCCAGAGAGACAAGGGGTGATAGATTTGGAAGGTTCCTTTGTGTGTGTTTTCTTCATCAGTGCTATGACAAGAATAACCTTCCATTCAGCTGCGGCAGCCATTGCCACATGTGAGGCCTCTCACAGATGCTGGGCCCCTGCTGCATACCAACTTGTGTGGGTGGGTCCAGCACTGTAATCTAATGCCAGCCTGGGTTCTGATGCCCAAGTCTGAGAGCAGCTGTTCTATCCTAGTCCTAGCCTTGGCGTTTGATCTTGCCATCTTCCTAGGGAAATTTAAACTCCTGTGCATGGCTATCCTTTTAAGTCAAATTTTTATAAAGGAAAATGTATGCTGAGGTAGAGCCCATGTTAACTGCCTATGGGGAGTGGCAATCCCAGAGCTGAGTAAATACCCAAATAGGAGGAATAGAGGGCATGTTCCTGTGAAGTCAGTCTGTTTCTTACATAGAATTTGCTATGCTTATGAATCTTAGCCTCGCTCGTGGTACCTGAGTGTTTTATGAAAGGACCTCAGATCTAAGCTATGAGGGATATTGATTCGTTTGGGCCATTGTTCGGCATTCAACTATATGGTCGTGTTTTGCAACACCCCTTCTCCTGTGCCATTTTGTTGAGCAGGTTATTGTTTGTCCTTTACAGGGATGGGCAGGGCCTCTGTATGGCTGGCTGAAGTTGGTGCTTTAAAATTCTGTTTTCTCCCTCTATTCCACTCTCAGATAGAAAGATTTTAGAAATAGTTGCTGGTGGACCCAGGCTCTGAATCTGCCCTCTGGGCATTGTTGCTGTGCTTCAGTCTGATTGTCAGTCCACTGGGATGGATTCTATCCCTCTGGAATCGCAAGCCAAAACAAACCTTTCTCTCTCAAGTAGCTTTGGTCAGAGAATTGTATCACAGCGATGGGAGGATGGGAGAATAACTAAGGTGCCCTGCCCCTCCCCCAGGCCATGTGTGAAACCTCTCCGATGAAATTAAAGCCTTTGAACCATGATGATATAATTATTTCTCCCAGAAAAGGAAATGAAAAAGAAAAGGTTTTGCCGGCAGACAAGTAGACATGCAGCCTAACTCTCGAGGGACGCTGCACATAGCTGTCTCCCCTAGACTCTCAGCTTTGTCCGTCACTACCCAAATGGCATCAGGGTGTGAGTGACACCTCCATGTGAGGTGCTCATTGTGACAGGAATCTTTCCTAGCTACCAGGAATGGAAAGTGTGTCCTTTGTCTCTCTAATCCCAGAGGTCCTACCTAGTGGCCCACTGCCTCACCCATAATGAGCTCCATAAGTATTAACAGATGGGAGGAATCTCTGTTACAGATATATATGTTGTGCTTGCACTCTCTGGTATCACACCATGCCTTTGTTCCTGTGTGTGAGTGAAAATACCCACAGTTTACTAAAGCAATAAGAAGTGCTCTTATCATGTGCCCCATAGGGAAGTTTCTGCCATTCCTTCTATGGGATTGTGTCCCAAAGTAAGCACAAGATATGAGTCTTGGATGTGGTTCCGTTGGCTAACCTGTATCTCTGCATCCCTCCTAATGCATCTGTCTCTCCCTGCATCCAAATGAGAGTGGAGTACTCAAGGTCCACTTTGTCGGCTCTAAATGTAAACTGCTTGCCAACCGTCCTGCATGACAAATGGATACCAGTCCTGTGGGGGAAATCTTGCCTGTGCTGGGCTGTTGAGAGACAGGGCTCCATGCAGTGTCTTCCTGAAGCATCTCGGAGGTTTCTTAACTGGACAGAATGTGCACGCATGCCTCCTGGGTTACAATGCATAGACTACTCAGCTCAGCACTTCTGCACATGGACTCACCCCCTGGGCTTCCTAGCCTTTGAAAAGCCTTTTGCTCTCAGTTGATGTAGGCAAAGAAAGAAATATTTTACAATGTTTATTTGGAAGAAATGAGTAAATCTGTCTTCAAGGTAAGGACATGGGTTGCTCAAAATGCTTTTCTCCTATTCTGAGTGGAGCCAGCCTGCACCCCACTGTGGATCCCCTCTGAAAAATGTCATACAGTCTGTGAGGAACTGGGCGCCCGGAGAGACTATCAGAGTGTGTTGGCAGCATGCCGTACAGGAGGCATTAAAGACTTTGTGTGGGGTCAGATTTGATCAGGGCTTCACTGATTACAGCATACCCTGTTATATGGTGTTTTCAGAAGATGGCATCTTTGGGGCAGCCTCACTCTGACTGGCCAATGCTTTGCAACTAGGATGGTGTGTGTCTTAGATGTAATAGTGGCTGCCATGCATATGATGGTGAACACCATTCTGGTGACATTGAAAATGCTACCTGAATATGGCTTTGGTATCTAGTGGTGGCACCGCCTGGCACTTGTGCCTGTGTGTAAATTCACCCTTGTGTTTGCTCTGGATTGTTTGGCTACTTTGTTCATATCTCCCTCCCGCCCTCTGTCTCCCTCCCTCCCTCCCTCCCTCCCCCTTCCCTCTGGAAAATGCATAAAAGTGGCTATCAACTTATGAAAAGTACTTTAGCTATTTTAAAGTTCAGTGGCAGAAATTATTTTCCCATTTTTGTAACCACTTGCTAGAAACTTACTTAAGAAACAAAAGGGAAAAATGCTCTCTTCTCCACTCCATAACCTAGGTAAGCACTTTTCCTAATTTCTGTCTTGATTCATTTGGTACTTTTAGGTACTTGTATAAGTAGAATTGTATTACATCTTTTTTTGTAAGGTGCTTAGTTCATTTAGCATGTCACCAAGGCTCATCTATTTTATAGCACGTATGACAATTTCTTTCATTCTAAAAACCGAATAATATACCATTTTATTGTTGCTATACTACATTAGATTTTCTTTGTCAGTAAACACTTAGGCCATTCCCTCCTTTTGACTATTGTGAATAATGCTGTGTGAAAAGATAAACAAATTACAATCTGCTTTTAACAAAATAAGTGCAGCAAACATGGTGAACTGTCATCCCAGGGTTAGGTTACGAGTACCCATTCCCTCTTCCTCTGTCTTGCTTTCTCTGATGAAAGCCACTTCCCATGTTGGAAGCTGTACACTACAGAGGCTCCTGTGGCAGGGAGCTGAGGGTGGGCTCTGACCTAAAGCCAGGAAGGAGCTGAGGCCTTCCTCGAGCAGGATCCTCCCCTGTGAGACCTCAGTTGTAGTTCAACAGGAGACCCCAAGCCAAGGTGACATTAGAGAACCTATACCCTAGTGCCTCTCAAGGGGGCTCTGGTGATTAGTAGTCTAGTGAGGGTCAACCAGAGCTTTGGAAGGGGACCATAAAGACTTTATAGGAACAGCACACACTGGAGTTCAAACTTAGTTTGTTTTTCCAAGACAGGGTTTCTCTGTGTAGCCTTGGCTGTGCTGGACTCTCTTTGTAGACCAGGCCGGCCTCGAACTCACAGAGAACCTCCTGCCTCTGCCTTCCCAAGTGCTGAGATTATAGGTGTGTGTCACTGTGCCCAGCCTTGCCCATTTTCTGAATGAAGAGCTAAAAAACACTTAGGCCAAGTACATAGAGCAAGTGAGAGCTGTGAACTTGAGTTGAGGCAGTGCACCTTCTCCTGGCCCTGCCCACCTCCGTCATCCGGTGCTCTAGGGCTCCAGGAAGCAGTGTAGCCTCAGGTGCAGAGAGCTAGAGGGAGGGGTACCCGTGAAATGGGAGGGCATGCTCTCTCGTGTCTGCTTGGTAAGGAAGAGTAGTACCACAAGGCTGGCCTCCCACCCCCTAGAGCATTTTCGAGGTGAGTTCTGCCAAGGAGCCACCCCAGCAGGGAGTTAGTGGGGGAGTTTCACGCCTGGCAGAGCATCTTTATTTTCTTGCTGTGTCCTGGTGATAAGGCTTCAGAAGAATAGAAGGCTGTGTGGGGTTTGGCGCCTTACCAGAAGCCAGAAATGACAGCTTTGTGCTGTTTCTTCTGCAGGAGTGGGAGTGTGTGTGTGTGTGTGTGTGTGTGTGTGTGTGTGTGTGTGTGTGTACACGTATATTGGGTCACGTGTGTACATGCATGTGTCGGGGAAAGTAATGAGAAAGAGAGAGTTGGAGCTTGGAAATTGAGTATTAGCATTTCTTAAGCTGGATGTTTCTCTGTAGATGTGTGATAGGGAACTTGTCAGGTTTCAGGCCCGGGTGCATACTGGGATCTTGCTTTCTTGTTGAATTGCAGCTTTTTCTCCTCAAAGTTACTTATCAAAACCCAGACTGTGGTCATATTTAAGAACATAATTATTGAAGATATAATCAGTTAGGATGAGGTCCCATTAGGGTAGGGTGAGCCTCTGATACAACCAGTGTCCTTATCGTAAGGGAATTTTGGACAGAGAGAGAGGGTGGGGGGAGACAGAGGCAGACAGAGAGACAGAGACAGACAGACAGACAGACAGACAGACAGAGAACATAATATGACATAAAAAACAGAAGAGGAGGATGCTTGCCGCACAAATGCCCGAGAAGCCAGAAGCCAGGAGAAGGACACGGAGCCAACTGTCCTCATAGCCTTTAGAGGGAGCCCCTCCTCCAGTACCTTAATCCTGGACATCTAGTCTCCCACATGGTGCGTTAATGGATTTCTACCGTTGAATACCCACCTTAAAGATCTATTGTACCAGCACAGCAGCCCTCCCCAACAAGTGGCCCCTCAGTAAAGCACAGCCACACCTTTTGTGGGATACCCGAAATGCTGACAGAGATGTGAAGGGCTGGGAAGTCATTACAGTGGACAGTCCAAGTGACATGACCCAGGGGAGACAGAGGCGGGCCTCGGGCTGCTGGGAAAATCCCTCTGAAGAGAGAACTGTCCACTTCTGCGGGGTGGTAGGACCATGATGAGCTTGAGGGACACTTCTCAGCCTGTATTTATTTCAAGGACCTCATTTTCCTACACTTCTGCTTCCCTTAGCTCTGTCCCCAAGTGACTCTGAAACTGGACTTGATGGAGGCAGAACCATTGCGAAAGGTCACCCACTCACTTTCCAGATGCCTGGAACTTTGGGCTTGTTTCTTGCCCTCTCAAGGCCTATTCTAGTTCTTTTCTGTTACTGTGCTAAGCACAACTTAGAAAGAAAGGGTTTATTTCATCTTATACTTCCAGGTCCATCTTTGGGGAGGACGGGACAGGATCCCCACGCAGAAACAATGGAGGCAAGCTGCTTGCTGGTTTGCTCTCTGCCTTGCTCTCTGGTTCATCCTTAGCAGCTTTCTTATACAGCCTCGGACCGCCACCCACAGTACTCTGAGCCCTCCTGCATCAGTGAACAATTAAGACAATCCCCACAGACATGCCCACAGGCCATTAGGATCTGGAAGATTCCTCAGCAAAGCTTTCCATTGAGATGGGTATAGGCTCTGTGATGTTGACAGTGCCCTAGTCATTCTTCCATAGCCAGTGGCTGGAGCCTGTGCTTATAGAGAATATATTTATAATACTTGCTGGAACCAAGGAAAAAGTGTCCTGGTGGCATCTGTCTGGTCACCATATCTGGCCACTATTACTAACTCTGTATGGATTCTGTGTCTTTCACACACATTTATGGTTTATTGAAAGAATTGTCATTTAGCCAATGCTGAAATTGAGAGCTTGGTGTTTCACCCATGGGCCACCCCTGGCCATCATGTCATAGATTAGATTATCATTCTGTTCTTCACTTTTTGTTTTGTTTTGTTTTGTTTTTCTAGACAGGCCCTGGCTGTTCTGGACTCACTTAGTATACCAGGCTGGCCTCGGACTCAAAAAGATCCGCCTGTCTCTGCCTCCCTAGTGCTGGGGTTAAAGACGTGATCTACCACGCCTGGCTTTGGCTTTTTGCTTTTTAAGACCCTTTTCACTGTAGTAGCAGAATGGCCAAAGAAAGTGCCTAAGCTTACTTTGTCCTGGGCTTACTGTGTCCAGTGGCTGACATAAGGAGACCCAAGACTGGTGGCGTGCTTGCTAAGGTGCAGGTTCCCTTGCATTTCACTGTAATCCAGGCTACTTAGAACACCCCCAAAAGTGAATACACACAGTACATGCAGGCCTCAGGCAGGGCAGAGTATCCCCATGGTGGAGGCCTGTGGCAGAGGCTGCTCACTTCAGGGCAGCAGGAAAGGGAAGGATGACAGAAAGGGAAGTGCTGACTCATCCTCCCCCGCCCACCTGCACCCTCCTCCCCACCTGCACCCCACAGTTTCATGGTTAAGTCTGGCTAGGTCAGAACCCTCAGAGCCCTACCAGACATGCCCAGAGGTGTGTTGTGGAAACTTTCACTCTCCCTTAACCCAGTCACGTTGGTAGTCAAGGTTTACCACCACTTGAAGGTGCTAACAGTGAGAAGAGTTGGACCCATATTTTCAGGAAGTCAAGCTGTAATCACCAAGCATAGTGACACACTGGACTGCAGCATCAAAGAAGGGAGTAGGCTGTGCAGGCCACTGCAGGGATACTAGTTTGGGGGACTGGAAGCTCTGTGGGAAACTGGCCAGTTGTGCTTGCTTTCTGCTTTGAGGCCTCAAGCCATCATCACTGAGGAAAAAACACTTAGGTTTTTGGAAGACCTTTGCTGTCTGTCCCCATACAGATTCCAAGCTACTAAGCTATTAAAGATACTTTCTAGAGATGCTTAGGATGAGAGAGGCACTCATTTTAGCCTAGTTCTTCCAAGTAGGGCTGACAAAGAGCTTTTGATGAAGAAAATCTTTGTTTAATAGATAGAACCCAGAGTGCCATACAACCTGGAACTTGATAGGTGGATATTATTTATCCTAAGACTGGTGGCCACCCAGCAATGTCAAGAACTAACTTCAAAGGGTCCTAAGAAAAAGCCAGAATTCATTTAGCTTTAGTTAGAATAAAACTGCTGGAGGTCCATTTAGCAAGAGGAATAAGGAAGTCCCCCTCCTCCTTTCCTGCTCTTGATTTAAGAATTTGAAATCCCAGCTGGGCTGGGAAAGACAGAAAATGCTGACTTCATTGGAAGAAACAGAAGGAGGCTGGAGCCGCTGATTGCCGCCCTTCTGTCCCCGTGGGCTTTTCTTCCTGGTAATTGAGTGTTTGCATCCGAAGCGTCCTTCCCTTCAACCACTGCAGCAGGAGTTTGAAGATTTCTGAAACACCCCTCATTTAGAAGCAAATCAGACACATTCTGCACTCATGGCAGTAATTGCTTCCCGGTCTCTTACCCACAATGATAATCTGCTGAGCTGCTGCTGTAGTCTCTCCAGGGCTATCTTGTATGAGCTCTGGCCTCTCTCTGTCTCCTGGTCCCTGGGGAACGGGAGAGGCTAGCCTAGACACTTTGAGAGTGTGCCTCCCCTGAGTGGATGGACCAGGTTTCAGGGCAGTGGGTGGGCTCATGTGTACAATTGACTCCCTTTCTCTTCAGGTTCTCACAGCCCAGGGCAGCTGGGCTGCGTCGCTGGAGGATTCAGGGATGTTTCTTCATCCATTGACCGAATATAAAGCTTGACTTCCCAACTCTATCAACACTCTTTCCTCTAGCCTACGTGCACTGTTTGTGTTGTCTGAGACTGACCAGCCCCTGCCAGCGCTGGAAGAAATTCAAAGCCAGATCAGATCAAAGTTGCTCACAGTTTTGCAAGCGAGAAACATAATCCTCTCATGATAATTACCCTAAAGTGTGATAAATGTTATAATAGAGGAATGAACCAGCCTTTGGGAAAGCAGGGGGCAGGCACAGGATGGCAGGATTTCCTGGCGGGGTATGGCAAGGCTTCTGAGAAATAAAATCTTTACCCATTCAGTTAGGATAAATAAAAGTGGACACAGATACATGTGTTGGGGGGTGGGCCTCTGCCCAAAGGGAAGAATATATTCAAAGACAGAGCTTATGGGGCTGAGAAGACAGCTCAGTGGGTAAGAGCTCTTGGTCTGCAAGCATGAGGACCCAAGTTCAAATCCCAGCATTCACATAAAAACCTTGGCATGGCTGCCAATGAGCAGTCTGTCTTCACCAGGGATCTCAACATGCTCCAACAGTTCCTATTTCCAAGACATCAGACCAGAAGGCAGAAGAGGGAAGACCAGTAGGCCAGTTCATTTTGAAGGAGATGGATGACCAAGAGGTTGCACACAACACTTTTAGTGACAGGAACTTAGTCACATAGCCACATCTAAGTTGCAAGGTAAACAGGAAAGCCTTTCCTTTCTCATAATGCCCAGCCCAAACTCGGAAATTTATATTAGGAAAAGGCAGAAAGGGGGCAAGGATAAATACTGGAATTATTTAACCCCCAAACCTGCTACACACCATTTTAACTTGAGCCAGTAGTTCAAAGGTTAGTCTGGGGAAACACAGTGTCCACAGACTTTTGGGGAAAATGTTGCTGTTCCCACTGGCATCAATCCATACAGCCTGAGGGCCAACACTGATGCGCTTTTCCTGTGAGGGCTCCCACAGGCCACCTGAGCCAGCACTGGAGTTCTCTGCAATTCTAACACCTGCACTTCTGGCTGTGCTTCAGACACATCCACGATGGCTGCCTCTTTCAGCCACCCCGGAGGTCAAGTTGATGGTGTTTCTCATAGTTGTTTCTTCCTTCATAAGCTAACTTGTTCTAAAGGCACAGTGACCCTTGAGAGCCATGCTTTTATCTTGATTTTGGAGTGGGACCAAGGTTTTAGTTCATCTTCAGATGACAGAAACCTGACTCTGCCCGTGCTTTGTGTCTTTTTAATTAATTTATTTTTTTCCCACAGAGGTCAGCTGGCTCCCAATTTGGGTCAATTTGCATCTGTTGGAAATCCCCAAGGACAGATACTTTGTCCTCATTAGCTGATCTGTCAGACAGCTCTTCCCCAGGTGGCTCAGAACCTCTTATAGATTTTTCCTCAGTCTCCCTCTGGTGTGCCAGTGCCTGCCTGCTTCCCTTGAGGAACATAGTGTGGTTTGGAAGGGGATGACTGGGGTACGTCTCTCTTCCCAGTTCCAAACCCTCCACCCCATCCCCGGTCCCTTTACTTTTGTCTTTATTCCAGCCTCTGTCTGGCAGTCTTAAAGTATGCTCACAAATCCTTTAGCACCTCTCTGTTTTTGGAGTTGGAGCTGTGTCCCCTCTCCCAGAAACTGGTTCAGCAAAGTGTGTCACACTGATACTTCATGACAGGCACTCATAGGAGTCAAAGGCCATGGGGCTTCTCGTCTGCAATATGCTTTCATCAGGCTTCTTGTCACGTAAATATGGTGGAAAAGGCGGCCATACTGTGAGGAAGCCTGTCTTTGTTTGGCTTCTATTGCTGAGAAGAGAGACCATAACCAACCAAAGGCAATTTTTAGAAAGGAAAACATTTCATTGGGGCTAACAGTTTCAGAGGGTCAGTCCATTATCATCATGGCAGGAAGCATGGCAGTGTGTAGGCAACATGGTACTGAGCAACCAAGAGTTCTGCATCTTTATATGAAGCAGCAGGAGACTGCATCACACTGGGCCTAGCTTGAGCATGTGAGACCTCCAAGCCCGCCCCCAAAGGGACACACTTCTTCCAACAAGGCCATGTCTCCTAATAGTGCCACTCCCTGTGGCCAAACATTCAAACACACAAGTCTGTGGGGCTTTCATACTCAGACCCGCGCAGAGCCCAAGCCAGTCTCCAGAGACTACAAGAGTTGCATGACGAGAGAGAGGTTTGGGGGACACTGGCACTTCAGCCTACTGACAGGTCAGGCTCAGCCACTACTTATGTGGCTGTAACAAAGCTCAAGCCTCCAAATAAGAAAGAACATTTCTGTCCAGAATTCTTAAACCACAGAAACTGAAAGAATTACATGTCATTGTAACAAACTCTGCAATTTGAGAGTTCTCTGTTGTACAGAAATAGGTCGTTGGACCCACACTGGACCTGAGTTCAATTCCCAGCACCCATGTCTGGTAGCTGAGCTGCCTTTAACTACAGCTCCAGAGGAACCAGCATCACTGGACTCTGTGGGCCCATGCATGGACACACATGCACAATTAAAACTAGATAAATAAAAAAGAAAGTTATGTCCCTAGGCCACTGATATATTTGCCTGTGTGTGGGAGCTGGTCAGAACCCACCCCTGGCATTTGACTTCCTCCACAGACAGCCCTTCCCAGTCCCTCATTTTCCTCAAGGGCTTTCTCAGACCCTCGTGTTCCAAGCTGTCTCCAAGAGAGCCAGAGGCTGCTTGTCCAGGGTCTCACAGAGCTCTTCTGGTCACATTGCCCAAATGATGCCCGAATTCTCCCCAGGGTGTTCCTGACAGGAGCGGAGCCATGTCTAACTCATTCTTTGTGGGTACGGAACTGACACCTGAATGAGGTTTATTCTTCATGCCAGCCCTGCATGGCACTTCAACACAAGACAACAACACAAGGGGAGAGAGAGAATGCTGCAGGGCCTTAGCAGACAGCTGAAGTGTGGTTGTTATTCCAGTGAGCCACCGGGTCACCTGTGGCTGCAGCCTAAATGGTTAAGTCTTTGTAGAAACATGAAGTTCAAAACAAGCTAATGAGGTCTCAGAAGTGTCTGTCCTGGGTGGATGACAAAAGCATCTTCCACCTGCTTCCCAGCAAGGATGCTGGGTCAGGCTTGGTTCCTGGTGGCCTTAGGGAAGGGGAAACAACAGTGGCACATCCTAGGGTGTGAACATCCAGGTGCAGCTAGCGAGGGAATGCAGTGGGGTCAGGGTGAGGGTAGGGGCAGGCCGTGGTAATTCCTCCAGATGTGTCCTGTGTTGTTTATAATACCAGGTGCCTCTCAAGTTAGCCCCATCCATAGGGTGAGGGTAGGGGCCAGGCCATGGTAAATCCTGCAGATGTGTCCTGTATTGTTGATAGTACCAGGTGCCTCTCAAGTTAGCCTTCATCCATGCATGAAGAGTTCATCTCTTGGGCTCAGCACTGGATAGGAGAGGCCCCCTCCGCCCATCATGTGCTTCTCTTATTGGAATATGTGCTACCAGTGGGAGAGCATCATTTAAATCTTAATTACTTTGGAGGAAGCTTCTTTATTCAGGAGGAGAAGAGTTTGCATTTTGATCTGACAGTAATATTTTAGAATAAAAGCAATCAGGGAAGCTGGATGGGAAAGAAATGGGGGGAAGAAATCCCCTGAATCCTCATCCATTCCAGATAATCACACTCCGAGGACACGTGGAAGCGACACGTCACCTCAGGCTAATTTATGGCGTGTTTTCTATTAGAATTGCAAAGTCTTCACAGTTGGGAGGTGTTAAAATATGACTTCACATCATATTAAATACATACTATATTTAAACTGAGATGTGAACTGAAACACGCAGCAAACTAGACTAATTTGCTGAATTCTAAAGTAATCTTGCTTCTGCCTCTGTCATACTTTTGCCTCCGCTGTGTTTCTTGCTGGATTTCATTAAAGTATTGAGAATTGGAACCACACTCTGAGGCTTTGAAGTTATTCAGGCATTCACCACTCCAACTTTAGCAGATCTGAGACCTAAGGAGCACTTATCCAAGTGCCCATGCTCCTCCACCCATCCCAGTGGGTAGAGGCCATGGTGGCCTGTGGCTGAGTCCTGCATGCTGACTGTGTGGTAGCTCAGTTCCTATTGCTGTGACCAACATATGGAGGGAGGAAAGCTTTATCTTGGCTCACTGTCTCAGGGGGTACAGTTCATGATCACTCGGCCTCTTTCACGTGGGCAGGCCTTCTTGGCAGTGGGTGCCTGTGGCCGATGAGAGCTGTTGACCTCATAGTAGGCCATAAGGAGGAAAAGGGAGAGACAAGGCCAAGGACACAGTGTCACGGGAACTAGTTTCTCTCCACCAAGGCTCACTTTCTAATAGTTCGATCCACTCTGAATCCTTCTCAGATAAATTCTTTTATTAGGTCAGGAGCCATTGTTGTTGCAGTGTTGGCAAGTTTCAGCTAAGCTCCAGTATGCCTCACTTTCTTTTCATTGCCAAGTAATATTCCATTGTATGGGTAGCCCACTTCTGCTCTCCGTTTTAAGCTGTTGTAACAGCGCTGCTGTGAACACAGGCATGCCATTTTGTATGGGAGTCCTAGATGTTCCTTTCCCTCAGGAATAAACTAAGGGGTGGACTTGCCAGACCAACCTGCTTTCCTCTCCTAGCAGCAGTGCCCTGAGGCCCTGTTTTCTCCACGCTCTCATCCACAGTTGTGGTTACCTGTTTGGAGCCTTTAGTGGTTTCCTTGCTTGCTCATTTAATGCAACCAACATCGAGGTGTAAAATGGCATGTCTTTGTGGTTTGGATTTGTTTCCTTGGTAGCTAATGTTGCTCAGCAGTTGATCATTCTCTCATGTGCTTACTGGCCATTTATGTACTTTATATCTTTTATTTATTTATTTTTGAGATGGGATCTCATGTGGCATACTCTGGTCTTGAACTAGCTTTGTGCTCAGGTTTACTTTGAACTCCTGATCTTCCTGACTTAAATTCTCAAGTGCTGGTGCCTCCTAGTTTCTTTTGAGAATTGTCTATTTAAACCCTTTGCCCATTTTTTATAAAGTTATTTTCTTATTGTTGAGCCCTTAAGAATCCAAGTAACTCTTTTATTGAATATATGACCTACAAAGTTTTCTCTTGGTGTGGTGGCTTCGGAAGGAATGGCCCCATGGACTCATGGGTTTGAATGCTTGGTCACTAGAGAGTGGCACTATTAAGATGTGTGGCCTTGTTGGAGGAATTGTGTCACTGTGGAGTCTGGCTTTGAGGTCTCTTCTGCTTAAACTATGCCCAGTGTGGCACACAGTCTCCTTCTGCTGCCTGTGGATCCTGACCTCTCAGCTTGTTCTCCATCACCATGTCTGCCTGTGTACCGCTGTGCTTCCATCATGAGGATAATGGACTGAAACTGTAAAGCCAGCCCCAGTTAGATGTTTTCCTTTATAAGAGCTGCCATAGCCATGGTGTGTCTTCACAGCAATGAAACCCCACCTAAGACCCCTGCCCTATGAACTGTTTGTTGTGCCACTTTCCTGACAGTTATCTCTTGCAGTAGAAAAATTTAATTTTGACAAATCCACTTTGTGAATTTAGCTTTTGTTGCTTCTACTCTTGGTGTCTGATCTAATCCTAACCCAAGATGCCAGAGATTGACAGCCTGCATTCTTTTTAAATCTTTATCATTTTACCTAGATAAATAGTGTATGCTTTCTTTCACAAGCAGAATCTAGATTTTTGAGAAGTGTCTAAGACATAAGAATAGAAGGGGACCAATGGCCAGCAAGAGGCTGATGAAACAGAGGGTATGGATATGAGTGTCATCCGAATACATGACAGATATGTCTCAAAGTATTTTAAAAACAAAAGCTTTGTTTTAGCTCTTACACTTACATAGTAAGCCACCATGAGTTCATTTTTATGTACGGCGTGAATCAGATGAGAGGTAGCCTTTGGCAGGCATGTGGGTATGAGCTGTCCTAGCTTTCTTGTCATCTTTGTCTTTAGCAGTGCACTACAGACTTCCTACCCGGTATTTCCACTCTGGAGACAAATACACAAGTTGTATGTGGGAATTTATATCCAGTTAGGCTAAGTGAAGAGTAAATTCTAACGCAGAGTCTGTGGTGACAAGAAGGCATTCTTCTTTCTAGTGGCCAGAGCCTTCTCATCACGTGACTTCAGAATGCCCACCACTGTCCCGTGGAGATCCAATGATAGTCTCCTTCACTGAGACAGTCACTTATGGCACCATAGTCACTTATGGCAGGCAGGGTTAGGTGGCAGTGGTGATAGTAGGAGACCAATTGCATACCATCTGTTCTTGCTTTCCTTCACTGAAAACTCGCAGCATCTCATGGGACAGTTACTGTTATCCACATTTCACCCACAAAGAAAATAAAACCAAGACACCTTAACTTTTAGGAGTTTGTTTTGAGTTTATCAGCTTACAAGCAAAGAGGATGAGGTTGAACCCAGATGTCGGGCTCTAAGAGCTAGCTAGCTAAGCTCCCAGCAGGGGTCTGAGTGTGTAGTCCCCCCCCACCTCACTCTCAAAGGTTGCTATCTCAACCCCTGCAATGCTTAAACAGTGGTTGGCAGTTTGGCGAATCTCGAATCTCCTGGGTGACAAGCCTTCCAGGCCCACCTATGAGGGATTATGTAGATTAGGTTACCTGCTGTGCATGCCTGTGAGAGGGCATCTTGACTCAGGTAGTTGAGCAGACCCATCCTGAAGGAGGGCAGCAGCATTCCCTAGGCTTGGCCTGACTTAAAGGAGGAAGAGAGCTGAGTACAAGCATTTGCTGTTCTCTGCTTGCTCACTGTTGGCTCAAGCTAAGCAGCCGCATCAAGCTCCTGTCACAAGAACTTCCATTATGATGGATTGTGTCTTCGAACTGTGAGCCAACATAAACCTTTTGTTCCTTAAACTGCTTTCGTCTGGGTATCTTATCAAACAGTGAGAAAAGGAGCCAGTATCCCCAAATACTGTATCAGGAGGTGGGTCTTTGGGGGCGATGCCATGAGAGTGGGTCCTTCTGAATAAGATGAGTACCCTTGCAAAAGGGTACCCTTTTCATCTTGTGAGCATACAGCGAGGACGTGCCAGTGATGAAGCAAGGGTCTTCACCAGACCACCGGGCTGCCCGAGCCTTGATCTTAGACTCCCAGCCTCCAAACTGTGAAAAGTGAAGCTTTGTTGTTTATAAAGCACACAATTTATACTCTTTTTTTTCCCTAGCAGACTCATCTAGGACAGTGGCTACCTACTTCACTGTTCTCTCCCCAGTGCTCTGCACATAGCTGGCACTCCATAACCCTTCATTGAATACACGATTGGATGAAATGAACAACCGGCTAGAGGAGCAATCCAGACAGAACAGCAGCAGCCAAGGGGAGGGAGGATTGATTTATGGGAGAAAATTAGGGGAATGAAATCCATAGATGGAGTTTGCCTAAGTGAGAGTGATGACGGCAGCCAGGGGCACCAAGGGAGAGGAATTGCTTAACATGGGAGCAGAGAGCAGGAGCAAGGAGCGGGGAGGCAGCAGCACCCAGGCTGGAATATAGATGGAGGCTCATAAGCTCGTGTTCTTGCCTGACAATGGTTTGTGCAATTGGAAAATTGCACTTCTGCATATTGATGTGTAGGACAGAGGACGCCTACCCTAGCACGAAACGGGCTAACTTCACCCTCTCCCTGCTCGTTTCCTCTGCTGTATGGTTTGTCATGTTCAGTAAATTACTATTCTTGGGGTGGCATGGGGGATGTGATGTAACCTAGAAGCCAAGGAAGAGCTTTAGGCAGCAGCAGAAACTGTGAGCGGGGAGAGCTCGCAGGGCTCCCAGGCAGTTTACACTATCTGTCCACGGAATGGACAGTCTCTGTTTACACGAGGAGTGTTGAGAACAGATGGCCGCCTCCTTTTCAAGACTGAGCAGGGCAGGAGAGCAGAAGCCGTGACACATCCCCCTCAGAATGTCACCTCCTGCCACTTGTAGCCCATTAAAGAGCAGAGGCTCTCGGATGCCACCGAGCCCTCCCTGTGTGCCAGGCCCTACCATTAGCATTTCACACACATACTGTTAGCCTCTAAGGAACCCATTCTTATCACTAAGACCCCACTATTTATAGAGGGGGAAAATGAGTTTTAGGGACATGATGGGACTTGTCTAAAGGCAAATGGCACAGCCAGGATTAAAACCTTACTCTATGACTCAGCCAAGCTCCCAGCTAGTGCTGTATAAGGTACCAGCCGAGCATGCCAGCATCTTGCAGCCTGATTTGGGTAGGAAGAGCACAAACAGAAAAGGACAGATAAGGCTATGTTGAAAGCAAGGGTTGAGTTTGAGCAGTTTGCAAAAACCTACTTGGAATCTGGCAGCAGCTGTCAAGGCAGTGGAGCACTCATCATGGGGGCTGGAGAACGGGAAGACTTCACCCCATTGCTGTATTCATAACTCATAGCCAAAACAAAACAAAACAAAACAAAACAACCAACCCCCCCCCCAAAAAACCAGTCCTATGCTTCACTTTCTCTTTTAAAAGTGGGAGCTAGCCTTGTCCTGTCCTTCATTGAGATTCTGTTGGAATAAGGTAAGGAGCCTGACCTGGCCACAGGGAATGTTCTGTAACATGTCACTGCAGTCACTCATTGCAGTGTGCTTGCTGCTACTGCTGAATATTAAGCAAGAAGCATCTTATATGCAGATGACCCAGATCCAGCCAGAGGCTCTCAGAAAGAGATGGGTGAGGGAGCACTTCCTGCCCAGCTGCTTGCCTGCTTTCCCACAGCACATGCCACCTGGTGCATGCTTTCCCTCTCTGTTTTGTTTAGATTTTTGAGTAAGGGTGGGGGTTGCAGGGGATGGAACTCAGATCTAGCACATAACCGGCAAAGGACTGCTAGCCCCAAGGGATGCTTTGCTATGTCAGCCTGTTGAACCCAGTCTGTAGCTAGGCTCCTTCCTGCTAGAAGTAGCTCCTGTCTGTAAAGCAGGCTTAGCTTTAGCCCCACTTCATTGCTTTCAGTCTGTGTCACTCTCCATTTTTGGGGAGTGACAGGTGTGCACACTGGCTTACCCCATATTCTACTGATCCCTTGGCCAAGTCATAAAGCCAAGCCAAAGCTTAGTGGGCTGTGGAGACAACTCCATTTCTAGTAAGAAAAACTGCAGGGTGGCATAGCTGGGCTTGGAGGCACAGGATAGGGTGAGGAGGAGTTGGGAGTGGGATTGGAGCAGAACTGGGGGCATGAGGGAGCCCTTAACTGGAAACATGGGTCTATCGCTCTGCTATTGACCTATCTTCTAGGAGACCAGGCAGGAGAAGCCCCGTTCTGTCCAGGCACCTAACTGAGGGTGCAAGCCCCCCAGCACCCCCACGCTGCCTGTGCGCTGGCTGAAGCACGCATTGCCTTTTAGCCAGCCTGCCTCTAACTCACTATTTACATAGACTGTAAAATAGTGCTTAACTCTAAATAACCGCAAGCCGGAGCCACAAGTAAGGCTAGCTAGACCTTCACAGATGAAAGCAGACTAAATACAATAGGGAGGGAGGGAGACCGCCACAAATAAAATGTCAGGGAGTTCCTAATGATAGAAGGTTATGCGACAGCCTGCGTAATTGGGCAAAGTGGCTGATAGCAACAGCTGGTAGGCTAAGCTGGTCTTCGGTTCTATTTATGTGTTTATCTGCTGCCTGTCACCATAATGGCCACAAGCAGTATTGATCACAGATTAATTTTGCCTCATTCCTTCTGTTTCTTTGCTCTGCCCTTATCAGTCTCACCTCCCCCCTCAATTAGACACCCAAATGACTATGTGGGGAAGCCTAGAGTTTAGGGGAGCAGTCTGTCCACCAGGTGATGTGAGCCTGGCACTGTGGCACTATCCTAAGATGCCTTAAGTTCATCCTTACATGGGAATCCCATCCACCTCTAGCCTGGCGTTCACCCAGGCTGGGCTGGCCTCCTGTCTTTACCTCCCGATTGCTGGCATTGTAGCCATACACCGTCACAGTCAGCTTGTAAACATGAGGCCTGGAGATCAAACTCAGATTCTTACGCTTGTAAGGCCAATCCCCTCCCCAGTCCCGCGTCTATCTATACTCTTTCCCGTGAACTACACAGTCCCCTCTATGTCTCACTGCCCAAGAGCCTTCAGCCACGTCTGACCTCCGTATCTCAGGCTTGAAAGCCTCCGTTCTGCTTCTCAGACATGCTAAGCTCTTGCCTTACGGCCTCTCCAGGCACACTTACGCCTGCCTTCCTCTCCCAGGCCAGGGAGGCGGTCCTCCTTCGAGCTTCTGCAGTTAGAGCTGTGCACCACTTGTTTTACTTGCCCGCCTATGTCTTAGACCGCCTAGACAAAGGCAGCAGAGAGCTCAGTGCCTGGGCTGCTGGAGCTCACATCCCAGCTCTGCTGTTGTGTTGACTATGAGACCATAGGCAGGAGACTTCCTCTCTCTGTCCTCCGTTCCCCAGCTGTAAAATAGAGATAAGCACAAGGTTGCTAAGCAGTGAATGAACTACCACATGAAAGTGCTTTCCGCACAGTGTGACACATGGCGAGTCCTGAGCAGACGGTAATTGCTATTACTGTCATCGTTAATAAGATTATTATTGTTAGCCCAGATTGGGTAGTCACTGACTGTGGAAGAGGGAGACAAATCAACTTCTGTAAAAGGGGAAATGGAGTCTGCAAGCTGGCTGGTGGGGCGTGTGTGAGCTGTGTACCCAGGACCCTGCTCTGTATGAGGCTGTTCCTTCTTGGGACACAGGAAGGACAGGGTTGTCCCCTCTTCCTGGCATGGGTGTGGGAAGCCACTCTTTGTGTCTCCCCTCTAGGGCTTAGAGAGGTGTGTTGTGGGGAGAGTGGTGTTTTCCTACTGAGCAAGGAGTCACCAGCCATGATCCTGTCCCGTGTTCTCCAATAGTCCCCAGTGTATGATAGAAAGCCACTTCTCTTTTGAAGCAGATAGAAAAGCCATAGCTTACATTGTGTCCAACCAGGGACAAACGAGGTCACTTTATAGTGACTGGAACTCAGTCAGTGTGACCCTGTGGCCACATACAGTGCCTCTCCTCGGCTTCACACACAGGGTCATACGGAACCGAGCCCTCTGCTCTCTAGAACTGCACGGGTCCTGTAGGTGGCTCTCATCTTTTCCCCTTTCCCCTTTGATCCTGCCCTGCCCCACCCCTACCCCTGCTTCTTCTTCTGACCTCAAGCAGGAGCATTGACACTTTGTTCCTGAGAGGTATGGGTCTGCTCATGGGCTCCATTGATCCTGTGCACCCTGCTTCCTGGTCCTAAATCAAGGCTGACACCTCGCGAGAGCAGCAGACACTATGAAGTCCCAGTGGGCAGATCTCTCATTGAGGACAAGTAGCTCTGTGAAAGACCCTGTCAGCCAGTGTCATCTCAGCTGATCTCAGCATGACCCTGTACAAGAATGGGGGGGTTAGGGTGGGTAGGGGATGAACATTGGTCTCTCTCCAGAGAAGCTGACAGCAGGCTGTGTCAAGTGTAGACAGACTTTCAGCCTTGCTTGCAGTTTTGTCCTCAGGTGCAATGATGAGATGGTGGGAACAGGCGCTTGGTTGCCGTTTGGGTTTTACTCTCAACAACTCCAGTGTTCTAGGTAGTCCATGACACGTCTAAGGCTTTCATTTCCTTTTTAATATCTATGGGAAAGAAGAAAGAACTCTGTGTAGTCACTGTCCACAAAGGGCTTGCATATAAAGACAGTGGGGGCATAGGATGGGAGAAATCATTTGCCTACTTACAGTCCTTCCACAGTGAGACCCTCCACTGCGGGAATGTGTCCTGCAAGCTTCACCCTGCAAACACAGTTTTACGGGGCCAGCTAGAGGAAAAGTCCACTAGACTGTAGGTAGTGATCATCTCTGCTGGTGATTGCCGGAGAATTTTATGTCTGATTTTATTCCGTTGTAGAGAGCAGAGTGCTTTTGTGTTTTGAAAGAAAGATATGCATTAAAAAAAAAAATAACAGCTAGCGCCTGGAGGTGCAGCTCAGTTGGCAGAGAGCTTGCATGGCATGCGCGAGGTCCTGGGTTTTTCACCAGCAACTATGAATCCAGCCCCCAGGAGCTGGAGGCAAGAGGATCAGGAATTCAAGATCATCTTTGGCTACATAGTGAATTCAAGGTCAGCATGGTTACACGATGCCCTATCTCAAAAAAACAAAACAAATAAAGGCCGCATTCCCAAACATTTGGTATTCTACTCTGAACAAAGAAGACACAAACAGCCATTAGGAGCTAAATATATAGGTCTTAAGGAATATCTTTATTTTATGATTTATTTGTATTCATTAAACATTAATAAGACTGCAAGCTTGCCTATGGATTTGGGATGGTTGAGCGGAGGTTTGAAAGACGGTCAGTTGTGAATAATTTATTATGAAAATCACAGAAAATAAAATAGCACTGGGGCGGAGGAGGCTTTGCACTGATATGTTTGGATTTATATAGTACATGGTGGTTAATCCTTGGAGAGGCCCTTTCATCTCTCCGTGCCTTAGTTTCCCCATTTATAAGGGAAGAGTGAAGTCGCCTCAGTTATTGTGAGTATGAAAGGCTTAGCCATCTTGAATCTAAGGACAAGGCTAGGATACTGCAATTATGCCGTAAACGTTGGCAACCACTGGGTTGGCCTTGTGATGTTTAGGGTTTGGACATGCTCTCTGGCCTTGTGTCAGAAGTAGTAGCAGTAGCAGCAGCAGCAGCAACAGCATTAAGATGATAAATTGGTAAAGGTGCCTTGACTTCCTACCACATCTGCGTCACTATGCTCCATTCTTAATTAGGTCAGCCACTTGCTCATGTCTGACTCATACCCTTCCATGTCACTTGCCTTCACTTTACAGACTGGAGTGCAAAGGTTTGGGGAGCATTGTCAGACAACATGCCCAACACTACATAGCTTGTCAGACCCTAGTCCCAAAGGACCTGCTCAAATACACCTTCCTGTTGCCTCACTCTTACATTTTATATTTGTCTGCAGGTATCTAAAGCACACACTTGCTTTGTTTTCTTGGCCCCAAAGTTTTGGATTGGGGTGCTTTAATGCCCTACAAAAATGTATTAGAATATGTCCAGCTGTTTGCCCAAAGCAGAGACTACCTTCCTCCTGATGGACATGCAGGGAGGAGACACTGCCCTCTGTATCTGAGGCAGCGGGGAGTGGAGGCTCCTCCTGTTACATATTGATAGCAGAGGTTTTTTATTTAAAGGAAATTGAGACCAATTATATGGCTTGCAATTAAACGCAGAAAGGGAATTGAAAGATGGAGAATTAATTTCCTGTTTGTGATACGGTATCTAGGCAAACAGTTAATCAGCACTTATATCAACACCCACCCCATAGGGCTCAGCCTGTAGGCGCGGGCTCCTCTACCTCCCCTGGAGAACGCCGGTCCATCTTACACAGTTAACAGCGACTTGTTCTGCCCTGTTCTGTGCCAGGTGCTTGACAAATAAAGATTACCAAGTCACCACACACAGGTGCTTGACTAGAGCCTGGGGGTTTGTGGCATCACAGAAATGACTCGATCCTAAGAGCAGCAGCAGTACATAGCAGACAGGTGTGAACAGACACACAAAGAGCGGCTTCTGGTATGATGCACTATAGATGGCAGAGGCCAAGGCTGACCCTGAGAGACCATGCTGGGAATCCACCTTTATAGCCAAATGAAGAGTATGAAGGGCATCCACCTGGTAATATGAAGCAAAACAGGCAGATTCAGGATTCAGGATCTCACCCAGGGAAACGGGATGGGACTCACCGGTCTGAGGAACAGAGAGGGAAGGATGGAGGAAGGAGCCCCAGTCTTCAGCTAGAGACTTGAAGGACCAATGCCTTGGTCAAGTACTAAGGTGACCAGTGTTCTCTGTCTAGTTCTGAGGTTAGTTGCCCATTCTGTCCACCTGTCCCTGTGACCGTATGAAAGCCAGGGAGTCTTGACTTGCAGAGGTGGTGGCAGAGGCTGCCCTGAGCAGAAGCTGGTGTCACACTGCTTCCGACATGGCCAGAGTCATGAGGTCTGGGATTTCCTGTCAGATACACCCTCAGTCCTCACATCAAGCACCCTGCAGTTCAGGCCAGAATGAAAGTAACAAGGAACCAGGGATGGCCCCCAGTCGTGGTGGGGGCCATGAGCCAGAATTCAGCCGGGCTTGCTATGGGTCCATGGGGCTTCTGGGCTCATATCCTATAGATAGTGCTTTTTCCCAGTTTTCTTCCAAATTTCCCAAGCTCTACCAGCCCTGCAGGTGGGGGAAAGCTGAGGTTGGGGACTCTGCCAGGACAGCAGCTGTGGCACAGAGGTCTGACATCTTCCCATCACTGTGAGGCAGCAGAAGGCTGTGAAAGAAGGCTCAGCCTCAGCCTCAGCAGCAGGGACTTCTACACCAGCCCTGCCCCGAGTCCTCCCCTCCCTCAGGCTTCCTGCCTCCTTTGGGTCTTTGCTTGGTGAAACTTTCCCTGACCAACTTGTGCCAAAAGACATTGTTGCCTTCCCAGCTTTGATGAAGGGAGGACTGTGGTTCGGCCTCCTGAGCCCATATGCTGTGTTTGTTCAGTTCACTGCAGAGCGTGGAGACAGGCAGCAAATGACAATCACAAGCCTGTGATTCGTATAGAGATGTGTAGGGCACAATAGGAGCAGAGCCGACTCATCTAAGCAGCATCTTCCAGTGGAGAGGTGGACAGTGAGCAGGAGTCTGAACAGACGGGAAGAGTTTGCTACGCAGAGGGAACAGCATGGTG
This sequence comes from Acomys russatus, assembly GCF_903995435.1. Lineage (NCBI taxonomy): Eukaryota > Metazoa > Chordata > Mammalia > Rodentia > Muridae > Acomys > Acomys russatus. The sequence continues at coordinate 39,222,615 of NC_067140.1, read as the reverse complement.
AGGGAACCCACAAAAGAAGAGAGGAAATGTGGGTACGCCTGCCTGCAGTGCCCATCTGGGCCAGGTTGGGGGCTGGTCTTAGATACAGTATTATATCTAGGGCACTGGGAGGTCAAGAGTGGTCCAGGAGACTCTTGGAAGGAAGAAGCAGGAACAGATGCCCGTTGCTCAGGTGAGACCAGAAGGCCTTACAGCCTGCGAAGCCTTTCTGTAAGCCTGAGATGGAGCCAAGGGTCCTCTCCAGCCCCCTGCTCCTCTGTCACTGCTCCCTGCCATCTATCCCAGTCTGAGCACTTACACCATGCCAGTCACCCCGAGTGTTGGGTGTTTCTTGTGAATCACTCCTATGCCCCTCACCACCGATGTCTAGGGGCTGCCGTGGCTACTGCTGTCACAGTGGTAAGGAAGAACACTTCAGTCCCACAGCATTCCTGGAAGCTGTCAGCCGTGGAGTCTGAAATGCATCGTTCTCTGAATTGGAATTAAAGCCCTTGGTCTCCTGCTCTTCCATTATCAAGGCTCCGGCATCTTAGACCATCTATCCCTGTGTCCTGCGCCCCATCAGTCCTGGCTCCTCTCAGGATGTCGTCTCCTGACTTTCTCCCACTATAAGTGGACCCCGTGGATCTCAGAACACTGACAGGATGGGAGGCTGTGCCTGTAATCGAGCTTGGACAAGGAATGCTTATGTTTTACACAGTGAGTTGCAGACAGTGAGATGATAGGCAGCCAGCAAACTAGTTTTGGGCATGGGCTGGGCTTTCTCTCTGTAATGTCCTCCGGCCTCTGGCCTTCTCAGATAGGGCAGGGTTTGTATTTCTCTGTAAGGGAAGCTTATATCATGAATGACAATGTTTGGGTCCTGGAACCAGCTATCCATAAAATAAATAAATAGCAATTTTGTTGTTTTGGGGCCAAAGGATAGTATACCAAACCAAGAAACAACACCAACATGTGTTTTTATGCCTAGCTTTGCTGAATGAAATACCGTTGCTATTATTGGGAACAATATGCCCTTTAAAAAAGATTGTGTTATAACACAGCATTTGCAATCTGCCATCTTAAATGGTTTTGAGCATGCAGTTCAGCAGGGTAGAGACTCTATTGCCTGATTCACATTTTGAATCCAGAAGAGACTGCCCGGATGGATCGAGTCAGAAAACGGAAAACGGAAACAGATCTTACAACTTCCATGCCACTCTTGCTATAGGATTTATCCCAGCTCCTGTTGATTGTATCACAGAGACTCAGTGCACACACCTGGGCCTGGAGCAGGATGGGTGAAGGGCAGCAGGCCTGTCTTCAGGATTTGGAGCATGTTCTTGCGCCATCTAGTGTCCCCAGAGGCCTTAATCCTGCAGCGCTGAGGCAGCTGAGTTCCCTAGATTTGGGAGGAGGTTCTATGAAAACCCAGTGCCTTGAAAAGCGCACCAGGGAGAGGTTTGTCTTTTTAGATCATTTGGATTTTTTTTTTCTTTCCCTAGTTCTGATCCCAGGGAAATTTGCAACTAAAATTTGTTTCATTAGCAGTCAGAACAGTTTGTCCCTTTGAAGCTCAGACAGGGTGAGATTAATATGAACCCGATATTAAGCTATTAAGCATCAATTTGGCAAATCTATTTATAAAAGAGCTGAAGACAGAAAATAAAGAAAGCTGCATTAAGAGGCTTGTCTGCCAAATCCACTCTATTCTGGAAGATGTGACTTAGTCACCAGTCTCTGTGTAAGAAAGAAAAGTGTGTGTGTGTGTGTGTGTGTGTGTGTGTGTGTGTGTGGGTAGGCTTGGGGGTGGGCATGTGGGCGGTGTGGGTATATAGACAGCATAGTTTTTGATGTCATACACTTACTCTAATACTGCCATTGCCAAAAAATAGTGTCCCAGTCAAAGTAGACTGACTACATATTACAGGCTTGCCGTTAAACAGCTGTAAAGTAAATGAAATTTTCCTGCCATCCAGTGACGGTGCAGCACAATGCATTGTTCACGTGCTTGTGAGGATGCTAACAGGAGCACACTTATAGTAATGCCTGCTGTAGAAACCCTTGGCACTGTATAGTTGTATGCTCCAAGTAACAGCTGTTGACAATAAACAACTGCGACCAGCCTCTGTCTACTGTACTTCTGTTTCAGGCTGTATTCAGGCTCCTTGCAAAGTTTATTGTAAAGCAGCATGCTGTTGGGCCAGCAGCGGCCTCATGCAGCCTGTGTATACTATGTCTCTTGAATGCATCATTTCCTCCTGTGCTTGATTTAATTTCTTAGTGTTGTGTTCATTGTGTCTGTAGAAGTAAAAGACTGTGCCACATATAAATGGTATGCAGCCCAGATGCTAGGGGACTCCACCATCCGGGTTTGTGCAGAGGCACAGTATCATGTTCAGATGACAAAGTCGCCTAACAGTGCAGTTCTTGTAGTGAACTGTCATTAAGTCATGGAGAGTAAAATAATTAACTGTTCATTATAGATCATCTGTTATACAGTGTTGTCTTAGTTCGGGTTTCATTGCTGTGAAGAGACACCATGACCAAGGCATCTCCTGTAAAAGAAAACATTTCATTGGGGCTGGCTTACAGTTCAGAGGTTCAGTCCACTATCATCGTGGCGGGAAGCATGGCAGCATGCAGGGAGACATGGTGCTGGGCGAGACAAGAGAGCTACATCTTGATCCACAAGCCGCAGAAGTGTGCCATACTGGCTTGAGCATAGAAGGCCTCAAAGGCCACCCCAACAGTGACACACTTACACCAACAAGGCCACACCTCCTAAAAGTGCTACTGCCTATGGGCTAAGCATTCAAACACATGGGGGCCAAACCTATCCAAACCACAAGTGTCATGTACTTGACACGTGACATTCAATCCACACAACAGTCCAAGAGGAGTGGGTGTTTTTATTTCCCAGTTTACAGGGAATGGAGGCACACAATGGTCAAGGATTTTACCACAGGTCACACGCCCACTGTTAATCTGTCCATGGGATGGTGTTTGCTCTATCTGTCCCTTGTCCCTCAGAGCTTCCTGTTGCAGTTGCAGGCTTCTTACAGCTGTATGTCATGTCTAGCCCTCAGTACCCATGGCCCCCGGTACAGAGATGTCACATCTGGGAAAGTATAAGCTCCTTGAGTTGTTGGTGTCTTTGTTTTGAGTTCCTGAGTCACTGGTTGTGAGAGGCTATATGAAGGGAGGAAAGAAAGGCAGCTCAGGGGGTCCTCAGCTCTGTGGCTCACCTGCCTTGTGACCTGGACAAATGACTTCCTCCCTGTAACAAGATGACTTTGATAACATGCTGATTTGTGTTCTTTGCCCTCTTTTGAGAGGATGAACAATGTAGTTACAGTAACACCTTGTCCAGGGTCTGGCACATGCTATGTGTTTGTTAAACTACCACTATTTACTCAGCATCTGGAGAGTTGAAGTCAACCTAAGTCACACTCTGGACTCTGAGGCACTGTGAATTAGTTGTACCCATATATTTGCCCCATGGGCTAAGGCCTCGGCCCACAGTCATATGCATATTCTGTATGTGTATGTGGAGGCCAAGGATAGCCCAGGTGTGGTCCCTCCTCATCCACCTCCTTTTTCTTTTGTTGTTGTTTTGGTTTGGTTTGGTTTGGTTTTTTTTGTTTACTTATTTTGTTTACTTTTTCAGATAGGGTCTTACTATGTAGCCTTGGGTGGCCTGGAGCTTGATATATAGACCAGGCTGGCCTCAAATGCACAGAGATCTACCTGCCTGGATTTCTGGGATTAAAAGCATGAGCTACCTGTTCTACCTCGTTTTCCAATGCAGGGTCTCAGGTGTCATTGGTACCTGGAGTGCAGCAATTTCACTGGGCTGACTGGGAAAACACACACACACACACACACACACACACACACACACACACACACACACACACACACACACACGACTATACACTAGTGCCCACCATACCCAGATACAGCTCAGTATTTCATGCCTGCACAACAAGCACTTTACTGGCCGAGTTACCACCTGGATAATTTTCAATCAAGAACAGTAGGGCTGGAGAGATGGCTCAGCAGTTAAGAGCACATGTTTCTCTTGCAAAAGACCCGGGTTCAAGTTCCATCAACCACACGGCTGCTGACAAACATCTGTAGCTCCAGTCCCAGGTTATCCATTTCATTCTTTTGACCTCTTCAGGCATCTGGTATGCATGTGGTGTACATACATATATTTAACAGCAAAACATCCATACACATGAAATTTAGGGGGAAAATCTTAAAAAAAAAATTTTTTTTTAAGAGCAAGAAGAATGGTGGTAACGGCAGGACATCAGACATTGTGGACATCCAGACACACAAGGGAAAAAAAGATTAGTGTGCCGGTTATGTCCTACAAGACAGAATGGTACAGTGAGCATCCCATGGAAACCGTGAGGACAGAGATGTATCTTGAGGAAATTCCAATGGGCCTCGGTAATGAATTGTGCAGATTACTCAACCACAGTTACTGCAATTTAAGATGTGTAAGGCATCACTGATGGGCCCCTTAACATGCAGCAGGTGTGTTGCTAAGCGCATGAACCTATTAACAAGCCACTCATCAGTTGGAGTTCTCCAAATCATGCTTTTTCTCTGGTTCAACCATGGATTCTCACTCCAGGGGTTCCTCGGTATTTGCATGTGTGAGGGAAGTGATTTCTTAATCGGCAGGTATGACTCTGGAGGGAGTTTTGCATATTATCTTCCTCAGTGCAGTCAGAAATGAGTACTGACTCTGCTCAGGGAGCTCTCCTGGGCCCCCTGAGCATGTGATGGAGGAGGCGACCAGGCATGTTTGCAAGTGGGAGTGCAGCCTTTCTTCCAGCAGAAGGTAGAGCTTTCTGCTAATGAGATCACCGAGTGATGCACTCATCTCTTCCCTCGGGTTCATCCCGTTACAGGAATGCTGAACCTCTTCCCAGGAGCTTCCTGGCTTGCTGAAAAGCAGCCATTTGATCTGGGTCGAAAAGAATAGGCCAGTCAGGTTTGGCCATATGGTAGTGGGTAACATACCATAGTGGTACACTCGAGGACTCCCAAGGCACCATCTGCCCAGCACCAGGATGGTGTCAGAGAGAAGGACTGGTCACTTCCTCCAGCTCCCTTTACCTTTGGTCCCTTGTTTTCTCTCAGCCTGGTTAATCTGATGACACTCTCCACATCGATTTTGTTTCAGTTTGGCGTCTTTGTTTCCTCGCCCTTACCACTGTAAATGCAGAAAGATAACGAGATGCTAGGTGGGTCTGTGGGCTCCCTGAGCCTCTTCCTTCTTTGACTCTTCAGCCCAGAGCGGCAGCCTCTCCTTATCCATGTGAATTATTTAAACACGAGATTAAACTAAGAGTTCTGCCGTGGTTTAACCTTGCAGCCCTTTCAGGTCAAAGCCAAGTCGGGAGAAAGTTGTACCTCCGAAGTCCGGCTTGGCGCCATCTGATTCCTGCAAGATTCATCGCCGGCACGGCACCTTCACCCATGGCAGCGTTTGGGGAAATCACGGAGACTTGACCTTTCTGACCCACAGGCCCTAAGGGGAGGCAGCACGTCTGGCCTCATTCCTCTCCCTCCTTTCTGTTACCAAACTGATTCTTTTCATTTATTTGAGCATTAGGAGAGTAACCTTTGCGCGCCCTCTCCCAAAACAGTTCTGAAGACATTTGGGAAAGAGCGGCAAACCAATGTTCTCCGCTGGGGCACTGTTGTGAGCCTTGATGCCTTCACAATCCTCAGCAAGGAAAGTAGTCTGGCTTAACCAACAGTTCCAGCCACTGTTGATCCAGTGGGTCAGGGCTGCCAGCAGGCTGGCACCTTTCTCTCATACTCCAGTCCAGAATCACTGTTCTAGCCTCTGTTCCTTGCATCTCTCATGTCTAGTCCTACGTTCTGTGCTGCTGTGCCCTCGCAATGGTGTCTTATGGTGATCAAGCCAACCTGTCTCCAAGGATGAAGATGAAATTGAGTCACAAAACTTGGAGTGTCCACTATGCACCAAGTCCTGTCTACTGTAGACGTTCTGGCAACCCCACAAGGTAGATTTCTCCTTCTGCTTCACAATTGGGCCCATGGTATAGTGAGGTGTGACGTAGGCTACCCAAATACCTGCAAAGCCAATAGGAAACCAGACCAGAGTTCATCATAAATCTTAGGAAGGGGGTGTGGAGCAGAAGGCAGCCACACTCAACCTTATTTATCAATGGCCATGACCTACACCTAACTAGAAAAAGTGGAAATTAGACCATTCTGTTGTTATTGGTGACTATGAATTAGGGTCATGACCTCTTGATGAGACTCCTTTGTCCTATAGCTACTTTAGCTCTTTCTAAAACCCATGGCTCAATTCACATACCTACTAGTTCAGATCTGCTCCTCTCAGCTGCTGATGACAGAGCCCGAGAGCTCGCTCACCTCTGACTTCGCTGCCAGAACTAGCAGGTACTAAACAATTTGGGAAAGATTCTGAGGACAAAGCCCCAGGCCTTGCAGCCCGAGGAACAGGGTTCAGTAGCACGCTCCTACCTCTCAGTAGGGCTGCATCACTCAAGTGAGTTTCCTAGAGGGTTTAAGGTTCGTGAGAACAGTTGGGAAGAGCTAAGCTGGTATTAGCAAGAGCCTCGTGTCCGCGGACAGCCCCGTAGATCAATGGAACACACGCTCTCAGGGCCATGATAAACGAGGACCATTATGACCTAATTAGCAAGCCTCATATTTTGAATGGATAAATAAGACTTCCACCTTGTAATCCTAAACCACTTCGTGAATAATGCCCCGCATACCTCTGCCCTGCTGCAGAAGTGAAGGCCAAGGGAGCCCAGGCAGGGGTGGCCATTTGCATATTGATTCACTTGGAAATGTTTGTGTTCATAGTCTCAAGCTTCTTTGTGCTCCTTATTTTTTTTAAGGTTAGAAAACAGTGAATTTTTTTTTCCTGTTAGACCGCAGCTTGAATGTGAAATTCACAGGGCTGTCTGTGCATAACTCAGGCACCCTTCCACTTCTCCCTTTAATCTGTTGCTTTTGCACAGTGTCAGCCAGAGGGTACACTTGCAGGTGGGGGCAGTGACTACAGCTGCCTACCCACTGCATTGGCCCACCCATCCATCACCAGGTGGGTAAAAAGACCCTTCGAATCAGGGAGACCCGATTTCAAATCCTTTCTTCACTCTGATTATGAGTGTTGGATGAGGATGGTTGGAGAGATTGAGATGTAGAGAGAGTGCTTACTTACGTAGTGCCTGGTGTGGAACATAGGAGCGATACTAGTCGCTAATCTTCTGTAAATAATGGGACCAAAATCAGAGATTTCACACACCAGGGCCTCCAGTGTCACAGGGGTTCACAGACATACCAGTGTGGGGTGGTCTGCAGGCTAGCTCAGTCTTAATTAGACACTCACAATCCCTTTGCTTAGGCTTGGCCTTATTCCAGCTTCATAGCAACGCCTGTTATCTCGTGTTGATCACAGGCGTGGCTCAGCAATGCCATTTGTTGGCGATTAGTAAAAAATGGGAATCAGATTAATTAGGCTTTATAATTGCATTTTGGTGGCAGATGTTGCAGGCACACTTCCCTGACACATCTTCCTAGGAAGATGCTTCTAGTTTCAAAGATGCCAATTGTCAGAGCATATGGTCGCTGGGGAGCTGGGGTATAGACGAACCAGGAAGAGTATTTGGAATGTTAGGTAATGGATGACAGGGTACCCTTGATCCACCCTGTGCTCTCTGGAGAGCACAGCTTTATGAGCCAGTAGGGAGGAGAACCACGTAGCCATTGCCTACCTTATATGTTTCATTTCTTAGGGATCAGCAGTTTGTTTATTTAATACCAATGACAAACACTCTGCCTGCCCCCTCCCACCCGCCATGCCTCTTCTTTCAGCCTTGACTTCAGCCAGATGCGAGGACAGAGCAGGTCCTTTCAAGGACCCCTTGGCTTGCTGTCATTTACCTCGAATCAAGTAGCCAACGTGTTCCAGTCACTTCCTGGACATTGTATTTGATTCTCACAGCAATTCTTAGCCTCAACAGGCTCTGAGGCTCCAAAATGCTAAGTTACTTAACCCTCAGCCACTCACACTGCTGACAAATGCAAACCTGTAGCTGCAGAATCACTTGATACACATGCGCACGCGCGCACACACAGTTCAGGGAGGGCATCAAGGAGGCCCTGGTGTGTCTCTGCCTGTCTGAGTCTTAGGGGATGCTTGTGGTCAGTGTTTAAATTGCCTCTAGGAGATGAGGATGAAGGGGAAATGGGCATGCCTATGAGAAGGCACATTGGGAAGAGTTGATGTGCAGAGCACTGGTGGGAACCTCCATTTCCTCAATGATCCACAGAGGCAGGTAGCCAGTGGAAGTGGCTGCCCAGAATTGCAGAGCTGTGCTGGTTGCTTACTGTGCTGTAGCTCTGAATGCTGGGGTACAGAGGGGCCACCCCATATCCTTGAGCATGCTCTGGAAAGTAACATCCTCCTTAATGAGCTTAGCACCATGCCCAGGGGGAAAAGTGTTCCCTGTCATCCCGTGGAACGGACAGTCAGTGAATGTGAGCAGAGGGGTGAAGGTGTTGATGATTGCACCTTGGAAAGCTGGACCATTGCTTCCAAATGCAATTTGGTTGTCCTTGACAAACACTAACCAGGGCAGTTGACAGAAAAAGAGATGCTGTAGGCTAGAAGCCTATAAAGAGACAGTCACTTTCCCTCACAGACAAGGCAAAGGAAGTGAAGGCAGAAAGGACTGTCGTGACAGAGATGTTCATAGTGGCACATGTAAGAAGATTGACCGAGGAAATTGTTATCTTCACAGTAGGTAGTGTTGGGAAAATCTGAGACAAAGTGGCTGTCTATTTGAGAGTTGGAGATTCTCATGCAGGCCCTACGGTTCACAAAAGAATGACACTTTGAGAACAGTGTGGCCTGTGTGCATCTGAGAAACACATGCAAAGCAATGTTAATATTGTCTAAGTAGCTGGACGTGGTGGTGCATGCCTGGAATCCCAGCATTAGAGGAGGCAGAGGCTGGCAGATCTCTGTGAATTCGAGGCCAGCCCGGTCTACAAAGCAAGTCCAGGACAGCCAAGGCTGTGTAGAGAAACCCTGACTTGAAAAAAAAACCCAGTACATACATACACACACACACACACACACACACACACACACACACACACACACACACACACACACACACACACCTCAAAAACTGGAGGCTGGAGAGATGGCTGAGCAGTTAAGAGTCTATGCTGTTATTGCAGAGGTCCAGAATTTGATTCCCAGCTCCCACATCAGAGAGCTCACAACTACCTGGAGCTGGAATTACAGGTAGCTTCTGCAGGCACCCAGATGCAAGTGTGCACTCATATACAGGCATGTACGTGTATACACACACATACGTAAATAAATAAAATAAAATAGTTAGAGAACTAGCCTGTGGAAAATGATGACTTTGATTCAGTGGCTGTGAGAACTGGGGTAGGGCAGGCAATTGAGGTGGATAAGGAGACCTGCCTTGCCTTACCTGAAAAAGTACTAGCATGAAGGAATGATCTGGGCTTGTACTGGCTTAGTGGTAGATGCTTATTTATCAGCGCAAGACCCTGTGTTCAGTGCTTGGTGCTGCAGTGAGTCAAAATGAAACAACCAAACGAAACACTTGTAGCTAAGAACCTTGGTGTGTAATTTCAGAGGATTCAGCAACAGAGGCAGGAGGATCACGGCAAGTTCCAGGAAGCCTCCATAGTGAGACCTGTCTCAAGCAAACAAAGGTTACTGGACATATGGTAGAACCCTAGCTGGCTTTAATTCTGGGAATGATTAAACATCATCCCCATGATATGTGCATCAACATGTGCTACACACGTGTTAGTGTTGTGCATATTCTTTTGTAATAAAGCAAGACATGCATGATACTAGCCCAACCCTCCATGTAGCTGTAATATCTGTGAAAAGGCTCTGTCGACCAGGATGCGATCCAAAAAGCAGGATGGCATTTATTTAATAAGAATAATCACCTACCGGGCTTTACTTTGGTCCTTGGCTAAGCAGCGTTTGTAGCATTTGGAGGCCTGGAGAGTTTGCAGTGATTTACACTCCTCGTACCTTGAAGTTCATGTTCGTTTGTTTTGTAAAAACTCCCCAGAGCACACAGCAGAGATAAAAGTAAAGAGAAAGCAGGGATCGAATTTTTATGTGTGCCTTGGAAGTCTGGGGAGGATGTGGGAGCGGATGCTCCCTCCAGGAAGACGGAGACAGCTGTCAGAGTGGGAACCACTGTTCCCGTGCTGAGGTCTGGGGTCTGATCTTCTCAACAGTCACAGTCTGTGCAGCAGGTCTGCAGCTTCATCGTGTGCTTGTGGGGCATGCTGCAGAGTGTGAAGAGGAGATTTTAGGATTGGGGAATTTAAAGGGAAGAGGAAAGGTGCCAGTCAATAGAGGGAGACTAGGCTGGGAGATGTGGTGTGTGTAGCCCTGGATGAGAGGAGGGCATGTGCTCTCTGTGACAGTACATGTACGGAGTCAGGTGCCCCCAGCGGGAGAAGACAGACATGCTCCGACAAGGTGCTGGCTTCTTCAGTTTCCTGGGAGATGATGATGCTAGCTGCTCCCCTGGCCAGCCTGGTGTAGACGCGACACAGGAAGGCTGTGGGTCTCTGGGTAAAGAGCAGGCTGAAACAGCACTTCCTCATCTGCATTTCTGAAGGCAATAAATTCTCATTTAAGTTGAAATATTGATCTACTCTGTGAAATTGCAGTGGCAAAGGTTTTTTTGGTCGTCCGCCGTCCCCCCACCCACAACACCATTGAGATTTTTCCCTGAATCTCACTTCAGATATGTAGAGGTGAAATTGTTCCGTGTTCTCTGAAAACTATAGTTCCATCCTTTTTTTCCATCCCGTACATCTTCATTTTGGCTGGAGGGAGAAACCACCCTGCAGCGGCTAGGGGTTGCAGCATAGAAAGCGCCTGTATTTAGCACAAAAGCATCCAGAAGTCACTCCTCCATTGTGGCTTCTTTCTGATGGTTTTACTCCTAAAAGGATGGATTGCCATCCAGACCTGCTTCAGGCTGGATTTATTTCATGAGCTGAAAAAGAGGTGGGCCTGTTAACGGTGGTCAGTGTCTGGACCAGGTGTTTCCAGAGCCACGGTGTTGTATTCAAGGGTGAATGGAAGGTGCATACAGATTACAAAGAACCAACAATACTTTATTCAAAGCAAAGTCCAGATCAGAAAAGAATACACCACCATGATTGATGGTGGGCATGAGTGAAGGCACTCAAAGACCCAGACTGTGGTGTGGAGCCTCTTTCGTGAGGCTCAAAACAAGGAAGAGTTTAGTTGCTAAGGGGCATAGTATGGGTGGATCCCTATTTTGATTGACAGGCTAAGTTTCTAACTTTTCTCTGCTTCTCATATTCCTTCCTGCAGTGCAGCTGATTTCAACCATATGCATGCCCAATTATGCATAGTCATAAGGTGATAAATAGGGAGTTTTCCCCATAAGTTTACATAGCACATATAGTTCGCCTTAGTCAGAATGCACCTGAAGCCAGTTCAGGCTGGATTGGCCTTCCTTCTCTCGTACTCAGATATAAGGAGAGTATTACTGAATGGAGTCTAAGTTTGACAGTTGTTAAGGGGGAGAGGAGACATTCTATTTTTAGTGGAGTGTGCACGCAGCTGTATGCAGGTGGGGGCCATAGGAGTGCCTTGTGCTTGTGTATACAGCTGAGGGCCTTGGCTTGCCATAGGCATTATTAAAAGGCGATTATGTGCTTATCCCAAACCAAGTGGAGTCCCAGATTGCTAAGCTGTTCCCTATGCTTGCCTACCTTAGTCTCAAGGCTATCCATCTCTATGTCTGTGGTTTATTCTGCTTTCTGTGGGTGACTGAAATCATGTTCAACATCTTTGGTGCTGATGAGGTCTTAAGTGGAGTCCTTAACATAGCATCCTGCTCACCTGCCCTCCTTCTGTGTGGCTCATTACTAACTCTGTGTTAAGACTCTTCTAACCGTCTCAGCCCTCATGTGCTGATGAGAAGTGGTTACTTGAGCATGCTAAATGCACCATGTAGGTCCTATAACCCCCGCACTCCTATAGCAACACGGCATGTCTAACAGCCAGCGGGTGGGTGGAGATGCCACTGCTAGTGAGACCAAGTGCACTGCTGCATATGGGGGAAGCCCTGATTCGGCTGCAGCCCTTCTGTGGAGGAGAACACTTTCTACACTACCAAGTCCTGTCTATCAGAAGGAATCAGAGGTTGGGATTTAATGCTCTTGACTTTTAAATGGGGAAGGGGGCGTAGTTCTAAATCTTTTGTTTTAATTTTTTGTCTGTTTTGAGTGGGTCTCACTATATAGCCCAAGCTGTCCTTGAACTTGCTATCCTCCTGCCTCAGCCTCCCAAAGTGCCAGTATTACAGGCATGTGTCATGGCTCTTGACTTCAAAATCTTATACTGTTATGTGTCCACACTAAGTTCCAGATTTACATCATGCTATGGAAAGAACCAAAGTACTCTAGTGGGATTTATGCAGAGAACCCATCTTGCCTTTACTTATACACACAGGAACTTTACTCGCCGCCTGCTGAGTATGTGCACTGTCTAAGGGTTGGCATTACAACTGCTGCCCGAAGTGCAGTAGAGATCGTCAGCTTCATGTTACAGGTTCAGGGACCAAGAGTCAGGTGTGAAGAGGAAGAAAGCGGTGGTTTCCCAGTGATCAGAGCCAGTGTCTGAAGCCAATTGTCTCTCAGAGCCTGTGCCCCAGGCACCCTGCTCCCTCCAGCAAAATCATTCACTGTCTTAAAGTCTCAGAGAATCCTCTGACCCAAAATGAATAGCTGGACAGATCGTCTCCAGAAGGTGGCATTGCCATAGCCATGACCGGGTTTAGCCATAATAGACCTACCTAGCAAAGGAGAAGCAGGTATAGACGCTTAAGTCATTACTCAGCCGAGGCTAGCTTAAATGACAAATTTATCCTCTGACAGTTCCAGAGTAAGCGTCTAAGCAAGTGCCACAAGGACTGGTGTCTCCTGTGGTCACCTTCGGCATGTGGCCTCACCAGCAGGCCTCTGCCCTGCTTTTCTAATAAGATACCTTATAAGGGCAATGTGTGGAGTGGGAGCCCCTCGAAAAGACACACTCCTTTTTAATATTCTGCCACTTGTTCGAAGTCCTTTTCTCCCAGTGTGGTTATCTTGTGCGGTGTTGGGGTTAGGACTTCGCCATCTGACTTTGGAGACAGGCTTAATGCAGCCTGAGACACTGAAGTCCACAGCCACCCCGGTGAGCACGGATGAGCCGGTCCTAGAGAAGCAAATTCGTATTCAAACCCAGCCGCTAGCTCAGCCTTCTGATCACATTTCAGCTCAAAATTGCTCATCTGTAAAATCAGAATAATGTTCCCTGTGCTCTCACCTCTCCAAATTATTTTCAGGAAACTCAGATGTCTGGTGAACGTGAGAAGAGCAGCGTGGCAGCTGCTCCCGGCTAATCCACCCACAGTAACGTGGCAGGTGGGCTGTGTGTTTCTGATACCTTTTTCTCTCTTTAGAGGTAACACCTATTGCATTCATGTTCATGTTGTGCCTGAGCATGTCCCATAAATGGTCACATCACTGCTGCTTCTTGCAGTGTACTGGTTTCCCAGGGCTGTCTTAAATGGCCACAAACTGGTTTTACACAGCAGAATTGCACTGTATCTGTCGCAGTTCTGGAGGACAGGAGTCCACAGTGAGCAAGCGCGACTGCAGTGCTGCTTCTCCAGGGCTTCTGAGACACGCTGCCTCCTCTTCCTCCTGCCCAGCCTCCAGTGCTTTCAGCAGCCCTTGGTGTTTCCTGCCTTGTTGGTTTCTGCATCATTCTAAATGACTTGCTGTGGCCTGTGTGTCCAACAGACCTCTCTCTCTCCTTGCTTGGTGAAAACACCAGTAGTGGGTATAGGGCTCACCCCAGATCAAAGATAACTTCTTCTAAAGCTGTGTGAACCAATTCCTCCTACACAGACCCCATTCCCTGTCAAAGTTATAGTCACAGGTCCCAGGAGCCAGGACTTGAGACATAACCAGGGGTCACAACTCAACCAACTGTGCATAGTGTCATGCACTTTCCCAGGCCATTAAAAATGCCTAAAACAGTAAATGTTTCACATTAGCCCATCACGTGGCTATGAAGCCGCTGATTAATCGCTGCCCTCCACTTGCTGCCTGAAATTCTGACCTCTGCTGTCGCTGGAAGCAGGACCTGGCTCTCTGCATGCCCTGTGGAATTGCAGCAGTAACCCCAGCCTGAGTCTCCAGAACCTGGTCATTTGTTTCTTTCTCTTTTGTTCAATAAAAATTTTCATTGCTGTATTTTTTTTCTCATACATACAATTGGTATAAGATTTTCAAGTAATTAGACGGGCGTGGTGGCGCACTCAGGAGGCAGAGGCAGGCGGATTGCTGTGAGTTCAACGCCAGCCTGGTCTACAAAGTGAGTCCAGGTCAGCCAAGGCTACACAGAGAGACCCTGTCTCAAGAAAAAAAGAAAAAAAAAAAAAAGATTTTCAAGTAATTAAAAAGAACAAAAAGACCTGGCGATTCCACTCTCTTTGCTCATTGCCGCTGAGTTGTTTTCCGCTGGAGCCCAAAGGAGGTTTGTGAGTCCTTAGGAGCTGGTCTTGATGTTCTCTGTTGATGGACTTGGGCAGACCTTCTGTGCTGCCATAGGGGATATCTGGAATCCTTTTCTGGTAGATCCAGCTTTTCTGCGGTGTGCTCTATTATGTTTCTCTTCCCACTTGCTTCTGTGAAATCCTTCCGGCTTTTGTATTTACAAGTAGGACCAGACTGGAGACCTGCAGACTGCTAGCAGTCCCAGCACAGCTCAGAGGGTTGGGGAAGACTTCTTTGGGGGTCTGAGTAGCAGACAAGAAGAGAGAAAAAAAAAAAGAGGAACTAATTTAGGGGTAGAACTCTGGAGACTTCGATGACCCTCAGACATATGTAACAGCTAAACAATTGATTTAGGACTGTCCCATAACAGCGAAACCCAAAACTATAGCACCAAGTTCTAAGACACACCAGGCTCCCATCGTCTGCTGTTTGTCTGTGTATTGCCAAGTCACTAAGGAAGATATTCTCAGCCTTGGGTAGACAGAGAGTGTTGGTGGTCCCTGCTGTAGGAGAGGTACGTGGAGTTAGAGAACTGAACCCCCATTTAGTTTGGGACAAGGTCTCACTATATAGCCTTGGTTGACCTGAACTCACTACATAGATCACATTGGCCTGGAACTCACAGAGCTCCACCTGCCTCTGCCTTGAGATTAAAGGTTTGTCTGCCTGCCTCTGCCTCTGTCTCTGCCTCTGCCTCTGCCTCTGCCTCTGCCTCTCCCCTGCCCCTGCACCCTCACCCCCGCCCCACCTCCTGCCCCGAGATTAAAGGCTTATGCCACTATACCCAGCACCTTTGTCCATTCTTGGTACCTACTTTAAGCCAGGCCCTTTGATGGATGCTGGGACTGCACAGAGAACTGTCCCCAAGCTCAGAGTTTATGAAGAATATACACTCATTGCCCACTAGTGAATTCTGTCAAGTTTAACCACACATGGAGGAGCCAGGGAAAGTGGCTTTAAAGGAGAGGAAATCTCTTTAGTCAAGTCCACAAATGCCTGGGGTGGCAGAAGATACAAAGACAGCCTTAGAAAGAACAAGCTTGGCAACAAGCAAGAGAAAATAGGAATGAAAGCATCCACGTGTAGGCAGTAGGAATAGCTAAGACAAAATGACCCAGCATGGAAGATGCTAGAAAGACAAACAGTCCAAGAGACACTGACTTCAGAGATGCTGACCTTGCAGATCCATGCGCCCCTGGCTGTTGAGAGATGAGAATTAGAGGCCATTTGAGGCTGACCCTGTTCCTGCTTGTTAAAAATGGACAAGCCTCCCATCTGTTTTGTGCTAGTGGCCAGGAGTCTGCTGTTCACAGTGCCCCCAGCTTTCCTTCCTTTGTCTCAGATGATAATTGGGAAGAAAACTGTCACATGGTGTGCGGCGGGGGGCCAGCAATATGGGAGCTTCTGGAAGGCAGAGCTCTGACTAGGGCTCTGGCCTGTTTCCCTGTAACCCATGTTGCACGTGTGTGTGGGCACACACACCACACACATGAGGAAGAGGGAGACTGAGGGAGGCAGGAGGGGAGATTGTATCTACATATCATTTTTCTTCTGCCCAGGAGTCAGGACATGGTGGGCAATTAATTGGTCAGAGAAGTTCAGCAGGGCGAGGCAGGATATTGGGGTCCTTTTTCATTCCAGAATCAGCTTTCTCAGAATATCTCTCCCACAGCAGATGGGTGTCCCACCCCAGATGAGCGGTGTACATCCCATTGGAAGGGCAGTGTTCCTGCTGGTAAGAGTGTTCACCTCTGACACTACCCAGCTCAGAGCCAAGGTGGCCATTTGTTAAAGTGGCTGAAGCTCTAATGATTCCTCCTGAAGCACCCGGGAAGCCGAGTGTCTGTGCACTAGTTACTGTCCCTTTTATTTCCTGCCTTCTCAGCAGCATCTTAGTGAGGTTCCCTGACCCTCATCTCCGGAACAGCCACAAGTGCCTCTCTTCAGAGCAAACTCTTTTTGCTCAAACACAAAATGGGACCTGGGGAGACAGCTTGTTTGGTAAAGTGTGAGGAGTGGACGGAGTTCCCAGCAGCCACCTGTGGTCCTTGCACTGGGGAGGTGGAGATAGGGAGATCCCTGGGGCCATCCTACCTAATCTGCTAGCTCCAGGCCAGTGAGAGACCCTGTTTCAAGAAAAGATGGATGGCACCTGATACCCAGGATTGACCTCTGGCCTCCACACTCTTGTATGGTCATACGCACGCACGCACGCATGCACGCACGCTTCTCCCTGCCAGCAGCCAATACCTGAACACTGAAGGCTCTCTGATTTGCCTGTTCACTGTTTCCTGTGCATACTCCTTGATGTCCTACCTCCCTAGCATCCTTTCCCTTCCTTCTAGAATGCCTTCCCCAGGCTCAGTCTCAAAAGTGTTCCATTTCAAACTCCTACTCAAATGGCAGGTTTACACACAGGATAACGGGGTCCAGGAGTGATCCTAAGCCCTTCCTGTTCTGACAAGCACGACTTGCTCCCAGAGCATCTTCAGCACACTAACACACCTCTGACCATAATAGCTGCCACTGTGCCTTGAACACTTGTTCCCTATTAATGGCCGAGGCTTCCATATTCTATAATTTGGCGGGGGTGGGGGGGGTGGGGGGCAAGTCACATGGAAGGATAGACAAAGGTGCTAGGCAAGGTGCCAAGCCTTCTACTTAGATGATCTCAGTCCCCATAGGTGCATGTTGTTCCATCCATTTTATGCATGAGGACATTCAGGCTACAGGAAGTGAGTCTCCTGCCTGGGGCCACATAGCATGTACATGACCCTATGTGCAGAGCATGATAATTCTGCTCTGCTGCTTCTCTGGGTGGTCAGGGGCCTATATCGGATTGAACTAGTTTTCAACTGTGCTGTTTTTCCAGAGAGCTTAAAGTGTACAATGGGGGAAATCACTGGCCCTGTTTGTTGGCATTTACAGGCCAGTGTCTGGCTATAGGGAAAAGTGGCATTAATAGGTATGTAGCCAAGTAAGTTGGGACTGAGAGTCAGAACTTCTTAACTCTGCAATGAAGAAAGGCTGATGGTACACGGTAGATGCCTGAGGGCTTCTTACACTTGAGCAAACACCTAGAGCTGGGGACTCTGAAAAATTGACCCTAAGGTGTCTGTAGAGAATTCTGTGGCTACCACCTCTCTTGTCTCTGCAGTGAGGGAAGGGTGGATGGTACACAGTGAGTGCCTGCGGGCTTCTTACACTTGAGCCCAATGCCAACAGCTGGTGACTTTTAAAATTGACACCAAGATGTCTGCAGAATGTAGTGAGAATTTTGGTTTCTTTAACACACACACACACACACACACACACACACACACAGAGAGAGAGAGAGAGAGAGAGAGAGAGAGAGAGAGAGAGAGAGAGAGAGATTATGAGATGTTTTGTTTTAATCTCAGATGTGAGGTATGGGGCTGCTTCACAGAAGGTGACTATGATTTGCCTCGTTCTCTACAGGGACATGGTTTTGACAGCTGCAGATATTTTCTTTGAGTGTGTGGATTTTGTGAGCTTTTCAGAGGGTATATAAAAGCTAGAGCCTCGATAGGTGGGGCTGCTGGTTGGTGGATGGATGCTGGTAGTTGCTCTTGGTTGCAGTTTGTTAAGTAGCCATGCACAAAGAAATGAGAAGAAATTGACAGCAAAGATCAAACTTTCATCAAAGAACTCTAGTATCCTAACAAGCAGGAAGTAGTCTAATGAAAACATTGCCCTTTTTTCTCCTGTGTAGTGTTAGGGAATTAGTAAGGGTAGAAGAGAGAAAAGAACCCACAAAGTATCCAACATGAGCTACACAGAGACTTCTGTGGCTAACCCCTCTCTTCCCAAAACCAGCCTATTAAAATCTTCTTTGCCATCCGGGCATTGTGGCACACACTTGTAATCCCAGCACTCAGGGAGGCAGAGGCAGGCCGATCTCTGTGAGTTTGAGGCCAGCCTAATCTACAAAGCAAGTACAGGACAGCCAAGGCTACACAGAGAAGCTCTGTCTCAAAAAAACAGGAACAAAAACAAAGAAAATCTTTTCCTCCAAGAGGTGCAAACTGGAAGAAACACAGCTGTTGTAGTTATTTTTATGAAACCGTGTATGTTTCTCTAAGCTTATTTCTTAACCCAACTATCACACAAATAATTGAGACTCTCATAATACAGGGCTTCACAAAACAATCTGAACAGTTTAAGTCTTAACCCTCTATACTGTTTTGTCTCACTCCCAGCCAACGTCCCAGCAATACTTGTACTCTGTAGCTTTCCTCAGCTCCAGCTCCTTCCTCCTCATCTTCCTTGGACCTTTCCCCATGGCTGAATCCCCTGCTTCCTCTCCTGGCTCCTCCTCCTTTGACTGACAAGGAAGTCCGACTCTATTCTCTCCCCTGTTCGATTAGCTGTAAGCTGCTTCCTTGACATAACAGGGGCACAATTGAGGAGCAGAGTTTACACAACATTTAGACAGGAAGCCAGAATTTAAACTACACAATAACCTTGTGTCTGCAGAAGGCACCTCTGCAGGGAACTTTAGCCACAAGTTGTCCATCCCTCCTTCACCTCCCTTTTCCTTAACCAGGGAATCCACAAATGAGTCTGGCTTTGTGATTCTCGCGTTCCTGATAGCTGAGTAGCACTTGACTGATATTCTGTGTGCACAGGGACTCTCCTATCAGTCACATAACCGGTCAGGGACAGGGACAGAAGGAACTATCGCTGTTGTTGAGTTCAGCCACCCCATCTCACTTTCCAGATTGGAAAACCAGAAAGGCTAAGGGACTTGCCCAAGGCCAAATATCTCATTAGAGACAGGAATTGACCTTAAGTTGTCTGAGGCCAGTACCAATCCTTTTCCATCTCCGGTGTTCTTTTATGACATAATCAGCCTTCTTTATGTGCTGGTATACTTCCGGTCCAAATGTTCCCCACACTCACGTTCATCAACACAATGTGCTTTATGAATTTCCAGTTCTTAATCAGAGAGGGGCTCAGCTAGATCTCTGTGTCTGCCTGTCCCTACTTCCTTGGGCTCTTTGTGCTGAACTGACCCTCTGGCAGCAGAAAAGTGTGAAGAAGAAAGTTAGTCCACTAGCACTGGGGCTGGAGATCCTTAGAACACCTGCCTGGGAGGCTGGCCCTGGCTGGTACATGGAACCTAGATTTGGGGAGAGCTCCCAGGAGGCTTTTTTTTTTTTTTTAGCATAAATGATGTGATTTGTGCTGAACACCTGCTTTCCTTCGGGGATTTGGAAAGTTGGCATGCTATGCACTGGACAGAGTGCCAGTGTGACCAGCAATAAAACCCTGCATGTGGAGCTGCCAGTGAGCCTCACAGGCACTCACCATTTCCTGTGCCATCGAACATCACAAGTACAGGGATTAAGCAGACCTATTGGCCCTGCTGGGAAAGGACTATTGACAGCATGGTACCCTGCATAGTTCACCCGTGTACCTTCTTTCTATTGCCAGTTTCATGCGTTCTTGCTGTAACATGTACAGCTCTACTATAGGCTGCATCCTTGAGCTCTCTTAGCCAATGATCACACGAGGGTGGCTTTGGGATACCTAGCTAAGGGCGGAAGGAGCTTCAGTCAAGAATGCAGTCCTGCGGTCTTTTTTTTTTTTTTTTTTTTTTAATCATGTGAGGAAAGGGTGACGGGGCTTATGGATGAAGACATGGGGACCCTGCTCACCCATGTTGAGACCTAACGCATATCCTGTTTCCTTTCTCTGACTCTCAGGCTCCCTAGCAAGGGAAAAGTGGTGCTCAATGGTTTGGGTTCTTTCAGGACTCCAGAGCTGCCAGTATAGTAAGCATACATATACCCCTTGTGTGCTCTACAAGCATTACCGGTGCTGGGCTGCATGTCTGAGCACAGCACCTCCTGGCACAGAGTGGATAAGTGCCACCTAGCTTTGCTTCAGAAAGCTCCCAGTCCAGGAGGGATGGAGGTTGTTGTAGAATGAATTGGATACATTTCATGAGTTTTCATCGCAAGCTTATGCCTGTGCCTGGTTGCAATGGCAGGCCACCTTCCACTGAGCATTGTGGGTATTTCTCCTTCACCCTGACCTCTGCAGGTGGTCCTGGCTCAGATTTAAGCACACCCCTCTCAGTTTTGTAGGACATCAAGGCTTGTCTGGTTGCCTGGGGCTATTTTAAGATCCAGCTGTAATGTCGCTGTACGTGTAGACCCTGTTACTGGGTGCTTGATCTAATTAGCAAGCCACTTTTGGAATAGCTAAGTGGGGCATCCCTCTTTATAACCCAGTGACTCATTTCCCAAATGCTGTTTTCCTTTTTTACTCCCTGCACTCCCAGAACTAAAGAGATGGGAGTGAAACAGCTATGTGTAAATTTGTTTGCTCCAGTGGTGGGCAACGATTTTCCTTCCTACCTTGGGGGTCTCTCTAGCTTGCTTTGCTTGTTAATGTTTTTTCTTTTACAGGAAGTAATAATCTCACAACAGACCCTCAAAAGAGGTCACCCAGCCATGGAAAGATAGGATTTATGGCCTCTCTCACAGCCTAGGGACGCTATTCCTTTTGTATTGTGCGCACGCGTGTGCATGCGTGCATGTGTGTGTATGTGTGTGTACACATGTGCATGTATTGCATGCATGTGGTTGTATTTTTGTCTGTGTTCACATATGCATGAAGGTGTACATACACGTGTATGCAGGTAGAAGCCAGGGGTCAACACTAGATGCCTTCTTTAGTTGCTTTCCGCCTTATTTGTTTAACATACATTTTAGTGTGTGTGTGTTTGTATGGGCCTGGGTACATGTAAGTGCAGGTGTTCACTAAAAAAGGAAGGGAATGTTGAATCCTCTGAGCTAAAGTTATAAGCAGTTGTGAGCTGTTCAACGTGGATGCTGGGACCCACACATGGTCCTCAGCAAGAGTAGTAAGTGCTCTCAACTACTGAGCGTCCCCGCACCCCTAGCCCCTCCACAATCTCGACTGAGCATGTTGCTCATTGATTCAGGTAGCCAGGAAGCCCCAAAGAGCTCATAGCCCTGCCTCTCTGGGGCTAGGAGTACAGCCTTGGCCTCCCACACCTACTCTTTACATGAGTGCTGGGGATCTGAACTCAAGTCTTCATGGCTTGCACAACAAGCATTCTCCCAACCAAGCCATCTCCCTAGCCCCTCCTGGATTTGTAAGCAGTGCCTAGAACTACTTGGTGACTCCCCATTGGTGACCCAGAGGTGACTTGTCCCAACAGGTCACATCCTGGGGGTTCTTAGACCCTGCTACTGTCTTTCACCCACATGACTTCCCCAGAACACCCCCCCTTGCATCTGCAAATATTTAAGTGGCCCACAGTCCCAGGGATTTGGAAGACATTGTCCCACTCTCAGAACACACAACAGAGGTCCAGATATGTCCTACTAAAAAGCAAACTTGTATTTTCTGAATACAACCAAAACCAAAGAATCATTTTCCCCATTTCCACATGGCCTTTGCCCTACTGTGCAAAGCCATGCCACAGTCAGGCTGCACTCAGCTATGTAACTTGAGACTCAGCTACAAGTCGCCATTCAGTCCCTGTTGGTTCATTTCTCTAAGTTATGTCAGAACATCATCGATCATCAGGTGACCCCCCCAAGCAGATGCCAGCTGGCTTCCTATGACAAGTCCTACTTCAGGGCCACATACCTATCTTTGGGCTCAGCTCAGCTCATCAACTTTTTTCTCTCTCTTCTTGTTCTCTTTCTTTGGTCTTTGCATTTGTTCAGTCTCTGTTGCTATAACAAAATACCTGAGGCTGAGTGCTTTATAAAGAAAATGGCTTCTTCAGCTCAGAGTTTTGTTTTGAACTCTACTCGGAAAGGATAAGCCTTTGATTTGGCGCCAGACCCACAACCCTGCCAGGCTTAGCCTAGCTTATTTGCTGTCATTTGGTTTCTCATTGATTGGGAATTAATGGGTAGTTGACAGGCTCCCCAGAGTGGACTGCAGCTGTCTAGGAAATGTGCTGATTTAGAGAGATTTTCAGATGTTGTTAACAACCCAAAGAGCGTGCTGTCAAGTGTCGTCTTTTCTCAGCCCATTCTTGGCACCCTGAGCCTGTGATTCAGCCACTCCGCTGTGTCCTCTTAATGACATTCATTACTTATTTGGGAGCCTTTGAATCTCTGCCCCAAAATGTCATCAAGAATTCTAAATTGTTTTATTTTCTTCCCCTTCTGTTTAAAGAATTGTCACAAAAGGCTTTATTTTGAGACAGTCTGCTTCAGCAGCGATTATTTTGACTTATGCCTGTACTTGGTGCTTCCATAATTGCTGTCTGTTTCCTCACCAGTCTGGCTCCAGCTTGAGAACAGGTCAGACTTCTATCACCCCTCCCTGTGTGACCTTGGACGAATTGCTTCCTGTTTCTGAGCCTCAGTCTCTCTCTCTACAAAAGTGCCCATTAATACCTTCCTCTCAGGATGATGATAAGAATTATAAGACAATTAAAATTCCCTAAACACAGAATCCTGTCACCTCGGGAGATGGCAGGGAACTCTTGTTCCCAGGGTGCCTGGCTCACAGAACTTGAGACTACGCTGGGTCCTCAAGTCCCAACCTGCCTTTTTCCTAACTTTCAAATGCTGGCCTGCCTTCATGACCGGGCCAGTGCTTACAGACGCTAGTCTAGAAAAGAGCTTTGAGCTGAGTGCTCTCAGATGAGTAGTGTCCAGCCTCTCCAGTCCCTTAGCAGTTCTCCTAGCTATATGTTACAGCCCCCATGCCATGGCCATGCCCCTCCTGGTTTAAAGTGGGGGCTTTGTGAGCCTAAAGTACAGCCAGGGTTCTAAAAGCCTTGCTTCAATGGGCGCACAAAGGGCTACAGGGAGGGAGGGCTCTGCAGTGGTTGAGATTCCAGGTTGAATGGAAGCAGTTAACTGTCATAGGATGACCACATCCCTACTTTAAAAGCAGTTTGTGTAGGCAGTACCACGGAATTCTCAATGCCCTCATTTGTTCTTATGGCCAGCTCAGCCCAGCAAGACTCTATGCTGGACCAGGTGTTATGGCAGCATGTTCACCAAGAGTCACTCGTGTTGATAGTCCTGGGCTGAAAGAACTTGAGCCCCAGTAGACAACATCACCTTTGGAAGACCCAACTCTTTCAATGTGCATAAACTGAGTTTGTTTGTTCAACCATTTAGCCTAGCCGGTCCTGAGGTTGGATGTGGATAAGACTCGGAAGAACAGGCCCAGCTCACTCACCATTTGGAAAAGGTTACTCCCTATCGCAGCTGGAGGAAAATGACAAAAGAGGAAGGTCAGCGTTTGTCATCTTCAGCACATTAAAGTTTCAGAGATTTTTAGGACTTGATGTGTAATGTTTTCAGAATACAACATAAATCATGTTGGGTTTTTTTTTTCTTTATTGTCATCTTCTAAAAAAAAAAACAAGTTGCCTCTGAAGCCACTGGGGAAAATGTGTGTCAGTCACGGGTTCCTTGGAGCCGGCTGAACTGCTGCAAATGTTTTCTTCCCCAAAAATACACTCTTGGTTCTGTTGATGGTGGTGTTAGCACAGTTCTCCTCAGGGGCATGGAGTCACTGTTGGGGGAGGGTGGGAAAGAGAGCGAGACCTGTGATTTTGGGCTAGGAATAGAAGCAGCAATTTTAGGCAATTTGAAAATTTCTATTAAGGGCAGTCTGTTGGTCTTCTATAGAGTGACAAAACCTGTTTCAAAAGGCTCCTGCTAACCTGCAAAGGGCTGATGGAGTCTGGAAGCTTGGTGCCCTACACCCCCCCAAACTCATCACATAAGATCTGCCTGGCTTCCACCCTGCTCCCCCTCCATGCCTTTAAATGGAAATATTAATAATACTTCTCTGTTTAGGGCTCTGTGTATTACGAAGCAAGGAATAGCTTGTCCAGATAAAACCAGACTCTTGTGGGACAAATTGTCTTATCAGGGGAAAAAAGAAAGAGGGATCTAACTGGGGACTTTCCCACATTACCACCTGGGAGCATTTTCACTCCTGCTGATTTTTTAATGTTTCTTTTTATTTAGTGTTAGGTTTTAAAGTCTTAGATGAGTCATGGGCTCTTGGCCAGGAGAGCAGATGACAGTGGCTGAGGCCAGAGAACTCTATCTCAATGTACTACCCAGGAGAGCTGATGAGGGGCAGGGCTAGGAAGAGAGCCACACCCTGGAGTCTCCTGACCCTTTCATGTCTCCATAGGACTAAAGAGTATCACTGCCACAGGGTGATTCTCCGATTTGGTTGGGATGCTCTTTCCAGGTAAAACATCTGTGTTCCAAATATCCAGGAGTCTGTGTTCAGGTCACTCTTTGGTGCAGCCTTCTCAGTGAGAATGCCCCCATATGTCTGCCTTTGTTAAAACGGCAACCTGTTTCCTGCCTTGCTCCACCTCTTCTTGTGTGGAGGCATCTATTTGTCGTAATTCTGAGATATTTTGGTTGTGATGGTGTGTGTGTGTGTGCGCGTGTGTGTGCATGTGCGCGTGTGTGCACATACACCTCAGGAGACAGCTATCTTGGTTTTTGAGACAAGGTCTCTCATTGTCCTGGACCTCACCTAGTAGGCTAAGCTGACTGGCTCGTTTGTCAGCAAGCTGCTGGGTTCCACCTGTGTCCAGCACTGGGGTGACGGACTGCCATCCCACTCTGCTTTGTAACATGGATGCTAGAGATCAAACTTTGGTCCTCATGCTTGCAAAGCAGGTCCTTTGGCAGCTGTGTCATCTCCTCCGCCCTGGTGTTTTGTTTTGTCACTTAACTGTCTACTCACAAGCGATAAAGTCTGTGATTGACTTATGGTGTATGCTCCAGCCTGTAAGGTCATGGGGGCAGAACTTTTGTTCTGAACATGGATGTGTTCCCTGTCATTTCAGCGGCTGCTGCAGATGCATGCTCAGTGGAGGTGTTGCAGAGTGAGTGACTGGAAGAAAGGCCTTTTTGCTGTGTTTGTTTGCTTGCTTGTTTTATTGAAGAAATTAAAGAAAGGATAGAAGCCTCGCATGGAATAGATAGAAATGAGGAGACTGAGGAATAGCAACTAGAGATGGTGTTGATAGTGTGTGGTGACAGTTCCAAGGAAAAAGAAGACAAAGTGACAACCGTAAGAGTGCCATCCACATGACAGAAGGCCAGACGTAATCCTCTCTTATTCCTCTGTCCCAAGCCTGAGTCAGCCCATGGAGTGCCCAGTGCTGCAGCTTCTCCAAAGTGCCCCACCTCCCAAAAGGCTCCATCCCAGACCCTTGCTTACCCAGAGCTGATAAGACAGTGGCAGAGACTGTCTAAATCCTCACTGGCTGTGCAGGAGGCTGATAAGCAGGGCTCGGAAGCAACTCCCTCCCCCTCCTGCCTCTTGCCTGAAACACAGAATAAACCTGAGCCTGTGCTTAAAGGGGCATTACGGGAATGTGGAAATGTTGCAATTCCAGCAGGGCCACTTTGTAGGCAATGCTGCAAGCCTCCCACTGTTAGTTCTTGGACTTTTCAGTGGTGGTCCACACAGGCCAGCCTTGAGGGCCAGCCTTTGCCACCGGAAGATCGAAGCTTCCAGAAAGCCGATATGATCTCCCAGCCAGTGTAGATAAGGCCTGGTTCCCATTTAGTATGGCAGTTGAGCCAGGCCCTCCTTGAAAGATTTAATTATTCCACACAGCAATTCTCTTTCTCCTCGTAGTGCCCTGCCTGCAGCAGCAGCAACAAAAATTTAATTTTTCCATTAGCTTTTCAGATGTCATGTTTTTTCCCCCCTTTAAAATGTTTTTAGGAGCTCCGTGTGTCCCAGGAAAGGGTGTTTGATGGGACTGGGAGATGGCTCAAAGGGTAGAGTGCTTGTTGTGCAGACAAGAGGACCAGAGTGTGGATCCCCAACACCCATGCGAAAGACACCAGGCATGCTTCCTTAACTCCAGCACAGGGAGAGGGCCTAGAGACGGATTTCTCCTGAAATTGCCAGCTAGCCAAAACAGTGAGCTGCAAGTTCAGGAGGAGACCCAGCCTCAAAAATAAGGTGGACGCTGAGCCTGATGCTGCACACCTTTTTAAAAAATGTATTCAGATTACATCTCAGTTGTTATCCCATCACTTGTATCCTCCCATTCCTCCCTCCCTCTTTTACCCTATTCCCCTCCCCTAGGTCTGTGACAGAAGGGGACATTTAATCCTAGCACTCTGGGAGGCAGAGGCAGGTGAATCATGGTGAGTTCCAGGCCAGCCTGGTCTACAGAGGGAGTCTAGGACAGTCAAGATAACACAGAGAAACCCTGTCTTGGGGGCAGGGGGTGGGGGGTGGTGGACAACATTAGAACAAGACATCTGACATCCATCTCTGTGCGCAGAGGTGAGCACATCTACTGGGCTGGGGCAGGGGAAGGAGGAGATCTCTGAATAAAGTAATGATGATTCCTTTTGTAGCCATAATATATATATATATATATATATATATATATATATATTTTTTTTTTTTTTTTTTTTTTTTTTTTTTTTTAAGTAAAAATGGAAGGATTGGAGTCAAATGCATTAGTGCCCTTTGAATGTCATGCACTTCTTTTGTAAGAACCCAAGATGGAAGCCAAATCCTGGACCTACAAAATGCCCGCCTCTCTTTTCTAAAGAGATATATCTCTGATTTCTTCTGCTGCTAGGAGAGAGAAAAGGGAAATATTTGGCATTTTTAAAGAGCTGTTTGGGTGTGATACACTGTGTGTGCTCCTCCCACGATCCTTGTAAAGTGAAGGATAGTTGAGTGGATGAATGGATGGATGCCAGATGATGGATGCTAAGTGGATGACAGATGATGGATAGATGGATGACAGAGGATAGATGGATGGATGCATGGATAGATAGATGACAGGTGATGGATCAATGGATAGATGCATGGATAGATGGATGACAGAGGATAGATGGATGGATGGATGGATGGATGGATGGATGGATGGATGGATGGATGCAGTCTGACAATCCCAAGGAACAACTCCATTTCCATTCCAGGTCTTACCAGCCCCTCTTGTTGAAGAGTTAAGATGGACGCCTTAGGTGTGTCCAACCTAAGCTTCAGACCAGGGAAATTTTATTTGGCCAGTAAGTATAGTCACTGTAGCAACAAATCCCCTGAATAAAGTAACTAGGGACAAGTATAAGTTATTTGAGGACACCAGCCCATACTTTAATCAGCTTTGTATAGCCCACTATATGTAATGCATCATAGGTACCCGTTAAATGTTCAAATGAATGAATTGTGTCAGTTAACATGAGGCTCTCTGAGAATACATTAACATCTATCAAGAGTTCGGCAGTCTACAGATTTTGAAATATCCAAAAATAATCACCCCTGGAGAGATCTCCGTAAATCAGCAATGAAAGAGCTAAAAGAAAACTATAAATCATTCCATTACTGTTTCATACGTTTCAAGTAAGTGGTTTTGGGAGTGTGAGTGGTACATAAGCTGTATTTAGCCTTGGTGTGCTAAGCAAATTTGAGCCAAATATAAATCCTGGCATGGTATTTTTTCATCCCTATGGGGAGGGACAGGGTGCTGGAGAAGGAGAGTTGAAAGAGCACCAGAGCTGTTTGGGAAAGTTTAATCTGCATTTTTAGAAAGATGCAGTTTGGAGAATTAGAATATCAATCACCCCCACTGGCAGGATTCTTCATCACGGGAGAAGTGGCAGCAGCTCCGATGTTCCTGAGTCTCTTCAGATCACATTATTAATATGGGTTTTGTCGGCCTGTGAGCCATGTGTGAGCTTTCTTGGCAAACCCCCCTGTTTCGCCTCCTTATTTACGGCTTGCAGTAGACTTGGTGAGTGTGAAGCAAGAGCCCAGACAGAATGTTAATGTAGAGTAATGACATGTGAGGCAGTGACATCTTGGGTCCTGAGTGCACATCATTGAGGGAGGCCCAGTCAAGTGTGGCCCTGCTCCGGCATTAGCTTTCATTTGCTCCACACTGCATGAAGAATGAAGCAGAGCGTTAGCTGTGAGCATCTCAGACAGGAGCTGACGATGGCCCTTAAATCTATCCTTCCCCACCGGAGACTGACTTAATTAGCCAGGGCTCTGAGCTTAACTAATGGTGGGCCGGGTGAATGCTTGATTTGCAATGGAAATTCAGGTTGGCCAGGAGTCCTGGTGTTAAGAATGCATTGCTGAATTTTGCAGCAGTTCCCCAGCCTCTTCTCAGAAGTCCTCCTTTCTGGAGTATTTCATATGTGAAGGCTGAGACAGCCTTGTCCTGAGAACTGGACCCTATCTGCAGGCCTCGGCCATTGTGATATTCAGCAGGACAGATACAGACCCGAGAGGCCAAACAGCTTCTTCCTCCCCAGGCAGATGAAACAGAGCAGCAGCTCACTGCCTGGCCCATGTCTCTGCAAGGGTGTTTGATATCAGGGTAAAACTCCAGGAGCTAGATCCAGGGGCAGAAAAAGCAGCGTGACTGCATTAGGCAAGAAGCCATTGATTCAGGATCAGGAAAGGGGACAGGAATGACAGAGGCCTGCAGATAAGCAGTTCTGGTTGGCTGCCAGCACAGCACAGGCAGCTGCCTGCTTTAACGTCTGGGTAAGAACTTGCTTGTAATTGGTAGATGGATTGCATGGATAGAAATGGAGCCTGAAAAGAATCTATTCCCTTCCTGCAATTAAACATCCCCCCTTCTTTCTCATCTGACTGCTCAGCAGACCTAGTCTCCTGAGCCCCAGCATAAAAGCAGCTCATAGTCCTGCTAGGTTTGAATTAGTTTCTGGGATTTGGAGCAAAGTGCTTGCCCTGACTTCTGTACCTTGGATGTGTGACAGGATGAGTACAACCCAGGGTGGATAAGTGGATTTGGGGAGATGTGGGGATGAAGATACCTACAAGTTGCAGGTGGGTGCCTTTTAAATCTCATCTCCATCCGATTTCTTCCTATCTTATTTGTGTACGGATGCGCCCACTTGACCACTTCCTCCAGTACTGACAGTGGCTTCCTAAAGAGTGGCTTCAAGTGGTATTTTTTTTTCTTAGAAAAAAAGGAAAAGAAGAGGAGCTAGTGAGACAATTCAGCAGGTAAAAGCACTTGCTCTGCAGACTACCAATACATTCAATCCCCAGGGCCCACATAAAGGTGAAGGGGGAGAACTGAACCCACAAAGTGTGTTTAAAAAAAAATACTTTATATTTGGTGCATGGATCGACAAGGGACACTGTTTGCAGTATAAATCAACGTGCGTATATTAAGATAGCTGATTGTTAAGACTGAAGGCTTAGAATACTGGGTGAGACGTGGACTCTGCATGCAGCTTTCTTTTGGGTCAGTAGCGGCTGCACCTCGCTGCCTTTGTCCTGGTCCCGCTTCGATGGCTTTATAAAAATAGACACCAAGAGCTTCTGGGAGAAGAGAGGCTTCAGTAACAGGACTGAATTAAGACATCGCTCCTGCCGCTACCCCTAGTGAGACTTTAGGTTACACAAGAGCTGACATTGTGACAGTCTGTGGGTATCATCCACAGAGTGAGCTTCTTGGCTCAGCTTTTAAGAAGATTAAAATTGTGAAGATGCCTGACATGGGCACATAGGCCTTAGGACAACTGCATATCACAAGTGGCCTTCTCCTCCTCTTCCTCCTCTATTCTTCCTCCCCCTCTTCCCCTCCCCCTCCTCCTCCTCCTCCTCCTGCTGCTGCTGCTGCTGCTGCTGCTGCTGCTGCTGCTGCTGCTGCTGCTGCACAACTTGGTTGGATCCACTCAAGTGTCACTTTATTTAAACTTGAATGAGTCAGCCACTTAGAGAGTAGATCAGTAAACTCATTGCTCAGATGAAATTGTTCCCCTGTCCCTACACCTTACATCTGTCCTTAGATTGCTCCTCATTTCCAGAAACAGATGGCCCGCTTCAAAAATTTTTGCTTGAATGGAAAAAACAATCTAAAGATGATAGATTTCAAGTGCGCTGACTTGCCATGGAAACAAGATGCTATTGTTGGGACTGACCACTGGCAAGGAGTAGTGTCTAGTCTGGTCCCTAGCTGTCTATCCATCCACCTGGTCTTTGCACCGTACAGCAGATCCCTGCCGAGTAATGTAATTCAGCAAGAGGTTTAAAGCTGGCAGCCCTGACTCCTTCAGTGTCCCAAGCAAAGCACTTAGAACAGACATCAGTGCTTTGCAAGGAAGCAGCCAGCCAGGTTCTCCTATGACCCACATCTGAATGTAATGTTAGAAACTTCAGTGTTACAAATGTGCTTCACCTTGAATTAGCCACAGTTCAATTGTTACTGTTTGTGAAAAAAAAAAAAGGACATCTTTTTAAAATTTTATATAACTGATTTGCTTTTCAGAAACACAATAAAATCTTGCTTCCATTATGAAAGTATACACTCTGATTACAGGATGTTTTAAGAATATAGGAAGGGAAAATCAAGCTGTGTTTCTGGTGTCCATAAATAAGCGTTACAGTAATTGGTGTTCTTCCTTCCACCTTCTTTCTGTGCAAAGGTAATGGAGTGTTTTGGTTCTTACAATTAGGATATTTATTGCTTTGCATCCTATTTCCCCCTTTTAACATTAAGTATTTCTCCATCCCATAAACTCTTGCTTGGCGTCCTTAATGGTTATGTGATGTTCTTTCAAATGGATACACCTTATTTTCGTTACTCACATGACTGCCAGTGGACGCATAGGTTTTGCCAATAAGTTGTTATTTACAAAGCTATAACAGTCTGTGTGTGTGTTTGTGTGTGTTTGTCTATTTGTCTGTGGGGGTGGTGCAAATGGGTGTTCATGTGTGTGCATGCATGTGGAGGTCAAAGGTTGACACCAGGGCCTCAGTTTCTTCCCACCATGTTGAGGCAGGATCTCTCTCTTGAATCCAGAGGTCTCTGATTCAGCTAGTCTAGCTGCCCAGCTTGATCTAGGATTGTTCTGCCTCTGCCTCCCGAGGGCTAGGATTACAGGCAGGCTGCCACAGGTACCTGGCATTTACATGGGTGCTAGGCACATCCCCAGCACCCACTGGCCCACCTCTCTAGCCCCATAAGCAGGCTTTATAGCTTTTTAATTTTTCATAGTTTGGATTACTTTGTTAGGTCAGTCATTCTTAGAGTTTAGATCAGCCCCAAACACACTAAGGGCTCATTGCATTTTTATTACTAAATTGAACACGATCTGTTTACACTCCCGGCAAGGGAGTGAATTGACTACGTCCTCCTTTTTATGGTGTCTTCACCAACATGGGGTGTTACTACTTAAAATATCCTTCCCACATTGCAAGGTAAGACATGGTATCTGTTTTTAATGCTGAAGTGTCTCTTTAGTGGTGATTGCAGTTTAACTCATTAGGACTCTGCTGTTTTTCAGGGTTCATGGAACTTATAAGACAGTGCAGGAAGTTCTTTGTGTATGTTTTTATACATACACCTAACAACATATTTGTTACTTTTCTCATTGCTGTGACCAACCACCTGACGAAAACAACTTAAGGAGTCAACAGTTTATTTTGGTTCATGGTCTGGACCTCAAGGTGGTCATGACAAGGAGTGTGTGAAGGCAGGAGCGAGGTGGTCACGCTCTACCACAAGTCAGGAAGCTGGGGGAGATGACTGCTGGTTCTCAGTCCACTTTCTCCTGTACATGCAGTCTGGGGCCCCAGCCTTGGTCCCCCCACATCTGGGGTGGGTCTCCCCTCCTCAGTTTCCTGTCTGAAGCACGCTCAGGATTCTAAGTTGAGTCACATTGGTTGATAAGGATGTTGACAATGACAATCAACATCACCCCAATTAACGTTCCTGGAACTAACTTCAGGGGTCTAACATTCCTGGAAGTCTGATGGTTGAGATGACTCCTCCATTTTCAGGGGAAAAAAGATAACTGTATTTTTTATGTTTCTGACTTTAAGTCCATAGCCATTGGACACTTCCTGTTTGCAGTCCTCAAGTATGTTTTTCTCTCCCTTCTTTCTCCTCTTTCTTCTCGTCTTCCTCCTCCCCATCTCCTCCCCCCTGCCCCCTCTCCACATCCTATGACAGCTCAGGTGAAGGTCTGACAGCAGGAAATGAACTGGCTAATCCACATGCGGAGCCCCTGGGTCCTGCCCCCTTCTCTGCTAAACATGATTTATGGTTGTTTGGCAGAGGGTCAAAATCTGATTCTGCCAAGTGGAATAGAGGGGGAAATATTTGATTTCTTTGACACCATTCATTAAAAATTCATATGTATGGATCTGAAAATGAAACATTTCTTCATGTCAACATGAGTTACAGTGAGAGCCTAGAGCAAGACCTGGCCGTTCAGGTATAACACTGTAGCCCAGCAGTGATGTGGGCACAGTGGTGCCTTTGATGAGCTGAGAAGCAGGAAGGCCGTTTAGACTCCAGAGGGCGCAGATGAAATGTTTCTCTTTTGTCTGGGGGGATTTTTCCTTGTACCCAGAAGCCAGCTGATTAGAGTTCACTTTATTCTGTAGTCAGATCCATATGCGGTCTCAGCTTTTGGTAAGGTGCATGTCCGTTAACTAGTAAGCCATGACTAACATTGAATGTCCTCACTCTTTCTACTTGTTTTCTCATTTCTGCCTCCTTGACTTGTTCCTTTCAAGCCGTCCGGTTTTCGGTGTCTAGACTCCAGGCTTCTTGTTATAAACACCTTCACTCTGTGGAAACATGATTAGCCAGCCCACTGCTTCGCAAACTGTAAAGCTCACATAAATTGTGTGCATCTGTTTAAAATAAAGGTTCTGATTCAGCAAGTCCAGGAGGGGTTTGGGGAAGCTGCATCTCGGCCAGACTCCCAAGAGATGCCACGGCAAGATCCAGGCAACAGGCTTTGAAAAATCAAGACTCTGGTATCCATCATATCTGAAAGCCATGCCCACCTAGGATCTGTGAATATCATGTGAATAGGGTCTTAGCAGATGCAGTGACGTTGAGCA
This sequence comes from Acomys russatus, assembly GCF_903995435.1. NCBI lineage: Eukaryota > Metazoa > Chordata > Mammalia > Rodentia > Muridae > Acomys > Acomys russatus. Next base: position 39,189,063 of record NC_067140.1, on the reverse strand, counting down.
TATAGTCAGTTATTCATTCCATTCATTCCAGGGAATTTCCTTATATTAGCTCCAAATCTGCTAGGCATGACAACAGGCCAGAAGCCCAAGGAAGAACGGATGCTGCGGTCATGAGTCAGAAAGCAGGAAGACTTTTTCATGCAAGAACCTGGGTCATTTCTTCTCGTGCCTTTGACTGATTATCTGCCCCACTCAGTCTACTGGCTCAGATATTATTCAGACTGAATGTAATCCCTTCACAGCACCAATTGGACTGCGTTTGACTAAGAGGAGCGCCACAGATGGACCACATTGACGCAGAAAACATCTCCACAGTGAGATCACACTATGTCAGATGGGCCCTAATTCCAACGTGACTAGTATGTAGATAAAATGAAAGGAATGTGGATGCATAGACACCTGAGACACATGAAGGCAGAGGATAGATGGGCGGACACACATGAAAGCCAAGGGTTGCTGGCAGCCACCAGAAGTAGGACGAGGCAGGGAAAGGTTGAATTTGGACCCTTGGCTTTTGAGAACTGCGAACAAATATATTACTGCTGTTTTAAGCTACATTCTACTGTTTGTGCTTCTCTCTCTCTCTCTCTCTCTCTCTCTCTCTCTCTCTCTCTCTCTGTGTGTGTGTGTGTGTGTCTGTCTCTTTGTGTCTGTGTGTGTGTTGAGTATACACATGTGTACATGTGGCTGTAAGAGGGCAATCTCAGGTATTATCACCCAGGCACTGGGGGTGGGGTCTCTCACTGGGTTGTCCCTTACTGTCTCAGTGTGGCTGTGTGGCTGGAGGTCCTTTCTCTGGCTTTCCAGAGCTGGGATTGGTGTTTTGTTGTTGTTGTTTGTTTGTTTGTTTGTTTGTTTTTCAAGACAGGGTTTCTCTGTGTCACCTTGGCTGTCCTGGACTCACTTTGTACACCAGGCTGGCCTCAAACTCACAGTGCCTCTGCCTCCGAGTGCTGAGATTAAAGGCGTGTGCCACCACACCTGGCTCCAGAGCTGGGATTGTAAGTGTGCTTTACCATGGCAGGCTCCTTTACACATGCTCTGGGGCTCCAATCCACAAGCACCTTACTGACTAAGCTGTCTCCCCAGCCTATGTGTGGTACTTTGTCACAGCAGTGCTCTTAAGAAACTAATGTAGCACTGTAACTAGTTAGTAGTCAATGACGAGGCTTAAAAACATCACCCTGGAGCCATAATTCTTGACTTTCCTGGGGTCTCCTACCTTGAAAGATGGGCCCAGGGTCTGGGAAATCACTATTCCTAATGTGTCACACTGTTAAAAAGCAGCTCAGAGCTACTGTGGCTGCAAATGGATTGGTCACTCCCCTGCTCCTTTTTCCTGCATTCTCATGTTAGTCTGGGAGGGCCCATCTGTCTCCTTTCCTGTCACCTCTGGCTCGCTTTGCCTTCAGGTTGCAGGGCAGAGTCCTGACAGATGAGGAGGAGTTAAATTTGCTTTTCTTTGAACAAACTACACTAATTAAAATGTGCCCCACTGGGATTGTCATTTGCCATAAGTAATGCATATTTCATTAACATTTGCTTTAAAAACCAACACACTCATAAAGTTACGATTGCTCTAGCCTAAGTGCTGTCCAGATTTAATATGCATGCTATAAGCTGCCGGCCCTGGGAGAAGCTTGAGCAGGCAATTTTTGGTGCCCAGCTGATACTTGTTTTTAGCGGGGGCGAATCAATACCGGGTGAGGGTTAGACTAACAACATGGGCTGTCAAGAACAGGAGAAATAATTAAAGTTATGATATTAGCAAAGCAACACGGTTGTAGGGGACTGAATAGATGATTTTATTCTGTTCCTCCCCCCCTCTCGCTGCCTCGGGTACAGTGGTTGGCATTTTCAGAAGGAGGTAGAATCAGAAGGTATTTTTCTGCTAGGGAATGTTTAAGTAAATGTCAGTTGTGATCAATGGGGTCTCCATCAGGAAAGCAAAGCTGCAAATGTCACTCATTTTGCTTGTCAGTAATAGTTGTAAGTTTGGGGGTGGGGTGTGGGGGCCACACCTATGCATGCACCTGAAACCTGTGACATCAGCTTTAATCACAGACACCAACCAAAGCTGGAGGTGAGGAAACAGAATAACCTGCAAAAGCTGAGCCCGTTTTTTGTTTTGTTTTGTTTTGTTTTTTTGTTTTGTTTTGTTTTGTTTTTTGAGACAGGGTGTCTCTGTGTAGCCTTGGCTGTCCTGGACTCACTTTGTAGACCAGGCTGTCCTCAAACTCACAGAGATCTGCCTGCCTCTGCCTCCCGAGTGCTGGGATTAAAGGCGTGCACCACCATGCCCCGCTGCTGGGCCCCTCTGAACAGGTGTGTCACGGGGAAATCATATTTCCCCTCACTGTGATCTTTTTCAACTATAGGAGTCATCAAATTAAGGTACCATTCACGCACATCCAGGGGTGGACTTCAGACAGTGCCTAAGCCATGTGTTCTTTGAGCTTGCAAGGGACCCTTCGGAAAGAATTTTGCTATCCAGCTTGAAGTGCAGTTGCCAAAAGGAACAAAGTCACATACCACGCAACCACAAGTCAGTCATCATCATGTATTCAGTGTGGACATGAAACACCCTCCACAAACTTAGAGTAGGATTTATGAGAAATGATTGGGTCATATGGGCCAGGACTGACCTCAGCAGTTAACCCGCTCAGGGATTCCTAGTTCCTCAGGGTTTGAGGAGCTGATGGACACTCTGGGACAGTGGTTCTCAACCTTCCTAATGCTGCAGCCCTTTAGTATAGTTCATCATGATATGATGACCCGTGACCATAAAATGATTTTATCGCTGCTTCCTAATGTAAGTTTGCTACTGCTATAAATTGTGATGTAAACATCTGATAAGGAGGATTTCTGATATGCGACCCAAGGGTTGAGAACCACTGCTTGGGGAGGGAGGGTCCTAAGTGAAGGAAATAGGTCACTGGGCATATCATATTACCTGACAGCACCCTGTTTCTCTTTCTGCTTCTTGGCTGCCCTTGGCTGAGTGGTACTGCAGGCTTCTCACACTGGTGTTCCACCTTACCAAGGCCTGAAGCAACAGAGCCAACTGACCAGAGACCAAAACCCGGATCCAAATCAACACTTCCCTCCTTTAAATTGACTCTCTCAAATATACATGGAATTCTCGTTTGCTGGTACCATTTCCTTGGTAGCTGCACACTGAGGGTCCGCTCCGTGGCAGAGAGTCCTAGACACATATGGCAGTGAATAAGGTGGACAGGAATCTCCGTCTTCAGTGAACTTACTATCCAGACTGCTTATATACAGAGGATAGTAGGGGGAAATCCAGGGCATTCTACAGGCTCCGGATGAGTGGAATTGGGAAGAGTACCAGCTGCAGACAGACAGACAGACAGACAGATAGACAGACAGGACCCTTTCAGAGATACCCTGGCTTTAGTTCTGGATGAGGTGGAACCCAACAGAACTGTGATGTGATCTTGGGTTATAGCAGGTGCTCCAGCTGCTGAGCTGGGAATAGGACAGTAGAAGAACCAGTGTGGGGGTGGGGGGTAGCTCTTGAAGGAACCCATGTATCACAGAGTGGTAGCCAGGCGAGGGAGGGCAGAGAAGTGCTTTGATGGGGCTATGCTTTGAAAGTAGAGTCAGTGGGAATTGCTTGTGTAATTGAAAGGTGTGAGAGAGGCACCAAGGATGATGCCAAGGTTTCTGGACTGGATTAAAAAAAAAAAAGAAGAAGAAGAGAAAAATGAAGGAGTGGAGCCACACATTAGGGACAGGGGAGGGACACATTGCCAAGGGAAAAAATATCAGTAACTCAGCCAGGAAGTGTCATCTCTTGAAATACCACATGGCCTTGGATAGCTGATCTCCAGGACAGATTGACAACACCCACTGATGAACTCGCAGCTTTTTAGTGAAATCAAGAGCCCTCTGTTGCTAATGATTGGGGTTGCTAGCTAAACTGGGTGTTTTCAGGTAATTGGAATTTTATTCAGGAGTGAAATAAAAGGCCACACAGATTGCAAAGTAACCAAGAAAACTTTACTTAAAGCAAAGCAATAGAAAAGATTGGTGTTCTGGGCAGAGGAGCAACAGACACCTGAGTGGAGATAGTCAAGCACATGGCCCCTGCCCCGCGCCCCCCACCCCACCCCACTGGTCAGCGGCTTCCTTTTATTGGAGAGATGGAAGAATTTGTTTGCTAAGGGGCATGGTAAAGGTTATTTTTGTTTTGATTGACAGATTAAGGGGCATAATAAGGAAGGGTCTTTGTTTCGATTGACAGATTAGGTCAGCGAATCACTTTTCTATTGTGTGTATCCTTTTTCGTAATGTATCTTATTTTAATCTTGTGCTGCCCAATTTATGCATAGACATAAGATGGTAAATACAGCATTTTCCCTTAAAGTTCCTTAAGGCAATTTTGTCTTATTGTTCATGCACCTAAAACCAATTGAGGCTGGATCATCCTCTACTCCTATCCTGTACCTGGACATAACTGGGACTATGTCTGAATAGAGTCTGTCCAAGTTTGATGCTCCCGAGGGCAAGAAAAACATATTCCATTTTTCAGAAAGGTGTGTGTGTGTGTGTGTCCGCCCATGTGTGTCCGTGTGTCCAGATGCAAGTGGAGGCCCATGGTTGCTAGGTACATTGTTTGGAGAGACATGTGTGTAGCCAGCTGCAGGTGGGGCTCACAGTTGCTAGGTACATTGTTTGGAGAGGATATGTGTGTATAGCACACAGAGGTGAAAGTTCTAGGCAGCCAAGAGCATCATTAGAAGATGAGGTTATTCATAACCCAGTCCAAGCACAGCCCCATGTTGCTAAGCTCTTGCCTGTAATTTCCCTTCTCATCTCCAACCTTCCAATAAAATATTTCTGGTGTTCTTTACAAATTTACAGTTAGTTTAAAAACAAACAAACAAACAAAACCTAATTTTCTTTAACTATTAAAGTAATGAATACCCAAGACTAAAAAAAAAAAAATATTTTTAGAATTATAAGACTAAGGTGAAAAAAAGTCTTCCTTGCCTTCATGCTCCCCTGGGGTAGTCAGTGTTGAAATCAGTTTGGGGGTTTCTGGAGCCACCGTTTTCCCATGTTATATGTGCTGGGCTGTGCATTATTAAGTGCTGGATAAGCATCGCCTCACAGTAATCGGCTTATGAACCTTCGAGATGTAGGTAACCTATTTCTCCACAGTCTGTAGATGAGTAAATAGAATCTAGGGAAATGCCCCTACAGAGTCCACGCTGGGCAGGGCACAGACTCAGCACAGGTCATTAGACTTGAGGGCTCCACTGTCGGAGGAGCCTGGGCTTCCTGAGGAAACCTTAGGAACATCCCAGCATCTTATTTATGAGCTGTTTTCTGAAGATCTACCTAAATTAAATGTAAATGGATTAATTAAACGTGGTCTCTCTGAATAGCCTACCATATTTCTAATTACTTTTTTCCCTTTCTCGAGAAAGTAGCTGGATATTGTTTTGGAAAGTTGCTCAATTATTAATGGTTGAATAACATTTGAAAAACGTTAGGTGTCATTAAATTGTTAATAAGAATGCCTTGTGAGGAATTGTAATCCCCCCACCCACTCGTGTGTGTGTGTGTGTGTGTGTGTGTGTGTGTGTGTGTGTGTGTTTTCACACATGTCCTCAGCTCAGAGAGTGCTCTAAGCATCAGAAATGGCGCGTGAGTCTGACTGATCTTACCTTACAGAATTCCTTATCACAGTTCCCTCATGTCTATACTGGACAGTAGAAGCAACTGGACACAAACTGTCCCCTGTGAGAACTAGGAAAGGGATATTCATCAGCTCTACACAGGAGGTGGCTCCACATCCCTCCTGCTTTGAAGAGACCTTGTTGGAGAGTGAAGAGTGAGGCTGTCACTATGACCCAGTCCTTTGAAGATTCATGTTCACTCACACACAAACTTACACTCACACTCTCATACACCTGCATCTAACACCCAATGAGAGGACGTAGGAAAATGTTGATAGCAGTTTAGTAGCTTGGCGTCATCTGAATTTGATTCCATGGGCTAAAATAATTTTAGCATCAAGATTTTCTTCCCTATTCGCTTCCACCCCAATCTACTCCCCTTCAAGAAGACAGGGAGTGAGCTCCTTGTTGGATAATGTTGCCTGCTTATTGGACCAGTTATACACAGTGGCTCACTTCAGCTTCCAAAGCACATAAGCTTCTGTTCACATACCCATGAACATCCGCCGCCATCAGTTCCCTGCTGAGGCGCCTACCTTGATGTAACATAACACCATTCTGTAAGCAACCATTGGTGGCCAGGCACATCTTCCCTTTCTTCTGCCATCGCCTGCATTTTGGGAAGACATTCCTGGAATGACCAGAAGCCATGTATCACTATTTAGTCGTGACAACTTCTAGACTTTGTTTGCAATTAAGAAAAACTGACATTACTAAGCATTAAGCAAAGAGCCAGGCTAAGGCAATTGTCAGGAGGCTGCCAGTTTTGAAGAAGCGCCAGGAATTTGGAGGCAACGGAAACAGGGTTGGCCAGGTTGGGATGGAATTCAAGAGACAGAGTCATTGTTCACAACTAACGGCTTCCAGATTTTTAGTATTTAAGTGTTTACGGACTGTACTGGGCATTTGAGGCACGTCTTAGCGGATGTAGATAGTGAGGTGCATGGTGAGTGGGGCACAGAGAGGTTAAGAGATCTAGTGTTGATCTATGTCTCTGTACTAGAGACACAGCAGTAATCAACAAACTTGAGATACGCTCTTCTCAGGCTACCATGAAGAGGGTAAAAACAGCAGATGCTTTTACCAAAAAAACAAGTTAGTCAATGATGGTAAATTTCCTCAAAGTAAAAGCATGAGTGTTTGTTCGCTTCTCAAATAGTCATTTGCTTTGAAACATTCAAAACTGACTTAGCTTTTATTTCTTTTTGTTATGGTAAAATATCCTGACTAAAGCAACTTAATGGAGAAAGGAGCTATTTTGGCTTGCAGTTGGAAAGATACAGTCCGTCGTCCTGGAAAAGACATGAGAGCATGCAAGGAAGGCATTGTGGCAGGAGCAGGAAGCTGGCTGAGTGCGCTTGAACTCAGGAAACTGACAGTGAACAGGAAGCTACACCAGGCTATAAAAGCACAAGGTTCTTCTATAGTGTCCCATTTCTTGCTGTGACCCTTTGCCTTTTCACGGTTTCACAGCCTTCCCACACACCACCACCAGCTAGAGGCCAAGTGTTCAGATACATAAGCTTGTAGGCGGGGCAGGGGACGGGGACATTTTATATTTAAACCACAACAAAAATACATACCATCTTTTCTATCTAAACTCCTATCAGATTAAAGTAAAATATGTTGACCAAGACCTAAGGAAGAATGTTGCACATCCTGCCCTGCTACTCTGAAGAAGAAATGTCCAATCATTGTGAGAAAATACTAAATATAGTTTGGACAAACTGAAAAGTTCATCCCTAAGGTTCACACAGTTTCCCTATTTGTTAGTGTGGATGACCTTCATGCCTGTTAATCATCACATGTTCCTGAGGCTGTACTTAGTCTTGAAAAGCAAATAGGTATGATTAATACCCTCAAATCTGTATTGTAATAAGCGCCTAAGATAACCCTGTTCCATAAAATCATTTGAATGTCCTATACTCTGCTGCACCTCTTGTCTCTTAACCTAATGTCCAAAATTTTTCTTTTTTTGTGATTCACTATGCTGCTTTGAAAGTAATTCCTCTTGCCCATCTTTCAGTTCGTTTATTCTCTTTTCATCTATGTCTAATCTACCGTTAAACTGCTCCATTGGGTTTTTCATTTTAGTTATAGTATTTTTCATTTCAGTGCATTCTATTTAGTTCTTTTTCCGGTCTATTTCATCTTTTTTTCTTTTTAAAGATATCTTACTGTTTATTCCCTGCAAATGGATATATTCAAACTTTCTTTCATGTCTTAAAAACATACCACATACATATGATTTGGTCTGACAGTTTTAGTGCTTGAAATAAGTATCTGTTTCTGATGTCTTTTGTTTTATCTGGTCAACTAATAGTCCTTTGATTCTCCATGTTGTAGGTAGTTTTGATAGTGTGCTACTTATTGTCCTTAACAAAGTATTTCTAGGGATTTTGGAGTGTTTAAAAACATGACTTCTGAGCCAGGCATGGTAGTGCATGCCTTTGATCCCAGCAGTCTAGAGGCAGAGGCAGGCAGATCACTGTGTGTTTGAGTTCAGCCTGGTTTACAAAGTGAGTCTGGGACAGCCAAGGCTAACACAGAGAAACCCTGTCTCAAAAAAACAAAAACAAAAAACAAAAAAATCCCATTATTTCCTCTAGAGAGATCTAGGTCGGCTTTTGCTAGGTGCCTAGGAGGACTGGTAGATTAACCCAAGCTTGTGACACTCCCTTAACCTCCAAAAAGTGCCATCCCAAGGTGTATAATCTATGATCCAGCCACCTCAGATAATACATTCTTCCTCACCTTCCCTAGTGCCCTGCGGAGGGGAGAGGTTTACTTCTGAGTTTTTCTTAAGTCAAAGAGTTAGTGTAGAGGGATTAATTCAGCAACATGTCTGCTCAGATCACTTCCAAAGACCTTCTAAGTCTTTGTGATCCCAGTGGAATACCGACATGCCTCTAGTGCGCACCTTTAATCCCAAACAAGGAAGGTAAAGTTAGTTTATAGAAGGAAGCACCTGTGTTTGAAAGTGATGTCCAATTGAGAGGCAGACAAAGTGGCAGATCAGAGAAAGAGTTGACAGAATAGACGTGCCCAGCTCTCACCACAGGGAGAGAGAGGAAAGAGAAGCTTGAAAGAGCATTGCAGCACAGGAGGGAGAGAGGGACAGAGCAGAGTTACCAGGGGAGTTTTACACACAGGTTGAAGAGAGAACAGGCTAGACACAGGTGAAAACAAAACAATCCAGAGAATGAGAAGGAGCCAGAAGATTAGGACAGATTGCTACGGTTAGATGGAGGCCAAGCAGAGGAATTTAGTCAGAGGCTAAGAGAAGCCAGATTGAATCACTCAGCTTGGAGAGGAGTTTGAGCCAGAACAGATGAGTTGAACCAGTCAGCCAGAGTTCAGAAAGAGCTAGAAAAAGTGAGCTTATTCAGCAGTAAGTCTCAAAGGCTGAAAACATTCTAGGCATAGATTAGATTGTGTGGAGGCTAGAAGCTTCCAGGACTAGGCCTAGGCTAGCAGATGGAGGCAGTAAGCCTCTGAAACAACAATTACATCAGGTGAATAAAAGATACTTTCATGAGTTAGCTCTGTGGAGCCCAAGCACAAAGGACAGCCTCCTTTAAGACTCTGCATCAGGAGAGCATCTTGACTTGCGTTCTTCCCTCAGTAGCAAAACGAAAGCTCAAGTTTTGTTTAAACTCAGCTTTTAGTCTCATGAAAGAAAAGAGGCTGAGCTTGCCCAGGTCAACACTTCCTCATCTCTTCCTTTTTACCACCTCTTCAGTGATACTAAGATACATTTAAAAAAATATTTGACTCCAGAATTGTTCTTGTGGAACTTTTGTTGGTCTTGTTTTCCCCCAGTAGGCGAGTTGTTTGAGTATGCCACCCTGAATAGAATCAGAACTGGTCTGTACTCTGGTCATTCCATTCTGGCCTTGGGATTAGAAGGCAGGAACAGAACCTCTACTGTGGCCCGCTCTCACGGGGAGCACTTACTGACCTTTACCCACACCCCGAACCTCTGACATCCCAGGGTGGCTCTGGGAATCTCAACTAAGAGAGCCTAGGGCTCACAGCAACAGTTACTTTAGTGTAATAAAGACAAGGTCAGCCTGTGCTTTTAGAAGGAGACAGAGGGAGCCCATAGATGATGGAGGTCTAAGGTGCCAGGAGTTTGGCCAGGAGGACCCTCCGCTGAGCAGCTGGCCCAGGCTGCTCTTCCCTGGCTCAGTCCTCCTGTTCTTCTAGGTGCTAAATACAGTTTGATGAATGCAGAGGCTTGGGGTGGCCTGTGTGTATCATAGAAACTGATGTGTGCACGTTGGAAAAAAGAAATCTGGTTTCCTTCATTGTAAAGTGGGTAGTCAGCCTGTGCCTGGTCACTGTCACTCTGGTTTTTATTATTCCTTCAAGTGGATTAGTTGGCCTCTTGAGAGGGGATTGCTACCAGTCCTGAAGGATGCCTCTCTGCCACGTTAGTATGTGCCCTTCACTCTGCTCCTGAAAGTCACTCCAGAAGACACATGTTCCTCTCCACCTGCAATGCCAGATTTATCAGCTAATTCCCCGGAGAAGAAACAAAATCAAAACCTCTGGCTATAAAGTACGGTTATGCACTACGCTCTGTTGGTTTTGTGTCTAGACAGAGCTAAGAGACCCCTCTGTGGCCCTAGCAATACCTAGAAATGGCTGTATATTTACCTCTTGATAAGAAAGATGGACTTGACGTTTTTATGGTGTAGGCAAGGGCAACAGAGGCTAGCAGAGAAAGCAATAGCCAAGAAGTCAGAAGGGAACGAAAACTCGAACACTTCTGTGAATGGAAGTGCAGCCTCACAGACATGAGAAGGCTCTAGAATCCAGACCCTCCACTTATTTTTATCCCCTTGTGCCTGAGTCCCTCATTGGTGAAGTAAAGGTAACAGCACCAAGGGGTGTTAGGAAGGCAGGTCGTTTGACGTGTTTATAGTACAGTACACACTCATACGGATGAGCTGTTGGGGTGATTATGCTAGCCCAGAGAGACTGTACGCAAGACTGGCAATGTCTACAAAATGCTCCCCTGTTGAGTGAGGCACAGGAGCTAACAGTTCCATTTGGAAAGGGCTTGTTTTGGAGAATTGGTCCACCCCCAAAAAGCTTTACAGGCCTGACTAGCATTGCCAGACACCCGGGAGCCAGCAAGCCAAGAGACACCCAGGATAGTAGTACAGAGAGTCAGGAAGTCCCTGGGAAATGCAGGTCTAAGACTGGGTACCATGAGGCAGGTCTGGACTCAGGAGTGATGAGATACGGGGTGCGGAGCTCATACCAAGCACGTATTCGTGCACTTTACCGTGATGGAGTGAGTTCATCCCCACATATCAGAACATCTGCCTACAGCTGGGGCGGGAGGCGGGGTGATGCGGGGGGGGGGGGGCGAGGGTTAAAGATTAGTTCCCTGTTTGGGTTACCTGGGTACATGTATTTGTCCAAAGCCATTGAACTATATAACGAAATGTGAGAATTACATCACTTTTTTAAAAAAAAAAATGAATTATTCTCCCTCTTTTGTTTATAGTGGAACTTGGCGTTAGAAGTATAGGAGGTTGTCAGGACCCACGGGACAACCTCAGCAGTTACTCACTGGAAAAAGTACATCTGCTTACCATCTCTAGCACAGGGTGTGAGTGACACGACCCCCACCCCAGCAAGCTGATCGGGGACCTATTCTTCACATCTGGTCCATTTTCCCCTGGCTGCTTACTACCTTCATTTGAAAAATGGGTGGAGACTTCACTAGATTTAGTTTTCCCTTGTGCTGTTTTCATAGATCTTTGATCTTTTTGCTTTTTATAAACAGAAATAATGTGTGTGTGTCCTAGTCAGCTCAGAACAAGATAGAGTAAAAAGAAAAGGTCTCTTGTCAGTGTGCCAGCCCCTGGCCCCTTTAGCAGAAGGGCCCACTGTACCGTGGTTAGAGGACAGCCTAACCTTTTATATGCATGTGTGTATATTTGTATGTGCAGTACATACACACAGATGTATGAACACCTACATGTGCACAGGCTTTGATAGTCTTGCAGGAAGTCTTGCAGGATGGTCCTGAATCTTGTGCTTATTGCTTGGTAAGCGTTGGGCGTGTTTTTGTGAAATCACTTTTACTGATACTGTTCTGTACTTTTTCGATGACCAGAATAAGCCCACTGGTTAGACAGATTTACTCACTTTTTTCCAGTGTTGCTGACCTCACTTAAGATGACAGGTAGTTCAGTTGAGAAACAGACTCAGTGTGGAATGGAATCCCTGAAGAAGACTCTATGTTGGATTCTGGGTATGTTCATTTTGAGTGCCCTGGAACCTGGCTGGCTTCGGCAAATGCTATCAGTGGAGTAAAAAGCCCTACCATGTCACCTGTCTGTGTGACTGAAGGACATTCTTTTGAACGCTGTGTGATTCCTGAAGATGGGCCTCTTTCCTGAAGACAGAACAAAATAACTTGAGGTTGAATTCCAGGCAGTGAAAGTGAGATTTTAAGTAATAGCAAAGCCTTGTGCTTTCTGAAGGGCTTTTCCAGCCATTATCCTGTTTGATCCTCCTAAGAACCCTGAAAGTGTATAGGGCTGCGGTTTATTATCCTGAGGCTACAAATGAGGCCAAGTATCACAACGAGCAAAATCAGCGGGAATTAACCCTTCTGTTTCTATCCATGGCCCCGTGTTCTTTTCTTAATGTAAAGCATGCCATACCCAGGAGAAACTGGTAGCCACCACACAAGACAGACAGAATCCACTTCATGTCACTGCTGCAAAGCCAGGTGCCCTAAACAATTAAGGGAGGTAAGTGGCAGGATGACGGGGCAACTGCCTCAAAGACTATTCATTTCATTTAAGATGGCAGCTGGAACACATACCTTCCCCTGTCTCCTCTTAGACATCCAATAAAATGGCCTTTTAAAGGATAAATCTGCTGGAGGGAAAAAATAGCAACACAAGTACAGAAGCTAGAAACCAAAAGGATGAGCAGGAACTGACTTCAGATGCAGGAAACAGAACGCTGAGCTGGCACTTATGTGAACCAAGAAGCCACCGGGTTTCCTTCCAGAAGGCCTAGGGAGTGCAACGGGATAACTCTGGAAACGAAGGTCTACAAAGCAGGAAGACTGGCAGAAGTTTCTGCATCAAGCCTTCGTGCTTGGTGCTTTCCACTCTGCACCAGGCTGGAAGCCAGAACTCTCTCTCTTGCAAAGGGAGAGAAAGCTGTGTGCAGAATACCAGGCATGTAGCACGGTTGGGAGAGAGGACAGCTTTCTGAATACCGGGATTTGACACAGGTTAACAATATAAACCTGAAACTACCAGTCTTTTTTCTTAGGAAAGGATCTGTGGGGACATTCACCAGTTTAGCAGATTAGATCTCTCCAGCTGATTCACATGATTGGGAAGCCCACGGTCAATAAAAACTTTTTAGGGCCCCAAATTAAAAATGATAGGCCCATGGCCTTGAGAGACAGCTCCGTGGTTAAGAGTGCGTGGTGTACTCAGATTGCTGTCTAGCCCAATTGTCCTCGGGAGGCTTCGCGCAGCAACTGATGGAAACAGATGCAAAGATGCACAGCCAAACATTAGGCAGTGCTCAAGGAATCCTGTGGAGAAGGGGGAGGAATGATAGTAGGAGCCAGAGAGACCAAGGATACCATAAGAAAACGCACAAAATCAAGTCCCTGGGTCTATAGGGACTCACAGAGACTGACTGCCAAACAGGGAGCCTGCATGGGACTGACGAAGGTCCTCCACACAAGTGGTCTTTATGTGGGACTCCTGACAGAGAGAGCAGGCTCTGTTGCCTGCCTTTGGCACCCTTTCCTCCTACTGGGTTGCCTCCTGTAGCCTTAATAGGAGAGGAGGTGCCTAGTCTTACTACAACTTGATATGCCAGGGCTGATTGGTTTCCATGGGAGACCTACCCTTTTCTGAAGAGAAACAGAGGAGTGGATGTCAGGGTTGGATACTAGGAGGAAAAGAAGGAAGGAAATCTGTGGATCAGGATGTAAAATAAATAAATAGAGTAATAGAAAAAAAAAAGAGTGCATAGTGTAGAGGACTCAAGTTCAATTCCCAGCCACCTGTACCTCCAGCCAGAGTCTGGCTGCTGCAGGCACTTGCACCCATGTATGTGTACGCAAAGACACACAAATATTACACACACACACACACACACACACAGAGAGAGAGAGAGAGAGAGAGAGAGAGAGAGAATAGCATGCTGGAGGACACACACCTCAACTGAGGCTCTGAGAGATAACGGCAAAGTTGAATCGTGAAATAAAAGCAGGACATTCTCTTCCTTTTTTAACTCAAGAGACTTTAACACATTAAAAGTTCTGGAGATCAATTTGAGATTATGTCCCAGAAAGTACAAGATCACAAAGGAATAGAGAATAAGACAGAAACATAAGAGAAACCAAGGAGCTGGTTAGTAGATTTACATCCAAATAACAGGAAATTCTAGAAAAGAAATTGAAACCCATTTCCCGCAAACTAGAAGAACAGTGCTTGTTAGCTAGAAATGGGCTCGTGAGATTTCATCAGTGGGTGACTATAAACCATGCTAAGCACATCATCATGAAACTGGAGAGCACCAGCGGGAAGAGAGACCCAAGGTGGCTGGAGAGGGCATTAAAAAACAAAAGCAGAAGGGAAAATAGGTCTTCTAGAGCGCTATAGCAATGACACCGCGCATTTTAACAGCATTGGCCATAAGACAGTTAACCCCTAAGCAAAGGCTTTTGTCTTAAACTCTGTCATAAAGAACTTCTCAGAAATGATGAATACTTCTTAAAACCAAGGGGGTAAGTGAAGAGAAAGACACTAGACATGGGTAACTGGAGGACCAACCTAAGAAGGAATGAACAGGGACAACTGGGTGGTGATGCAGGGCATCACAGGGTGGCTGCTGCACAGCAGGTCCAGACTAGAGTGACTCCATAGATAGGAGTCGGTTCCTGTGTAAAGCAGCTGTTGGGATACATACGTGTATAGACACAGACAGACAGACAGACAGACAGACACACGCGCGCACACACACACACACACACACACAGAGCTCTCACATCAAAATGAATAAAATATAGCTTATTCTTAAGCCAATTATGGGTGACCATGGCCCAGGAACACAGATCCAGTCTTCTCCAAATACCACATTCCAACATGGTAGCAGTTGCATGATGATTTTCTAGTTTGAGAGTAATCATAACTCAAAACACCTTTTTTACACGGTTTATTTTATACATACAGGTATGGTGTGTGTGTGTGTGTGTGTGTGTGTGTGTGTGTGTGTGTGTGTGTGTGTGTGTGTGTGTGTCCGTGTGTCCTGTGGAAGCCAGAAAAGGATATCAGATTTTCTAACTAGAGTCACAGAATTCTGTGAGCCACCATGTAGGTGCTGGGAGTTGAGCCGTAGCCCTCTAGAGCAGTGGCTCTCAGCCTTCCTAATGTTTGTGTTGTGATTCTGCCCCCCCCCCAAAAAACATAAAATTACTTTTGTTGCTACTTTATCACTGTAATTTTTCCTACTGTTACAAATCATAATGCAAACAGCTGTGTTTCCCGTGAGCTTAGGCTACCCCCCGTGAAAGGGTCCTTCTGCTTTAGAGGGGTCGCCACTCTCAGGTTGAGAACTGTTGCTCTAGATGAACTGCCAGTGCTCTTAACCACTGAGCCTTCTCTGCAGCACCTCAAGACATTCTTTAAATATGCTGGTGGAGCATCGAGTAGGCAGTTAGACAACACAGTGGGGCGACCACTGTAATAGGTCTCAGATGCTGTCTGATGGCATCTTAGCCTTGTGTTAGCAGAAGGTCAGGGTCTGGTCATACATGCCGGATAGACTTAGCTAGTAGTCACAAGGATCTTAAGTCACACACAGAGGTAGGCAATGCATGGCTCTCTAGGAGGGCTAAATATGCTTCAGTATGCTTGGACTTTGTGCCTAGAACTTTCTAAGTCTCCATAATTGAAATTATAATCAGTCTGCCTTGTAGGGTCTAATGTAGGTACAGCTTTTTCTGGGAATTGCACTTGATAGATACATGATAGCTTAAAGTACACAGAGAGGAGATTGACAGAGCTAGAGATGTTGCGTTTGGATTCAGGAGAAATACATGGGATACTAAACAAACAAGGGGGCTTCATGAACTGCAGAAAAAGGGGGAAAAATTCCAGAAGAAAAGTGTTAAGCTACACTAGACTATGTACTCTGCCTTATAATGCCTCCTTGCTGGAGATAACGGAAGCAATGGGTACCAAATGGATATCTGGCCAGGGACTTAAAAGGAACATGTGCATGTGAGGGCAGGGATGGTGATGAGTGACAGCTAACTCCTCATCTCCCACAGTGGGAAGAAAGTGGGTGATTCCTAACAAGGATAAATCAAAAGGAAGCAATATAAGCTAGGTACTTATATCCAAAGATCTGATCTCACTAAAATCAGGGAAATGATTGCTTCTAGAAGGAGAGAGCCAGAGAATATTATTAACTTCCATCAAGCTTCATACAGCCGTTAGACTCTTTAAACTGTGCACTCACGTGACTTGTTTAAAAAAAAAAAAAAAAGAATTTCAGAAATGCGCTGGTGCGAGCCAGGACCGTGAGCAGAAGCCACTCGTGCACTTTAAAACTGAGCTGTTAGAGAAAAGGCCCTTTCAAGTATTTTTGGCCATGCGACAGATGGCCTGGGCATGCCGAACCTCCTGTACCCGGCTCTCGGCTTTGGAGCCTCTACAGTGATAGCAGTACAGATGCAGGGGTGACATTTCAGAAGCCTGTGACCTGACTTTATTCTCTGCAGGATAACTGTGGGATGAGCCATTTATTGAAAAATCTAATTCTGAACATTTGGTCAACCACAAGGCTGAGGGGGCGGCAGAGGTGCCATCCAAATGGGTCTGGGTCACACGTAGGTATCACAAGGTCCCTTTGTGGCCTAAGTTATAATGCAGCCCAGGTCTTCAAAGCAAAGCCACATGGTGCCTATCTGAGGAGCCAGATAGAATTGATTCTCTTTTCTCCTGCTCTGCCAGACGGCTGGGATTCAGTCCAGGTGGTGGGTGGTAACGCCATCCTCTACAAGCTGCAAATGCAGACAGTGTTCCCTAAGCCAGCTGCCTGGCACCCTGTGGTGGAATAGCAGTGGCCCCCTTCCGAGATGAAGTTGCAGGCATGTGGCCAGCTACCAAGACCACGGAGCTGCTGCCATGCTCCCTCTGTGGTGGCTCTGAGCTCTGGCTGTGCTGCCAGTCCAAACTGCATTCATAGGCCTAACTTGCTGCTCACCAGGTGGGCGTGGCCGAGAGCAGGTGATTTCACCTTCAGAGGCTGCATTCCTGAGGTTGTGGCAAACATCCTACAAACTGATATGCACATGTTACTGAGCCCAGCATCTGCACCCAGTGGCCATTGGTTCCTGCAGATATTGTTACTTTCTTGCCTTAAAACTTTCATACCCTGGGCTGGAGAGATGACTCAGTGGTTAAGAGCGCTGCCTGTTCTTCCAGAGGTCCTGGGTTCAATTCCCAGCAACCACATGGTAGCTTCCAACCATCTGTAATGTGATCTGATACCCTCTTCTGCAGATAAAGTACTGAGATACAATAAATAAATATATAAATATATATATATATATATATTATTATTATTATTATTATAAAAAAAAAACTTTCATACCCTGTGTTCCCCGTCAGGTTCACTTCCTTTCTGCCTGGCCACACTTACTTTCTACTGTAGCTTATCTCATATTCAGCCACAAGAGCATTTTTCTCCAAATACTGTTTTACCACTGCCCATGCCTGCTGAGGAGTGCACTGTAGTTATAAGACTAAACTGTATAGCCTGTTATTAAAGGCATTGTGCAGCTGCCTCTTGCGTTTCCTCTACTCTGTCCAAGCAGGGACCTCTTTTCCTCTTCCACCTTTGTGGCTGCTGCCTCTGCTTGCTGGCTATGTCACAGTCCCCTCCCCCAAGTTCCCTTTTAAAAGTATCACTTAAGAACTGAGTTGAAAGAAAGCCCACTTTCTTCAAAAGCTTCCCATGACACTGCCACCTTAATCCGCCCTTTGCCTCTCTATGGCTCCTCACACTACAGGCAGCTCGGGCCTCTTGCACTTTCCCTGGCCAGCAGAGCCCCTGTGTGCTGCGGGAAAGGCTTTCAGGGTTTGGAGAGCTGATGGACTTGGATTTAAGTCCTGCCTCTGCAACTTCCCAGCTGAGAGATCTCAACCTGGTATTTCTTGCTTAGTGGTGCAAGAGGGAAAGTTGTAAACCATGAATGTTGTCATCAAGAGACACCACCAGAAATTAGTATAAAATAACTCACATATACGGCTGGAGAGATGGCTCAGCAGTTAAGAGCACTGGCTGCTCATCCAAAGGACCCGAATTCAGTGCCTAGCACCCACCTGGCAGCTCAAAACTGCCTATAACTGCAGTTCCAGGGGATTCGGTGCCCTTTTTTGCCTAGGGGAGCAGTAGGCATGCACGTGTGCTGCACAGACATGTATGCAAACAAAACACCTGTGCAATAAAATAATAAAAATAAAAATAAAGGCCTGGCTTGACCTTTAAAAGAAATAATTCGCATACATCACTCAGTATCGTGTCTGCTTTTAGCTGCTTAACTACTGTTTCTCTTGCCTCTGTTGCTTTCATGTATGTAGTTTGCTATTTATGACATAAGCCCGTTTAGTGTTGGCATACCTCTCTATGAGTCAGCATATGTCAAGTCATGCTATGGTATTAAATAGGCCCAAAGACTCAATAATCTTTAGGGGGAAAAAAGATTGAGATTTACTTCTTACCCTGTGAGTCAATTACGGATTAGAAGGACAGACCCTCCATTTCTTAGTTACCCAGGGAAGGGGGCTACTCACAGTTCTGTTACAACTCAAACAGGTCACACACCCAAGCCTGTAGTGGCACAGCAAAGTCTGATTCTGTAAGGTATCTGCAGAGACAGAATCAGGAACCTTTATCAGCCGTCCTCACAAGGGTCCTCAGGAGCTATGTGCCTGCAGGTGCCACTTTACAGCCTGTTGTCCCTGCCAGGGGTCTTGCTCTCCCTCATATATTTGGAATCTTGGTGATTGCAGACAATCTGTTATCCAAGGGCCCCTCCCTGCATCCCATCAGCCTGATATAGCCTAACCCCTTTTGTCTCAAGACTCAGCCACATCCTTAAGCCTGAAGAACAAAGAGAGGACACTTCAGCCTGTCTCGGCTTGAGCGTCTTCAGCTCTCTGAAGCAGGGACTCGTGGATGTGCTCACTCAGCAGACCGAGTACCTGTCAAGCCTTGTGTGTGGTGAGCATTGCT
Organism: Acomys russatus; assembly: GCF_903995435.1. NCBI lineage: Eukaryota > Metazoa > Chordata > Mammalia > Rodentia > Muridae > Acomys > Acomys russatus. Next base: position 39,170,047 of record NC_067140.1, on the reverse strand, counting down.
TCACTTAGACTCAGTGGGAACCAAGGCAGACATGGACCCTGCATGCTCAGACTTGATAGAGAAGACAGAAAACAGAGGTGCCAGAGTGTGCAGCTTAGAGTTCTGGCAATCTTGGGCAAGTTCCACACACTCTCTTATCAGTCTTACCCATCTGTATAGGATAACTACAATGAGGAAGACAGACGACCATATTACGCATTCAGAATGGTATTGGTATGCAGAAAGCCCATGTCACCTACAATTGCAACATCATGACCGTTACCCATGTTCACAATGGCAGTAGGTTTCAGAATGAGCTAATGGGGACTATTTCATATTTTCCTACAAGGGTCCTATTAAAATGGGTTATTTATGTTGCACATTACTCCTAAAGCTTCCTGAAGACTGCCAATTTCAGTGACACCTAGCCACGGTTGGTCACTGTGCAGGGTTTGACTAATCCCTTGTTATTGGCCATTTGTGCTGTTCTCACTGTCCTCCCTTGCTGTCCCCTGAAGTCGCAGCAGCATCTAATCCCTATCGAACATTCAAGGAGCTTTTCATTATGAAGGCTCAGGGGCTGGGAAGAATAACTGAATAGAAAGGGAACATTGTCAAGCAGAAAGAAAACGTCTAATGAGTCAGAAAGCCAGACTGAAGGGCAGCAAAGGAGCTTGCAGGTGTGATGCACTAGACTAGTCCCTGTGTGTGTCAAGGGTTAAATACTGGGTCACCGGGGATTGCGGGCGGGAGTGGGAAGGGAGAGTGTACACTATTCTCATGCATAAGGATACCAAAGCTCCACCTTGGATGACGTTCCTTATGAGCCTCCCATGTTATTTTTTTTAATGCAAGATCTCTTACTAGCCTGGAGCTCAGCAAATAGGCAAGGCTACCTAGCCAGTGAGCCCAGGCGTCTGCCTGTCACAGCCTCCCCAGCCCAAGGATTGCAAGCACACACTACCTGGCTTTTTAATGTGTATTCTGGAGAATGAACTCAGGTCCTCGTGCCTCCCTGGCAAACATGCTGACGACTAACCATCTCCCAAGCCTTGGGCTACTGTTCTTAAGGGAAAATATATCCCAAATCCCTCTGTACCTTCCCACCTCAGTCACCCAGACAGTGAGATGAATAATTGGACATGGAGGCCAAGGACACAGTTCTGTTAATACCCATGTATGCATAAAGTCACTTCTGTGGATCTACATCTGAGCCCCGTGGTCAGGATTGGTCCCATAAAGAAGAGCAAACCACTCCCTACTATCGCCCACCAGTCACATGACACCAGGATCCAGGCTACTCTAGGCCCATCCCACCTTTTACAAAAGTGTGCATATCAAGGTGGGGGGGGAGCACACCCCACCCAAAAATCTGACCTAATTAAATCCTGGCAGATGCTGGCCTGCTTCACGGCTGCCTGGTAGCTGGGTCTGCTTGCAGGCTCTGGCAGGGACAGATGCATCTGGCTTCACTGGGGTAATTAATATCACTGGCATGAGCCACAAATGATGGAAATGGCTGGAAGTCTGTTCTTTTCGTATCTAAGACACGAGGGAATTGGGAGCAAGGTACATCTTTCCTTCCTGGTTTTAAAAGGCTTAGAAGGGGTGGGAAAGGCATCAGTCCATCAGCAGCCAGTGAAGTACTCTTTTGTATTCCATTTGTAGGCCAAGCTGGCGGTGTTCAGTGGCTTCTGCAGGCTTTGAAATGGGATGGCTGTTTAACCACATCAAACGCATAGTGAAGTGAGGCCCCGTCTCATGTCTCATCGGAACTCAGCCTGCCACTGGCGGTACATCCGCTAATCCTGAAACAATAAGCTATAAGGAGAGGCTGCATGCTTTCTTGGATGGAAATGAATGGAGAGGCCTGAATTAGGCCGGTCCCAGCTCCTGCTTTAAGCTGGCATGGCGCCAACATGTTGAGCTTGACCCAGGAGGATTCATATCATGTGAAAAACTTAAATCGGGCCTGTCTGCCAGTGTGTATGGTCCTAATCCGCTAAATATTTCCAGATAAGAATGCACGTGGGGCCCTTTAGCTCCACAGATTCTACTAAATCCATGCAAATAAAGCCATTTCTGCCTTTTTTTGTTTTTGTTTTTGTTTTCAGGCAGAATTGATAATATCCCATTCATACATGAGTCGACCCAAATCCCTCAGGCAGCATCCCAAGTGCCTCGTGTGTCTTAACCTTCACAATCATTACCCCTCTGGGCTCTGGGGCTTGGCTCCCCTGATGTAACATCAGAAGGGTTTTCACATAAAGAACTGTCTTCCTCTTTGATTAGCTACCTATGTGCAACAAGAAACCCTGTCTGTATCCACCTGTAAGAATTTGAGCCCCAAAGAGAATTGCCTTGAACCCTGCCTGCCAGTCTTTACAGCCTTCTGCTCTCAGGAAAATTAAAAGATAGAGATCTGAATGAATGGGCTTTTCCCCCTTTTAAGGGAAGTACTCCTGACTGTATTAGAACATCCTTTTCCCGAAATTTTTACTTTATTTCTCAGGGAGTGGTTGGTTGGTTGGTTGGTTGGTTGGTTGGTTGGTTGGTTGGTTTCATTTTCCACAATCCAAGAATGAAGATAACCTTTTCAGGGTTATTAAAAAGAAAAAAAAGAACACATGAATCTTTAGTCCCAGCACTCGGAGGCAGAGGCAGGAGGATCTTTGTGAGTTCAAGGCTAGCCTGGTCTACAAAGCAGGCCCAGGACAGCCAACGCAACACAGAGAAACCCCATCTTGGGGGGAAAACATGAACAACCTTTTTTATTCAACAGTATTTCTCAGACATCCCTGAGTTACATGCTGATAAACAGGCCGAGCATCACCCTATATTGGTCAGTGTGGACTCAGGAGTCCTTCTATCTGGCCACCAGTCTTGGCTTTATGGGCCTAGAATCTGTGTGAACTGTTGTAAACGTACAGCTTTTCTTCGTGGGAATTCCCCCATCAGTGACATGAAGGTCACACCCATCCTACTGCATGCAGAGTCCTTAGTGACTGGGGCTTTTCAGATGCCTTAGTCACCCCCACTGCTGGCTTTGTTGGTGCTGCTACAGTTGAAGCTGTTGCTGTCTTTGTCATTATTGCTATAGAACAAAGTTGTTGCTCAAAATGAAACCATACCCACCATGGTCCCTGTCCTGTGGGAGGTAGGCACTAGAGAGAAGAGAATAGTGAGAGGGTAGTGTGCTACAAGGAAAGAGAACCAGTTATTGGTGGAGACAAATAAGGGAAATTTTCTTCATCAGGAATCTCATGGAAAGCTTCCTGTGGGACTAGAGATGGATGGATGGAAGGATTCTCATAAAATGATAATTATAGAAAGTACCTCTAGTTTAACCATCCCATGACAACTGCCATTATTTTAATGTGTAGCTTTCTAACTTTGTGTGTGTGTGTGTGTGTGTGTGTGTGTGTGTGTGTGTGTGTGTACACAAAAGAAATGTGCATTCACACACATTTTTTTTTAATCATCATCAAAAATGGCATCCTGGCTTCACAAAATATAGATTCAGTAGCGTGAGCTCTTTGGCCATGCGGTGAATGTCACACTGCTGACATTTCTCTGGGTCAGAAGTCAAGACCAACTTCTCAGCTGAGAGCTTCAGGAGCCTTCTAGCTCCTGGGTCTCATGTGCTTGTCTGCCCATCACTCCTGCCCTGTGAGTCAGGATGGTTCTGCCAGAGGCAGGCCTCTAGGACCCCCCCCCCCCCACCTGACAGCATTGCTGCATGGCCTGTAACTGGGCTGCCGTCTGTCTGCAGAGCTGCTTTCCAGCATCCAGGCTCGTGGCAGTATGCGCTCATCTTGGGCAGTGGTCCCCAGAAGCTCTTTGGCTGTGTCTGAACCCGTGATTTGGGTTTGTGATACACATTGATGACACGTATCTGGAATGGAAGCCTGTGTTTTTGCATATGAGGAAAATTGAAACCACAGGCGCATCGCCTTCTTTCTTAGAACACCACTCATGTCTCTATTACCCGCACACTGAAGGAGCTCTGTTAAAGGCTGTGCTCTGAGGCTCATAAAGACCCCACATTTCAAGAGCTTCTTGGAAGATGACTTGTCTGTCCTTGTATTGCTGAAGGCTCAGATCACTAAAGTCACCTTTAAAGGAGATATTTTTATGGACTCAAAACAGGAAAAAAAATCAATGCTTGTGCTGTGTGAATTGCTCTGCAGCTTGCTCTCCTCAGTGACTCAGTAACTGGCAGGCTCGTCCTTCAGCTCTGTGATCTGATTGAAGGCTTCTCTGTGCTCTTGGTGAGGGCCCCATTAGCATACTGTTAGGGCTGCCAGATGCTTTGGTTCCTACTCTGTGGCCACATTCTGGCTCATCCCAGCCACAGCCTAGTGGAAGTCTAAGATCCAAGAGTTGGCCAGTTTAGCCACCTTCTCAGTGTGTCCTCACTAGGTAGGGAGAGAAGGGGGCTCTTCAGTGTCTCTTCCAAGAGTGCTAAGTCCACTTAGAGGGTCCCCTATCCTAACTCCATCGCGCTGCTGCACCAGCATTAGCGCCTCAGCATACGAAGCTGGGCGCGGCACAGACACTAAGTCCTTAACAGGCAGCTTGGGACTGAGGATCAGGGAGAGCATGCCATCGAGAGACTGGCTGGCAGGGGATAACATCAGACCTGGCAGGATGGTGGTGCAGGAGGATGACAGAGAGGGATCACAGTGTCATGGAAAGAGAACTTTTGGCACTGCATGCCATCTCAGCCACTAGCTGTGGATTTGAAAGATTTTCTTGTTTTCTCCCCATCTTGCTTGTTTTTCTCCATCAAAGTGGGCCGATGGTGTTCACTCCAAAGGTCCCCACTGCTGTTCTTCTCTCAATCCGTGAAGAAATCACTGCGGATCCATCGTGTGTGTGTCACATGACAAACTGTGTTACGTAGGGAAATTAAGTTAAATCCATGCCTATTCTGGAAACTGGGTATGGGGCAGGACCACATCCTGGACTGATGCATGCATGTCCTGCCAAAAGGCCCAGGAAGATAGACACCTGAAACATTCAAAGAATCGAGAACAGTGGCGTTGGACTACAAGCGTGAATCCTCTCCAGAAAGGTGTGTGGTGCAGCCCTCCCAGTCCCCATGTGGTGCCGCTTTTGGCATTACTGAGGTTTAGATGAAGTCTTGAAAAATAGAACCCTCATGTCAGAATTAGTGTTCTTATAAGGTGAGACACTGGGGGCCTGGAGAGGTGGCTCAGGGTTAAGAGCACTTGCTGCTCTTGCAGAGGACTTAGCTTTAGTTCCCAGCACCCCTGTGGCAGCTCACCTGTAGCTCCAGGGCCAGGACCCAGGGCCTTCTTTGGGCTTCCTAAAGCATCCATATGCATGTGCACATTCGTACACATACATGCATGCAGACACACTTGTACTCATTAAAAAAATAGTTCTTTTTAAGAAGTTCTTAGTTCTTTTTAATTTAAATTTTTAAAAAAGAAGGCCATCTCAGTAGATGTGTCCCTCCTGGTCCCTTACAGATAAATGAAAGTTAAGTCAAGAAATTGTGGGAACAGAGTTCCATAACAGAACTGGGAGAAAGAGGTATTTTAAATTTTTTTTTACGTGTGTGTGTGTGTGTGTGTGTGTGTGTGTGTGTGTGTGTGTGTGATGTTTCTTAAATGCCAAGTTGCAGTTAGGCCTTGAAAACGGGAAACAGATTCAAGGGTAAAAGTGGACTGAGTGATGAAACCAAATGCTAGGTTTCTTTTGAGTCCAGAAATGGACTTACCTACCAAGTTATCGCATGATAAACACACAGCCAGAAGCTAGCCTGGCCACCAGCAGGCCCCTCACCATTGTGTCTTCACTGCTGTCCAGGTGGTGTGGTTTTCTCTTAGAGCTTGAGGCGAGCAAGCCTGCTTTCAGCCTAGAGTCATTACATCACATCTTTATGTGTAAGAGGGCAGTTCTGACAGTGGCTGAAGGTAGGTGGTCGATGATCCTCTCCCTTATTTTTATTTTTATTTTTTTGGTGTCTCTTTAAATTAATTTTCAATTAGGTATTGAAGGGACAAAGTATAAAATCAACTAACTTGCAATTAATTTCAACAGTAATTATGCAAAAATTCTAGGAATGTGAAAGATGGGGAACATGGAATAATTAGTTGTGGGTTTTTTCACTACTGTAATTACAATGATGAATATGCATGAGACCACTTAGGAAAGGAACTCACAGTAAGCAGTTGTGTGTAATTAAACTTTTAGCTGGCAGTGTTGTGTTGTAGTCTGCCCAAACAAATATTCTCCAAAAATACAAAGTCACGTTGCCATTCTTCTTCCTTTATTAATTTTGTGGGTGTCTAGTTTCTTTGAGCCGCTGGTATGCCACGCATGGCTGTCCAGGGTCTGGCCTGAACAATAACATGGAAGGTTTTTATAACAAGAAAATTGAGTCAGTCTTTCTATGGATACCACTTGGTTTCAGTTCACACGGCCATTAAAGACCTCTCCTTCGGTGGGCATTCATTTAGGGTATCCTTATGTGTGATAGAGATTGGGGTGCAGCCACACTATAATAATCAGAGCCCCTCCCATGGTGGAGCGTGTGTTCACCGTTGAGGTGTTATCGTACCATCCTCTGTGCAAGCCTGCTCGGTTACTCACCGGCTAAGCAGCAGGTGGACATTTGCACCCTGGTCAGGTCATTTTAGCACCAAGATCACTCATTCAGTATCCTGTTTACCCAAGCAGAGAGAAAGAAGGAACGCATTTCAGTCTCCACTGGAGAAGACAGATGGCATCTACAACTCCCTTCTTTCCCAGAGTCACGCTTCTACTGCAGACAGGCGTGTCAGCAGTGCCCAGCCAGCAAAGCCAGGCCCTGAGCAGGAGTTGTGAAGAATCACAGCAGAGCGGTTGGTGAGGGTGTGTGTCAGTAGTAGCTGTGGAGCCACTGATATCTACTGAACCCTTTCACTCTTTGCCAACCTCTGTGCTGTCCTTAGCAAACACTTCCAGAGACAGATGTTGTTATTCAGCATTTTACTGAAAACCGAGGCTCAGAAGTTTAAGTAACTTGCCAGGGTGGCACAGCTTGTGATTGGAGGAGCCAGAGTCCACACTCAAGGCGGAACATCGGTGTATCACCTACAGGGATATAGGCTACATACCCTAGGTAGGAAAATGTCCCAACAGAGGTTGTCTTCAGTCTTGCTCCATACTCTAAAAACCAAAATTTGAGTTAGGAATCTTGAAAATGGCCCCCTGGCTGTGTCTGAGGTGATATTTGAATAGGTGCAATGAACTTTCTAGAATCCTCAGAGGAAAGAAGGAGAGCAGTGTGACTTGTGTCTTGAGTTTACCATTTCTGAAGATCTAGGCCCCAGGAGGCTGTTCTACCTGGGCCCCCTCTCTTTGAGGTCATTGGCCACCTTCTAGAATAGTGTGTGAGTTCTGCGGTCAATCACAGGTCACCACAGGGTCCAGCCTAGGCTTCAGTGGGTGCTGGCTGCGCAGCCCTTCTTCAGTTCTCATTAAGCTCGATGGTTTTCAGTCCTTTAAAAAAAATGACAAAGGGGGAAAAAAAAAATCTCATCATAGGCACGCTACCAGACTGCCATTAGCAGAACGGGGAAGAACCTTTCGCCAAGTGAAGCAATTTCCTTGTTCTGTAATTAAAGCAATTTGGGAGCTGAATGTATTGATGAGCAAACCTACTGAAGTGAGACAAGTGGTTTTCAGTGAGCAAGCGTGTCAGAGGGAAATCAGAGGGTCTGTACAGAAGGCCCTGCCGGGCTCCCCGACATAAACCTGCTATCACAAGGGGGAGCAGCTCTGCACCATCTTTGTAATGCTGTGCTGCGGGCAGCAAAACAGGGGTACTGGGGTGCAGAGAAGCAAGCAGTTTTCTCCCTGCAGATAGAAGCCCGCCAGCCAGGGGCCAGCTGTGTACACTCTGCTCACCTCTCCACTGAGCGCAGGCTTCTCCTGACCTTGCCCATGTTTGTGTTTTGTTGTTGTTGTTGTCCTTAAAGGGTGTTTGTTTTTGTGGGGTTTTTCCCCTCTGATTCTGACCTTAAGGAAAGTTTCCCAGGAGCTTGGTTCAGTATTTGGGGCGTGTCCTATCAGCACGTTACAGAGGTACCCCACTAGGGATAAAGCTCCAGATTGACCTGGTCTTGTGCACCCCAGCCCTGATGCATAGCAACATCCTTCCTCTGAACTCCCACCCCCCCCCAAGCTCTGTTCCCTCTTCACTCATAAGTGACCAGAATTTTCTAAATCTAAAATACATGTTTTCCAAGCTCCAGTGGGACTCAAGATCAATATTCTGTTCCTTCAGCATTTGCTTTATTCTTGATTCTAACAAAACCCATGGATTTAGGGTAAGTTAAGGCAACAAAGCCCTGATCTTTTCTGTAGCTTCTCTGAGCAGCGGGGATTCTTGTCTTCAGCAGTGCCTTGCCATAGTCCACAGGCACCAGCAGGAACCCCTTAGGCCAACAGTGGCCACGCTTTCCCTAGGATGAGAGCCCAGCATTCTGCCCCAGAGACTCCTCCTCTCCTTCCCCTCTTTGCTTGCTGTAAAGTGACTGTTGCGGAGTGGGAAGTCACAGGCTTCACAGGGTTAACCTGCAGTTGTTCCCGCCTGCAATGTTGAACAGGTTCAAGGGCTATTCATACACCTTGGGGCACACGGGCAGAGGATGGGGAGTGCACGTGTGTAGAGCTATATGTGACTGGGTGCATGTGCACCTTGGAGCGTAAAGGAGAGATCACAGGGTCTCAGGTGCTGAGTTCAAGTGCTGTCCACCTTGATTTTTAATACATGTTGTTCACTTTTTAAATCTTAGTTTGAGTGGTGGGGCGGGCACACAGATGCCATGGAGTGGGGATGGAGGTCAGAGTACACTTTGGAGGACTCTCTCCCTCTACTGTGTGGGTCCCAGGGATCTAACCCAGTCCTCAGACTTGGCAAAAGGTGCTTTCAGTCCTGAGCCATCTTGCCAGCTTTCACCTTGTTTTTTGGAGAGTCTGGGACCTGGAGCTCCCCAATTATGCTAGGCTGGCTAGCCAGTGAGCCACTCGGATCTACCTATGTCTTCTTCCCCAGCCCTGAGACTAAATGTGTGTGTCACTGTGCAGTTTTTACTGGGTGCTAGAAATCAAACTCAGTTCTCGTGCTTGAGTGGCAAATGCTTTGCCAACTAAGCTGTCCCCTTAGCACCTTACAAGGCATCTTTGATGCACAAGAAGAAGCGACAATGGTGGGAACGACACAAACAACTTTAATCTTTGCATTAGACTCAGAATGGGGGCTGGGGAGATGGGTGGCTCAATGGTTAAGAGCACTGGCTGCTCTCCCAGAGTACCCAGGTTCAATTCCCAGCACCCACATGGCAGTTGACAACTGTCTGTAACTCCAGCCCTAGGGGATCCAGCACCCTCACAAAGACGTGTTTGCACACAAAACACCCAAACCACATAAAACTTTAAAGATAGACTAATAAATAAAATATTTTTTTAAAGACTCAGAATGAAAAGTTCTCCTGAACCAAAGGAGTCGGGAAGACTCGCCAAGTCTCCTTTTACTCTGTCAGAATCTTTATAGATTAGCAAGAGTAAGCAGCTTGTTTATCCGCCTTCAAACGCGATGCTTCAGAACAGCTGGAGTTTAGGTCTGTCCTGTTGAGATCACAAGGGAAGTCTGTAATCATGACTGATGATGTGTTTTCCTCCTCTGAAGCCCATGAAAAATGCAATTAGCAGAGTCTGCCTTTATCTGCTGCATGTGTGTGTTCAATTAGTGCCGTTGGATGGACATGGATACTACTGCGGGGGCCTTGCAGGGATGAACTGAGACTTGCAAACTCCAGGCACACACGTGCGTTTCAGTTGGCATGAGCCTGTTTATGCCCCTGCCTGTGAATACCTCGCCCTGGCCAGTGTAGATTTTGTGTTGGTGTGAACAGCAGTGTCTCCTTGTTATGCTGGGGGAAAAAATCTGAGCAGAAGGGAGATTTGATGTATGAAAACAACAGAATTAAGCTAGACACCCTTGACTTTTGGTCAGGAGTAATTCCTCATTTGCTCTGACTCGGAGATTCTTAAATGGGAGAGAAAGCTCATCGGGAGTCCAGAAAATTAAATCCTTATTAGAGAGAGGAATATTCGTTCATGAAATCTTGAGTGGTGCTACTAATGCCTATAATAGCCGATGCTGTATGTGGTAAGAGTCAGGGCTGCTGGGAGATCATAAACCCATAATTTAAGGCTTATTATTATGGATTGGCTTTGCAGATATTATAGTGTTGCGTGTGTGTGTGTGTGTGTGTGTGTGTGTGTGTGTGTGTGTGTGTGTGTGTGAAGCTGAGGTTGGTGTTTAGAAGAGAAGGGGACAGGCTATCACCACGGCTAAGATGAGAACCCAGTCCCTGAGAAGTTCAGAGTCTTCTTGACGGGAAGCTACCAGCATCAGTAACTCCACACGGAGAGCAAGTCGTGCCTTTGTGTGTATCAGGGCGTTGAAGTGGAGACTGGGAGCACAAGATGTTTATTTCTAAATGGAGAGCTTGGGGAAATGTCGTTGAGAAATATCAGAGAAAGCATGGCTCACTGACCGTTTGAGCCCTGGGGGTTGACCAGATTGAGAGCAAGGAGAGCTGGGAAGGATATACCAGGCTAAGAGAGCAACAACCCTCTCTCAGGGAACTTAGATAAAGACATACCTGGGGGTCCTATAATGGTAAGACCAGCCTCACTCCCAGCTCTTCTCAAACATAATTTCATTTTGTTTCTGGATCAGGGTCTTAAAGTTTGGGATTCCACAAGTGGCAGGGACTCCATTGTCATTTAAAGGCCTATCTGGGGAGAGAGTCAACCACCAGACCACAAGGCCACTTGCAGAGCCGCTAATAGACAGAATTCAGGTCCTTGTGAGTTGCTGAAGTGAAGGCATCAGCTCCTCCCTGGCTGGCTGTTGACCAGAGGTCCCGTTTCAACAAATGACAACATATCTGCACAAAAGACACCTGGGGCTGGGAAATCCAAATTGAATATGAAGCATCTTCTGGAGGCAAGACACTCACAAAACAAAGAAAAACATTAAAACATGGAGCTGGGGGTTTATAGGGTAGCAAAGATTACATAAATCAGTCTAAATGCTCTCCCCATGGACAAAGTTGGAATAACTTGAGCAACAGAATAAATAGTACCTTTGTCTGTCTCATGCTACTGTAACCAAATGCCTGGCAATGGGTAATGATAACAAACAGAAATATATTCTCTGGAGGCCAGAAGTCTTAAGATCTGGGGGTCCTCGGTTGCATGCCTAATGAAGACTGATCCCAGCTTCCAAGATGACACAATGCATCCCCCCCTTTTTTTCCCTAGAAATGGAGAATGCTCTGTGTCCTTGGGTGGCAGTAGGGCATGCCCATCAAACAGTGCATAAAACATCTTTCCAAGGGCCTTATCCACACTCACAGTAGAGCCCTTAAAGGTCCTGCCTTTAAATACTGTCACATTGGTGACTAGTCACACCTGAATTTGCTGGGGACAAAGTCAGAGGACAGTGTTGGGGATGTGGCCCAGCTGATAGGAGCACTTGCCTCTCAAGTGATACTGGATTGTTGCTGAGAGAGTAAGATAAAATGCACGAGTACATCGAATGTCAAGAACGAAAAGTGTGCAAGTACCGAAAGTACAGAGAGGGGGTGAGTACATACTCCTGGCAGAAATTTTCCAGTGAATGAAAAACAGAAGCAAATGAATGAAGGAAATTGAAAACAATATCACCATGGGAACAACACAGTAATAACTACAGGTAAGATCCTTGATAAATGCTAAAATTAGTGGGGGAAAGCTGAATCAGAATCAGGATATTTGCATATTAAAGGCTTTCCCTCAAGATAATTAGTAACTACTGAGAGGAAATGAGTTCCAGGCCAGCCTGCATTACAGAGACATGGCACTGTGTCTGAAGTCAGTATTGTTGTGCCTTATTGAGGTGTAGTGTTTTAAAATTACAGATATCTGTGAATGTCTGGACTATTTATGGTAGTCTATACGAAAAAGGGGGAAAAAACGAGCAAAACAAATATAGGAGCTAATTGTTGCCTGTAGGGAAAGGTGGTGGCTGGAAGGCACATAGGAGAAACAGCTTACCTTTCTTGCTTTTCCAGCTTTGAAAAGTACATGCATAACCTACCCAGAAAATAACTATCTAAGGGAGTTCTGAAGTCCCCAGTTGTCCCTTGTCTGTCCTGTAACGACTCCTCCCCAGTAATAATGACTGGGCATCTTTTGCCTGTGCTTAGTAAATATTTAATGAGCAAAGAAGTGGCTCTGTGTTAGCCATCCACACAGTTCACTCTCCTATCACCGGATCCTTGTGCATCTGTGGCCCTCTTCCTGTAAAGGCCAGCTCGGGCCCTCAGTCAGCAACAGAAAGGCTTTGATTTTTTTTTTTTTCACTTGCTTGTTTTATGCAGCCTGTTAATGTTTAAAATGTGTGCGTGAACCCCAGCCTGACTTGGTTGTCTGGAGGGCTTTCAACAGGGATACATGGATTCTAAAGCTGCCCCAGGGAAACTTCGATCCCATTTCCTTCTTAAAGAATCAAGCAGATAATATTGAATCCCTCATAGCCCCAGACCCTGTAGTTACTCATCTATTATGGAACAGTCAGGTCCTGTCACCTGCTGCCCAGGAGGTCCCCTACTGTTGGAATGAAGTCTGAAGCACCTTGTCTTCGAGAACATTAAAATGCCCCACCACGCCACCAAGCCGTCTTCTCAAGAAGCATAAATATGAAACATCCAAGGAGAAGACAGAATTGCTCAAACAGGCAGTACTGCCCAGCCTCCCAGGGAGATCATGGCGGCAGAGCAGACAGCCAGATTAATCTTTCAAGGCCTTCAGAGCTGGTATTGAGACCAAGCTGGCTATTTGCTGTAGGAACATTTTAGTAGCTTGCTTCAGAGACAGCAAAAGAAGCCACAGCCAGGCAGGCAGCAAGCTGCATTCTTGTAATCCCAGTGCCCAGGAAGCAATGGCAGGAGGATCGGGGGTGTAAGACCAGCCTGGGCTGCATAGGTGGACTGTCTGTCACAAAACAGGAGAAAAACTGCCAGTGGAGAAGAGATGATACATTTGATTCTTGATTTCTTTCTTTCTTTCTTTCTTTCTTTTTTTCTTTTTTCTTTTCTTTTTTTCTTTTTTGAGTTTTGTTTGGTTGATTGTTTTGTTTTGTTTTTTGAGACAGGGTTTCTCTGTGTAGCCTTGGCTGTCCTGGACTCAAACTCACAGCAATCCACCTGCCTCTGCCTCCCAAGTGCTGGCATTAAAGGCGCGCGCCACCACTGCCTAGTGATCCTTGATTTCTTGATGTCTCTGTTTCTTTACACTGATAGTTCTATCTCTTGGCCATGGTTGCCATCGTCGGCACGCTAGAGTAACTTTTGAGAATTAGCTCATATTTGGATGGTCATAGTCTGGGATTCGTGAGTCTTCAACTCATATTCGTGGCTATGGTACTTTGACAGTGGAGCACAAAAGTGGCCGAAGGCAACAGTCACAAACGAATAGGTACGGTGGTATATCAATAAAATTTTCTTATTTTTAAACACACACACACACACACACACACATACACACACACACACGGCCAGACGTTTTCATCCCTGGCTAGATCATGGATGCAGGAAGGCGTATGTCCCAAAATTCAGGTTGTAGAAGACTAAACGGGAAGATTTTAGAGACCTCTCATAGCCAGTGTTGGGAATTTGGGTTGCTTCTCCTAGGCCGTAGAACAGGGTATATGCCGTGAGTTTAATTTCTTCTGAAAAAGAACTTTCCAGACAGAGTGTGAAAAATGTAGAGATAGTGTAAAGAAGGACAAGACAGGAAGTTGAGGGGCTAGCTAAGGGGTTTACGTGGTGCCAGGCAGCCAACAGCGGTCACTTAGAAGCAGAATGAGGAAGACAGGGGTGGGGGTGGGAGAGGTAGGGGGTGGGGGAGGTGGGGGCGCTGAGGTGAACATAAATGAAAGTCCCCACCCAGAGTAACACCAGAGCCTCCGTGTTGGGACTGGAGGGTATTTGTTCTCTCGGCAGTCACTAATGAGATTTTCTTTACATTGACTTGGCCTGACTTAGATTTTTCTCTCCCCAGTTTATAGTGTGAGCCTTTGTACCCTTCAGTACTATCTGCGGGTGATTATACCATACTCCCCAAATGATCAAAGTACCCCGCTCCCGAATCATGCAGGAGTTAGCATATTCTGCCCTGGCCGCTGTCACAGAAGGTTCAATAAACCATTGCATTGTAGCTCAGCAAGCCTTATTACTGGACCAGAAACCAACTGACCATTGAGTTTAAAGAATGTCTGCTAAGCATTTAATTTTACAGCTTCCACCAAACACTCCAGGTAAATAGATACAGTAAGCAATAGAAATCGTAATTCCGCACAGTCCTTACTCAGCGAATTCTGGGAGGCACAGATATTCATTTTCAGTTGCTTGCAGGAGCAGCTGAGATTGTCCTGAGAGGACCAGGGTTGCTGAAGCTCCACCCTGCTCAGAAGAGGGGCTCCTCTCTCCGAACTCTCCCCTTTGATGCTAGTGGGTCAGTTCATTTCAAGTCTACACATCTCCTGTGCAGTCGTTCACTGACTTTTTTTTACTCTTACTTTGTTTAAGGCCATTTTGTGGTCTGCAGTGGGAGAGGTGGCAAGGGACTCCAGCTCTCCAGGCCCACAGCACTCTTCCCTTGATGTTTTTTTAAGTGATTACATAATTGCACAGAGTTCTGAAAAGGCCACCCAGGCCCTGCCTCCCAATTACCCTCATCAGGAAGTCTTGGAAGCAATCTGAATTCCCATTAAAAAAAGAAAAGTCCTCTTCCACCTTAAACAGCCAATTAAATGCCTTCCCCTCCAGCCAGTTCTGTCACTGCCCTGGGCCTGCTTCTTGACTGAGAGGCCATTAGCCAGCTGCCTCCCTGGGTTGTCTCGAGACTGTTCGTCCACACAGCTGACTAGATCCAGGGGCACAGAGTCTTCACGGAGGAGCTCAAGCTTTCCCTCTCCTCAGGACTTGTCCTTAGGATGAGCAGGTCAGAAGTCTATGGGGAAAAGGGTTCTGTCCAGGGTGGTGGCTCCCTTGGTATAAAGTGCTTGCTGGGCAAGCATGAGGACCTGAAATTTGTGCACACTTGCAATCCCAGCACTGAGGAGGGAGAGAAGGGCAGATCCCAGGGCCTTGCTCACCAGCCAGCCTAGCCTACCAGGCCCAGGCCAGTGGAAAAGCCTGTCTCAAAAATGTGAAGTGAGCAGCGGTGAGGAACAGCTAACGTTTCCCTCTGGCCTCTACATGCACACATGTGCATCTGCGCGCGCACACATGCCGACACACACTATAAAAAAGAAAAAAATGTATATAAAAGGAAGTTGGTGAAGGATGCTCATTGGCAGTTTCTGTGGAGCTCCTGGTTTGAGGAGAGGCCTGCTCCCATTTTCCCAGAGGGGCATACATTGGGGAGGGGGTGGGGGTTGGAGGGGATCAGCGCTGGAAATTCTTTTCCCCTGAGAATGGCTGACAATCCAGGGAGATATCTGCCAATGTTGGCCTTCCATCCTTGGACTTTCTTCTCTCCCTCTCCTCCTCCTCTGCCTGCCCTCAGTCACATTGGAGGTCTAATCTCTTAGCTCTCGGGGTCCTTCAGCAGTCTGTGGAGCCATCTTGACAGCCAGCCCCCGCCATCACCACCCACTTCCCTTTGACTGGGGGCCTAGGTGGCACTGGTTATGGTCTGATGCTCTGCAACCCCAATATCCCCCTCCCCTTTCAGGTAATTTTAG
The DNA here is from genome assembly GCF_903995435.1 of Acomys russatus. Lineage (NCBI taxonomy): Eukaryota > Metazoa > Chordata > Mammalia > Rodentia > Muridae > Acomys > Acomys russatus. Next base: position 39,154,248 of record NC_067140.1, on the reverse strand, counting down.
CAACTTGGGTTGCCATGGTGATGGTTCAGTGGGATTTTCGTGGCTCCCTTTTGATTCAGTCATTTGCTGGTCTGCCCTTTAGATTAAGCTTTTTCAATCCGCATCTAAATCAGGACAGGAGATGTGCTTGGAATAGGGATCCAGGGAGGCGATGAGTCCCTTAGGAGGTTTGTTTGAAATAGGAAAGTCAGCGTGAGTGAGGGGATGCCCTTGCTTTACAGTGGCCAGGACAGTGCCTTGAGGCTTGTGGCTGTGAGAGAACGTGCAGGCAGAGGTCATAGTAGGAGTGCCTGAGAGGTGCCACCTCAAAGCTTCAAACGCTGCTGGATGTGGGCTCTTACAATTTCACTCAGCTAAGTTATAGTTGACTGTTCATATTGACTCTGGTGGCTGCAGCCTTTGAAAGCCAGTTGTACAGATGAAGTCAGAGGGACGACTCTTCTAGTTCTAAGTCATCCATCTAGTTCCTGGGAAACAAGGCAGGATGTTAACCCCTCCCCCAAACTCCCAGAGCTGGACTGCTGGGCACCCTGCCTCCTTTTAACCAGATACACCTGTCTTTATAGTCCCCTGATCCTCGCAGTCAGTGTGATGCGAGGCGGGACTGAACAGTGGCCTGACCACGGTTATGCAGGGGGAGGAAAGATAGGGAGACAGAGGGAATAAACTGACCTTGTGTGAAAACACAGCTCTGACCTACAGCCTGCTGCAGCCAACCCAGGAAAGCAGTTTGCTCTGGCCTGCTCTAGTACAGACTGTGCAGGCAGACTGCTGTCTCTGAAGCAGTACAAGAACCCACCAGTAATCCCAGTAACAGTGGGTCCAAGTCAGCAAGGCAGGAGTGGTGCCTGACAGCATGTCTCACTGTCTCTGCTTCCAATTAAGGAGCAAGTAGAAAAAGGCAGACTTGCTCCCTTGACTGATTACGCAGTACTCCTCATGTCAGTGAGAGCGTTAGCCTCTCTGCACCAGCAAACCACTCAGTACACACACACTCAGCACACATACACACACCACTCGGTACACACACACTCAGCACACATACACACACCACTCGGTACACACACACTCAACACACATACACACACCACTCGGTATACACACACTCAGCGCACATATACATGCCACTCAGTACACAAATACGCACACCTCAGTACACACACATTCCATACACACACTCAGTACACGTACACCATCCAGTATACACACATACCATTCAGTATACACACACACACACACCACTTGATATATACACACTCAGTGTAGACACACACACACACACACACACACACACACACACTGGGGACATTGGCTTGTTCCCTTCCTATTTTCATTTGAGCAGTCTTCTTCACTTCCTTCACTCGAGGTGAAATCAATACTCTGATGGAAGGTGCTTCCTGAGTAGTGCTGTGCTTGTCACACACACACACACACACACACACACACACACACACACACACACCTGGAGCCCTGGCCTCCTACATGTTAATAAATGCTGGCATAAAAACAGTGGGAAGATGCCACGTAAAGAAGGCACAGAAAGGATTTACTTAGTTCACATACACAGGGACACCAGGAGGCCAGCGGGAGGTGCCAGGTCCAGTGGGGAAGCAGCATGGTATCCCACAGAGGAGAGGGAACCCTATGCTGGGTGCTAGGCTGGCCCCTCTGCTCGCAGTCTGTGTGTGTCTCCTCCCTGTGTGGTGCTGACCTCCCCAGGCGGCAGAGCCAGCTACCCTTCGGTTTAGCCCAGTGGAAGCAGCAGGAGGTCAGAGAATAGGAACACCGAAAAGAGACGGGCATGGTGGCGCACGCCTTTAATCCCAGCACTCGGGAGGCAGAGGCAGGCAGATCGCTGTGAGTTCGAGGCCATCCTGGTCTACAGAGTGAGTCCAGGACAGCCAGAGCTACACAGAGAAACCCTGTCTCGAAAAAACCAAAAAGAAAAGAAAACAAACACCGAATGGTCAGAATGTAGCACCTGCTGATACTTGTGTCCCTGTCAAGTGGCCAGCCAGAAACCTCTTAGGTCTCTCACATCCTGGAATATTCTAGAACCTGTATCCTCGGCCTTTCAAGCTTAGGCTGCCACCAGCTTCCTGCTGTCTCCCTATGAAACTGCTTTTCTAATCTGGGAGTTTGTGGGACCCAGCGTTTGCAGGGCCTGGACACTAGACAAAGTCATAATGAGTACTGTGTTCGTGGCGAATATACACAACCTGTGGGAAAGCACTGGATGAGGGACCCTTGGAACCTGAGGACCACGATCACAAACTGGGCTTCTACCCTTGAAGGGTAGGAAGTTCTGGAAAGGCTGGGGAGGCAGCAGAGCCAGGCGCAGGCTGCAGGTCCCCATGCCAGGTCAGCGTAGTCACAAGGGGAAGAAACTGTACTTCCTTCACACTCCTGGATGATACATAGATGGTCCCAGGAAGGTATGTCATACATGTAAGAGGATTATTCTAGAAGAATGGAATCGTGTTCTGATACCAAACACCTGTCTTCTCTATAACCCTGAGCTGATTCAGCCATGGATAGGTTTTTAATGTCTAATTTTCCCCCTAATACAGACAATTGAGCCCAGGGCCTCACACATGCTTATTTAAGCTCTGCCTCTGAACAGGCCGCAGCCCTGGTTTTCCAGGCTCTGAAACAACACTCTTGACAGGCTTGGTCAATGAAACTTATTTTATACTGCTTGTTTTCTCTACATGTGGATTACATGGGCCTGAGCACTAGTTTCAGCTCCATCACTTCTGTGCCATGTGACCTAGGATGAGCTTCTTACCCTTGAATCTAAATGAAGAGTCGTTGAGGGGCATGTCCCATCAGATGTGCCAAGCCTCTGCCACCCTCCCTCAGGAAGTTAGGGATGAGCAAGAGATTACACTCTACCCTGATAAGATTCCATTCCAGGGGAAAAGAGGGACAGTTGATACAGTGTGTGACAGTGAGTGATGACAGTGGGGCCTGGGAATTTACCCACCAACCCAGTCTGGGGAGAAACTGTGAGGCTGAAAGTGGGTGCTGCTTAGACACCTAGTGTCCTGAAAAAACTGAAGGGAACCCAGTGTGTAGCAGCAGGAGTCAGAGAAAGACAACGCTGAGGGTCAGAGCCACCACGGGAACAAGAATTGTCGGGCCTGGAGGCCAAGTGAGGGCTCTCACTTAGTGCTGAGCATGTGGGAAACCACTGAGGGTTTTGAGCTGAGGACTGATCTGAGCAAGTGCATTTGTGTCTTTGTTTGTTTTTGTTTTTCTAGACAGGGTTTCTCTGTGTAGCCTTGGCTATCCTGGACTTACTTTGTAGACCAGGCCTTGAACTCTCAGAGATCCACCTGCCTCTGCCTCCCAAGTGCTGAGATTAAAGGTGTGTGCCACCACACCTGGCTGCATTTATGTTTTAAGGGAACACCCTGTAACCATCTGGAAAGGGGACTAGAGAGCAGGAGTTTCTGGTAAGGTGCAGGTGACAGTGGCTGGGGAGGAAGCCACTGGGGCTGGGACTCTAGCACTGATACAGCAGGACCCATGATGCAGGATCATGATTGACCTTGGGTTCCCTGTCAAGCATCCTTGTCCGCCTGGCCCTGCCCTCCAGGACATCCAAGGCCCCGGGTCAACGTGTTCATATCAGGAATCTCAAGAAGCAGTGAATTTGCTCGTGGCTAATAAAACTCCCCGCTGGGAGCCCAGGGTAGAACGCTTCCGTCATCAGCCTGTTCCCTGAATTATTCAGATAGTTTTCTTCTGCGCTTAGACTGCCAGTGTGCGCACTCAGCATTTCCCTGGGTAATAAGGTTTTGCGGGCAGAAGTGGCTCTGATGAACTGATTACTGAGGGAGCTGCGAGCAGCTCGCGTATGTGGTGAGCACACGATAGCAGCCTTGGACTCCCTGAGAATTTAAACAGATCAACCTCTGCTGCTAGGTCTTGTCAAGTGTGGGAGGCACCGGATGGCATCACTCATTTCTCAGATGCACAGTTGTAGGCTCCCACTGCTTGGTAGGCTTCTATCAGTAACAGTGATGCTAGACTTCAACTGCTGGGACCAGGGAGCTGGGGCCTTGCTGCTGCTGCTGCTGCTGCTGCCGCCGCCACCGCCACCGCCAGTGTGGAACAGGGCTAAGGCAACCACATGTCAGCTTATGTCTTTCTAGCTGGCAGCCAACACCACAAAACTTTCTCCAGCAAATGTCCAAAGGTCAAGAATGCCACCTCTGGTTTTTTGAAAGAATGATGGGAAAATAGTCCTTTGAAAAATGAGGTGCACTTTACCCATATCCACATACTAGTGAAGCTCACAAAATTTCCACAGGTGTGTGAGATCATCACCAGCAACATTGGCTTAGTAAAGGCTCTGAAAAGGCCTGCAGTAATAGCTATTAGTAATGGCAGGAGTGACAAGTGCTTACTCTTCCACTATCGTTTATACTCAAAAGGCCGAGTTGAGGAGCTCCGGCTAACACTGGATAGTATATAAATCATGCAATATTTACTCTCTCTCCCTTAACAGAAAAAGTGCGCCAACCTGGTCTGCACCCCTGTAAAGTACATTGTCATCTAGTGGAGCTCTGCTAGGTTTCCTGGAAGGAGCAAGTGTTTTGTCTACTTTTAATTGTTCCAATGCTTTAGCCTTAATAGTTAACATGGCTCTTCATGGTGAGAGTGGAGAGCAGTTTGGAAGCTGGAGGCGCTAAGGCAGATGCCTACTGCAGTCCACCAGGATCAGGTGGCCCCAGGCCTGTGGGGTGAGTTGGTTTGCAGCACAGGTGCCAAGGTAATTTCATAGGCAAGGACCGGTTTCCCATAACGGGCCGGGAAGCTGGCTGTCAGCATAGACTGATAAAAAGCACCTTGACCTTTATCGTGTTCCATAAACAGGAGTTAACTAGCAGTACATCATCAATGTAAATGGAGGCACTAAAGCTGGGCAAAAATTTAGGTGAGGCTTCCTTGGCTAGTACACAGAAAGCACAAACCATTAAGAAGGAATCGCTGCAGTGGGCTTCATTAAATTCACAGAGAAAAAGTAAGACACATTTCTCTCGAAAAAGACACCGAAACGGAAATGAGAAAAGAAACCCCAGCTTGGAAGAGCATTTGTAAAACACAATGGGATAAACATCTGTATCCCAGTACATCTGAAATAGTCTTCCTCAGCAGTAAGAAGCCAAGCAGTCCAGTTTTATTACATTTTATTTTACTCTGGGGTGTGTGTGTGTGTGTGTGTGTGTGTGTGTGTGTGTGTGTGTGTGTGTGTGTGTTTGAATGTGCAGGCTACCATCTGAATGTGGAGGTCAGAGGAAGTTTATAGGAGCTGGTCTTTTATTACTGTACCATGTGGATCCCGGGGATTGGACTCTGGCTGTGAGGCTTTACCCGTCGTGCCATCTCACAAAAGAATCGAGTTAGGAGGGCATGGGGGGTTCTAGGTCTTCATTTAAGGATAGTTGTGTTCCCTTTGCCAAACTCATCAGCTTGGAGTCTGAAAAAAGGCATGCGAGAGTTGTTTTTTCCCCCCAAAGGAACGATAGGAAGTCAGTTTGAGGCACACCAAATATTCCAGAAACAGGAATTCAGGCCTCAGGAGGTCAGGTTTAGGGCTTAGGAGCCACCTTAGACAATGTGTCCTTGGTGTCCCAGAAGGTGGGCAGTGAGTGTGAGCCCTGAGGCCCCTCATATCCGTGAGGAGAGAAAGAAAGGACGTTTCCTTAATTTAGCCCATTTTAACACTATTCGACTGTAATGAAATATTTGAAGATTGGTTGCTTTATAAAGGAAAAAAATAGATTTGTTCTGTTCAAAGTTCTACAGAATCAAAGGCCTGTATGTATTGAGGATTTACTAAGGGGATGCAAGGTGTCCTACAATGAAACAAGGTGGGAGTGGAGATTGAGATTTCATCCCTGTATCTCTGTGCCAGGAGCTGTGGGGTATGAGTGTACATGTAGAAGCCAGAAGATAATCTCAGCTGTGCTTTCTCAGATGCTGTCTACTTTTTGCCTTTGAGGCAGGGCCTCTCCTTGGCCTGGTGCCTGCCAAGTAGGTAGGTGTGACTAGCTGGGAAGTGAGCCCCAAGGGTTCCCCACATCCCCCCCCCCCGATCCGCCCCTCCCTCCCGCTTCCCTGGTGCTGTGATTACAAGTGTGTACCATGATTTCCAACTTTCATTTCATGTGATTCTAGGGGTCCTGGGGACTGAACTCAGGTCCTCATTCCTTACACGGCCAAGTACGGCTCCCCAGCCCTTCCCCTCTTCTTATAAAGTCCCCATAATTCCATCTTGAGGTTTTTACCCTGAGGACTTTTTCGAATACTGTCACCTCCTAAAAGTCTCACCTCTAGACACATAGTTGGAGTAACTTTCTATCCTCTTTAATACTGCAAAATGGGGGTGAAATGCTAACTCAGGAGAACTTGGGGTGACACACTTTAAAGTAATATATAAACCGTAACAGTTCTCTTGTGAACTTTGGTTTTTCGTTTCCTAATCAATGCATCTTCCAAAGACTTCCACGGTGGTATTTGTTATGTAAATTTTAAAACAGGAGTAGCACTACATGGAAACAGCATAATTTACTAAACCAAGCTGTGATGATAGAAATTTACATTTTGTCTGTTATATTTGCTGTTACAAACAATGCTTTCACGGATACTGGTACTGAAACGTAATTTCTGGGCTGGAGCTCTAGCACAACGGTAAAGTGCTTGTCTAGCATGCACAGCACGCTGGCTTTGAACCTCAGCAATGCAAAGAAAAAAAAAATTGCTCATTTTTACTGTGATACGGTGTCAGAAGTAACTGTATTTTTAATATACATTCGTCTCTCGGTATCTGTGATGGATTGGTTCCGCCATACCAAAAATCCACAGCTGCTTGAGCCTCTTGCATAAAATGTTACAATATTTACATAGAACTTCCATATATTCTCCTCTGTTACTTTAAGTCACCTCTGGATTATTTATACCTCGTACAGTGTGGGTGCTCTGTAACTAATTCTTACACTGTGTTGTTTAGGGACTAGTGACCCAAAAATGTCTGCACATAGTCAATAAGGTTGTTTATATCAAATCCACCATTTCTGAAATGCAGGGGTGCAGAATTAATGGATATGTAGCCCCACTTGTAAATACAGAAGGCTGTTGTGTGTTGTTAATCTGTTGTTAATCTTCCCCGCTACCCCATATTTGTACCCACTTACCCTTCACTGTCCACACCCGAGTAAACCCTGCACATGAATATGCATGTTTTTCAAAGACCCGCCCAGCAGAATAAAAGCCCACACTCAGCCTTTGGCCAAGCTGATGGATAAACTCCAGTATCCTGGAGTTTACTTGATTTTCATTTGTAAGAATGAAATATCTAGATGGGAAGTGACGCAAAATCACAAGTCTCCACTGCTGTGGTTCCTGCAGGAGTCTGGGTGGCCCCTGAGTTAGGCAAAGCTGTTTCGCCGAGGGCACTAGCCTTCAGCTAGGAAGCTGGCATTGCTAGGTGTTCACATTGCCTTCTCGGGGATGAACATCCAGGACTGGTGCAAAGCCACTGGGGGGGTGGAGAGGGGCTGGCCACCATGAGAGCCCCAAGAGCTCCAGTAACAGCACATCTCCAAGAGGCACAAAAGCAGGTAGTGGGTAGGGGTCTAAACTGTTTGACGGTAGTACAGGAGGACATTCGCTTGAGGGACAGCCAGGATACATGGAAACTTCATTATCCGTGGATCACACACTTGGACCGCAGGTCGCAGGCGACTCTGATGTTAGTAATTTGGCCAGCAGGCTCATTAAGCTTTTAAGAAAAGTGGGCCCAGTTAATGAATTAATGCAAGATGGCATTTTACACGCAGAGCAAACGAGCTCAGGCAGCTCTGAGTTATGTGGCATCATTACTCCTTGAGTGGATATGATCGCTGCTTCTTGACTGCCAAAGCCGCACATCTGGAGGAGCCAGCTTTCAGAGACAACAGTGCGATCCTTGGGATACAAAAGCCCTCACTCTCCCCTCATTAAAGAGGCCCCTTTTGTATTTGTAATGGCGCCAGTGGTCACACCGATGTCAGTTTCAGAATCTCTGGACACACTGACTTTCCGTGTGAAAATCTACCATGTTCCTCCTCACCCCCGCCACAGAGGCTCTCCACCTCTTGTCAGCGATGGCTGGTGAGGATCTCAAGAACACACATGCTAAGAAGGGGCATTGACTCTCCAGAGCTGAAGCGTCCTGGAGATGGACAGCAGTGACGTCTGCACAGCAGCCAGAACACACTCAATGCTACTGAGCTACACACTTCAAAGGCTGCTTGCAGTATGCACATTGCACTGTGGCCATTTTAAAGCAGTATTTCTTTCTAAAGAACTAGCTTTGCTGAGTGCAAACCCCTGTCAGGCACTGTGCTCAACACTCTCATGTGACCTGGGCAGATGGATCCTGTTAACTTTCTTGGTGCTGCCATTACTTAAGGCTTATGAAAGTTAAATCACTTGCCTGGACACAGGCACCTGGAAATGACAGCTCCAGGATCCACCCCAGAGCTTTGTGACCTGAAGGTCTATGCAGGAAATAACCCAGAGAAGGTATTTTAATCCTGAATTCTGAACCTCCCTCTGCCCCACCTCTGCCTCTCAGCCCCACTCTGCTTTTAAATTACCTAAGCTAAGAGCTGAGTCGCAGTTACTTGTCTCCAGGAAAGTCCTAGGCCTCTCCCGTCCCATAACTGTTCGTGTATAGGAGACCACCTTTCAGAAGGCCCATATTTGCCTCTTTCTGTGCAGTTCAGATGTGAAGGTTTACTAGAATGATGGCTGCCAGGAACGTGAAGAATCCCCTGAGCTTTTAGTCCAAGTGTGGGTATGGCTAGAGGGAAAAGTTAACACAAAGAGAAGGGACAAGGGGAAGGTCTTCATTTGTCTCCGATTGGGATGTGTTTTCCCCCTTAAATCAGGAAGGCAGAGATCATGTGTTCTACAGCATGCAGGCTTTAAAGGTAGCCAGCTATCAGGCTCTTCCCGTGACTGTGGACAGATGAATCCACCTCTCTGAGTTAAAATTGAAATCATAATAGCACCTACTGTTTACCATAGAGTGTGAATAAACTGATGGGTTGTTGTGGAGTTGAATGCATTTATTGAGTACCTACTGTGTGCCGGGTCTTCTCCTCCACTTTGGGACTGTAGCTGTAAACAAAGCATACATGTTGTTCTTGTTGAAGAAGGGGATGAATAACTTAGCTCCACCTCTACAGCTACCTCAGATTGATAACTCTTGGCCTCTCTTAGGTCCACAGAAATTTCCGCCCGAGTCACAGATGGAAGAAACACAGAGCTGTGGTCCAAAATTCGCCCTCTGGGACTAATACTAGAATATTCCTCCAACTGGGCACAGCAATGGGTTGTTGTAGTTCTTTGGCACCAACAAGGGGTCCCCAGATTCTGAAAGGGGCTGTTATGGTTTCCTGTGCCTGTCTGCACTTCCTGAGGTTGTCAGCTGCGCTTGCAGGCTGGGAAGCAGGCCACCTGAAGCATTGACGTGTAGCTCCTTAGCACATGAAGGAGGAAGGTATTGGTAGTCAGCAGAGATGGGCTGTGACTCAGACCCTCACTCTGAGACCTGAGGAGATGCCTGCAAATTGTCCAGTGAGTCTTGGCTGCTCAGAGCAGTGTCAGGGCCTAGCTAAGGTCCCACAGGTTGCTCCTCCCTCCAACCCCTGTGATCTTATCCAGGGAACCCTGGCTCACCAAGACCCACTGTGCTCATCTTAAACACCGTGCCTTGGCTTGTCGATAGAGTGCTTGCCTGGCATACATGAAGTCCTGGGCTCCACCCCACACATAAATGGGGAGCAGTGGCACGTGCTCCCAGTGTTCAGGAAGTAGAAGCAGCAGAATCAGAAATCCAAAGCCATCCTTGGCCGTGGTGAGTTCCAGGCCAGCCTGGGATATATGAGATGCCAAATAAAATGTTTAAAAAGTGAAGCTAAATCCTTGAGTATCATGTACTGTGTATCAGACACACATGTGAACGTAGCACAAAGTGACGGCTGCTGTTCTAAGTCTGTGTTGCTTGTTGTCTGTGCCATGCTTCAGAAGCCCAGACAGTGTCTAGCCCATTTTGTAGCCCAGCACTTTGCCAAGGGCACATATGCAGAAAGTAGGTTGAAGAACCAGTGGAACCCGTCTGGCTCGAGTCTGTCCCTGTAGCTATAAAGATCAACCGGGGCCTGGCAGGAAACAGGTGTTCTACAGATGGGGGGACCCTAGATGTATGGGCCAACCTTCCTCGTGTGTGCGTTAGCATTCATTTTCAATAAAGAGCTGGGGTTCAATTCTGGAACCCTAAGAACTTTCACTCAATCCCTGGGTATTGTATTTCCCCCAACTGAGTTTTAACTAACTTTACTGAGGTCTCGTTTATAGACCATAAAATTCACTCACATGAACTGCACAATTCAATGTTTTGTCTTAGTTCACTTCCCAGCATGTGCTGTCATCACCAGTCTGGGCTGGGAACGTTGTCAGGGACCCAACAAGACCCTCATGCCCACTTGCAGTTAATCCAAGCACCTGCCCTCGCGCGCTCTCTCTCTCTCTCTTGGCCTTTACATATAAACAGTTGACAATCTGGGTTATTGGGGGTGTGGCTTATTTCTCTGCACGTTTCTGAAATTCACACTCAGTGTTTACATTTGGGGCTGGGTGAGAGTTATTTGTGTGGATATAGCACAGTCTGACTGTCCATTCAGCACACATTTGGGGGTCACCCTTTCTGGTGGCTGTGAAGAGTCCTGCTATGCTAGTTGGCAAATCAGTTCTGGGGTTGATTTTCCAAGGCTTAGAAAAGCTCACTTGTAACCATCTCCCTTCCTCTTTTTTCTCTTGGTTTTCCCAGAACCAGGCAGCGGGCAGGTGTTTGTGACCTCAGAGAACCAGCTCGTGTACTACCCCAGTATCACCTACGCCATCATCGGCAGCTCCGTCATCTTCGTTCTGGTGGTGGCCCTGCTGGCACTGGTCCTGCATCATCAGCGAAAACGGAACAACCTTATGACTCTACCTGTGCACCGGTTGCAGCATCCCGTACTGCTCTCTCGCCTCGTGGTCCTGGACCACCCCCACCACTGCAATGTCACCTACAATGTCAATAATGGTGTTCAGTATGTGGCTAGCCAGGCCGAACAAAATGCCTCAGATGTAGGCTCTCCACCCTCCTACTCAGAGGCCCTGCTAGACCAAAGGTGAGAGATTGCCGAGAAAGGCATCTGACATGGGGAGAGACTCGTGTGCACATACCCGGCTACCTAAGTCTCACCAAGAATTTGGGCACAGTAGCTGTGGGCAGTAACGGTGATTGACATTTACTGATTCCATATAGGATGTTCCATGTCATCTAATCCCCTGGGGACATCTATGAGGGACATAACTAGGGTCCTACAGTTTAAGTCACTTGTCTAAGGACCTAGAGGAAGGACCTCTGCTCCTCCATGATTAAGCTGCAGTGTTACAGCCATTGGCCATCTCTGCAGTTTGGCTACTAGTAAGAAAAGTATCCTGGGAGGTTGGTTAGTTTGTTGGCTGAATGAGAATAAGTAAGTCTCTTACCTTGCTTAGCTTCGTGTATAAAGTAAACACAATGGCATAGAATACCCCAAGTTTTGTTAAGCAATGGAATGCTCATCACAGATGGCATTATTCATGAACCTCCAATATAGAGAGCCCAGACCAGCATTGGGGGCAGGGCTAAATCATGCCTGTTCTGATATGTTTTGAGGGAGTAGAGATTGAGATCAAGGCTTCACACATGTTAAGTTCATGCTTTATCGCTGTGTTTATCCTCCCTTCACGCACACCAGACAACCCTCTTGGAAGTCCCTGGACTGCAGCCAGCTGTCGGAGTCTCCTTAGATTATAACATTCAATGTTCTGCCTTCAGGTCCCTCTGCTCAGAGTCCCCTCTTCCCCAGAGGCCAGGCCTCACTGTGTGCCACATCAAGCATCTTGAAGCTGTGCCTCCAGGCTAGCTGGGCTTCTCCTTGGACCTTTCCCAGTGGCACCTCCTGTGTGATATCATCTTCCTTTTCCCTCCTCATCCAAAGCAAAGTTCAAGAACTGGGCGGGACTTGGTGCTGTTTCGGGATCTCTGCAGATGAGAATGCAGCACCTGGATCATCTGATGCGTATCCCACTTAAAGCCTTCACATTTGGGCCATCCAGGCTAGAGTAGAGTAGGGATCGAACTGATAACTCTAGAGACAAAATGGCAGGCTTCCAGCTCCCTGCATTGCTGCTTACTAACCCGTGATCATTGGCCTCTGGCTCCTCACCAGGACAACCAACATAAAAGTGATGCCTACCTCAAGGGGCACTGTGAGCAACACAGGTCACAGAGGAAAGATGCACAGAAAAGTGCCTGACCCACAGCAGTGAGAGAAGAGAGTGGAAAACAGGTCTTTTCTGAACAGAGAGGGAGGTAGGGTGTTGAGTGACCTCATCCAAGGCCAAAGAAAGAGTTAGATTTCTAAGAAGCCAGAATCCCTTCCTGTCAAAGACTCACTCACAGTTCCCACCTTGACTCTTGGCCATAAGTCATTTAGTGCAGAACACCCAAGGTGATCTGAGGGTGTTGTCTAGCAACCTCATTCATGCCCGCCTAGAAGATAGATAGAGTACTGGCTCTGCCCCATTGGACAGGAGCAGCCAGAGAACACAGACCTCGCTGTTCTGTCATGTTTCCGCCCACTGGTTTGCTGGTCTGAGAATTGCCTTTTGTCTTGTCAGTAAAACCATATTCTTCCCATAGGCCTCTGCTCAGAAGTGGGCTGTTGTTAGAGCTGGGTCTGCATCACCTGCCTCGTCTTAACGCTCATGTGTTCTCTCCTCTCTGCCTCCCTCTTGCCTTCTCCATTGCAGACCGGCATGGTATGACCTTCCTCCACCACCCTATTCGTCTGACACGGAGTCTCTGAACCAAGCTGACCTGCCTCCTTATCGCTCAAGGTCAGGAAGTGCCTACAGTGCCAGCTCCCAGGCAGCCAGCAGCCTACTGAGTGTGGAAGACAGCAGCCACAGTCCAGAGCAGCCTGGCCCTCCAGAGGGCGCTGCTGAGCCTACAGACTCTGGGCCCAGCCAGGGAACTGAAGAAGTGTAAGATCCAGTGGTTCCGAAGTCCATATGGGTAGATCTTCTCCAACGTGTTGAATTCTAATAGCCTGTGCTCCTGGGATGCTCTTTGAGCTCCTTTTGAAGCTGTTTCAAGTTGAAGTTTGGGGTGCTGACTGCCTCTCCATCACCTTCCTCCTCCAGATTTCAGGGATGCTCTTTAGAATGACCTGGCACTCCTCTGGCCTCTTAGTTGACAGGATGCATTGTCATGTATTGTCATCTTCTCTGTGAGGTGACTGTTCCTCCTGGGCTTATGATGACTGTGCTCCTGTTGGTTTGTCCCAGTAGGTTTGTGACTGGGCAGGCAGCAGGATGAAGCCATAAATAAGCAGTCTTTGGCAGGGTTCTAGGGCCATGATGCATGTTCAGGAGGTCAGAAGACACCAGGCCAGAGTCTACTGGGCTGCCACCTCACAGCTACATTTGGAGACTTGGCTTGGAGGATTCTGACAGAAGGCCGTGACTGGTTGGCCACTCGAGAAAAGTGTCCAGGTGAACATCCAGTCCCACCTTGTCCATCGTTCTTACTTCAGCAGAAGCCAAAGAAAAATTCTGACATGAGCAACCGTTTTCTGCTTTCAGCACTCTTGTTTGCTTTTATGAGAGTTTCAGAGACCATCTACCTGGCCTTAGAAGTTTGGATAAGATTCCTCATTTTGAGAGCTGTCTCTAGAAGTGCGGGTCTTCCTTGGCATCATTCTTGGTAAGGAGGAAGACTATGCCATGAGTCCTTAGCTCCTAATGCCAGAGCCTAGTCCTGCCTTGGGCCCGTAAACCTTTTCCTGGCTTCTGGATTGTCCCCTTCCAAGATGACCTGGCATAGCTAAGGATGAGGATGCAAAGTAAGTTGGCCAAAGTTCTGACTGGGCCCCTTGCCCCACAGGCCCAGCCTGACGGGCTCATCGTGCAGCTTCATCAATAGGCACCTAAGTCCCAGGAGCACCTGGGCTCTATTTTCCACATGCATTAGGACTTGAGTTCCCAACTTACATTAGAACTACATTAAGTACCACCTATGAGCACTCTCAGGTCCCTGTACTGCACACACAACCCCAGGAACAGTGCACTAAGTCAGGGTTAGGGTTAGAGTGGTGCTCAGACCCAGCCAAACATCTGGCAGTTTCTGTGAGAGAAGAGGACAATAGATAACTTGGAGTCAAGATTTTCCATTGGATTTTTTTTTTTTAAGTCTCTTAGAAATGCATTTGAAACAGTGTGTTTGTTTTTTTTCCCTTCTAGTTAAGGGACTATTTATATGTGTATAGGAAAGCTATCTCTCTGGTTTTGTTTTTGTTTCTCTTTTAGTGAGGTCCAAAGAAAGATACAAAAAGAAATGCTGCCTTTCCTCAGCCCCATCCCATAATATCACATCAGACTCACCTACATGCCAAGCATTGGAGCATCTTGGAGTTATTATTTATTGAGTTCTTTAAAAAAGTGCAGAGAGAGAAGTCCTCCATCCACTGTATATATCTGGACTCCTTTCCTGTTTCACCATGCCCAGCCTGCCCTAGTGCATGCTACTACCACACACCCCTGACAACCAGACAATAATAGGTAAACCATACTAACTAAGGACAAAACTGGAACCAGGTGGTGCCACCTCAGGAAGCTGCCACCCATTCAAAGCATTTTTCCACAGCCGACGAAAGTTTCAATAACCTGTTCAATGCTAATTAAAATGGAGCCTGCAGGAAGCAGGGATGAAGTGGCCTTCAGTAATGCTGTACCATTGACTTTATTTTTAACCAAATCCAAACTATTCTGCATGAAAGCTAGCTAGCCATTTTGGTTTTGTCTATTTTTGTTTTGCATCTATAAGCCTAGTTGCTTGTGTCTTTCACTTTTAATGTAGAAATTGAGTTGCTTTGTTTGTGTGTGTGTGTGTGTGTGTGTGTGTGAGAGAGAGAGAGAGAGAGAGAGAGAGAGAGAGAAAGAGAGAGAGAGAGAGAGAGAGAGAGAGAGAGAGAGAGAGAGAGAGAGAG
Organism: Acomys russatus; assembly: GCF_903995435.1. Taxonomy (NCBI): domain Eukaryota; kingdom Metazoa; phylum Chordata; class Mammalia; order Rodentia; family Muridae; genus Acomys; species Acomys russatus. The sequence continues at coordinate 39,139,105 of NC_067140.1, read as the reverse complement.
AATATGAATAACCCAATGAAGAATGAACCTGGGTGGCAGACGGTGCGTTTCTGCCTGTACATCTCATCCCAGTTGAGCCAGTGCAGCTCTTGCCTCCCTTTGATGGGTCCCTGCTTCTTTTTGGTGCTCTGAATGTTGTCTGGAGGAAAAGATTCTAATTTTAATTAATTGTGCAGTGAGCTAATCTCATGAGCTTTTCTGCTTCAAGGCATTTTGGGAAAAACAAATGCTTTTAGTAGATAAGGGGAGCCTAGTTGGGTTTTTTGTTTTGATTGGTTTTGTTTCCAAACAAACACAGGAACATTTTTACTATAGATTTGGTTTTTTATGGATTTAAAAAAAAATAGTGATAATAAATAAATAGCTAAGCTCTGGGACTTGGGGTTCCCCCCCCCCATTTTTCTCAAGATACCAAGTAAGTGGCTAGCAATATTTTTTAAATCCATTCCAGCCAGGATTTTTTAAATACTATGTTGCCTAATTCTAAACCAGCCAGAAGGATGCTCTCCAATGTCTCTTTTCTAGGAGATTGGCGCCTCATGTCAACACTCCACTACACTGTGGTTGGAAACTCACTGCCTAACTTAACTCCCTCGACCTTGTAGTTGACAATTTTTTTGAAATGCAACTAAGTTGTTAATAAATAGTGTGTGACATTCAAAGTAAATGTAAACTGGAAGGTTGTATATGGTTGCTTTTTTTTTTTTTAATTAGGCTTTTTTTTTAATTTTATACTCTCAAATAAACTTTCAGTTTCATTCTTTCTTCTGTGTGAATAATTCTTGACCCACTTTTCGGCCCCCTAACATAAATTGAAGATGATCATTTTTGGTTTAGTCTGCCCCAATAAATGTATACCATAATAAATAAAAGGAAGAAAAGGAAGAATATATTGGTAAAGCTTCAAAATGTGTGGGTATTTGGGGTTCTACAGGTGTAATTGGACTGATGGGGAGAAATTGTGCACAGCAGTTGCTATGATGGCCCTAGACAGTGCATCCCACATCACAGCAGCCATTGTGCCAAGGAAAGACAAGTAGCTTTGACAGCTTGCAGATTTTTGCCACAAATTCAAAGGTTGAACTTCCTGCTGGTGTGGTTGTAATTTGTTTTGAACCACCAAGAGCTGACACGAATCCCAGCAAGAAAGCATCTCATGTTCCTTGAAGATGACATTAGACCCGCATATTGATTGACACAACAGAGACAGTGCTTGCAAAGTCTAGATGCCCAGTAGGACTGCACTGCCTGCAGCCAACACAAGTGATTCTATCCTTGGCCAAAGTTGAAATCCACATGAAAATGTAAATGCAAACCTTCAGACCGAGGTTTGGGTCATTCCCCTGCTTCTAAAAGATGGAGCTATTAGGCAAGGGTATCCCACGGGCACTGTGTCAAATCCTACTCAGGGTGCTCTAAAGCACAAGGTCCCATCTCATGTTCTCATCTTTTCATCTCTCAAGGTACCTTGGGAATCCAATTTTTGTTCATCCAAAGATAAATAATCATAATGATCGAATCTAGAGCACACGTTGGCAAGCTTTCTGTAAAGTGCCATATGGTATGTTGCTATGTAAAAGCTACAAACAGCTCAACAAATAATTCATAAATGATTGGGTATAGCTGTACTTCAATAAAATTACATAAAAATGGATAGGTAGCTGGCTAGTTTTGACCTATGGGCCCCTAATGGTCTAGGGGACCATTCCCACATTGGCTTTATAAATCTTAAGCTTGGGCACTGTAGGACAGAAATAGTGGTATAATATTTTGGGGTACTAGAACCCACGAAAAACTCATGAGACAGAGTAGTGTCCAAAGCCCACATTTAACTGGAGTTGGCCTTACCAGTTCTCTGTCCAATAAATAAGAAAGTACAGGATTAATAGAGGCTTTCCTAATAAGATCTCAAACAGACTGAACAGGGAGAGCCTAGTTTAAAAAAAAAAAAAGAGAGAGAGAGAGAAAAGAAGAAAACAAGGCTAGTACCACTGAGAGTGCCTCAAGATCATAAACTTAAAACAAATGTCTCTCTTCAAGAAAGTGCATGTTGGTATGTGACCTGGAAAATATTGTTCACCACCATTTAGCTTATAACCCAGAGGTAGTGTAAGTCTCTGTTCAAAGACTCAACTAGATAAAAAGCATTAGATTAGTACAAATTACAACCACACCTAATATTCACATTTGTAAGAAGAAGGGGGCAAAAAAAAAAAAAAACCTATGCACCGACTGAGATTCAGGAGAAAGGTTGGTGAGAAAATCAACTGGTTCCTTTAATGCCCTGTAATTCAGCAAGTTCATAAGACATAAAGGAGACACCCCTCGCCCCAGTTATAAGTAACGATCCAGCTCATTTAAAATGAGTATTATCTGTTATAAACAAGTCTTCAGGCCTGGATGGATGCAGTAGATGAGCAGATACCATTGATACCATATTTCTGGGGAGTTCTCGAAGCACTGCAGGCTTTCGTCCACCAGGCACTGGGTGGTTTGACCCTATTTCTGAAGACACCATACATGTTGGATATAAGACACAGAGAAATCAGCCTGGAACTGACATGACAGTTTCCTCCCCGCTAGCTAGTGTTCATGGTACTAGAAGGTGGGGAGAAAGGAAGACGTCAGTTGCTCCCAACTACAGACTTTGTACTGTAATAATAACCACCTGCCAACAATGACTTCCCGACTAGACTGAGACCGATAGCACACGAGGGAATGTATGTCTCACACTGTGTGGAAGCCTTATGAGAAACTTAAAGCTGCAGAAGTCACAGGGCCTGGAGGAGAACGTACTACTGATGTTTTGCTCAATGGACACTGTAGGCCAACCAACCTCCTAAACACTTAAGCTTATAATGAGAGACTAATGTTGTTCTCAGCCCGAGTCACAGAAACTTCTTGCTGTAGGCAGTGAATAGTACAGAGACTCACAGTTGGTCTCTGAGTGCTGAGAATCAGTAACTGTTGAGTACTGAGGCCTAAACATGACATCTATTTTCACCCCCTCCAAGACTTTGGGGGACATGATTGCAAGAGGAGTGAGAAAGATGGTACAAGCTGGAGGATGAGAAGGAGTGCTGTAAAGTGGTGTTTTCTATGTATGGCGTGGCATTTGCGATCGTGAACATACAAAAAGTATGGGTATCCGCACAAATAACACTTGTACCAAAAAGAAAAAAGGAAAAGGGGGAAAAAGACATAAGGCAATAAATAGTAAGGAAGAAAGGAGTCCATGAGAGTGGGAATGGGTAAGAGAGGGTGATTGAGAAGTGAATGATTGCAAATTCACAGTACTTGTGTATAAAATTGTCAATTTTAAAAATAATATCCTTCTGGGGGTGGGGAGATGACTAAGTGGACAAAAACGCTTCCTATATAAGCCCGAGGACATGTGTTCAAGTCCCCAGAACCCACATAAAAGCTGGATACATACAAACTAGATCCATAGTTTAAGCACTTGTAATCCCAGCTCTCCTTCAGGGAATTGGGAAGGCAGTGACAGGCCAGCTAGTCTAGTACTTGTGGGAAAACCAAACAAAAACAAAAACAAGACGAAGGCCTGTTTTAAACAAAATGAAAGGCAAGTAACAAAACCCAAGGTTGTCTTCTGACCTCTATGTGTGTACCGTGACATATATACACCTACATGCACACACATACAAATATATACATACACATTTAATTTTCCTTCCCCAATTTCTCAGCCCTATTTTGCTCCGTATTGGCTTCATGGAAATGAAGAGACACTCCCGGGTATAATTTATAGACACTCTTTAATTCGTGGTTGGCCATCCTTAGTCGTGTAGCTACGACTGTGCGTGGGGTGTAATCTTTTAATTGACAGCACCACCAAAATTACATGGAGTAGGAAAGAGGCAGTTCCTATATGAAAGGTTCTAACAGCAGTCAAAACTTCAAGGAACCTACTATAAAACTTCACTGAGGAAAGGTTCACAACTAACTAAGCCAGATTTTAATACACATAAGAAAATAACAAGCTTTCGGTAAGAGATCGGGGTTCTCAGCCTTCCTAATGCTGCAATTCTTGAGTACAGTTTTTCATGTGATAATCCCCCACACCGTAAAATGATTTTCATTGCTACTTCATAACTGTAATCTTGCTAATGTTGTAAATTGTAATGTAAATATCTGATACAACCCCTATGAAAGGGTCAGTCGCCTCTCAAAGGAGTCCCGACCCACAGATTGAGAACCACTGCAGTAGAGCTGCAGGTGTTAAACGTCTCACGAAGTGCAGAGGCAGTGTCAGCGAACATTGCAGGAGAGTCAAGAAGCCTTTCTCCAAGGAAAGGGAATTTAAGATGATGCATTTGAAGTTGGTATCGTGTGTGCTTTCATTACATGGTAATCTAAGGTTGGCCACACATACATGAATATCTATAGGAAGAAATGTACCCTGTCAGTGGAAAAAAGTAACTCTCAAACTACAGAACTGTCCTTAAACCACTGGAGGTGCTGAAATGGGACAATATCTCACCTGACTCTTGACTTGCAGGGTATTAAAACTGATGGGTCAGAAATATGCTCCCATTTTCTTGTTAAGACGTCAATGCTCACATTACATGCATTATATGTGATATAGGCTTCCTATGGTTATCATTTTATCTATGCCAGAGAGCACCCCTCAGAAATTCAGGGACGGTTGTTGCTACCAGAGCCAAGGGGTAAATTACCACCAGAAGTGGAGCTTAAAGGTGTGACTCTGCAGGACAAAGGTGTGGTGTCAGAGGGAGCATGCTCCTTTCAATAGGATTGACGGTTTTGAACAAAGATGTTCGCTCTGCCGAGTCATTCCACTGGACTAGCAGAAGGGAATGCACAGGGAGGACCACACCAGGTAGAGTGCATAGAGGAATCTGGAAACCAGGTTCCACTGCCTAGCACTCTCTAGCACCATAGCCTTGCTACTTGCCATGCAGATCAGCTATGTGACCAAGAACCAGAAGAGGATTGAGGTGCTAGTCACCGCACATTGGGATTCTTCTCATATGTAGAATACATTCACTCTTGCTCCCAAGAGAAGCTCCTGCCACACAGAAGCTATGACCAGGTAAGAATTCTTTGAGAGGTCCAGATACGGCTCCTTTGAAAAGAACATTTCTCACCCTCACACAGCTCTCGTCATCGCATCTGGATTCCCTCCCTTAGGCTATTCTCAAAATCACTGAATAGTGGTCACTCAGGATAGAAATCAAAATGGTTTTCTATAGGACTGCGAGCCATCTGGCTCCCCTGTGGCCCATCCACCCTTGTCCTCTATTCTCACCTTAGTCTGATCCAGCTGTCCTGGTCGCCTTGCCAACCCTTGAACCCCCAAGGCATATTTCCAGTCCAGGACCTTGGTTTTTGGCATATCTTCCGTGGGAGCGCACTTCGTTGGATGCCTAGAAAACCCTTCCCCACTTGGAGCCACATTCACTTGGGATCTTGATATTGATGTCCTTGGGACTTCAACTATGGCTACTTCAAGACTCTTGAAAGAGTTAAGTACCCAGAGTCCACTCTTGACAAGATATAATCACTACTCAAATGATTGGGAGTGACTTTTAGGTCCAAAGAGTACACAAGAATTTGGCAGGGGGTGGGGGTGGAGGGCCGAGCAGTGTGCTAGGAGTCTTGTTCCTATGTGAGATAAGTCAACTCAAGAAATACCTTGGAGTTAGAAATAGAAATTGCTCAAGTGTGAGGATCAAATGTCAGGGATTGAAGTGTCTCCTGAGCATATGCCTGCCTGACTTTGCATGCCGTGTGATTCTTTTATAAGATAACTCAGGGTGGCTACCATTTTATAACTGTGGTATACTAGTCTGTGTCTTACTAAGAATATGTGTGGACCATGTCTCTCAACTTGAGGGGTATAGGGCCACAGATTTTTTTTCTTGGAGCTAGTGTGTGATCTCTCCAGTTCATGACCCCTTGCTCAAATGGGGGAAAAAGAGATACAGAAATTATGGAGAGAGGAGATTCATGCTGGCCTCCTTGTGAGTACAGGATAAACTGCTTCACAACTCATCGCTCTAGCTGGAATCAATCATCAGGAAATGGCTGAGTGTAAATGTCCTGACCTCACTTGCTGGCTTGGCTTAGATTAATAAGTGGCTCTTTCATGAAAATGGTGTTTGTACTTGCCTGCTGTGTTCTCTGGGATCAGTTAGAGCCACGACAGACTCTACAGGAATAAGGGATTTAATATGGAAATTAGGGCTTACTGTGATATGGGAAAAGCTGGTGAAATGATGGCTGGCATGGGGCAGCTAGAGGATCTAGACATTGTTCCCAAGAATGACTGGCATCTGGGGCCAGGAAAGAAAGTAGCAGGCAAGAGAGGCCAGAAGCCACTTCATGAAGCCTCCCAAAGCAGTGCTGCCACCAGGAGGCTCATGGCGAGGACTGTAAAGCCACCTATGTGGGGGGATGAGAGACTGTAAAGCCACCTATGATGGGGGGAAGAGAGCCTAATAGTGCTGAGCTATTTTGCTTTCCAAAGTCACATGGGTTTCTTTTACTGACAGGCTTGTCCCTGCAACCACAGGAAGGATCGGACTGTAGGAAGTGGGTGTGGTGCAAGAACACTGGCAAGAGTCACACTCTTCTCAGACACACCTAAGGGACCTTGATCTTGGTCATACAGCGGTTGTCAGAACAAGTACTTCTCGTTCTTTTTTTTTTTTTTTTTTTTTTCAGGAAATGAAAGTCAAGGAATTCAGGAAGTGTTAGACTATTAATATTTATGTACCTAATGAGGACAAGGGATTTCATTTTTGACCTTTACTTTGACCTCATTACAGCCTACAGCCTGAGTGCATACTTCTCAAGCCTGGCGAGAGTCCTTTGAAAGGCATGGTGTCACCTCTTGTTAATTAGTTGGACAATTGGGTGGGTACAATCCATGTTGAGAAATGGGAAGACACAGCGCTGGAGAGGCAGTTGCTGCTACTAGATTTGAGCCTGAACAGAACATTGTATTGCCCAGAGAGAAGCTCAAAAGGGCAGTTGTGAGGGTGGGTGACCAAGCAGTTCATCAAGATGGGAGTGCCTGGCTGCCTCCTCCCCTACAGGACATACAAGTCTCCTCCGCTCACATACATGACCAGTGGACAAGCCATGGGTTAGCTCTGGAAACCAAGCTGGAAATTAAAAGGAAATTAGTGGCTCTTTCTGCCTACTGACATCCTGTGACTTAAATTAACTAGGTAAGTGCTAATTGAGTAAGAAATACAGACAGACCATCAGCCAAGAACAGACAGGGATGTCTTGGTTTCTAGAATTAGCTTTGGCCAGGTGACTCTATCTGGCACCTGCCTTCTGTCTTCCTCTCAAGTCCTTTCTCTGTTCCCCTTCCCTCTCCTTCCTGTATTTCCCCCTCCACCCTCCCCACATCCCTATTCCCTTGCTGGATAAGTTTTTAGGACGAGATAGTTTGTGCTCTTCAGAGCAAACAAGGTAGCTAAGTGTCCTCAGAGTTTAACCTGTGGTCCAACTTTGTCTACTAGAAGTCAATCAAAAGGTTGAAAACTAAGGAGCTATTCTGAGAGACCCTCTGTTTGTCTGGTTTCAATTAATAGCTATGTTTTTGTTTGTTTTGTACAGTGCAGTATTGGGGGGAGGAGTTTTAGCAGTTACCATGGAAACAGATACTTTGGAAATTAGTAAGCAAGTAACACCTTCTATTAAACCTGAAGTCTTAATTTATCTCTGATCTAGTGGAATCAGGTAATATTTTTCCACATGTCTGCTTTATTTTACTGAAAATACTGTTTGCAAGGCACATCCATGGCCTTCCTACTGTATAGAAATACCATATGTTTCATCATGGCCTATCAATGGCCATCTGGGTTGTTTCCCCTCCTTGCTATTATGACTAATGTTGCTATGAATCATTTCCCTCCTTTTATTTATTTGGGCTTTATATCCAGGAATGGAGGTGACCCAGCAACTTTTGAACATCCTTTCCACCTTTGAAAGTTCTGTTTTGGAGTCTTGTCTTCTCAAGTAAGGAACCAACATCTTTTTCTCAGACTCCTTGGGAACTGGGGCCCAAAGGGCGGCTAAGGCCCAGCTATCCAGCCCTGCACTTGAAGACTTGAATTGAAAGGGAACAATTGGATTAGATTGGTTGGTTGATTGGTTGATTGGTTTGGTTTGATTTTTTTTTTTTTTTTTTTTTTTTTTGACTCAGGGTTTCTGTGTGTAGCCTTTGCTATCCTGGATTTGATTTGTAGACCAGGCTGGCCTCAAACTCACAGAGATCTACCTGCCTCTGCCTCCCAAAAGAGGGTAATTTGCAAGCCAGGGGTGCGGTGGCACACTATGGGACCCTGCTGTTGAGGTCCAAGTCTGGCATTTCCAGATAGCCTCTAAGCTCAGTATAAGATGACAGACTCCCTTTCTCAGCTGGGTTCCCTCTCTGCCTAATCTGGAAAACACCAGATCTTCTAAGGAACTTCACATAGCCTTCAGGGAGATTACAAGTCCAAGCCTTTTCTGATAAGAAACCCATTCAACAAGCATCAGGGGATTCCTGGAAATGACCACCCTATGCTAATAAGATGTCTCGGTGTCTTGTCTTTCAACCAATGACCTTTAACTATACCTGGAATTCTCCTCCCACCCATAGAGTAATTAAGTACTATGTTCCCTTTCCTATGATAGGGTTATGCTATTGTATGTAAATCCTGTAATCCCTGGCCCCATTGAATCAAACACATTCACCCACAAAACCCATTCCACTGCCCAAGGTTTATAAGATCCTGTTTCCAACAAAATAAACTGGCCAACATCATCTGTTTCACCAAAGATTATCTGATACTCACCATTTATTCTGGGGAAGAACAGGCCCCCGCTTCTCCCCAAAGAATTCATCACTGGAAACCCCAGGGCTTGGCTGCCAGCCACCTGTTGCTGACTACTGGGAGCTTCCGCCATTCACCAGTGTGTCAGTGCAGATCACTGCTGCCATCTTTCCAGTGCTGCTCCTGTCCACAGGAGCAAGGGACTGACCATTCCAGAAGCAGCCATTTTGCCCACCAGGACAAAACTGGGTTCCTGCCTCTGCCTCTCTGTTTTGGAGCTCTGAGCAAACCTCCGAGCAGCCATGGACCCACCCAGCCTGGACTTCATTGCTGCCTGGCTCAGGCTTCAGAGCCCCAGAGCGTGTGCTTCTGGTTTTGTGCTTGATAAGCCAAGCTTCCCAGGAGAGTACTGACAAAGCCCAGGATCCCAGATGCAGAAGGACAGTACATGCCTGTAATCCCAGCACTCGGGGAGGCAGAGGCAGGTGAATCTCTGTGAGTTTGAGGCCAACCCGGTCCACAAAGTGAGTCCAGGATAGCCAAGGCTACACAGAGAAAATCTTGTCTCAAAAAAAAAAAAAAGAAAAGAAAAGAAAAGAAAGAAAGAGGAATGGAGGATGAAGGAAGGAAGAAAGGAAGGGAGGGAGGGAGGGAGGGAGGGAGGCGGGGAGGGAGGGAGGGAGCCATTTGTTACTGGTGAGAGGGCTCTGTGGGTAAGGGCACTTGTTGCCAAGCCTGATGTCCTGAATTGAATCCTCGGGACTCATATGGTGGAAGTAGAGAACTCCTCAAACTTGTCCCCGGATCTCCACATGCATGTTGTGACACACGTATGCACACACACACACACACACACACACACATTTATGAGTTGATTATTGGCGGTGTTCTTGGAAAGGAAAGAGAGCAATATAACGTGATCTGCAGCACGCAGAGTGGGTGTTGGAGGTGGCAGGAGCTTCTCCGGATGAATACTACAGCAGGAACAAACGGGCTTTCCCTGCTCTCCTCTTTGCCACCTTGACTTGTTCATATGCTACTTTCTTATAGGTTACAAAATATCCTACTTTAGGATGATCTTTTCCCAACCCCTCCTCTCCTCCATCTCTCTGTTCCTCATGCCCACGTAAGCCCTTCAACCCCAGCATTCCACTTTGGTTGATTTGTGTATGTGTGTTGTGATTGTGTGTGTGGGTAGGTGTGCATTTGGGAGCAGATGCCGTCTGAGGCCAGCTGGTGCCTGATCCAGTGGAGCTGGAGCTGGAAGCAGCTGAGAGCCACTTGACATGAGTACTGGGAGCTGAACTGGGCTCATCTGTAAGGGTAGTACACACTCCCAACCTTGAAGCCATCTCTCCAGCTCTGGGGCATTTCATTTCCACATCACATGAGTTCTGTCACTCTCCCATCTCTCTCCATTAAGGCCTCCTTTTCCTTTTCTTTTTTCCCCTTAGAGAACATTTTTTAAATTAATTAATTTATTTATTTATTCACTTTACATCCTGATTGTAGCCTTCTCCCTCCTCTCCTCCCAGTTCCACCCACCCTCCCTCTCCCCCCAACCCCCCTCCCCTACTCCTCAGAAAAGGGGAGCCCCCAACCACCAACCCTCCCCAGCACAGTTGCATCAGGATTGAGCACATCCTCTTCCCCTATGGGCTGGTAGTGATCAAAAAGCAGGCAACAGAGTCCATGTCAGAGACAGCTCTTCTCCCCTTACTAGTGGACCCACACAAAGCCTGAGCTGCCTATCAGCTACAGGTGAACAGCGGATCCAGTCCGGGCATGGCCCTTGGTTGATGCATCAGTCTCCACAAGCCTCTCTAGGCCCTGGTTAGTTGGCTCTGTTGGTCTTGTGCAACTCCTGTAAGGCCTCCCTTTTCTCCTCTCACAGACCCCTTTCTAGCTTCTGGGCCTCCACACATCTTCACTTCTATAGTAACACAAACATACAAGGCTTTAAAGCTGGAGGACGGATTGATAGCCTGGTGGTTAATACCACTTGCTGCTCTTGCACAGGACCCAGGTTCGATTCTCATCTCCTTCCTTGGGAAGCTCAAAACTGCCTGTAACTTTAGCTCCTGGGTATCTAACACCCTCTTCTGGATGCCAGGCATAGATCAAATTTTTTTCAAGTTTAAATTAAAAGAAAGTTAGAAGTAAGGATTTGCATGCAAAGAGTTTTTCCTGGGTTCTGTCCTATGTGTAAAGGCTTTGCACCAAGCCTTCTGGACCTTGCTCTCTGCCTGATGTCCTAATGACAGCATCAGGCCTGGCTGGAAGTGGCCTCTGTCTGGCTCCTGATCAGAACTGGATGCTTCATCCCCTTGGGTTGTTAGCTGATCTATGGCCCTCAGAATCAACCCATTCCCCAAGCAGCTTTGTTTCTGAACAACAGGAGAACTTTCCAGATCGGGAGCTTCATCCCAGGCTAGCTCTTCAGAAGCTCTCCATTCTGAGTCACCCATCTCTAGGGCTCCAGTCCTGTCCCTTTTGAGTCCCCACCTCGCCCTAGATGACGTGTCGGCATCCCTCACTTTTCATCTGAATCCACAGCTGATTGGAGAATGGATTAGCCTACAGCAGTAAACAACAGTAGCTCATGGCTGGTGCTGCAGCATATGGTCCACTGGAGAGGGGCTGTCAGGGTAGAACTGAGAAGGGACTGAGCCAAGAGGCAGCCACTTGCGAGGCCACCCATCTCTACTATACATCCTCACCATCACAGGCTTCTTCATGCCCGTGATTTCTGATGGACTGTCATCTTCATTATGGTGTCATGAGATGCTTTACTGCTGTAGAAAGCAGGGGAACTGTAAGAGGCCTGAGACCCCGTGGCTTGTGGCTCAGCTGATCACTCATGCAAAACATCAGTGAGTGGACTGGTACCCTAGTTCTGCTCAGAAGCTGCTCTCAAGCTAATGAATGCTGATGGAATAACCTTGATGGTCAAAACGAGATTCCCACAGCCCTCACCAACACTCATCCTGGCTCGTTTGTCATCTCATGGTGTACTAGATACACACCGTCACACGTAATGTCCCAAGGGAGACAGCAGAGGCTGGAAGTCTTCTCATGTCACAGGCTCTTCTCTTTCCCCAAGCACGTCGTCTGTGAAATGGAAGAGCTCTGGCCAGCAGCCTGGAAAGTCCCCCACCTAGCCTTGGTCCCAGAAGATGTGTGGGGCCAGGCAGGCCACGGCAGGAGAATCTTACATCTGAAAGAGGAGGCAGAGGGCTCCGCAGAGAGTCTCTCAATCGGCCTTATATCTTGAATAAATTGCATGTTGGAATTTAATTTGGAATCCCTGCTGTTTCCTTGATGAACGCAAACCACACCGCAATTAGAGTGATGAAGCAGGCTGCTGCTGCGCCTGACAAGGGCGATCTGTCTGAGCAGGGAGGGAGGGAACAGGCGCTTGGCAGGTGGCTGCTTGGCCCATGCTGGGCATGTTCTTGCATCTCTCCCCATAGAGAAAGCCCCACAGGACAAAGGTTGTATTCTCTAACTACTTGAGGGGCTGCGTTAAGAAGATGGTGCCATGCCACAGCCTTTTGCGGCTTCCTTGGTAAAGCCTGCTCAGCCCATGGCTCCAGGCCCAGAAGCCCACCTCTCCCCATCTCAGTATAGAGGGAAATAAATGTTTATTGAGCACTTAGTGTGAACCAAGGGTTGGGCTAACTCCCTGAAGGCATCTTCACATTGAATCTGCCCAGGAACTTCATGCCATGTCCACTTTACATGAGAGGGGAAAAAAAAGTCCCCAGAGAGGCTAAATATCCTGCATACAAAGTCATATAACACATACAGTGTAGTAGATAGTCTCTGGACCCAGGAGTCGGAGCCGGAGTCCAAGTTCAGGCTCTCTTTACCTGGCCTGCTTACTATTCACCAACATCTCCACTGGAGCCTTGCTCCTCCTACCCCATGAGCTTTCACCTGCCCTCTTCAGTGTCCCTTTCTCAGAGGACTGTCTTTTCTGATGGATACAGTTAGGAGAGTGGCCGAGCAGACAGGGAGCACGTGCTGCCTGCTTGACGTTGGAGGGAAGGTGCTTGCTGTTGCTGTTCTGCTCCAGCTCCTCCGCCTGAGACTGGACCAGAAGGTCAGCATGACACATTTGCATATATAAATAGAAGAGAGACTCATTTGAGCCACAGGCCTGCCATACATACTGTCAGAGCTGTGTGTGTGTGTGTGGGGGGGGGGGGTGGGCATGCGCTGTGCCTTGGTGTACCTGTAGAGGTCAGAGGACAACTTGCTGGGGTCTCTCCTTCCACTGTGTGGTTTCTGATGATCAAACTCAGGTTGTCAGACCTGGCAATCATCTTTACCCACAGAGCCATCTTTCAGACACAAAGCTTATTTTTGAAGCGTCTTTTCTTCAGCTCTTTGCATCGATATATTATGAATGGACCAGAACTCAGCGAAGGAAGGAAGCAACTTCAGACCTAGTTTTGTTGATACTGTAATTAGGTATCTTTGTTGCCTGGCTTGGTGGTGCAACAGGAGACTATTCTAGAAAGTGCCCCCATGGAACCCAAGTGAAAGATGCTTCCTGGTGGGTTTTTAGCACACTTGGCAAGGAACTCCAAACCCAGGCTTTTGGCGAGGAAGCATGGAAAGCCCCAGAAAGCGTGCAGAGCCTGGCCAGAGCTGGCATGACTGAAGCCATTTGGCTGCAAAGCCGGTGTGTGGGTGATGGGCCCACAGCAGGAGAACAAGCAGTCAGTGGACCTGAGGTTTGATCTTGGGTTTGCGTCAGCCTCCTGGGTGGCTTTTCTAGTTTAACTTTAGCTTTCTCCTGGGGGCCAGGGGTGGGAGGAGTAAGAACTTTAAATGAGTAATTTTAAAGTATTACAATCCTGTGGTTCTAACATGATTAATGCCCAAAACAACTGGTCAACAGGTCCCAAGGCCTCCTGGTGCCCCAGACCCCCACTGGCAACAAATTGCACACATGGTGGCTTTCCAGTTCAATCATTTATTCTACAGAAGTATAGTAGAAGCCAGGAGGTAGGAATTTGTTATGCAAAAAGAAAGGTCCTTGTCCTGGGGGGATTGCTGCTGAAATTGCGAAGACCAAGAAAACAGAGAAGTCTACCAAGCGTAACACTGCAGAGAGCAGCCCTGGGGCCAGGAGCACAGAAGCACATATAGGGGGATACAAGCATGCCAGGCTCAGCACCTAGTGACCTCACTGCGCATGAATGTTGACTGCTTGACTGAGAACAAAACAGCACGCACTCAAGCGAGATGGCCATTCTCCATCATGTAGCAATCAGGAGGTACCAGGATGCTAACAAGGATTGACTTCCTCCCTCCCTCTGGGTGTCATCCTTGTGAGTTGCTGTGGTCCACGTGGATGAAGATATTCACCACTGTATCGATTTAGCCAGGGTAATAAAGAACCATAAGCTAAGGCATTGATGCAGTACTTGCTTCTCCTATTTTTTTTTTTTTTTTTATCATCGATAAAAGCTGGGGGCATGGTGGCCATGCCTGTGGTCCTAGTATTCAGGAGGAGGAAGCAGGAAGATGAGGAGCTCAAGGTCATTCTCTTCCGAGACACAGCAAGTTCAAGGTCAGCCTGGGCTACACGAGATCCTGTTTCAAAAAGAAACAAAAAACAGCAAATGAAAGAATCCTGAAAACAAATAAAGCCGGCAGAACTCAGCACAGTCACAGAAGACAGAGCCAACATTCCCAGAGCGTGAGGAGAGTTGCCTTCATGAAGAGGGCCTAGTCGGGAAAGCAACCACTCCAGCATTTCTCACAGAAGGCAGTCGGCACAGTAATGGGAAGCTGAGAAGCTAACCCACTCAGAGATTAGCAACTGCTATGGTGTTCTCAGGAAGGAATGACCAATGGAAGAGCCCAAACTAAGGGAGCTGGTGCCCATAGAGCCTACAGAAAGATGGGCTGCCCGGTAGGAAAGAGGCCAGAGAGAAAGTACAGCCATAGCTAGAGAATCTACTAGAAGTAGAGAGAAAAAAAATGGAGATAGTCTTCCTCTCTTTTTTCCCACCTCTGTTAACAATGCCCACTGGCCCACGTTATTTGGAAGCCATCTGGAAAAAAAAAAAAGTTCTTTAAAATGTAGTTTTCTGGGAGGGAGCAGGCAGGGTATGGGAGGGGTAGAGCCCAAGTACTACCAGACCGGCACAGAGCAGCACAAACCCAGAAGCACCCATGAGAGAGGACTTAGAGCATTCTGCCAGGAAGTTGTATTTTTGCCCAGATTATAACCAGTATAACATAGCAGCCTTTGGTTTTTGCAGAATCAAGTGGAGACTGGATCCACAATTTCAGAAAAGAATAAAATTCACAGGAAAGTAGAAGGTCCTTCCACTAGGCTATGGTTACTCTTCAGAAATTCTACCATTAAAATGGTAGCTTAAAGCAATGCCTACTTATTATCTTATGGTTCTGGAGACCAGAAGTATGGTTGCCTCTTACCAGGACCAAAATCAAAATGTTGGCAGAATTGTGCCATTTCTCTGGGCCCAAGGGGAGACACTGGTCCTCGCTTTTTCCAGTTTCTATGGGTGGCCACATAGGTTGACTCTCAGCCGTACCATTCCAGCCCTTGTTTCTGTCCTCAGGGCTCCTTCTCTCATTCTCCCGCCTCCATCTTATAACTACACACACCCACAAAGTGGTTCATGGTCACCAGTCTCAGGAATTTTGACTTAATCACCCCTGTAAAACCCCTGCTCACTTGTAAGGTGACAGAGTCACCGTTTTTAGGTTTAGGAGGCTGCCATCTTTAGGGAAGCCATTATCTTTTACAGCCCTCCTTTTTCTTTTCCTCACAGCTATGGCTCTACAGCTCCAGAGACTCTCCATATGCAGAAGTGGTCACAGCCAGACTCCTTCAGGCCCTCGCCCGGCGTCCTGTAGGTCCTGTGCCGGCCGTGTGACTGCCCTCTGGAGACAGGTACACAGCGCATTTGTAGAAGACCGTCCAATGCTGCATAGTTGCCCTGAAGAATGCTTTGGGCTGCAAGCTACTGGAAAGATGGCTTCAGGAGAACTCCTTTGTGCTTTGGGTTTTGTGTATATATATATGTGACTGCTGGCTTTGCTTCAGCTTTAGTGTCAGACTGGCATCATAACCTCTGTTTTGACATTGGGTGAGGGAATGAAGGTTAGGCACTGAATTAGCCAAGCACAGTGCTGCATTCCTTCCGTTCACCTGTTCCCAGCCCCGGGATGCACATATCTAATGTGGGTGTTCGGCTGATCTTGCTCAGTGGTCTCTTCTACCTCAGCTTCTCTTTTGACTCCTGTGGCAAAGTCAGCTTTTTAGACAAGTGTATGGAGACAAGGCCTAAAGTCTTAGCTACTTGGGAAGCTGAAACTGGAGGATTGCAAATTTAAGACTGTCCTCCGATAAAAGGTAAGTTCAAGGCCAGGCTGAGACGCAGCCCAGCACCGGCTCAACCAACCACTGGAAACAAATCTCCACAACATTGGTGAATCAAGAGACCCAACAAACTCGTGGTCATGTTACACACCTTTTTCTAGGGAGATGCGTCTATGTGCTATGTCACCAGTGACCCACTAGCCTAATGTCTCCACCCAAGGCGAACTTGATAAACTTACACGCTTGTTATACTTACTCTCTGGAACATGGGTGGGGCGACTTATAAATGGGTAACTCTGAAACAGCTGTATCACCAAAGCATCCCACCGTCTAATGGGTGATGGCCTCGTGGCAGCTGCCTCTTTCCGTCAATCTCTTACCTCCTGAGTATTCCAATGGTTCTCTAGGGTGTAATGGCTGCAATTCCAGGTGAGGCTCCCTGTAACCCCTACCTTCTGCTCCGAAATGTTAAAAATGCCATCACCATTATCATAGGCCTCGCTGTGTCTGTATTGCCTTGTTGATTTCCTCTTAGGACCATGGGAGCCAAGGTCATCTCTGTTCCATGACGGCCACAGTCATCGTGCTTGTAATGTGACAGTTGGCTTGTTCTCAGAGGAATAAAGCTCTACAGCAGCAGGTAGGAGTTGAAGAGCTCCATGAAGACCCATAGCATGGATGAAAATGCCTCACAGTCGTGGTAATGCTGATAAAAAAAAATCATGTGGGTGTGGGCTCATGAGGTCCCACCCTTAGCTGAAAGCATTGGCAGTTGGTGGCTGAGGGGGAGCCAGTTTTCTTAGGAGTGTGTCCTCTCCCAGACTGCCCATGCACCGCTGGATGGCCCTACACCCATGCTCAGAGAGGAAACTCTAGATGGAATTTTTACAAATTAGAAAGAAGAAAATAAGGAACAAGATATAGGAAGTTGGGAGGGATTACAGAGAGGGTATGGGAGAAGTCAGAACAGAGGAGATGGACATATCTAAAACCACTGTACACACATAAGAAACTCTCGGCAAATAGATAAATAAAATGAGTTTTGAAAAAAATGTGGAAGGCATTCCACTGTTATTATATAGAGAGGGGAAGAGACGAACTGAAAAAAACTGAAGGACCCATCTCAAAGTGTCAGCGCTATCGAGAGCTTGAGTTTTTGGTCTCTGTGCTAAAGAACCTTCTGGAATTCACCTTCGAGGAAGAGAAAACAGAAAGTGTGCTAGTTCCACCCAAAGCTCCAAGAATAATGACCCAAGTATTGGTATCCAAAGCGTGTTGTGTGCACAGCATCAGTGGAGTGGGACGCAGGCCAGGACGACGACAGGTGGAGCCGCGCACTTAGCCTTGTCCCAGAGTTCATTAATCACCCTCAGATCAAGAGCATTTATCATGATTACATCCAGGCTAGTCCCCATGATGAGGTGGGCTGGTTGCATTTTTTTTTTTAAATAAAAGTAAGAAAAGGCACATCTTTCCTGTAACTTGAATGGTGAAGGTCTTAAGACCAGGCTCTTTATATAATAACTGTATGTGAGGCAGTGTCCTAGGTGCTGGAAATCCATGCAGAGTTAAAACAAATCTAAAAAGTCTTCCTCTTTTGGTGTGGAGAGACAGGTAATAAACAAAGTAAACAGGTAAAATATAAATATACCTTTCATGAGGCTCTACACACCTAGGAAAGCTGATTTTTCTCTTCTATAATCATGATGCTAAGCTTCCACCAGGATTGGTTTTAAACCTGTCTAGTTCATCAATGACGTTTCTATAATCTTAAATCATTTCTGAAAGCCAACCCATCAGGTAGCCTCGTGGATGGAAATCAACCAATCCCTCCAGGCTTGCATCTCTGAAGTTACTTCTGAGGCTGACATCGACCCACTCCTGGCTCTAAAGCCCATCCTAATCCAATACACTTTCCCAATGATTCTATAAAAGATTAGTGATTTACTTTGCTCAAGAAGTCCACTTGACCAGCATGGCTCTTCTTTACTGCAACAGACTTAAGAAGACACTCTGATTGGAGTGATGCTCTCCATCTTTCATGAATCTGAAAGTTCCTTTGAGACTGTTTTGAAGACCCTCAGCTGCCAACATTATGTACAGATGCCCCCACCAGGGCCTTTGTCCCAGTCCCACTGGATGTTGAATGACATATCTCATTAAAATACTCCTGGATTTATTTTCCTCTCCTAGGACCAGCAACTAGCTTTTCTTTGTTCATGAAGATGCAGTGTTTGTATACTTAGAATTTTTTTTTTCTAGATGCATTGCCTGGTGGATAGTTTTGCCATTGATTTCCCTTATTTTTTTTTTCCTGCTCGCTTAGCTTTGCTTTGGCTAAACTATTAGTACAAAGTCTCACTGTGTGCATTTTGTTTTGATCTCAATTGTCTGGTATTGGTCGAATTAACAGAGAATATTCCACAGGGAGACTAGAAGCGCAGGCTTGAGTACAAGCCGAGCCAGCTTGAGGCCTGCAAGTGACTAGCAACACTTCCAGCAGAAGAGACAGACAGATTTTTGTCCTTGGTCCTTTTCAAATGTGTAGTAGGACATTTCCTGTCTTATCAACAAAAAGAGGTTTAGTTTATATAATCAATTCCAGGGATGGCTTTTTTTTTTCCAAGACAGGGTCTCTCTGTGTTAGCCTTGGCTGTCCTGGACTTGCTTTGTAGACCAGGCTGATCTCGAACTCACAGCTATCTGACTGCCTCTGCCTCCTGAGCGCTGGAATTAAAAGCATGTGCCACCATGTCTGGTGGGGCTGGTGTTTTTTGAGTCATTAAGCCTATGGCCCCTTCCGTGTCTCTCCTTGGCTAAGGGCTCTGAAATACCCCACAGGAACACCCACAATTCTGGTCACTTTGTCATTGGTTTGGTGTGTCAAGGCCTCAGTCTTGGCTACCTCAATAAGATGCCCACCACTGTGACAAAACACCAGAGACAATCTACTCACAAGAAGGCAGTGTTTACCTTTGGCTCATAGTCTTCTGGGTTTCAGTCTGTGGTAGGCTGGCCGTGTTCATATGGGTCTGAGCTGTGCAGTAAGTACATGATGGAGGGCCTATGTGGCAGAAGAGGCTTGCTTACTTCATTGTAGCCTGGAAGCAAAGAAAAAAGGGGAGGGGCTAGGGCCTGAAAGCTCCTTCAAAGCATACATCCTCTGCAACCTAACCTAACCTTGGCTAGGCCCCACCTCTTTTGGTAAATTTATTGTGGAGAGTGAACATGCCCTGGGACATGTGTGGATGTTACAGGACAATTTGAGGAGATCTGTTCTTGCCTTCTACCATTTGTGTCTCCAGAAGCTAACTCAGATTGTCAGGCTCGGTAGCTAGTGGCTGGAAGTACTGAGTAATTTTGCCAGACCCAGGATCTGCTTCTTAAGTGTGCCCTCATCTCCCAGTGGGACAGCAGGCCAGCAACCAAGCGTCTAACTGCAAACCATAGCCCCTTCTTAAATGAATTTGTATTCAATATATAACAATTTGTAGTAAAAAGATCCAGACGGAATTGTCTCAGTTTACTAGGATTGCCATACAGAAAAACCACAGGCTAGGTGATTTAAACAACAGGAATTCATTTCCTCGTAGTTCTAAGGACTCTGAGATCAGGGTGTCAGCAAGATTGGTTTCTCTGAGGGCTTCCTCTCGGCCTATGTCTTTTCACATTCTCCCAACTGTGTCTTTGAGCATCCTGCCTGTCCTTAAAGGCAGTGAGTCATGTGGAGAGAGGCCTATAATAATGACTTCTTCTAAACTTCTTTGTCTCTTTATAAGGACCTTGTCTCTAAACAGAGGCACCCTTTGTGGTGCCTGTGGTTAGCATTTCAAGGGAATACATAACCCTTGGAACAACTGAACACTCAGTGAAGACCTTGACACACAATGGTAAGAAATTCGTACTTTTAAAACTAGGTCTAGAAAATTGTAGAGAAAAAAATGTGTTCAATAATAAGCCTTTTTAATGAATATTTCAGGGACTACACACAAAATACTAA
This sequence comes from Acomys russatus, assembly GCF_903995435.1. Classification (NCBI taxonomy): domain Eukaryota; kingdom Metazoa; phylum Chordata; class Mammalia; order Rodentia; family Muridae; genus Acomys; species Acomys russatus. The sequence goes on along the minus strand of NC_067140.1, from coordinate 39,118,920 downwards.
CTCCAGAAAGAGATTCAACCTCTCTGCTAAAACTTCCAGACACATGTCCCCTGTGTACTACACTCTATTGTCACCATCCATTTGCCTTCCTGTGGTCCTTCTTCTTTTTCTCATGACCTTGTAAGTGAATTTGTCATGGGAAAAGAATGATCACATTGTAAAATGTATCCTGCAGAAAAAATACCAGCATAGAGACATTTCCACAGAAGTTGAATCTTAACCAGAGATAAACTGAGGTATAATAAAAGGATTTTTGGAAACTTCAGAAAGATCGAAATTTGCAATAGAATTCCGAGATGTTCTTGCATCGATTGTCCTGGGCCTTGGGATTTATATCAACCATTCACAGAGTCATTAGTCTTGGTGAGGAGAGGAAATGCTAAAAGCAGTGGTGTGGGAGAGGCAAGCAGAGAAACTAAATAACCCAGAGATGTCACAAACTTTAAAGGACAAGAAAATAATATTTAATAAGGCAGTTTCTGAAGGCTTCTCCTTAGAGGCAGATAAATGTTTAACCAGGAGATCTGGGTGTGGGGAAGCTGCGAGCTGTGGCATTTGCCACGTTCGGTGGTGAAAAGACATCCACCAGGGCCATGTTCCAGGTAACTACAAGCTGCTGCTGGCCGTAGCACTCGACAGAGGGATGTTCAAAGCTGATGCGACCACGGCTCCTGGAGCTTGGACAGAGATTTGGAACTACAAACCAAGGAAAAATGAAACAGCGGGGACTCCAGAAACCATGAATCCTCAGCAGAAGTTGGGGTGACTCAATCTCTTTCTTCCATTGTGCTCTGACCTGAAAAAGAGAAAAAAAAAATTTTTTTTTTAATTTGTAAGGAAAAAATGGCCAATTTGAGAACTTTCTGATATGTAGCCTTATGCAGGATTTAAAAGATAGAAATGGAGATAAGCATATTTACTCAGTTAAGCAACTGACCCAGGGAACGAAAGGTGCTCTGTTTGCTCCGAGGACTACTCAGAGCTAGTCCTGTAGCTCAGTGGTAAAGTGCTGCCCTAGCATGCATGAGGCCCTAGGTTCAGTTCCTACTACTGCCAAAAAGGAGTGGGGGCAGTTAGAGAAGAAGAGAAAAGGGACCATTGCATACATACAACATACAACAAGCAGAAGGGTCTTTAGGAGAATGTCTGTCCTGTGGTTAGGAGAGTAAATGTCCTGTCATAGGAGGTATCACCATCACTGGAGTCAGAACCTACTTTTTACTGATCTAAATGAAGCTGGTCCTGGCTTCCTGGCCCTCCTTCTCTAGTCTAGAGGGGAACACAGAGGTGGCTTGTCAGGTGCTCTATCCGCTTGCGTCAGCAGTGGTCAGGAGACTCGGATCGGGACCATCTGAGTTCTCCTTATCTCTACAGTAGCAGCTTTTTAATGGATTGTTACGCTGGGTGCTAAGCGGAACAAGTGCCCACTTTTCCCGGTGCCTGGGTTTCCCTCAGCTATGTTCTTCCTCCTTCTATTCCCTCCACATTGCAATGCCAGCCACCTCCTCCATCTTCTCACTGTCTTAAAACTAATGCATTCTTAAGATGACTGTTGGTCTCCCTAGTTCATGGCCTTCCTAGCCATTGCCTATTGCCTTTGCTCTGTGCAGAGTAATACTTCTTCCTATTGCACGCCATAAAGATAGGAAGTGTGCCTGTTGTGTGGACTTTCATATACCCAATTTTTAAAAAAATATTTTTTAAAAATTTTTAAATATTTTAAAAATTTTAAAATAAACAGATTTTTAAAAAAATAAACAGATGATCCGTGTCTTTTTCTGAGCTCACCACTAAAGCATCCCATCAGCTTTCTTTTCCTGCAGTCATTCCACCATGGTCCAACCCATTATGGCTAATGCCATGAACTGTCTAGCAGGGCCCACCCAAGGATAAAGGATTCCTTGCAAGTATTTGACAGTTTCCAAAAAAAAAAAAAAAAAAAAAGACGGATGTACAGTTTTTAGATATGGCCTACTCGGTCCAAACAAGGCTACAGGAGGTAGATTCTGACACGAGCCCCAGTGACTCCCAGACCCTGACATTCATTGTGCACGCATGTCCTTCTTTCTCCTTGGGTGTAGGGTGGACTCATGACTCGCTCCTAACCACCAGAAAATGGCAAACAAACATGATGGAGAATTGCTTCATGGTTCGGTTAAAGGACTATGACCTCTCTCTCTTTTCTTGATTATATTTATCTGAAGGGCAGGGCCATCTGGCAAGGAGCTGTGGGTAACCTGTGGACAACAGTTCGAAACTGAATCTGACTAAATGTCACATGACTTTGGAAAATCTCCATAAAGGTCTTCAGGCTACCTTGATTTCAGCCTTAGAGAGACCTGAGACAGAGGTCCTGGTTAAACTGTGTCTGGATTCCTGATCGACAATAACTGTGAGATAACAAATATGTCACACAGGCAAACGACATATCACCTAATGTTATTTCTACAGCTTCCTTAGGTATGGAGGCAGTCCTCCTGGGCTGGGCAGTCATAGTGACAGAGCCAGCACATCCTTCAGACTTTGTGTTCCAAGGGCCAGAAGCAATGAGAAGCTAGACAGAAGCTCACCAAATACTGGACCCCTAGAGCCTTGTAATGCCAATATTGGAAGCTGAGGTGCTATCACCTTGGGAGAGGGTGAGCAAGATTCCTGAAAGTGACCTGGAGCTAGCAGATGAAAGGATGACATGTGTTGGGGATGAATCATCCTCCATCCCTCCTAGATTGGCTTGTATTTTGGACAAAGGTGGCTACCAGGTCCTATGTTTGAGTCTCTGAAACAACCTCAAGCTGCCAGTGGGCTAGCAGCCATCTGTTGTCTTTTTAATACACCCCAAGATCCTGGCCTTGAATAAAAGTAGACCCCGAAAAGAGCCCTGGACCCCTCCGACCCTCAGCCAGAGTGAAGACATGGAATGCCCAGTAAGGGATGGGGCAGAGGCTAGGCCTCTTTCCAGTCTCCCCAAGATCCATGGTTTCCAAGGAAACATTAAATACCCAGCTGAGGCCCCAAACAGAAGAAAAACAAATCAGCTCACTGAAAGAGTGTCTACATTTCCATCCAACATTTTATGTAGCTTTACAGAGGGTAGCTGGGAAACCCTTGACAAAAGAAACAAAGAACTGATGTTTCTATCTTCCCACAGGGTGTTATGGGGAGGGACGGGAAAGGGGGAGAGAGGGGGCTGGGAGCTACCTGGGTCCCTTCAGAGCAACCTCAGGGAAGGCCGACCTGCTCCCCCCCTCAGGCCCTCGGAGCCCTTTGTGCTGAGGCACCCTCTCCTTTCCCTGTCTCCTGTCTGCTGCAGGCCAGAGCACAGCCAGCATACTCTGTGAGCCATAGGTTCTGCCCTGTAGGTTAAGTTCAGGAAAATGCCAGGTGACATCTGGGGGCAGTCCAGAGAACAAAGCCGTCCACCTTGAGCCACAGCCCTCCTTCAAGGTATGGAATACACTGGCTCTGGATGGACAACAGCTCCAAGAAAGCTTTGTGAGGAGAAAAGGAAAGTTGCTGTGGTGCTTGAGAGGCTTTGGTCTGAATCCAGGCTCAGATACTTACAGTGTGAGCTTGGGTATATTAGCTGATACACCTTTCAAGTCCCAGTGTCCCCATCTACATATGTGCAGTGCAAGAGTCTACTTGCTAGCTGTCTACCTTGTATGGTTCAGCAGGTCAAATGAGACACTTGTCTGGAGCACAAATTTAGGGGAGCACCAGAAGGTTCAATAATCAGCGTAGTTAATATTCTAATGATATGCTTTCATGTCTGTATGCATATACATGTGGCAGAAATATGTGTTCTCATGTGTGTGCATGTACATGCAGACATGTATGTACATATAGAGACCTAAGATCAGAGTTGGTGTCCTCCTTGCTTGGTCTCCACCTTTGAGACAGAGTCTCTCACTAAACCTAGGGCTCACTGATTGGGCTACACTGGTTGGCCAATGAGCCCCAGAAATCTGCCTTTCTTCGCCCCTCTTCCCCAGATTCAGAGTGTGTGGACACAAAGCTGTGCCTGGCTTTTAAGTTTCCTTGCTTGTGTGCCAAGCACTCTGTAGATGAACCAAGCCATCTCTCCTGGATTTTTAGTGCAATGTGTTTAAAACTCTTAAATTAGTAAAAAGAATTCATGACAGAAAAAAATATCACAAGATAATTGTCTGCTCAGTAAATGGTCGTGAGCCTTTGCTTGGGTTTTCAGGAGGCTCGGAAGGTAAATCCTAGCTGCATGAAGAGCCTCTGCCAGCCAGCCTTGGCCCAAGTTCAACTTTGCCACCCTGATTTACACTAGTACAATGATTAGCTGACTCCATAGAGATGGCCTGCAGACCCATCCAATCCTGCCTTCTCTGCTCCTCATCTCTGTCACCTTGGATAAGTTATGCCACCACTCCAGGCCTCAGACTAATGTGTGTATTAGGAAACATACACTATCTCCACCAAAGGGTTTTACAACACAGGATACCTAACCCATGGCCAGTGCTCAGTCACCATGGCTGTCATTATGGCACCATTTACCAGGCATCAGGATGACATGAATTTTTTTTCTCTCTTGGCTGGGAAGAGATGAAACAGGCTAACATTTGGTGGGTGCTTTCTCTCAGCCTCTGTGATAGGATGCATCTGCCCAGCTTTCTTGTTAATCAAATATGCAGCTGGCCTAGGAGCGGCTGCCTGGAGCAGCTGCCTGGATCTGCCTGTACTGCTGTGCCTGGTCCCATCTGGATATTAGAGGGAACACAGAAAGAGGGTCCGAGCAAGGCAGGAACAGCTGAAGCAGAGGGCCCAGACGGTCCAGGTCTCAATCTCAAGATCACATGATTTTGAGATGCATAGGTTTGGGCAACACAATAGCACCCCCAGGTTACAAGGCGCCACCCCTGCTTTTTCCTTCACATGCACAGAGTGGGGGCTTTGACTTCATTTTGACCAATCATCTGTTCTGATCACTGAGCTGTCCAATTTACGGATACCTGAAGATGCAGGGAACTCCAAGAAGGCAAAGAAAACGTATTCTAAATCATTTGGGGGTAACTGTTCTCCTTTTTATGCTTCCTGACATTGAGAGGCTTTGAACAAAAGTTGGCAGTAGCCAACAGTGTTCACCTGCCTATTAAGTAACATAATACAGGCCGACACCAAGAGTCAGGAGGGTTGGCTGGCAGGACAGAGGAGCTACATGGTGGCAGAAGGCAGGCTTCTCTCATCTTTAACAATGCTGGGAAACACCTGGAGAGTTCATCAAAAAACAGTTCTGGTCAGAAGAGAAAGCCCATTCTGTAAGCGCTTGCACGATGTTCAATTCCCTGGACATAATCCTTTTTGTTTTGTTTTACAATGGGCATGCTTGTACTTCTAGCACTTGGGAGGCAAAGCTGGGTGGGTCCTATGCCTTGTTGACCAACACGCCTAGCTACTTAGGTGAATCTCAAGCCAATGAAAGATTCTCCATCTCAGGGGAGGCAAAAAGGGGGTGGTACCTGAGGAAAAACACCCAGCAGCAACAACAACAACACAACACACACACACACACACACACCCCACAGTTGTGCCTCAGCAAGTCTGGGGGGCTGAGAAGCAGGAATCTGCATTTCTAATAGAACCCCAAGTGACTGTGGCTCTGATGTTAGTGGGTCTGGGTGACAGTGAAGAACAGCTCAGCTCCTTATGGGCAGTGGGACCTTTGGCACTTAACCTCTCTGAAGCAAATTCCTCACCTATGAAACCAATGAAAGTAAGAGTACTCCATGGGTTTAAATGAGAGAAAAATGAACTGTGTAGGCCCACGCGCGCAAGTCCCCGTATGCGCGCGCGCGCACACACACACACACACACACACACACTTGATGCCCTACCTGGAACACAAGAAGCCCTCAGTACATGTTAGCTCTTGTAATCCTTAAAGGCTTAGCATCTCACAATGAGAACTTCACGTGCCTGCCTTCAAAAACAAAGTAGAAAAATGAGTAGGACGGTCGCAATGCGTTCATGCCTACACAAAATATTCGCATACTCTTTCAAGGGTCTCGCGTGGGCGGGGGTGGGTGGGTGGGCGGGTGCGGGATGGAAGTTCGTCCTTCTCGCACCCATGGTTAAGTAGATTATAATAGCATTCACATTTGTAATATTTCTTTTTCTTTTTTTTTTCAGAATTCACAATGTCAGAAGACATTATACGAGGTAATAGCTCTCATTTGTGAGCCTCTGCTCTGTGACTGTGGAGATCCTTGTTTTTCTGTTCTTATTCTACACACAACGTAACCGAGGCTCAGAAAACTTGATGGTATTAGAAGCAAGGTGCTCTCGACTCCATCAGACCGTCACCACACCTCAGTTCACTCCCTTAGAGTGATGACAGCTCCAGAGGCACGCACGCAGCAACGACGAAGGGATCGGGCCCACAGGGAATAAATTAAAGAATGTCCTTGACCTCAAATAATTTTCATCAGGCTGAGGAGTCAAGAAGAGGAGCGTTGGGGCTGAGAGGTACCTCAGTGACGTCGTCCGCCTCATATGCTCTCAGCCCTGGGGTCAGTCCTCAGCATAACAGTTAAGTAAGTGGATACATGAATAAGTAATCATTATGATCAAATAACAGACGTGGCCGACATTTCAGTGGTTTCCTGGTATTTATTTGCTCTTCATATTTTTTAATTTTTAGTTTTGTTAATTTATTCAGATTACACCTCTATTGTTATCCCATCACTCGTATCCTCCCGTTCCTCCCTCCCTCCCGCTTTCACTCTATTCCTCTTCCCTAAGTCTAAGACCGAGGGGGCCCTCCTCCCCCACTATATGGTCATAGCCTATCAAGTCTCATTTTGGTAGCCTGCTTATTCTTTCTTTGAGTGCCACCAGGCCTCCCCACCAAGGGGAGGTGGTCAAATATGGGGCACCAGAGTTCATGTCAGAGTCAGTGCCCGCTCTCCAAGCAACTGTGGAGAATGTCCTGTCCATTGGCTAGATCAGAGTAGGGGTTCGATGTTTACTACTTGTATTGTCCTTGGTTAGTGCAATAGTTTGAACAGACACCTCTGGGCTCTGATCCACCAATCACGATGTTCTTCTTGTAGGTTTCTAGGACCCTCTGGGTCTTTCTATTTCCCCATCTCCTATATATATATATTTTTTTTTTACCTAGAGTCTCAGTAGAGCTTCCTTTGCAGCTATGTCATGGCCAGTAGATGTGGAGGGGCATGGAAGAGGTGTGGCCCTTCTTCTGAACATGTTTGTTCCTTGCTTCCCTTGCCTCGCAGCAGGGACTAAGACAGCCATGTGTTCCAGAGGATGCTCTTCAGATACAGAGGGACAGCTCCGTGGGTATCTGACTGAGACAGGGAAATGACTCTCTGGGGTCACCCCATGAGACCTTTGGTTACTGCAATATTATCTAATTTCCTCTGCTCAGACGAATGAGGTTGCCATGGTTGTGAAGGAAGAGTTCCATGGAGAGTAGTGGGTCTGGAAACACACGTGGGGAGTGACCTGAAGGCCTCATTCTAGACCTGACAAGACAAAATAGTTAGGAGAGGTACTAGGGATGATTAACCTTTCATAAAGCATTTCTAAGGATTAACAAAGTTTCAGGAGCCCTGTAATGGGCTTCCTACATAGTGGGACCTTCTACATCCACCTGAAAACCACCCACAGCAGAGACATTGTCACATGACCTCCAAGAGGGCAGGCTCCGGGGTGGAAGACCCTTGGCCAGAATTCTGTCCTTCTCCTAGCTGTGTCACTTTTGTAATAAAAAAAACTGCTTCACCTTTAGCACTTAAGAAAATACATTATGTACAGTTGTTATTATAATGATTGAGCTAATATAATATTTATTGGGTAGTAATAAATTGTCCCCAACTTAATGTCATAAAGTAACAGTAATCATTTTATATCTCTTGAAGTTTGTATGGGTCAGGAATTCAGGGGTACCCTTTGGGGAGTTCTGGCTCAAGATGTCTCATGTCACATATTGACATGACGGGTGCTTCATTCGCTGAAGATGTAAGTTGGGATGGAAGACCTACTTTCAAGTAGGCTCACTCATTGGGTGCTGGCCACAGGCTTCCACACAGGATGTATGATGCCCTTGCTATGTGGTGGCCGGCTTCTTTCAAAAAGAAGCATCCAAAAGAGCAAGGAGAAGGTGGTGATGGACTCACACAGGTCACACAGGTCAGCTCTGGCTCAGTATGGGGTGATGATGGGGGTGGAGTGGGGGTGGCGGCGGCACATCTGTGAAGCTGGAGAGCATGATCTTTTCTGCTAATATCTGAAATACTTCAAACTGTGCCTGACATGTGATTAGGCCTTGGTAAATGTTAGCTATTTATTAGACACAGAGTGATCAGTAATCCCTCAGAACCCCAGCTCCCGCACCACTTTACTCTTCCTCATGTATTCCCCCAAAACACATGTGTCCTTTGTCCTGTGAGGCTGTGTGCTAGACACTGGGCTTCCATGAGGGAGGAATCCTATCTGGTACTCTATATCCCCAAGGAGGAAGTATCCTAACAGAGACAAGAGAACTACTAGGAGCCTGCATTTCCCAAGGCTATTCACCACCATTATCTTGCTTGAGAGATACAAGGTGGAGGGGTTAAGACCACAAGATCTGGGACAAGATTGCATGAGAGCAACTCTCAGCTTTCTTTATTAGTTGTGTGGCCTCGGACAAGTTACTTTCTGGACTGTTTGCTTCTTAGTTATAAATATGAGTAATAATTCTTATTTCGTGGAGCTGTATGAATTATATTCTTTGACTATAAGAAAGACTCAGGATCTGGCATGCAACAAATGCTCATAAATATCAGCTATTATAAATACCCAGAGATGGGGATCAAGGACAATACAAAGGGACAAGGACATAAAGAGACGCAGGACCAGCTTGGATCTTTATCCATCAGCCCTTTGACAAGCGCAAGGTAAGGCTGGTGTTAAAACAAACTTTCTAGTGCGTTTCCTAGACACCTGAGGTTGGTTGAGAGTGATGGACACCCAGCTTAAGCAAGCATATGCACAATGTGTGAGTCCTGGCCCAGGCTTGGGCACCTTCAGCGTCAGCTGGCAAACATTATTTATCTGACTTCTTCTGTGGCTGGGACTTAAGCTCCTTTTTGGCTTTCTCCAAGTTCTTAACTAGTGGATCCATTTCCTCAGCCATAAAATTACGATGTTGCTACTTCATAACTGTAATTTTGCTTCTCCTGTGTATTGTAATATAAATATCTGAAATACAGCGTACCTGATATGTGACCCCTGTGGGGGTTATGACCCACAGGTTGAGAACCACTGCATAGAAGGACTATGCAAGTCCAAATGGGATAGGGAGTTGATCCAAGGTGGACAGTAGACCAAAAAGAACTGGGATTCTTGGAGTCACATTGTGATGACAGAGGAGACAACCCCTCCCTATGACTCTTTAATGACAACTACAAAGGACCCTCAGCTGAAGTTTCTACACAATGGGACTCAGAAGGATGGATCACACCCAGGCATGTACTATTCAAAAAACAGCAAACACCACTCCCAACCCAAGCCATTCTCCCTCACCTTGGCTCTCACCGGTGGGAGGTGGTGGTCCCTGGCCTCTAGTTTGAGCAGCTGATGGCTGGTCTTCAGATGGCAAGTGTACTCCTATACAACACATGAGTAGAGAGTTTGTCAAGTAAGAAACACTGGGAGTTTTGGGGAACAAGGGGAGCAAGGTCAGGATATGCATGTTCTGGGGCCCCAGTTCTCAGTCATGGCACGCTCTGGGCCCTGGAAGCCCCTCCCCTGACAACAGCCATTCAAGTGACCTCAGCCCTAGGTCTGCGTGGGGCCATGAACCTGCAGCAAAGCCCAGAGGAAAAAGTGGCAGAGCAAACCTACAGGAAGGGCAGGGAGCCTACAATGGATCCTCTAGTGTCTGGAGCAATCACCTCATTTGAAAGAAACATCCTGTCCTAGAGGCATGTGAAGATCACAAGACTCATGAAATAAAGGAAATGCACTTCTCCTCCCCCCTCCCAACAAATAAATACAAATTACAAGGCCCAGGAAACTCCCCAAACTTACAAAATTCACTAAACCCTTGCCAGGTTTATATGCGCTGTAACAATCTCTGGAAAGAAAGACTCCCCCACAGAGTGGCAGCTTTCATGAATTGTCATCCTTGCTGAGGCGGGCTTTCAGTAATACAGCTTCCTTTGAGTCACCTATGGTTTTGTAAGTAACCGCAATAAATCCAGTGGCTTACCAGAAGAAGCTGGGTGAAGCCATTTCTTTGGCTTGTTGTTTCTGTCCTATATGAAGTGAACAGACACTAGTTCGTGTCTCCCCAGGACAAGTCATATAAAGCCTAGAGACACCCCCCATGTATCCCCATGAGTCAAAGAATAGTTCCCAAACAACCAGCATTTCCTTTTAGTCCCAGCCCCAAGCCTTGCCTCTGCCAGCAACATCACGAGTCCATGAGATTACCTTCGGCATTCGTGAGGGTTCTTCTTCAGCTTCTAGTGTCAGCTGAAACCACAAAGCCAGAGGTCCCCAGACCATTCTCTAGTCCCCGTTGGCATTTGATTGGTCTGCTCTTAGCAGAAGCATGGCCTGGTGTCCACCGATTCTGATTACCACACTCCTCTCAGGCGTCTTCCCAGTGATTCTGGCATGTTTATTCTCTGAGGAAGGGGTCTTTTCTCACACTGACTTCTTGTGCCTTCATTCGTCTACTGGACTTGGACTCGGGGCTAGCTGTATGACCGCTAAGGCTTAGCTGGGCTTCCTGGTATGAGCACATGGGTTTCAAAAAGCAAACAGACAGTGACAGTAACATCATCACTGAGGGATGTTGTGAACATTCAAGGACCTAGTGTATGTGCTTGTCACTTGCTTTGCATGATGGCTTCCGGTGCAGGTGCTGAAATGAAGGTACACTGCCTTGTCGGTAGGTTGATCTCATTCATTGAGTCCTCAGAAGTCTGCAGAGGGCCTGAGAATGCTCCTCAGGAGGATGGCAGTCAGTGGGAAGCACCCACAAGCCTCAGCATCCCCACCACCCAGAGATCATATAGCCGTGAAGAGGCAAGATGGAGCCCAGAGCACACTCCTGGGATCCTGGGAAAGGCTTTCTGAGACACTTATCAGGAAATTCCAATGCCTTCTTCACTTCTAACAGCTACATAGAGCTGGTTTGGGAAGGTGGAGTAAGAGACTTTGGCAGGCAGGGAGCCAGTGAGATGCGACCACCATGCATTTAGCAGTAGGAGAGCTGAACAGAGGCTGGACCAGCAGGAACCCCACTGGCAGCTGAGCACTTATGAGGAGCAGGAGCAGAGATGTCCTCCAGCATTACCAGAGAGACCACTATCCAGAGGGGAGCAGCTTTGGATTTTTGCTGTGGCCTTGCTGCATCTTCTCATGGATGTGAGTGGCCCTGGCCCTAATCCCCATGACACAGGCCTGTCATGTGCTGAAGGGAGTGAGAGGAGAGACTGCACTGAGCTAGTGTGTTCCTTACTTTTCTCATTGCTGTGACCATGTGCCTGAAAAGCAGCCACTTACAGCAGGGGAGTCTTATTCTGATTCACAGTTCAAAGAGTCCTAGTCCACTGTGGTGGGGAAGTCCTGGCAGCAGAAACACAAGGTGTCTGGGCACACTGCATCTGCAGGCAGGAAGCAGGCGAATCGAATGTGGCTGCTCAGCATGCGTTTTTTTTTTTTTTTATTCACCCCAAGCCTCCAGCCCATGGAATGACATCACCTAAATCAACCAACCCAGTCCAGAGCCCTCCTCACAGACACACCCGGGGTGTTTCTATCAGGATTCTAAATTTCATCAGGTAAACAACAAGATGAACCCTCACAACCAGTATATGACTCACTCCATTTTCAGAGCACTTGTTCTCTTGGGAATTAAAACAGATTGGCCAAGTCAGCCTCCCAGACACCAAGCCTCTGAGAGCAGCTGCTTCTGTTCTGGAGTTTCTCTCTTGCCTCCTTGGTCCAGAATTCAATTTCTCTTATAGTTATTATTGTTATTGTTGTTGTTGTTGTTGTTATTATTATTATTATTATTATATGTATACAGTGATCTTCTTGCATGTACACCTGCACACCAGAAAAGGGCATTAGATCATATATATTATACATGGTTGTGAGGCACCATGTGGTTGCTGGGAATTAAACTCAGGACCTCTGGAAGAGCAGTCAGTACTCTTAACACCTGAGCCATCGCTCCAGCACCACCCCCCTTACAGTTTTATAAAAACTCAGATATCACAGAATGGAGGCATTGCCTGGGATCACAAAACAACAACAACAATAAAACAAAAACAAAAACAAAAACCTGCCCCATGTCCGTTTTGCACTCCCCCTGCCCAGAGCCTTTGCCTGCACCATGGCCCCCACAGCCCTCTAAGCTTTCCCCTCTTGATGTTCAACATGCTCAGTGAGGCAATCAGATCAGATCGGAAGGTGAATTCAGGTGAGGTCCTGCAGAAACGCTAAGAGGTTCTGTGGAATCTGGATAAAGGAGCGCCACTGGCTGACAGAAGACAGAGACAGATGACTCAATGGACCTTCCTGCCATGTATTACCTGCATGTAACAACGGTTTGTTAAGATATTTTCTGGGCCAGAACTCTGCTTGGCCTTGTGGACCCAGTGTGAACAAGTCAGGTTTCTCAAGCTACATGGAACATCCAGTGAGAAGACATACAATGAATACGAGGAGTGATTTACAATATATGTACACTCATTGAATTAATACGATTATCTTTCAGGATGGGGGAAAACCAGGGGCTGGAAATACACAGAGGAACTGTCTTCAGAGAGTTGTTTTGGACTTTCTCTGAGGAAGTGGCCTCCTAGGTGAATCCTGAAAAATGAAAGGAAGCCACCCCTTTGAAGAGCAGGGAGAGAGTGTCCAGGTGCATCATGGGGGTGGGCACAGGGCACACAAAGGCTCTGCGACTGGAAATTACACAGAACTTCCTTGGAACTGACAGAGGCCGGGGGAGCGAAACAATAGGAAGCAACAAGATATTGGGTGGCAGAGGCTGATGGATGTCTTTGTGCGGTGACAACATGGGTACACAGATAAAGAAGAATGGGCTGAGCAGAGTATATTAAGTGCTAGAGGACCATCGGGATGTGCTCATGCATTAAACAGACTTGAGGAGGAGGCTGCACCAGGGAAAGCGGTATGGCAGGGAGGGGCTCCACATTTCCAGCTGGGGCTGTGATTTACTATGGTAAAGAAGCCTGGGCAGGTTTGCAGAGTAAAACAAAACCAGGTTTGTGGGTGGCTGTGTGGGCATGGGCCAGAGGCATAGCCGCGTGAAGTTACTGTATAGCGGCCCGAGGAATGATTTTCAGTCTTCTACTCAGGCAAAGCTGGGATTCTTGACTTTGTCACAGAAAAGAATCTCAGGATGAGTGGATAGGAAGTGGAGCTGGGTTTTTATTGGGAAGATATTTCACAAGGCTTTATGGATAGGGTTAATAAAAAGTGGAGTTCTCAGCTGGGGGGGGGGCGTGCAGACAGACTCAAGTATGAGTGTAGGCTTTCAAGGGAGAGTCGCATACAAATGTCTCACCAGCATCTATACTATTTTGATGGCTTCTCTAAGGGCTGCTAAGAACCCGTCCCACCCCCAATTGGGCAGTGGTGGTGCACACCTTTAATCCCAGCACTTGGGAGGCAGAGGCAGGTAGATCTCTGAGTTTGAGGCCAGCCTGGTCTACAGAGTTAGTTTCAGGGCATCCAGGGCTACATAAAGAAACATTGTCTCAAAACAAACAAACAAACAAACAAACAACTAAACAACATTAATACCCCCACCTACTTTCCTTCTTTTCCAATACATGAGATTATAGGGCTGCTCCAAGGTGCCTTGGTGAGAACTGCAGTCTCTGAAGAAAACATGGGTTCTCAAAGGCTGCACATGGAGACTTGACATCCCTCTTATGGTATATGAGGTTTACTGTGAGATTTCTAAAAAACAAAACAAAACAAAACAAAAAAAACTACAAGTTCTCATATTGGAAAGGAAGAAGGCTATACTCAACGGCTGGCTTAGGAGTTAAGTATGACTTATTGGTATTTTAACTTTTTAAAAACATTCTTATTTAAAGTGCCTCTATATAAAAGGAATATTGTCTCTACGTAGGTAGGCAACTTCACAGTAAATATCCTGGAGTTCTTCACTGTCAGCTCCAACAAGACTCCAGCAGGACTCCAGGCTGGGGTCTCCTTTCCCTTCCTCTTCTCTTTCTGGCCTGCTTCAGGGTGACTCCCCAAGAAGTGCTGAAAAGGCTGAGTTTGAGGAGAACCAACAGGCAGCCTGATTAGAGGCTGGTTCAGGACTCCAGGTAAGAAATGAGGATGCCCCAGGGTGGTAACAGGGAAACAGATGCCCTGTCCTAAGCAAGCAATGACAAGGGCACCAGGGGCCAGGGTTGGGGTTCAGTGATAGAGCTCTGGGTTCAATCCCCAGCTTGGAAAAAAAAGAGACAGAGCAAGAAAGTGCTTTTTAAGCTCTCCAAATGCTCTAGATTTCCCTCTGCGAGATGCTGAGCAGCAGCCAGAAGGAGGAGGTCTTTTCAGAGAACACGGAACTGATACAACCATATGGAGGGGAGTGGATGGGGAGGGAAGTGATGGAGAAAATGGGGTCAAGAGAGACTAGGCAATGCTGTGTCCTCCACAGCTGACTGACATGGTGAGGAAGTTCTGGGTACCATCTGTGCCAGGGAACCGGTAACCTGGGAAACAGATGGCTGGACAGGCACGCCCTCTGGCCGACCAGAGCCCTGCAGCCAGGGTGACCTTCCTGGGAGGTTTAGGATGGAGTGTTCAGAGACAGTGTTCCTTGTCCTCATGACTTCCCCCTGTTGCTGGACCAAGGCTGCTCTGTTGGGTGCATTGCTCTTCTCTTTGGCTGCATTGTTCTCCAGCAGCTCCTCAGGTTAGCAAAGGCCAGGGGCTAGTGAACACTGGAGATAGACCCTTAGTCAAGCCTCGGAACTTTCAGGCACTCACCCACTCTTTCTTTCTTTCTTTCTTTCTTTCTTTCTTTCTTTCTTTCTTTCTTTCTTTCTTTCTTAGTCATCCATGCTTGCAAGCATTCAGTGAGTAATGACTGAGCAACTATAACTTTGGGTACTGTCTTAGGGACAAAATAATGAACAAAACCTAGATGCTGTACTTAAGGAAAGACACGTCAAGAGGACAAGTCACCATGTCCTCAGAGAAAGCTGAGGCATGAGAAGAATGAATTTGAAGGCAGCCTGAGATATATAGCAAGACATTTCCTGACACAGAAAGAGAGCAAGAGCAAAAGAAAGAGAATGAGACACACACACACACACACATACACACAGAGAGAGAGAGAGAGAGAGAGAGAGAGAGAGAGAGAGAGAGAGAGAGAGAGAGAGAGAGAGAGAGAGAGACAGACAGACAGACAGACAGACAGACAGACAGAGACAGAGACAAAGAGACAGAGAGAGACAGGGACAAAGAGACAGAGATAAAGACAGAAGGAGAGAGAGAGAGAGACAGAAAGACAGACAGAGAGAGAGAGAGACAGAGAGAGAGAGAGACAGAAAGACAGACAGACAGAGAGAGAGAGATTGACTCTTGGTAGCAGACCTGTCATATTTATTACCCACAGCCTCCACCCCCTCCAGCCCTTGGACTTTACACTGTTAATTCAGATTTAAGCCTGTTTCTTTCATTTTGTCCCAAGAGTTTAAAATGTAGACGGAAATCCAGTTATGAAGGACACCGAGTATTGATTCTGGGTTTAGCCTTCATGCTGGGGGCACTAAGGAGCCATTCAGAATTTGGGGCACGGGAATGCCATTAGATTCTACTCAGACAATGCCTGCAGCAGGGAGGAGGAGGAGAGACAGCAACAGGAGGAAGCTGCTGAGCCAAAACGCAAGGGAATCCAGATGAGAATTCTCTGGGGCTCCTCACGGCTGAGGGGCTGCAGCACAGCAGACCCTCTTCACATGGGAACTGAAGAGGCGTCTCCTAAGCACAGGCTTACCTAGACAAGGCAGCTCACAAAAAGCAGACGTTTAACCAACATTGATGGGCATCTTCCACCACTCGGATGCCTTCATACATAATTAATCCCCTCCAAGCTACGCTGTCAGGAAGAGTTAAGCGTAATCTCTTTCTTATACAGATGAAGAAATAGAAATTTAGTCCAAGCAACCCTGGACTTAAATCCTGCCTCCACCATCTACCAAAGGTGCAGAAAGTTCCCTGCTGGCCGAATCCTGGACCTGTGGCTGCCACTAACAGGACTTGTTTGGTGGATCCTCCCTAATGCACAGGGATCTGTGGTATCTCAGGGGGAAAGTCCTGAAAGGGCTCTTGCCCACACCCTTCCCCGTCTTCCAACCTTCGCTGCCCTTGGGGCGGTAACTGGAGGTAACAGGCCTGGATCTAGAGCCTTCTTTTACAGGTAGCCCCTCCGTAGTAGCTGGGGTTCTGGGAACAGTCTGCTCCCACCTCACCTTTCCCACTCTTGGTCTTTTGTTTTCATTACTAGGCCAAGGTGAGATCGAGAGAACAAGTGCGCCCCCTGCTGGGCTTAGCAGGCAAGTGCCCGCTGTGCCGAGCTGAGAAGAAGGCGGCGATTTCCTGTTTGGATTTTAGGCCTTAGAGGCTTTTGAGTGGCCACCAGTGACTTTTTTTTTTTTTTTTAATCAAATTAATCCCAGACACAAGCTATCATTTTAGCTGGAAATAGGAAACTCAGTACTGAGAGGATCTGCTCAATTAACTGTTGTGGGATGAGAGGTTTGGGGAGGGAGGCAAGTATACAGACCATTAACACAGACATGACCACAGGAACACTGGGCACGACGCAGCAGAGAAGAAAGCCCACGGGGCCTTTCCCAGGCATCCAGGGCCAGCAAAATATCTCCTTGGGAAAATTAGGTGCTTCAGCACGGCAACCCCTTTTTCTCTTTGAAAACTGTAAAGAGGGCAATTAAACTTTTAATTAATGAAATGCCTGCAGCAAGGAGGAGAGACAGCAATAGGAGATTAAACCACAGAAATGTGAGCATCAAAGCTGGGTGTGGTGGCATACGCCTTTAATCCCAACACTCTCCAAGTGGAGGCAGATGGATCTCTGAGTTCGAGGCCAGCCTGGTCTACAGAGTGAAGAATTCCAAGGACAGCCAAAACTACACAGAAAAACTCTGTCTCAAAAACAAAAACAAACATGAACTCTGGTGCCTCATATTTGACCACTTCCCCTTGATGGGGAGGCCTGATGGTACTCAGAGAAAGAATAAGCAGGCTACCAAGATGAGACTTGATAGCCTATGACCATACAGTGGGAAAAGAGGTCCCCCTCGGTCATAGACCTAGGGGAGGGGAATAGGGTGAAAGCGGGAAGGAGGGAGGACCGAGAAGATACAAGTGATAGGATAACAATTGAGATGTAATCTGAATAAATTAATAAAAAAAGAAAAAAAAAAAAAACAAAAACAAAAAAAAAAATGTGGGCACCAAACAAGATAGGAACTTGTATAACAGCCAATAGTATGCAACTAAAAACTTAAGAATCAAAAAAGGCCAACCATATGTAATTAAAAGTGTAAGAATTATCAATATTTGGAAGTTAGCAGATACAGGTTCAAAGTAGTTCCTGCATTCAGTGGCTTGAAACCTTCAAAGTGCCAGGTGGCCAATAGTTTCTAGATTAGAATAATAAGGGATTGGGGATATTGCTTAGTGGTTAAGAGCACAGGCTGCTATTCTAGAGGTCCTGTGTTCAACTCCCAGCACCCGCATGGCTCACAACTGTCTGTAACTCCAGTTCCAGGGGATCTGACACCCTCACACAGACATACATGGAGGCAAAACACCAGTGCTCATAAAATAAAAATAAATAGATCATTTACACACACACACACACACACACACACACACACACACACACACACACACACACACACACGCAGGCCATGGAGAAACCCTGTCTCAAAAACCAAACTAAACAAACAACAAGAATATAAAAGGGATGATAACTAATAAAAGCTCCTCACTTGTCGTAACATCTCAGCTTTCTTACCATATTAGACTTGCATCTTGCATATTTGTGAACACCAGGTCAGAGAGATTGATTAGCAATGGATTGACTAGTAATGCCCGGACAGGGTGCTTGTGGGGGTGCAGAGACCTGATTGCGTGGCTGACTCCGATGCCAATTTGTCTTCCGACTAAGGACCATAAGAAGAGATTGAGAGTCAGGGTCCTCACTGATGCAACAAGACAGGAGAGAAGTGGGAGAGCTTGACCTCACCACATTCAGGGCAAACCCAGGTCACCTGTGGAGAGTCACACCTTTTCTTGCCCCTACTAAATCGGCAGCATAAGGGAGATGGCTCAGATGGTAAACTGCTTGTTCTTTAAGCATAAAGACCTGATTTTAGATCCCAGAATGCACATTAAAAAAAAAGAAAGAAAAGAAAAAAGCTGCGCATGGTAGCATATACTGTGATCCCAGAGCTGGGAAGAAGAAACAGATCCCTGGAATTTGCTGGCCCATCAGCCTAGCATGCAACAAGTTCAAGGCTGCTTCAAGACCATGCCTCCCAAAACTAGATGGATGCTCCTGAGGAAGAGCCGGCCTCCATATGCACATGTGCCCTCCAACACAGCCTCATCCAGCAGCACGGACACATGAAGAGCAATGGGATCGGCTCAGCACCCTGATCTCCTTTCTCAACCTTTGAGGTCCTGGGCAGCCTGAAGCAGATAGGCTCCAAGTGCCAGGAAAGCAGGTCTCAGTACTGCTGACTCACTGTCAGAGCCCAGGGGTGGGGTGGGGTGGGGGGTAGCCTGCTCTGCTGAGTCTGGCAGGGAAAGGCAGACTGGCTTTCTGGAGTGAAGTGCACCTGCAGTAGTCTCAGTGACAGATACATCGATCAGGACTGAGACAGCTGCTTGCCTCTGCAGGTAGGCAGTCAGGAGTACTGGTACCGCAGAGATGGACAGAGTCTACACATCAAACCTTCCGGCTTGCAGAGCTGCTCACGGTACAGGGTGGTACCAGGAAACCACACAGTCACCAAGTGAAGAACCTCCTTAGATAAGATCAATGGGGAAGTGAGAGCTTCCTCTGAAATCATGTTGACCCAACCAGAAATATGGTATCTGGAAACAGTCTACCCTTGCAAACAAACAAACCCCATAATCCCTTAAGCAATTGGATTGTGCAAGGGCATCAAACATTTGGTGACTTTTCCAGGTGTGCTCAGTGTGACCTCACACCCTAAGTGTCATTGCATTCAAGAGTACACAACTTCCCAGACTCCCAAATGGTGCTCCTTCTGTAAGTTCTTTATGAATGACGACCAGTGGTGGGCGACTAGGAAACAGGGATGTGAGGTCTCAGCAGGTCACAGGAGCTGGAAGGCTGTCAAGGCTGAGTCCTACATGAGAACAGTAAGGGGCCGTCAACATGAAGCACTGGGCTGGGGTCTGAAGTCCATGACCTGCCATGGCATGGAAAATATGAAAGCCTTTTTCTACAGACAGGATTCACAGTTTCTTACTAGGTGTGACCCCAGAGAATTCAGGTCTACCATTTTAAGAACAGCCTATGGCCCCTTATTTGCTTTCTTTATACCCACAGCTTAGCATAGCGCTCAGGCCTCATTAGAAACATTCCTTTGTGCAGTAGACAGTGGTTAGTGCAGAATTCACAAGTGGCCAAAGTGCAGGGAGTGTTTACAGAGTTCTCAGCCACAAATAGAACATCCGTGTCACACCCCCACCCTATAGGCTCAGGGGCCATTGCAGAAGAGTGGTCAGAAAGACTGTAAGAGCCAAAGGTCAGAGAGGAGCTGACCGGAAGTGTCTTCTGGATATGACAGGATCCTGTGTTGATGACCTCGTGACAGCTGTGGCTGTCTGGACAAGACCTGCACAAGATCAAGCCAGTCACTACTCCAGGAGAGAGGAGAGGAGGAATGCAACCTCCTACTCCTAGCTCAAGAGATATTGACAATCTAGTTTGAAGCCAGCCTGGTCTACAAAGCGAGTCCAGGACAGCCAAGGCTACACAGAGAAACCCTGTCTCAAAAAACCAAACCAGACAAAGAGAGAGGGGGGGGGGAGAGAGAGAGAGAGAGAGAGAGAGAGAGAGAGATTGACTGACAAAGGCTCCTGGGAGAGGGAGGGTCCGTCTTAAGGGTGTGGCCCCTGCCAAGTCAACCATCCAGCAGGAGAATGCCTTACACCTGTGAGTGTATGGACATCGCAGATCAGACTTCAGGGATTATCTTAAAAAAAAAAAAAAAAAAAAAACTACAAGGAGCACACAAAGTTGGGGAGGATGGAGAGGTAGGGGTGGGTCTGGGAGTTGGGGGGAAAGGGAGGTGGTGGATATGATCGAGATGCATTGGATGAAATTAATAGAAATATTATTTATGAGATCAGGTTGCTGAGCATGAGAAGCCTGGAGGGTTTGTCTTGACTTCTCGGTATCTCACTGGGTGGCCAGAGGTTAGATTCCTTACCTTCCTGCAGATTCAAGTTTTCCACACTGAACCAGTTAAAGAACTTCATGTCCCTTGCCGAGTCCTGTGTCTCAGAAAGCAAGCTAGAGAAATCTGGCCGCAGGTCCTAATGAGGCCATATACCAGCAGGTGATGGAACCTCCACGGGCTGGTTGTCTCATCCACTGCCATACCAACCCCATTGGGCAGACAATGCAACGGATGCCCAGAGCTCCCCACTGCTGTTCCTATTAATAGCCAAAGCTAACGTTATTGAGCCTATTAGTTGTCCCAGTGCTAAGTGCTTTCAGGTGTGTTATACTAGTTACTCCTCACAGTCTTATAGGGAAGACACAATTATGTGTCTACTTAATTAAAAAAGGAAGGAAGGATGGGTGGGTAGGGATTGACCCTTAGAGGTCAAGCACATCACCATCAAGAAGCAGGGCTGTCTTCCCAGCCCGGCTGCCAAACCATATTCTTCACCAATGGTGCTGCCTGCAACAAACACACACACACATGTGCACACGCACACACAGGTACACACACATGTGCACATTCACACTTGTGTACACTCACACACATGTATACACTCACACATGTGCGCACACACACACACACACACACACACACACACACACACACACACACACACAAAGTACACACATACCAATACCAGTCAGACTGTACTGTGCTGCTGTGGAGATCACTAAAGGAGAAAAGGTTTCCAGACACTCGGTCCTATGGCATACGAGTCACAAGAGAGATGTTCTCACACGGCTAAACTCTTAGGAGTGTCGCTACTGACTGTCAGCCCTGCTTTCGTTTCACATCATGGACAACGGCAGAGCGTTGAGGTCCATGCACCTTGCATCACATCATGCCATGCAGTTGTGAGCTTAGCTTGCAATTAAGAATTCAAGTTAGAAGAACCACGACCAGAATCATCAAACTGTCATTTATTTCCAATTCTTTCCACTTTCTCACCCAGGAGCAGAGGCGAATGGTGTGGTTCAGTTTTCTGACTTGGAGCTGTGCCTGGCAGGACTGCAAGCTCAGGGAAGGCTCTGAAGGGACCATGCTGCGTGTTGCACTCTGTCTGCTGGCTTCCGTGATGGGGAGCAGGCACTGCCGGCATCACCCCTAGTTCTCTCCTTGTAGTCCAAGGCTGGAAGTGACCTCATCTGAGCTAATGCTGGAGGTGAACTCACTAGGGGAGCGCCACAGTACGGGCCTGGGTTTCCCATAGCAGCACGCACAGGCAGCTGATACAAAGAACATGTTCCCTTACGCTGCCAAGGCAGTGGTTCAGCTTCTCAGAGATGGAGGCTTCTGCTCACCACCAGGCAAAGAAACAAAAGGAGGAAGAGAGGAGAACAGCAATGGGCTTGGCTGCTTCCTTCCCCGCACTGTGCCTTCTGAGGAGCAGCAGCGCTCCATCCCACCGTCCCACTGTCAGCCCTGTGCTGACAACTGCGCCTTCGAGCTGGCTGCTTATTTATTGGCCACAGCAGAAAGCTGGTCCCGGATGCGGCCCAGCCCATCTAACATGGTGTCCAGAGTTTCTTTACTCAGCTCCATGGTCACAGCCGAGATGGAGGGCTTGTCTCCACACAGACTAGGATCCTCTTGGATCTGCAACAAGAATGTGAGCCAGAGAGTCAAGTTGGCCTGTCCTTGTTTCTCCCTGGAATTGCACCCTACTCAGGCGTATGGGTTCCTGAGAGGTCGCTACTGGGTGCAGCAAAGGACCCTAGCCCTTCATCCCTTAGCAGCTGCCAGTGAAGGAGATGCTCAAAGGCCTGGGTCACTCCTGCCAGGGGTGAGTGAAGGTCAGTTACCTCTCCAAACAGGTCTCAGTACTCAAGTGAGAAATCACTATTTGCTTATACCACACTTGGACAAGCAGGCTCTATGACATACAACTGGACACAGAAAAGCAATGTTCCAGATATACTTATTTGATCTTTAAAGAGGAAATGAGATGTTAATTATTATGTTTTTAAAAGGGACCTGTTAAAGCCACTTCCCCATCTTCTACAGCTGTTGAATTTCTGAGTGTCTGGGGAAGTGGCTATAGCATCGCGCCCTTCTAGTTTTAACTACCCAAGTCCTACAAAATGGGTACGGGCCTTTATGAGGTTCTGGGGAAGAATAAGGTGAAGATAATGAGACAGGCATGTGAAGAGGAAAATGAAGTGTTCACCAGTCAACTGCCCACAGACGCTTGGGCTGTGCTGCATAGCCCAGTTCTATGGGACAGGAAGTTAGTGAGAGGCTGGCTACCGGAAGGGTCTGGAGGGCCATCTGACATCTCCATGTGTAACCCTGCTGTTAAAGCGGGCCGCCTTCAGACCCCAGCACGTCACCTGAGAAACACAGCCTTCTGCATCTGTCCTTCGGAAACGTCTGCTTTTAGCATGTGCTTCATTGTGACCACGCCAGGCGGTGGAGGAGCAGCACATTTGGGAGGGGGTGTCGTTATTATCATTTTCCCCTTTGGACGGCTGGGGTGGGGAGGACAACTCACTGTCATTCCCTTCCCTTCTGAGGAGCTTGGCACTGGGCATACCTTCATCTGGAGCAGGCAGGTGGGGACAGCCATGCGGCTGATGCTGTCTGAGGAGGTTTTGACATCCACTCTCCAGTCCAGGTCCACCAGGCGTGGCAGAGAGACTGTGGAGGCGACAGTGTGGGTTAGAGGCTACACCATCTGTCTCTTTCTCTTGAGCTTTTATCCAATGACAGGTGGCTGTAAGGTTTGTATACATATGCTATACTACAAGCCAGACTCAGAAAGAGACAGGGAGGGCCTAAGACCTACAAGTCGTGTGCCTTACACACACTCCTTGGTGGCAGCTGTCCTTAGCATGGACTCCCGATGGGTGCATCTCCACTCACACTCCACATGTTGAGACAGAGTGACAAGTGACACAAAGTAGAGATGCACCCATGGCCAGAGTGGTAGAGAAAGGACAACTTCAGTGATGGTGCTAGAGATTTTGTTTTAGAGAAGAAACGGCCCTGACTTGAATGCAAGCCCTGCACTTGCTTCTTCATCTAGAAGCCTGGACAGCAGAGTTGCTGTGAGGCCTGGATGAGTCAGCGCAGACACAGATCTCCAGCTATGTGACGTGCTTAAAGTGAGCACAAGGGCAGTCACTCAGCACACTCTTCTGCAACCTTTTGGAGTAATTTCAATGACTATTCCTTCCTTTTTTCAAATCCCTCTCTCTCTCCTCCCCGCCCATTGTTTATACTCACTGTACAAGGTACTGTGGTAGCTAACATCACTGTCATATGTACACATGCTGAGCACATTCCATCCTCCTGTTAGCTTTGTTCCCCTCTTTACTTTTGTATTAACTGACACATGCTCTAAGTACTTCACTTTCTACTTAGATACTTCTGTATTATTTATCAACCTGCTTCTATCATAACATATAATAATATAATAATAATAATAATAATAATAATGTGAAATTTAAAAGGTACAATACAGAATATGGTTCTCTTTGATGTGTGCTTAGGTTCTTGCTTCGGGGACTCAGAGCTGGCACTGAAGGGCAGGGGTGGGGAAGGCGGGAGGCTCAGTACTCACTCTGGTTTGCTTGAGCTTCGGCTCTCCAAGTAGCTCTGTTTAAGAGGGAAAGATGAGGAAGAAACAATGGGAGAGCAGTGAGGATGTGCTTTCTGGTAACGAGGGATGACAGCTTGTGGCCTCTACCAAGAAAGGGCCTCAGAAACCCCTCCCTCTAAATGCAGCTTTGCATTGCTTTACAAAGCTCAGTGATGGCAAGGCCCAAGTGTTACTAGTTTTCATAGCTTAGGAAACAAACAAACAAAGACAAAAGGCATGAAAGGGCAGCAGCTCCAACAGAGGACCTGAGATCGATCTGTGGGAGCTGCATAGTTAAAAGACAGAACTGAGTCCTGCAAGCTGCCCTCTGATCTCCGTGTTCACAGCATGCCCTGCAGCCCTCCAAATAAATAAATGTAATAAAACAACCTTAAAGAAAATAGAAAATTTAATGGTTGCAATCTTCTTGTGTTACTGGTTTCAAAGACAAAACAGGAAAGACGAATTCACTCTCCTTTCCCTGAGGAACTACTTCGAGTACCACATCTTATGTAAAACACACCACACATGCCTGCCAATACTAAAACAAGTAGCATCAGAGTGGGGTGCCAAGCAGTCACAATAAAACGTGGTCACGTGTGAGAGTTCTAAGTAAGCAACAAAGCCCTTGGTGAATGGCCAGTACCAGTTACTGCTGCTAAAGCCCCTCAGCTGTCAGGCAGACAACAATCACTTCTACTTAAGATGCATGTTGAAAAGCATCTTCCCCAGCTTAGAAGATAGTTCACAGAAGAAATAAAAATGATCAATAAACACAGGAAAAAAGACAGTCAACATCTCTAATGTCAAAAACTTAAAAGCTAAAATGAGGTTCCATTTCTCAGTCATAGAACTGGGGAAAGCAAAGAAATCTCCATGCTGTGAGGTCAGGATTTGTGGTGCATGCCTGTAGTCACAGGAGGAGAAACAACAGGCTCCACATGCAAGGGTAACCTGGGCTACAGAGGGAAATATAGTCTCAAAAAATGTGTTGGGCCAATGTTTTTGGTAGCCAACCCAACAATATAAGGCAAACCCCAGTATGCCCTGATATGCCCATGGACTTTAAGCTGTAAGTGAATATATAACGATGTTTCTATCACAAACTATTTTTGGGAGGAACTGCCAATAATATCGTAAATGGCTAACCTTAAGGAATTTAAAAAATTATACCAAATTCCTCCATATACTAGAATATACTTTACATTTAACTATTAAAAATGATCCTAAGGTCATTTGCTGAAGTGTCATCAATATTAATACTGTTGGCTGAAAATAAGCAAGCTATAAAACAGCAAGGTCCTGACTGTTAAAAACAACCAAAAGATCATCTTCTCCATATATGTGCAAAGAGAAACAAAAAGCACGTTTTTACCTTCAAGGCAGTTGTGGGAGCACACGCTTGTAATCCCAGCACTTGGGAGGTGGAGGTAGAAGGAACACAAGTTCAATGTCATCCTTGTCCACAAAGGGAGTTCAAGGCCAGCCTGAGCTATAATGAGACCCTTCCTCACAAAGCAAAAATAAGCAAACAGGTAAATGGCTTTTCATTGAAAAATGGGTGCAGCTAAGCTCTGGGCATGGGGTGACAAGTGTCTTGCTTTCTTCCATCATTCATCTGTATGCATTTTCAACCACAAGCCTACATTATTTTAGGATAGTAACAGCAAGAATTATTACAGTTAGAAGGCACTCTCAACACACATACACTTACATGTGCTCCAGGATGATTTTTGTCAGAAGGTTTTTGAGGTTTTGGTGGAAATTTTCTGGAAAGAGAGCCAGAATTGCCTCGGCAGAGGACAGGTCACGGAAGGCCACCAGCCTAGTGAAGCGGTGCAGGGCCTGGAGCAGCTGTAGGACAGAGAGGACAGCCCTGTAGCTGCAGGGTGGAGGCAGGAGGGTACACACAGAGGGACACGGGTGGAGCGTTGTACTCACCCATGGGGCACACTACCACAGGCACATGGAGTGTGGTGGCCCCTGCAGCAGACGCTGACACTCAGCATGACTTTGCTAGTTTAGTGGTCCTTTTAGAAGACGAATGACTTAGGAAGCCATGGGCTTGTCAGAAACTTGTTAGTTTGTGGGCAAAGGGATAATGTATCTTTTTGCCTTCTGTGGAAGCATCTGACCTTCACTTAACTTTGTGATGCTGTTTCCCTGGTAACCTGAGAAGTGGAAAGCAGGCTGGGTTACCAGGCAACCTTGTATTGGCCCGTGCCTCTGGTCTAAGAGGACTGTGTAAACACTAGGCCACACTTCCCTGGGTGAGGCTGCACCCTCTTTGCAAGAATCTGAACGTGTGCTTATTGAGTTGTTAGAGGAGATACTGGTTTCCCTGGAGTGAGGACTTTGATCTAGGGTGGAAGGCATCGCATGTCCTCACCCTTAAGCTGTCACCTGGAAGATCAAAGAAAAACAGTGCCTGGCCAGTGGTGTGACTACCTCTGTGAAAGAGGAGTCTTGGACGCTGCCTAGCTATGTGTTCCTACCTTATGCCCTTGTAGGCACTGCACTTCAAACGCAGGGATTCTGTACAGTGGACCAGCACTCCTACACTCCCAACAAGCATCCTATGACCTTGTAGCTCTGTAGCCAAATGCACCTTAGCATTCACATATCAACATAGTGATGCTTAGCTGAACCCAAGAAAGCTCCCTGAAGGTGACTGTTTATCTGCTTTGCATCTTTATCCGATACCATGAAGGCTGTCTGACTATAAATGGACACAACCCAGAAGCAAAGGGAAGTGAAGCCTGCAGCAGTGATGGTGGCAGCTAATTCCACCGCAGTGACCACATCATCAACATGTTTGCCTCCATTCTCTGGTTAATTTTTCTCGCTCCTTCCTCTGTTTTCCTAGAATCACCCGCTGTACCCAAGTCCTTGCTTCACATTTATTTTAAGGGCATCCAAACTAAGTCTACAGCCTTGCCTCTGCCTTTGACTTTTCTATAGTAGATTTCCATGAATAAAGCTCTAGATTAAAGAAAAATAATAACAAGAACAGCGCCGTCTGAATGAAGATACTCTGCTCAAGCACGTCTGCCCTGGGTGGACAACACTGTCACTTTGGCTTCCTCATAGCTACCTGGTGAATATCTGAGCTGAGCACAAGGTGTTACAGGGGCGGAGGGAAGAGATGAGGGTGTGGAGAACATAGCATCCCTGAGGAAGCCTGATTGAGCCCAGCAGTGGGTACTTGCTAATGCCACTCAGGCCTCAGTGCCTCAGCTCAAAGACATCCCTGCAAGGTCTACCCTCATCTGCCCAGCTGACAATTTATCAGCACTTGCCAGTCACACACTGGGCATGAAAATCACAAAAGGTCTTTTTTTTTTTTTTTTAAACACACTGCTAGGTAATAAGTCTGAAAGGAAAGTGGCCTGAAACTCTGCTTATTTATCATAATGGGGGCTCATATGTCATAAGGAAAGGGTGCAAGATGAAAATCTTAGAGTTCTTTAATATCTTTTTAAAAATCTGTCTGAGTTTTCTACAGTGGCAACAGATATTTCAAGGAGACAATCTCTTTGGACATGCAACTGACTGGGAAGTCAAGGAAGAGGTTAACAAGTGACAAGGACCAGTGGGCGAAGGTCATGTCTCACCACACTTACTTGCTCTGCCTCTTCCTGGGTCACAGACAAGCTGGAACATGTGACATCCAAGAGCTTTTTTGAGTCAAGGGCGGAACTGGAAAAGCTTTCTTGGCACAGTTGTCTGACGACATCTTTTGAGGAGGCCTAGGAGTTAATGTACAGATGGAAAACACCAAGTTACAGTCTGCAGACATTTGTGTTGGTTATTTGATGATGCTTATGAGAGCTTCTTAATGCTGAAGGTTCATAGGACACCTCTGTTTCTGGGGAGATGGATGCGTCTTTCCTGTTCTTCCTGCTAAGAACAGCTAATACCACTAAGCACTTAGGGAAAACAAACTCAACCATGGATGAGGGTGGGGGAGCCAGACCTGCTAGGATGAGGCCCAGGAACAACATGGTGCTGAGGTTCTTGGTTTTCCTTTTCCTTATTGATCCCAGACCTTGCCCTAGAAGGCCAGCTTCCTAAGACCAGAAAACTTTTAAACAATAACTACTCTACTTTAGCAAAACCCAACTATCCCGTAAAGAACTGTGAACACACATCACTGGGGCCAGCAATGGCTGAGAAGCCTCGCTGTGAGCACCAAGCTCTGTGATGTTACAGCAAGGAATCCCAACATCTCTGCTAGGGTGGTACCCAGAAGGGACCAGAGTGGAGCTGAGATCTTCATTCCCACTGCCCTATAACAAGCCACGCTGCCCTGTGGGGAATCTGGTCCTCTACCTCCAATGGATTAAAGAGGCAGCACCCTGGTTTCTCACGCTATGATAAGAAACTGACCAAAACCAACTCAGGGAGGAAAGGGTTAACTTGTCTCACAGGTTTACACAGTAGGGAGGAAGCAAGGCAGGAACCTGGAAGAAGAAACTAAAGCAAAGGCCTAGGAGAAGCAATGCTTACTGGCTTGTTTATCACAGCTCGCTCAGCTCATCCTGCTTTCTGCATTCCTATACACCTTCCAGGCCACCTGCCCAGTGGTGGCACCACTTTCAGTGGGCTGGGTCCTCCCACATTAATCACTAATCAAGAAAATGCCCCACAGTCTCGGCTACAGGTCAGTCTGATAGAGGCATTTTCTCAGTCGGGGTTCCCTCTTTCTAGATGACTCTATCTAGTCTGTGCTTGTGCCAACTTGAGAAAAGATGTCCCAACTCTCTGTCTTAGCAGTTTTGGGAAAAGCCAGCTAGAACAAGATTTGAGTACTATACACAGTCTCAGAACATAACAGGAACATGTCCAGGTTCTCACAAAAATCACACCTGTGACCAGGGACCAGGGAAGTCTCAAGATGAATGAAAAGGGGTGGTGGTGATGGTGGTAGTGGTGGTGGTGGTGGTGATGGTGGTGGTGGTGGTGGTGGTGGTGGTGATGGTGGTGGTGGTGGTGGTGGTGATGGTGGTGGTGGTGGTGGTGATGGTGGTGGTGGTGGTGATGGTGGTGGTGATGGTGGTGGTGGTGGTGGTGGTGGTGGTGGTGGTGGTGGTGGTGATGGTGGTGGTGGTGATGGTGGTGGTGGTGGTGATGGTGGTGGTGATGGTGGTGGTGGTGGTGGTGATGGTGATGGTGGTGGTGGTGATGGTGGTGGTGGTAGTAGTGATGGTGGTGGTGGTGGTGGTGGTGGTGGTGATGGTGGTGATGGTGGTGGTGGTGGTGATGGTGGTGGTGGTGGTGGTGATGGTGGTGGTGATGTGTGGTGGGGTGGTGGTGTGGTGGTGGTGGTGGTGGTGATGTGATGGTGGTGGTGGTGTGGTGGTGGTGATGGTGGTGGTGATGGTGGTGGTGATGGTGGTGATGTGGTGGTGATGGTGTGGTGATGGTGGTGGGGGTGGTGGTGATGGTGGTGGTGGTGGTGTGGTGGTGGTTGGTGGTGGTGGTTTGATGGTGATGGTGGTGGTGGTGTGGTGTGGTGGTGTGGTGGTGATGGTGGTGGTGGTGGTAGTAGTGATGGTGGTGGTGGTGATATGGTGGTGATGGTGGTGGTGGTGGTGGTGATGGTGGTGGTGGTGGTGGTGATGGTGGTGGTGGTGGTGGTGATGGTGGTGGTGTTGGAGAGCTAGAGGCTGAGGAAATAAGATTACAAGTTACAGGGCAACTTGAGCTACATCATGGGACTGTCTCAGCAGACAACTTTAACATTATCTGACCAATATTTTGAAGCAGCTACAATCAATATTCCAATAATTAAAAACATAGCTGAAACCAATAAACCTTGCAAAAATAGAAGGCAATAATATTAAAATTAAAACAAAATGAAAAAAAAAAAAAAAACCACCAGAGACGCAACTCAAACAAACACTCGGAAGACAAATGCAGCATGGTAACATGGAAGGGACAGCAGAGAATTGGCAGATGGAAGACAGCCTGTTGCATGAAATTACCCAGCCTGAACAGAGGAAAATCAGACTGAAAGCAGAGCTCTACCACAGACCTAACAGTGTACCACTGAAGTCATGTGTAGAGGAATTTTAATCCAGCAACATGGCTGCTCTGGCAAGGGATCACATCCAAGGACCTTCGGGTCTATGTGATCAGCTGGAATGAAGACACAGTCTGGATTACAGTATGATCTGGGTGGAATGAAACATGCCTTAGTACACACCTTTAACCCCAAACAATGAAAGTAAGGTTAGTTTATAGAAAGAAACAGGTGCCATGGCACACGCCTTTAATCCCAGCACTTGGGGTGGGGGTGGGGCAGAGACAGGCATATCTCTGTGAGTTCAAGGCCAGCCTGGTCTACAAAGAGAGTTCTAGAACAGCCAGGGCTATTATACAGAGAAACCCTGTCTCAAAAAAAAAAAAAAAAAAAACAAGCCCCCTAAAAAAAGAAAGAAAGAAAGGAAGGAAGGAAGGAAGGAAGCTTTCAAAGTGACAACTACTTGAGGGGCAGACAAAGTGACAAATCTGAGAAAGATGTGACAGGGTGAGTAAGAGATAGAATACAGCCAACTCTTACAAGAACAGGACAGGAAAGAGAAGCTACTTAAGAGCAGCACAAGGAGAGAGAGAGAGAGAGAGAGAGAGAGAGAGAGAGAGAGAGAGAGAGAGAGAGAGAGAGAGAGAGAGAGAGAGAGAGAGAGAGAGAGAGAGAAAAGGGACTTTTTACCAAGAGTTTTTTTTTTACTGCGACAGTTTTACAGAGACAGGTTGCAGGAACAAGGTAGACACAGGAGAAGACAGAATAAGCCAGAGAATGAGAATGGGCCAGAAGATTACATCATATTGACAGAAATAGTTTGAGGCTAGGAGGAGCAATCCAGTCAGAAGCCAAGAGAAGCAAGTTTCAATCAGTCACCTCAGAGAGGAGTTTAGGCCAGAACAGCTGAGTTGAACCAGCCAGCAATAGTTCAGAAAGAACTAGAAAGGCTTGGGAACAGCTTGCATCTCATCCCCACATCTGAGGAAATAAAAAACATTTACAGTCATGGAACAAGATAAAAGAGGAAATGGCAGATAGAAAAATAGATAGACGATAGATAAATAGGTTAATCATAGATAGGTAGATAGATAACAGATATAGATGGGTGATAGATAGATAGATAGATGGATAGATAGATAGCATTTAAGAAAATAATAGAAAACATAGTTAAACTTCCCAAGTTTAACCAGACTTAATGGTAAATATATCAAGAAACCAAGTAAATCATAAAAAGTATAATTTTAAAACCTCACACCTAGATACAGAAATAAATTAAAAAAAAAAAAAGAAAGACAAAAAAAAAATTGAAGGCAATGCAAGAAACACTCAGAATGACAATGGCTTTCATGTCAGAACTCAAGAGGCAAGAAAGCATATTTCTGAGATGCAGAACAAATTGCCAACCTAGAACCCTCAGCTAGTAAAATGTTCATCAGGAATGAAAGAAAACCAAGATAATCTGTCAGAAGATCCATTATGAAGAATGTCAACACCAAGTTCTTCTGCAGAAAAGAATCACAGAAGTGTTGGGAGCCACTGTGACCTGACTGAAACTGTTTTGGGTCTGCCATGCTGCCCGCGCCCCCAGCAATGCTGGCCTCTTTTCCCTACAGTTTTGTAGCATCCTAAGGATACACAGAACTGTTAGAGGGGTATGTGGGCTTAACAAGCTGATCCTGGCACCATCAGCATCAACAATATGCCTACACTTGTCTTTAGTCTTCTGTCACCTTCTCACTATGGCAGTCAGTGCTTTTGTAGATGTTCCTAGAACACAAAATCAGAAAAGAGCAGCAAAGATGTAAAAGAAAATGATATCTTCTAAATTACATATGAAGGCTAAAAGAAAAATCACGAAACTGTTTGGTAGAACTTTAAATGTAATGCAGAAGAAATATTTAATACAAATGTGTTATAACTAGACTTCATCCTAACTGATAAAATGATGACACCAACAGACTGTGATAAACTATATACCACACACACACAGTGTGACTAGAGAGATTCTATTAAAAAATTAAGATAACATACATGCATGTGCATGTGTGTATGTGTGTGTGTGTATGAGTGAGTGTGTATGTGAGTGTGTGCATGTGTGTATTGTGTGCATGTTTGTACATGTGCACCGGTGTGTGAGTGTGTGTATGTGCACATGTGTGCATGTATGTGTGCCTGCATGTGTATATGCACATGTGTGTGTATGTGGGTGCTTCTGTGTGTGTGTGTGTGTGTATGTGTATATATATATATATATATGAGAGAGTGAGTGTATGCCAGGTGAGGATGTCAGGTGCCCTGTTTCATCACTCACCTTCTTATTCCCTTGAGACAAGGTCTCTCACTGAAGTGGGAGCTAGGCCAGAAGCCAGGAAACCTCAGAGCTCCGCCTGTCTGTGAGCTCCATAGTGCTCAGATTACAGGTAGCTAGGTGGCCATGCTGGAGATTCAAACTCTGGTTCTCACGATTGCACGGCAAGCACTCTTACCCAGTTAGCCATCTTCTTAGCCCCTCAAATAGAATTCTTTTAAAAATATTCAAATAACAAATGGAAAAGCAGAGAAGTATAAAAAAGAAGAATAAAATAAAGAATGAGCAGAAAAACAAAAAAGAACAGATTTAAGTCATAGGATGGGAGTCTTTATATCAGCTTTAAGTGACCTAAATATTCTAATTAAAATTTAAAATTGCCAGAGTGAGCCGGCTGTGGTGGTGCACGCCTTTAATCCCAGCACTCAGGGAGGCAGAGGCAGGTGGATAGCTGTAGGTTCAATGCCAGGCTAGTCTACAAAGCCAGTCCAGAATAGCCAAGGGTACACAGAAAAATTGTCTTGGAAAAATGAAAAACAAAACCAAAACAAATCGGCACAGTGGATGAAAAATATTAAATGTTACATGCAAGGATCTCCCTTCAAGTATATGGGCAGGCTAAAAGTAGATGCACAAATAAAGAATGCCATTCAAACATTAGTCAAAGGAATGCAAGAATGGCCACCCTGATGCCAGATAAAGCATGCTTTGCAAAAAAGAAAACAATATTGTAAAATGCTGCAAGATTCTGTCTACCAAGGAGACATCCAGACTTCTAGAATGTGTATGCATCCACCATGAGGACTGCAAACTGTGAAGCAATAACTGACAGAAATGTAAGGAGAGACAGATGACTTCCCAAATGCAATGGGCACAGCAACACCCCTCCTTCAGCAACTGACAGAACTAGCCAGATAGGAAACAGCACACCGAAGAACTCAGCAACACCATCCATCACTCTAATTGACATCCGGGCAACACTTCCCCAGTAAGAAGACAGGGGAAGTAAGTGAAAAAAAAGAGCTGGCAAGAATGATGAGCCAGACACCGAAAGGATAAAGAGAAGCCTACACTCAAACCCGACGGCTTCCACAAAATGGACCAATTACTCAAAAACACCACCGCACGCGCTGCCGTCATTGGAAACAGACAGGCGACAGCTGCCACTACCCAGAAAATTGAATCCACACCATTAACTCAAAGAAGAAATCTCTAGACCAAGATATTCTCACTGAAGAATTCTAACAAACATTTCAAGATTTAAAACATCAATTCTATAAATCTCTTTTAGAGAACAGAGGAGACAGGGGAAAGAGTTTCCAGTGCTTTTTATGGGTAAATTACCTTCATATCCAAACCAGACAGTTTGGATAGTTACAACAGCAACCCTCTCATGCAAAATATTACCATATAGAAATAAGCAATATATAATACACTAAGGCAACATGGGGTTTATTCCAGGGATATAAATCTGGCTGAATATTTGAAAATCTATGTAACTCACAGCTTTAACAGATCAAGGGCGGGGGGGGGGGGGAAGGGATACAATATTAAACAAAGCAAAAAAAATTTAATAACATTAGACATCAGGTTGTTTTTGTCTTTGGTTTTGTTTTGTTTTTTACCTAAACAAACAAACAAAAAGTCCTCTCAACTAGTGAGATGGTATGGCAGGTAAAGAAAGGCATGCACTGCAAAGCTTAAGGACCTGAGTTTGGCTTCTAGAACCTGCATGGTGGAAAGAGATAACCACTCCTGCAAGTTGGCTTCTGACCTCCACACCTGCGCCATGGCACATGGGAATGCGCGCACACACACACACACACACACACACACAAATAGATTTAAAATAAAATAACTTTTAAAAATTCTTAGAAAAAACTATTCAGCATTATGGGAGGCCTGTGTATACACACCCAAAACCTAGGGGTGCACATCCCATGAAACTGCAGCCTCATGACCCCATTTGGCCAACCACTGCAGGAGAATTGGAAGGCAAAACAAGCCTTTGCAGAACACTTCCTTAACCTGGAAAGGCCTCTGTAAAAAGTGTGTAGTTAACAGCCTATGCTATGTCCAGCACAGCTCGGTCCTGCAAACCTGACTGTGGTAACAAGGGAATGAAGAAAGCACTAACACAGGCTGTACAGACAATCTGGGGTCAAGCAGGTTGTGCTCACTCTGATGGAGTACATTGCTATGCAAAACCCGGGACACCAGCCTGTTCACTACGTACAGCAGGAGAAGGGGTTAGCTAGTTTCAACACAGTCTCTTGGAGGAAAAAGCTACATTGGATGCTTTCTGAACACTCTGTCAACATTGCACACAGGAAGGCTTTGACAATTCCCTGAGCCTGACCTGATGAAAGTTTTGCCAATTCCCATGGGTCTGAGGCACTGGAGTCCTTGTCAATAATAGACATTTATTCAGGACTTCATCAGCTCCTTACACGTTCACGCAGGACTTCTGTGCTGCACTAGTGATAAGATCGTGCCTTGTCCTTAGATGTCTATTCTCACCACTCTTCTGAGCAAATCCCTGAAAGTTCCAGAACTAAGGAAAGACAAGGGACTTAAGACTATGAAGACTACACAGGAAGAATTAAAAGTCTCTGTGATAAACATGATTTTCTATGTGGTAAGTTCCAAGGAATGTGTACACACACACACACACACACACCAAAATCAAAACAAAACCCCCAAACAAAAACATCACCAAAACCTAGTATAAGTGAATTTAACAAGTCTGCAGATACAAAATCAACACACAAAAGCCTGCTTTATTTCTACACAGAGACAACCCTTGACTTGGCATGGGATGGCATCCATCCTGCTTTTAAAATACCTTAATTAGGGAGGCTGGAGAGACGGTTCATCGGTTAAGAGCACTGACTGCTCTTCCAGAGGACCCAGGTTCAATTCCCAGCATCCACATGGCAGCTCACATCTATAGCTCCAAGATCTGAGACCTTCACACAGACATACATGCAGGCAAAACACCAATGCATATAAGAGAAAAATAAATAATTAAAAAAAATATATCCTAATTAGAACACACATATAATATACACCCAATGTATGGAATGCTATGGTTTGATGACAGTCCACTGGATAGTGTGGGTTGTTTACACTAAATGCCACTGGATCACTAGGTGCTGAGGAAGTTCCGCCTGGTAATTCCAGCATCTTCCCTAGATGCTGCAAGCCGGGAGAGGATCCAAAGTATCGTTTTGGTCCAATGCCATGACTATCACACTGTTGTAAGTTAAAACAATCAAAAGTTAAACCAAGCAATAGACATGTAGACATAATTTAAAAAGTGTCATTTGTCATTGGTCAGGGAATGAATTCTAGGACTTTTGTGCTATGACTCCATATTACAGACAAAAGGGTGCAGAGAAGATAAGATAAATACAGAGACACGTTATTTTATGCACTGGGAGATTCATTATCATAGAGAGAGTATCTTCCCCCTAATTGGCTTAGGTTCAACACAGTCCCTATCAAAGTCTAAGCAAGTCTGTTTTCCATATAGCCAACAACATTTAAAAATGTGTCCTGAAAGGCAAAGGACTTAGAGCAGCTAAAGCAGTGTGGCAAGCATGCATGAGTACATGTATGTGTCTATGAATATGTTGGGAGATACATGTGCATATGCATGTGCGTGCATGTATGTGGAGGTGAAAGACATTCTCACTGTGATTCCTTAGGCACCATCCAGCTTGCTTCTTGAAACAAGTTCTATCACTGGTCTGGACCAGACAAATAAGCCAGGCTGCCCAGCTGGCCCCAGGAATCCAGCTGCCTCTGCCTCCCCGCACTAGGACTGTAAGTGCACACCATCACGTCGGCTTTTCACAGGGATCCAGGTATCACACCACATTATCATCTTGCATAACACGTGATTTACTAGTTGAGCTATGTCTCTAGCCAAAGCAATTTTAAGAAAGAAAAATAAAGTAGGAAGAATTGGTCTGATGTCACGATTTATTATACAGTTAAGGTAATCAAGCCTGTGTAAGCACAGAGGGATAAGCACAGAGATCGAGGCAACAGAGAACCCCAGAACAAACCTACACAGATATGCTCAAGAGACTCTTGAATTGCAAAAGCAATTCAGTGGAAGAAAAAAAAATTAACAAACAGTACTGAAACAATGCGACATTTCAAAAGCACACTCAACCTAAGTATCGGACACTTTATACAAAATCAGCTCAGTATAGACCACAGATCAGTTAAATATAAAAGATAGATAGATACAGGGCTGAGGAGACAGTTTAGCGGGTAAAGCGCTTCCTGCACAGGCCTGATGACCTGAATTTGGATCCCCAGAAGACAGACACACACACACACACACACACACACTGAAGCAGGACTCATGCCTGCAATCCTAGGGGGTCCCGTCTGAAAATGATGGGCAGGAGAAGAATTCCCAGAAGCTCACGGGCAGTGAGCCTGGTGTGTGCTGCAGTAAATGATGAATAAATCTCTAACAAGACTGAAGGCAAGGACTGACACCCAAGGTGTATACTCCCCCCCCCCACATACATATCCCCCCTCCCTACACATACATATCCCCCCCAGCTCTGTGGGGGGCGGGTGTTAGAGGCTGACTACATAGATCCATGGCATATTAACCACATGATTTGGGTAGGATATACTGCAACCCCAAATGCTGATGCTGAAACAGATACAAATATAAAGCAGTACAGACACGCTGGAAAAGCTTGGCGACGTCTTTAAACCACGTACATCCCAGATGACTTGCTAGTGTAATAGCAAGTACTGAAAGCATTCTAGCATCTTTCAACTGACCAATGAGCAAACAGAACACACTACAGAACGGCCCCGAGCAATAAAAAGGAAGCAATTGTTGATACATACGGTTCATGTGTGTCTCTAGAGCAGTGGTTCTCAACCTTACTAATGCTGCAACCCTTTAATACATACAGTTCCTTAGGCTGTGGTGCCCCCCAACCACAAAAAGTATTTTGTTGCTACCTCATAACCGTACTTTTGCTACTGTTACGATTTGCAGTGTAACTATCAGATATGCAGGATTACTGATAGGAGACCCCAAAGGGTCACAACCCAAAGGTTGAGAACCACTGCCACAGAGAATTAGGCAGAGTGAGGAAAGCCAATCCACAAACATGACTACAGTAAGATTTACAAAGGTTCTTGAAATGAAAAATAATGACCCAAGAACACTGAAGTGTAAAGGAGGTCTGGAGTCTGACTGCAAGTGAGTAAGTCACCAATGCAGGGGTCTTATGCTGACATATGCCTTGTAGTTTGACTGTATCAATCACCCAGCTGTGATATTATTCTGTAGATTTTCAGGAAGTCATCATTCGGCATTTCTCTGCATTACTTCTTACAACTACAAGAGGCATTATAGTTAGCTTTTAACAAAGCTTATTTTAAGGAAACAGGCCAATGAAAATGAATGAGCCACTGTTACACAATCATGACTGAAAGCTAGACATGAAAATGAATATGCTGATGTGTTCCACTTTTGTGAAATTCAAATATGAGCAATATTAAACTGGGACCGAAGCGATGCACTCCCGGAAAGGCGAGCAGAGCAAGTACTCAAGGAGCAGTGAGGGGCTTCTTCGGGTACCGGTGTTTCACTTTGCGACCTGCTGTTGAGTACACGAGTGCGTAGTCATCAAGCTTAGCCACTCATGATTTCTGTATTTTCAGTTATGCTATACATTTTTTAAAAACTTTATCAAGGAAAACAAATGTCCCTAGACAAGCAGGCACGGAGAGGGAATGATTCAACCCAACCACAGGAAGGGGGAAAGGCTGGGAGTGAGAACACTAAGTGTCTAGTCACAGCTCTGTGACACTAATGCACTTAATAGCTATTTCTTCAGCACATACTGGGTGTGAAGTGTTTAGGAGTGAGCCGAGCAAATGCATACTGGGGAAATGTATATTGGAGAGGACATTAAATGTGTGGCTGATAATGACAGTGTCACGAGTATCATTTTTGATCTTCGACTGGAGGAGAAGAAAGGAAAACAGAAAGAAACAGAAGTCATGTGCCTCAAAAGAGACTAAAAACAGATCCCACAGCCAGGCATGGTGGCGCACGCCTTTAATCCCAGTACTCGGGAGGCAGAGGCAGGCGGATCATTGTGAGTTTGAGGCCAGCCTGGTCTACAAAGTGAGTCTAGAACAGCCAAAGGCTACACAGAGAAACCCTGTCTCGAAAAAGCAAAAAACAAAACACCAAAACAAAAACCAAAACAACTCCCCTCCAAAAAAACCCAAAACAGATCCCACGATGTCTGCTAGTGATAAGTTCTAAGAAGGAAAGTAAAGCCATCCTTCTACAGAGTAACTCATACTTTATGACGTCCCAGAAGTACTGGGGTGGCAGGAGGGTGAGGATTTCTCTGCAGAGACCGGGAGGAAATGAGGAGCTGGTGATTGTCACCCAGTGCTCCAATCCGGAAAAACACCCATAGTCACTAATTCCTGGGTGCATTCACGTCGATTATCTGGGTTTTGCTCCCACCTTAATATCAAGGCATAACTAATTTTGTTGGTCCTGTTTAAAAGCTCAGAAAGGCTGAGCGATTTTCTTGGGGTCACACAGAAAAGTACTGGCGCGGGGGTTTGGAGTGCTCCAAGCCAGGACCGATTTATTCCAAATTCTTGCTTTGCACAGTCTCAAACACTAAGACAGCCGCCACACTGGTCCCCACCCCTGCAAGATACCTTCAGCAGGCTCTGGAGCGCCGCGAATTGCTCTGCTGTCAAGGCCGCCATCTTTCTGGAGTCACGTGACAGCGGGAGCAAGCGGGGCATGCCACATGACCCCTCCCGGGACATGCCGGGAGTTGTAGTTCTTCACGGTGACAAACGGGAAAGGCGTGGAAGTGTGTAGGGAGTGAGGAGGACGAAGAAGTCTCACTCGTGCGTGGCTAAACTCAAAGGTCGAGATGCTGGGCGAACTCGGTTATCGGATGGTTTTCAGGGAGCAACTGGCTGGACTTCCTAGGTCAGGGAAACTGGTTTTGCCTTTGCCCTTTTGTGTATGCTGTCTGATTTGGGGAATACACCTGCAAGCTTGGCAGGTACCTTAGCCACTTAGATGCCCAGAAGTGATCGGCCCACTCGCCATCTGGATTTAAACGAAGCTGTGCCTATTTGAATTCTTGGAATTCACACACATATGCACGCTCACATGCCAGCAGTACACCCTGAAAAAACCATAATGCTCTTGGGCATATAGTTTCTTTTCTGTTTGTGGAGAGGTAGGGGCTTAGCATTATAACTAGCCTTATCCAGACAGTGATGCTAAATCACTTCGGGTTCTTAGTAACTTTGCCGTGGTCCCAGGAGAGATTTGGTTCGAAGAGCAGGTGGTTAGGAAAGGGGTTAGGATGAGGAAGGCATATGGAAATTTGACTATCTCAGCACTGCTCACCGCAGCTTCGCTCAGTTATGCACGTTTTCCCTGGAGTCTCTTGCTCTGGGAACTCAGTGTTGAGGCCCATGCAGCAAGGAACTGAGGTCTGCCAACACCTCCTTCCTCAGAGTCAGAACCTCCAGCCTTCAGAGAGTCTGAAAGTGGCAATAGCTGAATCAACAGCTTAACTGCCACCTTGTTATGGGTTGACTCTGAAATCTACCTCACAGATTCAAGCTTTAGTCACTCGGTCCCGAACTTGTGGGACTGTTTTAAATGTTGTGGAACCTTTAGGAGTGGGGACCTGGCTAGCAAAGGACCCTAGTGGCAGGCCTTTGAGGGTCATGCTGCTTCTCGTTCTGGTCTGTTTGCTGGTGTCTTGTCTGTTACCATGTAAGGAGTCTTGGCTGAATATTATTGCCACCTGACTCTGCCATGTTGGACTACGACTTCTGAAACCATGAGCCAAAATGAACCTTCCTCCTCTAAGTGGTTTCTGTCCGCTGTCATGTCAGAGTGACACAACAGTGAAGAACATGCTTGAGAAAGCTGAGGCAGAACCACTGAGCTGAGCCATTGCAGGGTCTCTGGCCTTGAAATATTGTATAAGACTGTAAGTGCAGCGTTTCCACGTCCTGATTCAAAGTGGCTGCAGGTTGTGAGAGCTCCCAGCATGAGGTCCTAACCACTGTTTGCTAGCTACTAGAGATGGTCCACAGCCTGGTGGGGCGGAACAGCCATCGCCCTTGGCGTGCATGGAGACCTCTTTGCTGGGTACTGTGTCTACTTCAACTGCAAAATAGGGAATGACTCCAGAACTAAGAAAGACACAGAAACCTGTGGAGGAGGAAGCTGGGCTTTCCAAGCTACCCAACTTTAAAAGATGCTGATTCTTCCTTGGATAAACATAGCCAGGTGAAGAGTCACCAGTGAAAGGGGGGTGTGCTAAGGGTAGAGACCACCTGATGAATGCTGTTACTGTGTTGGAGCAGCTTCAGCAGCTGCTACAAATGTTACAGCAGACTCCTCCACCACCAGTGTTCCAGATGCTACTAACCAAATTTCCAACCATTAGTCAGAGAATTGTAAGTTCTCAGAGCTTGGCTGGAGATGATGTGGAGTGTGCCAGATATCAACATGATAAAAAATGTCAATAAAAAATGCTTCCAAAAATTATAAACTTGGGTGCTGAGAAGCTGTATGGGAAATAAGGGCAGACATGCTTGCTATAGATAGTCCAACACTCACATATACCAGGCTTAAAGTTTACTTTTAGATTCATTTGTCTGTTTTATTTCTTTATTTCCAGTGAAAAGTACATCTTTTTATTCATAGCTACACTTGTTATTGGACTCTCATGGATGTCACTTGTTTCCTAAGACATGCAATCAGAATGCAAATACAGTAAAACACATCTCTTCTAGTTTCATCTCCGTTGCTGTGACAATTACCCTGACAGAAAAAAATATGGGAAGAAAGGGTTTGACTTACAGCTCCAAGTATCAGCCCATCACGGAGGCAGGAGCTCGAGACTGTCACACCACATGCACAGTCAGGAGCAGAGAGAAAAACAAGTGTGCCCATTGCTGCTCGCTTGTTTCTTCCGCTCAGCTAGCCTTCTTCATTCTTCTACAGTTCAGGGTCCAGTCCAGGAAATGGTGCTGT
Organism: Acomys russatus; assembly: GCF_903995435.1. NCBI lineage: Eukaryota > Metazoa > Chordata > Mammalia > Rodentia > Muridae > Acomys > Acomys russatus. Next base: position 39,077,355 of record NC_067140.1, on the reverse strand, counting down.
CCACACACGGAGTGGGTCTTCCCAGCTCAACTGAGAACCCAGACAATCTCCCAGAGACACAGACACACGCTACCCCAAGCCAGGTAATGCCTCCATCAAGACTCCCTTCTCAGAAGGTTTTAGGTCGCAGCATGTTGACATCTAAAAACCAACCATCACAATTGATTACATGTGAAAACTCCCACTGAGGGGCTGGAGAGATGGCTCAGAGGTTAAGAGCACTGACTGCCCTTCCAGAGATCCTGAGTTCAATTCCCAGCAACCATCTGGTGGCTCACAACCATCCATAATGTCATCTGATGCCCTCTTCTGGTGTACAGGTGTATATGCAGACAGAGTTCTCTATACATAACATTTTTAAAATCTTGTTTAAAAACAAAAACAAACTCCAACTGATTAGTTTCAAAAGATCTAGGGGCACAGGAAGTTAGCCATGGACCGCTGAAAATTGGATAGGAGCTTGTGGGTGTTTGTGAAAACTAAGCATTGAAGGTTATAAAAGATAACTACAGTTCCTTTTGACTCTACATCTTGGACCCCTAAAGCTGGTAAGGGAAGAGGAGAAGGACCTGGGATTTAGCGTGTATTGAAAACGACCTGTAAGCAGTAGATCACTCGTGAGCCAATGACCCCTGCTCCCCACTATAGATAGTATTGACTGAACCTGCCTTGTGTCTTATCCATGCCCTACATGGCCTGGTTGCTAAGATTAGTTACATTCACAGCACATCAAACCAAGAAAGATGCCACGGCCTCATTTCTTTCTTTCTTTTAAATAGTCTCGGTTTTATTTTATTTTTTAATATATTTTATTAATTTATTCATATTACATCTAAATTGTTATCCCATCCCTTGTATCCTCCCATTCCTTCCTCCCTCCCATTTTCCCCTTACTCCCCTCACCTATGACTGTGACTGAGGGGGACTTCCTCCCCCTGTATATGCTCATAGGGTATCAAGTCTCTTCTTGGTTGCTATCCTTCCTCTGAGTGCCACCAGGCCCTGCTCAAACTATGGCACCAGCCAAGGACAATATGTGCAGTAAACTTCAAACCCCTACCGGGTTCTAGCCAATGGTCAGGACATTCTCCACAGTTGAGTGGAGAGTGGGGTCTGACTTTCACATGAACTTGGGTGCCCCATATTTGGCCATGGCCTCATTTCTCATCCGCTGTCTCCCGGAGTAACAGAGAAGCGGTGGCAACACAACGGCATTGTCCCTGTGTTTGTACACAGGCCCCCTTTGTTTCTGTCATACACACAGAGCAGTGGCTGTGACAGTAGCCTTGAATAGCACTGTATCCTCCTTTCTCCAACGTTACACTTGTTTATCAGGCCGGGGGTTGGCAAAACAATGATTTCCTGCTGGTAGGGGGCAGCTTTTCAGATTCTGTTTACTTTTCTATCAGGCTTCAGGGTCAGTGAGTGGTGAATGAGGCCCAGAGAGGACTGTCAAGATGCCATCACTGCAAGAGGCTGGAAGGACAGGATGCCTCACCTCTCCTGTGCAAGGTAGGAACCACCCTGGAGGAAAGAACTTGGTAACCTAGGGCGAGACACTACAGGCAATGGCTGAGGCTATAGTCCAAGAAGGATGGGACTCTGGGTCTGAGACACCCTATTTCCTTGAGACATGTCCTGCTCACACACCGGGAAAAGCAGCTATGGTCAAGTATGCCAGCCTCCCAACAGGGAAGCAGAGCCCACTTGTTATAGCTGTGGCTTTCACATCTGAGAATGTAACCAATGTTGGATAAAATATATCATTTAAAGTTCATCAATCCTGAGCATACACATACATTTTTCCTTTTCCTTATTTTCTGAACAACACGGAATAATAAATAGTTACAGAATTTTTATGTTGTAAAAGACAGTGGTGGTAATCTAGTGATGACTTAAAGCATATGGGAAGGCATGCATAGCTTATTGGAAAAGGCTGTATCATTTTAAAAATAAGGGCCTAGTACATTCTCAGGTTCTGCTGTCCCCAGGGGTCCTGAATCCAATCCTCTGCTGATAACAAAGAACAGCTATACATTGAAAGCGTTTTTTTTTTTTTTTTTTTTTTTTTAAGATTTATTTATTATAGATACAGGGTTTTGTCTGCATGTACACCTGCAGGCCAGAAGAGGGCACCAGATCTTATAAAAGATGGTTGTGAGCCACCCTGTGGTTGCTGGGAATTGAACTCATGACCTTTGGAAGAACAGCCAGCACTCTTAACCTCTGAGCCATCTCTCCAGCCCCCTTGGTTTTGGTTTTTCAAGACGAGGGTTTCTCTGTGTAGCCTTGGCTGTCCTGGACTCACTTTGTAGACCAGGCTGTCCCCGAACTCACAGCGATCCGCCTGCCTCTGCCTCCGGAGAGCTGGGATTAAAGACGTGCGCCACCACCGCCTGGCCCCTTGACTTCTCCTAACTCTTTAGGAACACAGTCAATCTATCAGGCCTGGCAAACTGGAAATCCAACATTGCTTCTTGCATGCCCACTTCCTGCAGTGATACCTGTCCTTCCTGTATTGTCCTCTAGTCCGGAGTATTCAGGACCTCAGTTGGTGATAGCCAGGTGTGTTAATGACCCCTCCGAGACTGATTTCCCCCCACATTGCCTCGGGTTATGCAGCCTTTGTCTCTAGTGAGGATGGGAAGGGACATGGATGGGTTTCTCGGCTTCCGCAGCACTCAGAGTCCACCAGCGCTCGTACAGCCTAGCGGAACAGGCCCTGGAAGGTTACGTCATTTCTTGTTGAAGTCCTCCCCGACACAAGCAGTTCTATCATGGGTTCCTGCACCAGGGTAGCATTAAGGACCCCTCTGCTGAACGTGGATTTTCCTTTCTTTCCTCTGTAGTGACGGTCAGGCATGAGCGGGTATCTTTTACCTTACTTCCGTTTTCCTCCAGATCCAGCTCCTCCCATGTGCTCCAAGCTTTTCGCCCCCACGGAGGGCTTTTCAGCAAAGATCTAGCTTTTATTCTCTTTCCCTTTCAGTCCCCAGCCCTTTATCCTTCAAATCAGAGGCTAGAAGGGAAATGCTAACCAAGTGCATCCCTTCCCACTGTAACTTCACCTTGAAACAGAGTCTCTCTGGGCCGACATCTTAGACTCAGACACGCGCCTTGCTATACTTAGCAGCATCCAGGCGACCCCGAGGACGCCTTGATGATAGTCTCGCCGCTTGCACGCTTCTCTCGGGAGCCTTCAACCATTCTCTGATCATTTCTGCGCTCGCTCCAGTCACCAAGCAGGCATTCCAGTCCAGACTGAGTGAAGATGAGAGCACGACAGCTCCGAAAGCGTTTTTAAAGATGTATTCATTTCATTTTATGTGTAAGGACGTTTTGCCATGTTGCATGGCATCCAATGGCAACATTCTTTCCTAATTGAAACATATGCCCCAAAAGGAGGTGGGGGGACCACAAGCCTCATGTGGTAAACAAGAAGTCTTCATATCTGGGAAGACCACAGCGGTCTCCTGCCAACAGTATAAAAGGCAGTGATGGATGGGTGATGCCTCTGAGACCTCTGAGGGGCCAGAATCTTCAGGGACATGGAGGTTTATCAAGGTAACTGCTTCTAAACAGCAGCTGTGAATATTAAGCTCCTACTGTGTATACTGTATATATATATATATATATATATATATATATATATATATATATATATATATTACTGTATTATTTCCCCGTGTTAATAGCAACAGCAGCGAACACTGAGACAGTAGTGCTTCCTGTTTTTCCATGATTCAGATCCTAGAAGTCTGGTTTTAGAATCTGTTCTTTCCCAGGGGCTCATCGTGGTTGCAACCAACTGAGATCATCACAGGGTTTCACTCTGAGAGGTCATGTGGTCAAACGCCCTGGTTAGATATATTGTCTTAAACAGTTTTGTGTCTGTTTCTTTTATCTATTCTAGATGATAACCTTAAGGCAAGTGGATGCCCTCTTGCCCCAATTTAATAGATAAGGAAGTAGAGTCACAGAGAAGTGACATCTTTCACCCAGGGTCACGTTAAATGAGGATGCCAGATTGGAACTCGGTCCTCATTGGAGCAGTGTGTGAATTTGAGGCTTGCTCAGCTTCCCTCCTGGCTGGGAGTTGGTGTCCCTCTATGGACTTGTGTGTTTAGAGAGTGGCATTTAGTCCTTGGCTTTACAGAACTTCTGCACTCGACATGTCAGCTGGAGGAATGAGCGGCTGTTAGACGGTTGGTCTGCTGTCATCAGCTTTGCCTTGCCTGAGGAAGGTGGGATTCCCAATGGTGACAGGGAGGGAGATTGGAACAGTAATGACGTAATGACGACCCAGTGAGTGGCGCCTCTCGCGTGGCTGAGGATGGCCTGAGGAGCTCTACATATAAGACAGTGACTTCTCTTAAATATTAAACAGACAGGACTTGGGGAGTACATTCAGTAAGCCAACTGTATTTCTGCCTAGCACTCTCTCTATTTTCTGTAGGGCCTCACTTTTTTAAAATAAAGATTTATTTATTATGTACACAGTGTTCTGGTCTGCATGCCAGAAGAGGGCACCAGATCTCATTACAGATGGGTGTGAGCCATAATGTGGTTGCTGGGAATTGAACTCATGACCTTTGGAAGAGTAGGTTCTTAATCTCTGAGCCATCTCTCCAGCCTGGGCCTCACTCTTGTCCTAGGATAAAAGTTCAAGCAAATCTATAATTCTCCTGGATAACCTTCAAGAACCAAGCTTTCCAGTTACTCACAGCTTTAATATGGGGTCAATTTAAAACCAGATCTGCCCAGTCCAGTGGGGGATGGCAGACTTTTAACACCACCTGCACGGAGGCCTCCCCACTGCCTCCAATGAGGCCTGTTTTGTTTGTTTCTGACTCCTGTGAGGGCAGGGAGAAAGCAGAGAAGCCACTGAAGTTTCTATTAGGCTCATACTATGCTGTGTTAGTTAATTTTCTATCACTTTGGCAAAATACCTGAAGAAATCAACTTTTAAGGAACAAAGTTTCATCTTGGCTCTTACTTTCATGGCGCTCCTCATGGCAGAATCACTGGTGGTGGAAGAAATCTGTTCACCTCATTGTAGCTGGAAAGCAAAGAGAAGAGATGTTTTAGTTGGGGTTCCCTGGAGAAACATAACCGTTTGAGTCCAAGTGGTAGGCTGCTGGCACCAAGACCCCTCTCCCTGCCTGGCAGATACCTGCCTTCCTGCTGTATTTCTCCTACTGGTTTTCATCCGTGTGTGCACATTCCTGATGTACACTGATGAAGTGTCTCAATCCTTGGCAGTTCTCAATCCTTGAGTCATGATCCCCTTGGGGGCCAAATGACCCTTTCACAGGCATTTCCTAAAACCATCGAAGAGCAAAGATATTTATATTACAACTCACAGAGTAGCAAAACTACACTTAGAAAGTAGCAATGAAAATTTTTATGGTTGGGGCCACCACAACATGATGAACTATATTAAAGGTTCACAACATTAAGAAGCTTGAGAACCATTGATCTATACCAGGGACCTTGTAATTTAGCATAATCCAACTTTTTAAAAAGAATGATGATTTATTTATTGTTTATACGGTATTCTGCCTGCATGTGAGTCAGCAGGCCAGAAGAGGGCACTAGATCTCATTAGAGATGGTTGTGAGCTACCATGTGGTTGCTGGGAATTGAACTCAGGACCTTTGGAAGAAGAGCCAGTGCTCTTAACTTCTAAGCCATCTCTCCAGCCCCAACAATAAGCTTTTAAGTGTGTGTGTGTGTGTGTGTGTGTGTGTGTGTGTGTGTGTGTGTGTTACATGTGTGTCGCAGCGCATATGTGGAGACCAGAAGACAACTTGTGGGAGTCAGTTTTCTTCTTTCATCGTGTGAGTTACTGGGATGAGACTCACGTCATCAAGATTGGCAGGAGCCGTCCTACCAACTCACAATCAGCTCTTAGAATTCCTCTTTTCATATACAGCCATAGCCTGAGGTACTGAGGGCAGGGGCTTCAGCTTGGAAATCTGGAAGACACACAGTCATCACATGACAGGTATTACCAGTGTCTTTGTGTAGAAGAGTTTCTATTGTGCTCAAAGGACTTGAGAGGGTCGGGAAGAATTACTGCTGTGAATTGAAGGCCAGCCTGGACCACAGCCTGATGCCCTGTCTCAAACAGACAAAACCAAACTAGGCAAACAAGAACTACAGAGCCCACAAGTTACCTATGGCACATTTCAGACTTATGGAAAATAACATCAGTCTACTCTGGCTAGCCCAACCTCCGCGCCGCCCGCCCCCCCACTCCTCATTGTCCCAGCTGGTTGCCTTTACTCTGGTTTGCTTACTTTGGGTTTCTGAAGTGTGATGCGGACCTAAGCCCTCACTAACATCTTGGCTCAGTAACATCTGTGTTCCTCTGAAGCCACTCTTTGGGGTCAAAGAGTGAATGGTTGAAGCTGAAGACATGGTCATTGCCTTCTCTCAAAGCCCTCCTGTTCACTCCCAGAAGTTTCCCTTGTCCCGCATGCCCTGCGTGCTGGAGGTGGTGATAGAAAGAGGAAACACATTTCAAGCCACCGCTGTCCTTCCTTCTGCACCCTGGCACCACAGCTCGCTTTGGAAAGTGCAGGCTATTCAGTTCAAACTGAGATTAAAATAGCTCTTACATCCTGCTACCCAAACAACACCTCATTTTGCTTTCACAGAGAACCCTAGGATATTATTATCCACAGATGGGAAACGCACCTGGAGCTAGGAAAGGTTAAAGAATTCACCCAAGATGGAGTGTTCTGCTAAGTGGAGGAGGGAAGTGAAGAGTCCAGATTTAGCTCATATCCATCCACCCTTCTCTGGACCGTCAGCATCTAGGATTCTGTAAGCTTTTTTTTTTTTTTTTTTTTTTTTTTGTCTGTCTGTCACTGTTAGGTGTGCATTGCATAAATGTCTTCCTTTGCTGAACACTTAAAGGTAAAGGTCACTACTGCCCATGATGTGGGCTGGTGACAGGCGTGACAGGTGCATCAGGAGCATCCTTTGGTACAGTGTAATAAATTTCTTGTTCCAAGGAGATGTCTTTGATTTTTGAAAAAGTCCTCTTCCCCTTCTCACCGTGGGAGTTAAAAGGTAGGATAATGAATGGGAGTGGAATGTCTCTTTGTAGAAGCACATTAAAGCGATGACATTTATTCAGACCTAGTGGAGACAGAGGGCACTGTTTCTTAGAAGAACTCTTTACTTATAAAATCTCTTTACTTAAAGATGATACCTTAAAAAAAAACCAAACAAATAAAAATTCTATCTTTTTACAAATAAAAAGACCAGGACTGTTATTGGCCCTGCCTACCCAGAAAAGGAAGACCGTTGAGTGGCTCTGGCAGTCATTTGGAGACCTTATGTCCAGGAGATCATCTTGTGGGGGCAGGGTTGGCTGGGGTGAAGTTGAGATCCAAACAATAGGACCTAGACAGGCTGGGGCTGCAGGAAGAAGGAGGAAGGAGAGACTACGCTTTCTGCTTGCCTATCCAGCAGTGGTTTAGCTCTGACCATGCCAGAGGCTTTTGTGAAGCCTCAGCAGGAAAGGACAGAGTGGCTTAGAGGTACCCTGTGGGCTTTCAGGGGAATGTTAGTACAGAATGAAGTGCATCTCAGGTGATAGGACTGGAGGCACACAGAAACGTAGTGTGCCTGCTTTTGTGTCTTAGGGACAGGCCCCAGGTGAGGGGACAGCAGGGCTTATGAGAGGGGGCAGGGAGAACATGGAGCCACAGCATTAATACTTGAAGCTGCATCAGATATGAACACAGATGGCCTCAAGTGAAAAACAAAATTTAAAAAGCTGTGGATTTCCCTTTGGGGAAGGGCAGTCTGAGGCAAAGTAGGGACATCCTGAAAAGTGAGAGGTCAAGGCTGTGGGAAGTGAGCAAAGGGTGTGAGAGTCAGAAATGAAGCCAAAGGGGTTGACACTGTGTGAGTACCAATGGGGTCAGCCGAGGAAGGGATATAGAAACCTCCAGAGTTTCTGATTTGAACTATGGAAAGCACATGCTTCAGCTCAAGTGCTCCCAGGAAGTGCTCCCATACGTATCTGTGAATGTATGTGTGGAGGTATTTGTGTGTGTGTGTGTGTGTGTGTGTGTGTGTGTGTGTGTGTGTGAGTGTGTGTGTGTGTGTTTGGAATAAAGAAAAGACCCTTCCTAGTTGGGCAACCCGAGGCATGGAACTTACTCCTTCAGAAAGTGTAAACGGAGCGGAGTGCTGGGCATGCTAAGTAGGATGCATCCATGCCTCTCAGAGCTGACGCAGCACACAGAAAAAGTAACACAGGAGATTTAATAGAAAGTTGGAGAATAATTGAGGGAATGTATTAAGTGATACTAAACATCTAGTCATTTAAAAGTATGGTACTAATATTTCCTTTTAGCTGGGAGGATAACCTTTCACTTTTGTCTTTTGGAGGATGTAGGTTGGAAAACTGATAAGGGAAATCTATGATGTCGGTAATTTAAGGAGAAACAATATTTATAGAAAGAGATAGAGAGAAAATAGAAGTTTAAGTTTCACACTGAAAGCTTACATTTCAAAGTGTCAAGGACATGGATGGGAAAGGTCGTTTCTGCGGGAGCACTGATTGACATAAGTGACATAAATATCTCAAAGAAAATGTCACCTAAGACTTGAGGGACAGGTAGCTGTGGATCAGGAATGTGGAAAAACTGAGAGAATGTTCCAGCCAAAAGCAACAGCATCTGCAGGCCTTAGTGGTCCATCTTCCTACAGTAACAGACATTCAGTGTGAATGAGGAATGGGAAGCAGGGCACAGCCACTGAAGAGTGACAGGCAGGAAGACTGGGTCCCACAGGGCTTGTAGGAGCATGCGTGCGTGCGTGTGTGTGTGTGTGTGCATGTGTGTGTGTGTGTGTGTGTGAGTGTGCGTGTGTGTGTGTGTGTTAGAGGAAGTGATTTGGACTTTCTTCTCTTACATCTCTTTTAGATGTAAGCAAACCAAGCTCAGAAGGGTCCAGTATCCTGCCAAGGTTACCACAGATCTGAGGAACACAGAATTCCAATCTAGGCTGCCTGACTTCAAGGCGTATGCTTTCCTGGCTGCCCCACCACAGTGCTGCTCAAGTCCACTCAGCTTTCTGTGTGGGGACTTGGCCATCAAGTTCAGGCAAGAAACCTTCTTGGGGAACAGCTGTGTAGGTCCAGAAAGCTGGCAGTGGAGTCCTGAACTAGAGCGGCAACAGTGGAGACGGAGACAAAGAGGAGGGGGACCAAGATCAAAAGATATTTATGACAGAAAAGTAATTTTTTGGGGAGAAGGGGAATCAAGGAAGAGGCCATTTTGTTCCCCCACTGAAAAGCTGAGCTTGCATTGTGCTAGCCTGAGAAATGGGACAGAATAAGGGAGCATGGAGAGGTTCTATTCATTAAAAAGTTAAGAAAGGGCTAGCAGACCCTTTGTCCCCTTTTCCACTGTGTGGGGTGGGTTGTTGTACAGCCAACTTACATTCCTCTTGTCCTGGCCTCTGCTAACTGTTATTTTTCGCTGCAGCTTGTCATTTGCACTGCTTGAGCCCTGTGATCTGCAGCTGCTGGAATATGTAGGTCACCCGTGCACCCACAGTTGATTGGCAATTCAGTCAAAGCACCGTTCCTGGTCCCTTTTCTAATAGTTTCTCAACCTAGCAAGCGTAGCCTTAGCCTTGGCTGACATGATCACACACCTGTGTGTGCTCGCCGGAAGCCCTTGATCCGTGGGCCTCTTCAGAATGCTTAACTGGGATGAGAAATTAAGCAGATATTGAAAAACAATAGAAAGAAAAGAACATGGCCATGTCGTCTAATGCTTATTGATTTGCAGGATCTTTTCGGGCATGAAAACAAGATTTGGCGCTAGGATCTCAACATTGGATTCCTGCTTCCTAGAAGAGTGGTTTATTGATTAGGTGGGGGCTCCAGAGGGCAGGATCCTTCCATGGAAAACAATCAGCCTTCAGAGATAGAGCTCCATTGAGAGTGAGTCATGCCCATTTGTGTTGCAGAACCCTGTAGGCTGGAAGAGTCAGTAACAGCTTTCAAGCCACTGAGGCCACACTGGGGCCACTTTTCTGTTTCACATCAATGGTCTCTGAAGGTCTCTCTTTAACATTTTTTTCTAGAGGCCAAAAAATCATTACATATATATATATATACATATATATATATATATATATGTACACACACACACATATATATACACACATATATATATACACACACACATACATACACACACATAAATATCAAGCACTGTGCAATTTTGTGCATAGAGGACACAGATATGCAGAATAAAAACCAGCTCCTCTGTGCAGTCCCCTCCCACCATGCCTCTCTCAGAAGAGACTGTTCATTAAACAGCAAATATTTGTTCAGCTGCTATTTCGTGTTACGCTCTGCATGAAGGATTGGTGATACAGGCATCCACAAAAAGGCTTTGCTCTCCTACAGCTTATTTTTGTGAGCCACCTTGTGGTTGCTGGGAATTGAACTCATGTCCTATGGAAGAGCAGACAGTGCTCTTAACTGCCGAGCCATCCATCTCTCCAGCTCTCCTATAGCTTATTTTTAAGATTCTATTTTTATTTCTCTCCATGTATCTCTCTGTGCCTCTTTGTGTGTCTCTGTCTGTCTGTCTGTCTGTCTGTCTGTCTGTCTGTCTGTCTGTCTCTCTCTCTCTCTCTGTGTGTCTGTGTGAATGTGTGCCAAATGTGTCTGTGCCCATGGTGGACCAAAGAGGGCATCAGCTCCCCTGGCACTAAGTTACAGGTGTTCATGAGCTGCCTGGTGTGCATGTGGGAACAGAACCCTCTGGAAGGTCAGTGTACACTCTTATCTACCAAGTCACCTCTCCAGCCTCTTCTAGGCAATATGTGACAGTTTGGCACACAGCTTTCTGACCCATAAATTCACAAGACAAACACACTTGTGCCGCTTGTGTGGTGCTGTGACTGGCTTTTCACTAGCAACGAGTCTTGAAGCTCATTCCTCGAGACCTTCCCTATCCTTTGATAAACCCTGCAGACAAGCATCTGGAGCTGTCGTTAATTTTCACAAGCAAGGCTGAGAGATGGCTCAGTGGTTAAGACTGTTTGCTGTTTTCCCAGAGGACCTGGAGTTGATTCCCAGCACAAGCTTCAGACAGCCCATGACTTCCCACAGCTCCAGCTCCAGGTGCTCCACCGCCACCTTCTGGCCTCTGAGGCACGCATGTGGCAGACACACTCATAGACACACATACGCATGTACACATACTTTCTTTCCCACATGGTGTTGAACATGTAAGTCTGCACTCCAAGCGTTAGTGTGGGAAGAATTAGGTAGCTTCTCTGTGACTTCCACTCCTCTTCAGCAGAATTGCACTAGTGAAGTGATACTTCTTTCTATAGACACCAGGGAAGCGCACTTCAAACCCCCATGGAGACAGTACTGCCCACCCAGCCACAGGGATGGCCACAATAAAGTAATCAAACAGGTAAGAAATGTTGGTGAGGGTAGAAAGACAACTGAGAAAATTTGCACCCTGCTGGTCACAGTGTAAACTGCTGCCGCCGCCTTGGAAGGCAGTCTGAACGCTCCTCAAGAGAGAAAACACAGACTGTAATGTAATCCAGCCACTGTCCCCTCCCTCTGTTCACAAGAGAAATGAAAGTAGATGTCCGCACAAAAATATTCATAGAAGTTTTACTTATAGCATGCCAAAGACAGATGCAAGTTAAGTATCTATCAACAAATAAAGGGATAAATATAAAATTAATATATCTATAAACTGGAATATTACTCAGCATTAAAGAGAGATTAAGTATTGATCACTACTACAATGCAGACAATCCTTGGAAATATGCTCAGTGAAGAAAGGAGTTCGAAACAACAACAACATTATATATATATATATACATATATGTACACATACACACACACCCATACATATATATATGAAATTTCTAAGAGAAGAAAACAAAGAAGGTGGGTAAGCCATTGACAAGGAAAGAAGGAGGGAACGCCTGCTTGAGGTTAGTAGGTTTCTTTTCTGTAGTAATAAAGATGTTTAAAATCGGCCACATTTGAGAATGTGCTTCAAACATTGAGCAGCATGCTAGCTACCATAAGTAATGTTGTACTCGGTGCCAAGTTCTGAACTCCAAGCTTTCATCTTCATATGTTGGAACTCGTTGACAGGATGATGGTCTTAGGTGGTGAGCCTTGGAAGATGATCAGGCCATTAAGAGTGGGACTAGTGCCTTCATAGAAAAGGCCCAGATGGTGCAGCATCTCTTTTAACACTTGGAGGCACAAGTGGGCACCATCCATGAACTGGAAAATGAGTCCTCATGAGACCCTGGATCAGAGCTTTGATCTGCCACCCTAGCATCCAGAACTCTAAGAAATAAGTTACCGTGTGTAGAAGCCACTCAGCTGATAGTGATGGTTACATAACCCAAACAGACCAAGGCACCACGTGAATTATATATCAACAAGCATTTTTAAATGTTGCTTTAAGTATTTTTTGAAGAACAGACATACATAAGGTATACAAAATGGTCCCTGGCAGTCTGTAAATTGTGTGTACATACTGACGTATTTGCTGTTTCCAGGGTACAGAGTCCTCACAAACATATGTTAAAGTTAGTTTTAGTAAGTTAGCATAAAAGCAACTGATTTCATTGTGGCCTTTTCATAAATACTTGGAATTATACTTTGTCCTTATTTCTCTCCCTGCCTCCAAGCAGAATTGCTTATCCACAGGGCAGTGCACTATTCTTTTCAACGGTTTTACAAAGTTGCTCCACCCTTCCGTGAAGAGCTTCACTGGTTTCTTCTCCAAGAGCAGGATAGGAGGTACCAGTGGGAACCTGTTTGTCAGTTTCCTTTTTTTTCTCAAAAGCAGACAGTACCAAAAACTGTTGGGAAAACACACCAGTGTTCACGGTGGTTCCTTTGGGCAGTGGAACTTTGGAATTCCTTTGCCCATTCTTGTGTGTGTGTGTGTGTGTGTGTGTGTGTTTTTGTTTTTTTTTGTTTTTTTGTTTTTTTTTTGTCATATAAAAAAGGAACATGTACAAACTGTGTAATGCTTTAAATTAAAAGCACTCAATCCATCTTCCTCATGGCCCCCCCCCACATGGCAGGCTTGGTAGAGGTTAGTGTAGGAACCCTCCTTTCTGCAACCTAAGAGATAGGGGCCCTTCCCAATGGGAAGAGTCCCTTGTATAATAAAACCAGCTGCTAGAGGGTGACAAACTAAGAATAGGGGGAAAGCAGCCTCTGTCTCCTGCCCATATTTTCTTACTTGAAAGTTTCCAAATTTCCTGTAATAAATATCATGCCATGTGGCAATGCATCCTACATAGCTGCCAGACCCTGTTAGGTCACAGAGACTTCCTCTGCAATGCCATCTGCCCCTCACAGCAGTTCTGTGGCACAGATGCTAGTGCAGAAGTAGAGTGACAGGAGTTAGTGGCTGTGGATGTCTTTAACTAGAAGTCAAGCACGATGAACAAAAGTCTTTTTTCTCCTTCCTTCCTTCCTTCCTTCCTTCCTTCCTTCCTTCCTTCCTTCCTTTCTTCCTACAACTGTATTAATCCACATATATATATATATATATTTTTTTTTTTTTTGGTTTTTCAAGACAGGGTTTCTCTGTGTAGCCTTGACTGTCCTAGACTCGCGTTGTAGACCAGATTGGCCTCGAACTCACAGCGATCTGCCTGCCTTTGCCTCCTGAGTGCTAGGATTAAAGGCATGCGCCACCACCACCCGGCTGCCATACTCTTTTTTTTAAAAATATGTTTTTAATTGAAACACAACATATTCTGATTACAGTTTTCCCTCCCCTAGCTCCTCCCAGATCTTTTCTACTGCTCTCTGTTTAAAAACAATAAACAAACAAACAAGCCAGGCACAGTGGTTCTCGCCTATAATCCCACCACTCGGAAGTCAGAGGCAGGTGGATCTCTATGAATTTGAGGCCAGCCTGGTCTACAAAGTGAGTCCAGGATAGCTGAGGCTATACAAAGAAACCCTGTTTTGAAAAAAATCAATCAAACAAAAACAAATAAATCAGAATAAGACATAAATAAAGAAAAAAACCCACAAGAAACTCACATACACCATAAAAAGAAAACCAGAAAGCACAATGTACAAGCAAAAGACCAATAAAACAAAACAAAACAAAAATGCCCACAAAATCAATATGAGACAAAACGTACAGAATACGATTGAGTTCACCATGTGTTGGTCATCTACTGTTCAGCATAGGGCCTCCCCTTAAGTGTGGTTAACATGCTCAATGGACTGACTTCTGCCTACGATGAGGTGTCCAAGTGCATGCGTACAAGTGACTATGGGCTGCAATGAAAAGCTAAAGTAAATCCCCGCTCTGTGAAGTTATTCTCTCGGGCCGTGATGCTGAGAAAGCCAATGCCTTGAAGGCAGAGCTTGAAATACCCACATCCCCCCCCCTCCTATTTTGCCCGAGATTGGCATCTTTATGAAGCAGGGTGTTGAAGACTTGGTTTGGGTACATCTTAGGAGCAAGTGGCTGCCTTTTAACTATGCCAGCATCAGCTGGATACTTCCTTCTTGAGGATCTCTAGGCCCGGAGTCGATTACTTCACTCTCTCAGGTCTCTCAGGAGGAATCCCTCTAGGGTGATAGGCCTGTGAAAGCTTGCAGGCTTGATTTTGAAAACTGGGAGAATTTATGGTTTGAAGGATTCAGGAAAGGCACACGTCACTTTCTCTCAGAGAAGCCCATACTCACCTGGCACGGGAGACAGGGCGTCAGTCAGCAAATCTTCATTCATGTTCTCCACGGAGGGGCAGTCTGGAGCTTGGATATGTCCTCAGACTTGCCTTGCCAACAAGATGTGCTAGTAAATCGTAGGGTAGTAGAGGCTAAATAATGCTGCTACAGTTTGCTTGGCCTTGTGTTCCTATACCTGCCAAGAAACAGAACTGAACCCAATGTGTAGGAGATTGCTCCATCCCACCTATAGTCTTCTTCTTCTTCTTCTTCTTCTTCTTCTTCTTCTTCTTCTTCTTCTTCTTCTTCTTCTTCTTCCTCTTCCTCTTCCTCTTCCTCCTCTTCCTCCTCCTCCTTCCTCTTCTTCCTCATGTGTGTGTGTGTGTGTGTGTGTGTGTGTATGTGTGTGTGTGAGATATAGAGATTTTGGGTAAAAATACCATGCCACATTTGTGGAAGTCAGAGGACAACTTTTGATGTTAGTCCCCACCTTCCACCTGTGTTTGAGGCAGGTTCATGGTAAGCCATGCTAGCTGGTCTGGGAGGTTCTAAGGCTTCTCCAGTCTCACTTTTTTTTTTTCCGAGACAGGGACTCTCTGTGTTAGCCTTGGCTGTCCTGGACTCACTTTGTAGACCAGGCTGGCTTCAAACTCACAGGGATACACCTGCCTCTTCCTCCCAAGTGCCAGGATTAAAGGCATGTGCCACCACACCCGGACGGTCTCACTTTCTATCTTGCTGTAGAGAAACTGAGATTGCAGATACATGCTGCCATTTTTACATGGGCTCTGGGGATCCGAACTCTGGTCCTCACACCTGCACAGCATACATTCTATCCATTAAGCCATCTCTCCACCCCAAGGGTTTTCTTAGACCACAAGTTTTTTTTCTTTCTCATAACATCATTGGAGCAGTAGCAGACTGATTTGGGGGCATTGCTCAAGTGTGTGGCCATGGAGAGCAAGCTGAGAGGACAGCAGCCTTAGGTAGCTCTCATCACAGGAATGAACTGGAGGTATCTTGGTGAGTTCCCTGAAACAGCGCAAACTCTAAACTTTTTACAAACTGTTCTGTGACCCCTTGTCACCCAAACAAACTTCATGGCCAAGAAATTGCTAAACACACATTTCATCATCTCCTCTCACATGCAGGCGAATGTAGAGGAAAGAGTGATGGGTGTAGCACGGGGTTGGACCACAGTTGCATGCCACTGTGGCTCTTGTCTAGTCTGTGCCTCTGGGTAAGTAGCTCAATCTCGTTGACCTCACCATCTTCATCTGCAGGTTGGAAGTAGCTATAAGAATAAAAATGAAGCTGGAGGTGGTGGCGCTCGCCTTTAATCCCAGCACTTGGGAGGCAGAGGCAGGCAGATCGCTGTGAGTTCGAGGCCAGCTTTGTCTACAAAGTGAGTCCAGGACAGCCAAGGCTACACAGAGAAACCCTGTCTCAAAAATCCGAAAAAAAAAAAAAAAAAAAAAAAAAACCAGAATAAAGACAATAAGGTCTATCACTAGGTTCCAAACTGTGCTTTCAGTGAATGGGATGTTCTTTTCAAACAAAGTTAACATATAAATTTGATTGTTGAATACAATATAAATAATCACCATTTAGTACCAAGTCTTTCACTGTTGGCTGAACCTGCCAGGCTGTTACTCAGCATCCTTAGGGTTCTCAGCAGCCAACTTTGAAAAAAGCTGATAACAGTGAAGGTACTTGACAAATGCAGGTAGTGGCAGCAGTGGAGAAAATGTTCCACCTCTTCCCTTTAGAGCTCTAGTACTTATTGTTATTGGAAAGATGTAGTTATAGACTCGTGTGTGTATGTGTGTGTGTGTGTGTGTGTGTGTGTGTGTGTGTGATTATGCTCATAAGAATAAGAATACTCAACTACACCCAACAATTCAGCTATCCTCATATTGTCATTTCTACAGTCCTGCAAACATCAATGTATCTCTTCAACCATCCACTGTTGTCTTTGAGTTGTGTGGTGGCCCTTTGCCTCAATGTCAGTATTTGAGCAAAGCTAGATATGTACACCCAGATCTGAAAGTCATCTCAGAAGAACATCTTTGAGTGGTTTGGCACAGTCTGTACATTGTACCTAAGCTACTCTTTGACTGAAGCAAGTCTTAGACAGCACACACTGTAGGCTCAATTTTCTTTCTTTCTTTCTTTTCCTTTTTCTTTTCTTTTCTTTTCTTTTTCTTTTTTTTTTTTTTTTAAGTTTTTCGAGACAGGGTTTCTCTGTGCAGCTTTGGCTGTCTCCTGGACTCACTTTGTAGACCAGGCTGGCCTCGAACTCACAGCGATCCACCTGCCTCTGCCTCCCGAGTGCTGGGATTAAAGGTGTGCACCACCACTGCCCAGCTAGGCTCAATTTTCTTAACAAATATATTTTATTATGAACTTATTAACTGAGCGTACATCACTTATAACCCGACTAACCAAAACAATAGGAAAAGAGGATTAAAGAATACAACAGCAAAACCATAAGGATATTCAGTTCCGAGGAACGATTCTCCTTGTGTGATCAGCAGGATTTCTTCTGCTGGAACCTGGAGTAACCAGAACCCAGAACCTCAGTGGGAGCCCCAAAGCCTTCCCTCGAGCCATTCTCTCTAGGAGCGTCTTGAAGTGGAGTGATGAACAGCCAAAACTATCCTGAAGTGGAGCGATGAACAGCCAAAACTATCCTGAAGTGGAGCGATGAACAGCCAAAATTATCCCAAATCTCCAAAGGCCCCCTCTCATTTCTGGCTCACTTATATATTTCTTCCCAGAGTCCGTTAATGGATCTTTTCAGCTGGCAACAATCAAGCTCCCTCACGAGGTGGTTTGCCTTCTAGTGGAGTAACATCACCTGTTCTCTCACAAGACCCTTATCCATCCCACACTTGGGATCATAACAAAAACAGGTTTATCTCTCCTTCAACACACTAAAGGAAATCACTTGTTAATGACAAAGCTTTACCCTTTCATCATAAGTTGGCCATACATCTTTACAAAACTCCTACATGTCTAGCCCACACAAGGCACAAAGAATCTATTTGTAAGGTAAGGGAAATCCTATTATCAAAGCAGGAAATTGAGATGGCAAGGAAAACTGGCCCATAACAGTGGTGTTATTAGAAGCCACTGTGAAGCAAGCACTCAGGAAGAAGTCAAATGTGAATATGTCTCAGTTAATGGTTGAGAATGCTTCTGAGGACATTAATTCTCTAGGTGTGCCTTCCACACACCTAAGCACCATGACCTTGGTGAATGGAGATTGCTCTTTAGAGGCAGGACCAACTATATTATCTACATGTCTATGCCTGTATGTCAACTATATCATCATCTCCTCTTCTTTCTTCCTACTATTCCTCACCCTAGTCACAAGTTGGCATAGGCTTTTTAATCAGTGAGATATCCCAGGCTTACATCTCCAAGGGATTTGACTTTCTAGTTACTATGGCTTGGTCAAGATTTAGGTGTGGCAATTAGCCACATATAGTTATTATTGGGCTCAGATACATTAAAATATGCTCAAGTGCTTCTCTGACTTTATTGTGTCTTGATACTCAGATTAATTATCAACATCTATAAAATGAATCCTTTCTTTGCCTGCTGGTTTACTAGCAGTTTTAGATTGCGTGTAACTCTTACTGTTTCTATGGTAAAGGTTTATTCTTCTCCCAATCTCCCCACCAAGAATCAGCAGACATTAAATTTGGGCACATGAGAAGCCCAAAGTCTATAAGTAGGTCACTGAAGTCATACCAAGAGGAGTTAGTTGTATTTAAATGTCATGGTCTTTGAATCCATGTAGTTTAGTGAATGGCGACAGAGCACCAGATAATGACTACTGGTTCAAAAGATACCACATTTTCATGGAGTGTATCCTGACTCCACAAGAGGTCACCCCGAAATTGGCATCTCACCTGTGCCTTTATGAGCCAGCATATGAGTTGTTTTAATCTAACATTAGACAAACAAGTTTTGTGTGAGGTGGTAGAAGGTGGAGGCAGTAGATCTTATGGCTATTGTAACATTTCCTTGGCTGTGCAGTGAGTCCTTTGACAAGGCAATATGCAGCAATCCATGACAAGTCAGGCCACTTGGTTAATACAACCTAAGATTCTGTGAAATCTCTGACTGCAGTACCAACTGTGCCACTAAAACCCTTTCCATAAACGCACTGTAGGACCTAATAGTCCTTCCATGTCAGGACTTTGATGTTAGCCCCAGTGGTTTACTGTTCCTGTGTTTATCATGCTTTACTTTTTTACTGTTTGTGCAGTTTAGTACCAGCACAACCTTCCCTCTGGCTATAGGAACTGAGTCTCTTTACATGCTTCTGTAGGGACCTCTGACTTTTACACCATTAACTTAAGTTGATAGCTGGAAGATTTGAATCTGTCATCCCCTCCTCCCCCACACTTTGGTACATCTATATCCCTTAATCAGTATTTGACCCCAAAGTTTTACAGATCTTATACCCCCTCTCTTTTTCATTTATTGATAAATATTACACATACTTCCTTCCACTTGTACTCCATGAAAATCCACTACCAAATAGAGCGCTAGTCCTTCGGGAATCAGAAACCTCTCACTTCACACCAGAAACAGGTTTTTATTGTCACCTGGCAGGCAAGGAAACAACCTCAAGAATTATGTCTTGAAATTCTGTTTCTTAGGGCCACTTCAAATACCAAGAAGGCCTTGAAGAAAAGTTGTCTGGTACTAGCAGTTGTTTTGAAGATGATAGAAACACCAATAGCCAGAGACTGACACATTAGCATGTGCATATTTGAAACAGGTATACTATTACTGGAGAACTTTGATAAACAGTTTAAAATGTGTTTCTTGGGTTATCCTAACCAGGGGACATGGAAGCTGGGCTATTTATATCAACTTTGTCCAGTCATTGACTGAAGTGGTGCAAATGATGGCATAAATTACCAAACATGTAACATCAATTACAGTAAGAAAAGAACAGGGAAGAAAGCTGAGAACAGTTACTAAATTTAAGAACGGCAAAGATGTCAGGATAAGTCAGGGGCACTTCCTAATTTGTGGCTTAGTGTTAGACTCATGCAAAGGTGTGGATGCTTAGCAGCATAGCTCTTTCTAGTAAGAATTGTTAAAGTTATTTTTATAAAATTGTGTTTGTTTCTCTCTTATCCAAGCTAGGATTAAAATAATAATGCTCTATTCTATTGTTTGTTTATCAAGCTTCATGGCACAACAACTGGGCAGTTTTAATCTGTTCTTAACCCACTAAGCTTCCTCCCAGCATAAATCCCAGAGATACTTTCACTTTATGGCATTCTCTGCTCCAGCTGAATCTCCTGGTCTCTCCTGGACCTCTGAATCACCTACTTCCTCCTCTAACTCATCCTCCCATGGCTGGCAGGAAGTCCAGCCCTAATCTCTCCCCTGCTCAGTGATTGGTTGTGACCTGCTTTATTGATATATCAGGGGACAGTTGGAGGACAGTGTTTATACAACATTGAGACAGGAGATTCTCAGAACAAGGATGGCAACCAGATGTGGGTGGTACAAAAATCAGCCTTTGAATTACACAATAACCTTATGCCTACAAAAAAAACCTTGAAGTGGTAGGAGAAAAGGGCCATGCAAAGCTGGCACTGGTGTGTCATCCCCTCACCTTAGGGGAATACCTCTGGTGGGGTGGGACTGGAGTTGGGGACTAAATATTTCAGTAGAGAGCTTGTTGTTTAGCTCTCTACTAGGGAGCCTAAGAAGGGAGGGCCTCCTTGCTTTGTCTTGAGCCGTTAAGCTGTGCTAGGTTAAATTTTGAGTTACCTTAATGAATTTACTGAAAGTACAATGAAAAGTTGAAGAGGTATGTTACTTTAAAAATGGTTCTAAGATATAATACACCCAGAGAGATGACTTAGTTTAGCCTGTTTCCATCTTCTGTTACAAGTAGAAATTAGGTCTGTGGTAGAATGAGTAGACATACCAGTTTCCCATGGTTTAATAAGATAATTTTACAGTGAGACTTTTGATTGTGTTTTATTTTTCATCTATTACAATATTTAGTGGAACATAGTGTTGAAATTCTGGGATGGCTGTAAAAGCAATTTATATTCTCCAGGCTCAGTTGTTGTCTTGGAGGCGTACTGCCTTCTTCTGTTAACTTAGGCCTAGTCCTGGAAGCGTCTAGCCTCCATACAGTCTAACCTAGGCTTAGAATGTTTTCAGCCTCTGAGACTTACTGCTTAATAAGCTCACCCTTACTTGTTCTTTCTTATCTCCGGGCTGGCTGGTTCAACTCAGCTGTTCTGGCTCAAACTCTTCTCCCAGCTGACTTATTTAATCTGGCTTCTCTCTCAGCTCAGAATTGTTCAGCTTGGCCTCAAACTAACTCAGAAATCTGCTCTGATATCCCAGTTTCTTCTCATTTTCTGGCTCATTTTATCTTCACCTGAGTTCTTTCTCTGCAACGCATCTCTGTATTATGTCCTGGTAAAACTGCCTCTTAAGTAGCTTCCCTTTCCTTTCTCTTCTTGTAAGAGTTGGGCATATCCTATTCTGTCATATCTGTGATTCATCACCTTTTCTGCCACTCAATTAGACATCACTTTCAGACTTCCTTCTACAAACTAACTTTACTTTCATTTGGGATTAAAAGTATGTACCACCGTGCCTAAACCTAAGCCTTTCTTTACCTGATACTTGCTCTATACCAGGCTGGCCTTGAATTTAGATCTGTTTACCTCTGTCCCCTAGATTAAAAGCATGTTTGTATTCCAGCCTGATCACCCAGCCCTAGAAGATCTTTGGATGTGATCTCTTGCCAGGACAGCCATGTTCTGAATTAACATTCCTCTACAAATGGCATATCATTTCCTCTCTTTGTGTTAAAGCCAACTGAAGAACAGACATCAAATTAAAATACAACTTCAGTGTAGCAAAAGATTAGAAATTAGATTAGAAATACTCTCTGTTTATTAATAAGGGGTAGATTAAATAAAGTATATAGCACACCATAAAATAGAATGCTATCAGCTATATAAGGAGAAGGAATATGTTTGCCCAGATTATTCATATTAAAAAATGCTGTGAGAGTGGGCAAGAAGGAGGGAGGACGCCACACTTCGACAGTTATACATACAATAAAATCAGAAAAGAAGTACAGGACAGTGCCAGGGTGGTTTGAACAAGAAAGGCTCCACATAGGCTGGCTCATATATTTGACTGCTTAGTGTCTAGGGAGTGGAACTCTTTACAAGGATTAGAAGGAATAGGAGGTGCGATCTTGTTGGACTAAGTGTGTCTCTGGGGGTAGGCTTTGAGGTTTCAAAAGCCCAAGCCAGCCCTGCCTCCTTCCCTCCCTCTCTCTACTTCTTCCTGTCCTCTCTGACTGTAGGTCAGGATGTACCTCTCAGCTTCTGCTCCACAACATGCCTGTCTGATTTCTCCCATGATGATAATGGCCTAAGCCTCTGAAACTGTAAGCAAGCCCCCAGTTAAATACTTTCTTTTATAAGAGTTGACCTTGTGTGTTTCTTCACAGCAAAAGAGTAGTGGTGATGGCAAATACTAACGGAGATTAAGCATGGCAATAAGGTGGGTAAGAACCTGAATGGGAGAAATTTATCTTAAAAAGTAATTCTTTCTTTATTCTTTGAGAAATTTATGCGATGTATTCCCTTCTCCCAAATCTAGAGAGAAACTTCAATGAATACCATTTTCTAGAAACTTATATTCGTTACACACACACACTGAAGCCAAGGATGGGATAACTTAAAATAATTGCTCCTGTGTACATCATAAGCCACTGGAATGACCTTTATTGTGACTTTGGGAAGGAGAAATGAGAATAGAGGAA
Source organism: Acomys russatus (assembly GCF_903995435.1). Classification (NCBI taxonomy): domain Eukaryota; kingdom Metazoa; phylum Chordata; class Mammalia; order Rodentia; family Muridae; genus Acomys; species Acomys russatus. The sequence continues at coordinate 39,054,775 of NC_067140.1, read as the reverse complement.
AAGACAGCATAGTGTGAGTGAGAGAAGAGGAGTGCTCAGAGTATCACACCCATCTGCCAAGCGCATCCTTGGTGTGTTCTCTGCATCTCATGCAACAGATATGTTTTCATCTAAGCCCCTAATTGGAAACGTCACTGCTGAGGTGTGAGTCAGCTGGAGTGCTGTAGAGCCTGCTGGCCCTGCCCTTCTGTGCCATTCCACTGGGAGGCAGGAAAGGGGATGGCTAAGATCATGGGCTCCTGAGACAGGATGATCCTACATTCAAGTCCTGCCTTTGACCTTCAGTACATATGTGAACCCCACACTTACTTAATCTCCTATGCACCTCCATCCCCACACCTATGAAACAGGAATAGCATCAGTGGCCACCTCACTCTCATGAAGTGTGTCCCAGTAGGAGGGTCAGTGTCTGGTCCACTGCAGATGCTCAAGTACATTTACTGCTTATGTTCACTGCTTTAGCAGGAAGGGTGATAGGGGCATAGACCCTGACTCCCTTTCTTAAGGAAGCACCAAGTCTATGGTTCTCAGTCAGAGCAGGACAACATGGCCTTTCTGTCTTCAGTGTTCAGGGTGGTAGCTGTCCTTCCATGGCATCATGCAACAGCCCTGCCCGGGCATCTGTGAGGCACTGTTCTGCTAGCAGATGGGTCCCCGAGGGTTCCAGAGGCTATTCCAGGTGCAGCTGTGCAGCTGTGTTCTCAGACTCCCCTCCCCAGTCAGTGTTTATTCCCCATGCGGCTGCTAACTAAATGGCTTAATGTCATTGCAAAATGGCTCTAAAAGCTAATGGTTCTTCTAATAGAAAAGCTTTCTCTCTCTGCCTGCAGCCACACCAGACTGTAAGTTGCAGGATAAGTGATGGATCTCACTGTTCCCTAGTCAAGGAACTTCCTTGAGTTCCACTTGCAATAAGCAAGTCTTGTTTGGGGCAAGAAAAAGTAAAGTAGATATCAGCCAAGGTATTTATGTGGTTTACTGGGCCTGGAGGGAGACATTTTAACTTGAATGTACAAGACCCTGGATTAATACCTTAAACCAAGTCAGAATATTAAGAATAAAATAAAGTGGAGGAGGAGAAAGAGGAGCAGGAGGGGAAAAAGGGGAGACCTCGAGGACCAGGTGCTGGATGCAGTAGAGAGACCTGTAACCCTGCTACTGAAGAGACTGAGATAGAAGGCTCACTTGAGCTAGGAGTTCAAGACCAAAGTGGGAAACCCAGTGAAGGGTTTCTTTGTGTAATAGCCCTGGCTGTCCTGGAACTCTCTTTGTAGATCAGGCTGGCCTCGAACTCACAGAGTTGTGCCTGTCTCTGACCGGCCCCCCCTGCCTCCCCGAGTGTTGGGATTTAAAGGCATGTGCCACCACACCCAGACATGTATATTTTTTGCTGTGCCTCTGAATAGTTTGTCCTGAAGCACCAGGTAAGTCAATAGCAGTTGAGCCTACTCAGGTGAAGGAACCTAGTGAGGGACCTGGGGACTAGATAATGTGGATTTATCACCAAGGTCTTTTCCTGTATGAAAACGCGCACACACACACACACACACACACACACACACACACACACACACACACACACACACCTACCTCAAAATCACAGTCCAGCAACAGCTAAGCTGTAGCCTGAATAGCATCACTGACCTTATGTGCCTTGCCAGTCGCATCTGCTTTGAGGAAGAATTAAACAGTGTAGATACTGTCAAGTTAGAACTGGAGAGAGGATAAAGGGCTTTGCAGTTCCTGCCATAGCAGATCTCCTGCATGACATAGCTTAGTGTAAAGTCTGGATTTGAGGCTCTAGAGCCCTATGTCCCAAGTTTAAAGCCAGCTGAGCCTCTCAGCACCGCTGTGGTTTTGACCGGTCATGCACCTTCTTTCTGCTTCAGTCTGTCTTCCACTGAAAATAAGGTGATGCTGGCAGTTGCTTTGCCTGGTTGTAGTAGGCGTTGAATGTGTTAAAATAAGGAGAAATAACCTTCGTAGCAAGCAGTATAGAAGAAATTCAGTCTCAAATAACTAGTAACAAGTCTTTTCTTGTGCTTTTAAAGTACCTGGTACTGAACTGCGTAACTCAGTGGAAACATGTGGTTAGTATGAGGTCATCGAAATAATTCCTTGTGAATTACTTATAAAACTTGGAATGAGAGGTCCAAGATGAGAGAGATGGTGGCTAAGGCATAGCCCCCGTGCCCACGAGAGTAGCCTCTTATTTTGCCTGGTTACAACCCAGATCCAGGGGCAGGCAGTGGCTTGCTGTAAGAGGACCTCCTCACAGGCTGGGAAGACTCCGCTCACAGTGCTCTGGCAAGCTTTGGGAAAGCGGAGGTTGTGTGTTTATTGCGTGTACAGGCATGCACGCACACGTGCGCATGCGCATGTCCCAACGCAAACAGCTTCGTCATCTCTTGGGGTTTATTCTCTCCCAAGTTCCACTTGGCTATGCTCTGAGGATTCCCCTCTATGCCCTTTGCCTTATACCAGCAGGCAGTCTTGTTCTCTCACTACCTCTTGGGAAATTCAAATCGCTCACTCATTTCAGTAAGAAGGCCCACTGGGCCCTAATCCAGCTTCGTCCGCCAGTCTCACTACATCAAACACGTGGCAGCTCAGCATGTATGACTCAGTCCACTGATGTATCAATATTGCCCTTTCCTGAGGGCTCCCAAAGCTAACGATGAAAACACCCTCTCTGTTGCTTGTTAACTCTGTGGACTGGGGCATGGTACCTTTTCAGTCCTCCGAGTCTCAGGTAAGGTGTCTGAGAAACAGGTAATGATAGCGCTATGAGAGTTGCAGGAAAGACAGTGTGAAATCATGCCTGGGCAACAGAACAGTACCGAGTATGTGATAAGACTGCAGGGCGTACTTTCTGAATGAATGGATAAACGCATGCTTCACATAAGTGGGGTTTCTCTCTTTTTATTTTTATTTTATGTGTATTAGTGTTTTGCCTGCACATATGTCTGTATGAGAGTGTCAGATCCCCTGGAACAGGAGTTACAGACAGTTGTGAGCTGCCATCCTGAGTGCTGGGAATTGAACGTGGGTCCTTTGAAGGAGCAGCCAGTGTTCTTAACCACTGAGCCATCTCTCTAGCCCCAATAAGGTTTTTTCTTAATACAAAATGGTAACTTTTATGGTGTGTGTGTAGGGAGAACTATGGAATGCAAAGGAGTCAAGAGTTGGGTCACAAACGGCGGTGGAGGATTTTGCAGCTTACTTAATCATTCCCCATATTACCTTCCCCCATCAAGAAATGGGGGAGTTACATTTACTTATGGCTTGTGAGAGAGTTAAATGAGATAATACACGTAAAATCACAATCAAGTCCAACTAAGAGTTTTAGAAACCTTAGCTATTGGGGCTGGGCGTGCTGGCTCACGCCTTTAATCCCAGCACTTGAGATGCAGAGGCAGGTGGATCACTGTGAGTTCGAGGCTAGCCTGGTCTACAAAGTGAGTCTAGGAGAGCCAAGGCTATACAGAGAAACCTTGTCTCAAAAAACAGAACAAAAACCAAAAACCAAAAAACAAAAGAAACCTTAACTATTACTAAAAGCTCATGCCTTGAATTGAGCCATTAGGATATGAAAGTACATTTGCTTCCTTTCCCAGTATAAAAATCAAGTTTGCAAGGTTTAGATATATTTAGGCAATCCTAATGTTATTTTTTTTCTTGAGCACTTTGGTTAAGACAGAAATTATTTAATTTAGGCTAATAGCTTTAGCTTTAGGGGTTGAAAATTACTGCACAATCCATAAATGTTCTAATGGCTCTCTCTTGATATTTGGCTTAGGAAATCTCAACTTCTTTGGGGCCTTTTAGCTTTGTAGTGGTTTCCTTCCATCAGCTACACACTCAGAATTAATTTAGGGTATGAGCTAATAGCCCAGCACTTCTGGCCAGTGTTCCCTTTGATTTTGTGTAAATTGTTAGCAATTGGCCATATTCCACAAGCAATGAGTTACGAAGACGGGGCTGTGGACGCATGGGCAGAGTTTAGTGCCGAGATCAAATAAAGCTTGCAACAAATTTAATGTGATGCTATAAAGGCTATGCAAAATCAATATTGTGCCTGGTGGTAATTAGAAACATATGCTGTTCAGGGAGATGACTACAGTTGCCTTGCTCGAAACAAGTCCACCTAGGATTAGCTCCCGAAGGGAAGAGTTGGGCTTATGAGGAACTGAAAGCAACATGGAGTCCTTTGGAATGTACTAGAACTTGGAGCATCCAGATGCCTCTCTTTAGAGTTGGGGCTAACTTTGGCCAGGGAGCTCGTTGTTCAGGACCAGGATGTGATGAGACATTCCTCTGTGGTCCTCGCAGGGGATTGCTGGCAAAGGAATCCACACTGAAATGTTAACTGTCTTGGTGTCGCACAAATCTCATGTAGATAACAGTACTGCTGTGAGTTCCAGCGGTTTGGATGTGAAGTGTTTATGTGTTTGAACATATAAACCAGCTGGTAGCACTGTCTTGAAAGGTTGTTACACCTTTAGGAGATACCGTTGTTGGGTTTTTTGTTGTTGTTTGTTTGTTTTTGTTTTTGTTTTGCTGAAGGAAGTGAGTTACTAGAAGCAGACCTTGGAGGTTTACAGCACAGCCCTACTTCCCCGCCATTCTCCATTTTCTGTTCCTTCAAGATATGCATCCCAGCCGCACACTAAAGTGCCTGTCACCATGATTTCCCCACCGTGGTAGACTCTATGGCCCAAAGTGTGGGATAAAAGTCCTTCCCACTTTCATCAGGTGTTTTGTCTCAGTCATGAGAGCAATAAGCCACACAGAAGGTAACCAGTTGAAGAAGAGTTCTGACAGAATGGAAAGAGTATGGAAACTGCCTGGGGTCATGTTTCAATCCCTTCTCTTGATTTAAGTGTGTGTTCTCTGGCAGGTTACCCTGCCTCCTTAAGCCAACTACGGAGTGATATGATTTACCTCAGAGTCATGAGGGCTGAGTGGACTTTGGTAGGTCAGTATAAATGGTAGAGGTGTGTACCTGTGTGCTATTTTTTGTTTGTTTTGTTTTTCGAGACAGGGTTTCTCAGTCTAGCCTTGGCTATACTGGACTCACTTTGTAGACCATGCTGGCCTTGAACTCACAGAGATCCACCTGCCTATGCCTCCCCAAGTGCCGTGTGTGTGTGTGTGTGTGTGTGTGTGTGTGTGTATGTGTGTGTGTATGTATATATGTATGTATTTAAGGGAAGTACGAAGATTTGAGAGAATTCATCACATTTCATAAAGATTTACATCTCAAAAACCAGGTCAATGCTCAGAGTGAACTGATTTCACAAAGTTCCTGTGACTGGGCTGTCATACCATAGGATGTGCACATGTGCACATTCAGCTCTGGCCTGTGTATGTTTAGCAGACAATAAAACACTTAGTAAGCACTAATGGTTTTAGAAAATGGATATAGCTGTTTGTGTTTTCCTGAGCTGTGAGAATTCCAGTTGCTTGCCTTTCTGCTTTCTGGTGGTTTTAATTACCATCTTTTTAGTGAGCAATTAGTCCGCATTTTTTGTGTTTTAATATACTCACTAATGTTTGAATACTCTCATTCGTGGTACAATGCCTGCGCAAGTGCCAGCTTTTCATACTACTTGGAATAGTTCATTATATAATCTGGATCTGAGAACTTTCGCTGTTACAGACATTTATTGGTAAAGGAAAGCCTGTGATTTAAATATAGCTCTACATATCTATCTTTGCTTTTCATTTTTTAGTTGTTTTTTTTTTGTTGTTGTTTTTTGCTTATCATTTTTAAAGCCAGTGACCCTCATATATGAGGAGATAGCACTCAGATCCCATTGCTTATACTCCTTGGCACGCAGACACCATTTGAGAACCACCGGGCTCATAATTTCCTTCTGTTACCCATGTTTGTCGAGTCCATCAAACTCTAGCAGTTTCAATCGAGTTCATTTTCCACCCACATGAGGATGGCTGCACGTAGCTACTGTCAAATGATCACATATACTCCACGTGCAAATCTATTTCAACTATTTATTTGTGGGTGGTTGTACAAAAGATATGGGGAAAATTTATGAGGGCCTAAGCCTGCAAGAGGACAAGATTTCCGAGGAGAAGTTAAGTGGTATGGGATAGGGATTTGAGCAGCTGTGGACTACAGCCAGTGAAGGCTTTAGAACATCTGAAAATGACGAGAAATTGGGAGGAAGTGAGTCTCAGGATAGTTTCAAAAGACAGGAAATCACGGAGGAAAGCAGAAAAGAGATTTAAGTTGTGGCAGCAAATATCAGAAGCTCATATGGTGGGGCTTTGATCTAGGAAGAGGTGAGTGTCTCAACACCTTTCCCCTTTATTGCGTTGGAAGGCTCTAATGCTCTATGCCATGAAACAAGGCTGTTTTGATAATAGAGACATTTCCTATCCATTATTTTCCCCTCCTGATGGAGAATAAAATGGGTCATTCACTCTAAGGTACTATATGAAACAAAGAGAATGAAAGCATCTTAGAAGCAGCAGCAAACACTGTGAAAGTACGTATCCTAAACCAAGATATGGAACTAGTCCAGCCTAAAAGAAGCCACATCTTGGAGAGTTCCATTTAGGTCATACTGGGCGGCACCATTATATCAGATGGAGCTCCTACTTACAAGAAAGTGAAAACCCAATGTGAGCCCTTCAATAGTCCGAGGAAGGTTTTAGCTTCCATAGTGGAGATGTCTAGAACAGGTGCGACTCTCCAGCAGGGCCTTTTCTGGCAGCTCAAATGGTGTCACTGCCGTAAGCAGAATGGGGTCTGAGTGTCCAGGAGATGAAGGAATGGAGAAAAGCATCCTGTCTGCAGCACATACAGGATACACTGATTCCAAAAGTGACGTTTCCTCCAGACAAGGGCAGCATGGACATTTTATGTAGGGACCCTGTACATATACGGGGAGGCACATTTCTGAACATACTTAGTTTGAGATCATAGTTGAAGATAGAAAGATGGCAAATATATTTTGTAGCATTCTTGGTACATGGTCATATTTTGAAAGGTTAATATGATGGACAGGAATGCTTCAGGACACAGTCAGCTTGTGTAAATGAGACACTGAATAGAAAGACCTCTGGAAATGATCAATTTTCTCCAAAACTTTAAACAGACACAAAAACAAAAGACTTGCTGAAGATGTGTTCAAATAGGACTTTTTCCTAAAGGTGTATGCTTCACTTTGAAGCAAAGGAGCCCCGCCCGCTCCCCTGAGACATCTCAGTTCTTATTCTGGAGGGGTGCATGGATGAAGGTCATTCTTTTAAACCATTTATAACTTGATGGGAGTGCTATAATTCCCTAATTAGGGGAGTGAAATTCTGAATACCAAAGCAAGATAGCTCTGTAACACTATGGGTAGAGTTCAGTATGTTTTATTATTTTATTTGTAGTAGTTTCACTGAAACCTTTTAAGGCACATCTAAATATGACATAAACCACGAATAAAATCAGCAAAATTGACATTTCTAACTTAAGTAGTCCAGAAAATATAGACTTAATGTCCCGAGGAATCCAGGCCAAAACACAGTTAAGCGAGCCAGCTAATACTTGTGTTTTATGTTATAATACAATTGTAGGGAATGTGATTTGAACTTCTGGTAAGACCAAGTAGGAGAGGAAGTGGAAGTGTCATTACTGCCTGCTTATCTCTACTTATTACTTGACTCTCTTTAGCTGTAATGCGAACATTGGTCTCAATTCTCAGGGGGCATTTATCAGTTTGGGTGGGAGCTGTCCACCCAAGGGGCACATGGGCTTTGCATATCTAGTGGGAGTTGCTGTCTGGGAGATTCTAGGGAGTTTGGAAGGTGAAGCCAGGCAGGAAGAAGTGAGTCACTGGGTGACTCCTTGAGGCCTCTGTCTTCTCCTAGGCCTGTCTGTCTGTCTGTCTGTCTGTCTGTCTCCTCTCTTCTTCCATCTGCCTTAGATGTGTGGGCTCTTCCATGTGCATCCTCCACCATGGTGTCTGCTTCACTAGAGGCCCAGAATGAAGGGACCCAAGGACTAACCATATGGACTGACTGAGTTAAATCTCTGAAAGCCCAAATAAATGATTCTTGCCTTTAATTTATCCTCCCAGGTTTTTTTTTTTTTTTTTTTTTTTTTTTTTTTTTTTTTTTTTTTTTTTTTTTTTTGCCAGAGCTACAGAGCTAAGGCAGCCTTTGGAGGCTTGCTTGAGTTTCTTATGCCCTCTTACTCTGGCCTGGTAAACCTATTGATTCATTCTTGGGAGTTGAAGGGAAGAGTGAATAATTAGCCTTGTCCTGTCAGATTAGGCTGGTCTGGAGGGGACCCTGACTTCCAGAACTTTAAATATACCCCGTCTTCCGAATGGCCATGTGTTTGAGGCTCCTATGCTACAGCACAGAGTGGCTGGACTAGGTTCCAGACAAATCTTTAGAGGTCAGGATCTAGTAGCCTGGCTCTGTGGCATTTGGCTACAAAAAAGCTAATTGGTTTTTTTTTTTTTTCTCCACAATACATGTTGTAGGGACCAGACTGTTGGCGACTGCCTCATGGTTTAACCATTGTCCTTCTAGGAGAGAATGAGAACCAGCACAACATACATAAATGTGTGCTTTAAAATGCCTACTCACCTTAAATCAGCACCATTAACAAGCCAAGGCAGGATTTCCCTAGTCTTACTTGGCGAGACCAATGACTTCACTGGGCTTCCTTTCAGACTACAAATGAGGCATTATTTACAAAAGTACAGGTGATCCCAGAGCAACTGCATCACCTCAAAGCTCCACCTCATCAAGGACAGTGACGTCATAGAAGCTGCAGCCCTAGGTCCTACTTTTAACTAACCTTTCTGTTTCTATTTATTACTAGCATCTCCTAAGAGCACTTGCATGCGGGGCGGCGGGGATGGCAGAGGAATAAAACTGAGATCTCATGTGAGGGTCTCCTGACCCTTCTTTCTTCCATCCATTAGGGAATGTTAGAGTATCATCATTAGCATAACCAGAGACCTGGATGCTTCTGTATGGACTGCTCTTGTTGCCATGGCTTCATGGCAAAGTCCAAGATGGCATCTTCTTACCAGAGGGGATAAAATACTATACAATAACAGCTTCTTATTGGTCCAAGCTAGGTTATGTGGCAACACCTTATCCATTGTCCTGGTAAATAGTCTGATGTAGGCTAATGTAGCATATGGTCAGGATCCAGCATGAAGGGAGGTGTGGAGTCAGTCTTGCCTAACTACAGCAAGGAGAATGGAGGAAAAGTGATGACTTCTCCAACAGAAGTAAAATGCAGATGCTGAGGAGGCACTAGACAAGAGTTCTCACAAGAAGAGGCGTGGTTTTTGCACTCCTTCAATCTCAGCACTAGGAAGCAAAGGTAAGTGGATTTCTGTCCATTCAAGGCCAGCCTGATCTACACAGTGAGTTCTAGGACAGTGTAGGCTATATAGAGAAACCTTGTCTCCAAAAACAAAACAAAACAAAACAAAAAAACAAAAACAAAAGCAAAAAACAACAACAAAAAAACCAACCAAACAAAAAAACTCACAAGAAAAATTGGATCATCAGGGAAAGTGCATGTACCAAGAGAAGTTTAACCAAATGTATTTGGCCTGGGTCTTATGTCTTAAGAGTTTTATGGGTCATAAGGGTCATAAAGGTCTTATGTCGTGAACAAGAAATTGGCTCCAATCTCTGTAATGACAATGGCAAATTCACTACCCAAATAGCCAAAACTCAAACTCTCCGGCAAGAGAATTAAATCAGTGTAGGCCGTGTCACATGTGCAGCAGAGGGGACCAGTTCCTCCACAGCCACTTGCCGAAGAGGAGGTTTTCTCCTCTGAATGTTGGATCTCCATAAGGAAAAAAATAAAAGAAAAACAAACAAACAAACAAAAAACCAGGGCAAATTCCCAAGGCAAGCACTTTCAGCAGCCACCCTCTGCACAACACTCACCAATCACAGGGCTGCCACTTGCTTGCTGTTTTAACTTGAATTCACTCTAAACCTCCTCTAGGTTTTCATTCTTGAGGAACAAGAAGAAAATGAGAACCTAGTAACCTAAGTCTCCTGAGTGCCGAGCTTTGGCATTCCCTCCCAGATATCATCTTGCCGGTTAATCTTTGAGACGTAACACCCAGTGAGTGCCCTGCAGTTCACCTTTTTTTTTTTTTTTTTCCATAATCACTAGCTGTAGGCTCCTGCTGCGCTCAGTATGTTCCAAGTGTCCACTTCCTCATCCTTGATCAGCCCTCCTGTGCAAGTGGCATGGGGATTAGAATCACAGCTCTGTGTCTAGCCGAGTGCAGAGGGTGGCTTTGGACTTTGCATAATAGGACTTCATCTTTGTTTAGCTTTTTTTTTTTTCTTACTGTGCAAGATTGAACAGACTGTTTAAACCCTTGAAATCTCTGACACTTCCCTGCCTGGAAAATGGGAGTATTTCTAAATTCCTCTTTATGGGATTGTCATTGGATTAAGTGAGATATTATATGTAACACACTTAGTATAGGGCTTGCCATATAGTACCCTGCACATTCTACACTTTATTGTAATTGTTTGCAGGAGTTTTACTTTACAGGATCTCTCTCTCTCTCTCTCTCTCTCTCTCTCTCTCTCTCTCTCTCTCTCTCTCTCTCTCTCTCTCTCTCTTCTCTCTCTCTCTCTCTCTTACTGTTCTCATAGAACTAAAAATTATTCTTTTAGCTGTGTTTTCTATAATTACAAAAGTAACAAATGCCTATAAAAATCTTTAGTTTTTAAAGGTTTCTGGGTTTCTGACCATTATAGTTGGATGTTTTCTGGCACAGTAACAGGCTTACATAAGAAAGGGCCTTGATTGGCTTATGTGATTGCAAAGCCATTAGTTTAATATGGAACTCACCAAGGTCTGTGAAAATTGTTTCCTTCTTCTGTCTACGCTCTGCCTTTCATGAGACCATTTTACAGTCAATCATCTTGATACACAAACACAAGATGGTTGTCAGCCCATCCAGGGGCTTCCTCTTCTTCCACATGCTAAAGAAAGAGACAAGCTCTCTCTCTCAGTGGGATTCTCCCAAAAGTAAGAACATTTATTTCCCTGAAGCCTCAGGCAAATGTTTTTTTTCTAAGCACCAGTTGATGTGAGTGCTTGGAACCAAGCCTTGAAAGAAGAATTACACCCACAGAAGTTGCTGTCACTAACATGCCTAAACTAAGCTACACCAGTGTCTGAGTCTGACTCAGCCTCCAGTGCTGCTCCAGGATGCTGGAGGTATGTTCTAGAGAAATTCTGTGACTGGCGGTGACCAAAGAGCATGACTGTTGCCTGTTACCTCCATGTTAATCTTCTAAATGTCTATAGATTTCTATTTGTTCACTTGGCTTGTCACAAAAAAGTACCACAGATTTGGTGATGGGGTATGGGGGTGGGAGAATTTAAATAAAGATTTTTTTCTCATAGTGCTAGAACCTGCACGTTTGAGCTCAAGGGTTGGCAGGGCTGGTTTCCTTCAAGACCTCCCTCCTTAGCTTGTAGATGGCTGTCTTTCCTCTGTGTCTTTGCTTGGTCTGTGCCTATCTTAGTCTCTCCTTACACTCACATCTGCCACATTGGGTTAGTACCCATCCATATGAACTCACTTTATTTCAAGGCCTTTCTCCAACCCCATTTTCACTCCAAGGTACTAGGAATGGTACAGTTACGCCAGCTTCAAAGGGTCTGATACCTCTAGCCCCCATGGATACCTACCATTATATGCAAAAACCCACATCTACACATAATTAAAAATAATATAAAATAAACCTTTAAGAACCATTGAAGTCCCTTACCTGCAAACCCCATCCTCAGAACAACTTTTTAAAAATGCTTTGGTACATATATTCCCAATTTTTAGTATGTGTGTGTGTGTGTGTGTGTGTGTGTGTGTGTGTGTGTGTGTGTGTGTTTGTGCACATGTAAGCAGGTACCTTTGGAGGCCAGATGTATCAGATCTGTTGTTACAGTTGTGAACTACACGATAGGGATGCTGGGAACTAAACTTGGGAAGAATAGAGAGCTCTTAATGGACAAACTATGTTTCCAAAACCTAGTAATATCTTAAAGCAGATTGTGTTTAGTAGTTTGGGCATCTGTCACTAACATTTTCATACCAGTATACTTAATATCATGGACCCTAAAAACAAATTAATAATAAACATAATACCCAAAACAAAACAAAATGAAAATACCACACAATATAATAATTTAACTCTGCTTTGGAGCTGTGGAAGATAACGTTTTCAGCTGACTGTCATACTATAGTGTTATAAACTATATTCTTGGCTTCTTCAAAGAATTCCTTCTCTACCTCATGTAATTTTTGACCACTTGACAACATTGCCTACAACTACCCACCTCTGGATTCTTCATAATCTCGAGTATGTGACCCAATTAAGCGTCCTGTAGTAAGTTAAAGCAATGGGCATGCATCTTAGACTAGACATAGCCCTGACAGTGGAAGATGGAGAGGTAGAGTAGCTTTCCTGTTGTAGGTTAAATTGTGTCCCTCTCCCAACAGGCAGATTGAAGTGCTAATCCTTGGTACCTGTGAATGTAGTCTTCTTTGGAAATAGATTCTCAGGAGCTGTAACCAGACTGATTATGGTGCGGTCATACCAAGTCAGTGCTATGGTGTGTGTACCACTAATGCTTCCCAAAGTCCCCTGTGTTGAAGGCTTGGTGTCAGAGCAAGTGCTGTTGGAAAGTGATGGAATCCTTAGGAAGTGGGGTCTAGCAGAAGGTTTTTAAACTACATTCTATCAGTAAATTACCATGCACTGTTGAAACCCTGATTAGGATAGCTTCCCTGGAGGATGGAACGTTTCACCTTCCTAATGCTATAACCCTTTAGTACAGTTCCTTCTGTTGTGCTAACCACCCCACCATAAAATTCTTTTGTTGCTACTTGATAACTGTAATTCTACTACTGTTATGATCCTAATGTAAGTACCTGATATGTGACCCTGAAGGGGTCATGATCCATAGGTTGAGAACCACTGCTTTAGAACACCCTGTGTCTTAAGGAACTTCCCTTCAAGGTGGAAGGTTTTCTCTCAGAGGATATTGAAACACAGCAGTGGACCCTATTCTGATATGACTAGTGTCCTTAGAGAAAGAGAAGAAGACATACTTGAGGAAAATGCCACTTGAGGATGTAGGCAGACTGCCATGATGCTACAAGCCAAGTAGACCTTGCACACAAGAATCCACAACGATTACTGAAAACACAAAAGCTAAGAGAAAGACATGGAGACATTTCCCTGTATAGCCCTAGAGAGAATGTGTCCCGTTGACACCTTGGCCTGAGCCTACTGGTCTGTAGAATTGATGAGAGGCTAAATTTCTATTTTAAAGGCTACCCAGTTTGTAGCAGTTTCTTACAGAAACACTAGGGCCTAATGTAACTCTCATTCTTATATTAAGACATTTGTGGAACCTGAGAATTTGGTGGGGCTACCATGCTGAGCCTACGGAGAAAGAGAAGGTCCAGAACAAAGAGATGAAACAAGATGAGAGTTGGGATGGCAGGAACTGACATCATGGAGTCCAAGTCCAAGTGCCCCCTGTCCCCCTGCTTCCCCTAACAGTCTCTTAGATCTGCTGAAGAACTCCCTAGCCCGGAAACGATGGACAGTAGGTTATCATTATCCTGAAATCTTGCTTCCTTCAGCCTGGAAGTCATCCTGGCTAGGGTTAGAAGTCTGCCTTCAATTGCAGCAGTAGTCAGCTCGATTTAAGAGTCTTCTGTGGGCTCTCTGACCATTTGCTAATGCGTGCCATGACGCGAGTTAAGAAAAACCAATTGTATCCTCCCAGTGTTATGAACCAGTACTCCCTGTTTTTGCTGACAACATTTTGACCTCAAATTATGTCGTTTGAAATGTTATTCAGTGTTATTAGCTGCTAGTTAGTTGAGTATCTGGAAACTGTCTCTCCAAAATTACTGAGACTAAAATTTAAAAGGGGGATAGGTCTCTCTCTCTCTCTCTCTCTCTCTCTCTCTCTCTCTCTCTCTCTCTCTCTCTCTCTCTCTCTCTCTCTCCTCTCTCTCTCTGTGTGTGTGTGTGTGTGTGTGTTAATAGATCTTGCCTCAGGTTCATTTGTAAAAACAGCATAGGACACTGGTTAACAGTAAATAATGTGTAGGTAGGTGTGTCACACAAGTCCATCTGTCTTCACATTGGCAGAAGCCTTCTCTATGGGGCCTTCACAGGGGCCTGGGCACCTTTGGGAGCCTGAGCTGGGCCTGAAGTCTGGCCCTTACCTGAAGCTGTGGCCTCTGCCATGATTTGAATCTTGGGCTTTGCTTGGCAGAGCCAACGAATGACCCTTGGCCATGTAGCTTCAAATCCACTTCCCAAGCTTGGAATGAGCAATGAAAGCAAAGCCGGCTGTGTTTGCGGCTGGGGCCCTTTGGCATCTTGAGCTTAATGGCCTTAGGCTTCACAAGGCCTTAATGGCCTCTGCATGAGCACTCATTGCCTTTGCATTGTTTGCCTGCATCTTCTTCAGGCCTTTCTTGTTGTGTTTCTTGGCAACGTGCATGTTCCTCGGGAACTTGGTGTCAACCCCTTAGGAGATTCGTATCTTTGTGACGAGGGTTTCTTGATGTCACTTCTGTGCCGTTTGCAGGACTGGCTGTATGTGGTGTGATTCCTGGACTTGGCCACATCTGCACAGTGACCTGCAGCTCCCGCAGTGCCTGGGACTGGAAGGAAAAGAGAAAAGGGAGATAGTTTTATGAGTTGACTAGGTGGGGTGAGGCTGAGAGTCTTGCACATTGCTAGTAGGAATAAACATAGCATGACTTCTTTGGAGAACCATTTGGTTGTGAAAATAAAGTTAATATAAAGTTAGCCAGTTATTTAACTACTAGGGATAAACCCAGGAGAGCTAAGTAGGTGTGTCTGAACAGGGGAGAGCTGGGAACACAGCCCTGATGTATGCAGTGCTCTGGATCTCATTCCAGGCTGTGGTAACATCTGGTCATACATATAGGTAAAAAGCCACATTGGACACCATAGCAATTATTTGTCTCGTTATTGCAACAAAACATAAGACTAAAGCAATCCAAGGGAAGAGAGTTTCTCCTGTCTTAGAGTTGAGAGTGCTGTCTGTCCATCCTGTCAGGGAAGACGCAGAGGCAGGAGCTTGCGACTCTACACTCACAGTCAGGAAGCAGAGATGCCTGGATGCTAGTGCTCAGCTCCCTTTCTTGTTTTTTGTTCCATTTCATGGACTCTCAGCCTACAGCTGTGTGTCTCTCTACCTCAGTTAACCTAGCCCAGATAATCCCTTACAAGCATACCTCAGGCTTGGTCTCCTAGGTACTTCCACAGCCTGTCAGATTGACTATATCAACTGTCACAATCATAGCAGTACACTTAACTTTTAGGTGTATTTTCATAGAAATAGAAAATTCTAGGGAACAAATAAAAATTAACAAAAAATTTCTGGGGGAAAACCCAGCACTTTCTAAACGTCTATAACAATATTAAATATTAAAAGTGTTAACCTATTCTTATTTTTCTAATTATTTAGAGAAAAATCATTGTTGACTTTTGAAATATATTTTCATTCTCTTAATTTTAATAAAATTTTGATTATAGTAAGCTGATAATTTTGTAATTATTGGGTACTTTTTTTGTTTGTTTTTTCAAGACAGAGTTTCTCTGTATAGTAGCTCTGGCTGTCTTGGACTCATTTTGTACAGCTGGGTGGCCTTGAACTCACAGAGATCCTAAGTGCTGAGATCAAAGGCATACACCACCATGCCCACTTCCTTGGATTTATTTTTATGATAGTAAATATTCTTCATCACTATATTCCATATTGGTATAGTACACCAAAATATCTCTTCTCTTGAAGTTAAACTCACTTTTGATGGACATTAAGATTGTTTCTCAGGTCTTAACATTAGAAATCCCTCTGAGAAACAAACACCTATTTATTGCTCTTTATATGTTTCCAAAGTCTTTCTTAGGAAGATTTTCTGTGGGTCAAAAACACAAGCCTACTCATCCTCCCTTCTCTCACCCTTCCTCTCCTTTTCTTTCCCTTTCTCCTCCATCCCTCCCTTCATTCCTTTTTTTCCTTCAAGGTAAACACATCTTTTATTCCTCTTGATGTAATGTCTCAAATGATTTGCCCAAGTTTTCATTGGTGGACACTGCCAGCAGCGGTGTGTGAGTTTCTGTATTGTGTCTTGTTACTCGCAATCTGGAGCATACGCGAAGAGAACAGCATCATGAGCCTCCATGAGGCCATCACCCACTTTAACAGTTCTGTTTTTCTGTCCTTGCTTAATCTGTGCTCTCCCTTCTCCCTTCCACCAACGTACAGTATAGCTTCTCTTCTGGTCTGTTTAAAGCAAGCTGTAGGTAGGTCCTGACATTGTTTTTAACCTTAAATACCATCTTTAGTAGACAAAAATGGCACATACAGATGTGCACACACACAGGTTCACACCACTGTCACTACCATGCACAGCAAGATCTGTGATTCATTTCCAACTGAATCGTTCATAGCTCCGCCTCATTCCATCCATACCCACCACCAAACTTAAGTACCTGGCTTGTTGCAATCAGGAGAGAAAGCAGTATCGAATTAGAGCCACCTACTTCTGAAGGGCCTATTCTTTCCCTCCTCTCCTCCCTCTGTACCCTCTTATTCCCCCCAATTCCACTTGTTTGGAGGCCTTGGGTAAATCTTGTAGAAGACCCCACGCTCTTCATTTGACTGGCTGCATCCCTATGGTATCTTCAACACGCTCCTCTCACACCCCCATCATGCCCACGAGGAAAGTGTCTTGGCAGAAGCTCTACTATCAGATCATTGCATAATTGCTAAACTCCTGAACCAACTGTTAAATATCCCCTGGAAAGGTCACAGCTATTTTAAACACCTAAACCATTCTTAAGGACTCAATTAAATGTCAGGGTAAGTGTTTGTTCAAACTCTGCCTAGCTGGGGGTAATGAAACCAAACCCAGCTTCTGGCTTTTGGCAGACTCCTCCAGATGGCAGTGAGAGGAAGTAGAAAGGTGATGTGAAATCTCCCAGGCAAGCCAAAGTGGGTGGGAGCACTAATTCCCTTCATGTTTACTTAGTCACTTGTAATTTTGTGCCTCTTGGCTGAGACCGCCAGACAAAAAAAAGAAGTATACTATGGGCAGCTCCTGATTTCACAGCGCCTTTGGGACAGATTGTTCACTGAGCCTGAGGAGAGGGAAAGATTTCCCTCTAGCTCTTATATTCAGTAATTAGGAGGCTTCAAATTAAACTGGCAAAAAACCCCCCAGATTTGTGAGCTGAGGACAGACCGAGTAAAGGCCTTGTCCCGTAAGCATGAGGATGAGAGTTCCCAAAACTCAAGCAAAAAAAGCTGAGTGCTGTGGCATACACGTGAAATCCCAGAACAGGAGGCAGACAGGTACATTCCTGGGGCTCGCTGCCCAGCCAGTTATCAGTTCAGTAAACCCCAGGCCAATGAGAAAACCTGTCACAATAACCATGGTGGATAAATCCTGAGTAACAACAGCTGAGCCTATCCTGTAGTCTCCACATTCACAAGTACACACATGAGTGCATGTGTATGCATGCACGCGCGCGCGCGCGCGCACACACACACACACACACACACACACACACACACACACAGAGAGAGAGAGAGAGAGAGAGAGAGAGAGAGAGAGAGAGAGAGAGAGAGAGAGACAGAATGGGGGGGGGGGGGAGAAGACAGAAGAGATTTTCATTCACTTATGTGGAGTTTCATGGGGAAAAAAGTGACCCTATGAGCCTATAGGGCCTCTTTCTTTTTTTCCTTCTTTTAGTTTTTGTTTGTTTGTTTTTTTTTGCAACAGGATTTCTCTATGTAACAGCCCTGGCTAAGACTAGCTTTGGAGACCAGGCTGGCCTCAAACTCACAGAAATCCACCTGCCTCTGCCTCTGAGTGCTGGATTAAAGGCGCCACCACACCCGGCTCTTTCAAACCACTATAGTTTGTGACAACGTCTATTCAGCTGACTTCTTCCACTGCACCAACTTCTCATGTCCAGTGACAGAACTTAGTCTTCCTGGTAGCAAAGTTCCCATAGAGCGTTTATTATTGTTGAGTTCCATTGGGAAGCTCTACTCTTCCACGGTTAAGAGGGTGGGGGTACTGTTTATGGTGGGGTTGTCCAGATTTCTGCATTTGCTTCATCAGAATTTCTTCCAGGTAAGACATCAAGTTACTCAACTCCTCCAGAGCCCAGAAAAACCAGTCCCCCTGTCTGGGAAAGGAGCACATCTGAGACCCTGGTCTGAATGCAGTGCTGTAGTTGGCAACTGTAAGTTTGGAAGCTAGGCCTTTCTATGTGTTTCATATGGAGTTACATATTTCAGGAGACACATTTAAATCCAGAATGAAGCCAGCCAAAGAGATGTTCAGATATTGGGCTTGACGTGTCTTTATGTGGAGTGAGGGAATTTCCTGGTGAGGAACATGAGATACTAAGTTTGTTATGGTAAACGTTCTGCATGCTCCAAACTTTTAAAAAATGACCATTCCTTTAAAGTTATATCAAATCATCCAACATTAGTTACTAGGGCTCTGGGAAAGGGAAGTTTTAGTTTTCACTGATGGGAGAAATACTGGAAACGTTAATTATTGACAGACTATTAGATGGAAATATGCAGTTTACAAAGAGGCCAACATAGCTTAAAGATCATGAATATGGCTTAGAATCTAATACCTCACAGGGGTGGGTTGTAGTTTCCCACCTAACATAACATTTTATTCCATAATTGCTCCTATTCTGATCAAAGATAATTAAAGTTAGATTACTCTCACTTACAAAGGAATTCTATGGCCTCATTAAATTTAGCCGGAACCCATGTGTAAGTGTAGTAAAAATGGTAATTGATCGCATAAGCCTTTTAAAGTTTGCCTTAACTGGAACTTTTAAAAGGAATCTCAGCTCACACTTTAAAGTCCTTTTGAGATTAGGGAGTCAAGAGCCAAACTTGCTATCAGAATGAACTTGAACCTGGAGATTTAGAGGGATTTGTCTTTTATTGAGGTATTAGATACTTTTGTTATTGCTATGACAAAATGCCTGAAGAAAATAAAATCAGGCATGTGAAAGTAAGAGGTGTCTCTTTTGGCTCACAGTTTAAGGATGCACTTCTTCAATGGCAACAGGACTATAACGAGTGAAAGGTCACATTGTGTTCATAGTCCATAAGCAGAAGGCATAAATGCCGGTGTTCAGTGAGCTTTTGTTTTTGTCAATTCAGTCCAGCACACCAGCCCATAGCAAGATTCTCCACACTAAGGGTGGATCTTGCTGCCTCAATTAGCCCAATCTAGAAGTTCCTTCACAGACAGCCTAGAAGTCTGTTTCCCCTCCAAATCTCCTTACTTTGACAAGCAAGATGAGCCATCACAGTTCCAGTGCTGACATTATCTTAGACTGAGAACCAGGTGAGGTAGAATACAAATGTAACTCTGGAATCTTGGAGGCTAAAGAAGGAAGATTCTGAGGTATAGGCCAATCTTTTCTGCATAGCAACACCTGTCTAAAGCACAAAAACATCCAGACAAAATATAAACATATATATATAATGTTGGCATTCCTGCTTGGATAGGATGGTATCCTGGGACTCAGAAGCCCAGGAACCACACAGCTCTAAGAGGAGGCCTCCTTAGCAGAGGTGTCGCAGCTCCCAGGGAAGGGTATCCCCAGCTAAGCTGAGGAGCTCATGAGCTTCAGTCCTGTTCCACTTCTTTGCTTCTTCCCTTCTTGACTTCTTCCAACAAGAAAGTCACACCTGGCAGCAAATCTCATAAAAGAGATTTAGGAGAGATGAACCTAGCCTTTGGAGGGATGAATCCAGGGATAGCTGGTGCTGGGAGAAAATAGCAGGTAACTGAACAGTGGGCAGGGTATATATGGAATTTCTTTGGGGGAGGCAGGTAGAGATTTCCAGGGTGAGGATTGATGGGATTTTAAGTCCTGAGCTTGGGGAAGCTCAAGGATTGGTGGGTTTTCCTGTTCAGGGATTGGTGGGATTTTTCTTGCAGGGTGAGGTCTGGGCATTTACAACTCCCGCCCTGCCTCAGGGTGGGAAATAATAGTTACAACCGTTAGAAAATGACCTTTAGGGCCCCTAGTGAAGTCTGGGGGACAGGACCTGGCTCCTGGAGCTCCTCAGGCAGGGGTCTGTGCTGCTGTTGTTTGGGTTTGGGGTTTGGGGTTTGGGTTGACCTGCCTTCCTGATGAGGTGGGAAAGTGTCCAGGAAACCCACAACTCCGAGGCCTGGGAAGGTATCCCAGCTCTGAGGAAAGCTATCCTAGGGCACAGGAGCACAGAAAACAGCACAACTCTGAGAGGAGGCCTCCTCTGCAGATTGCAGCTCCCAGGGCACGGTTGCTCCAACACCTGCAAAGCTGAGGACCTAGAAGCCTGAGCTCCACTCCTTCTCTGGAGTCTTTTTTTCTTTTCTTCTTCCCTTCTGCTGATGAGATTATTAATTTCAAAAGAGATTTATTGGAGGGATGAATCCAGGAAAGGAGGAATGGCTGCCTCTGCTTCTGGGAGAAAACAGCAGTGAACTGGGCAGACTCAGCTTTTGTACAGGGTTTCTTAGGGGGCGGGGCTTTGTGGAGCAGGGATCTCCAGAGTGTGGATTGGTGGGGATTACAAGTCCTGAGTTTGGGGAGCTCAAGGATTGGTGAGCTTTCCTGTACAGGGATTGGCCAGTTCTCTTGCTCTGGGATTGGTGGGTTTTAGTGAGAAGTTCAGGGATTGGTCAGTTCTCCTGCTCAGGGATTGGTGGGGTTTTGTCCAGACCTTTTATCTCAAATTAGCATAATCTGGGATGAGTCCTACTGAGGAGCTAGAGATTGTAGTTACAGAGGTCTGGGGGAAGGAGCTGGGCTGCTGGAGCTTCCTCGGGCTACTTTTCGGCCTTGAGGAGTTATAAAGTACACAAAGGGTCCATTGTGAAAGCAGTAGGCTGAAGCAGGAAAGGTTGTGGTTATCATGGACAGTTCCCACAGCAGAGGCAGTAGGCATTCTGGGGGCAAGAAAGGTGTTGGTACCCATAGCAGTAGGCTGAGGCAGGAATAGTGACCACGGACAGTGTCTGCTAAGGTGCTGACTGGAGTGGCAATTTTGTTTCCTGTCTCCACAGCCCCAGGGCACAAAGAGGAACTGGCAGTGAGCCACTTGCAAGTTTAGTGACCCTCTCTTCAAAGGCTAGACACAGCTCTTGGGGCGCAAAGTGGGCTACCACAGCAGAGGGCCAGTGGGCTGTAGGACTGGGGAGGAGGCAGTGGGCCCCTGCAGTTTGGGGGAGCCATCGTTCCACAGGGCTGAGGGGAGGCAGTGGATTGGTGTAGCTTGAGCGAAGCAGTGGACCACCACAGGTTGGACATGGGGCACAGCAGCTTGGGGGAGGACTACTATCACTGCCAGGCCTGGGCACAATGGCTCAGTGCCACTCCCAGGACCCTCTCTGCAGCTGAGACAGCAGGCTGCCCGCAGTTCTCAGCTCTTACAGCTGTGGCCCTGCAGCAATGAAAGACCTATAGTCTGGCCACTTTCCTAAATTAAAGTGTGTGTGTGTACACAAACATATAATATGTATATATTTTGCATATATGTGTATATACATATACATTTTTAGAGTCATATCCTAAGCCTTTTAAGACTGTCAGAAACTGACCATTTAAAATACATAATATATATTTGGCTGCATAAATTTGACTCTATAAGCATCATTCTCAAATTTTGCAAAGTTTCCAGTATATTCAGATATACCCTGTTACCAGAGAACAAATTCTTACAGAAACTGTACAAATTTCTGTGAAAACTGGATGACTCAGTAATTGTCTCTTAGTTCTGGAAGGATGATATAGGGAGGTAAACATGAACCTGTCATTTTTTTTTTTTTTTTACAAAAGTATAGGTTACAAAATTAAGAAAAGAGGAAGAGTACTCCTTATATCCACAAAGATAACATTAAAAAACAACAACAACAACAACAATGTTCTAAGCACAGGCCATAAAAATTGTGACCATTCTTCATCACTTCATTTAGGCCTACATAATTAATTCTCAGGCTTCATCTTGGATTAGCAGTTTTATGACTCTCTTTGTTATGGAAAATTCTCTCTCAGTATGCTGACTCAGTCTTAAAGTTACTTAGGCAATGACATCAGAAACCTGTCCTATGTATCAGCGTCCCTTCCGTGGATTTCAAAGCATAGGATGAATGTGATCAAATTGCATTGTACACATGTATGAAATTCTCAATGAACTAATTCTTAATGAACTAATGAAATAATGAGACTGCTTAGAAGAGCATTCCCGAAAGCATCTATGTGTAACTCCTGTAGATGACGTGAGGCAGAAGATCACAGGGTTAGAGATCTGATAGGCATGCATTACAGTGTAGTAGAGAAAAGACAGTGTCTCTGAGACTTATGAAATGCATTTTCTTATTTATTTTAAATTATTTTCTTTTCTATTTTGGGGTGTTTTGACTGCATGTATGTCTGTGCAGGTATGTTCCTGGTGCCCTGGGTCGGGGTGGGGGTCAGAAAAGACTGTCAGACCCCCTGGAACTAAAATTGTACAGATGTTTGTGAAGCACCATGTGGGAACTAGAAATTGAACTTAGATCCTCTGGAAAAGAGCTGAGCCATCCCTCCAGCCCTGACACATGAAATGTAATGATACTAAGTTAAATTACAGCTGATAGTATTACACCAGACCAAGCGCCAAGGCAGTGAGGACAACCTTCTAGGAACTTTAGATGATCTTTGAAATTAACCTGTTATATGAACAAGGCACTGTGGTACACTCTTGTAGTCCCAGCACTTGGGAGGCAGAGGCAGGAAGATCTCTGTGAGTTTGAGGCCAGTCTAGTCTACAAGAGAAGTCCTGGACAGCCAAGGCTACACAAAGAAACTCTGTCTTGAAAACAAAAACAAAACCCAAAACAGACAAAAACAAGACATATGTGGCACAGAGGGCATTAAGCATTTCTTCCTGTTTGACAAACTTCCTACACAGTGTAGAATATCAAATACCAAGTGTGTTTTGACAAGGTAAAAGTACAAATGTGGAACCCTACAACAAATTATAGTAACTTCCCCAGGAAGCTACTATGCTCTCGGAATGCTCTTCTAAGCAGCCTCAAATAAGTTTACCTAGTAGCTTCCCAAGATCAGCCTTCTTTGTGTAGCCTTGACTGTCCTGGAACTCTCTGTATACCATGCTGGCCCCAAACTCAGATCTGCCTTCCTCTAGGCATGGGCCTAGAGGCGTGGGCCACCATGGCCAGCTCTAGTAATCCTCTTGATCTCAGAGTCACTTTGAAATCAAGAGCACTTCTTCTAGAGTTTGACTTAGGGAAGTTGTCAAAGATGTTGAAATTTTTGAATGATCGGCTAAGTAGAATCATAGGTCAGTTTCTCAAAGGAAGACTTTGTTCTGTTCAATAATCAAAGATGTGAAAATTACTTTACATGACTTTAATCTCAACACTTGGGAGGTACAGATAGGAGGATCAAAATTTCAAAGGCATCCCAGCTATATAGAAACTTCTAGAAAATTATTCTGATAAAATACAGATTTTTTTTGTGGGGGGAGGGCTAGGTAGGTCACCCATTTTTACAATGTCATATTAAAAGACCAATAATCTGAAAAATGTGTCCTTTCAGGAGGATGCCATGTTCTAACTTTGCTTCGAAATACTATTGACATTTAACTTCATTTGCAGTAAATCTGTTCAGTCTCAAGCAGCTTGGGGCATGAATTGAAACAGGAGTTCAGCTGATAAGAGAACAGTAGAAGCAGAATTGTATTCCTGTGTATACAAATTGAAATGGGAGTTCAGCTGATAAGAGAACAGTAGGAGCAGAACTGTATTCATGTGGATAAAGGACCAACTGTGACTGCACAGTGGTGCTCAGTGTGTGCAGCTTGTGTTAGCCTGGGTTCTCTGAGCAAACAGCCAATGGAACATCAACACAGAAGCAGAGATAGAAACTAAGATACAGATGAATGGTTTGTTTTGGGGGAATTGTTCTACGAAAATATGGAAGCTGAGCAGTTCCATAACCTGCTGTTATAGGCCAGATGTTTAATTCAGCATCTTCAATTGGGAGAACCAGGTGTCTTGGTCCATTGCTGTTGCTATAACGAGAGACATGAGGCTAAGTGATCTTTTTACTTTATGGATTTATTTTTTATTTTTATTTTTTAGATAGGGCAGCACACTGTACCTTAGGGTGGCCTTGAACTCACTATGTAGCAGAGGTTAGCCTCAAACTCCCAGTGTTCCTCCTGCTTAGCTCCCATAGTGCTGAGATAAGAGGCATGAGCCTGCATTAGTGGAGCTGTTAAGGTCAAAGCCTGGGCTCTGGTAGCCTTAACAAGATAACTTTGGGTCGAGGTCAGCCTGGCCTACAAAGCAAGCCTAGGACAGCCACAGATACACAAAGAAACCCTGTCTCAAAACACACACACACACACACACACACACACACACACACACACACACACACACACAAAAGATAACTTTGGCCACACAGGCCAATTAAACAGACAGTGATGAAAGCATAGAAGCAGATTATTCGATGTGTCCACACAGGGAGAGAAATGAAAGGATCAAGTGACAGCTCCCCCGAGTTCATCCTTAGGGTCCTGCTGTGAGGTTTAGGTTTAGAGGGAAGATAAAAGGCATGCATCCCTAAGTAGTCCTCATGAAGGTGTGGCCCTGCTGGACACTAGCTCTTTACTGTCTGGGCTCCAGTCTCTCCCACACAATGGTCTGATCGTATCCATTTGAGAGTGGGTGATTTATTAATAACAGAAGTGTGTTTCCTTATAGCTCCAGAGGCTGAAAGTCTAAGATCAAGGTTTTAGCAGGCTTGGCCTTTGATAAGGGCTTATCTATGCTTCAGCATGGCACATTAAGTGCTGCCTCCTTGAATTGAAGGAGTATTTCCCTCCAGCCCTCAAAGAAAGTCTCTAGACCCTTTGTGAGGGTGGAGTTCTCAAGGCCAAACTCTTTCCCAAATAACATAGATTCGAGATCCCTTAAGGCTTTGAGGTTTACTTTTTGTTTTTTGAGACAGGGTTTCTGTGTGTAGCCTTGGCTGTCCTGGAGTTGCTTTTGTAGACCAGGCTGGCCTTGAACTCACAGAGATCTGCCTGTCTCTGCCTCCCCGGTGCTGGGATTACAGGTGTGCGTCTCCACGCCCAGCATCTGAGGTCTACTTTTCCATGTGAATTTCAGAGGGTACATCACAGATTCAAAACAGTGCAAGGAGAGCTGGTGTAAAGCCAGCCCCATGGAAGGTCAGCATAGCTCTGTGGTGGAAGAGAGGACACCCTCTTTTACAAGCCACGTCAGGGAGGGCAGCAAACTGTTAGGTTTAGATGTGGTGGGTTGTTCAAGATGACCCTTGGGTGGATTACTGTGGCCTGAAAAGTTTATTAGGTGAGTTATTAGTCCATGCACAGACAGAGGGAAAACAGTGTGCAGAGGCTCTGGGGAGAGTTGAGCACCAATGTCAGAGACAGCACGGTGGGGTTTCTAAAACGATCAGTGCCCAAATGGCAGAGGAAGGAGCCTCTTTTAGGCCTTCTCAGGGCTGCTGAGGGAGACAGCGTGAGAGCTTGCAACCAGGCTTTCTGAGTCCCAGGCAAGAGGCAGGGAAGGGGGTGGGGTGGGTGCTGTGACCTGTACTGTTTAAAGATTGACCTAACTGGGGTGACAGGAACAAACAGAGACACACAGAAAAGCTTGGATGGAGTGAGCCAACGGCAGCCTGGAGACTAACAGGCCTCAACTCAATGCACTTTATTGTACACACCATGAAGTGGGAGAAGGGTTAGCTAATCTCTGTAGAAGGCCTCTGTAGGGGAGCAGTCTCAGATTGCAGTCCAGTAGGAAGCTGCACACACTAACTGGCATAATCTATACTGACACCAGGGGAAGGCTCTGCTGTTCCTCTCAGCCTGACCCAGGGAAGGCTTTGCTATTATATGGGTCTGAGGCACCGGGGTCTCAGTATGGCCATGCTCATGTTAACAATACACATTACTGAGGACTTCACCTGCTCCCAACAGGTGAGGAACATAGTGTGGCACCCTTCAGATATAGGCTCACTGCCCAGGTGAGTGACCCTGGCAAGGCTGCCAGCTCACAGTGTCCTGAAGGGAGCCTGTCAGCATCTGTGAAAGGCCTGAGCAGAAACTGAAGTCTGACATTTCATTATCACACTAGCAGAGCGTTAATCCACCTGAAAACACCTCCCAGACTTGTCCACAAATAATAACCGTTTAGTTAAAAACAAAACTGTGCCCTGTGACTCAATTTGAGCTGACGGTCATAGGACTTATATGCCGTCTTAATAGGAGGCGAGTGGAGATAAGGCCTTTGGATAAAGGACATGGCAAAGATAAGTTGATGTCCCCGTTCCCCCAGGAGAATAAGTGAACTAGATGGTCATTTTTGTGGCACTTCTGTTAGATCACAGACTCTCTAGCGGCTACTTTCCCTCTCCTAGATATTAAGCCACGCCCCTGTTCTCCTCCCCTTGGGAAAAAGAACAGATAGGCATCAGCCATGATTGCTGGAGCACTCAAGCTGTCTCCTCCCTGCTGTCCACGACCAAGGCAACTTGGAATCATACCACAGCCACACTCCTTGCCACTTCCTCACTGTATTCTGAATATTAACACCTACAACAGGTCAGGCTGCATCATGAGCTGTGAACCTTGCCCCACTGCCCGAAGATCAGTAAGAGTCAGAAACCACCTTCGTTCTGTAGCTTTAAAAGGAAGGCCCCCCCCCACCCCCTGCCACCATGCTGCCTAAGGAATGATGCTCTGTCCTTTCTAATGCTCTAGGCTTACACACACAAACACACACACACACACACACACACACACACACACACACACACACACACACGGTGGTTATGGGGTTCTCTGCCTTTCTTTCCTTCTCTTCCTTCTTTCTCCTTTCTTTCAATTGAATATAATTTTTTTTTTGAGACAGGGTTTCTCTTTGTAGCCCTGGCTATCCTAGAACCCGCTCTGTAGACCAGGCTGGCCTTGAACTAACAGTGATCCTCTAGTTTCTGCCTGGGATTAAAGGCATGCACCACCACTGCCTGGCCCTGAATATAGATTATTTTTTTCATACACTATATCCTGACTATAGTTTCCCCTCCCTCCACACCTTCCAGCTCCTCTCCATCTTCCCTCCCCGCTGGATCCATGCCCCTTCTGTCCCTCGTTAGAATAGAGTAGGCTTCTAAGAGATAATAACCAAACATAGCAAAATAAAATATAAGAAGACAAAACAAAAACTTTCATATTGAAGTTGGACATGGCAACCAAGCAGGAGGAAAGGCGTCCCAAAAGTAGGCAAAAGAGTCAGAGACCCACTTATACTCATCATAGTCAGGAGTCACATAAAAATATTAAGCTAAGCCAGGCACTTTAATCCCAGCACTTGGGAGGCAGAGGCAGGTGGATCGCTGTGAGTTTGAGGCCAAGCCAACCTGGTCTACAGAGAGAGTTCCAGGACAGTAGAGCTGTAACACAGAGAAACCCTGTCTCCAAAAGCAAAAAAACAACAAAACAAAAGGTAAAACAAAACAACAAAATGCAAACAACAAAAATCTAGCCGGGCGGTGGTGGCACACGCCTTTAATCCCAGCACTTGGGAGGCAGAGGCAGGTGGATCGCTGTGAGTGCCAGGCCAGCCTGGTCTACAAAGTGAGTCCAGGACAGCCAAGGCTACACAGAGAAACCCTGTCTCAGAAAAAAAAATTTTTTTTTTAAAATTAAGCTAACAGCTATAATATCTACACAGAGGACCTAGTGTAGACCTCTGCAGGCCCTGTGCTTACTGCTTCTGTCTCTGTGAGGTCACATGAGCCTTGCTTAGCTGACTCTGAGGGCCTTGTTCTCCTGTGTCATCCATCCCCTCTGTCCCTTATGACATTTCTGTGTCCTCTTTTGCAGTGTTCCCAGAGCTCTGAGGAGAAGGATTTGATGGAGACCTCTAGTATAATCTTTCGTTTCGCATAATGTGTGACTGTGAGTCTCTGCTGCAGGAGGAAGCCTCTTGGATGATGACTGAATAAGGCGCTGATCTGTGAGTGTAACAGAACAACATTTGCAATCGCTATATATATATATATATATATATATATATATATATATATATATATATATATATATATATATATTAAAGATTAGTCATGCTTGGTTTTGCCCTGGGTCTCTGGGCTATCTACGTAGGTCGTGGTTCTCAGCTACCCAAGAAATGTCAGGCACGGCTTCCTTCTCAAAGAGTGGACCGTAAGTGAAGTCAGACATTGGTTGCCTACTCCCACAGATCCTGCACCACCGCCACTGTGGCCCCAGTACATCTTATAGGCAGGCCTGATTGTAGAGCAAGGGTTTTGTGGTTGGGTTGGTGTCCCTATTCTCTTTCTAAGCCTGCACAGTATCTTCCCACACCAAAGAGACTAGAACACAGGGATGAAGGCTCCACGTAGCCATGAGTGCGACTTCTCCATGTTCAGTGAGTTGTGCAGATCTTGTTCTCTGCAACGGCGGCCCTGCTGTCAGATTGTCGAGAGCAATCTGTTGTCTTAGCATCAGCCTTAGTTGTTTGGGGATTCCCATGGGATGTCATCTTGGCTGACAGCTCAATTAAATGCAACCCAGTTTTGTCCACTGAAAGCCTTGCCTGACTGTAAGAGATGGGCCAGTTGAGACTCTGTATCCTCCATTACTAGGAGTCCTCACTAGGGTCACCTTCATAAATTCACTCAGTTTCCACACCACCCCCAGGTGACCCCCAACTCCAGCCATCTCTCCCTGAACTTTCTTTCTCCACCTGATCTCTCCCACTCTTGTCCCTACCCACTCCTAGTCTACCTATAAAACCTATTTTATTTCCCCTCTCAACCATCCTTTCTACCTAACCACTCTGGGTCTACGATTACAGCTTGATTATCATTTACTTAATGGCTAGTACCCATTTATAGTGACTACACAGCATATTCGTGTTTCTGGGTCTGGGTTACCTCACTCAGGATGATTTTTTTTTAGTTCGATCCATTTCTCTGCAAATTTTATGGTTTCGTTCTTTTAAACGACTGAGTAGTACTCTGTTTTGTAAATGTGCCCCATTTTTTATCCATTCTTCAGTTGAGGGCATCTAGATTGTTTCCAGATTTTGGCTATTATGAGTAAATCCATAATGAACATGGTTGAGCAAATGTTCTTGTGATAAGATGGAATGTTCTTTGAGTATATGCCCAAGAGTGGTATATATGGGTCTTGAGGAAGATCAAGTTTTAGTTTTCTGAGGGATATTGATTTCTACAGTGGCTGTACAAGTTTGCACTTCCACTAGCAATGGAGGAGCATCCCCCTTACTTCACATCCTCACCAGCATGAGCTGTTTTTGATCCTAGCCATTCTGACAGGTGTAAGATGGAAGTTGTTTTCATTTGCATTTCCCTGATAACTAACGATGCTGAACATTTCTTTAAGTGTCTGCCAGTCATTTGAGGTTCCTCTATTGAGAATTCCCTGTTTAGCTCTGTACCCCATTTTAAAATTTTGTTTAAAAATATATATGTTCTCTCTCCTTACCTGATCTCTCTCCATACCTGTACCATAAAGCAATAGTAATTAAAACAGCATGGTACTGGCACAGCAACAGGCTGGTTGATCAGTGGAATCGAATCGAAGACCCAGAGATGAATCCACACACATATGGTCACTTGATTTTTGACAAAGAAGCCAAATCCATTCAATGGAAAAAGGATAGCATCTTCAACAAATGGTGTTGGTCTAACTGGAGGTCTATGTGTAAAAAAATGCAACTGGACCCATATTGTCACCTTGCACAAAACTCAAATCCAAGTGGATTAAAGACCTCAACATAAAACCAGAGACACTAAGTCACTTAGAGGAAAAAGTGGGGAAGAGCCTGGAACATATTGGCACAGGAGACAACTTCCTGAACAGAACACCAACAGCCCAGGCCTTAATGTCAACAATTAATAAATGGGACCTCATGAGGCTGAGAAGCTTCTGTAAGGCTGGAGACACTGTCAAGAGAACAAAGCGACAGCCTACAGACTGGGAAAAGATCTTCACCAACCCTACATCTGACAAAAGTCTAATATCCAAAATATATAAAGAACTCAAGAAGCTAAACACCACCAAACCAAATAACCCAATTGAGAAATGGGGCTTGGAACTAAACAGAGAATTCTCAAGAGAGGAATATCAAATGGCTGAGAAACACTTAAAGAAATGCTCAACCTCCTTAGTCATCAGGGAAATGCAAATCAAAACAACTCTGAGATTCCATCTTACACCCATCAGAATGGCTAAGATCAAAAACTCAAGCGACACCAATGCTGGTAAGGATGTGGGGAGAGAGGAACACTCCTTCATTGCTGGTGGGAATGCAAACTAGTACAGCCACTTTGGAAATCTATCTGGTGCTATCTCAGAAAAATGGGAATAGGGCTTCCTCAAGACCCAGCTATTCCACTCCTTGGAATATACCCAGAAGATGCTCCAGCACACAATAAGAAAATTTGCTCAACCACGTTCATAGCAGCCTTATTCATAATAGCCAGAACATGGAAACAGCCTAAGTGTCCCTCAGTAGAAGAATGGATAAAGAAACTGTGGTACATATACACTACGGAATACTACTCAGCTATTAAAAACAAGGAATTCCTGAAATTTGTGGATAAATGGATTGAGCTAGAAATTATAATGAGTGAGTTAACCCAGAAGCAGAAAGACTTAAATGGTATATACTCACTTATATCTGCATACT
Organism: Acomys russatus; assembly: GCF_903995435.1. Taxonomy (NCBI): domain Eukaryota; kingdom Metazoa; phylum Chordata; class Mammalia; order Rodentia; family Muridae; genus Acomys; species Acomys russatus. The sequence goes on along the minus strand of NC_067140.1, from coordinate 39,023,873 downwards.
AGCCCAAGGGGCATGTCCCACGAAAGCCTTCACTTACCAGGAAACTGGGACAGAGGGGAGGACATCCTATTGGGACTCTAGATGAGAGAAGCATGGGAGAATGGCAAAGTAGAAGGATCCAGAGAGTCCTAGAAACCTACAAGTAGAACATTATGATAGGCAGATTTGGGCCCAGGGGTCCCACTCAAACTAAGGCACCAGCCAAGGACAATACAGGCGGTAAACTTTAAACCCCTACCCAGATCTAGCCAATGGTCAGAACAGTCTCCACACTTGAGTGGAGAGTGGGATATGACTTTCTCACATACTCTGGTGCCTCACATTTGACCATGTCCCCTGGAGGGGGAGACCTGGTGGCACTCAGAGGAAGGACAGCAGGTTACCGAGAAGAGACTTGATACCCTATGAGCATATACAGGGGGAGGTAATCCCCCTCAGGAACAGTCATAGGGGAGGGGAATAAGGGGAAAAGGGGATGGAGGGAAGAATGGGAGGACACAAGGGATGGGATAACCATTGAGATGTAACAAGAATAAATTAATAATATATATATATATATTCTCTTGAGTTCTCTATATATTTTGGAAACTAGTCCTCTGTCCTCTGTAGGCTGTTGTTTTGTCCTTTTGACAGTGTCCTTTGCCTTACACAGCTTTTCAGTTTCATGAGGTCCCATTTATTAATCCTTGATTTTAATTCCTGTGCTATTCAGCAAGTCTTCTGTGCCAATGAGTTCAAGGCTATTCCCTGATTTCTCTTCTATCACAGTTAGTGTATCTGGTTTTATGTTGAGGTCTTTGATCTCCTTGGACTTGAGTTTTGTGCAGGATGATAAGTATGAGTTTATTTGCATTCCTCTGCATGCAGACATCCAATATGATAGCACCATTTGTTGAAGATGCTGTCTATTTTCCATTATGTAACTGTGTCTTCTTCATCAAAAATCGGGGGCTGGGATTTTTGTCTTCAGTTCCAGTCCATTGATCAATGTATCTGTTTTTAATGCCAATACCATGTGGGTTTTTTTTTTTTTATTACTATAGCTAGGTAGTACAGCTTGAAGCCAGGGACGGTGATACCTCCAACAGTTCTTTTATTGTACAGGATTGTTTTAGCTATTCTGGGTTTTTGTTTCATTTGTTTGTTTGTTTGTTTTCCCATATGAAATTGACAATTGTCCTTTCAAGGTCTGTAAAGAATTGTGTTGTATTTTGATTGGAATTGTTTCGAATCTGTAGATTGCTTTTGACAAGATGATCATTTTTACTATGCTAATTCTACTGATCCATGAGCATGGGAGACCTTTCTATTTTCTGATATCTTCTTCAGTTTTTTTCTTCAAAGACTTAAAGTTCTTGTAATACAAATCTTTCACTTGCTTGGTTAGAGTCACACCAAGATATTTTGTATTATTTGAGGCAACAAATTGAAACAACAAAAAAGTGTTGTTTCCCTGATTTTTTTCTGTCTGTTATTTGTACATAGGAGAACTATTGATTTTTTAAATTCAATCTTGCATTCCACCACTCTGCCTCTTTCATTTCAGTCTTTGACATAATGGTGCTGAAACCAAAGGCAGAGGACAAGATAACTACATTTAGATGACATCTTAACTTGGTGCCATCATAAGTAGCAGGCACAGCTACACAGCCCCATGTACAAAGGAGTTACAGCTGCTGAGTTCTCCTGGGAGGCTCTGTTTGTGGGCTAGTAAGACCTGCTATGAAAAGTCATATGTTCAAAGTCTTTTTGCCCTCACATTTTGCCCTATTGTTTCTTGTATTACAACCAAGTAAAACATTTCCCTATTTTCAGACTGGAAAACTGCAGTTAGGCAAGATTAAGGATTTCACATGCTGCCATAGATCTACGTGGCTTGCTCACCTTCATTGCTAACTCCATGCAATTGCAGCTTTGTCTTTCTACAGGGCTACTTTTTGCAAATGGATGTACATTGCTGGGGCTTCTTACAGGGTTTCTATCACCCTCAAAGCTAGTAGTATTTACTTAACAGTGAACACAAGACCAGGAGGAAGAATCTCAGCTCAGAGATGTCTGTGATTTATACACCAGGTAACTGCAGACAGACTGACTTTTCTATGTGGTTGAGTTTTAAGAATGACAAGTGAGGGCTGGAGAGTTGGCTCAGAGGATACAAGCACCTCAGGCTGGCGGGTGGTAGGCCATGCCTTTAATCCAAGCACTCAGGAGGCAGAGGCAGGCAGATCTCTGTGAGCTTGAGGCCAGCTAGGGTTATGCGCGCACGCGCGCGCGCACGTACACACACACACACACACACACACACACACACACACACACACACCTGTCTTGGAAAAAAAAGGAATTTAAAAGTAGCATATTTAGGTGTCAAGTGGATAAGGGGTTGACATAACAGTTAATGTTTATGAACTTGATTGGATATGGAGCCATCTAGTCACCTTTGGGTGTGTTGTAGGGTTTCCCCAGACAGATTTAAGCAAGGCGGGAAGATCCACTGTGCCTGTGGATGACGCTCTTGTATGAGCTGAAGAGTTAAACTGAATAAAAAGGGAAAGGGCAAAGGAATAGACTGATAAACCCCAGAATTCATTTCTCTCTGCTCCTGACCAGATGCTATGTGCCTGGGTACCACACACTCTGCCACCATGACTTCCGGAACTGCAATGGATTGTCTCCTCACAATCTGAGCTAGATTAGCCCTTCCTTTCTCCAGTCCTTGCATAGGTATTGTTGGCTATCTAATGACAGGAAGATGACAAAAGACTAACACAGGTAGGCTCATGTTTCTTTGTATTTGGTTTTGTTTTTCTCTCCCATTGACTTAAAGTTAAGGGAGCTACATATAGAAATAGATATCAGCCAGGCGTGGTGGCGCACGCCTTTAATCTGTTATGAACAATTCTCCCAGCAAGCTTCCTAGCACCTTCCAGCACTATGAAAACTAACTAACTAACTAACTAACTAACTAACTAACTAACTAACTAAAACAACAACAACAACAACAACAACAAAAATCCTGGGCACCACCATGTCCAGAGGAATTCATTTTAGTTATAGCCAAAATAAGATTTGATTATTAAAAGGGCAGTGGGGACAGAGATTGATGGCTAAGCTGCTAATGAGGCTAGCAATGGCGAGCAGTGGCCAAGGTCAAGGACATCCCATTTCAAGAAAGCTTCATGTTGGGGTGCAGAGGCAGGCATAGTCCATATGATGGATGTTAGCATGTCTTTGAATCATGAGACCACCCTTGTGTTCTAGTACCCTTTTAGCATAGTAAGAGTCTGAGCTCAGGTCCTGACTGCACGTCTTCCTGGCTGTGTGACTTTAAGTAAGCAACTTGCTCTCTCTGCACCTCATTTATAACGGTACAAGCTAAGAAGCTTCCAGGCAGAAGTGCTGTAGATGCACTCGGGAGGCAGAGGCAGGGCTGGGTGTGGTGCACGCCTTTAATCCCAGCACTCAGGAGGCAGAGGCAGGCAGATCGCTGTAAGTTCGAGGTCAGCCTGGTCTACAAAGTGAGTCCAGGACAGCCAAGGATACACAGGGGAACCCTATCTCAAAAAAACAAGCAAAAAAAAAAAAAAAAAAAAACCAAACAAAAAAGAAAGAAGGAAACAAAGAAAGAAAAAGAAAGGAAGAGAGGAAGGAAGGAAGCCAAATTCATTGAGAGGTGCTGTTTATGTGGGGGCTCATTCATATCAAATACTCTGAGGTTGCAGGATAGAGTAACTGAGCCAAGGCGGCAGCCACAGTGTCTGGAAGGATCCCCCACTCATGTACTGTATTTAGTTCCACCCAGGCTTTGATAATGGGCTTCAGTTTACTGTCAGGATTTATAAACCGGAACCTGTTACAGAGTCTGGATTTGGGGCTTCTCTGGAAACACGCGATGGGGCTTGGGAATCTTGGGTCTGCCCGCCCGTAGCTCAGGTTGCCAAGTTGAAGGGTTGTACACACTGTCTAGGTCAGCACAATTTCTTCTTTGCTGTTACTGGAACACCTGCAGCCACGTTAGTTTCACACTATGTGCCACAGTGGAAGAGGTACTGTTATTCTACCCCCAGGAAACTGAGGGCCACATGAATAGGTTCTGGCTCTCAACCCATGGCATTCTGGCTTCCAGTCTGCTTTAAAGCCCTCTACAAACACCTCTTTGCAGGCTTTGACAAGTGTGTCCCTGCCTTGGAAGGACAAAGAACAGATAGGGGAACTTCCCTGATGCCTTCTGCCACACACTGGAAGCATCAACCTTTCCTAGGCAAACAGCAGGCCAGCAGGGAAAATGCTGGCTTTCCTTCTTGCTCTAAATAAGTTGCACTTGAGCTGAGAGCAGGATACTGAAAGGACCAAGTAAGACTTGGCAATGTCTTTGGGGACCTCAGAGCCAGCTGTAGTGAATAAACATGCTTATCTCTCTTGGAAAAGAGAAAATTTAGTTATGTTTAGCCTGCATCTAACTTTTCCTTGAAACATTAGCCCAATAACATGTGCAAAGTGTTTGGAGACAGTGGAGCTGGGTCACTAACAGGAACCGAGACAGTCAACATCCACAGTGGTCGCCAGGCTACCTGAGCCCCCTCAACCACCCAGCTCATATGTGACAAATGGAGCCTGTCTTACAAAGAGAAATTAATTTGTTCAGACTGTTATGCTCAACAGCCTTGGGAAACTGAGCCAGTTTTATATTCTGGTGCCCAAGGGAGAGTGATGCTTGGAAACCTCCGTAGTTCAGAGGCAGTATGAGTAATGGCTGCTGTGGGTGTGTGGCATGGTACCCGCAAGCCATAAACTGAAGATGCTCATTACACTTTCACTTCCTTGTGTCCAGAGAAGTGTATGTGACACTGGGTGGTTAAGGTGGTTTTAAGATTCTACCACAGTGCTTGAGAGTGGACTTAAATAGGCTGAAGCTAGGGCTCTGGACCCAGTGGGGGCTGTGGTCAGAATAAGAGGGCCTTAAAACATCACTAAGCTCTGAAGTCAGAATCTGGCCAAATGACTCTGAACAAATGACCCCATGAACTATTGGTCACTCCTCTCCACAGAGCATTCCCCATAAGCACCGGCTCCTGCTCTTGCCACCATCTTGGATAAGTCACTTCCACCTGAAAATATGGACCAGGAAACAGAACTGAGAAGGAGTGAGGAGGTTGAAAGAGAAAGCCCCGCCCTGGGAGAAGAGGGAGGATATCATTATAGCACACTATTGCTGGAGAAGCCCAGGTTCCAATCTAAAGAAACAGCTTTTAAAAATCTCCAACGGAACCAGGCATGGTGGCACACGCCTTTAATCCCAGCACTCGGGAGGCAGAGGCAGGCGGATCGCTGTGAGTTCGAGGCTAGCCTGATCTACAAAGTGAGTCCAGGACAACCAGAGCTGTTACACAGAGAAACTCTGCCTTGAAAAACAAAATAAACAAACAAACAAATCTCCAAGTGTGGCAGGCATAGTGGCACACACTTAATTCCAGCACTTGGGAGATAGAGGCAGGCAGATCTCTGAGTTTGAGGTCAGCCTGGTCTACAGAGGAGTTCCAAGACAGCCAGGGTTACAAAGAGAAAACTTGTCTCTAAAATAACGCCAAATAAAAGCCAGGCACGGTGGTGCATGACTGTAATCTCAGCACTCAGGGAGGCAAAGGCAGGCAGATCTCTGAGGAGGAGGAGTACTAGTACTAGTAGTAATAATAATGATAAACCAAGCCTTGGGCACTGTTAGAATGTGCAGTGCTACCCAGCCCTGGACAGTCCCAGCCCCCTGCTTTGATCTATGTTTTCTGTAGAATGTGAAGAATGCCAATTAACCCTCTTATCTGAGTCAAACACTTCCCGATTTGATTTCACTGATAAAACCATCCTAAATGGAGAACCTTCAGAATACCAAAGTGGGCAATTCCGGAGGAGTTGATCTGGAGAGGACAGTGCAGTGAGTGGATGCTTCCTCCAGCCCTGTGAGCCTGTGCCGGCAGCACCCACTCTTTCCCACTACAGTTCTGCTTGGAAACCCACTTTCCCTCTCCTATTAAACAAGGCCACCCTTCAGTATGGAATAGAAAAACAAACAAACAAACCAATAAAACTCTTCCTCCAGGATCAAATGACTTGGCAACTTTGTTCCTACCCCTACCCCCACCCCCATCATCTCTATGTGAAACCTGGCAGGTGCTTTTAAATACCAGCCAGGCATTGTATATTACACCCTGATGAAAACTTCTTCAGAACACATGAATGGCTTCCAGGAAGTGCATTGTGCATTACTGAGTTGAAAACAAGAACAATGTTGTTTCAGTAGAGGGCATTGTTTTGTGAAAGGGGAGTCTTATTTTTTTTTTATTTATGTTTTTATTGTGGGGAGGGATGGTGCATCTGTCATGTATGGAGGTCAATGAACAGGCTGTAGGAATTGCTTCTCTTCTTCTACCATGTGGGCCCAGGTTGTCAGGCCTTGTGACATGCACCTTGACCCACTGAGCCATCTCAGCCACAAAAAGGATTTTTAAAGCTCACAACTGAGACTCACAAGTTAAAGTGAAGGCCTAATATATCGAAAGGCAAAGATCCCACATGATTCTTTCAAGACCAGGCAATGATCAGCTCTATAGTTTGGCTCAGAATTAATCAAATAAATTCAGAGCACCATTCCCAGTTGCTTCATCAGGAAAGAAGAGAAAAGGAAAAAAAAAAAAAAAAAAAGGAAGAGAGGGAGGGGAAAAGGGAGGGAAGGAGGAATACAAAAGACAGAGATGGGGAGAAAAGAAGAGAGAAAGGCTGGCATTGAACCTGAGTCCTCTTGAAGAACAGCTAATGCTCTTAACCGCTGAGCATCTCTCCAGCCCCAAGACTGATATTTAAAGTCAATCTAGCTGGCTGTGGTGGCACATGCCTTTAATCCCAGCACTTGGGAGGCAGAGGCAGGTGGATATCTATGGGTTCAAGGCCAGGCTGGTCTACAGAGTGAGTCCAAGACAGCCAAGGCTACCCAGAGAAGCCCTGTCTCAAACAACACAACAAAAAAGAAGAAAAAGAAAAAAGAAGAAAAAGAAAAACAAGAAGAAGAAGAAGAAGAAGAAGAAGAAGAAGAAGAAGAAGAGAGAAAGAAGGAAGCAATGAAAAGAAGGCAAAAAAACTATAGCTCAAAATCTTTAAGGGAGTACATGCCAGGAGTGTAAGATTCAAATATTTAGAATTTTTGCATTAGAGTTCACAGCGCATAGTTTGTTGCCTGCTTGCTGTGCAGGCCTGTAATCTCCACGAAGCACGTAAGCACATACTGTAAGATATTTATGTAGGTATTATTATTATTATTTGAAGTCGGACCCCATGGGCAGCTTCCATGCTAACCAGCATTCAGGCAATGCTATATCAGAAAAAAATCTCTCTGCAAACAGGCCATTTTAAATGCTTCAGATACCTTAACCTTTGAGAGACATTGAATGCTCTGCTAAATGTCAGAAATGAGTTTTCACTGGTGAGATTCATAGTGTGTTAATGAATGTTAGAATGATCTCAATCACTCTCCATAAATGGTATTTATAATCATATACTAGCCAAATGTCCTGCCTCTGCTGACTTGACCCAGGGGGAAATATATGTATATATATATATGAAGTGTTTGGCCCCTTTTGTGGCTATTTGGATAATTTCTTCTCTGCTGTAAGCAGTGCCCACAAACCTGCCTCTGAAATGTGGTTTCAGTAGCTTGGAGACCTAAACATGCAAAGTGGCTGCTTTAGCAGTTACAAAAGCAGAGCAAGGACTTGGCTAAGCGTGCAAGACAATTTGTAGAAACCACATACTTTCTGCTAAGCTGCATTTCGTGGGAGAGTGGATGGAGACTTGGTTTTAGGTTGTGGGGGAACGGCTTGTCTGCTCTATCCACGTTTAGACTGACACCCACTGTTTATCCAAAAGAGCCCAGAGCATTACTCGTGGGTGCTGTGTGTGGCCCTCACAGAGACACAATCCTAGTATGATTGTCATTAACACTGAGGGAGCAGATGTGTCTGCACAACTTGAGTCACTTGCCCAGGTACACAGAAAGAAGATGGAAACTGTGCTTGTTTGGTTCTAAAGCCTTGTTTTTCTGCCATGCCAAACAAGTTTCCTGTTTGCAGGAAACTTTGAAAATATATGACCGTATATCATAGCTTAATGTTATCACGCGAAGAAAACCACAGGAGGATTTGTCATATCCCTTCCAGACTTATTCACATACATATTTAGATGATACTGGACAGTTGTGTAGAGGGGCTGGCTGGCTTACCATGACATAAATACCTCTTCATAGCCTTCAAATCACTAGCATTGCTTTTCAAGCAGACCCACTAGCCTGGCCTACGGGTATCCTGAACCACCCGTTGTTGGATATTTCGCTTCATTCTGACTCCTGCCTACTGTGAATAGCTCTTGTTCACTTCTCTTCTGATTTCATCAGGGCAGATTTCTGAAAAGGAAATTACTGGATCAAAGGGCAAGAGCAGTTTAATGGACATCGAGAGGCCTGAAATAGACTGCTGTGTTCTTTGCATTTAGAAATAACAACAATGAGTGTGACTTTTAAAGATGATTTTTTTTCTTTTTAGTTTCTTTCTTTTTGCTATCTTTTTTTTTAATTCACTATACAGCCCCACCCCACCTCTTCTCCAGGTCCTACCCAGCCCCCCTCTCTTCCCTCTCTTTCCTCTCCCCTACTACTCAGAAAAGGGGAGCTACCACCCCCCAACCCATCCCGGCACATCAAGTCACATCAGGACTGAGCACATCCTTGTCCCTGAGGCCGAGCAAGGCAGCCCTGCTGGGGGAATGTGGTCAGAAAGCAGGTAACAGAGTCCATGTCAGAGACAGCCCCGTTTCCCTTACTAGGGGGACCCTCTTGAGGACTAGGCTGCCCATCGGCTACATCTGTGTAGAGGGCCTCGGTCCAGTTCATGCAGGTCCTTGGTTGGCGCTTCAGTTTTGTTTGTTTGTTTAGATTTTTAAAAAATTTTTATATGTATGGTATTTTGCCTGCATGTGCAGGCATGTGTGTCACATGCATGCCTGGTCCCATGGATCACCTAGAACTGGAGTTACAGACAGTTGTGAGCTGTCATGTGTCATGTACTGGCATTTGAACTTGGGTCCTCTTGAAGAACAGCCAGTGCTCTTAACCGCTGAGCATCTCTCCAGCCTCAAGACTGATATTTAAAGTCAACCCAGCCAGGCGTGGTGGCGCACGCCTTTAATCCCAGCACTCAAGAGGCAGAGGCAGGAAGATCTCTGTGAGTTCATGGCCAACCAGGTCAACAAAGTGAATCCAGGACAGCCAAGGCTACACAGAGAAACCCTGTCTCAGAAAAAAAAAAAAGGAAAAAAATTCAAAAAATAAAATTAACCTAAATTAAAACAGTGAGCATTTGACCAAAAGCAGGCAGTCGAGCCGATTTACTTATTTTTGTCCAGTAGGGGGCAGCACAAACATCAGGCAGGATGGTCCTTTCCTGTTGACGCCTCTTTGTCTCATTGTGTGTGTGTGTGTGTGTGTGTGTGTGTGTGTGTGTGTGTGTTTAAATCAAGTTTGCTCTGTAAAATTTAGCAACAACATGGTAGTCAAATTTACAGGCAGGAGCCAGAAAGGAAAACTCAGTTTGCAAAGATTTATGGCTTCGAGGAATGTTCCGGAAGACTGTTCCAGATGGCAAAGTGTTGGAGATAAAAGAGTCTTTCCCCTGTGGGCTTGCATTGGGGGCTAGGAAAGCAGGTCACGGGGAGAGCAGCAACCGGAAGAAGGGCTGATGGGGCCCCTACCGTTGTTCTTTGCCCAGTAGGAGGTGGGCTGACAGCTCAGAAATTAGTTTATCTTCCCAAACAGGATGGCAGGAGGAAGAGGGAGCACGTGACCACCAGGCTGCGGGAGACCTTTGGAATGACTGACACAAGGTCAGCGACAAGAGGAGGGAAGTGTTAATGAATCACAGAGAAATGTGCTGTGTCTTCTGACAAGAGCCCTGGGAAAGGGTGGTAGGGAGGGGCAACACGACAGGCCTCAAGCCTGCTTGATAACCCAGTGACGTTCGTGACTGGTAGCCTTTATAGGACACCTGTGCACACCAGAGTTTATCCAGCACCCCTAAGGAAAAGCAGATGTATTACCGCCAGGGGTGGGGGTGGGGGCTGGGGTGCAGGGGTCTATGGCTTCAGGACTCTGACCCAAAGGAATAAATGTCTGTGAAAATTTCCTAACTCTTTCTGCTTTGTTCCAAGAGACCTCTCATCCTACCAATGACAGAAAATGTTGTGTGGATATGGTGGTATGCACCTCTGAGTGGCACTGGGAGTGTTTGGAGGGTTTCTTGGAAGATATGGATGGGTCAGGTAAAAAAATGCATGCTCAGCAAAAGCTCCACCCACAGGAGGCATCCAGGAAGCCTCAGGCGACTATGAGAGCCCTGGAACATGGTTAGCTTTTAAAAGAAGATGAGATCTAAGCTGGACATGGTGGTACATGCTTGCCATTACAGCACTTGGATGACTGAGGCAGGGGGATAGCCACCTACTTTGCATGTACATTAAAGTTATCTCTCAAACAAAACAAAAAGAGAGGAGAAAAGGAGGAGAAAGAAAGGGAGGGAAAGGATAGAGAAAAAAGAAAGAAGAAAGAGTTATACTCAGTGATCTAAAGAGTGTCCATGATATATATTTTCTTTTCTTTCTTTCTTTCTTTTTTTTTTTTTTTTTTTTTGCTTTTTTGAGACAGGGTTTCTCTGTGTAACAGTCCTGGCTTTCCTGGACTCACTTTGCAGGCCAGGCTGGCCTCAAACTCACATCAATCGATCTGCTCCTGCCTCCCAAGTGCTGGGATTAAAGGCTTGCCACCGCCACCACCAGGCTCGATATTTTCTTAAATGAAAACCTGAGTTGGGAGAGTAAGGGCGCAGATCAGGAAGAAACAAACGCTTTCTGCAAATGGCTGAATCATAACTATTTAAAACTTTGGGTGACACATGGCCTCTGGCATAATGATTCATCTCTCTAAGTCTGGTAGAAAGACAGCTATTGCCAATATAAAGGAAACTACATGTGGCTGTGTTCCAATAAAGCTTTATTGATAAAAGCAGTCAGTGGGTTAGATTTATGCCACAGGCTATGGTTTGCTTGCACTTGGCACAGCCCTGAGTTTGTTTGATTGTTTGTTTTGTCCCAAGTGCTGGGATTAAAGGGCCATCCCCACCGGTTTGTTGCCTCCTATCAGGCTATATCTTTTGTTTGAGTTTTGTGGGATGTGAGGCAGACATGGAAAAATGAGATGATTTCTTTCTTCTCTTTCTTTCTTTCTTTCTTTCTTTCAAGATTCATTTCCTTATTTTATGTATGTGAGTACTCTTCCAGCAAGTTCATCTGCATTCCAGCAGAGGGCATCAGATCACATTACAGATGGTTGTGAGCCACCATGTGGTTGGTGGGAATTGAACTGAAGACCTCCAGAAGAGCAGCCAGTGCTCTTAACCACTGAACCATCTCTCCAACCCACTAGATGATTGCTTAAGACAGACTCTGAGCCAGGCGCTCGCCTTTAATCCCAGCACTCGGGAGGCAGAGACAGGCAGATTGCTGTGATTCGAGGCCAGCCTGGTCTACACTGGGAATTCAGGACAGCCAAGGACACACAAAGAAACCCTGTCTCGAAAAACAAAAAAACCAACAAAAACAAAAACAAAAAATCCCCTCCCCCCCCAAAAAAAACCCAACCCAACCAAACCAAATCAAACTAAACAAACAAACAAACAAAAAACCCAGACTCTGAAGGTGAAGGGAAGGCTTGAGGAGGAGTGGTGCTTGCTTAGCCTAGCAAGCCTGGAATGCTATAGGACAGAAAGGAGGCACATCCCGGCTCCAGGCTACATCTCAAGCTCTGCCATCCATCAGTCTTATTAAGCAGCTACCAAGAAATGACAGGAAAGATGAGGTCATGTATATCCCTTTTCTAAAATATCATAGGAGATGTTCTCTGCAGGACTGAGGAGTTAAGGGAGAAAGCATCCCACCATGGCCAAGAGTCTTAGATTTTTGGTGCACCAACCTGAATTTGAAACAATGAAGAAAGTTTATGAATCTCTCTATCCATTCCTTCTCCTTTCATAATACTATGGAGATGAAGAGGAGGAGAAAGGGGATGGTGGTGATGGTGATGATGATGGTGGTGATGGTGATGATGATGATGGTGGTGATGATGATGATAATGATGATGATGATAACAATATTGGCTGGAGATGTAGCTTGGTGGCAGAGGTTCTACTTAGCATCCTAGAGGAGCTAGGTTGGATCCTAAGAATGAGCATCTCTTCCTTCAGGTCATCATGAGAATCAGAAGAGTCGGTCCATGTCCAGCTGTTCTCATGGTATGTGCCAGAGTAAATAAGTGTTTTGTCAGTGTTGAAACTTGCTGGCATGGCTCTTACTGTGGTCCTCTTCACTTGTGTTGGGCAGGTCTCTCTCTTTATTGTCTCAACACTTTCATGGGCTTCAATACAACCAAGCAGTGACTTGACTACATGGCTTGATCTAGGCTCAGCTCTAGGCTCTAAAGCAGGAGATGCAGAGTGCTCCCTAGGATGCACCTGAAGAGTAAACCACAGACTGTGGATGCTGGGCATGTAAAGGATGAAGTGTGGTGTTCTCTGCCTCCCCAGTGTGTAGGGAACACTAAACCTTTCCTTCCTCCAGGCAGCTCATATCCCACCTCTTCTGTCCACCTGAATGTCTTCTGGTCCAACTTCCAGACACTTCTCTCTGCCTTGTTCATTGACTGCCGCAAGGCTTGCTTTGCACCCTAAATGGTTGTATATGTGTTCCTCAGAGCCCTGGCTGAAAGTAACATTTCAGGGTGTCAAGATAGTCCCACACATCTTCACACAGAAACGACATTTAAATAAAAAAAAAAAAAAGCGATGCACACTGTTAATCCCAGTACTTGGAAGGCTGAGGCAGGAGAACTGAGAGCTACAGGCCAGCCTGGGCTACATATTAAGACCTTGTTCAAAAGCATTAATGCTATTAATAGCACAAGACCCACCTAAGGTAGAATTGCTGTCCCTGCTGTATGGTGGGCGGGGTTCAGGAAAGCGCCAAAGTGGTTCAAGTGCACCCAGGTATATAAGAACCACTACTTTCCAATCTCCCAGCTCCACACAGAGTTCCTTCAGGGTAATATGACCCTTCATCGATGAGTCGGGGATTTAAAAAATCTGCTCTTTTAACTGTAACAGTGGTTAAAAGCATTGGTTGCTTTTCCAAAGCACCTAAGCTTGAGTCCCAGAACCCATATGGTGGATCACAACCAGACCCAGGGGTTCTGATACCTTCTTCAAGCACCATGCGCATCCAAGGTACATAGACACACACACACACACACACACACACACACACACACACACACACACATACACAGCAACAACAATAATTTTAAAGAGCGTTTTAAAAATGTAACAGGTTTTTTAAGAAAAACTTTACAATCCATCCAAGCTTGCTGGCCCTCCTTGGTGTCTGCTTACCAAGGAGGCTGTGGCTCACCTGGAACGCCACCAGGGCTGTGGAGAAGGGAAGCAGGAGGCTGGAGTTTCCTGTGGGGAAGTCCAGGCCCGAATGTCCTGCTTCCTTCTGCTCAATTGTTCATGGGAGGGAAGGCAAGCTGAGGGTGCTTTCTCCGGAACCCCGAGGTACCAGCTCCTTCCGAAGCAGGAATAACGAGCGTGTCTGCCTTTTATGGGTTGTGGGGGTGAGGTGAGGCGCAGGAGGGGGGCAGTGGTACATGTCTGAGTGATTTCCTTTGTGCCTGCTCAGTAGCAAGGTTAAGCAATTTTATCTCACGGCTTCCCTAGCTTTTTTTTTTTCCCCCTTTCTTTTTGGATTTTTGAGACAGGGTTCTCTGTGTAGGTTTGGCTGCCCTGGACTCACTTTGTAGACCAGACTGGCCTCAAACTCACAGTAGTCCTCTTGCCTCTGCCTCCTGAGTGCTGGGATTAAAAGCATGTGCCTCCATGCCCAGCTTTTTGCTAACTTTTTACAACAATTGTGTCTTCATATGTATCTCTGGATGTTTATGCATGTGTGTGTGTGTGTGTGTGTGTGTGTGTGTGTGTGTGTGTGTGCACGCCACACATGTGTGGAGACTAGAAAATGTTGGACTCCCTGTAGCTAGAGTTATAGACTGCTGTGAGTCCCCCGCTGTGGGTTCTGGGAGCTGAACTCAGGTCCTCTGAAAGAGCAGCAAGTGCTCCTAAATGCTGAGCGATCTGACAGGCCTTACCTCCTAACCTTTTAAAAGCTGTTTTTAAAACAACAACAGCAACAACAAAACTTAATCTGCACAGAGCTTCCACATTTGACCGGAGTGTGTGTCCCGGCAGCTTCCAAGTTTCTGAGCTCACACTGTTCTTTAGTAACCAGGAAAAGGCCGGCAGAGGGGCAGCACCATCTCCACTCCGAACCCTGCAGCTGGTGTTTCTCTGCCACATGCGTGTGGATGTTAGAGGTCACTCCCAGCTCTCTCCAGCCCTCTATTTCCTGAGTAAGAGTGTGAATTCAAACATCTCTCAGTTCCATTTTGACTAACACTCTAGATTAGCCATCTTAGAGTCTGCATAGTGACTTGTGGGTGACTTGTCTGCTCTGAGCTTTGAGACACTAAGCCAGTCAGGCAGCCTCCCTGTGCCATGGAGTACTCCTCTGTAAAATGGAAGTAATAGATAATGCTTGGTGGTCATGCTGTTGTGGAGACTGAGTAGCTCAATATCTGCACGGTATCCGAAGCACACCCGGCACACAGTAGGCGTGGCTGAGGGAGCACAGGAGCATCTTTAGTCTCTCAGACTTGCTGCTTTCTGTGCTGCTGGGCCCATGGCAGCCCCTACCTTAAAAACACAACTTTTTTTCATCCCCCAAGTGACTTGGGGGGCGCTTTCAGTATGCCTGTGACTCAAGCTGAAGAGAAAAGATAGACTGCTTTTGTCATTGTCTTGTGCTGACGGCTTGCCTTCCTTTATTTCTGTCCCTCTTTCCCATTTGAACTCGGAAAACCTTTGTACCCAATGTATTCACATCTTGCTTTTCCAAACAAAAGATCATCCTGTCTTCCCAGGCCTCCCACCGCTGCAGTAATACCACCCCCACCATGGGCACACAGCTCAGCAAAGGCGGTGAGCAGTTAATTTTTAAAATAACGTTCTTGGCCTTTTTAACTACACAAAGATGAGTGACAGCTTTCAAAGAATTTGCTAAGCGGATAGGAGGTGGAAAGCATACAGACAAACAGGCCTTTAGCGAGGGAAGTTCTGAGTCAAAATTAATAAATGCTTAAGAAAACCGGAAGTGAAAGCACCTAATTGGCTTACTTTTATAAGGGGAGGAAGGTCATTAACTATCACACTTGAACTTCAGATGTGTGTTAATCTTCTGTCAGCATTAGCATGCCAAAATGTACAGGCAAACAGACAGAACACTGACTAGCATCATCTCTTAGCTCTACCTAATGTCATCTTCTCTACCTCAGTAATAATGGCTTCTTATTTCCAGGTGTTTTCAGTAAATCCTTGGGCAGCTCTCTCTCTCTCTCTCTCTCTCTCTCTCTCTCATCCCCTCTCTCCCCAGGGTTTCTCTATGTAGCCCTGGCTGTCCTGGACTCACTTTGTAGACCAGGATGGCCTCAAACTCACAGCGATCCACCTGCCTCTGCCTCCCTAGTGCTGGGATTAAAGGCATGCGCCACCACCACCCAGGCTGGCACCTTCTTTTTTCCCACCTTATTCAAACCATAAAATAAGGAAGGCATATTCTTCCTTTAAGAAGTGCCTGAGCTATCCCTTTCCTTACCAGCTCGAAGCTCTCCTGCAGCTCCAGCTCACAGCCCCTTCTTTAGCCCTCTATTCTCCTAGAACTCAGATGCTTTTCTTCCTCTAGCTTCATAGGCTCTTGTCCCCATGTCCGTTTCCGCCCCTCACGTCCTTTCTGAACTACCATGACCCAGCAAGGGCTTTACCACCCCAGGCACCTGGCACTTGCTATTTTTCCACCTGCCCTGAATTCTCAACCCCCCCCCCCAACTTCTTCATGCAATAGTGCCTTTTCAGCGAAGCATGCTGGGATCACATGATGAAAACATGATAATTTCCCTCTCCCCACACTCCAAGTCCCCATCCCCAGTGCATGCTTCTCTTTTCCATTACCAAATACCTTCCAATGTTCCTCTTTAGTTTCTAGCCTGTCTTCCTCTACTTGAATACAAACTGAAATTATTTTTTTCAACTTAAAAAAAAAATTCACGTGTAAGGATGACTTGCCTGCATGTATATCTGTGCATCAAGTGCATATCCGGTGACTTTGGAGGCCAGAAGGGAGCATCGGATCCCCCTGAAAATGGAGTTACAGACATCTCTAGGCCACCATGTGGGTGCTGGGACTCAAACCTGTGCTCTTCACAGCCGAGCAATGTCTCCGGCCCCAGTGTGGGATTTTTGTTAGTTCTGTTCCATTTTGTAGTCTTTGCTTTATCTGTCCATTTATGTCCAGGTCTGTGCACAAGAGGCATTTAGTGAATATCTCCTAAGGAAATGAGACTGTTTCAGTGCCGGGATGTTGACAGGGTTGGCAGTATAGTCTAGAAGGGCGTCTTCCTTCATCTGATGTTAACAGTGTGTGGGTGATGGGATTTCCGATTTTTGACTTTTCTGAATATCTTCTAATAGTCATATACTTTAATATCACATGTAATTATAAAGATGTTGTAAAAATTAGCAGAAAATGTCACAGAAGGGAGACAAACATGTGTGCTTGCTCTGCAAAGTGTTTGATTCTTCCCACTGACTGTTTAATACAAACACTAAAAACTGAAACTTGCTAGGTGTAGCGGTGCCCACACCTTTAATCCCAGCAATTGGGAGGCAGAGGCAGGTAGATCTTTGTGAGTTCCAGGCCAGTCTGATGTACAAAGCAAGTTCCTGGACAGCCAGGGCTGCTACACAAAGAAACCCTGTCTTGGGAAAAAAAAAAATTGGAATCTAGGGATAAATGTGGTAGCATACTTCTTTAAATCCAGCAGAGCCAGAGGCAGGCAGATGTCTATGAGTTCCAGGCCAACCATGAGGCCTCAAAAAATAATAATGAAGTCAGGTGTGGCAAGTGCAGGTCCTCAATCCCATCACTCAGGGAGGCAGAGGCAGGCAGATCTCGTGAGTTCAAGGACAGTCTGCTCTACAGAGTGAATCCAGGACAGCCAAGGCTACATAGAGAAACCCTGTCTCAAAAAACCAAACCAAGCAACTAAATAAACAACAAATACAAAGATGAGTATATACAAAGTATATACAAAGAGTACAAACATCAGTGCTTATTTGGCATGCATGAGGCCCTGGGCTTGATCCCCAGCACTGTGTAAAACCAGGTGCTGTGGTGTACGCCTATAATCTCAGAACACAGAAAGTGGAAGCATGAGAGGCAGTGGCTCAAGGGCTATCATTTGCTGCACAGCAACCTCAAGGCCAGTCTGGGCTACATGGAACCCTAACTCTTAAAAACTAAAATTAAGTAAAGCAAAAGCCTAACATTGTAAAGATTCCACTAGACTATATAATATCACTTGTTGAGAGTCAATTTTTTAATATTTATTTACTCATATTATCTTTAGAAAGCTGATTTGTTCATTTATTCCATGAGTGTGTACTGTTCTGCTACCAAGCACCTATAGGAGTTGCTGGAGAAATACAAATGAGTGAAGTAAGCCGAGCCAGTTAATGGTAGCCCAGGTTTTTAATCCCAGTGCTTTGAGTTCAAGGCCAGCCTGGCCTACAGAGCTAGTTCCAGAATAGGAAAAAAAAAAGTTTCAATTTAACAGTGCATGGTGGCACACACCTGTGATCCCAGCACTTGGTGGGGCAGAGGCAGGCAGATCTCTATGAGTTCAAGACCAGTCTGGACTACAAAGTGGGTTCCAGGACAGTCAGGGCTGTCTGTCCTGTCCTGTCTGTGACAGGAGGTCACAGAGAAACCCTGTGTAACAAAACAAACAAAACAACACACAACAAAACAAAACAGTGAATGAAGTCGACCCTGGAGGATCCATGGCTAAGTGGGGTAGTGGCTACTGGAGTAGTGAAAGGCCACTCCCTACCATTTCTAGAGCCCCACAGGAAATCAAAGAAGGGAGAGAAACCAGAGATGGCAGAAGAACAACAGTGAGAGTGACTAGAAAGCCAGGATCATGCTGTCCTGTACGAGTCACAGAAGCAGATCAAATGGGGTGAGGGCTTGGTGGCAGCTACACGTGGATGAGAAACTTGGCTTGCAGTGGCTTGGGTGGATTCCATTTTGCCCTCACTTTGAGACCATAACAGTAGCCACCCACAACTTTCTGGAGATCTGGTACTATGATGCTGGAAAAGCTATTTGCAGCTCCAGAGCCTGCATGAAACCTCACAAACCTACAGAACTGCTTCTAGTCACCTCTCAGTTTATGCGATCTTATGGCTAGGAGCAAACTCCTGCTTCCAGCAAAAACACGCCAAAGATTAGGGCAAGTCTTTAGGGTAATTTCCTTAGTTTGGGCCATCTGGTTGTTCCTTATTGACAGTCTATTAGTTGTGTCTGTAATTTCAAGGTGTCACCAACACTACTGTTCCTGTCACTTCCTATACACACAGAGGCAGTGAGAGCAGTGTGCTAGTTAAACAGATGCACTCTCATAATGAAAGTGGAGGTCAGGTGTTTTTTTTCTTTTTCCATAGAAAGTGAGAAAATGCAGAATGCTGCATGTGCCTGTGAGGTGGAGCATTGGACGGTGGCAGTGGCACTGCTATGGCAAGTAGTTAGAAATGAGCTGGCACTTACGAGGCAGCTAAGACATGGGTCCCCTTATGACTCTTACCGGGCAGTGCAAAGGTAGCGGCAGTCTTGTGGCATATGAAAACACTGAGCTACACACAAGGCAGTTACAGGACTATCGCATGGCTTCACCAAGGCTAACCAGGTAGGCACTGTTATGCTTCTATTTTACAGATAGGGGAGCTGGGGTATGGCTTGCTTCTGGGAGTAAGCCAGTGTACTGAGGCGACAAGGCTTGACCTGGTCTGGCTCCAGATACCCTGTTTTCAGCTACCGAGTTATCAACCGCCTTTAAATACCTGACCTACTTTTAAGTAAAAGAGTGTCTGTGTTATCACAATGGCCCTCTCATGATTACAGAAGCTTGGGCATGGACAGCAAGAATTTCAAAAAGGGGAAAGCCATTTGACGAATGCATCACTGACCCCTGAGTGGGTAGTTTCTCCAGAGCGCTGGGATGGCAGCCAGGCTGCAAGGGTTTACAGGAGTCAATGGAGAAGGATTAGGAATACAATGTATATGTCACTCCTGGGAGTTTGGCAATAGCAGAGAAATAAATAGAATTACAACAATAAGAAGCCAGACCTCAGGTTTGTTTCTTTCCTTTCCTGGGGTGATGGACATACACTGGGGATAAGAAAGGAGGTTGCTACCAAGGAGAAAAGGATGAAGGTGTCGAAAGAGAGGAAAAGGGACTCAGGTACCCGGGATGGGATGGTGTGCAGCACATTCACAGAAGGGTTTATTCTGTGGTTTGAAGGAGACATTTATAACTTTCTTTGACATTATTTCTAATGGTCTAATATTCTGAAGGCAGTGATTGGACCTCCAATGGTCTGGACCCATGATGCCCTGGAGTATACAATTCTTTTGGTGCGGATGGTCTGTGATTCGTTGGTTAGGTTTGATCCCATTGCTACTATCTTACAGACAGATGATCTTGGATGAATAAGTCACTTCATGTCTCTGAGTGTGTTTCCACATACTTAGATATGGCGCCAGGATCAGCGACACCTTTGGCAGTTACAGCAGTCCTAACTTCCAATGTGGACAGAAGGGAGGGTACTGTTTCTTTGTGTGGGATTTTTGTCTTTGTATGGGAGAGAGGCCACAGTGATGTCCCTTGATGCTGGATAGAGAGGTGGCTTGATCAAGAGTTAACAATCTGCATTGTATTGATAAATGTGTTTATTAACTTTGGTGATTTGTTGTCTGAAGTCTACAGTTATTGTTCTCAATATTATAAAAATCTTATATCTTTGGAGTTGGTGAGATGGCTCCACAGGGAAAGGCACTTCCTGCCAACCTGATAACCTAAGTCAGGTCCCTGAGACCCACAGGGTGGAAGGAGAGAGCAGATTTCTGCGAATTGTCCTCTCACCACCACGAGTATGGTGTGATGTATATGCCTCTTTTCTATAAAAATAGGTTTAATGTAAAAAAATTGCTTTTTAAATTTATGTCCTCTAAATGGTTTTTTAAATTAATGTGTCTGAATGATTCTTTTTGTTTTTGTTTTTGTTTTTGTTTTAGAGTTTATTTATTTATTTTATGTATATAAGTGCTCTATTTGCATGCATACCTGCAGGCCAGAATAGGACATTAGACCACATTATAGATGGTTGTGAGCTACCACGTGGTTTCTGGGAATTGACCTCAGGACTTCTGGAAGAGCAGACAGTGCTCTTAACCACTGAGCCATCTCTCCAGCCCCACAGGTTTGGGTTTGCTTGTTTGGTTGGTTTGGTTTTTTGAGACAGGGTTTCTCTGGGTAGCCTTGGCTGTCCTAGACTCACTTTGTAGGCCAGGCTGACCTGGAACTCACAGCGATCCACCTGCCTCTGCCACCTGACTGCTGGGATTAAAGGCGTGCGATACTACGCATGGCGTGTCTGAATATTGTGCATCCTGTATGTATGCATCATGTGTGTACCTCATGCATGTATGCATCATGCATGAGCACTGTGTGCCTGCCTCGTGCTCTCGGAGGCCAGAAGAAGGCATCAGATTCCCTAGAACTGGAGTTACAGTTGGTTGTGAGCCTCCATGTGGGTCCTGGGAACAAAACCAGGTCCTCTGCAAGAACAGATGGTTTCAACCATGGAGACACCTCTCTAGCCCCGAATCTTATGTCCTTTTTTATCCACATCCACATTTTAGTCTCAGGGAAGTCATGACCTACCACAAGCTTGTTACTGCAGAGCAGTGTATTGTCACTCTTTGATCACAAGCCCACTGTATTAGTGGAATTTCTGGTCGCCCTCTGTGTCCAATTCTAACGAAGGAGAATTGGGTGATGATCTGTGTCACTAGCCATCCACTTGTTAGCAATATTTAGGAAGTAGAATTTTCCCTGACGACCAGAGCTATAAAATGCAAGTCATCTTAGACTTGCAAAAGCATGTTCAGTTTTGTTTTGTTTGGTTTTTTTCCGAGACAAGGTCTCCCTGTGTAGCCTTGGCTGTCCTGGACTCACTTTGTAGACCAAGCTGGCCTCAAACTCACAGCGATCTGCCTGTCTCTGCTTCCCGAGTCCTGGGGTTAAAGGCGTGCGCCACCATGACCTCAGCATGTCCAGTTTTTTGAGATTATCATCTACAAAGTTCTCCCTCAAGAATGGAGCAATCAAGCCGGGCGATGGTGGTGCATGCCTTTAATCCCAGCACTCGGGAGGCAGAGGCAGGCAGATCTCTGTGAGTTTGAGGCCAGCCTGGTCTACAGAGGGAGCTACAGGATAGCCAGAGACTACACAGAGAAACCCTGTCTCAAAAAACAAACCAAACCAATGTAACAATCAAGGTACAAAAAAACAAAAAACAAAAAACAAAAAACAAAAAAAAACCAAAACCATCTGATTCTGTTTTAAGTAAGTTTATGATTCTCTCTCTCTCTCTCTCTCTCTCTCTCTCTCTCCTCTCTCTCTCTCTCCTCTCTCCTCCTCTCTCCTCTCCTCTCTCTCTCTCTGTGTGTGTGTGTGTGTGTGTGTGTGTGTGTGTGTGCATGTGTGCGGGCTGGGACCCATTTGTAGTTATCTTTGGTTATGTGAGGGTACACACAGCCCATGGGCTGCAGGTTGGCCATGCCTGGTAGAGTGCCTGCTATGGGAAGGCACCAAACAGGAAAATGAGGAGCTTAGATATCTGTTGTGTTGATCAAAGCCTGTGCCCACGAATCAAAACACAGAGCAAGAGTCCGTGACAAGTATTTGACTATCTTGGGTGTAGCCATTTGGAGCACAGCTTGAGGGGTGTGGGGGGATGTGGTTACTGGGGACTAACAGGCTGAAGAAGGTAAAAGGTCTTATGATTGGACCCTAAGGCAAAGCTATATAAGTTACACTTGCGTGGGAGGTATGTGTGTGGAGTGTGTATGCCAGAGGAGATTGGTCATTCTGTATTTTTCCCTTGAGACAGGTCTCTCAATGAACCTGAAACTAGGCTGGCAGCTACAGAGCTCCAGCAATCCTCCTGTCTCTGCTCCCCATAGCACTGGGCTTACAGACGCTCACATAGCTACATCCAGGCTTTCACATGGCTACTGAGACCCAAACTCAGGGCTTCTTCCTTGTGCAGCAAATGCTGTCTCTCAAGCCCAAGTTATGCTTTATCCTCTGGTGTGCACGGTGTCACTCTAAAGAACTGTTCCTAGAGGTACAGTAGTGCTCTTCCATCCTGTGTATGTGTGTGTGTGTGTCTATCTGTCTGTCCGTCTGTCTGTCTTTCTGTCAGCTGTTCTCTGTCTCTGTCTTTGTTGTCTTTTCCAAGCTGGACATTAAAAGGATCTACAGAAATATATTTTGGTTTTAGAAACTAATTATGTTCTCATAAAATATTATTTATGTCACTATAGAATGGGCTTTTCTCTCTCTTTTTTTTTTTTTTTTCTTCTTTTTATTTCTTTCAAGATAGGATTTCTCTGTGTAGCCTTGGCTGTTCTGGACTCTCTTTGTAGACCAGGCTGGCCTCGAACTCATAGCAATCTGCCTGCCTCTGCCTCCCTGAATGCTTGGATTACAGGTGTGCATCACTGTGCCTAGCTTGGAATGGATTTTTCTATTATTTTAAATAAATTAATAATTACCATCGAATAACTTTCTCTATCAGCCCTGGGTGTAGCCGAGATAGAACATGCATTTGGCATGGGTGAAGCCCTGAATTTGATCCTTAGCACCAAATAAACAAACACTTTCCTGTTCATGTTGGTTTCTGACATGGTAAGTAGCAACAGATAAAACTCAGAAAAACTAAAGCGTTCAGAAATCACCACACTGTTTAAGGGGTTATTTTTACTAAAGGGAAGAATCCATCAGGAGAGTAGCCAAGAGAAACAGTGTTGGGCCGGGTGGTAGTGGTGCACGCCTTTAATTCCAGCACTCGGGAAGCAGAGGCAGGTGGATCACTGTGAGTTCGAGGCCAGCCTGGTCTACAAGGTGAGTCCAGGACAGCCAAGGCTACACAGAGAGACCCTGTCTCGAAAAACCAAAAAAAAAAAAAAAAAAAAAAAAAAAAAAAAAGAAAGAAAGAAAAAAGAAAAAGTCAGTTGTCCATTTCCCAAGGGGCATAGACATGGATGATGCACAAGGCAGAATGAGAGGAAGCAACCGCTGAGGTTTTTTGTTGTTGCTGTTGTTTGTTTGTTTTTCGAGACAGTGTTTGTACAGCTCTGGATGTCCTGGAACTCACTCTGTAGACCAGGCTGGCCTCAAGCTCAGAAATACACCTGCCTTTGCCTCCTGAGTGATGGGATTAAAGGTGTGCGCCGCCACCCCCGCTGCTGGGGTTCTTTTAGTGGCTGGGATAATCAATAGGGTTGTCACTTACCAAATTCAAAGTCACTGGGCTAAAGTACATAAAATGGGGGTGGGGAGGCAAGGAGACACTACTGGCCTTCTGTCAGTCTGCAAGTCAGTCTGCAAGCCATGGAGGAGTTGCTAGAAATCCTCACCCCAGGCATTAGAAGCCACCAGCTACGCCTCACAGGGGTTTGTCAAGAAAGGCATGCAGGAGGGCAGAGCATGGAATGAATGGGTGCTTCTGGCTCCTTTACTCTGACTCACTGAAACAAACCCCTCCCTTGCCTCTCGGGGGCCCCTTTCCTCCACTTTCAGCTCCACAGTTCTGAAATGACTTCCTCCCACATGGCTTTTAAAAATCCATCTTGTAAAGGAATGGTAAGGTGCCTGGCTGTTCACGGTCTCCCATGTCACCCTGGGAAAAGGAAGAAGGAGGCAGTCCTGCAGAGCAGGACATTTTAGATGCTGGACAAAGAACGGAGGAAGTCAGTGCTGTTTTTCTAGCACTTCTCAAGCCATACTGTGATTTAAAATCAATCCTATCCGTCTCCCTCCTCCTCTCCACGCATCTTCCCTTCTGCATTGCTATTCTCCTCC
This sequence comes from Acomys russatus, assembly GCF_903995435.1. NCBI lineage: Eukaryota > Metazoa > Chordata > Mammalia > Rodentia > Muridae > Acomys > Acomys russatus. The sequence goes on along the minus strand of NC_067140.1, from coordinate 38,999,632 downwards.
TTTACACAGTAAAAGGCTGGATGTGTTTTCTGTCTTGTCCCAGGCACCGTCTTGGCATTTGGAGCCAGAGATGAATTACTACGTGGTGGTCCTGATTTCACAATTTTGAGTTGAAGGGAATGGAGACTAGCAGGTAACCCGATGATTGTGTCAGGCTAAGGGAGATAGTGAAAGGACAGAGTACAGTGTGGGGCAGCCTGAGATGGAAGGGGGAATGTGGGCAATGCTTTTCCAGTTCTGAGAGTAAGAGTGTAATGCGTGCGTGCGTGCGTGCATGCGTGTGTGTGTGTGTGTGTGTGTGTGTGCGTGCGTGCGTGTGTGTGTGTGTGTGTGTGTGTGTGTGTGCGCGTGTGTGTAAAAAGGCATGCTATGAGAGTTTTTCTGAAGTCTAAAGGAATCTATTGTCCTGCTGGAAGGTAAAGACTTTTTGAGTGTGTTCACGAGAAACTCAGAGGTCAACCTTGGGTGTCGTTCCTTAGGCACTGCCCATCATATATTTGGGGGCAGGATCGCCCTTGTCCTTGGACTCTATTTTTAAGCTAGACTGGGTGGCCAGCAAGTCCCAGGGATGCTCCTGCCTTTGCCTCCTCAGTACTGAGAACACATGTAAGGGGGAACCACCAAACCTGTATTTTTCACACAGGTTCTGGGGAATTGAACTCAGTACCTTGTCCTCACATGGCAAGGACTTTACCAACTATCTATTTAGCCCAAATAAAGGAGTATTTTTAAGGTGAGCTGATTAAGAGAACAAAGTGCTCTACGCTCAAGAGATTACAAAATGTACCCAGGGTCCTGTGAGTGGTATCATGCCATTGCCAGCACCACCCACCTGGACAGTGCTGCCTTTCTCAAAGACCAGACAGCTCGAGTGACAAAGCTAATCAGGGAGAGGAGAAAGAGTGCATGGAATGCAACTGTGGTGTGTCTGGCCATTTCTCTCAAAGTGCCAGGAAACAGAAAAAATTAAAAAACTTTGTGGACCAAGACCAGTTTCTTGTAGGTACCTTAACGTATATTTCTGCTCTGGATCATGTAGCTGATATACGGTACACACCTCACATGCAAGGATTCACACCAGGGCCCCAGGCTCTGGGGCTGGACTCCCTGACTCAGGCTGGGTTTGCAGATATTCAATTCAATACTGCTTCCTGCCCTTGCTGGGGTCAAAGCTCTCTACTGTTTCCTTTGAACTTTGGCCCCTGCTGCCAACACATGACCGACTCTAGTCTTTTCTCTCTTCCTTTTTCCTGGGCCTTCTGTTGGAGTTTTGAAAGAGCAAGACTTGGATGTGAGGGAAGACGTCTCCTGTAAAGGAGGGAAGGAGCTCAGCTCCTACATCAGCAGCAACGTCACCTCTGTCACGTGCACCGGATGGAGGGAGTTGGTCCCCTCACAGCCAGCCTTTTTTCACCCTCCAGACCCTGGCTGATAGTAAAATCTTGCACTAGCTATACCAAAGAAAACCAGCCTCATGTAAACCAAAACCAAAACCATCCAATGGGCTATAAACGTGCAGAAGGACCAGTAGGATCTCATCTGGCCAGGACTCTACACTGAACTTGTGGCTTGGCTTGTGAATTTCTAGTAACACGTATGTCTCTGCTTTCCTTTTGGAGACCGTGCTCACTATTGGTCTCTGGAGGTTATTTAATTTACATTAACGTTATTTTATTTTGGTCTTTTGAGACAAGGTTTCTCTGTGTAACCTTGGTTGGCCTGGACTCCATTTGTAGACCAGGCTGGCCTCGAACTCACAGCAACCCACCTGCCTCAGCCTCCTGAGTGCTGGAATTAAAGGCATGTGCCACCATGCCTGGCTGGTTATTTAATTTAATTTAATTTTAGTTAGTTAGTTAGTTAGTCTGTTTGTTTCGAGACAGGGTCTCTCTGTGTTAGCCTTGGCTGTCCTGGACTTGCCTTGTAGATCAGGCTGGCCTCGAATTCACAGCAACCCACCTGCCTCTGCCTCCTGAGTGTTGGGATTAAAGGCAAATGCCATCACGCCCATCTTATTTAATTTTAAATAAAGCATCTGCATGTTCTTTTTGGTGGTGTTCCACAGGTTAGAGGGGCAGAATTCTTAGGTTTTTAGTCTCAAAGAGACTTAACTCTCTGTACCTCTGTACCTCAGTTTACTCATTATGAAGAAAGAATAGGAATAGAAATAGCAAAAGTCTCAACTTTGCCTCATGATGCCAAAAGAGCCAAATGAGTGGATATTTGTGATGTGCTTAAAACTCCACATAGCACACGCATTAGTAGGTTAACACAGGTTATACTATAACTGATTTATGTTTAACCTTCCAAGTATAAGTGCTATCTGCCTATGTTCTTTGTGTGTGTGTGTGCATGTTTGTGTGTCAGCATGCATGCACACATGTGCACATGCACATGATGTGAGAGTTCAGTGCTGGGTATCTTCATCAACTTCTCTCTACTTGATTTCTTTTAATTTATTTATGTTTGTGTTTGTAGTATATATATGTGTCCATGTGGGCTATACACACGTGCATGCATACAAGTATATATGTGTGTAGAGGCCAAAGAAAGATACTAGTTGTTTTCTCAATTGCTTATCCACCATACATAAATAAATATATATTTTTTTCTTTTCTTTCTTTCTTTCTTTCTTTCTTTCTTTTTTTGAGACAGCCTCTCACTCAAACTAGAGCTTGCCAGCGTGGCTAAACGGGTGGTCCACTGAGCCCCAGGGCTCTGCATGTCCTTCCTTCTCCAATGCTGGCGTTAAAGTCAGATACCTTAGCACTTGGCTTTTTATGTGAGTGATAGGTACTTGAACTCACACCCTCATGCTTGCATGGCAAGCACTTTACCAACTGAGTCATCTCTCCAGCCCATTGCCTCTGTTCTTTGCTTCTCTTGAGATCTCTGAGGTTTGAGGTTAAATTGCATCATTTCAAATCCTGACTCCTCCATTGAATTAGAGGTTAAAGCAGTTATTTTCCTGTGATACTCAGTTTCCCGGCCTATAAAGATATAATTGTATTTGTTTCTAGGGATAGCTGTGGAAAATGAACTCTGAGAAGTTCTTAAAGTGTGACACTCAGTATGTGCTCAATAAGTTTTAGCTATTGTCATCATCAAGCATGAAGAAAAGGGAGGTGCCGTACACACACACACACACACACACACACACACACACACACACACACACACCAATTTGAATGATGCAAGCTACAATCTGGGTTTTGTTTGTTTTTTGGTTTGGTTTGGTTTTTCGAGACAGGGTTTCTCTGTGTAGCCTTGACTGTCCTAGACTCAGACCAGGCTGGTCTCAAACTCACAGAGATCCACCTGCCTCTGCCTTCCAAGTGCTGGGGTTAAAGGCATGCACCACCATGCCCTGATTTCAATCTGGGCTTTTTGAAAGAGAGGTTCATGTAGTCCAAGCTGGCCTCTGACTCAGTGTGAAGCCCAGAACAAACTTGAACTTCTGGTCCTGTGGCCATGCTTGGTACAAGCTTAAATCTTACCAGGCTTAATGCACTGAGCAGGTTTGACTGGCAAAGAGCCTGTGCTTGGTACCACAAGTCCTGGCAGCTTGTTGAGGTGCTAAAGAGCTTAGCTGGTCTGTGTTGAAGGCCTGATGCTTCTTAGAGCTAGAGGTGTGATGCTGGGCAAGCTGATGTGTATAAACTATGGTCAACTTCCTTCTCTCTCCTTTCCTTTCCTCCTAATTCTTTTTTAATGATCACTCATTGGACAGTTTTGTGTTATATGTGTAGCAAAGGCCTCGAGGATTCAACAGTTACTGACTGTGGAGGCACAGAGTGGGGGTGGAGTGGGGTGGGGTAGGATGCTGAGCCAGGGCTGGCATCTAGTGTGCATTCAGATGTGCTGAGATCACACGACAGTAGGTCTTAGGCTTTCCCAGAAAGAAGCTGGCTGGTTCTTAGATGGAGGCGCCTAAGCAGGACAAGGGGGAAGACTGTTCAAGGTTACTCATTCTGCTGCTGCAGTGGAAAGTGAAGCAGGACTGTTTTTTTCCCTCTGTAAATTTCTGATACTATCAGCAGACTAGTCATCCAAGAAATTAAAACTCAGAAAGCAGGGGCTACCAAGTAGACTCAATTAAGATCTCTCCTTGATCTTGTACCGTCCTCAGCCCTTCACAAAGCACATTTGACTGACGGGATTCTTTTGTCTTGGACAACACTTCCCTAGATGCTGTCTGCAGAAGACGCTGCTAAGAGCATTTCATGCACAGAAATTAAACTGTTGAATGCTCCTTTTCTGAAGACTACCTCCAAGGTCTTAATATACTAACACATACTGTATGCAGAATCTCTCTCGCCCTCCTTCTTTCTCTCTCCCTCTCCTTCTTCCTCCCCTTCCCTTTCCCCCAGTTCTCTTATAATCTAGCCTGATCTACAACTTTCCATATATTTGAGGATGAGATTCTCCTCCCTCCACCTTCCTGGCTTGGTGTACAAGTGTACACCACCACACTGGGTTTATTAGTGCTGGGGATTAAACCCAGGTGTCACATATGCTATACAAGCACTGAACCAACTGAGTTATATCACCAGCTGTATTCAGGATTTCTCAGAATTATTTAGCATCTCATTCGAGTAGTAGTGGCAAAAATCTTTTGTTGTTTGTTGTTGTTGTTGTTTGGTTGTTGGTTTTTTGAGACAAGGTTTCTCTTGGCTATCCTAGACTCGCTTTGTAGACCAGGCTGGCCTCGACCTGGCAAAATTTTGCACTATTACCCTTTCTCAGAAATAGACATCTAGGGGATCTCTCTAGACTTCTTTAGTGAAAGGCTGTGAAACACCACGTTTTTGGTGGCCCTAGTGCAATCCCTAGGAGGAGATGTTGAGTGAGGATCTGGCCTATGTTCCTGCTGGGACAGAAGAACTAGCCCACCCCACCCCCATGCTGAGAATAAACAGAGAACCTTTTGTGCAGTGGTTATGTGCACTCTGGCCAGCCTGGCTCGCTTTGATTGGGCTGGACACGATAGCCCAGGCAGATGCAGTTGGTTGTTGGGGACAACAACAGCTTTGCTTTGGTAGCTTTCATTTTCAGTTCCTCACAGTTCCCCTCATTCCCCACATCAGTCAGAATGGATGTATGAGAGGGGCACACTTCTTTTTCCCAAACAATTCTACAACTGCTTCTTCTGAAGTTGCAAGATAAAGATGACTGAAATTGGGAAAGACCGAGTAACGGTGGATAAAGTAATGTGGTTTGTGACTATTTATGTCTCCAATAGTCTGTTCAATGTTGTAAAAGGGCTCAACCATTTTTTTTAAAAGCTCAAGGTAGTATTCTGTTGAATGGGGGTAATAAGAGCAGCCATTTCACAGCTTGTCCAAGGAGTGAGAACACTTCTCTTACTAGCAGTGGCCATGTGTTGCATGTATGTGATTAATAGCAAATATACATGTTATATATAGGTTTCTTATTTCTGTGTGTGTGGCAAATGGGATGAAGGAGATAGGGGAGGGAGGAGTGAGGAGCGAAGGGACAAAAGGAGGGAGAGAGACATATACAGTGTATATTACACACAGTATAAAATGAATTCTAGCTGGTGTGGTAGCGCATGCCTTTAATCCCAGCACTCGAGAGGCAGAGGCAGGCGGATCGCTGTGAGTTCAAGGCCAACCTGGTCTACAAAGCAAGTCCAGGATTGCCAAGGCTACACAGAGAGACCCTGTCTCGAAAAACCAACCCCCCCAAAGGAATTCTGTTTTTTTCCTTAGGGAAATATTAGACCAAATAAAAAATTTCACATATTTCCTATTAATAACATCTTTTATCTAAAGAGATAATTTATCAGCCAGGCATGGTAGCACATGCCTTTAATCCAAGTACTCAGGAGGCAGATGGTCTACAAAGTGAGTTCCAGGACAGTCAGGGCTACACAGAGAAACTCTGTTTCAAACCAAAAACAAAACTAAAGACAAAACCAACCAACCAACCAAAAAGCGATAAATTCTCAATGAAATTCTGGGCAGAGTCCTAAAAGAATCTGTATTACAGGCTCGATGTTCATTAATGTAGTTTATATGACAATCTCTGGAGAGCTTGAATTCACACCATACATGAACTTTGTATCAGATGAGTGTGTGTGTGTGTGTGTGTGTGTGTGTGTGTGTGTGTGTGTGTGTGCGCGCGCAGTCTCTCCCTGCTGGTGTGAATAATAATCTCACTTGTCTCTGCCTCTACAGTGCTGAAACTGCAGAAAGGCCACCACACCCATGTGGCTTTTATGTGGGTTTAGGGGATCCACAGCAAGTGTTTTATCTACTGAGCCATCTCCCCAATCTTCTTAAGGGAGTTTTGATCAGGCTGACTAACCTAGGTGACATCTTCTGGCCAGATTTCTACCCTGGTGGCCACAGAACTTTCTTTTTCTCTCTTTGCTTTCTTTCTCCTTTATGCTCTTCTTCTGCACAAAACAGAAATGGACAAACACTAACATGCTTTTGTTGGTCCCATCGCTTTTGTATGTAATTGATGCTCAGATCAGTATCTTATGCCATTATTCATGTTATGGCTGCATGAGTATTGGAAGTGGGGAAGATGTGGATGTCATGATTTACTTTTGAAGATGACGACTTTGTCTACCTTTTTTGAGACAAGGTCTCATTATGTAGCTCCTGTTAGCCTGCAACTCACTATGTAGACCAGGCTGGCCTCAAAGCCACAGAGATCTACCTGTCTCTGCCTCCCAAGTGCTGAGATGAAGGCACACACCACCATACCCAGCCTATATATTTTCTTGACTGACTTATTAAAGTCTCCCTAAACTTCATTATTATTCAGGATTGCAGCACACATCAAACTGTGGGGGGGGGGGGGAAAGCTAGAATAAACTAAGAGTATAGTACAGTGTTAGACTGTATCATGAGGGAACTGGGATTACTTATCAAGGAAAACAAACACAGACAATACACACAAAAAAATTTTCTTTCTTTTCTTTTTCTTTTTCTTTCTTTTTCCTTTTTGAGACAGGGTTTCTCTGTGTATCCTTGGCTGTCTTTGAACTCACAGAGATCCACCTGCCTCTGTCTCCCTGAGTGCTGGAATTACAGGTGTGCGCCCCTCGCCTAGCACAACTTTTTTTTTTTTTTTTGAGCCAAGAATGTAGCACAGTTGGCAGAATGCTTGCCTATCAGGCACAAAGCCCTAGGTTGGATGATCCCTGGCATGCCTAAAACTGAAAATATCTATAAAGCCAGCACTTAGGAGGGGGAGGCAGGAAGATGAGGAGGAGTTCAGGGTCATCCTTGGCTACATAGTGAGTTGGAGATTCTGTCTCAAAGTTCTTTCTTTACTTTGACTGTCAGAGTGAAGCACTGCCTTTGTTCTAATTCTGTGTGTCAAGCACCATCGCCAACATTTCGTGTCTGATAAGCTTCATTTGGGCATCACTAAAACCCCGGGGAAAGCTATTAGCTACAACCGAGGCCCCAGTGGAGTTAGAATACTATAATTCTAGCTGGGAAGATGGGATGTGCTGGTTAGAGTGGGAGAGAGAGTCCACAGGAAGCAACAAGGTCAAGGCTGACCGTGAGAGTAACAGTGGCTGTAGAGCAGAGGGCAAGCTCATTGGAAGACAAAGATCTGATCTGCCACGATTTCACAAAGATCCTTTCTATGGATATTAAAATTATCAAGAAGTGTGACATGAGCCATTGCTAGGACAGTGACCATGAACCAGGAGGGAAAGCTTGGAGGAAGGATCGGGATGAATCCAGCGTCAACAGTGAGCACAGAAAGAAGAGGCTATGAGTAGAATGGCCTGACGATATCTGAGGTCACGCTCATCCTAAGGGAGAGGCTGTGGTCTGGCAGGAATGTGAATAAAAGTCTTTCACACTTCCAGCCCAGCAGTTCAAGGAATACGGGGGAACAACCGATACCTTCTGGAGGATTTGTGAGGAAATGAGGAAGGGCCACCATTCCAGTCAGGACTGTCATTCTCCAGATGTTGCAAGTCCCTGGGTCCCCAGGACTCTGTCAGAGACCCATGAGCACAACACTATTTCCACACAAGTCCTAGGGTTTTATTATTTACCTCCTTCATTGCAGGTTTTTCCTAAGTGTGCTGCTATTCTGAAGGCAGCCTGTCTGTGTCAATGCATGCAAGGCTGCATGCAAAGCAGGTGGTAGCGGCACACACATTTAATCCCAGCACTTGGGAGGCAGAGGCAGGCAGATCTCCGAATTCAAGGCCAGCCTAGTCTACAGAGTGAGTTCCAGGACAGCCAAGGCTACACAGAGAAACCCTGTCTGGAAAAACCAGGGGGTGGGGGGAAAGTTGAATTCAGAAATAGCAGAATCCAACTGTCCTCTATTAAGATGGATAGAAAAGAGTCTCATAGAAATGCAACAGTTTTCTTCCTTCCCAGTATTTTACCAATCTGAACAATAAAATACACAGTGATTTTATTATTGGAAACTTGACTGTATTCATTTTAACATTTACTTTAGAATACAGGAAGTATGGCCAGATATTAGACAACTAAAAGCTTTTCGAGATCCTGAATCACTTTAAAAAATGATTACAAGCCTCCTGAGATCAAGCTATGGAGTGCTTCTAAGTGTGGGTGTAAAGGCTGAGAAGAAGCTGGCGTTCCCAGGATTTTGCTGGTGATAAACCACTGGACCCAGAGAACAGGGCAAAAGGCTCGTGAGAAGAGGGAGGGGCTGGGAATGGATCAGAAAAGGGAGAGAAGCAATAAGCTGGTGATGTCATTCGGGAGATCAAGAGACTATAATTTGGCCTTATTGCTTGTGCTGATTGGAGGAGAAAGCAAGGTCATAAGGGTTAGAGTGGTCAGGAGGCTGTGATGGTTGCCAGGAGACAAGAAACAGGTGACACAGAGCACTCGCTTCCATGGGGGCAGGTGGAAGCAATCCAGGAGAGGCCAAACATTTCAAACTATGTGTGGATTCCAGTTTCTGTTTTTGATGTTGGCTTTGTTTGTGACAAGACTATGTAGCACAGGCTGGCCTGGAACTTAAAATCCTGCTATTGCTGTTTGCCTTGTACTGGGTTAAGAGCATATAGCACCAGACCTAACAATTGAAGTTTTTTAAAAATTGCATTTATTTATTTATTCAGTCTGTCTGTCTTTCTGTTTCTCTCTCTCTCTCTGCCTCTGTGTCTCTGTCTCTGTCTCTGTCTCTCTCTCTCTCTCTCTCTCTCTCTCTCTCTCTCTCTCTCTCTCTCTCTCTCTCTCTCTCTCTCTCTCTCTCTCTCTCTCTCTCTCTCTCTCTCTCTCTCTGTGTCCCACAGGAAACACCCACGCATGTGGAGGTCAGAGAATAATTTTCAGGTGTTTCTCTTTGCCTATACTGTGTGGGTCTCAGGGATCCAACTCAGGTCATCAGGCTTGGAGGCAAGGAAGGGCCTTAAACCACTGAGACATATCACCAGCTCCAAAGGCAGAGCTTTAGTTGCAGAAGACAACCTTGCATGCCTGTCTCACCTTCTACCTTGTTTGAGACCAGGGCTGCTGCTGCTTCTTCATTGCTGAAGTCAAGCCAGGCTAGCTGGTCTGACAGCTGGGGACTCTCCCGTCTTTACGTTTTGTCTACGTGCAGCGCTGTCATTACAGATGCTAGTGCTTGGCCCCCAGACAAGGGGAAGCATTTTAATCCATTGAGCTTAGCTTGCATTATTGTTGTTATTATTATTATTACTACTGTTATTATTATTGTTGTTGTTGTTATTATTATTATATTTGCTTATTTTATTTTGTGTGTATGATTGTTTTGCCTGAACGGATGTTTGTGTACTACATTCGGGCCTGGTGCCTACAGAGGTCAGAAGAGGGTGTTGATTATGTGACCCTTGAGCTCCTGATTGCTGTGAGCCACCATGTGAGTGGTGGGCACTGAACCCAACTGGGTCCTCAACAAGAACAACAAAAGCTGAACTATTTCTCCAGAATGGCTAGCTTGCGTCCTTAAAATGTATTCTGGTTGTCACTGGGCAGTGGTGGTGCACGCCTTTAATCCCAGCACTCTGGAGGCAGAGGCAGGTGGATCTCTGAGTTCCGGGCCAGCCTAGTCTACTGAAAAACAAAGCATTCTCAATGAGCACTTGCCTTTCCTCATGTCCCTAGCACACCAGATACTCTTGCATCACTAATGCTATAATGGACCACAGGTCAGCAGTGCGCACTCCCTAAACATCTCCGTATCTTTCTTCCGTCATTTACCATAGCCACGTCCTAAAGAGACTGCAGCTGATCGATCACCTCTGCTCTTTTTCTAGTTCATTCTGTCACCTGGTGAGATCTTTCTGGGAACTGAACTCAGTCCTGTAGAAGTGCAGTAGACGCCCTTACCTGCTGGGTGCATATCTCTAGCTAATGAGAACTCACTTAAAATAAAGTATTGCAGCTGGATGTGGTGGCATACACCTTTAAACCCAGCTGTGACTCATACTTTTAACCCCAGCGCTCTGGAGGCAGAGGCAGGTAGATCTCTGTGAGTTCGAGGCCAACCTGGTCTAGAGAGTGAGTTCTAGGAAACCCAGGACTATACAGAGAAACTCTGTCTTAAAAAAAAAAAACAAAAACTGTGTTGCAATACTTCCTAATTGTCCTTAGAAGATTGTTGGAATCGCAGTGCTAAACCATGGCATGTGGCAGCATCTTCTTCCAGGTGTGTAACATTTTCTTCTGAGATTGAAAGATTGCACCCTGCAGGGAAGCTCCTTAAGCAGGAAGGCAAACAGCTCAAAATAGCTTCAGGAAGTTCCTAAACCTTACCAGATTCACTAGGCCCCTCCCTGCCAGAGTTAGCAATAAAAGCTGAGAGTCCCTCTCAGAAAAGTGCACCTAAGCTGCAAAGAAGACTCTTAGATAAGACAGGCTGCAAAGAAGACTTTAAAAGGAGAAAAGCTAGCTGGGTATGGTGGCAAATGCCTTTAATCCCAGCACTCGGGAGGCAGAGACAGGTGGATCACTGTGAGTTCGAGGCCAGCTTGGTCTGCAAAGGGAATCCAGAACAGCCAAGACTACACAGAGAAACCCTGTGTCGAAAAACCAAAACTACTAACCAACCAACCAACCAACCAACCAAACAAACAAACAAACAAAAAAAAAAAAAAAAAAAAAAAAAAAGGAGAAAAGCTGCAAAGGAGATTCTGAGACCAGACTGGCTGCCTGGAAGAGGTTTATACCAGAGTCACTTGGAAGGGACACTCTCCAACCTGTTCAACTGCCTGCAAGCTGTGCCGTATACTCCAGGTTCCTACCTTTGTGAGCTGTCACCCATGCTAAGATGGGCCTTGGTGATGTGCTTTCTGTGAGTCATTTCTTCTTCTAAAGTAACCATTCTTCCTGTAGGTAACCCCAGTAAAACTCAGGGTTCACCCAGCTGGACTTTGATGGTATTCATACTTTGGTTTGTCATGAGCTCCCTCTCTGGGTAAGTAGACATGTACATTGTGTCTCTTCAGGAACAGTTCTGTCAGACGACACATGGGAAGAAGTAGCCTGCTGTGGAGCCATACCTGTGTCAGTCACCATTGTGTCACTATAGCATACACCCAAGACAATCTGTTTATAATAATGCATTTACTTTGACTCCTGGTTTAATTGGTTGGCCTCATTGTGTGAACAGAAAAAGGAGGAACTGGGGTTCCCCTCAGGGGCACATTCTCAGCGATACATCACCTCTCCATTCTCCTAATAGCACCACATGGGGGATTTAGATTTTTCCAGTTAGTCCTTTGTGGGACACTCAAGGCCCGAAATGCAGTACTACTGATCACGAAACTTTCCCATGACTTCCAATGGTGACTGGATGGCCACCAGGTCCTATCTCATGTGACCTTGATTTTTTTTTGTGACCTTGATTTTGTTCCAGAATTCATTCTTTCTCTTCTTCATTTGTTATGTTTCAAGTATGTGGATGTTCTTGTCTGTTCCTCAACTTCCCAAGCTTCTTCCTGACCCTGGGCCTCTTGTGTTCCCAGGAGTGTTTCTCATCACACTTGCCTCACTCCAATCTTCTCTGAGAGATAATCCTCAATGACTGTAAACAAAGCCCTTCTCTCTTTCCTTGGCATTAGTGTCCTCTTCTCCTCTCCACAGAATTCACCAGTATCGAAGTGTGTTATGGTCTGACTGTGTAGTATCTCCAAAATTTCATGTATTTGCACATTTGATGCCCAACTGATGGCACTATCTTGCGAGGTTGCAGAACTATTGAGGAGGGAAACATGGCTGGTGAGTGCAGTAGGTATAGATGAGACTTTGAGGATTTAGCCCAGGTCTGCCTCTAGTGGATCTCTCTGCCTCCTGATCAACTAATGTGTGAGAGGCCTCTGCCACATGCTTCTGCTGCTCTAGGTGGCATGCCTTTCCTGCTATGAAGGACTGGTATCCCTGAAACTGTAAGCCAAAATAAATCCTTTCTCCCTCACATTGTTTCTGTCAGGTTTCTTTTGTTGTATTTTTTTTTCAAGACAGGGTTTCTCTGTATCCTTGGCTGTCCTGGACTCACTTTGTAGGCCAGGCTGGCTTCAAACTCACAATGATCCACCTGCCTCTGCCTCCGGAGTGCTGGGATTAAAGATGTGCGCCATCACACTCTGCTCTGTCAGGTTTCTATCACAACAAAGAGAAAAGTTAACTAATAGAAAAGGGGACTCCCTTCATGAATGTTGCTTTTCTCTTGCTCCTTGAAGGTAGGAGCCATGCCTCTTGTTCATTTTTGCACCTCTAGTACTTAATACAAATCAATGATGGCACAATGTGTTGGCCAACCAGCAGAGTTGGGATTATGCAAAGGAAATAATTGAATCTGTATCCAAGGGACTGTTCATGTAGGATCTCCAACTTGATTTCCATCAAGGTATTCTCAGATTTAATTAATTACCAGCTGCCTTAGATGGGAATGTGGGCACTCCTCAATACCAAAAGAAAGAAAGAAAAGTAAAACCCAATGTATTGGAAATGTTCTGTTGCTATTAAGAAAAAGGTGGAAGAGAATTTTTGTTGTTTGTTTTTATCATTTGCTCCTCTGCTCCTCTACTAAACACACTTCAAGGTCCTGGGTTTTCTGGTAGATGTTGGCAGGAGGGAGCTCCTGGGCACTAAACCTTCTGTGCCAAAGGTCGCTGATTTTATGCCTTGCAATTAGGTCAGATGCTGAGCACAGTTCTCAAATGGTCCTGTTTTTATGGCTGGTGAGTGCTGAGGGTGCCCAAGTGCTTACCTGAGTTCTACATCCGGGTTGGTACCCATCATGAATAACCACATTAACTTATTTTATGACTGGAGCTTTGAGGACTGAGAACTGTATTCCAGTGTGCACATGGCTCAGAGGTCTACCTGTGTTCTCATAACTTATGTGCCAAAGGAGCTTGGATTGTTAAGACTCTCCTCCCCCCACATACATAGGGAATGGAAAGAGGCTGGGGAGACTAGTCCATAAAGCACTTGTTTCCGGGATCAGAAGTGCTTGTAAAATCTGGATTTGGGCACCTATGTCTAATGACAGTACTGTGACGGCAGAGACAGGAAAGATCTATTTCTAAGCTCACTGCCCAGCCACCCCAGCTGAAGGGCTGAGCTCCAGGCTCAGTGGGTGTGGTGGTTTGAATAAAAATGGCCCTCACAGGCCCATAGAGAGTGGCACTATTAGAAGGTGTGAGCTTGTTGGAGCAGGCGTGGTCTTGTTGGAGGAAGTATATGGCATTTCTCTTCCTGCTGCCTTCAAATCAAGATGCTGGGCTCTCAGCTCCTTCTCCAGCACCATGTCTGCCTGCGTGCTGCAATGCTTCCTGTTGTGACAATAATGGGCTAAACCTCTGACCAGTAAGCCAGGCCCAGTTAACTGTTTTCCTTTATGAGAGTTGCCATGGTTGCCTGGCATGGTGGCGCACGCCTTTAAACCCAGCACTCGGAAGGCAGAGGCAGGCGGATTGCTGTGAGTTCGAGGCCAGCCTGGTCTACAAAGTGAGTCCAGGACAGCCAAGGCTATACAGAGAAACCCTGTCTCAAAAAAAAAAAAAAAAAAAAAAAAAAAAAGAGTTGCCATGGTCATGGTGTCTCCTGACAGCATTAAATCCCTAACTAAGACAATGAGAGACTCCATCTTAAAAAATAAGGTGGAGAGCGATTGAAGAAGACATCATGAGCCTGGTGTAGTGGCACATACCTTTAATCAGCACTTGGGAGGCAGAGGCAGGGAGATCTGTGGATTCAAGGCCAGCCAGCTCTACAGATTGAGTTCCAGGACAGCCAGGGCTACACAGAGAAACCTAACTCAAAAAAAGAAAAAAAAAAATGTTGTTTCAGCGGTGGAGCATGCCTGTAATCCCAGTGCTCAGAGAGGCAGAGGCAGGCAGATCTCTGTGAGTTTGGGGCCAGCCTGGTCTACAAAGCGAGTCCAAGACAGCTGAGGATACACAGAAGCCCTGTCTTAAAAAGAAGAAGAAGAAGAAGAAGAAGAAGAAGAAGGAGAAGGAGAAGGAGAAGGAGAAGGAGAAGGAGAAGGAGAAGGAGAAGGAGAAGGAGAAGGAGAAGGAGAAGGAGAAGGAGAAGAAGAAAAAGACATCCAACATTAGCCTCTGGCCTCCACCCAGATGCACACACATGTGAATGATTACTTCCCCAAAAGGCATACACACAAACTCACACAGAAAGGAGATGAGATGAGGCTTGGAGGGATGTTATACCTTCCTCTCAGGAATTACCTGCCTGGTGTGGTATGAGACATCAAGGACACTGAGGAACGGAAGGTGGTGGTGTGAACTGGAGAGTGGACCTATATCACCTAAGACACTGGGTCACCCTTGTGGGATACCAAGTCCATAAGGCGCTGAGTAGTTTAATTCTGTCAGCTGGAGTGGTCCCTGTTATGAATCAGAGATGGAAGTAGTTAATGGAACCAGAGGATGTCCTGCATTGACTTTGCAGAAGACCTGCTCTATTCTTTCATGCTGTGGACAGTGTTGGACTGCTCACCTGACTGTGGTCTGATTAGGGCTCTTCTGTGGTGGAAATGAATCCTAGGCTTGGGTGGGCAAGCTTGCCAGGAAAAGCAGAACAGTAGGCCTCTGGAACCAAGGTAGTTTGTGTGCCTAGGGACCCGCCTCAGCAAAGGCCTTTGCTTTGCCCCATTCTCCATACCCCCTTTTTTCTGTCTCTGTCCACTGTGGCTGCTTTTACCTTAGTAGTACTCAATTGATGTCACCCAAAGTCAAGTTTTGTTTGAAAACAATGGATTCTCTTGCTAGGGGAAAAAATGTTTGAAACCCATGATGCTCTGGTGCATAATGTCTGCTTGCTCTCACCCCTTCTAGCACAGACAGGCTAAAAGGTGTAATGAGAGTGATGGGGAAATTGATGAAGCAGGACAGGAACAGAGAGAAGCCAGGAGTGGCTGGGATGGTGGCAAACTGGAAACTGTGTGTCCTCTCCAAATAGGGAGAAAAGCGTTGCAGAGCTGGTCACACGGTCTTGTGTGCCTACAGTATGGCTCCCACGTCTTTCATGGCAGGGTGAGAATCTCTGTTTTCTTTGTTTTTGTTTGTGTGTGTGTTTGTTTTTGTTTTTGTTAGTTTCTATGAGTAACCAGCTTTATTATTAATCTCCCATTGACAGGCATAAAAACCCAACATCCCCCCATCCCCCAACATGTTGAAAAGCATTTAACAAAAGCAGAGCCAACACTAGGGAGTCTGGGATCCTGTGACCTGTCATCTCTGCTTTAGTAGCCAGAAGTGAGTTTGAGCCTCTCCAAGGCATCCAAAGCTTCAGGGAGCCCTGGGGTCATCGTTTTGGGAGGACTGCCAGTTGAGTTCCATCTTTCTGAATTGGAGAAACAAGAGGGTTAATCTAGTGTGTCTATTCTCTTCAGGAAAATGCCTCATCTTCGGTTTGTTGTCCTTGCAAAACTGCCTGAACTTTAACATGTCCCTTCCACAGTGGAACCCAACCTTAATTTGTTTTTTTTTTCTCTCAGTTTCAATCTGTCGGCCAGCTCCTTCACAGTCTTCTCATGATGGCTGGGGTCCACCTCAAGGTGTTTCATTAGGGCCTGGTACTGTGTACAGGTTAAGCCAGAGTGTTCATCCCAGCTGGGCAGTCTCCGAGCTGCCTCCATTGGATTTGTCTCCATCAGAGTTACTTGGCTGCAGCTCGCTTGACTCCAGTTCCTCAGTTTCAAGAATCTCTGTTTTCACACGAAGCTTTCTGACTTAAGAAAATGGAACAAGCCGGGTGTGGTGGCGCAGAGGTGGAGGCAGAGGGAGGGGGAATCTCTGTGAATTCAAGGCCAGCCTGGTCTATAAATCGATTCCAGGATCATCAGGGCCAAAGAGAGAAATCCTGTCTCGAAAAACCAAAACAAACAAACAAGAGAAGAAAAAAAAAAAAAAAAAAAAAAAAAAAAGAAAAAAAAGAAAGGAAATGGAACAACATGAAATTCAAACAATATGCACATAACTAGTCCCGTCCCGCTGCAGACAGTCTGCAGCCTCTATAATCTAGAGTTCTGACAAATCATGACCTTCTACCTCCTCCCCCTCCTCCTTCCCCTTCTCATCCTCCTCCCTTCTTCCTTCTCTTTTTCTACTTCTTTCTCTATAGCTAATCCTGAAACTGGAATGTGATTTATCCAGTACATTTTGGGACAGAGTGAGTGTGTCAAAGGACAAATCTATAGCTTGGCCAAATCTAAGTCTAGATCTCACCCTTAGTCCTAAAAGGGCTGCCTACGATTTGTCCTTTCACCTGAAGCCTGGTTTGGGTCAGGTTTCATTTCAGAGAATGGCCATGACAAACTACAGGTATATGTGTGAAAAAGAACTAGCTAGCATTTTCTGCCCCCACAAATCTTTGTTTGTGTGTTTGTTTGTGTTTTGAGACAGGGTTTCTCTGTTCTAGCTCTGTAGATCAGTCTGGTCTCAAGCTTATGGAGATCTGCCTGTCTCTGCCTCCGGAGTGCTGGGATTGCAGTCTTGGCACCATCTCTGCCCAGTTCCTAAGAGATTGGGTGTTTTTGTTTGTTTGATTTTTCAAGACAGGGTTTCTCTGTGTAGTCCTGGCTGTTGGCTGTCCTGGACTCACTTTGTAGTCCAGGTTGGCCTCAAACTCACAGACATCTGCTAGTCTCTGCCTTGCCCAAGTGCTTGGATTACAGGCACGTACCACCTCGCCTGGCTATAAGCGAATATTTAAACATGATCTGTGTTGAATGCTCCCAAACAAGAAGACTCCCATTTCTTGGTAAGAAAAGACAGTGTTTACTGGACAGTTTTTTTTTTTTTTTAATTTGCAAGGTGGCAAGCAAGAGAGAATGGATCAGAGAAGCCCCGATTTACACCAAAATATTGGCTTCTCATTTTAAGAAGATTCTGTTTACAACGCTAAATTGGGTGTGCTGTCCTAGACTGTAATCCCAGCACTCAGGAGGTGGAGGAAGGGGAATTTACAGTTCAAGGTCATCCTGGGCTAAGGGATGTGGACGCCAGCCTGGGAGTTTAGAGCTCTATCTTGACAAGCAAGCAAAGAAACAAACACAAAATCAAATCAGCCAAAGTTAAAACCTTTTGAAAATTTTCTCCCAACATTTGAATACTTTTTCCTTCGCCTTCTTCACCGTCCTTGGGCAGGTCTGTAATTAATTTCACCCCTATTGCACGATGCCCTGTTCTTCATAGGCAGTCCGCATGGAATGTACTTATTCATGGAGTTTATTCCTAAAGCACATACTGTGGACATTCTGTGTGCCTGGTGCTCATCTAGTGACTTGGGCAATATCAATCAGCGAACAAAGGAATGTCTTTTTTTTGTTTTTTTTGTTTTTGTTTTTGTTTTTTTTTTTTTGTTTGTTTTTTTTGTTTTTGAGACAGGGTTTCTCTGTGTAGCCTTGGCTGTCCTGGACTTGCTTTGTAGACCAGGCTGGCCTTGAACTCACAGCGATCCGCCCGCCTCTGCCTCCCGAGTGCTGGGATTAAAGGCATGTGCCACCACTGCCCGGTTAGGAATGGGTTTTAAGATGGCTCTATATGTAGGTAGGTGGGAGGGGGAGAGATTACATTTAGGAAAATTAATTTATATAACATGTAATAATATTACAAGGTAATGGGTACTAAAGGGATAAATGAGAGTAGTGAAGGGCATTGGGAGGAAGGAATGGATTACAATTTTATTTTGAAACGGAATATTTTTGCAGGCTGACCCAGAACTTCGGATTCTCTGGCTACAGCATTCAAGTGCTGTGTTTACAGGGAGAAGGAATCAAATAGGTCTCCTTGAACAAAGACCTGTAGGGGGGGGAACCCTAGCAATGGAAATGCCTGGGCTCAAGGCTATCCTTTTCTTACTGCAGGGATAACAGTAATAATTGTGTCCTGTGGGTTCCTGTAGAGATTCCGTGTACTTCCTCAGTGTGAATTCCTCTCGTCCTTAGTCATGATCCCAGATCTCTATTGTCTTTACTCCCCTTTCAAGGGAGTAAACTGAGCCTTGGGAACTCTTCAGTAATTGGATAATACCCTGAAGCTAGGAAGGAGGTTGGTATAGCCTGCCTTGTCGCTCTTTGGCTTTCTCTTTGTCCTCCCACCACCACCACCCCCTTCCTCCTCTTCCTCCTCTTTCTTTGGAGACAGTGTCTATATAGCCTTGGCTGCCCTGGAACTCCATATGTAGATCAAACTGATGTTGAACTTGCAGAGATCCACTTCCCCCAGTGCTGCTCTTAGAAGCCTGTGCCACTGTGTTGGCTAGGCCAGCTTTCACTTCTTGCTCACTGCCCAGCTCCCCCAGGCTTTCTGCCTCCTGCACTGGGCTGGGCACCCTCCCCAACTTATAGAAGAGACCCTTCAGGTGAGACTCAAGGGCCTTCTGTAATCGTGGGGACTTCTCTAAGATCCCTGGACAAGGGAGGGCCTCACCTCCTCCCACGCCTTAACACAAACGTGTCATAGCGTTATAGTAGCCAAAGCAAACTCAAATTGTGCTCGGTTTTAACTAAAAAAGGGTGCACACATCTTTTCCTTTATCAAATGTCACTGTGGTTTTAGAAGTTTACGTGTTGATATGAGGTCGGACAGTGCTTTAAAAGAAGTTCCTGCTCAACCACTGGGTAAAAGCATGCAAGCAGGGAGTTCTGCAAACAGCTGCATTTAAAAAAAATTTTTTTTTGTTTGTTTTAAGACTAGGACTCATATAACCCGGGGTGGACTAGAACTCACCAAAGCGCTAGAGTGGCTCTCAACCTCCTTAAGGCTGAGACCCTTTAACACAGTTCCTTATGTTGTAGTGACCTATAACCATAAAGTTATTTCGTTGCTACTTCATGACTGTAATTTTACTACTGTTATGAACTGTAATAACTTGATATGCAGGATGTCTAATGTGCGACTCTCTGAAGGGTCTCGACTGGTTGAGTACTGCTGTGCTAGGATCATGAGCGCTTCACCACCAGATCGGATTCTTAGCACACCAAACAACACATTTCCAAAATAATTTTACATAATTAAATTATTTTTTCTTTTTTAAAAGACATATTTTTTCGAGACAGGGTTTCTCTGTGTAAGAGCTCTGCTGGCCTGGAATCCTCTCTGTAGACCAGGCTGGCCTGGAACTCACAGTGATCCACCTGCCCCTGCCTCCCAAGTGCTGGGATAAAAGACATGAGACACCATGCTCAGCTTGCAGACAGTGTGCTCTTAACCTCTGAGCCATCTCTCCAGCCCTACATTGTTTTTAAATTTTAGAATTGGTTGGTTTTCTGTGGTTTCAATTCTGAAAATCTGTGGTGTTTGTGAAACCGTCGCCTGGAAAGAGCACCCCAGATCTTTAAATTCGTTTTGCAACGCTAAGGAAGAGACACAAACACGTGTGGAATCGGCTTGAGAACCCTGCCTTAAAGCGCATTCGCACTTGAGCTCCCCTAAGCAGCAACAAAAACTCTCTCAGCCTCAAAAATGTTCAGCAGAACTCCGCTCCTTTTTATCTGGTCGCACTAACACCTCTGGCCTCCTGGGGGAGTTTCTTATTGTAGGGTTAGCAGTGGGAGGCCAATCTCATCTTCAGTTAGCAGAAAGGGTAGCGCGGAGATCCCTTGCTTTAAAGCATCTTCCCCTGCTTTTTAGGACCTCGGGCTTGGATTCCATGAAACTGTTGAAGGGGATTTAAGCGCTTGGGTCCACCGCCTCCCCTTGTTGTTGGCTAGGAGGCGTGGGATGGGGTGAAGCGAGGCGGGGGCGTTAGAGAGAAACTAAAGCGATGTGCACCGGACAGGAAAAGTGGGAGGAGGATGGGGAGGAGAGGAGGCGGCCGTAAGTTGAGAGGAGGGAAACAGTCACCAGTCGGACTTTTGAGGCTACGCCTGAGGGAAACCCTAGGCTGGACGCGACCAGGAGGAAGGCAGAGCTGAGAGGACCTAGGGAGGAAGAGCAAAGCGGGAAACATCCAAATCGCTAGTTCTCTCCAGCGAGAAAACTTTTCCTGGAACTCTGGAAACTTTTTCCTGCGCGCGCAGTCTGGGACGGAGGCGAACGGCGGGTGTGTGCGGCTCGGGTGACTCACGCAAGGGACCCCAAGAGGGTGAGTGGGGAAGTCCCTGGAGGGCCCGGAGTCATCGGTTCTGCAACTTAACAGGCTTGGAAAATAACTCGCTTGGTGTAATGTGGGGGCGGGAGTACGGGCATCGGGACAGAGAGACTGAGAGGAGACTCCACGAGGTTAAGGAGCCTCCGCATCGGATGCTATAGGCGGGGAGGTAGACCACCAAGAAGTGGGAGGGGGGGCGGTAGGGGTCAGGCCGTCCTGGGTATAGTGGGTCATGGTGGGCGAGGAAGCGCTGTGAACGGCTTTAGGGGGACCCATAGTGAGCTAGGAGATAGGAAAATAATGCGTCTGTCTCGTCCGCCCACGGCCGGAGGGGCAGACCTATAGAGCTCTGGGTGCTCAGGGGGCTGGCTATTCATCAGAGAGACTGATCCTCTCTGCCATCTCCTTTCCTGAAGGGAGGCATGGGAGCCAAGGCAGTAGAGGGCGGCCACTTGGCCCGATGCGCTGGGCCACTGTAGCCAGCGGACAGCCCGAGGGAGACCTGGCCCTAGTGGCGAGAAGCTCCAGTCGGGTTACTACGGCTCAGCGCCGTGAGCCCACGGTATCCCCTTTCCGCTTCGACTTTCGCGCCCGCGGGGCGTTGGGCCGGGATTTCCTCCGCGGGCCCCGGTGTACGCATTTTGCGTTTTTGCGCGCAGGGGGCGCTGTGGAGCCCGCGCCTCGCGGCGGGACTCCTGGTTCCCAGGACTCGCTCCCAATCTTTCCTGGAGTGCGACATGGACCAGGTGTGCTTGCAAAGTGTCCTTCAGGAATAGATTCTGGGGGTGCTACCTTCGTTGGCTGTAGGGATTTCCCCGAATTCTACCCGTGCCCTGCCAGGCATCACATGCCACCGCCGCCTCTTCCTCCGCCGTGCCAGAAGCCCGCGTTTTGCTTGTCAGCTGTAAAGTGGAGAGTATTTATAGACGCCACTGCAATCCTGCGGTGTGCAAGGTTTCAATTATTGCGCTGCGTCGCGCCCCACAAGACGAGATGCTTACGCGCGCTGCGGCTTAGCTAAAGCGTCTGTTGCGGAGACCCGCATGGAAAAAGTCTCCAGGCATCCCTACCGGGGTGGAGTTTTGAAATCCTTGCCCAAGGGATACATGCAAATTCAGATAACCCATGATCAGGACCACAACAGTCCTGGACAGTCACGTTCTATCCGTCGGCCGCTTTTCTCCTACACTCCGCCAGCATGGTATCAATCAGCCTTTGACCGCATATTAGTGATTTTGACCACCTAAGGTTTGAAGTAACAGTATTGGAGTAAAATTATTTTCCCCACATACTTCAAAACGTCTTTGTTCTGCTAAATCGCTTTGGTGGTAGAAGATGCTGTTGGTGATAACACGAAGTTGCAAGTGAGCCAGGAGGGAAATTTCATTTAGCCACATTTTAAAATTAGCTCTTAGTGAGGTTCCTTACACATCTGCCAGATGGGCCTAGAGCAGAGACGTCCTCTAATTTGCAGTACTGAGCTCCAGAAAGGAGCATGGGCTATGGAACCAACAAGGTTTCTGTAACATGCTGCCTTCCAGAGAAGAGAAGCAATGGTTGGCTAGGTTACAAAGTTGTCTAATGGTTTCTCCACTCCCACCCTTTGTTCTAGTGTTTTAACCACACTTTTAACAGCTGGACCTATTAATATATAACAGAAAACTGGAAGTAGAAATAAGCCTGCTTATATTGTGGAGACCTGCATGGAAAAAGTCTCCAGGCATCCCTACCGGGGTGGAGTTTTGAAATCCTTACCCAAGGGACACATGCAAATTCAGATAACCCATGATCAGGACCACAACAGTCCTGGACAGTCACGTTCTATCCGTCGGCCACTTTCCTCCTACACCTCTGCCAGCATGGTATCGATCGGCCTTTGACCGCATATTAGTGATTCTGACCACCTAAGGTTTGAAGTAACCTGAGCCTGTCTGGTTCCCGAAGCACTGAAGTTCATTTCTTTCAGATCTGGAGGGGTGCTGGTATGTATTTATTTCCCTGGGTGTGGTTTTAACAGAATCTTTAATGTTGAGACATTGAGAAAAAACTGCTTCTAAAAGTGAAGGAAACTGAGCTGGGCATGGTGGGCTTTAATCCCAGCACTCAGGAGGGAGAGGCAGGTGGATCTTTGTGTGTGAGTTCGAGGCCAGCCTGGTTTACAAAGCAAGTCCAGGACTACAAGAGAAGCCCTGTTTCAACAAACAAACAAACAAAAAGAAAGAAAGAAAATGAGGGAAACTGTAAACATCTCTTCACACCTTCTGATGACATGATGCTTTGCATTGAGACTGGTAATATTCCACAGTCCTCAACGAAATGTTGGTAGAGCACTACTGCATGCCCAACTGACTAGGTGAGCACACTGAGGCTCAGGAAATGTAAGGAGTCTGTCTTCGGCTACATGCCCAGGAGATGGAGCTCAGAATAGATTGCTACTCTAGGTTTGGAGGCTGGAGATATCCTCCTCTCTCTCTCTGTTGGATCTACCAGATGTTCACTAAGTCATCAAAGAGTTGATTGCATTTGTGTGTGCATGTATGTGTGTGCTGTGTGCTATGTCTGTATGCACTTCTGTATTTCAGTGCTGTGTGTGTGTGTGTGTGTGTGTAGAGGCCAGAGGTCAATGTCAGTGTCTTCGTCAGTTGATTTCTAATTTTTGAGTCAGAGTCTTTCACTGATTCTTCCAATTGGCTGGCCAGCAAGTCGCTGGAATCGTCCAGTGCACACCTGCCTCAGTACTGGGATGGCAGCAAACCATCAGGTCTGGCTTTTTACACGAATCCTGAAAATCCAAATTCAGGGCCTCATGATTGTGTGGCAGTGCTTTCCCAGCCAAATGAGCCTCCTCCTCAGCCCCCATGTTGTGTTGTTGTTTTGTGTTCAAATTACTGAGAAAGTTCCTCATCTTGTCTTAGAATACAATTGCAAGCCAGGTGCAGTGATGCGCATCTGTAAGCCCAGCACTTGGGAGGCAGAGGAAGGCGGATCTCTGTGAGTTTGAGGCCAGCCTAGTCTACAAAGCAAGTTCAGGACAACCAAGGCTATACAGAGAAACCCTGTCTCAAAAAAAAAAAAAAAAAAAAAGAAAAAAAGAAACCAAGAATTGCCATGAGTGTCTGAAAACCTCCCACTGAGGGGCCTTCCCCGAACGTTCTCTCTTCAGCTTACTCATTAACTTGGTGTATGTTGAACGTTGAATCCACTCATCCGGAGAAGGTACAACTCTTCTTGTCCTTCATCTGTCCACATTTCTCTGTCCCGGTGATACGAATGTGTGTTCCTGTGGTCTAGCTTTGCAGCCCTTGTATCAGGTAAAACAAATGCAAACTCTTTTTCTGAATTGCAGACTTTCTCTATTTGGTCCTTTTTTTTTTTTTGCCAAAGCCAGACCAGCATCGGATTGCACTAGCATGTGACTCTCTGCGAAGGATTGCTTACAATGTCTGTCATGAAGGGCTTGGTCTGTAGGGCTACCTCCCTCAGTGCAGACTGTAAACATATTAGAGGCCGTATTCACTGACTAACACAGTAGAGTGAATTAATACCTCTGTGGATGAGATTTGAAAGGAAGATATTTTTGTGTATTTTGTCCAGGATGCAGAGTTACTCTGAACCCTGGAAACAGTGGTACCTGGAAGGAGAAAGCATTACCGTCATAAGGGAAGAATCCACATTGGAGTTAAGAAGGGCACTGGGAACACAGATGACACAAGACAAAGACAAGCCATCAGAGATCAGCTAGACATAATTCACATTTTGGCAGCCTCCCAAGTTCTCAAGATGGGTCTAGCAGTTTACATGGAAGTTTCTGTATCAGAAGTCAGTGTTCTAGCACCGTAGGGAGTGTACAGTGGAGAAAAAGGAGGTCATGAGCCTCAAAAGATTGTCCCACGGAAGGAAAGAAGCCGAGAGTAAACACAGAGGACTCTACATTGGCTTGGTAAGGCGTGGTCCTCTGTCACACATCCATATAAGCCTTGGTGAACTACATGCCTGATGCGGTTCTCCGATGGGAGGGCAGTGGGAAAGGGAGTCCCCACCTCCTGGGAGTGCCTTTTATTTTTCCGTGCCAGCTTATAAACCAAAGAAGTGAGGGAGGCCCATGAGGCCTGTTTCCACTTTAATTGGACTTGGCCCTTTGAGGTAACAGTCACTCAATCTCTCTTTAAATATTCTTTTCTTATGCTTTGCCAGTTTATAGCCAGTGTAGAGCAATGCTTGGATTTCATTTCGGAAAAAGGGAGTGGGGGGTGGAGGAGGGAAGCCCAGAGGTTAGTGATTACCAAATTGGATTAAGTTCTGTCTAGCAGAGTTTAAAGAAATACTGCTTGGTCTCTAATTACCATTAACTAGGAATTTAAACACACTATTAAAGTGAGACTGGCTTTTAAAAAAATGCAGTATTTTCAGCTGTACCATATTCTAGAATTTTAGAAACTTTTATATAGTACATAAATGTATAGAGATATTCTTTATATAGGTATATCTCTGCACCCACATTTTACATTTCCATAGCAGATAATGCATGATGTCATTAATGGCTACACTAAAAAAAAAAAAAAAAAAAAAAAAAAAAAAAAAAAAAAATCAGAAGTTCACAGCCATGTTCAGCCACTTCAGCAGCTTCTGAAGAAGCCAGGTCACTGAGGTAACCTAGAAGGGTGTTGGAGAGTGACGAACTGTTGGGATCGCTTTTCCTCTTTTGACTGTGGTCTATGGGAAGACTTGCAAATACTAGCCCTGGTACTGCCCAGCATAATTACGTATGCAATATACTCTGTGTGTAATTATGTGTTGCCTTGCATTGTATATTTCCTCTTGCCTTTCTCTGCTCTCAGGCTCCCTCACCAGCTCTGAGGTGACAGTAGAAGAGTCTTACACAGTATCAGACTCAGGTTCAGCAATGCCTCCTGTTTCTCTCTCCTTCTCTTTTTACTTTACAGAGCTTTCCCCCAACCTTGCTGGAGCTTTTTTTTTTTTTTTTTTTTTTTTTTTTTTTTTTAAACACTCGTTGAGCTTTTGGTTTTGTGGAGAGAGCTGGGTTGCTCACAAATTCAAAGATTAAGGAAAAGGACTGTGTTGGGCGCCTTTGTCTGTTTAGATCCCTGGGGTATGCAGTTTAAGCAGAGCCAGGGACAAAAGCTAAAGGTTTGTTTCTGGCTCCGTGCTCAGAACTGGGATTCAGAATCCTAGGCCTGCCTCAGAATGTCTGTATTAGCTTGCTCTCAGCTGCCTCAGACTTTGTCACAACCTGCTCCTGACCGCAGCAGTGTAACTCCCTTCAGACTTACTGTTGAGTGCTACATAAATCCTTGGAAACTGACTCATTTGACCTTTCCTGGATCTCCTCGGGAGACCAGGGAGAATTCTGCAGTCGTCTGGAGAACTCTGGAGCATCAGGAGCCTATCTCCCTTGTCCCCTCACAGAGCCTGTGCCTCTTTTCCTTGTGGTATCTGCCAAATTAATGGGTAAACTTGGTAATCCTAGTGTTTCAGCAGGACAATAGATTCCTTGTAGGCTTTAGAAAACCCCTTGTGGCATGCCTTTTTACTCTCCATCCCCCCTTCCTCCATCCCCCATCCCCCTTCTCTCCTTCTCCCTCTCTCTTCCTCTCTCCCTCTGTATCTTTCTCCCTCTCTCCCTCGCCTGCCAAAGGTCAGTCTCAAGTAATGGTATCTCCAACGTCCAGCTTGGTGAACTAGAGTTTATTGGGGTTACTTACAGAGTGGAAGACTCAAAGACAGCTACATCACCAAAAGCCTGCCTGAGTATAGCAAACCTTGAAGCTCTTTGCATGCTATTCAGGCAGCTCGACAGGCTGGATAGTCTCTTGTTCTTAGCAGTCTTCCTTATCTAAAATGTCTCACGAGTGGGGCTTGTGAATCTTGTGAGTTTCAGTAACTTACTAAGACTTGGAAGTTGCTTATTTCTTGAGTCTTAGTGAGCCTCTGTCCTTGAGGGGGTTTGTTTTAATTTATAGGAAATTGCTACATGGCAGGGTCACAAGGAAATCCTATGAAACTACAATCTGTGGGTCCAGTTGGTCTTCATGGGGCCCTGGATGAATACCCGACTCCAGGACATAGTGTTTATATCCAGACTCTGGGTTTTGAAGCAAGGTTTCTCCTCTTTGGCTCTACTGACATTTTGAGCTGCAGAGTTCTTGTGGTGCTATGAGATGGCCTCTATCCAAGGGATACCCATGGTGTCCTCTGCCCTCATGCCTACAGTGGTAACAGTCCATAGTATCTCCTTACATGCTGACTGCTCCCTAGGGAAGCAGGAGACTGTCACTTTGTGCTATCAATGTTAGATGTATACCAGAGGCATCTGGCAGAAGCTAGTACCAAGCCTCAGCACTAATGTAACAAAATCCCCCGGGGAGGACCAAGGAATCTATCTATTCTGTCATCCTTTATTCATGGTGCCATTCTTGGTTTCAGTTAACTATAAGCAACCCTAGTATGAAAATGTTAGCTGGGGAGTTCCAAAAATAAAGAATTCAGGTTTAAAATTACACCCTATTCTGAGTAATATGATAAAACCCGCTGTTCCAAGATTTGCTGTTGGGTGAATCATGCCTTTGCCCGGTGTGCTTTCCTTGTATGCAATACCTGCTTGCTAGTGACTTAGCAGCTGTCAAAGACATCAAGTCCACTGTTACAGTATTGCAAGGCTAGTGTTGAAGTAACCCTTGTTTTACTTAAGAATTACACTAACTTCAAATGTCTAACACAGTTGTTATTCTATTTTTACCCCTTTATATTTTATAATTAGACTATCATAGCTGTACGCTAGTGTCACAAGCATGAAAGCATCTAGAGTCACCTGGGAGATGAGCCTCTGGGCATGCCTGTGATTGTATTAATTGAAGTAGGAAGATCTGCCCACTGTGGGGGCACCATTCCCTGGCTGGGGTCCTAATCTATATAAACGGAGAAAGGGAGCTGAGCAGCGGCATGAGTTCATCACTCTGTTCTCGCATTGCCATTTGTCTCTGTGGATGCAGTGTGGTCAGCTGCTCCAAGCTCCTGCTGCCTTGGCATCTGCATCATAATAGGTTATATACACTTGAGTAGAATAAACCTTTTCTTCTTTAAGTTGCTTTATTGCAGCAACGGGAAAAGAAGCTAAGACAATAGGCATGTGTGTATAGAAGAGAGTCACAGAATACAACTTACTTTTTGTAGGTTGAGGCATCCACTGGGGGTGCTGGAATGCATCCTTGTAGATGAGGGGGACGCCTGTGTTCTTTAAGAAGGTGATGGAGACTGTAGTTCTCTAAGTTTCTGGATAGTACAGATGTTAGGATTGAGTTATGATGCTGTGGCAGTGGGATGTTATCGAAATGCTCAGAGCCTCCCTTCTTCCAGGGCTGTTGGGAGGATCAAATAGGATAAGGAGGAAAAGTGTTTTAGGCACATATGTGCTGTGCAGATGTGAACAGGTGTCGTAGTACTACTGGCTGCTGGAGTTCTATTCTGTCGCTTTGATTGCTGTATCGCTGTATTTGTTTTACTCAGTCCTGTGTGCATTTTCTCTCAGGCCTACCTCGGCAACCTGCACAGGATTTCTCTGCACCGTCTCTCTAAGCTGCTGTGGTTGTGAACTGGGTACACTTTTCTCTCCACGCTCAAAACACACAGGTCTCAGACTGCTGCTCTGTGGCCTAGACTTTTGCTTTGGGCATTTTTTTGTTTGGCTTGCATAATGTTTTAAAGAAAAAGAAAAAAAGTTCAGGATCAGCCTAGACTACATATATTCGAGATCCTGTATCAAAAAAGCAAACACACACACACACACACACACACACACACACACACACACACACTGACTTTATTCTTTATTTTTGCCACAGTCCTGTGTGCCTCTTTAATCTTAGCTGCATTTCTGACCTTGACCATTATTAAGTTTGCCCTTTTGGGTAGGTGGGTGGATGGGAGATCCTTATTGTTTTCATTAATCAAGACCAATTAGTCTCTTATTTTCTTCTTAGACTCCATATACTAGTTGTTTTACAGCCAGCATAGAAGGTGTTTGAAGTGATAGTGTCATTCCATCCACTTCTTACAGAGAAGGCATTGTCTACTCTTTGAGCTGTTAAAGCTCCTGCTTATAGGTTGAGCAGTATAGCACGCACCTTTGATCCCAGCAGTTGGGAAGCAGAGGCAGGTAGATCTCTGAGTTCAAGGCCAGCCTGATATACATACATTGTGAGTTCTAGGACAGCTAGGGCTACACAGAGAAACTCTGACTCAAAAACAAAACCAACAAAAAACCAAAAAAGCAACAACGACAAAAATGTTTGTTTTCCTTTGCCAAAAGTTTCCCTATTCCTAGTTCCACACTCCAGAGTCACAGACAAGGAAGGAAAGGGAAACCTGTAGTTTTCAATTGGCCTTTGATAGGTCTTGTCAGTTTTGAATGCATTCTCACACTCTGCCTGTGGTGGTTTGAACTGACTATCTTCAGCCAAAAACCCTTGGTGGCCTGCTACAATGGTAGTACTACTTTCTGGTGTTTCCTAACTGCCCCTGAGCTCACTGGGGACAGTTTTTTTTCAGTCTTCTCTATGGCCCAGTGTCTTCCTCTGTTAGGTCTTGGCATACACCAGAGTGTGGTTGAGTTATACAGACTTTGGCTGACTTGTGACTTCCGGGAAATGACTGTGTTGAGACAGCTCTGCCCCTTTGCCCAGTCTCTCGGTTGACCTATTTCCTAGGGAGAAGTTTATATTCCCTTCACTTAAGAAAAACCATTTTATCTCTGAGAGAGGACCGACTTTTCAAGAAACAGCACTTTTAATGTGGAGTAAGTTTCCCAGCACTTCAAAGTGCCATTGGCTGCCAGGCAGGAGCATTTGACCTCTCCTTCACCCATCAGGGTTTTATATATATTATGTGTCAGAAATGTAATTGCTCTATAATGTTGCGTCTCGGCTACTGTTTTTGTCTAGACTTACTTACCGTGGGCAGACACTGCGGAATCACTGTGGATGACATTCACCGGCCACACCCAAATCATGTGCATTCCAAGAAACTAGTTGCTTAAGTGGGGCATCTAGGTGAGCACATAAGAAGTGTGGTATTTCCCACAGTTTCACTTAACTTACACCAAAGAAGGCCTTTTTTTTTTTTTTTGGGTGGTAATTATACAGTGTGTTTCTGGTCCAGGTAGTAATGTCATATGGTTACTTGTCGGTGAAACTAAATTACTAGTGTCCTGAGTCCTCTATACAATTAGTGACCTCAGCTGAGTTGAGGTCTACCCTTGAGCTTATGTCCTGTTTGCTCAGATGTAGAAGAGTGTCCAAATTTGGACTTTTAGACTCTCAGTTTGTTTTCCAAGGAGTGCTGAGAAAATTGCTCATCTTTCCCATTGGGCCTTTTCCATCTTTGTAGGACGCAGTGTTTGCCTTGCCCATGTGGTCTTGATCTATGGTGTCCTTGTGAATGCTAATGCTTAGATGGATCAGCGCTGAATCAGCAGTGAGGAGGATTTTTCTGGCCCCTTTGAGATAAGAACGTGCTCTTCCTGGGGACTTAGAAAACTGCTTTTAACACCCTCCTTTAAAAGTACCTATTGGGTGCTTTCAGGGTACCCAATGCTGTTGCTCTGTGTCAGGATACAATGTAAGAAGACAGGGGAGCCTTTGATTTGAAGGATTGGTCAGACTCAGAAAGAACAGTAGATACAAAGACTGCAGCTTGCCAAGAGAGTGCTTTGAGAAACGGGGTCTCCTTCCATGAGAGAGTTGAAGTAGAAAGCTCTGTGATGCTCACAGGGCCAAGTGGAGGGCTGTGTCCAGCTTTTTGGCAATCTGTGCAGCCTGCACACGCATGTGTAAAGCAGAGGGTTTGGGAGCTCAGACTCTAGGGTCCTGTAGGATCTTTGGAACACTTTTGCTAGTTTTCTGCTTTTATACCAAGTGACTCCCAATCCCTTGGCCTCTCCATCTGCAACGTAGGAATTTTAAAACAGGTAATAGTCTGATAAAGACAGCCTTTTTGGATTTTGCTGGAAATTACTGATGATAATAAATGCAAATTCAGGCCTGGTCTGTCACAACCAGACTTTAGTGATACGTTTTGTTGTTTTGTTTTGTTTGTTTGTTTGTTTGTTTGTTTTTTAAGACAAGGTTTCCTGGACTCACTTTGTGGCCTTGAACTCCCAGTGATCTGCCTGCCCCTGCCTCCCTGAGTGCTGGATTAAAGGTATGCACCACCATGCCCGGCTCTCACATATTCTTGAGTGTGATTTTTTTTTTTTAAAGAAACTTTCTAACTGCTGACTACTAATTCAGTCTCACCCAGCTGGCTGGGCCCTTCAGAGACCAAACATAAAGGTTTTGTTTTATCGTTTCATAGATATGGCCCCCAGCATTCTCAGACCAGGGCAAGCCACATCTCTTCCCATGTTCTGTTGACTTAATCAGTTCACTAAGGGTTTGGAAAAAAAAAATCCCCCCACTAGCCAGGATTTTCCCCTGCTTGGCCAGCTGTGTGGACGCCTACTACTTGTTGACCCTACACAGAGGTGTCAATAGTAGGCGCTCTGACAGACCCCCAAGAGTGTGATCCCTAACACCACACAGTCCAAAATCAGCCTCAGCCCATCGTTGGCTCCAAGCCAGCACTTCATGCGGCTCACCTCTGAACCCCATTTCTCTGAGCTCATCATTACCCCTTCATCTACTCCTCCGCTGAAGTACAACATCCCTCTGTGTCATACACACTCAGATTCAAGGAGTCAGGGTGAGCCTCAGCACCCCAGCTATGTCAGAGACATACAGCAGAGCAAAACCCTCCAAGCTGATGCAAGAAACCAAATCCACACTCCCCGGATGGACCCAGGCCCGTTGAATGAAACAGGCTACTTTTTTTCCCCCCCCAGAGCTGAGGACCAAACCCAGGGCCTTGTGCTTGCTAGGCAAGCGCTCTCCCACTGAGCTAAATCCTCAACTTCTAACAGGCCACTTTAAAGAGTGGGCTTGTTACTAGGTGGTGGTGACACAGGTCTTTAATTCTAGCACTTGGGAGGCAGAAGCAGGTGGATCCCTGAGTTTGAGGCCAGCCCGGCCTACAGAATGAGTTCCAACACAGCCAGAACTTCAGAGAAACCCTGTCTTAAAAAATAAAAATAAAAATAAACCTATAACTAAAGCTGGGCGTGATGTGCATGCCTTTAATCCCATGCACTCCGAGGCAGAGGCAGGCAGATCACTGTGAGTTTGAGGCCAGCTTTGTGTAAAAAGCAAGTCTAGGTACAACTAAGGCTACACAAAAAAATAGAATTTGTAATGTCTGAGAACATGGCTCCATGCTTCTCCCGAGAACCACTAGAATACAACAGAATACACTTGCAGGAATGCTGGGCCTTCTCTTGGGAACGGTCAGGTAAAATTGGGCCAATGTCAAAAGCTGGTTGGTTTCTGCAGTGACTGCCTTTGGCCTGGGTAGGTGCCACTTAGAAAGACAAGTTGGTTTCCCCTTACTCACTGCCATAGCCAGAGCTGGCCTGTTTAGTTAATTTATGATGCATGTTGAAAAAGAAAAGAAGAAGAAGAAAAAAGGATTGTGGGGAGAGGAGGCCTGGAGAAATTGCTCCGTCTTTCATTTTCTCTTCCACTATCATTTATGCAGAGCTCCCCAGGTTCCTACCAACAGTAGCCGAGGTGTAGAGTACCTGCTACATAAAACTGAGTGAGCAGGCACATGACCGAATGGACTGTAATTGTTAGCCTTGACTTGACATCAAAAGCCGAGTTCTGGTCCTGACTACCTTCTAAACACTGTCTTTGCACAAATCATATACCCTTTTCTCCTTTTGTTTTTCTTTTTCTAGGGCTGTAGGAGCCACTGTTGATGTTTTGGTTTATTTGAATAAATAATCCAAGTTCTCATTTCAAATTTAGAAAGTACAGAAGAGCGCGCAGAGAAGAGACTTTCCTGGTGTGCCTGTCACCTGGCCGAGGCCCTAGGGGCAACCAGCACTATCAGTATCTGGTCCATGGTTCCAGAGTCAATTTATGCTCTGTAGGGCAATACAAAAATGGCCTCCCGGCTGTTTTGTGGCGATGGCAGAGTGATACACACACACCTCTGTGTCAGCCTTCTTTCTTCTCAAGCCTCCCTGGATAGCATCCATTATTACACAGGATACCCGGTGGGTGGTGGACCACAGGACACCTGAGAACATGGGCCTTTAAAAAAGTATCAATTCATCGTGTGTGGTGGTGCACACTTTTATTCCCAGCACTCGGGAGGCAGAGGCAGGCGGATCGCTGTGAGTTCGAGGCCAGACTGGTCTACAAAGTGAGTCTAGGACAGCCAAGACTACAGAGAGAAACCCTGTCTTGAAAAACAAAACAAAACAAAAGTATCAATTTTGAATGTGTTCACAAGGCTGATTGTAATAAGGCCACAAGGGTGGTGAGGAGGAGGCTTTTTGGTGGTGATGAGAATTAACCAAGGGGTGAAGGGGGGAAAGAGAGCTTTCCTGACTAATGAACGGATGGTAGGTTTGAGCCTGGAGAATAGGATGGGAAATGTTTTATGCAGAGGGCACAGCGTGTGGGAAGGCCCTGGGTAGGGAACAGATGGTGGTGGTGGAAGTAATGCGGCCCAGTGAGTTGGCGTGCAAAAGGCAAGAGGGTTAGAGGTTGGCCTAGAGTTTAGTCTCAGACCTTGGCGAGTCTTTGAAGGTGTTCATACGACAAAGTGACATGAATGACATGTGTGCTGTGGGCTCTTCATTGTTGGATTCTTGTCCCATCACACTCTCTCATAAGTGTGTGACCTTAGATAACGGAACCTGGCTCCTGGTGACTGGAGGAGACAGTGCAAGGACTTTCATGGGCTTTGGGTTAAGATGTGACTCATTTTGTTTCTGTTTATCTAACTCGATTTGTAGACCAGGTTGGCCTCGAACCTACAGAGATCTGCCTGCCTCTGGCTCCCCAAGTGCTGGGATGACAGGGGTTAGCTATCGCTATTGCTGTGATAAAGACCATGGCCAAAAACAGCTTAGGAAGGCCTGGGCTTATTTCACTTCATGGCTTACAGTCCATCATAAAGGGAAGCAGGGCAGGAACCCAGAGGCAGGAACTGAAGGAGGTGACAAAGGATTGCTGCTCACTCAGGGCTTACTCCTCCAGCATTCCTGTTTGTTTGCTTATATACACCAGGACCATCTGCCTGGGGCGTGGCACTGCTCATTGTAGGATGAGCCCTTCCAATCAATCACCAAACAAGAAAATGCCCTATGGATTTGCCTACAAGCCTATTGGAGGGAGGCAGTTCCTCAGTTGACAGTCCCTCTTCCCAGACGACTCTAGCTTTGTGTGAAACTGACAAAAAAACTAACCAGCATAACAAGTGTTGCTGTCTACAGGTCACTGCTCCTCAGCCTGCTTCTGAGAGGAGGGTGTACGCATGGCAGATGCCCATGTCGGCGAGTTCTCAGTAACTAGCTCTGCCATTTCTCCTTCCAAAGGCAGCTCTGCTGCAGTAAGAGGATGGGTCAGCTGAGTGACAATGACTGAGTGTGGGGCTGAGTCCTGGCAGTCCCTGCATTGCTGGGAGACACTGGCTCCTGTGTTCAGCATGCAAGGCTGGAGCTGCTCAGCTCTGGGGGAGCATGTGAAATATGCTGTTTCTGTCTGCCTGGAAACTGGATTCTCCTCTTGTTCTGGAGGTTGCATCAGACTGGGTGGCTCTGTCTTGGACTTTGTTATTTACACTCAAAGTGGCTTTTTCCGGGAAGCCTCCAGTCATTACCAGCTACACACTTCTTTATTTTAAGCTGTTTGTGTCACAATTCTACTTCCTTTTTCAGAGGCCAGGATGGAGCCTTAGTGGACTCCATTCGCAAGTTCACCCTCTTTTGCCCTTCTTTGGTGGGTATGGTCTACATATCATTCCCCACCACCTGGCCCTATCCTCAGTCTTGGTATCTGGCTTTGTACACTCATCACCAGACTCCATCACATTCCTGTCTCCCACTCCATCTCTCCACCCCTATTCCTAACCCTGTCCTCATTGCCGTCTTTATCTCCATTCTCATTGTCTTTATGCTCTTCCCTGTGCCCCTCCCCATCCTCACCTCTGTCTTTGTGCCCATCCCCACCTCTGTCTTTGTGTCCCTCCCCATCCTCACCTCTGTTTTTGTGCCCCTCCCATCTTTACCTGTCTTTGTGCCCCTCCCATCCTTACCTCTGTCTTTGTGCCCCTCCCATCCTCACCTCTGTCTTTGTGCCCCTCCCATCCTCACCTCTGTCTTGTGCCCCTCCCATCCTCACCTCTGTCTTGGGCCCCTCCCAACCTCACCTCTGTCTTTGTGCCCATCCCAACCTCACCGCTGTCTTTGTGCCCCTCCCAACCTTACCTCCGTCTTTGTGCCCCTCCCAACATCACCTCTGTCTTTGTGCCCCTCCCATCCTCACCTCTGTCTTTGTGCCCCTCCCAACCTCAACTCTGTCTTTGTGCCCCTCCCATCCTCATCTCTGTCTTTGTGCCCCTCCCATCTTTACCTCTGTCTTTGTGCCCCTCCCATCCTCACCTCTGTCTTGGGCCCCTCCCAACCTCACCTCTGTCTTTGTGCCCCTCCCAACCTCACTGCTGTCTTTGTGCCCCTCCCAACCTTACCTCCGTCTTTGTGCCCCTCCCATCTTCACCTCTGTCTTTGTGCCTCTCCCATCCTCACCTCTGTCTTTGTGCCCCTCCCCATCTCCACCTCTGACTTTGTGCCCCTCCCATCCTCACCTGTCTTTGTGCCCCTCCCATCCTTACCTCTGTGTTTGTGCCCCTCCCATCTTCACCTCTGTCTTTGTGCCCCTCCCATCCTCACCTCTGTCTTTGTGCCCCTCCCAGCCCCACCTATGTCTTTGTGCCCCTCCCAACCTCAACTCTGTCTTTGTGCCCCTCCCAACCTCAACTGTCTTTGTGCCCCTCCCATCTTCACCTCTGTCTTTGTGCCTCTCCCATCCTCACCTCTGTCTTCGTGCCCCTCCCATCCTCACCTCTGTCTCTGTGCCCCTCCCATCCTCACCTCTGTCTTTGTGCCCCTCCCATCCTCACCTCTGTCTTTGTGCCTCTCCCATCCTCATCTCTGTCTTCGTGCCCCTCTTCATCTTCATGCCCACCTCCTGCCTCTCTGTGCTATCTCCAGCCTGTTTTCTTGACCCCAAACCCCAGCCCTGCCAGCTGTGGGGACAACAAATTGTTTTTCATGGCTTTCATGGGCCTTGTGTGAAAAGCTTGGCAAAGAAACTATGTGGGGAACCTAGAAAGCCAGTCCAGTGATGCCTCCCAGGGGTCTGTGACCCTCATAGTGCTTTGTGGACCCAGCCACCCCAGCTATCTGCAGAACTGAAGTGGACCATTCAGCGCCTAAGCCTGCTGGTTTAAAGCACTATTAAATGACAGTTTAGGTAGCTTGGTCCTTCAAAAGAGAAATGAGAGACACTAGCCCTGAGCTCTCGGTGGTGGTGCTGGTGACATGGACAGAAATATGTGCCTTTATAAGTCCCCACATTGAAGCTGTAGCCCTTGCACCTCCGGGTGTGTGTAGAGAAGGTGGGTATGTTAAAAGAAGGCTTTTTGAGTGGACTCCAACCCCATCTTTTAATATCCCCGTAAAAGAAGCCACTTAGGCATATGATGACTCAGCATGTGAGAACATAGAGGGAAGACCTGGTGAGAGGGCATCCATCTGAAAGCCAGAGCAAGAAGCCTCAGGACAGACCAACCCCACTGCTTCCCAGGTCTTGGGATTTTCAACCTCCAGAGCATAAGGAAGCCATTGGTGTGGTGAAAGCCTCCTGGGCTTTGGAGTTTTGTATCAGATTGAGCAGATTAATAGAGTGAGGGTAGTGATAGTGGTAATACAAATAAATAGGGAGTGTCATTTACCAACCACTTCCTCTATGTCTTTTTTGTCACCACACCTAGTCCTTATACCTGTCCTGACTTGTCTGCTTAGAGTCCTACTGGAAATGATAATACCATCCCATCTGTCTATCAGTCCTCCGTCTGTCTGTCCTTCTTTCTTTCTTTCTTTTGGGGGGGGGGGTTGAGACAGGGTTTCTCTGTGTAGCCTTGGCTGTCCTGGACTCACTTTGTAGACCAGGCTGGCCTTGAACTCATAACAATCTGCCTGCCTCTGCCTCCCAAGTGCTGGGATTAAAGGCATGCGCAAACAGCCCAGCCACTATTCCTTCTTCTTGATGTTGACACTGCAGTTCAGATAGTCCAAGACTGTGCATGCAGTAAATACTAGGTTCCAGTGGCTGCTATAACAAGTTACCACAACCTCTGTGGCTTAAAACTGTATTTACCGCTTGGCAGTGGTGGCACATGTTTGTTATTTATTTACTTATTTATTTATTTATTGGTTTTTTTTGAGACAAAGTCTCTCTGTGTTAGCCTTGGCTGTCCTGGAGTCACTTTGTAGACCAGACTGGCTTCGAACTCACGGCCATCCACTTGCCTCTGCCTCCCGAGTCCTGGGATTAAAGGCGTGCGCCACTATGGCCTGGCTGGCTTTTAATCCCAGTACTTCACTTGGGAGGCAGAGGCAGGCAGATCTCTGTGAGTTTGAGGCCAGGCTGGTCTACAGCCAGAGCTATTACACAGAGAAACCCTGTCTCAAAAAACCAAACCAAAACAAACTTTATTTACCCACAGTTCTGGAAAGCCAGGGTCCAGAACAAATTGTCTTTGAGATCATATACCTTCTGGGAGCTCTGGGAGACGACTGGCTTCTTCCCTCTTTTGTGCCTTGTGGTTGCATCCCTGTAGTCTTTGTCTCTGCCTTCCCATCTCCTGCTGTGCTGTCTGTCTTTTCTGCTGCTCCTTTGTCGTCCTCACCCCACTATTGAGGCTGCATGGATTGCATATAGAACCCATCGATCCTGGGTAATCACTTGCTCTTAAGAGCTTAAGTGCATCATAGCTTCTGCTGTATAAAGTACTACTTATGACTTCTAGGCATTAAGGCAAAGACATAAACCCATCATAGTGGCACATGCCTGAAATGCTAGCACTTGGGAGGTGGATCGTGAATTCAGGGTCATCCTTAGCTAAACAGAACATGCAAAACCAGCCTGGACTGTGTGAGAGTTGGTCTAGACGGTATCCTTAGGTCATTCCTTCTGCAGCCACCACGATGACAGCTTCTGTGATCCATGGCCTAGAGTGACAGCCTTGTGGTGGCTTATCCTCTGGAGCCAGAGGCATCTTCCCTTAGCCCTTTCCTGTGTGCTATTTCTAGATTACTCTGTGGGTGGATGTTAGAGCCACAGAGTGAAGCTGATGCAGACATCAGAGGCCCATCAGGGCCCCCAGACCTACAAATGGACTCATTCTTTGCAGTCCCCAAATCCTGGGAATCCTAGGACCGTCTTCAATGTCCTTAACATAGGGAAGTGGCTTAAATAAAATGTGAGATTCCAGCCAGGCAGTAGTGGCGCACGCCTTTAATCCCAGCACGTGGGAGGCAGAGGCAGGCGGATCTCTGTGAGTTCGAGGCCAGCCTGGTCTACAAAGTGAGTCCAGGATAGTCAAGGCTACACAGGTAAACCCTGTGTTGAAAAACAAAAACAAACAAACAAAAAAGTGAGATTCCATAAGTGTTTGGCTCACCTGCTGGTCTAACAGTAAAGCAGACCAAACCAAGTGGTATGAGATGTCTGTGGTATACTAGGAGGAAGAGCTACCCACCCTTGTTAAAATATTGTTGCTATTAAAGTGAAGTAAGGACCAGGGAGTTGTCTCAGTCTGTAAAGCGTTTACCACACAAGCAGAAAGACTTGTGTCTGTTCCTAGAAAAGCTAGGTGTGCTGGTGTATGCTTGTAATTCCAGCATTTGGGAAAGCAAAGATAGGCAGATCCCTAGGGCTCAGTGGCCAACCAGCCTAGCTCAATGAACCCAGTCTGGCTATTGAAAGACTGATGGTCACTTTGAGTGAAAAAGAGGTCATATGTAAGCTGCTGAGAGAGAAGAGCCATCCCTGTCTATGAACACATAATCATGGTTGTCCTGGAGGATATGACCATGGTTATGGGCACCTACTGCATGCATGTTACGAGAGTAACAAACTACTTTCTGTTTGTACTTAAGGCATATTCCACAGGATCAAACACATGCCTGACTCTATAAATCTGGCCAAAAGCCCATGGTTGTGGAACGGTTAGGCCTCAATGGACATAGTATCCATCTGCCTTCTAGAGGCATATGTCTGTGACCATAGATTAGGGAGTCTAAGTCCTCATCAGAGAAACATGTTTGTGCAGTGGGTGGGTTAAGTGCAAAAGCCCACAACTGGTCAGCACATAGAAAATAAGTGTCTGTAGAATGATCATCCACAAACGCGACATCTAATTACATCCTGTCTCCATGAGGCTTGGGGACAATCGCTGAACAGAGGAGTGGCAAGGTTGCAAGAGGCTGACATTGAGGAGGACCAGAGTGAAACAAGTGTCTCCTAGATGTGACTGGACCCTTGCACTCATAAACTCAGAGCAGGTGGGCTGCCTGCACAAGACCTGCACAAGTTCAACCCATCCATCTTCCAGCATGGCTGGGGGAGGGGATCACAAGCATGGTCCCCAGCTGAGGAGCTGCTAAAAGCTGATGGCTTCTTGGGGGAAGGAGAGTCAGTTTTCTTCGAAAATCAAGGGTGGGCAGTTCCCGAGGAGTGTCACCCGATGTTGTCTTTAAGCCACCACAGGCATATACTCCTATGGCTGTGCACACAGGACCGTGTAAACACAGACACAAAGTTAAATAAGACGAACAGTCACTCCTCAGTTGCACCCAGCCTCATATTAAGTGTTCACTGTCTCTGTATGGCTACGGACGGCATCATGGGTAGCATCAGTATGTGTAGTACTCTTGGCTTTCGGGGAGCTCACCCCTAAACCGCAGGCTTTTTGCTTCCTGTTGAAGACACCGTGAATGTTTTCATTTTTGTCCTATAGACACAAAGATGCCATTATCCAGAAGGTGTGAGCATGGCTTTTGGAGGCAATGTTGTATTCTTCAAGCTGCTGGCAGTTCACTGTCATAATTGAAATATGTGCTTGTGTGCACATGCACTTTTCAAGTGTGAATTATAGTGAGAACAGTTTGAAATACTTAAGAAAAAAAAGAAGACAAATCCAATCACCTTGGGTGACACCCTGTGGAGCCAGACTTAAAGGCATAGCCTTTCTCAACCAGCTTTGCGTTCCTTAAAGCCCCCCAGTTCTGGCTCAATGCCTGTTATGGGGAGTTGCTCTGCCTCAGTTTCTTCAATGAAGGTGGAACCTCTGCTCTGTCTGCTCCTGATGGTTGAGTGTAATATGTTTATTTGTATGTTTGTATGTTCACTTGTCTATAGAAAAGAGTCTCAGCTGGGCGGTGGTGGTGCAGTCTTTTAATCCCAGCACTTGGGAGGTAGAGGCAGGAGGATCTCTGAGTTCAAGGCCATCCTGGTCTACAAAGTTAGTCCAGGACAGCCAAGGCTGTTACACAGAGAAACTCTGTCTCGAAAAACAAAACAAAACAAAACAAAACAAACAAAAAAACAGAGATTGAGGGAATGTCCAACCAATGCCTGGCCCAACCCAAGACCCACCTCATGGAAGTGAGCCAACCCATGATACTATTAACGATACTCTGCTAGGCTTGCAGAATGGAGCCTAGCAGAGTTGTTCTCTGAGAGGCTCCATCCATCAGTGCTTCGAAACAGATGCTGAGACTCACAGCCAAACACTGGGTGAAGTGTAGGGAGTCTCGTGGAAAACCAATGTTATTTTATTGACTTGGTCAGAACCATGTTACGCTTGCCGCTTGTCAGGTACTCTTGTAAGTGAAGGGCTGTAACAGGCCGGAGCACAGAGAACACAGTGCCTGCAGGTTTTGCCTTTTACCCTTTCCCTGCCCCCCGCCCCCCATTCCCTTTACTTTGCCAAACAGTTAGATTACATTCCAAAAGCCAGCCACAAAATCTGTTCCCTTATCTGGCCACTTCCTCCTCTGGAGGCTGATCATCAAGGCCTAGGTATCAAAGGCAACAATCAAAAGCCCCCCTTTTGCCTACCCTAATTAACATGCCCAATCAAAACAAACCAACTCATCCTAACACAGGGTTTCCCCTTTTCCCTTTATAACCCACCATTTGCCTTCAGGCCACATCTGTCCTCTCTCTATCCAGAGGCAGTCCTTTGTGCTGGGAATTTGGTCTTGGTATGTGATGGGCCATCCTTCTTTTCACTGAGTGCTTTACAAATATTTACTCAGTAAAGCTTCCGGTACTGGAGGAGTGACTGTTGCTGTACCCTTTTCTTGGGGAGAAAAATCAAGCTTCAGAGGTCAGGTGGTACCTTGTCCAAGGTCACACAATGGGTAAGGGTGGCTGTCTGTCTTGACTGGCACAGCCTGAATTTCCTTATGATATTTTTTTGTTGTTGTTGTTTTTGTTTTGTTTTGTTTTGTTTTGTTTTTCTCTCTTCCCCTGTTCTTCTGCCCTGGTCATATGTGGCTACAGAGTTGATTTTGGTAGTTTACTTATCTCAGGGGCATGAGATTTAGATTTTGATATGAAAGCTGGTGACTGACATTTCAAACTTACTAGCTTTGATTCTGAGATCCTGTCTGAGTTTAGCAGCATGGAAAGTAGAGATGGCCTGGGACTCCTGTCAGTGACTTGCCTCTAGCTAGCAGTATACCCTCAGCTTGGTGACTTCTCTAACTTCAGATGGCATTTTTGCGAGGGCTGAATAAATCACCTTGGTGACAGTGTCCAGGAGCCATGAAGCAGGCTGCCCAGGCTTCTGTCATGTTGCAGTCCACCTTTGTCTTGAACAATAAGCTTGTGTGTGTTCATTGGTGAGTGAATCTCGTGCCTGCCTTCAAGATCTTCCTACAGTGACCTCCCTGGAGCTGCAGAACTTCTCAGGTCTGACACTGAGGAATGGAAGTTCTAGGTAGGTGCTGGCTTGATCCTGTGTTGGAGACGTTGGATACATCTTTTTGCTCACTTGCTCCACATTTGTTGGTTCTAAATGGCTGCGCTCCCAGGCCCTGTCTGTCTTGTCATTTCTGATTATATGTGGGTCAGGACAAGCCTGTGCCTGAAGGGCCAGCACCTTAGCAGGTGTGTGTGCAGGGTGTGCCAATCAGCGTTTCTTTAGGCCCTTGTTAGCACGTCCCATAGCTTCCTCCCACGGTCTCCATGAGGCTGCTTGGCTCTGTGACAAGCAGGGATGGTGTGAACCGCATACTCTCCTCGTTCTGTCATCACTTGAGAAGGGCAGAGGCTGGGGGCTGAAAAAAAGTCAGAGAGAGCGCCTTGCTGTGTGTGACCCATGACTCAGGGTGTGGGTACTGTGGTCATTGTCCTTGGGCTGAACATCACCCTTGTTTATAAGGGCGCAGGCCATGCTGCTGGAGCTGTCTGTCCCGTGTGACCAGGGCTGCCCTAGCTACTGTGGAGCAGGCTCAGATAGCTTGAGATGGGAGGCCTGGGAGCTGTGGCTGAGACACGGAAGCGTGGAAGCCACCTTAGATCCTCAGGGATTTGACCCCTAGGAGAAGTTAGGCATGTGTGCAATCCCCGACAGTGTGTGTTTTCTGAAGTTTTCTGCTCTCCTGAGCTAAGTGCCCAATAGTGGGTGGGAGCTTCATTGCCTCTCTTTAATGTCCTTAGAAAGTGAGTTAATATCCGGTAATTACACAGTGAGTTGCACTTCACAGGCCTTTGAAAGCAGCGGCCAGGGATGCAGCCTGTCTAAACAGAGAGACCTTTCCTGCCAAGTGAAAGCTCCAGCAACCCAGTGTCCCTGTTGTGAGGGATCCATGGTTTTATTTTGCCTTGCCCTCTTCACTGCTGTGCAGAGATCCTTCCAGAATCTTTTGGGCATTTGGGAACCTGCTGAAACCCTCTCTGGAACATAGCAGGCTTCTGCAACATTTATTGCTCAATTCTGAAAACTATTGATTTGCTCAGTGCACAGGTTTTCCAGGCAAAGACTGTTCAAGAAAATGGCCCAGGAATCTGCTTCCCTTAAGGAAAGCAGTTACAAGGTTTCAAAATGGGACTTGCCACCCTTCTTATGACACTTGATGTTACGAATCCAGTATAAATAGGCCCCTTGCCAACACACAACACACCAGTACCTCCTCCAAGCCTTCTGGTCAAGGTGAAATGTCATTGTTGTGGTGCTGACTGAGGTTGCTGGCTGAGGTGTCCCTCCCCGTCCACCAAACGCTGCAGCTGAGGCGGTAGGACTCTCCTTGCCAGCTTGCAGGCTGACACTCAAGGCTGGAATCTTCCTTTTGTTTCTAGATTGGTCTCTGGGACTTTTCTGAGTTAAGTTGGCCAGAAGTAGCAGACAAAACCAAAACAAGAAGAGAAATACTCTCTGAGAGAAATGCACCCAACCCTTCCAAGGAAAGTGCCTTTGGCCTTTTGGCTGTTGCCTGTAGTACTTCAGTCTGCTGAGGTGATTGCAATGATGGGTCCAAAAGTGCTGAGAGAAGAGCGCGGAAAGGAGCAAGCTGCCCCTGAGGCCCAGGGTTTCTGCTGAGCATGTCAGCTGAGCTCATTCCATCCTTCCCCAGGCCAGGGAGGTTGGTACGTCAGCATCTGAGAACGTTACACTCCCTGTGTCTGAAGTCATACGACTTGGTAGGAGCTGAGCTAATCCTTGAACCCCAGAACCAAAGCTCATTGCAAAGCCATCGCCATCCACCAGAACTCACCTTTGCAGCTTGTGATTTGCCATGAGGCACAGGATGTGTGTGTGTGTGTGTGTGTGTGTGTGTGTGTGTGTGTGTTTGTGTGTGTGCACGTGCACACACATCTGGAACTGGACACTAAACTGAAAGAGCTTAAGGCATGCATATATGCCAAGCAAGTGCTCTGCTTCTTTCTGAGTTGTACCTCCAGCTCTCCTTCTACTTAAGACAAATGTCTGTTTACTTATTGTGTGCACGTGTGCTCTCGAGCATGCGCATGTATGTATAATAGTGCACCTGTGGAAGTCAAAAGACAACCTTTGGAAGTTTGTCTCCTCTCTATCATGTGCATCTTGGGGTTTTTGAACTTGGGGCTTTCATGCTTCATGGCAGGCACTTTTACCTGCTGAGCCATCTTGCTGACACTTAAAGAAACCCAAATAAATAAGGTTTTGCTTTTTATTTTTAGTTGGAGGTCTACTTAAGTTTTCCAGGTTGACCTTGAACTCACAATGGTCTGTATCCTAGGAATGCCTTTGATTTCAGGTTCTCCTGCTTCAGCCTTCTGAGCAGCTGAGATTAGAGGTCTATACCCAGCTCTACTCAGGAGCAAGGTTATTGGACTTAATCTGGCAAGGTCAGTTGGATTTAGAAACACACAGAGCAAAGGGAACACCATTTTGGTAAAAACAGAACAAAAGTTGTCTCAGAAGCCTAGAAAAGGGAATATACAGGGCATGAAGCCCGGGGCTGAGTCATGGGACAGATAAATGGGACACATGTGACAGTCCCATGGACATCATTTTATCATCTCCCAGTACTTCAGTGCCTGGAGCATGTGGGGTCAATAAGTACTTATTGAGTGAACAGGTACTAGACTAGTCAGTCATCTTTACCGTGGAGTATGAGTCTTTGGAAGGCACAGCCTGGCCTGTAGACATTTTGAGTGCTTGACATACTATAGTGGTTCACCCACAGTGACCAGTAAATATGTGCTGATGGACTGAACGAACACACAGCAGGCAGGAAAGGGACGGCAAGATGCTCCCGGGAGGGGGGCACTTTGGCCTGGCTGGTGGGACAGAGGGTGAGAGGTCCTTATTGTCAAGGAAAAGGAGCTTTACATTCTTCTTGAGGCATTCACAAAGACTATCTTTCTGCTAGGGCTTGGTATGTCGCTCAGTCATAGAATGCTGGCTTACCTTATGCTAAGCCCTGGGTGCCATGCCTAGCACATGCATACATGCACACATACATGGATACCACACAGACACACACACACACACACACACACACACACACACACACACACACACACACACTGGGAGCCCCAG
Organism: Acomys russatus; assembly: GCF_903995435.1. Taxonomy (NCBI): domain Eukaryota; kingdom Metazoa; phylum Chordata; class Mammalia; order Rodentia; family Muridae; genus Acomys; species Acomys russatus. The sequence continues at coordinate 38,955,008 of NC_067140.1, read as the reverse complement.
CCACAATAGAGGCTCTTGCTGTGTCTCTCCTGCCATTGATTTTAACATCATTTAGCTAGAGTCTAGCCAGCATCCTTTAGTTATGTTTCCCACCAGGTTCTCAATAAAGACTCCTTCTCATTTCAGGTGTTGGCTGAGAGTGAGGTCTTAAGACAGCCCAGCCGAACATCAGGAGAAGCCTTTTCTGTGGGTGGCCAGACACTTCTGGTCCTCAAGACATAGCTCAGTCCTCACCTGGACTTATGACCCGTGGCCTTGCTCCCCTCCTGCCCATTGAGTTCCACAAGATGGGCTCCTTCCGCCGGCCTAGACCACGGTTTATGAGCTCCCCTGTGCTGAGTGAGCTGCCTCGATTCCAGGCCGCCCGGCAGGCTCTGCAGCTGAGTTCCAACTCTGCCTGGAACAGGTAAGGGCTTGTGGGGCCCACACCACCAGGGAGGGTTCTGGGGTGATCTGGGGGTGGGCTGAGCATCTGCTGCCTCTGGGAGTTCATGAGTCTGATCATGGTGCAGACGATGAGTGGGGAAAGTACCCCTGTTTTCATCCCACGAAAGCAGCTCATTGTGAGTTCTGGCCTGTCAGGGTCAGTTTTACCAGCCTGGGTTAGAATCTATGGTTACTGTTTATGCCCCTTCACACCCTACCTACCGTGGGAGACTATCTGAGGGTGAGGTCTTTCAATCGAGACCTCATTGATTGATTAAATAATCAGAATGAGCTAATTGGCGACAAAGCTATAATATATAAAGGCAGGTTTACTGGGGTGGGAGGGGTAGGGGGAGGGAGAGTACATGCTGGGGGTGGGGAGAAGGGAAGGAGAGAGGGCAGGGAGGTGGGGAAAGGACAAGGGCGGTAATGGGCAAAAGGGTGAAACCAACATGTCTGCTTTATAGAGTGAGTCTCTGGAAGAGGGGAAGCCCCGCCCCTAGATAGAGGGCAGAGCATGCCAGCCACACCCCGCAGCAGGACCTAATACTCACATCACCTATTTCCCCTATAGGAAGCTTAGGTGGTTTCTGTGCACAGCTCAATGAGTGGCATATGCCAGTCTCCTTCACCTGCGCCACTGGTGCTCTGGGGAGATGTAGCTTTGGAAGGTGTCCACCGGAGATTATGGGCCAAAGTTGGAGCAGATGGGCAAATCAGCACTGCCTTATAAGTCGGTGGGCTGCTGGTTGTCAAATCTGTGTTGGACTCTGGGTAGAAGAAGGCATTACTGATCTCTCTGTGTGCCTTTTCCGCAACTGGCCATCAGGCACACTCAGCTAGCTGATCCAGCTCAGGAGTGCTGTCTGGAATGCTCTGGCATTCTGAGGATTATTGTCCCAGCATAGACTAAGTCTATGCCAGTATACTTCCCTCCCTGGTGTGAAATAAAGGGACAAGGAAGGTCCATGGAAAAATCTGTTATAAAGGCAAGCAGTTATTGTTTCTATCAGAGAAGATAGTGGCTTCCCAGCAGGGCCAGCTCCTGCTGGCAATGAGTGCTTTTTGGAAACTTGTAGGCACCAGCGATGGCAGTTGTCAGAGAGCTCATCCATGGCCTACCTCCATGTGTGCAAGAGGAACAAGCAGCCCTGGGTGACCTACAAGAGGCCTAGAGCTACCTTTGAATTCTTTTTTGCTCACTCTCCTCAATACTTTTGGGACATTAAGGAGAGAAGATGTGGCTGTGTGTGTGCGCCCTAGGCTTCCCAGCTCTTTGAGGACTTTCTCTGGGGGCTGTTTGAAAATATGGCCCCTAGAGGCAGATCACCTAACTGGGACATGTTTCTGTCTCTCTGCAGTGTGCAGACGGCTGTGATCAACGTTTTCAAAGGGGGCGGCTTGCAGAGCAATGAGCTATATGCACTGAACGAAAACATCAGGTACTTAGCTGGACAAAACCAGTTCTCTTTTCCCATTATGGGATTTAGGGTCCTCCCCACCTCCCACCTTCAAGCCGTGCTTGCTCCTTGCTTCTCCTCTGCTTCCTGTTAAATTGCTCTTGTAGCTGCTGTATTCTGAGACCCATCGAGACTTCTCATTGTGATATGCTGCCTCTGCTCACGTATAAAGTGCACTTTGTGCTGGGGTGCAGGTTGGTAGATAGGGGCTGGCACTAATTCTGTATTTATTGAGTGCCACCTAACTGTTAAGCACGGTATTAGGTGATAAGGCAGTATTTAGAACCAGATTATTTGAGACTCATCGCTGTTAATAAAAGAGTTCGTAGCAAATATTAAGGTACGTCCTTGATAGCCAGGTGCTGGAGCAGAGATTTGTGAACCCCGCTGTCCTGATTTGTTTGTTTGTTTGTTTTGATTTGAGACAGGGTATTAGGTAGCCCACATTGACCTTGAACTTGTTATGTAACTGAGGACGGCTTTGAATTACTGATCCTCCTGTCTCTACCTCCGAGTGCTGGGATTACAAGTGTGTGCTACCATCCTTGGTTTATAAGATGTTGAGGATAGAGCCTAGGGCCTCTTGGAATAGTAGGGAGCATTCTGTCAACTGAGCCACATCCCCACCTCACTCTCCTGGAATGTACAGTGAGATGGGATGATGACCATGTCAACTAATCATGAGCTGTGTTATCATTAAAAATAAAATAGCATGCAATAGATATGATATGGAGAGATTTATTGTAGAAGGAGAGAGGGGAGAGAGGGAAGGGGGGAGGAGCACCTCAGGGGGGGAGAGAGAGAGAGGGAGAGAGAGAGAGAGGGAGAGAGAGAGAGAGAGAGAGAGAGAGAGAGAGAGAGAGAGAGAGAGAGAGAGTAAGAGAATATAAGAGAGAGACAAAGTGGCAGGTTGGCCCCTTTATAGTCGGTCACACACCTGGCAGCAGCAGGTGATGACGGTCATAGGTGGTTAGGCAACCTAGAGGCGGCTGCCTATATGCTAACAGCTGATACAGTGAGACCTGTTGACATGACTGGCCCTTGCCTAGAGCCCAGTGACAATGGAGGGGATGCTTACGCTAGGATCTGAGGGTCTACAAGGACTCACTGGGGGAAGGGGCTCTACAGTGAGCATGGATCTGAAAGAAGCCTAAATACATAAGGTGTGAGGAGGGTGGTAGTACAGTGGATCTGAGTCTTCGTGAAGCCAGGGAAGTAACAGGGCTCAGCCCCCAGCTTAGCTGGGGCTACAGGGTTGAAGCAGCTAGCCTTTTAATTCCTCTCTGGCTATGTTAGATACAGAACATCTAGGCTACAGACCAGCCCTGCAGTGGGCAGAACAACAAACAGAGCCATTGTTCAGGCCTTGTTTACATGGAATTAAAGTCTGTGTTAAGGTCAGCAGGGTGTTTAAGAGTTGTTTTTACTAAAACCTGTACAGCAGCATATAAGCAAACAGCCATGTTACATTTCTTACCTATGTACTCGAATTTCATGTCCCAATTTCATAAATCTGGAAAGAGACAAAAGAGACTGGCTAGCCCAAAGCCTCATTTTACAGGGAAGGAAAGTGAGGTCCCAAGAAGGTATGTGTCAGGGCCAAAGCCGGGTCACCAGCCTCAGACTTGTAAGAAAAGAGTTCAGCTTATTCCAAGCACTGAGTTCCTGGCTCCTCCCCGCCAGGTTCCTCAGCCCCAGTGGAAGTACAAATAAATAATCTAGTGGATCAAGAATGTGCTAATTGTTTCTCACTTCAGGAGACAGATCCTGACATTGTACTTAAAAGATCTTTGTGGGCAGCTAGGAAGGTGGGAGCCAACCCTGATGTCACCTGCCCCACAAGACCAGGGAAGCAAGAAGCCACCAGGTGCCAAGGAGCCTTCTGAAGGGGAAGGCTGGCTCTGCAGCACGGAGAGATGCTTCCAGAAAACTTGCAGTTAAGATTTTTATTGGTTTTTAAAATGATCTCAGGGTTTCACTGTGTAGCCCTGGCTTTCCTGGAACTCACAGTGTAGACCAGGCTGGCCTCCTGAGTACTGGAACTAAAGGTGTGAGCCACCGAGCCTAGGCCTTTTACATTTTTTAAGTTGTTCTTTAAAATTCCTTTTTTAAAATTGGTATATCTGACTCTCAAATGCTAGTTTAAAAGAATAATTTCTCCAAGCAAAGCACTGGTTTCGAGTACGGCCAACAAGCCACACTAAGAAGGGCCATAGTGTGTACAGAACAGCATTTCTGTTATGGAAATGAGTTGTGTCCTCAGCAACTAGAGGCTCTTCCTGTCTACTCACAGATCATCTGCTTGCAGGACAGAGGGATATTTTTAACAGAGCAGAGGGCATAAAGGTGGGCAACAGCAGATGGTAGGAATGTTGGGAAGACATTGGAGGAAAGGCTCAGTTGTTCCTAGGCTTGTTCTTTAATTAATCTTGTCAGTCCTGTGTATATCTGTTCTAGGCTTTAAGTGTAGTGGAGCCAGCCACCACTGGATTCAGAGCCTGGGGAACCTAGGCTGGTTAAGCCCTCTGAGCTTGGGGAAGTTACTTAATTTTCCTATGTCTGTTTTTCCTTTCATAAAATGTGGGTGATAATAGGACCAACTTCATGGCAGTTGGGAGGACTGTGATCTTGCTTAAGTGACCTTAGCACAAAGTCTGATACAGAAGAACTGGTGAGTGAGTGTTAGGTATTCTTGATGCTTGCTAGGACAAGCACTTGGAAGTGATGGGGGTGAAATGTTGTGAGAGCGCCCCCCCACCCCCGCAGGGCAGCGTGATGAATGGTCCTGGGGATGGAACCAATGTGACCCCTTCCCTAGTGTTCTGGATGAGGTGAGCTCTCTTTGAAATAGAGATTTGGGTGGGCTGCTTAAAGAGCGTGCCTGGAATGAGGTTTGGGCGAGGCAGAATTCTTATAAGGACAGACAGCTATTTCTTCTTTCTGTGGAGACCAAGTCTAAGAGGAAATAACTTTCTCAGTTCTCCATTCGCTTCAGCCAAGCAGTAATAAACCTTTTGATGATCACCCTAGTGTCAAAACCTGAATCCTCTCCTCTGGGTCTCTGATTCCAGCCAGGTTTGGCTTCCTTCCCACCAACCTCCTCTTCTTCCCCCTCCTGCGCGCCCCCTGCCCCGCCGTGCCCCCTCCCCCGCCCCACCTCTGTGTGTGTATCTATCTGTCTGTGTCTTTCTGTGTCTGTTAGTGTGTACACTTGAGGGGTGGGCTGAGATTGAAATCAAGTTTCTTCCTTGGCTGCTCTCCGTCTTATTAATTATTATTATTTATTTCTGGTCTCCTTGGGCACCTGCACACATGTGGTTCACAGATAGACACAGATACACACTAACCCCGGGCCATATCTATCTGGCTAAGCTGGGTGACCCATGATATCTAGAAAACTGGCCCCAGTCCCGGTGCTGGCATTACAGACTCAAGCCATTATGCTCAGCTTTTGTGTAGATCTCGGGATCTGAACTCGGATTCTCACGTTGGTGCGGTGGCACTTTGCATACGGCCCTCATGGCTCTCTTGCTAGCTGTGTAGTCAGGATGCACTTGGGAGAAGTGAGCACTTGAAAGTAGGAGCCAGTGTGCACCATGGCCAGAAGACAGGTGTTTGTGCAACTGGGTCTTACAGTGCAGTCATTGCCAATGCTGGCACTTTTTTTCCTTTGTTTGTTTTGTTTTGTTTTTTTGAGTCAGGGTTTCTCTGTGTAGTCTTGGCTGTCCTAGACTCACTTTGTAGACAAGGCTGGTCTCGAACTCACAGCAATCTGCCTGCCTCTGCCTCCTGGAGTGCTGGGATTAAAACCACACCTGGCTTGGCCCTTTCTTTTAAGATGTGTTATTGAAAACATTGTCTTTAGGCTGGGCATAGTGGCGCACATTTTTAATCCCAGCACTCACTTAGGAGGCAAAGGCAGGCAGATCACTGTGAGTTTGAGGCCAGCCTAGTCTACAAAGTGAGTCTAGGACAGTCAAGGCTACACAGAGAAACCCTGTCTTGAAAAACCAAAAATAAATAAATAAATAAATAAATAAATTAATTAATTAATTAAAAAAAACACTGTCTTTGAAGTTTGCACAGGGAAGAACTTTGGTCCAAGTGTGGCCAAATTCTAAAACATATCATTGACAAGTATTTCCAGACCTTAGGAGTGAGTTCATCCAAAACAGAGTGGCCAGTTTTCCCCTAAGTGAGTTGAGGCACCTGCTTTGTCAGTATGAAAGCCATAAATCAAGAATATTTTCTATTTGCAACTGCCTTAGGAGACAGAATGCGATTCAATATCCCCAAAGACAAGGAGATGATCCTTCTGAGTGCAGTCATCGCTGTCCACAGTGCTGGCCCAGCCTGCACACCTCCCTGTCTGAATTCTCTGGAGCTTGGATATGGTGTTCCACCCTCCAGCCTTACCCCTGATTGGAGGTCTGAATTTCAGGAATCTTCTAGAAGCAGGAGTGGCTGAGTCTTAATTCGAGTCACGTTCTTCCTTGGCCAGCAAGAGCTAGAACAGTGAGACAACCAAGATTGACATTTACTGGTTCTTGTGAGAACCTGGGTTGGGCTGTATAGATGGAGCGGTTATTGCTGCTATTGGATTGAATGTTTGTGATTGTCTCTCCTGGGTCCTCGATGTGTTCTGGGGCAGCCCTTGAGGAGGGTAGTTCGGAGCTTGTATCAGAGGGGAGCCGGGCAGGGAGACATCATCTGGTTTAAGGGGGCTGGCAGAAGTGGGCACATCCTTAGATTGGGGACAGGACAGATTCCAGAATTGAAATCTGAGGGGGGAGCAGGTGGCCATCAAGTACACAGGGCAGCGGAGGACAAACGGTCTTTCTCTCAGCTCTCAGGGAGGACTTTTCTCTACAGAAATAAGTACTCCGAGGTACGGCTTTTGGAAGGCAGAGATGAGTTATCTGCAGGTGACCCAAGGCAGGAAATGTACATTTTCCTTCTTTCTCCAGCCACACCACTTCTGTTCTTGGGGATGGAGGTGGTGGCATAAAGGGAACTCCAGAGATTTCTAAGGTCTGATGACTGCTGACCTCTGGCTGGTCTGAGGAGGGACTTCTGTCTGAGGGGTCAGATGCTCGAATCCCAGAGGGAAATCCCTGAACTCTCCAATCTCTCTGAGCCTGCTGGCTGTAGTGGGAACCAAATGGCTGGGGAAAGCGTTGCAGGGGGATGAATAGTGTAAGCCTAAGTCTCACCCAAGTGGCTGATTGCACTGACACCAGTGTGAGGCACAATTTCCTGAGGCAGTGACTGCAGCGAGTGCCCATTGAGCAGAATGTGCCAGCCCCTCTCTAGACTGTCCAAGTGTCACGTCCTGAGGATGGATGCTGTCTCCCTATTGTACAGATGAGGAAGTACAGGTGCTCAGAGGTGGACTAGCTCACTGGGGTCATCTCTGCAGAAAGTGCTGGGGCCTAAACCCAGTCCACCATGTTGTCAGAAGTTAGAGTTCCATAGGGCACGCACAAGGCACATTCAAGCCTGATGCACCTGGGTATTGCATCACTGAAAGATCTTGCAGGGTGGCTGTTGGAGGCAATGTCTCAAAAATAAAACCCTGCTTTGGGAGGAAATACGTAAAACCTGTCTTTTTTGTTCTTTCTTTTTGAGACAGGTATCATCGTATGGCCTCAGTTAGCCTGGCGTTCACGTTGTAGGCTGGGCTGGCCTCAGAGGGTCAGAGCTGTCTTCTGAGCTTCTTCGGCTCTACTCAATCTCATGTTGGTGTCTTGTGCTGCAGTTGAGAAACACACTGGTCTTTGGGGACAGGAAGGTCTTTAACCAGAGTAGCAACTGGAGACCAATGCAGCTGGCCTAAATATTGTTTTAGAAATCTGCTCTTCCCTAAATCTCAAGATTTCTAGACTTTCTGCAAAGTTCCCATCTGGCAATATTAGACCCACAGCCTGGGCTTAGGCCAGTCAGGGGGTCTGGGATCTGTCTGCTAGTTTTAAAAGAAATTTCCTCAGCCCCTCAGTGTTCATATTTCCCCCCTCCCCATCTTGCCTTCTTCCTTTGTAGACATGGTGCATGCCGCCTTCATTTGAGTTCTAAGTACATTAGTCTTCTGTGGGCAGAGGTGGGCAATGTGGGAGACTCCCACCTGGGAGCTGTTGGAGAAGTCGAGTGTGTGCAAGCTGCCCCACATAGAATGTACCTCATAATGAGGAGCTTAGTCTGTGTGCCCATTATGGGGTGTCTCCCTTTCCCTCAGTGTTCCCACTGACACCCACTGGGGTACTGACAGATATGTGGAACTGGTAACATTGTGCCCCTTCCAGAAACACTAACGCCAGTACATCCCAGTGGAATAAGGCCAAAGGACCTTGAAAGGAGGGCTTTCATACGCTGCGGCTTAAAAGGCCATTGCCTCCGAACAAGTCCTGTGGTGGCTGCTAGGGAGGCTCTTCAGAGGAAGAACAGTCAGGCTGCATGAGCACCACTATGACATCTGGCCTGGAGGACCTTTCCGTTCCTGGATTTTGACGCAGTCGAGGTGGGTCCCACAAAGGGGCCTAGAGTGAAGTTGAGGTGTCCAAATATTTAATAACCAGTATTTCTCTCGTGACCTATCTTGCTGAATGGTGGCACCTGACAAGCAGAAGGTCTTGGCTGTCTTACTCCTCCACCTCTACACTCAGGGGTGATGGTGGCTGGTCATTCAGGTAGCTTCTCAGGGTCCCTTCTGCCCTGAGCCTCTGCTTCCTGGAACCCAACTTTGGCGCTGTCTGCTTTACCTCCAAGCCAACAAGAGTGGAGACTGTGTTGACAACATGGTGTGAGGAGGAGATCAAGGGTCTGTATCAGTGGTTCTCAACCTTCCTAAGGCTGCGACCCTTTAATACAGTTCCCAAGGCTGTGAGTCTAGCCATAAGATTATTTCATTGCTGCTTCACAACCATACTTTTTCTACTGTATGAATCAGAATATAAATATCTGATATGCAAGATATCCACTATGTGATGCCCAAAGGGGGTTGAGAATCCCTGGTCTACGTAATTACAGGAAGTCCTTTTTTGTTTTGTTATGGTTTTGGTTTTCCTGTGTAGCCTTTGCTGTCCTGGACTTGCTTTGTAGACCAGGCTAGCCTTGAACTCACAGCAATCTACCTGCCTCCGCCTCCCAAGTGCTGGGATTAAAGGCGTGCACCACCATCGCCCAGCTAGGAAGTCTTGTGAGCTAGGGTGGCAGCTCAGCTGATCAGCCTGGGCAGGTGTTGGGGTGTGACACAGAATAGCCCAGGAAATTGTTCCCCTTTGCCCCGGCCCCGCCTCTCCCCATCCCCACCCCCACACCCCGTTGTGGCTCCTTCTGCCTTCTAACTGAACTTCAGACTATTTCTGCTTTCACTTGTCTCACGTGTCCCACATAAACGTTTCCTTCCCATTGCTTTTGGCTCCCTAACTTCCTTCTAACTCACTGTTTGTAGTGGAGTGACTGCGAGCAGAAGTTTGTTGTCAAATGAAGCCAGGGGTCTGGGAATATGAAACTGATCGTATGGGTGTGGCCTGGACCAGAAGGTCCTTTCAGCCTCCAGCCACAACAACCCAGGTGATGTCTTCCCTTTAGCTCACAGAGTGGCTGGGCTCTGGGCCTCATGTGCTACTTACTCCATTCACATGTTTCCCAGGGCCTAAATCTGAGGTTGAGCAAAGCCAGTCTGCTGTCCTGGGCAGGAGTCAGGGAGAAGAAGGGCGGAGTCCTAGGGCTGTAGGCTTCAGAGTCAGGCATTCCTGGTAGACTTATCACAAGCTCATCCACAAAACATCTCAAAGATGAACTCACTTGCTTCTTGCAGCCATTCCGCTCAGTGGGTGTGTCTCACTGTCCACACATTCTCTGAGGACGGGGCGGGGAAGAAGGTCGGATGCATTTGCTTGCTTGTTGTTGTCTATAGCAAGGAAGTGGCCATCAGTATTCAGACCCAGGCAGCTGCTTCCAGATTTAATGAGCTGCTGTCTCCGAGGTCAGCTTCTCGGTCAGAAACAGGCTATTTCTGCTACTCTGCAGATACTTCTTAGGCTAAAACATAGATATATAAATGTTGTGCATCTCGCGGCCTGACACACATAAATAAAAAGACACCACTCTAGGTACAATTTGTTCTTATTCCTTACTATTTTAATTTGTTGCAGCAAATAATTGCATTTCTGTTGAACTGGAAAAAAATAGGTAAGTAGCCAGATTCTAGGCTTTGGAGCACCTTAGCCTTTTCACAACTTGGGAATTATAGGCTTCCATCCCACGAATCCAGCCAGCTTCTCTTCTTTGTATGCTTTACCCATGAACTAGATAAACTCGATGAGCCAGGGAATGGTGAGGGTAGGAACGGGATTATCTTGCTGATGCTGTGTGTGTGTGTGTGTGTGTGTGTGTGTGTGTTGTGTAGGTCTCTCTGTAGTAGGTGACTGTGGTGTGCATGTATATGTGTCTCTGTGTATGTATGTATGTCTGTGTGTATATATTTCTCTGTGTGTATATGTCTGTGTGTGTGTGTTTGTTATGTCTCTGTGTGTCATGTATGTGTGTGAGTGTGTCTGTCTTGTGTGTATGTGTGTGTGACTTTGTGTGTATGTGTATATGTGTTTGTTTGTTTATGCATCTGTATGTGTGTGTTTATATGTATGTAGACACATGCATGTGTGTGGACCAGAGGACAACCTTGGGTTTTTCCTTAGGAGCCATCCATGCTATTTCTGAGTTGCAGTGACCTGGGGTTACCAGTTCTGGCTAGCCAGTGAATCCTGCCTGGGGTTGCAAGTGCATGCTACCTGGGTTTTTGTTTGTTTTGTTTTTGTTGTTTGTTGTTTGTTGTTTTTTTCCCCACTTTACTTGGGTTTTAAAGTTCCAACTCAGGCCCCCAACCAAATTTTTAAAGAAATCTCAGCTTTTGAATGAGGGAGTTGTCATGGGGAAGATACTTGTCCAAGTTGTCTCCTCTCCTTCTTGTGCCCAGCACCATATCTAATACCTAACAGATTGCTAGTAGATTATTACAGATCAAAGAAGTAATCAGTGGGCTCCCTAGTCTCTCTGCCAGCTGCTCTTTTCCGTGTCAGTGGGGAGAGCGTGCAGAGTGTATTCATAAGAGGGGCAACAGCTACTGCATTCCACTTGAGATGCAGTTTATCTGAGTTAGGGTCAGAGTCTGCACACTGGCTGCCCTAACAAACTAGACTCAGTCACATATCCTCAATAGCAATGGCGAAAAGCAGAAAAAGGAGATTAATTCAATATAGTCATGTTGAAAAGGGAGCAAAGGGATCTAGTGACTCCTCAGGTCCATCTTTTGGGGTCCTGGCATAAGATTTAGTCTTAAACAGAAGGCAAGAGGCATGCCTGACTAAGCGGTCTTGGTCACAGTGTGGGCCTGACCATCACTGACCCATTATTGTCTCAGATCCAGACTGTCTCACAAATTGACAGAGTACATGAAATCTCTGGGAGGCAAGTGTACCCTTTGACCACACCACAGTTCTGCATTTTTTTCCCTATTTGAGCATGGGATTCCTGGGTAAATTCCAATTTTTTGAGGACTACTGTTTAGGAGTCTGATAGGTTATGGGAGAGGTGCAAGTGTCTCTTTCATATGTTGTTGGGTTTGTTGTTGTTGGTTTTGTTGTTTGTTTGTTTTGTTTTGTTTTGTTTTTTACCATCAGCATGGCTATAGACTGAGGTGGAAGTGTGGGAGACCTCCTAACTCTCAGTTTGGCTGACACATGAGTAGAGATTTTGTTTGTTTGTTTGTTTGCTTGTTTTTCAGAGGTGTCCTTTCCTTGTTAGACAAGAACAGAGTACATGGTGTAGAGGCAGCTGTGTAAGCTAACTCAGCTGTGGTCTGCCCACAGTTTGACCAGCCAGCACTCCTCCTGTCCCCTGGCCCTGGTCCTCTCTCCCTACGTCCTCTTCCTCTGTGTCCTCTGGGAACAGTGGTTCTCAGGTTACCAAGCCTAGGGAGGGCTGGAAGTGCAGGTTCATAGAACTTTCAGGATTCTGTCACCCCTATGCCTGCCTGCTTCCTGACACTGTGCCCTTGCTTGGAACTTACTCCCATAGTCCTTTCTTGGATTTCTGATTATCCTCAGTAACCTTGGTGATGACTACTGGTAATTTTATAATCTTTTTGAAAAGTGTTTTGAACATGATTGTATTCATACAGTTCAAAATTGTTATAGCTGGGGCGAGGGAGATGACTCAGTGGTAAAGTGTTGCCACATAAGTGTGTGGACTTGAGTTTGGGCCTCAGTGCCCATGAGAATAGCTGGGTATGGTGGTGTGTATTTGTACTTACAGTAGTGGGAAGGCAGAGCCAGGAGGATCCTTGACGATCAGCTCAGCCAGTTGACTGAGTGAGCCACAGGCCTTAGTGAGAGACAGACCTTGTCTCAAAAAACAAGATGGATGGCTTGTAAGGAATACCTGAGGTTGACCTCTGGTCTCCACATACACATGAACACACATGAGCATACATCTTCACACACACACACACACACACACACACGCACACGCACACGCACACGCACACACACGCACACACACACCTCCCCTATAAAAAGGTTTAAGGCAAAGAATCTTTGCTGATACCCCAAAAGCCTAGTTCCCATTTCCTTCTTTTCAAAGGCAGATGTCATCATTGTAACAGTATCTCGTTGAGTTGTCTTTAAGACCATCTTTCTGCATGTGTAGGAATGCACACAGAAGTGCACCTGGCGCCCTGGGGTTCCTTGTTCAAGGACCACAGACTAGATTAGACATGGGTAATAAGGTGGTGTATCTGTAGGAGCTTGGGTCCCCTTCACTTCAGGGAATAGTATGTTAAAGTGTTGTCTGGCCCTACTTAACTTCTAGTCACAGCCTCAATATTCAGCCTTGTGTTTTTTCTGTGTTATTTTGAAAGTGTTTCATGTGTCTAAGAATCAGGGTGCCTCAAGAATTCACGTCAGCTGTGATCACCGGAACAAGACTCACACGAGTTCCAGCCAGTCCAAATTCCAACACGAACAGGGGCTGCCTCATAAGCTTTACTCCTTACCCTTCCCACATCAGAGGAGCTATGACAGTTGATGACAGCTAGAGGAGAGAGTCATTTTTTTTCTTTGGGGTGGGGTGTAGCCTGGGTCTTCTCTGCTCTGTTAAGACTTATGAAATACCCAGAGGTGTGTTCCTATGGTTATTTGAAATCCCATAAAGTTGACAATGAAGGTTAGCAATCACAGACACCAATTCCACGGCATGTCATGTGATCTCAGTGTTATGTTGATTCCTCAGCCACAAAGACCGTCAGGAGGCATTTTTGCTTCCTAGTGAGAGGCAGACTCCTTGCCTCATTCTGCTTTGAAACATCCATGCAGGTGGTGCTAGCTGCTCCGTTCTGTTTTCTCTCCCAAGACATGCTCTCAGCCCAATTACTTTAAAAAAATGTTGATTTATTCAGTTTTCTTTCATGTGTATGGACGTTTGCCTGTGTGTGTATGTATATGCACTGCATGTATGCCTAGTGCCCACGGAGATCAGAAGAGGGCATAGGACCTTCTGGAATTGGACTTATGGCTAGTTATACATTTGTAGTGTAAGATGGGAGGCTTTCTCCTGTGGTCGGGTGACCTGGGCAGGTCTTTGTTCCACCCTCTTAGACAAAAAGCCCCTTCCTCTGAACCTCAGCTGCAGCATCTTTAAGATGGGTACAGAATAATAGAATTGTGAGCCTCCATGTGGATGCTGGGAACAGAACCTGGGACCTCTACAAGAGCAGCAAGTGCTTTTTATGGCTGAGCCATCTCTTTAGCCCTAGCCCAATATCTTTTGATTGATTCATTTCCACCTCTCATCAGGCTTGCCCACATCTTGGAGAACTCTTGGGGTGCATTGCTGGAGTGGCTCTTAGGTTACCTGCCACTAAGTCAAATTTAAAAATGCTTCATTTACTACCTAATATTTCTGCTGTGGGTAACGGGTCATGTTTTCTGTGTGGTTTCAGCTATCTAAGCTTTTGTGGACATTTCACCTGAGTGTTTCTCTCTTGCTCTGTCCCCAAATTCTTGTTCCTGTTTTATGCACATAATGACATATTGCTGTAACTGCCTATTTATTCATCAGTGACATGTGTGAGCATGTTCTGAGGGAAGTTAACACCTAGCAAGATTGTCAGAAATTTGAGCATTTGCTCATTAATAACCATAGCAGGTGGGAGAGGCAGTGAGAACCTTGAAGTCAGGGAGATTTTGCTCCCTAGAGAACTCACTGGATTCCAGGAGCCAGTTTTTCTTGTTTGTAGCTTTTTCTCACCTTGTTTGGATCAAATTCAAGATGAATCAGCATGGATGGGCCCATTATCTGTTTGTTTATATCTTTAGCACTTAAGATGCTTTGATATGCTATTATTTTATTTGTTTAACATCTGTATGCTATCTGTCCACATGCTTCACCCAAGAGTGAAAACTCTAAGAGAGCAGAGACCTTGTGTGTCTTCTTCACTGTGGAACAATGTGTGGGAAGATACAGGGCAACTGAATAAATAAATGTGTTGCCTAGGTAACCAGAAACTCAATTCTCCTCACTGTGGTCCCTTTTGCAGATTGCCCCAGTACATTCAGGGTGAGGTGAGACCACCCAAACATATCCTCAATTTCGAGTGACTTTCAAGTCTAGGACAGTGTGATGGACTTAGAGGAGAGGGGAGGTGGAGTTATAGGACAAGGTGTCGACTCTGAAGAAGGTCTAGGTTTGACCCTTGGCTCTTGGATTAATGTGTGAGATGGGGTGGGCACGACTTCTCCATCTACGGTACTTGTAACAATTGTGCCATCCTGCACACACTTTAAAATCTTAGGATGAGGAATGTCTGAACCATGTGTTTTAGACTCTAAGATGTTTATAGATGTTTGTCACTGCAGCAGCACTGGGGGTGGAGGGCTCTACCAGACCCTAGGAAAGAGAACTCCTTCTTTCAGCCTAGATTCTACCCCCGTGCTACTGGAAACACATTGTCATTAGTAACCAGCCCTTTGTTGATGTCCTTTGGAGTGGGTCTTCAGCCCCTGTCATCACACCAACAGCTGCCCGACTGAGGTTCTCTGTTTCTCTCTCCCCAGGCGGCTGCTAAAGAGTGAACTTGGATCATTCATTACAGACTATTTCCAGGTAAGCTCAGAGAGTCCCAGCATCCAGCGTTAATGAGGTTGATATACCAACAGGGTTAATGCTGCACATTTGCTCATTCCTTCAATGCCTACAGTTCTATGTGCTGCAGTGGCTGTAGGGGACTGCTGAGCCAGCTTGGTCCCTGATGCTAGTGGAGATCTGTCAGATCCCTTGCAGTAAGTCGTAGGCTTTTGGGTCCCAGGACTCATTTATATTGTTAAAAATTGTTGCTCATTTGATTCCTACCTGTCTGTCCTTACTATGAGAAATTGTGTCTCAGACACTTTGAAATATGTCTTAATTAGCTTACAGAGGACTACATAGCACATCTATGAGAGAAAAAAAATTTCCAGATTCAAACAGTATTAAGAAGAGTGGCATTGTTTTTGGGTGTGCAAATGTCTGCATGGCCTGCTTTCTGGAAGCCAATGTTTTCATCTTTCTGCTTCTTATTAGGTGGGTTGTGTATTGCATGCTGCACAGTCTCTGGACAGCTGTGCTGTCCAACACTGCGACGCAGGTGGGAAAAAGCAGAATCTGCTTTCTGTTACTGAAGACATAGTTTTTACCCAGAGGACCCTGACTCCCACCACTGCCCTAAACCCTTCCTGTCCTGTGTGTGCTATTTAGTTGAGTTAGGTGTGTATGTGCCCTTGGGCAGATTATTTCTTGCCACTAAGTCTCCTAGTCTGTTCTGTTGATGGCGGGATTAGACATGACAGTCAGACTTCCTTTCTGCCTACACTTGTTGAGGGGTTAAAAAAAGTCAAGGTACCAGATCAGGTCTCTCTCTTCCTCTGCAAAGGACAGTTTCTAAGTCATAGACACAAGCTGCTTCCTTAACTCTAACCAGAGGTGTTTGGAAGCTTCTGGGTGACAGTGAATGACCAATGTCCATGAAGTCAGCCCCTATTTCTCACTCATTTGTTAGGTGGGTTTGGGCAAGCTGCTTTATTTCTGTCTGTCTCAGTTTCCTTGTTTGTAGGATGAGAACAAAAATATAGTTTACCCCATTGCTGGTTTGCATGAAATAACAGTGGTGGAGAGCTCAGTGCCAGCTGTAGCAGGTACCATAGCATGGGAGTCAGGGTCATGGACCATTGAGGTACCCAGGGCCCAGTATAGCTTTTACTGAGTGTGTTACCATAAGAAAGTTGCCATATTTTTTTTTTTATTTCACTTTGCTCTTCTAAAAGCCATGAGATAACTCTTAGGATCTTCCTGTATAGGGTTACTGTAGGGACTAAATAAACTGTTATTTACAAAGCCCTTACTGGCTAGCACAAAATAAGAGAGTAATAGCATTTGTTAAATTTATGCTGATTCTTATTTATTATTCTGAGGCATAACCCATCCATTCAAATGGGAAAAGGAATGTAAAAATACATATAGTAGGGGCTGGAGAGATGGCTTAGTGGTTAAGAGTACTGGCTGCTCTTCTAGAGGACTCTGGTTCAATTCCTAGCATCCACATGGCAGCTCACAACTATGTATAACTCCAGTTCCAGGGGCTCCAACACTCACTCCTAGCGCGTGCACACACACACACACACACATGTGCGCACACACATACACACACGTGCGCGTGCACACACACACACATCACATCTCGTTTGCAGGTTTTTGTGTGTTATTTCGTATCCAAGTAGAGCAAAAATAGAAAACTAGAGATATGTTTGCATAAGAAACCTGAACACCATTTTGCTTTTTGACTCAAGTATTAGGAAATGTCAAACTCTTATGTTCACTTTTAAAGAATGACAGATGCCTGTCAGTTAAACACAAATGCGTATAAATACACATGTGCACACATGCATACATGCACACACACACACAGAGCAGAAAACAGTAACTCTAAATCTGGACAAACCAAGATCCAGAGGAAGCCTGGAATTCAGTCAGGTCATTCTCAGCTGCTTGACCTGTAGCATGTGTTGTGGGGGTGGGGACGGGAGACTGAAGACTCTGACTTTGAGTCCCAACTGTGAATCATCTCCTTTACCCTTAACTCAAAGGTCAGCCTCTACCTCACTTCGCCCCCTGTGGTCTCTATTGATTGATTTGAAGCTAGGCTACTGAGAACAGATTTTTTTTTTTTTTTTTTGTGAGTCCTGAAGAAGCCTGCTGGCTTGGCCTGGCCTGTCTTCCGCCCTGACATTTGAAAGAGATGGGGGTCCGTGTGGTTTCAGACAAGTCGTAAATGTCAGCTGTCTTTTGGTGTTTGGGGCTACCCCTAGGCCAGTAGGAAGGGTGTGTCTGCGTGGGGACTTGAGCATATGGGAAGCCCTGAGGTTTTGGGGGTGGCTAATACTGCTTACAAAGATGCCAGATACTTCAAAACTAATAACCACATGTCATTTCCTATCAGGAACTAACCAGAGAAGGTGCTTGGTGAGCACTGGTCCTTTTTCTTGGGGTGTGGTGTGGGGCTAATTTTCAGAACTTTGAATCTGAGATTTTCTTATTTGCAGTGCTAAACTGGGGGCTGGGGGGTGCAGGAGGGGTGGGGGGGAGGCTCTCCTAATAGTGATTTTAAGTGGATTTTTTTTTTAAGTTGTGGATATATCTTCCCTCTCCCACCCCCATGTGCTGTTTTCATGTTTAATGTTTTAGGGAGAGCAGGAGGGACTGTCTACCAAACACACTAGAAAAGACATTTAGGAGCCTAAACAATGTCAGTGAATAACATCAGAGAGCAGGTTTGGAAAGTATTTCCCTTTTAAAATGTTTACTTTAGCCCTTACCTTCATGCCAGAGAAAGTCTGAGCAGTCTTCTGGGACTTAGCAACCTCCTCATTAGAGGAAGAGAGAGCTGGCCTTAAATTTGGCATTTTTAGCTAGGGATATTTGACAGGCTAAGGTTCTGTGTCAATATTTTGTTGTCGTGAGTTAATTTCTGAGTTTTTTGTTTTTTTTTTCATTTGTGATAGTAGTGTTGTTACAGGGTCCCTTTAAAACACAATGACAATTTATTTCATTTATTTTGGGTTTTTTTTTGTGATTTTTAAAAAAATTTTGGTTTTTTGAGCTAGACATCCTCTGTGTAGCCTGTCCTGCACTCGATTTGTAGACCAGGCTGGTCTCAAATTTATAACAATCTGCCTGCCTCTGCTTCCTAGAGTTGCTGGGATTACAGGCATGCACCACCATGCCTGGCTACACAGAGACAATTTTGATAAGTAGCTTTAAGGATGACGATGCAGGTGGCCCTGGCTGTGGCCTCCAGGCTGAAGGTGGTTCAGGAGACATTTGAGTGGGGAAGGCTGGGGCTGGGCACCACTGAGAAAGCCTCTAACGATGCACCAGAAATCTCCACACAGGAGAGAGTCCAGAGGCAAGCTCAGCTTCACAACAGTCAAGGGACAAAGCCATAGGAGGCTCCAACGAAGAAGAACCTGGAGAAAATCAGGGAGACCTATGAGAAGCAGTGCCTCAGGACAATCAGGGAAGTCCTGAAACCTTGGTTGCTCAGAAGAATGTGTGAGGCTTAGATCCCCCTAGCCGTGTCTCCCCCCCCCCCCCCCCCCCCGCCCTTCCTACAGGCACCTGCATTTGGAAGTGTGGTCTGCCCCCTCCTGGGACCCTCCTCTCTCAGTGAGAGTGCACCATTTTCAGAGCCAGGAGCCAAGCTCTTCTGGTCTGGGGCTCTGCTTTTGCTAGCGCAAGCGAGCATTTTTATTCTACAAATTTAAAGAAAGAAAAGGATAATGAAAATGGCCTGAGGTGAGGGCAGGGGCAGCAGGTAGAAAAAAAACGGTGCTTATCTCAGGTCTGCACACAGAGAAGACAGCCTGTTTGGTCTGCAGGAGCCTGAGTAGATTTTCCTGAGACACTGGCCAGAGAAACCTGACATTTCCAGTACTGACTCCCCTCCCCCCTGTCTGTTTTGAATTGTGCCTGGGAGGAAAATTGAGGTTTCAGAGTAGAACTCTATCCTAGTGACTGCTTGGAGGGAGAACTGGTTCTCTGTCATGCTTGAAAATGGATATTATAAAATGATCTGCATTTTTGGATTGCCTAGTAATAAAGTATCTGCACGGTGTGAAGTATGGGAGGCAGTCGGGGTGTCGAACACCTCACTTTCTCAGTTCTTCATCTGTGGGTTACTGTGTTTGCTAAAAACCTTGCCTCAAGGCCAGAAGGTTCCATTTCTTTTGGTGGAATTAGAGTTTTGCTTCATATAGAAACTTGAGCTAGAGTCAAAGCTCTGACTGAATGAGTGTTAAGGGAGAAGGAAAGAGGAACACTACAGTTACCAATAGGTCATGGATTCCTGGCTGTGTTTGACGTATGTACATGCGTGCTTGCATGTGTGTGTGTTGGTGTTGTAAGTAAGGTGTGGTTGGACATTGCAACATAAAAGCACAGGGTGTCTGGGCCTACCGTGCACATACACATGTATGTGAATATGTAAGTATGTGCATATGTTTATCTGATTGCTGCAAGAGCCCCAGGAAAGGACTGATCATCATAGTGCAAGGAAGATGTGCACTTGGAAGTAGTTGACAGAGGAAACCCATGGTGAGGGGCCCTAGGCAGAATGGAGTTTAAAACTGAAAACAATGCAGAAATGTAAGTGAATCTACAGCCGGGCGTGGTGGTGCACACCTTTAATCCCAGCACCTGGGAGGCAGAGGCAGACAGATCTCTGTGAGTTCAAGGACAACCTGGTCTACAAAGCGAGTCCAGGACAACCACGGCTACATGGAAAAACCCTGTCTCAAAAAACCAAAACCAAAACAAACAAACAAAAACAGTGAATCTACCACCAGCAGCACACACAGTAGTAGGATGGGGATGGATGATCAGGCCCAGAATAAATAAATATAAGTGAATAAAATAAATAATTATGAAAATGGAACTTGTAAGGGACAGATAAGACAGGGTATTGAGAATAACTCTTGTGATTTTCAAATCCAAACTGAATGGGGAAGAAAAAGCACTGTTCCCTTTTTGTCCCATCTTGGAAGACTTCTTTAAGATGCAAGATTCCCCAAAAGGAAATAGAGATTTTGAGGTGTCCAGCTGGGAAGAAGGGGGACTCCATGCATAAACTGTGGGTTAAAAGTGGGGCAGTGCACAAAGCAGCTTGCCCAGGATTATGCTTGTAGGTGAGAAGGTCATTAGGACTGAGGTTGGGATGGTATTTGGGACAAAGGCTTGGTGAACCCTGTGCACACCAGAGTGGCCCAGAAATTCCTGTTGGCCACCCTGACCTCTGAGGTGGAGCTAACTAAGTCGAGGTACAAAGAGTATCCAGCCAGCCAGGGGTTGTCTTTCTCACGCTTTCTTGCTCCCTGTCTCTAGAGCAGTTGTATGAATTCTGTGCAATTATTGGAATATTTTTATTGTGCTTGTCTCATACTTTATGAAACTAGTGGAAAAATGAGTCTTGAGATGGATAACTTCAGGCCTTAATAGGTTTTAAATAAAGACGGAAATCAATGAGGTAATGGATCATTGGCTTCATTGGATTTGGGTTACTGCGTCTTTAATTGTGAGGGGGAAAATGCTATCAGTACAAAATGCTGAAAATATACCATCTGAGGATGGGCTCTAGGAAAGAGGCGTGGTTGGGGCTTTATCTATTGCCCTTCTTAGCTCTATCGGAGCAGGGTTCCTTTGATGTCATGCAGGCCTGTTCTGTGTGGGAATGTATTTCAAGGAGCCTGCAATGTATGAAATTGAGCGATTTCTTATAGACCAGATAAGGACTGAGATGACCCAGGATTCGTGGGGAGGCGAAGCGAAGGCGCAGCAAGCTTCAGTAGGTGCTGCACGTGGGGTGTGACAATGAGCAGACATGGCCTGCTGCCTAACGGTCATGGGAAATAAAGGTCGTTGTGAATTTTCGTTTGCTATGGAAAGCTTTCTCTGATGCTCCCTCTGAGAGTTATAATGAAGGCTGGGCATGTAGCTCGGTTGGTAGAGTGCTTAACAAGCATCCACGAGGCCATGTGTTCAACTCCTAACGTCCCAGAAGCCAGCAATGGTAGTACATGCCTGTAATGTACTTGCCATGGAGTTCTTTGTCCTGGGAAGGTAGAGGTGGTTTTATCCCTCCCCCCAATCCTTTTTGATTACCTTTTTTCCCTAGGTCCCTCTGATTGGGTTGGGAAGTACCCTGCTTGACAGGTGACATACATTGACTGACAAGCTGTACCCCGACACATGCCTATCCTCTTCTCTGCTCATCTCAGTACCTCCATCCAGCCCCACGCTGCCCAGGATGAACTGATTCCCTGCCCACCCCACCCCCGCCCCGCCATCAAAGGCTCAAAGGCCTTGGGATGCTTTCCTTCAAACATTCCTTGTTGGAGTTCATCCCAAACCTCGTTTTTCTGTTGGCAGCCCATTTCTCTGCATCTTAGTGGCGGGGGGGAGGGAGAATATGTCAGCTCTTCCCACTTCCGGATCCTTCTGCCACTTCATTAATGTGCTACGTTGTCCATGGCCAAGTTCACTGATGGCGTGCCAGCAGGATGTGTTAAGTAACAGCCGGCCCACTGCCAGCTCCCAAGTCGTTTCCCAAGGAGCTACTATTTAATGAACTGGTGGTTTGTGATTTGAAGCTGGCTGGGGAGGTAGGAGGGAGAGCCATTGGGGGGCTGGGAGGGGTCAGAAGAAAAAGTCCCTAACTGTCACTACTGCTTCACAGCAAATGCCTGCTCAGAGCGTTTGGATCCAGGCACTTGGCAGGGTTGGAATTTTTTGAGGTGAGATTTAGAAAGAAGAGATGCTTAGAGAAATAATGTGGAATACCTCAGTTAAAGCTTACCTTTCTCTCTCATTCCCTTCCCTCCTTTTGTTATTTCCTTCTCTCCCTCACTTCTTTCTTCCTTTTTTCTCCCTCCCTTGGTTTTTGTCTCTCAGAACCACTGAGCAGGCCTAAGTCCCACAGATGACAGTGGTGTGACCTTCATAATCTTCAGGGCCCAATGCTAAGTGAAAATATGGCAATAGATAGGCTGTGGACTTCCATCTCTTTGCAGTGGGTTTGCCACTGCTGCATACAGAAGTCAGTTAGCCTCTAAGAGGTCTTTGGACTCTCTACATTGTAGCACATATGACATAGGGGGGCAGGGAGGGACAACCACGCCCACCTAATTGTTAGCAAATGTGTCACAGCACTGCCAGACCCTGGTGGGGTGGCTGCCACCATGCTTATGTTCCAGAATTTGTAGGCATGTGTCCAACCCTGACCTCCACACATCATATCTTGACCTCCACTAACCACACCCCATTACTGCCTAAGTGGTAAGTCAGAGTGGGACAGTGTGGGTGTGACCCGGACACTGGGGACATCAAGCCTGCAAATGCCTCCTGGGAGGTGGTAGCTCCAGACTCTCTGTGCTTTTATGTTGCAGTGTTCCACCACACCTTCCTATAACACACATGCACGCACATGCACACACACACACACACACACACACACACACACACACACACACACACATACACACACAGACCACACATTCAGAGGTCTTAGAGATGTCAACAGCACCCCCTTCAAATGCTAGACCCTAAGAGATGCAGGATGCACAGGAGTGCAGGCACCTGTATGACTGACAACATGTGTGTAGACTTAACAGAGGGAAGATTCTTGATCAGTGGTGTCCCTGGAGTGAGGTGAGGACAAGAGCAGTCCTGGTGCCTGAGGTCAGATTGTTGGTGTGTGAATGAGAAGGTTCTCTGGGGAAGGGAAGCTAGGTACTGGGCAGCCCCTGAATCCTGGAAGCCCCGCAGGCACTGAAGGAAGGACTGACTCCTAGTGGAATCTGAGCTGCATTCCTGTGGGCTGGAGTCTGGGGAAGGGAACTCTAACCTAACCTCCGTTACTGCAAGATCAAAGCATTTGTGGCATGCTTTTCAAGGGGTTTTTAGCTTCTTGGAAAATGGAGCCCCTTAAATATCAGCAAATCTGTGTGTGAGCAGACCGTGGTGACCACAGGCTCCAAGCGGGGAGAAGGACTAGACAAGCCGAGAGGCTCCTTTAGACCTCACGTTTTTTGTTTATTTTGATCTAAGCTACAGAATTTCCGAGCTGTGTATCATGAGAGACTCAGAAAGAATGTTTTCTGTGTCATTTCCCTCCTAAGCCAGAAATAACTCCTTTTCCTTGGAAACGCATATTTTTTTCCCCTTCTAATATCTCCTTGAAGGGAGAAGACTAAGGGCCAGGAAGGAGGCCCTGGGCCATCTGTTGGAATTTATTCCTTCTCATTTGGACAAAGGAATGTTTACCAAATGAAGAAAATGGTAACAGATTTAGGGACCCTATGTCACCTCCCCCACTCCTTTAAAAGCATTCTGTTTCTTATCTTGACTCCTTAAAAATACAGAGTATTTCTTGTCACCAAAATAGGAGGCTGATTAAGTTCAACAGAGATCATGTTGGAGAGTGGTACTAAAGAAGAGGTCCTTGTCCTCAAGGATCTAAAAACCTAATGGGTATATTTAGTTGTGGTGTGTGAGTGTGTGTGTGTGTGTGTGTGTGTGTGTGTGTGTGTGTGTGTGTGTGTGTGTGTTGCACGCACAATACCTGAGTATTCATAAATTAGTGTGTTCGTGTGCCTCTGTGCATTTGGATCCCACAAGCACGATGTCAGACGTCCTGACTCTCTCTCTTCCACTTCAACCCTTTGTGGCTGAATCTCTCACTAAACCTGGAGCTAGGCTGGCAAGCTGCAAACCTCAGGGAGAGCCTCTTATCTCAACCCATCACAGCACTGGGACTGTAAGTACTTACTGCCACACTTCAGCCACATGAGTGCTGGGGATTTGAACTTGGGTCCTTATGCTTGCCTGGCAAGCACTTACCTACTGAGATATGCCCCTAACCCTGGAAGTATTTATTAGTTCGTGTTAAAACCTGAACTAATTTTTGTTTTATTTTTCAATTCTTTTTCCATCATAGTTTGCCACTGCTTCCGTTAGAGAACAGGTAATTAGAGAGATGGGGCAAGATGATAACAGCTACTCAACTACGTTACATGTCCATTAACATTTTAAAATATGGGGTTGGAGAGATGGTACAGTAGTTAATACTTCAGTTCCCAGGATCCACATTGGTTGACTGGCAACTGCCTGTGACTCCAGCTTCAGGGGATCCGATGCCTCTGGCCTTTGTGAGAACTGCACTCTCGTGTTCATTCCAACTCAGATGGACAAAGACACCTAATTACAAATAGTAAATATTTTAAATTAAAATATATTAAAATCAATTGAAAACATAATAAAATAATACAGTTAATGAAAAAAGAAGAAAACTGGTGAAAGCTGGAAAGGGCTGGAACACACACCTCTTAGTTCAGTACTGGGAGGCAGAGGAAGAAAGGTTCCAAGTTTGAGACCAGCTTGGGCCACATAGTGAGACACTGTCTGTAACTTACTGACTAACAAACTAAATAAATATACAAAGTAGCTGAGCAGGACCTGAGCCACTATGATACCCACATTCTTCCTACCCAACCACACACACACACACACACACACACACACACACACACACACACACACACACACACACACTACACGCACACGCTCACACACACACACACTACACGCACACGCTCACACACACACACACATACACACACACATTGTCATCATCACTGTTGTGCTACTTTTTGTGTCAACTTGATACAGGCTTGAGTCATCTGAGAGCTGGGGAGCTTCCAGATGATTGGGCTGTAGGCGAGCTATACTATAGGGCATTTTCTTAATTGGTGATTGGTATGGGAGGGCCCAGCCCAATGTGGGTGGTGCTATTCCTGGCTTGTGTGCTGTAAGAAAGCAGAGCGAGCAAACCATGAGGAGCAAACACCCAATGGCGCCCATTAGTGCACTCAGCATCAGTTCCTGCCTCAGGTTCCTGGCTTGTTTGGGTTCCTGCCTTGACTTCCCTCTGTGGCCTGTGACTCAGAATATGTTAGCCAAATAAACCTTGTCCCTTCCAAGTTGCTTTGGTCATGGTGTTTCGTTACGGCAGTAGAAACCCTAATAAGACAGCTAGCTGTATTGGGAGCTTTAGGTTTTATAAAGGGCAGTGTGAGGAGAGCATTGGTTGGTTTTGTTTGTTCATATACCACCTTTGCCCTCTTCTGTAAGGGTGCATATGTCTGTGGTAACCTTCAGTGACCACAGAGTGTCTGTGACGCACACAGGGGTGGTTCTGTGTGTTAGAGTGGCTTCTTGGTGAGATGCTCTTGTGTAAAGTGGAAAGAGCTTAGCTGCTGGGCCCAGGAAGTTTTATCTCCCATGGGAGATAAATGGCCTGCAGCCATTGGTAAGCAATGAAGAATTCTAATTCTCTGATAGATAAGGGACACTCATTCATTGCTGGTTTTATCTGGAGAGAACTTAGCCTGACTTTCTCTACAGCTCTCCCATGCTCACCCTGTCGATAGACACATATGCCCTGCTGTTGTGTTAAGTTTGAGAAACCCTAGTCTATTGTTTTTCAGATGTTTGTTTTTTAGGTATGTGCATGTGTGTGTATCTGTGTGCACAATGAGGGCAGGTGCCCATAGTGGCCAGAGGAACAGGGATCCTACTAGGGCTAAATATACAGGCAACTGTGAGCCATCAGATGTAAGTGCTGGCCACTGAGCCACTGTCCCAGCTCCCTGAATTTTGTTTGTCTGTTTGTTTGTTTTGCGATGGAGGTCTGCAGCCCTGGCTTTCCTGAAACTCATTATGTACACTAGGCTAGCCTTGACCTTATATAGATCCACCTGCCTCTGCCTTGAGGCAGGTGGGATTAAAGGCATGCATCATGACATCTGGCTCCAAATTTATTCTTAAAAAGAAAAAAACCTATCTCTGTTTAATTTCCTGTTTTTCTAGGTTCTCCATATGGGTTTAAGTCATCAAGGGCTTTAAGGACATTGGGCTCAACAGTGAATTGGACTGGGTCCTTTCTGTGTCTTATTTTGAGAGGTGGGGTGGCAACTGCATTTGGTTTTTGGTTTATTGCCCTTGGGCTGTATGATGTCTCACAGCCTTCCTCTGAAGTCTTGCCCTTCCAGGAGGACAAAGGGCTTCTTACACTTAGAGGCCTGACTAGGACAAGGGGCCTGGAAAGTCTGTGCTGGGAGTTGGAATTGGAGGAGGTCGGGCACTCCCCATCAGAATCACCCAGCTTTTGTGCTCTTTGTTGTCTTTTGGCAGAACCAGCTTCTTGCAAAAGGACTGTCCTTTGTGGAGGAGAAGATCAAGCTGTGTGAAGGCAAGTATGAGGCCTTGGTCCATGGGGCTGTGACTCAACCTCTGATGTGTGCACAGCTGAGGTGCTTCTGTCTAAAAGCAGCAGACTCCCAGTGAGCAAGTCAGCACTGCTTCTTGCTGGATTCAGTGGTTTGAACCAGCAGCCTCTGTCAGTGCAATGCAGACTGTCTTTGCGCAAATGAGTAGTGATCGGGGTGATTTGTTGGAGACCCAGGTAAGGAGTTTCCATAGATATGCCCTTTGAGGGGATACAGGCATTGGCTTTACCATAGATGCTGCCGGTCGATTTGGTCTGCTCTAGGCTGTTCTCCATCCACAACAGCACTATTTCGTGGAATCCTACTAGACAGAAGTGCTCCTCATTTGGGGGACGTTAGGACAAGCAGGCTCCCACTCAGTGGGATGTGATCTGACAGAAAAATGTCCTGGTCTGTCTGTGGTTTTAGAATCCAGCTGACAGAATGGAAACAAACTGACTGGAGAAGGGAGGTCCTCTCAAAGGAAAGAACTGACCATCTCTTCGATTCCACCACTGGCTTCTAGCAACGTGGCTTAGCATATTCCCTAGTTCTCTAGTGAATCTTAACAGATCCCCCCACCTCACCTCTTTCTCTCCCTCCCTCCCTCGCTCCCTCTCTACTCTCATATGCCAGGCTGGCCTCAAATTTACTACATAATAGAAAATGACCTAGAGCTTCTGAATCATCCTCCTGCCTCAACCTGTCCCAAGTTCTGGGACTACAGACACACACTGCCATACTTAGTTTATGCTGTGCTAGAGAGTAAACCCAGGGCTTTGTGCATGCTAGGCAAGAGCCTAGCAATGGAGGTGCACCCCCAGCTCAGAGTCTCATTTGAAAGTGATGACATGGGGGTGAGGACTTGTATCGAGTATAAGGTATGTATAACAGCATAGTCCACACACAGTTGGTCTAGCTTTTCTTTGTGCTCTAGCCTAATATCCTCAATATAGGCCAGATGGACACATGGACACAGACTTCACACGGCTGTATCTAGACATATACTGGAGTAGATGGCTTCAAAAACACATGGTGTCTATTGATATGTGACAACCTGATTGCGCTGGATTGACATGTCCAGTGAAAGGCGTTTCCCTGTTTTCTGAGAAAGAGCTCATGTCCAGTAATGAGGCTCCTGCAGAGACAAAGTTGGAAGGAAAATGAGAAACAGATGCTCGAAAGTTCTGGTGCTTCGCTTAAAGTAAATGTCCCCCCAAACCTTTGGGAAAAAAACAAGGGTAGGAATGCACACACTTAACACACACACACACACACACACACACACACACACACTTGTTCCCCTCTGGGCTACATCTAGGCTGTGATTTTTGTTTCTCTATGTCTGTGCATACTCACTAAATCAGGGCTCTAACGTCTTTGAGGTTGGAGCTGAAGAGACGGTTCATCAATTAAGAGGGCCTGCCTCTCTTGCAGAAGACCTGCGTCCCACATTAGAAGGCTGCTCAGTACCACCTGTAACTCCAGATCTGGGGGATCGGACTCCCTCTTCTGGCTTCCTTGGGCACCTGCATGCATGGATGCATATGGTTCTCCCACACACACAACACACACACACACACACACACACACACAGAGTGAAAATAAATTTTAAAAAGTCATTTGAAATTGTGATGAAACCTGTGATATTAAATGTCTGCCTGTCACTCCTACACAGTCCACAGCACTGACTTTCTCATCTCTTCACCTTGAAACTGGTAACTCCATACCAGTGAATCCCCGTGTTTTCCCAACCACCATCCACACCTTTCTTCCTGGGTTTTGACTAAGAGGGATCATACAGTAATGGCAGTTTTTGTAAGTGCCTTATTTCACTGAAATGATGCCTTCCTAGTCCATATATGTTGTCACATGTCAGGAGGCACCATGTGTTTTTGAAGCCATATACTCTAATATATAGCTAAATAACATTTTTCTTCACCCATCCATTCACGCATCAGGGGTAACTTGTTTTGCTGTTTTGTATCTTGGAGTCAGGATTGTACACAGGTGTTGGGGGGATAGCCCTCCAGTCAAGGAGGGACAGGAGCACTTGTCCCTGGCCATACATTTTGGATGTCAGACTTCTGGGGAGTTACTACAGCTCCTAGAAATGCATAAATCCAGCTCTATGAAACAGGTGCTGAGTAGGATTCAGATGTCCTTGAATCAGGAAGATGGGAGTGTGGGTACAAGTGACCATCAGCAGAGATGGAATCAAGATTGGAAACTCATAGATGGAGATACGATGGGATGACTGAAGCTCATCCAAGATTTCGTGTGCCTATAAACCCAAAGCATGGCTAAGGACCCAGGGGTGCATTGCAGGTGTTTCCCTGGGGCTTCCTAGTCTTAGGTTTGGGGCGTCGGAGCCCTGTCTGCACACTGCACAAGCATAGGAGGGCATTTAGGAGTTGTCTTCCTCTTCAATCAGAATAACTCTGCTCTTTGATTCCAAGTGCATTAGACCTTCAAGAAAGTTTTGTTTGGTTGAAAGGGCGTGCATGACACAAAAACTAAAGTTTGGCAATAACCAGAATGTCCTCCTGCACTGTGCCTCGTTGCACTTGGTTTAATTACTGTGTGCAGCTGTACTTGATGGCAGCTGGTGGGCAGGAGACGCCATATTGTTTTCAGTCTTTTCTACAGTTGCATTGACCTTCCTTCTCAGGATTTTTTTTAAAATAGCAACCCATATGTTGCTGACAATCTAACTCCTGTGGTGTATCAGAGGGAAGATTTGATGACAGACATCTAGAACCTTCCATTCAGACCTCCTTCACCTTTGCAGGGAGCTGGCTGATTTGTAAGCTTTTTCTGGAAATGAAGCTCCCTGTTTCCTCTACCTCTTTTTTCCTTTGTGTCTTCCTTTTGGTCTGTGCCTGCTGTTCTCACTTTCTGGCACCTTCTTTTCCTCCCTGATCTTTGTAGCCATCAGTCAGATCCAACCTCCCAGAAGGTACCTCCAAGCTCCAGGGTGGAAGGACTTCCTTTATGTGCTCATGAAGCCTCCATCTTAGCATGGAAGCAGGCACAGTACTGTTCCACAGCATTATCCCTCCTTCCCTTCACTATAGGAAGCTTCAGATAAGGGCTATCAACAGAGCAGACTTTACCCTCTTTGGCTCCAGTTTGGATTTAGGAAGCCAAATGACCCTTTGCTTTTCTGCCTCATCCCTACAGTGAATGAGCCACTGCTTACATCTGAAATATGCTTCTGGGTGGCTGATTGCCAGTAATTGGATGCCAGGTCCTTTGTTTGGTTCTGGGGGTGCTAAACTGAAATGAGAACAGATATGAATCAAATCATTATATATTAATATGTCAGTCATGTGTGAGTGTGTTAGTGGTTGGGTGGTGAGTGTAACCAAGACTAGTATTGTTAATGCACACAGGAGGGGTTTAGCTGGAGTTTTGGCTACTTTGTTGGGCTCTTTTTATGTACCACCCTTTACCACTCTTCTCAACCCTCAACACTAGGTAGGAGAGAAAGAAGGTTAGTGGGGAAAAGGGACATTGATATGGTTAGACTACTTCCTGCTGATTAGGGGCATCAAGTTCCTTGGGGCAGGGTTGGTCTTCACTGTCAGGATATCCAGTTTCTTCTACTTGTCTCTTTGTGTGCAATCACTTGGCAAACTGCACCCAACAGCAGCCAGCAGTAGGAGCAGCAGCTGGAGGAGCAGGAGCCCTTCTCCGGGTTCTAATATGTATATACCCTCTCGAGTCCTCAGAATTCCAAACGTCATGTATTTGTAGAAACTATGTGCAGCTGGCAGATTCACACCCCTGACAGAGCACAAATCAAATCATGGTCTGCTGCTGTGGACAGTCTGAAGCAGCCTCATATCCCACACCTGGAATTAAAACAAAAATAGACATCCATAACATTTCTGTGGGTTTTTGTTTTCCATTTTTTTGTTTTTCGAGATAGTGTCTCTCTCTGTGTTAGCCTTGGCTGTCGTGAGCTCACTTTGTAGACCAGGCTGGCCTCAAACTCTCAGTGATCCACCTGCCTTTGCCTCTCGAGTGCTGGGATTAAAGGTGTGCGCCACCACGCCTGGCTCCATTTCTGTGTTTTAAAAGAAACCAAAATTCTCACTACAGAGGGGTGTTGATTAACTGGAGGAAAGTTCCTGTAAGAATAAAGTCTGAACTGAAATGAGGATTAACAGACTAGTTAGACAAAGAGGGAAAGAAAGAGAAGGCTAAAAACATTTAAAAAAATAAAATAAAAAAGGAAAAAAGAAAAAGAGAAGGCTGCACAGAGGAATGATCATATGCAAAGGCTCTGTGGTGTGGGGGAGCTTGGCGAGCACAAGGGACTAAGATCAAACCTGCGTAACCACAGGCCAAAGACTGAAGGAAGTATAGCTGATGAAGTAGACACAGGAGGGGACACGTCCTCAGGGCTGTGTGGTCCACACTGTAGACGTGTCCTTTCTCCTAGGAGAAAACAGAAAATGTTCCTACCAACTAGAAAGCTTTGCTCTGTAATGTCACCTCTTTGGGTCAGATTGTGCCTCCTGCCCCCAGACAGACTTGGCATCTGCAACAACCTACATATTTGGCACATGCTATCTTTTTTTCATGGAGGCTTTTACATGGTGGTTTGTTGATTGCTGTGTCTGGCTTGGTGCCGTGCACATAAAGTGTAAGAGGGACAAGCCCATCCCAGACTTAAGTTCTAGTGGAGGACAATTCCAGCAATGTTTGATTATTGCTTTGCCAGGGAAAGCAGGGGATGACACAGGTTTGCACCCACCCTGACCTTCTAGAAGCTGTTAGCTACTAGCTGTGCCCTTGTTCTGTGCTTTTCCCCCAGCTACTGCTTTTATTGGCCATTAAATTAATAGTCAGAAGATGCTAAATGAATCTCTTAAGATTCGTTCCATGGAACTAATGGTGTTTTGCCAGACACGTCTCTTGGTGTCTTGTCTTGGCTGACCCAGTTTCTCTGCTCATGATGAGCATACAGTAGCCCATCAGCTCTGACATCTAGGTCATTAAGCAGCTGCCACCTCACCAGGCTCTCTCCTCTCCCATCCTTTCAGTGACATGAGGTGACCTGTGTACTTAACCCTGTGGGTGGCCTTTGGTTTCCTGGTGCCAGTATGAGCAGGCACAGTGAGGAGGTGTCTCCAAGCTACATAGCAACAGTGGGTGAAGATGATACTGTAGATCTCGTTTCTACTTCTCACCTGACAGCTCAAGCCCAGAATCAGGCCAGAGTATATAACTGCAGGCAGCTGTATATAACAGCTGTGCAGAGAAGTGTGTAACTACAAGCGGAGTATATGGTTAACTGTGCAAACAGCACTGTGTGCAGCTGTGCAAGCAGAGCGGTGTGTAACAACTGTGCCAATGGAGCAGTGCATAACTGCAAACAGAACAGCATATAACTGTGCAAGCAAGCCGGTAAAGAACATGGCTGGGGCCAGGGACTCCAAGTTTGCCTGTTAGCTGTGCGTCATTGGTCTAGTTACTTGGTGTCTCTGAGGGGCTAAAGGGCCTATGCACATCATACTGATCACTAGTTTAGCAGTGTCGGAAAAAGCTATAAATACTCCTGGATAACGCTTATCATGTGGCCTTAAATCTTCTCCCTTCTCTGAGTTTGGGGCAGAAAAGCACATTTGCGCGTTTCCGATTGTGTCTTCCCAGTTGAAATTTGTTATAATGGGGTACCCAAGATCACTTTATCAATAAGAAATGGGCTTGGGCTCACTGATTTGGAGGCTTGAACCCTTCGGTGCGTTCTCTGGTAGGAGCCTCATGGTGGGTGACATTGTGGTGGTAGGCAAGTGTGGAAGAGATCACATGAGGAACCAAGAAGCCAGCGAGGAAGCCAGAGATGAGCTCATGTTTTAAAACCTTGCTTTGCAGCCTGACCCGTTCCAAGAGGCCACACCTCTTAAAGATTTTATTCTGCCAGTTTTTTTTTGCTCTCTTGTTTTTGTGAGATAGGGTCTTGCTACAGAGCACAGGCTAGCCTCAAACTCACCCTGCATAGCCCAGGCTGGCCCTGAACTTAGGACCATTTGGCTTCTACCTCCCAAGTACTGGGATTACAAGTGCGCAGCCCCACTCTCTGCCCCCTCCACACTGGGGCCTGAGCCTACACCATGTGACAACTCGAGGACAGGTCATATCCAACTTTAGTACCATCTGATGCTACACTGGTTGGTGTCATACTTTGTGGCTTAGACATGCCTTCACCCCCTGCGAATGCTGTTCCTGAACTTACTTTCAGGGTCTCAGTAGTTATGTTGAATTTCAGTTGCTGTGTGTATCCTAAGAGGCATCTTCAGAAGGCTTTAGCCAGGGACAAAGACCCTGTAGCACTTGGCCATGATCCCTGGGCATTAGTAGCTTATGGCTACAAGGTCCCTAGTGAGTGTGACTTTATATTTGAGGAGGAGCTGTCCTATAAGTAATGACATGTTTTCTTCCTTCTCTCCCGTGTGCAGATGACAGTCGCATTGAGGTTCTGGCAGAAGTGTGGGACCACTTCTTCACCGAGACTCTCCCCACGCTGCAGGCGATATTTTATCCAGTTCAGGTCAGTGTCACTGGGATGTAAAAGCCTGTCTCCTCCACTGACCTGGGTGATCAGGCCTCTCGCTAAGAGGGGGTCAGTCTGGAAGTGGGGCACCTCACTCAGAAAGGGCTCCAGAGGTCTTCTGAGGACTCTCTGGGTCTATATATAGCCCCTAACTTCAAGTGAAGAAGAGAGTTACACACACACACAGGAGCAGGGAGAGAGAGAGGTGGGTTTTCTTTTTCCCTCTCTTTCTTTCTTACTCGACCTGTCCTTTCCACTGGCATTCTCTTTAAAATGCAATTTTAAAATGCTTTCTTAGTGCACAATGATCAGAAGGTCTTGATTCATTAGGACGGCATAACGTGTGTGTCTAGTGCGCTTTCACCATATTCACCCCTTTACTCTCTGCTGCTCCCTCCTTCTTCTCCCTCCTGCTGGACCCCTTGAAGTACATTTTAAGCAAGTTGCTGTTGTCCGGAAGTCGTGGGGAAAGACAATGTTCCTTGCTCTCTGTGATGGACTCTCACCCAGAGAGCAGCATGATGTAACAGTGCCGGCTGGGGGGGTGGAATGAGCAGGCTGGAGCTCTAGAGCATGGGCTGTCAGTGGTGTTTAACTTGGTGCACATAAGCCCCTGCAAAACATAGGCTTGGGATTTAGGGCTGCAGAGATAGCACAGCGGTTAAGAGTTTGTACTGTTCTTGGAGAGGCCCTAGGTTGCGATTCCCAACACCTGTGCTGGGTGGCTCACAACTGCGGGTAACTCCAGTTGCAGGGGACTCAGAGTCCAGGGGATTCCAGGCACCATGGGCCTCTGCACTCATCATGTGTTACAAACCCACACAGAGATGCTAACGTATGCATACACTTTAAAGTGGTAACAATAATAACTGTCTTTCTAGAACGTGGGGTTTAGGGGAGCCTCTTCAACACTAAAGAGTTTGCTGTAGCAAGCATGAGGTGCTGAGTTTAGATCCTCATCACCCATTCAGAGGTTGGGGCGGCAGCACATCTGTAACACCAGTGCTTGGGGGAAGGCAGGCAGATCTCTGAACCTTGCAGGCCAGGCAGTCTAGCGTAATTGGTGAGCTATTCCTCTCCCAAATTGCTCTCACATACCTGCAGCTTGCTCACATTCCTCTCCTCCCCCCGGGGTGAAGACTTTTGCCTCCTCTGGCTTTCTTGAAGTGTAAGTGTAATAAGCAGACTGGAAACAGAGCCACCAGCAGTGGTTGGAATTTCCTCATTCCACAGCGAAGGCCCCAGGAGATTGTTTGCACTTATGGTGCTTTAAAGGAATATGGGATTGCTTGCACTCCATAGCCAACATTTAAAGTTTTGCTTAGTGATGTCACTTCCCTTTGCAGACTTGCCTCTCACATCTCCTGTAACACAGTGCATATAGAAGCCCAGCTCTAGGCCATTCCTCTCACAATCCTCAAGCTGAACCAGACCCTGCAGCATCTGCACCCACAGATACCCTCTCTCTTGCAGTTGTTACCCCTTAGCAAGCAGCAGGTCCTCAGAAAGACGACAGACCCCAGGGTAGGATTCACTGATGTTGTGAATAAGCACACTAAGGGTTGCCTTCATTTCGAATTTTATATAAATTACAATGCATCCTGACACATGTGCATATGAAACCAGAACTCAGCCAGCATATTGTGTTTGATCTGTTTAACCTGGAGAAGGTGATGTGCAGATCATGCTCATTTGTACAGTAACTGCCAGGGCATGGTGATGGCTGTAGAATGCGGAGCATGGATCAGGATGGGCACTGAGGGGCTTAGAGCCAGGTGGGAACAAGGTCATATAGACCTAAGGATGGTTCTGTTTTGATTCTCTTTAAAAGTGGTAAGATCTGGCAATACCCGGTATTGCTCACTTCACTTTTCTCACCCCTAGCGACTAAGTGGCCACCCTGCCTACCAGGTAGTGACTGCAGATACTTATGTAAAGAGGCCCTGCTGGGAACATTCTAGAAAGGCACTGGGGTGGGAAGGGATGGAGTGGCAAAGCAGGTGGATTTGGAGGTTCAGCCAGAGAGGTTGTCTTAATTGTTTGGATGTGATTTTTTCTTTTTCTGAGCAGATGGGTTTAGAGTGGGTTGCTCTTGAATCTCCACCATGTTCGCTCATTTAAACAGTCATCCCTCCATTGTATGAAAAAGATGTGCTCTCCGATACTCACCGGGAGTGTGGGTCAGCACATTCTTTTGAGAGGCCAACATGGCAGTATCCATAATATGTGTGTGTGTGTGAGCACACATGCATGTGTGTCTTTGTGTATGTTTATATGTATGAGAATATATGTAGAGGCCAGAGGTCAGTATCAGGTGCCCATCTTGACTGCATATTTTTGAGACAGGGTTTTACTAAACCTGTTAGCTCACTGAATTGACTAAACTAACTGACCAGGAAGCCCTAGGAATCTGCTTGGCTCTACCTATCAAGCACTGAGATTACAGACTGCATCTGCTTTTTAAAATGTGGGTTCTTGGGCTGGAGAGATGGCTCAATGGTTAAGAGCAGTGGCTGCTCTTCCAGAGGTCCTGAGTTCAATTCCTACACCCACATGGTGGTTCACAACCATCTGTATTATCATCTGGTGCCCTCTTCTGATGTACATGAAGACAGCATCCTCATATACATAATAGATAGATAGATAGATAGATAGATAGATAGATAGATAGATAGATAGATATCTTTTTTTAAAATGTGGGTTCTTAGGCTCAAACTCAGGTCTTCATGCTTGGTTAGCCCTCACTTTAACGAGCCATCTCCCCATCCCCCTTTATTTTATTTTATTTTTTGGTTTTTCGAGACAGGGTTTCTCTGTGTAGTCTTGGCTGTCCTGGACTTGCTTTGTAGACCAGGCTGGCCTTGAACTCACAGCGATCTGCTTGCCTCTGCCTCCCAAGTGCTGGGATTAAAGATGTGCGCCACCACCGCCCAGCTTCGCCATCCCCCTTCAAAGAAAGGTATTGATAGTTTAAGTTTTTTCCCCTCCAAAAGAGTGGTAACGATCTGGATACACTAACAAAACTGTCCATAGAATCATGAATGAACATGTTTATAAAAGCATTGTTGTAGTATAAAAGGCAATTTTTAATTAAAGAAAAGTCATTTGGAGTATATTCACAGATTGGAATACTAAGTGTCCTTAAAGTAG
Source organism: Acomys russatus (assembly GCF_903995435.1). Classification (NCBI taxonomy): domain Eukaryota; kingdom Metazoa; phylum Chordata; class Mammalia; order Rodentia; family Muridae; genus Acomys; species Acomys russatus. The sequence continues at coordinate 38,919,003 of NC_067140.1, read as the reverse complement.
TGTGGGGCAGGGGAGAAGCAAGGTGTGCTGATATGCATAGATGTCTAAATTACACGAAGCTAAATAAAGGCATGAAGAGTGCGGTCTCCATGTGGGGTTGAAGGCTCTGTGTGTAATTTTATAGAGGTAGGAGCTTGATAGAAAATCCAGAGGATAACTACAAGCCTTGGAAGAGTGGTTTCTAGTGTGGATATCAAGAAAGCTACAGAAGGTAGTTTCTAATTGCCCTAACCCTCTCCTAACTGTTGAATTATACCTAGAAACATCTATTACCTAGTGATTTAAAAGTGAAATCCTTGTTGTGTGGTGGAGAATTCTCTGGGTATATTCTAAGGAGTAGAATAGCTGGGTCTTGAGGAAAGCTTATTCCCAGTTTTCTGAGAAAGCACCAGATAAATTTCCAAAGTGGTTGTACAAGTTTGCATTCCCATCAGCAATGAAGGAGTGTTCCTCTCTCTCCATATCCTTGCCAGCACGTGGTGTCACTTGAATTTTTGATCTTAGCCATTCTGACTCCTTGGAATATATCCCAGAAAATGCTCCATCACACAACAAGGACATGTGATCAACCATGTTCATAGCAGCCTTATTCATAATAGCCAGAACCCGGAAACAGCCTAAATGTCCCTCAGTTGAAGAATGAATAAAGAAACTGTGGTACATTTACACTATGGAATACTACACAGCTAGTAAAAATAAGAAAATCCTGAAATTTGTGGACAAATGGATGGAACTAGAAATGATCATACTGAGTGAGTTCACCCAGAGGCAGAAAGACTCACATGGTATATACTCACTTATAATTAGGCACTAGCCCAAAAGGCATGTCCCATGAAAGCCTTCACTTACCAGGAGATTGGGATAGATGTGAGGACATCCTACTGGGACTCTAGGTAAGAGAAATATAGGAGATGAGGAAACAGAAGGACCCAGAGGCTCCTAGAAACCTACAAGAAGAACATCTTGATTGGTATTACCAAGTAGCCTGGCCTAAACAGAGTAGTGAGGGCTAGTACTGGGTGTTGCATCCCTAGCCATCCAGCTATCAAACATGAGCAATACCAGCCTTCCAACATTTTAGGTAGTGAAAGAATGAGACTGTATGTGTGGGGCACAGTGAAGACACCACTGGGACGGCCGCTCCATGATTATGGGGAAGGTTTTTATTGTGGACAAGAGACAGAGAGAGAGAGAGAGAGAGAGAGAGAGAGAGAGAGAGAGAGAGAGAGAGAGAGAGAGAGAGAGAGAGAGAGCGAACATCCATAGAGGCCTCTGGAAGAGTGCAGAGCCAAGAGAAAAAGACGCAGATTGGACATGGCCAGGGTTAGGGAAGTGGGGAGAACATCGAGAAAGAGAATAGTACAGAGGGAGATTGCCATTGTAAAGGGATCGGGAACAGCCTGGGGGCTAGCAGAAGGGCCAGGAGGGTAGTGTGAGGGGCCTTGAGATCTACCACAACTACTTGTGAGTAGGGATCCGGAGTATGGAGACCAGCATGGGCTTGGATAGGCAACCACATGTACATGTTAGTGGAAAGCTGTATGTCCCTTCTGCCAAAAGCAAGGGAAATGACTTCTTTTTATGGGTGGAAACTTGTTTTATAAGTTTCTAAGGAATTCTGGCTTTTTATCTACCAGACAGAAATCCTTCTTTAGTCCAGCTTGAGCTAAGGCATGACTTATTTCTACACATATGTACTGCCCGAGATCTAAAAAGACCAAGCAAAAGTACCTTTCCTTTGTAATTTGTAATCATTTTAATGCTTATGGAAAGAAAAATGTAAAATGTAAAAAAAAAAACCAACCCACTATGAGGTATAAATTGCAAGGCTTCAGATGTGTCCTCTGAGGGCAGCATGGAGGATTACAGGGTAGGAAGATCATTAATATGATGGACAGACAGAACGGCTTGGCCGGGCCTCTGAGCAGAGTCCAGGCTCCTCCCCCACAGACAGACAGCATGGTGGGAGCTCTGAAGAGCTCTCAACTGATTGGAGGGTGCCCACCCATGTTGGAGAGCAACTGCTTTGCCCTGTCTGCTGGCTCTTGAAACACCATCATAGGCACAGGGAGGAGGCATATTTAGTCAGGGTAGTGAGTGGCTGGTCAAGTTTATCCCCCTTCCCTCCACACCACATACGTGCAAATAAATCTTCAAACATGTAAAACCGCCCCTCCAAATCCCAGAGTTCCAGCAGATGGGAAGGACACACAGAACCCACAGCAGAATTTCTCAAGACTACACGCACTATTTACATCTTTTTTTTATTTACAGCTTCGGGTCCTGCCTAGCATCCATAGCCTAGCAAATTCAAACCCTTATGACTCTTGGCATCCTTATCTCCTGCCTACTACCTCAACAGCCAAAATAGTCACTCTCCCTCTCCTTGCTCCTGTTCTACACACTCCTTACTATTTTTCATCTTCAGTTACTTGTGATGAAGTAAGAACCTAACCTCTTATGTAACCACATAAGGTCTGATGTTGCCTGACGTGATGAGCGCTTCACGGGGGGGGGGGGGGGGGGGGGGGGGAAGGACAGCAGTAACTTTTTCTGTCTCTTTCTGTCATCTTCCTCTCGCTACTTCCTCAGCCACTGCAATCTCCTGACAGCATGGCCCCTATTGTATGTGTCTTGTATTGCCTTTGGGATCTTTAAGCATGTTGAGTCACACCTTGTCTTAGTGCCAGAGGACACAAGAGCTGGGTTTTCTTCTGAGACAGCCCACAGGCCTTGCACACGCCTGTCCCGGTCTATCCTGAGGACACTGTGAACACTTGCCTTGAACTACCTGAGGCTGGTGGGGACCCAGCAAGCACTCACCTCTTCTCTTTCCACCTGTCTTTCTCCTCAGGGACAGGAGCTGACCATCCGACAGATCTCCCTGCTGGGCTTCCGGGACCTGGTCCTGCTGAAGGTGAAGCTGGGTGACTTGCTACTGTTGGCGCAGTCCAAGTTGCCCTCATCTGTTATACAAATGCTGCTCATTCTGCAGGTAAGCACTGGGGGAGGCTTGCCCCTCATGCCAGCGAGCAGTGAACGAATCCTGCCATGATGGAGGTGGGGAGGAACTCGAACAACCGAGCAATGTAGCTAAGCTGTGCATTCTTCTGCTTGTTTGTCTGTGTTTCTTGGCTCACTGGCTCATGTGTAGTTGCTGTGCAACTGTCAAGTCCCTATTGCTGTACTCAGGCCTGGAACTGGAGTAAAGGGAGAAAACAAAACAAAATAAAACACCTGGGACCTGATTTACTGGGTGCCGTGGCTTTCTCAGTCCCTGTGAGGGTGGGATTTGGGTGCTCACATTCCCTCTGCTCTGAACACTCTTGTCTGGTACAGCCAAGATAGATCCTAAACTTTCTTCTCAGGCTTGCACCCTCAGCACCGAGCCCAGAGACTTGAGCACAAAAGCAGGCATTCATTGTGATGCCAGCTAGTGAGGGGTAGACATCTTCAACTATGCCAGGGAGCCAAGGAGTGCAAATGATGACAGAAGATCTGCCATTGTTAAGCCAAGGCACACCCAGAACTCCTGGATGGGCTTCATGACAAAGCAAGGCCATGTCAGGTCTCAGAGCCCCCAGCTCTGGTCACTTGTTGGTCTCTGCACTGTTCTTCCTTATTTCTCTCCGTGGCCTCAGCTGGCTGCTCTTGGAGTTGGTGTTTCTCTATTTGTGGAATTATTTGGACCAGATTAGATATGACATACCATGGTGTTTGTTTCCAGCGAGACACTACCCAGATGGCTCCGTGCTGTCTTCTCATCCCAATCCTAAATCAGCAACAGGAAGATGAGCTAACACTCCTCCGGCTCTGGCTGTTTGCCAGGTGCAGGCACAAGGACTGTAAATGTGCTGTGTTCCTAAACAATCCAAATAACCATGTTGTGAGGTCAGCGTTGTTGTTACTCCCGTGCTCCAGATGAGGAAACAAAAGCAGGACGCTTATGCACTTGAGTGAAATTTCTCAGCTGGTAAGAGGTTGAATGAGTCTAGGATGCCCAACTGTGAGCATCCTTCTCCTTCCTGTGTATAAGGGATCTGGTTGGCACATGTTGGAGATCCCCTTCGCCCACTCAGCCATGACCTTGAGTGGGTCCAGGTGGGAACAACATGCCCTGGGGAGCCCTTTCCTGTGGGTGGATGTGCAGTTCTCAGGTTCCAACCTCCATCGGGTTCTTGATACCTGGTAGAGTTGAGGGTGGGTATCCATCTACATCCTTTTGGTAGAAGAGAAGGATGGGCATGTTAAAAGTATCTGCAGCTTAGCTCCCAAATAATGGAGTGTAGCGAGGGAGCCCCTGAGAATTCTGCGAGTGAGGTTAGGAAGCTGGGTTCCACTTTCTGTTTTCATTTACAACACTTCAGGGGAGGCATCCAGCATTAGTTACTTCCCCTTTAGCTGTGACAAAATACCTGATAAAAACAGATTAAAAGAGGAAGTTTTTTTTTTAAGCTTACAGTCCTCACCACAGAGAAGGCAGGGCAACAGGAAGATGAGGCAGCTGGCCACGCTATATCTTGTATCTGTATCAGCAAGTGCAGGGGGCTGCCTGTTGGTGCTGTACTGGCTACCCTAATCTAGATAAGCCCTCACAGAGGTGCTCCTCAAGAGGTGTTTCCATGGCAACAGTTAAGATTAACCACCACACATCCCTTTCATTTGTGGTTATGGCTGCCTTTGGAGGACTCTTCCCAACTGAAGCTGAAGCCAGAGGGCCTGTTTCTATAAGGAAAGCTTTTTGAGGTTCTGGGTCCTGTGAAGAACAACCCAACAACACATGTGATCACCCCTGATGATGCACCAGAAGAACTTCAATCTACTCTGGCCTGGCCTGTTTACCCAGCCCCACTGCACCTGCAGCTCTCTCCGGCTGGCCTTAGGAGATCTGTTCAAGTGGACCGACAGGCCCTCCACCTCTCCATCAGATATTAGAACCTGACTTACCTGGTGCTGTAGCCTTCCTGGTCCCCACAGGGCTGGGGTCTTGGTGCTTGCTTTCCCTCTCTAAACCCTTGTCTGGAACAGTCAAAGCAAACCTTCAGCTTCATTCTCATACATGCGCCCTCAGCATCCAGCGCAGTCTTGATCATAAAAGTAGGTGTTTGTTGAGTGTGGTTCAGAAACTGATGGAGCCACTTAGTGAGACTCCCCCCAGGCCCCTGGCCTGAGTCTCATGATGGCTTCTTCCTTGAGAGGCATGAAATACAGCCAGAGAAGCTCTGTGGCTTTGTTGCGGTTCTGAAAAATTGGTCAATGAAACAGTCCCTGCTTTGGGTCTCTTTGTTTTTCAGTGTGATGGAGAGTCAGAGAAGGTAGCTGACTAACAAACTGACCTACGTGAGCTGGACCAGTCAGTCATTCCTCATCTTTTGCTCTCTCTGTCCCCCCTCCTAGCCTTCCTTTTTGCCTCCCTGTTGGTATTAGAAACACCCATAGAACTTCTGAGGTGGTTACACTCCAGGGAAGGGCACTTGGAAACTTTTCCTTCAGATCATCCTACGGGAGGTCTCCTTAGTCCCTTTTTCCCTTGGGAGATGCAGAGCTAAAGTAGGGAGGGTGACAGCAAGTGGTATAGGTCTTGCCTCAGTCCAAATCTACTTTTTTAAAAACATATTTTATTAATTTTTCATATTACATCTAAATTGTTATCCCATCCCTTGCATCTTCCCATTCCTCCTTCCCTCCCTCCTATTTTCCCCTTACTACTCTCCCCTATGACTGAGAGGGACCTCCTCCCCCTGTATATGCTCATAGGGTATCAAATCTCTTCTTGGTAGTGTGTTATCTTTCCTCTGAGTGCCACCAGGCCTCCCCATCCAGGAGACGTGGTCAAATATGGGGCACCAGCGTTCGTGTGAAAGTCAGTCCCCACTCTTCACTCAACTGTGGAGAATTTCCTGTCCATTGGCTAGATCTGGGTAGGGGTTTCGAAGTTTACTGCATGTATTGTCCTTGGCTGGTGCCATAGTTTGAGCAAGACCTCTGTGCCCAGATCTGCCCATCATAATGTTCTACTTGTAGGTTTTTAGGACCCTCTGGGTCCTTCTATTTCCCCATTCTCCCTTGCTCCTCTCACCTAGAGTCCCAATAGGAAGTCTTCCACTCTGTCCCACTTTTATGGTAAGCGAAGACTTCATGGGACATGCCCCTTGGGCTAGTGTCCAGATATAAGTGAGTATATACCATTTGACTTTCTGCTTCTGGGTGAACTCACTCATTATGATCATTTCTAGTTCAAGCCATTTGTCCACAAATCTCGGGAATTCCTTGTTTTTAATAGCTGAGTAGTATTCCACAGTGTAAATGTACCACAGTTTTTTTTTTTATCCATTCTTCTACTGAGGGACACTTAGGCTGTTTCCATGTTCTGGCTATTATGAATAAGGCTGCTATGAACATGGTTGAGCAAATTTTCTTGTTGTGTGCTGGAACATCTTCTGGGTATATTCCAAGGAGTGGAATAGCTGCGTCTTGAGGAAGCCTTATTCCCAGTTTTCTGAGATAGCGCCAGAGTGATTTCCAAACTCAAGTCCAAGTGGAATAAAGATCTCAACATAAAACCAGAGACACTAAATCAGTTAGAAGAAAAAGTGGGGAAGAGCCTGGAACACATTGGCACAGGAGACAACTTCCTGAACAGAACACCAACAGCCCAGGCCTTAAGGTCAACAATTAATAAATGGGACCTCATGAGGCTGGCAAGCTTCTGTAAAGCAGGGGACCCTGTCAACAGAACAAAGTGACAGACTACAGACTGGGAAAAGATCTTCACCAACCCTACATTTGACAAAGGTCTAATATCCAAAACATATAAAGAACTCAAGAAATTAAACATCACCAAACCAAGTAACCCAATTGAGAAATGGGGCTCAAAACTAAACAGAGAAGTCTCAAGAGAGGAATATCAAATGGCCGAGAAACACTTAAAGAAATGTTCAACATCCTTAATGATTAGGGAAATGCAAATCAAAACAACTCTGAGATTCCATCTTACACCCATCAGAATTGCTAAGATCAAAAACTCAAGTGACACCACATGCTGGCGAGGATGTGGAGAGAGAGGAACACTCCTTCATTGCTGGTGAGAATGCAGACTAGTACAACCAAATCTACTTCTAAGGCCCAAGGGCCAGCAGCTTGGGGATCCTGAATAGACTGCTCAGGGAATCATCCTGGGGCCACTCCTGCTGCTGAGAAAGCACGGTGGATTGTCTGTTCTTTCCTAGGCCCTTACTACCCACAGGGACATGCAACCTCGGTCTGATGTTCCCTAAATGACTCTGGATGATTCCCTAAATGATTCAAAGGAAGCAGAGCCTTTCTCAGACGTCAGCTCTCTCTTTTCCAGCCGACTCCTCCCTTCTTGGAAGATACAAGGGCACCTCCTACTATGCTAGAGAGATCCTTTTCTCAAGGGCTCCCACCCAGAGGATGAGGGAGGCCTGCAGTGAGTCCAGGGTCCTGTCCAAGAGACAAGGTGTGTGACATTGTCCTTGGAGGGCCCTGTGCCTAGTTCCATAGTCTCTTGTTTCCTGCTCAACATTCTTAATACTTTTTGAATGCAGGCCTCGGCATCTTCATTTTACACTGGGCCATGAGAAGTTGTTATTTACCGGCTGGGTTATGCTGAATGGTATAGCAGTGAGACAGAAGGCTGAGGCAGTCCTCAAGGGCCATGTCCCTGCAAGAGCTACCCAGCTGCCAGCTGTATTGTCACCCATTTTCCTCCTTCCTTTTGCCTCTTCTGTTCCCCGTCTTGGCTCTTTTGGGGGAAAGGCTAGAGAAGGTGCTGATGAGAACTATCAAGGAAAGAAATAAAAGAAGAAAAATGTTTCCTGGGCTTTGACACCTAATAAAAGTAATTTTTATGGCTCTGCCCTTAGGTGTGGTTTGATTCCTGCCCCTTTTTCTTCCTATTGCCTTGAGTACCCCCATTTGGGCGGGCCTCCCTGTGTATTTGTAAGTCAAGCAGCCTGTTTTCTTTTCCTTTTCCTTTCCAGCACTAAGCATTCTAATGCTTGAGCTCAGGGAGAGTGGAGCAGGAACAGAGGGCATGGGGAATCACCGCGCCTGGTTCCAGTGCCACAGTCAAGTTCATCCTGGTGGATAGTCACTTTCTCTGCATCTGTCTCTCTTCCCTTCCCTTTTCAGTTCCAGACTGCAAACTCGCATACATTCTGCAGCCTCTGCTCAGGTCTCTCGTTTCCTTAAGCCACCCAACACCCAGGGATTGGGATCTCTTTGGTGTAGCTGAGAAGGACCAAAAAAAGAGCACATTTTGTTGGGAACCACATCTCAGCCACATGTCCCCAATCTGCAGGAGCTGGCCCCACCTACTGCACTCCACAGACAACTCTGGGGCCCTCCCTGGTGAGCGATAGCTTTTTAAGGAAAACCATTCAGGATCTATTTTGAGAATTTGAGGTGATCATCTTGCTGGCTTAGCACAGAAACCACCAGAGTCTTGCTTCTTCCCCTATCAGGCCCTTGTCCCTTTCCAGGTGGTCTTTGGGTCTTTGCCACCCCTCTAACAAGAGGGCACACTTTTGCACCCCTTCCAATGAGAAATAGTTCACAAGGAGCCTGCTGGTTTTCTAGAAAGCAGGTTTCTACCAGCTCCTTTCCACTTTTGGCTGTTTATTTTGGTTGGCTTTTACCCAGGCCTTGGTTTGAGGACTCCTGCTGTGTGGCCTGCTGAAACTAGGCCTAGAGCTGCCCTTCCTTTCTCTTGTTCTGGACTTTTCTGTGCTTTTGCTCTGTTTCCTAACTTGGTAACAATTAATAGTCACATGGGCCCAGAGCCAGATAGCTTGGGTTCCAGCCCTGTATGTGTGTGTTGTTCTTTGTTTTTGTCATTTGTTGGCACCTCCTGGTGTTTATTTCTGGTCATTGGAAGGGGGACCTGTCCTTGGTGGTTGGGGGAGCCTTTTTGTTATTTCCCATGCAGTGCTTTTGTGAAGTGCCTATGTGCTGTGGGTGGGCTCACCACTGTTTTGTGGGTGGGATAGTTTCTGAGCCTTGCTGCCCCCTCACCTTTAGAGAGAGATAGGACTGTGCTACACTGTCCTGGGAGAAGCACCCAGCTCCAACTCTCGCATTTCCCTCCCGTCTATTACCTCATCTCCTTGTCCTGTCCTTTCTCATTCTCATCCATTGACTTGGTGCTTCTGGCCTGTTGCTTTCATTCTAACCACAAGGAGGCTGACTTGGGCCACACTCTGCCTTGTACATAGAGGAGAGTCATTGGCAGGCATTGACAAACACCCACTGGTGTGACACTTTTCACCGACTTTTATTTCTCTTGGCTGTTTATTTGTAGAGTGTTCATGAACCCACAGGCCCAAGTGAGGGCTATTTGCAACTGGAGGAGCTCGTGAAGCAAGTGGTGTCTCCCTTCCTTGGCATCAGCGGGGACCGCAGCTGCTCAGGCCCCATGTACTCACTGGGTAAGAAGCACTTAGCTCTAATGTCCAGAGCCTTGGGGATATTGATATTTATTGCTTGGCACCAAGCAGCAATCGTCTCTCCAGCACCTTGTTCCAGTGAAGGCCAGTGCAAGTCTTGGTTTGCTAGTTACAGATGCTCCTAGACTGTGTGGCAGCGACCTGCCCCTCTATCAATCTTCCTCAGAGACTGATCCCAGCTCCTGTAGTGGAAACTGTCTCACGCCTTTGATCAATGGCTTTATTCTTTCTCTTATGCCTAGACATTAATTTTATTTTTTTGTATTTACTATCAGAAACTGTATTTTTCTTATTACATTTGTCTTAGTGGGACTTACTATTGCCATCATGAAACACGGTGACCAAAAGCAACTTGGGGAGGAAACAGTTTCACTCATAGTTCCATTAAGTCATCATCAAAAGCAGTGAGGGAAGGAACCTGGAGACAGGAGCCGATGCAGAGACCATAGAGAGGTGCTGCTTACTGGCCTGCTACCCATGGCTCTCTCAGCCTCCTTTCTTATAGAACCCAGGGCCATTATCCCAGAGTTGAAACCACCCATAATGAGCTGGGCCCTCCCCCATCATCGCTAATTAAGAAAATTCCATACAGACTTGCCCACAGCCAGATCTTATGGAGGTATTCCATCCTCTCACATTTGACTTCCACCCTTGCAACCTCCCCCAAAATAAAAATGCACAAAAAAATAAATAAATAAACAAAACAAAGCATAGCAAATATCATGGAAGCTGTAGTGTGTCACACTGTGTCCCACAGTATGTCTCTCTGTGCACACATCTCCATTTGCAAATGCTCATTGGGATGAGTCATTGGTCTGGTTTGAGGTCTCTGGTTTCTCTGATACTATCAATATTGGATTTTCATCGGGACTCCTAGTTATCCTGCTGATCCCCTGTGTCATGGAGATCCTGCAGCTTTGGATCAGTAGGACTGGCCCTTTCCCGTACCCCAACAGTTCACAGATGATGTAGATTTGGGAGTGGGCCAACTAAAAGCCCTGTATCTGGGCCTGGGTAGTTGCTGAGCTAGTCAGCCCACTAGCTCTCCCTGATCCACATCACCAGGGTACGCTTTCCAGCACTGCTTTGGCTGGGCCATCCAGTTCTACCATCATGCAGGGTCAACTGTCCTGCTCTCATGCCCCTAGGCTGGCCCACCTGTGTCTAAACCTCCAGAGCCAGCTCCCCTGTGCTGCCCAGTTGAGGTGTGGGGCCCACTCTCCCAAGTGCTTCGGCTGGCAAGGAGCTGGGCCAGCTCGCCCCCTTTCACACCTTCAGGGCTGGCTCATCTGTGCCTTCGCCATCAGTGCCAGCTCCACTCTGTTGCCCAGGCAAGGTGCAGGGCCCGCTCTCTTGATCTCACGACCTTGGGCCCAGCTCTCCCAACTACTGCAGGTGGTGAGGGATGAGAGCAGGAAGGGCATCACCCCATACCTACTCCACCTGTTGGCAGATGAGTGGTGGGGCTGGTTCTCCTGTGGAGATATTTTCTTAATCGAGGCTCCCTCCTCTCAGATGACTTTAGCTTGTGTCAAGTTGACATGAAAGTAGCCAGTATAACACCCTTCACTCACATGGGTGGAAACCCACCCATGGTATTTTTTCCCCTTGACAGCAGCTCACCATGTAAAGCCACCATGTCATTTTTACAGTCAGATCTTTCATCTAGTGTTCCCACACTATTTCTGTAGGTATTGCAAGGTCTTTCACTGCGAGGGATGGAGTTCCTGGATTTGGGAGTAAGTCCCACTGGGGCCTCCTCTTTTGGTGGTTGTAAAGCTACTGCAGTACCAGGCACTGTCTTACTCTCTGGGAACAATCTAGAAATGAATCAGACCTGTTTCTTCGCCCAGTGAGAGCACAGTCTGGATGGTTTCAGGAGAAACATCTGGTGACTTAGTATGATACACTGTAGAATGGTTCCTAACAAAGCCACTGTCTAATGGAAACAGCCTTGTGAAAGGCTTGTTGTGACAAAGATTCTTCAGTTACTGCCTGAGATGTAAGCACCGAATCTCTGATCTCTTCTTCACTCCTTTCTCATGAGATTGGAAAGCTATTACCAGGCAAACGCTCACTTGCTTATTTCTGTCTTCAGCGTCTGCACTGGTACCAGACATACAGCCATGTAGTAATACAGCAATACAGTGCTTGCTAGACCCATGCAGGCGGTTGTACTCCCAAGCCAGGGCAGCAGGCACCCACAGAAAAGCGCAGGGCAGGAAACATCACCTAGATTGGAACCTCTTCATCCTCTGTCCTCTTCCTTCTGTGATGGAGTTGCAGCTGAGCTCCAAGCCAAGGGGGTGAGGAGCAGGTTCCAGAGAACTTGCTTCCTCTCCTGTGCCTCTCTGTAGAAGAGAGTAGTTTCCCTGGCTCTGGTTCTGGTTTCTCCGGAGATACTAGTATCACGCATTACCACGGCAGCCACAGATTGGAGGAGGCTGGATGCAGTCAGGTGACTCCTGGGTCTGCTCACAGCCTCAATCTTGATCTCTTCCTCACTCCCTTCACACAGGATCTGAGAGCTATTGAAGGAAGACAGCCTCCAGCCCTCTGCCATAAGCTGGATGCTATAGTGCTGTGGTCTCCATGGAGCTGGATGCTGTCATGCTGCAGTCTCCATGGATCCCACCTTTCTTTTATCTGCCTGGGCTCATGTCATTTAAGGGATAGGGACCCAGGGAGATGTCAGGATGCCAGCAGGGTAGCTGGCTTCTGCCAAGAACGCCACTGTAGTCAGGGCTGATGCGAAGACAGGGGAAGAAAAATACCTTTTCTTCAACCCCGATAAGCTCTTAGTTGGAACAGATCCCTGTAGCAGATTAATGAATAAAACAAACAAGTGTATTGAAATATGTTCGCACATAAAGGGGAGACATCCAGGGAACAAGTAGTTTTCAAATGGTTGGCTTTGAATTCCTGTTTATGTAAAGTCTTTAGTAAAGAGCAGTAATTTTGAGACAGGGGCTCATGTAGCTCAAGCTGGCCTCAGCCTTATTATGTCGCTGAAGTAGACCTTGAACTTCTGGTTCTCCAGTTTAAACCAGCTTCTTCATTGCCTCTAGTTCACTAATCCTTTGTGCTTTAAAAATTATTTTACTGTTTTATGTGTATGGGTGTTTTGCCTGTATGTGTGCTCTTGTGTGTTTAGTGCCGGAAGAGGCCAGAAAAAGACATTAATTCCTTTGGAACTGGAGTTACAGGTGGTTTTGCGCTGAGATGTACTGCTGGGAATTGAATATAGGTTTGATAGAAGAGCAGCCAATCAGTGCTCTTTTTTCTTTCTTTCTTTCTTTTTTTTGGGGGGTTTTTTTTGTTTTTGTTTTTGTTTTGTTTTGTTTTGTTTTGGTTTTTTGAAACAGGGCTTTTCTGTGTAGTCCTGGCTGTCCTGGACTAGCTTTGTAGACCAGGCTAGCCTCGAACTCACTCACAGAGATCTGCCTGTCTCTGCCTCCCAGAGTACTGGGATTCCAGGTGTGTGGCACTGTGCTAGGGTACAGCCGGTGCTCTTAACTGCTAATCCATCTCTTTGGTTCCCACTTCATGCTTTGAGGAGGCATATTCTGGTCTCCCAGGCCTGGAACAAGAGTAGATATATGCTGGGCAGTGGTGGCGCACACCCTTGATCCCAGCACTCTGGAGGCAGAAGGAGGCAGACCTCTTCTGAGTTCAAGGCCAGCCTGGTCCACAGAGTGAGTTCCAGGACAGCCAGGGCTACACAGAGAATCCCTGTCAGAGTAGATTTGAGAACTCTAAGAGGAGTTATCTCTTCTTGACACAGTTTTTGTCAAATAAGGCAAGGACTGAGACTTTATTCTTATATCAAGGACTGTGCTTTTCATTTAAATTATGTTTATTTATGTGTGTGGATGCATGTGCGTGTATCTACACACATGTCCATCCACACACATGTCCATCCACACATGCTACAACCCAAGTATGGAGGCCAGAGAACAGCTTGTGGGAGGCCATTTTTCCTTCCATCATGTTGGTTCTGGGGTTCAGACTCAGGTTGACAGGCTTGGTGACAGGCACCTTCACCTATGGAGCCATTCTGGCAGCCCAGTCCTTGTTTTTGAAAGGTTGTCTTGAAAGGCATTTTTCTCTTTTGAGCAATTCTCAAAATTATTGAATTGAATCGAATTGAATAGCAACTCACCAGATGTGTTTTCAGACTCTGCCAGGCATCGTGTGAACTGCTGCAGCTGTGAGCAAACACCACTGCCCACAGTCCAGTGAGGGGTGAAATTACACAGGTGCTCTGAGGGGGAAGCACAGGGCACAGAAAGGCTCCCTGGAGGAAGTGATGTCTGTTTTGGGAAATGTAGGATGAGCAGGAGTTGGCGGAGTAAACAAGAGGAAGGGAGACTGGCCAGTCCGGAAGGACCATTGGGAAGACTTTGAGAGTCATGGGAGCACCACAGCATGGAGCTTCAGAGGTGCAGTCACCAGTGGAACGAAACAGCACTGGCAATGGGCCAAATTCTCGGCACTGTGCTGGGCGGGCTGTGGGGCAGGATGGCCATTCCTCACAAGGGCTAAAGTCACTGGGCTCTTTGAGTTAGGATCCTAAAGCTAAGAGCTTCTGCAGCTGCCCTCGACAGTCCACCATCCCTCTTCCCCACACCGTCAGCAGTGAGGATATGAGCTCATTAAGGAATAGCGGCATAGGCAGTCCTGCTCTTCGCTTCCTTAGTCCAAGAGGTGTCCCGGGCCAGAGATTTCATTCCAGACCTATGCATGTTAAAAGCTGAGGTGACTTGCCTTAACCTTTTCAGGCCATGACCACCATTGACATGAAAGTAGCATTTTTCTCAGTCTAGGGCAGAGGAGTGTTAAGACAGTAATTGAGGTGCTGGAGATGTGGCTTAAAAAGTTAAAAGCGCATATTGCTCTTGTAGAAGATCTAAAGTCAGTTTCTAGAACCTACCACAAGTCCCTGTAACTCCAGCTCCACAGAGATTACAATACTTCTGGCCTCTGTGAGTAGGTGCACTAGGGTGCACATACCCACACATGGACACACTTATACACACATTTTTTTTTACCCTCACATGGACAATTTTTTGAGTGGACAATGAAAAAATTTAAGAGTCACATTCGAGTTATGAGAGATCTTTCTATCTGAGGCAGGACCGTGCTGTGGCTCCCCTGAGAGAGCAGCGTGAGATTGTCAGGGCAAATGGGGCATCATCTGAAAAGCGACTCAGCCATTGGTCATGCTGCACACTCCAGGCTTTTGGCAGGTGTGCATGGCCCTAAGAGGGTGGTGCTATTGTTACTCTTGGGGTGCCTGAGAAAGTTCCTCAGCTTTGTAGACCAGAAACATGTAAACTTACACTGTATCCCTGTCATGTGCCCTGCATCCTTGACTACAAAGATGCTGGCCAGTGTCTTGCTGGATGTGGCCTGGGACCAGGACCTAGACTGTTGCTTTAGAGCAATAGATGAGTGAACCTATCCAAGGCACCAAATGGAGTGTGTGTGTGCGCATGTGTGCAAGCCCTTCCCTCCAAAGTCTCATTTTTTTTTCTTTTTTTCCTTTAATTACGATGACAAAG
This sequence comes from Acomys russatus, assembly GCF_903995435.1. NCBI lineage: Eukaryota > Metazoa > Chordata > Mammalia > Rodentia > Muridae > Acomys > Acomys russatus. Next base: position 38,903,972 of record NC_067140.1, on the reverse strand, counting down.
GAAGGACCAGGCGAGAAGGGCAACGGTGAAACTAAAGGAAAAGCAACAACAACAAAAAACGCAGACCTTGCCGAGGCCAGGCCCAAGTATTACCTTTCAAGAAACCCAAATTCCTGAGCTCCTTGGGATTTCCTGAGTCTCTCAGGTTGCCTCCTCTGCAGCAAACATTCGGGAGGCTGCATTCCTCCTCCACAACCTTGCTCCTTTCTATCCTTGGGCCCTTCTGTAGAGCCTGCCCTGTGGCTGGATGCCACCTTGTCTGCACAACACAGGGTTTCTGTGTCTTTCAGGTGTGGAAGTAGAGGAAGAACTGACAGTGGCTTTGGTAGGCAGAGGCATTCTGGGAACCTACCCGGAACCACTCCCTCCCCTCCAGGCTTTGCCTCTCTAGGAGTTTAAAAGGAACTGCCACTGCTGGCTTCCATGGGGATGAAAGCAGGTCTCAGTTGGGGGCCTGTGAGGAAGGAATAAAGGCTCTGCTGGCCCTATCTCCTGAAAGTGAAGGAGGAAGGGTAGGTGGCCTGAGAGTGGGGGTCAGCTGAGGTGACAGACCAGCACCTCCCAGCAAGACTGCTCCATAGCAAGGAAAGCCCAGACTGTAGGTCTCAGGTGTTAGTTCCTAGGAAGACAATCTCAGTGAGTCCTCAGTGGGAGACTCCATTCCCTTTCCTCGGGGGGGGGGGGGGGGACGGGGGACATCCTGCTATCTATCCCTGGTGCAAAGAAGAGAGGGAGAAGCGCTGTCTGTCAGGAAACTTGGCAAACCAGGAGGCTCGGGTGGCCTTGGCTCTGACAGAAGCAAGTTGGGCATCAAAACATTCTTCAAGACTGTAGAAGGGAGCACTAGCTGTAGGCCTCTCCTGCGAGTCACTGCCAGGCAAGAGAGGAGGCAGCGTGAATAAAGTGGGGCCTTGGTGACCACAGGGGTCAGGGCTCAGCTGTGTGGTCTGGTGTTAGTTACCTGCCTTCTGGGAGCTACTTGGGACCAGCCCTGGTCTTCTGCTGGGAGACAGCAGAGGAAGAAACTGCACAGAGGGCCAAGGTTAGCAATGCTGTGTCATGTTGTATTATCGGCCTCTTAGGAGCGGCTTGTCCCCTTCTTCCTCCAGGTGTGAGGGTTACCTACTGATCTTCCCCTTGAGCCAAATCCTGGTCATGCTGTGTGATTTGCCTGGCCTCCCCTTGGAATGTACAAGGCTTGGGGATACATTCTTCTTTGTACTAAGACCCTAGAGATGTTTCTGTGTCTTGAATAGCATGGCTGTCTGAAATGCGCTCTCTTCAAGACCTCTCTCTTGGGGTTATGGAGGTGCTTTAGTCAGTAAAGTGTTTGCCATGAAGGGATAAGAACTCAAGTCTAGTCCCCTAGAATCCATGTTAAGAAGCTGGGTGTGGTGGTATACCTTCCACCCCAGAAACTGGATTCCTGAGCTTGTTAGCCAGTTAGTTTAGCTGAATTGATGAGGCTCAGGTTCAGGGTGAGAGCCAGTCTCAAAAGAATTCAGTGCAGAAGTGGCTGAGAGAAATACAAATGGCACCTTCTTGGCCTCCAAATGCATGCCCATATACATACACACACACACACACACACACACACACACACACACACACACACACACACATACACACACACACACACACACACACGCACGCACACACATTTCTAAGATACTCTTGGGACCTCTGCTCTGACATTTGTCACATTGATATCAGAGAAACCAGAATACCCTCTTAAGGGCTCTTAGTCTCATTACTAAAATAATTTTAAGAGGAAGTTGAAGGACAATTTTATTGGAGTTGAAATGAAAAACTCCTATTAGGGAGGAAAAAAAGAATTCAGGAAGGTGTGGTGGCGCATGCCTTTAATGCTAGTACTCTGGAGGCAGAGGCAGGCGGGTCTCTGTGAGTTAGAAGCCAGCCTGGTCTACAAAGTGTGTTCCAGGACATCCAGGGCTATACAGAGAAACCCTGTCTCAAAAAACCAAAAAAAAAACAAAATGAGGCAAAACAAAAGACTCAAAGTTGGGGGCGGGGTTAGGAAGGTAAGTGGATCTGGCTTGAATTAGGGAAAGGGGTTGGACAGTGTATGAAATTTTAAAGAAGGTAAAAATTTTAAAAAAGAAAAGGCCCCAGGGCAGGCAAGCTGTAAATCTTAACAGCTGCCTGGAGGAGAAAAAAAATGGGATGTTGGCGGTGAACATACGGCTTGGGTTACTAGGATGGAGGTATGTCACATGGCAGCAAGAAGCCACATAGGCAGGGATCTGGGCATTTGTGAAAGAGTAAGAAAACAGAAAACCTGTAGTGTCAGGTAAAGCATACTTGTGTTTTAGCCAGCATTTCAAAGAAGTGGAAAAGACAAAATAAACAGACAGAAAAGTAGGCAGACCCAGCTAAACTTCAGGCAGTGTGTTGGGGTGGGGCTTCTGGGAAGGAAAAGTACAGTATCTCATTAAAGGAATAATAATTCTGCCTATCTCTTAAGCATAGCTTAAAGTTGACCCTGCTTTCCTAAGGATAGGCCTGTGCCAAGTCATAGCCCCTGAAATATTCCAACTGAAATATTGGGTCTCCCAGCAGAACAGAGGTGTTCTCCTCTTGCCTGGAAGTCTTTGTTTAATGAGCCTTTACCGCTACTCTAAAAGCAGGAGGTCTGCTGTGGGCCCCAGACTTGAGCCTTGGCTCATAAGTAATTGTGACTGTGGACTTCATGTTCATTTCCTCTAAAACATCAGGAGGAGGTTGTGTTGGTGAAGCATTTCCTTTGGGGCACGGTACTCAGCCGTTGTTGGGCACCCAGCACAGAGCTGCAGCTGGGCTCCTCCACCCTTCTCACATACACGTGTGTGTGAACTTCTCCGGGCTCCTACCCTCTTTCAAAGCCATGCCTCTCTTCTTTTCAGCGGTTAGTGTGGTGTTTTGCATAGTGTAGCTCTACAAGTGTTTGCTGAAGGCTAGGACAGGCGTGGTTCTAAGCACACGCTTGCTCAGCTGTCCCAATCTCGCTCTGTTGAGATGCTGACTAAAACACAGCCCAAGTGGCCTTTTGTTAATTCACTGCCTGTAGAATACTTCAAGGGCTTGGCTGCAATAAGAAATGGATGATCTCCAGGAAACCCTCAAAGACACCTCTCCTGGGCTCATCCCAGCAGGTTGAGGCCCATGAAATCCTTCAGCCGGAGATACAATGTGTCTCAGCTACACAAACCGAGTCTGCATTCCCCCCACTTCTCCTGTGTCCTCCCCAGGCCCATCCTGTCTTCCCCTACTGGAGGATCTCCCTCACCTCCTGGGTGTGGGGTTGCAGGGGTGGGGATGTTCACAGGTCAGGAAAGTTCTTCTCTTTTCTCCGGCTCTGTCTCTGCACACACTCCACCTTGCAGATGAGTGTTTTGCCTCAGCAACAGAGACTGGCTTCTAGGACATGTCCTCTGAAGCTATTGGGCCCAGCTTCTGCTGGTCAGATCGCAGGTTTCCTCACAGCCAGTTCCCAGTGCTTGGTTGGAAAAGTAGTGTGAGAAATGAGTTGTTCCTAGTGGCCTCGTTTGGAGGATGGTTCCTCAGCTGGGTCCTTGCTGCTATGAAGTCTTCCGGTGCTTTGGTTGTAGAAGTAGTCATTGTTATAACGTGAGAGCATTCTAAAGATGTGCCTGTGAGGGGACAAAGTACTGTGCATAAATTATTTCTTATTATCGTCCGTTTGCATTCCATACCTCATTCCCTGTTCAGGAGACCCACCAGCCTCCTGGTGAGCACCCTCGGAATGAGGTGGTCCTTTTACCACCTGAGTTCAGAGGGTGCTGTCTCAAATCACCTCGAGTCCTGCTCCTCCACCCCCATGAGTTCTGTAGTCTTAGTAACTGGGGTCCCCAGCCCCTTGTCATCTTCATCTTCACCACTGCAATCCTGCCTGTTGTGGACCACTTCTTTTCTTTACTCCGATACTGGCCTTCCCTTTGTTCATGTGTCTGCACCCTCCTTGACTTTTCTTGCTTGTTTCTCTGGCAGTTACCCAGGCTCCACCTCCTGCTAGGGCCCTCTCCTGAAGCACAGCCTATCCCCTGTCACTGACACTCCCATCTGGCCCCACAGGACCTGTGAGGGCACACTTGCCCACCTGGATGGGCGCAGCTTCATTTGAGCTCCTGCAGTGCTGTGACCCTAGGGCTCATCCAGCAACTTGCTCAGGCTGTTGCCACCATTCAGAGTGTTACCCTCCTTCATTCTCTTCAGGACCTTACCGCCCTGAAGGCTCCTCTCCAGTGTACATCCTTGGCCAGTTTCCCGATTGTCCCAGATACTCTTTTCCCACTGGTGGACACTGCTACCTGCTTGCCCTTCCTCAAGGTTCTTTGTTTATGGCATTTTTGGGGTGGGCTTTGTATGGGCAGCTAGGAAAGCCAAGTCTAGAGTGACAGAGAACTCCTCTGAGTCCCAGTCTGACTGTGTTCTATGTGAGCTCGGGTAAATGTCTGCTTCTCAGATGCTCAGTTTCCTCCTCTTGGTAGTAGACACTTACAACCTCGAGATGCTATGATTTAGGCTCAGCTTCCAGCAAGAGTCCAGAATGCGGGCCAAACTTTTTTTTTTTTAACTTTTGTGGTTATGAGATTTTAACCTAGGTCATCGCACATGCAGGTAAGTGTTCTACCATTGAGCTATATACACTACCAGCTTTCTCTATACTATTTACTGTGAGATAGTCTCACTTGCTCAGGCTAGCTTTGATTTGCTCTGTAGCCCAGGCAGACCTTTAGTTTGAGGTCCTGCTGTCTCAGCCTCCTGAGTAGCTGGGACACCAAGCTTGTAGCACAAAGCCTCACGCATATTGAGGCTTCAGCAGTTTCTGTAGTGTAGTGCTGACACTGGGAGGCTTCTTGAGTGCCCTTCATTTTCTTCATGGAGACAGGGTCTCTCCATTGATGATACAGGTCAGTCTAGCTAGGGAGCTTGCTCCAGGGATCGCCTGTTTCTGCCTTCTGAGTGCTGGGATTACAGGGCAGTTACCATACCCATGAGTTCTGGGGATCCGAACCCTTTTCCTCACGCTACTGCAGCAAAGGTGTTATCCACTAAACCATCTCCCCACTCCCTGGCTGGTTTTTGGCTTTGGGAGTTTTTTTTTGGTTTTTGTTTTTTTGTTGTTGTTTTGTTTGTTTTTGGTTTGTTTGGTTTTTTGAGATAGAGGTTCTCTTTGTAGCCTTGGCTGTCCTGGCCTCGAACTCACAGCAATCCACCTGCCCCTGCCTCCCTGAGTGCCGGGATTAAAGGCGTGTGCTACCACGCTTGGCTTTGTTTTCATTTTTAAGCAAGGGTCTCTCACTGGCCTGGAACTTGCCCAATGGGCCAGGCTGGCTGGCCTAGTACCAAGGACCTGCGTGTCTCCACCACCCCAGCTCTGCATTTACAAGCTCACACCACTGCATCTGGCCTTTTAGCTTGGTCCTGTGATCAGATGCAGGTCCTCAGGCTTGTAAGGCAACCCCCAGTTCTCCCGACACTGCAGACACGCCTCCTGAGCAGGATGCTGAAGCCCTGGCTAATGTACACATCGTCGGCAAAGATGGTTGAATTAAAGACTAATTCAGTGAGGCTCGGGCAGCACCAGGAAAGGGGGGTGGGGGTGGGGGAGGGGGTTGTGGCATGTTCACTCCCTCCAGGAAGGTTTTAAGTGAGCATTTCTATGGTGTTGTGGATGACCACATGCAGGATCTGTTGTAAACAGGTAACGCTGCATGACATTTAGATAGCCTTGTTCTCCAATGCATGCAGCCCGACCCCACCTAAAGCTGTTTTGGGAGGCTGAGCCACCCCCTCCCTCTTCCTCTTTTTGAGGAGAAGCTTCTGGCCACTGTCTTTTACCATCCTGATCACAGTTGTCACTGCTTTTTCTCTTGCAGCCAGGAGGCATTCCAGGGTCCGGCCCAAGGTGACTGTCCTGAACTATGCCTCTTTGATGACCACAGTTGGTCGACCACTGAATGAGATGGTCTTGAGCCCGCTAACAGAACAAGAAGGGGAGGCGTACTTGGAGAAGTGTGGCAGTGTTCGGCGGCACACGGTGGCCAATGCTCACTCGGACATCCAGCTGTTGGCTATGGCCACCATGATGCACTCAGGGTTGGGGGAGGAGGCTGGTGATGAGGACAAGCACCTGCTCCTGCCACCCAGCTTCCCGCCACCACACCGCCAGTGCTCCAGTGAGCCCAGCATCCCCGATAGCCCTGATGAGCTGGAACTAGAAGACGTAGCAAGTGGCAGCCAGGAGGACTCAGAGCTGAACTGTGCTTCCCTCAGCTGAGCTGCCACCTCCAGGGACCCATCCCTCTTTTGTGAACCAGGATGGAGACACCCTTTGCCTTTCCAAGGGGCTCTTGTTTTGAACAACACTGCCTTATTTCCTTCAGGGCACAAGGCAAGTCTTCATGCCCTTGGCAAGCACCGGTAGACCTGCCCACTCTGGTGTCTGTGACCAGCTCCTTGTACCACTGTTCTCCTGACTTCAGCCTTGCCTAATCCACCTGGATCCTCATCTCCGGGCCTTCCCCATCCTATTGGACTGGCTGATGCACCTAGTATATAGTGCTCTGGCATCACTACAGTAGAAGGTTGACTACATATGGACATCTGGGATGTGCCAGCCTTTGCAGTTCCCCTAATATTCTATGAGGCAGAAGCCAGTGGGTGGAAAGAGTAGTAGAGGTTCTGTATATCGTGGAAGTCAACTGTAGCCCATGCCACATATGGACCTGAGGGATGTCGCCTCATCACTTTAATTGCAGAGTTACTGGGAATGCATTGTCTTACTTGTGGGCTGCAGGCGAGGGTCCATCCTTATGTCTATCCAGGTGTCACGTGCTAGCTACATGAAGAGCGTTAGCATAGGAGAACCTACCAGGCTGGTGTAGCCTGTCTTGCATTAAGCCTCTCAGCACGTCCCTCTCAGGCTTCCTCCCAGAGTCCAGAAATGAACCTTCTCAGGCACTGGTGCCTTACTCCCGCTCCAGTTTCAGGAACTGACCACTCTCCTGTTGCGTGTTTGAGAGGCTGCCTGACAGCAACTGACCTAGTCTGTGTCTGGATTTCACTTGAATTTACAAAATGTGTAGTGTTCAAAAAAATTGTTTGCAAATATTTGCACATAGACTCTTGCACTGTTCATTTCCAGCAGAGTGTGTTTGCAGACTTAGCACAAGTGGACCCTTTCAAAAGGTGATGGAACAGCTCAGGACAAATGGGTTGGTAGTGGGCAGGACTCACATACCTCAGAGCCCGGGAAGAGCCAGATCTGTGTCTGGAATGGCCTGTGGCCTCTAGGGAAGGGGTCAGGCGACTGCCTCTTGAGCAGAGAAATGTAGTGACTGGAATGTATCTCTGCTTTATAGTGGAAGGAAAGAGATGGGGATGTGGACACATTTTATCTGGAGGGATTTTTACCTCCTTGAGATTATTGAAGTACCCAAAATTGTCTGGAATTCCTGTCACATCAGTCTCAAGATGCTGTTTGAGGCAGCAGCTTTGTTACTGTGCTAAGTCCTTGCTACTGCTCCCTCCAGATTGGAGTAGGGCAACCTTGTGCCTTGAGTGCCTGGCTTCCTCTTCGTCGTTCTCTATGGTTTTGCTAATAGATGCTCAGAATAACATAGAAGGTTTCTCCTGACTCTGCTCATGATGTGTGCTGGCCTTTCAGCATCTGCTCAGTGTTTGGAAATTTTGTGGATGGAATCTCAATACATAAGCCACCAACAGGAGAAAAGGCCCTTCAAGTTCATCTAAGCTTTGATGGTGTCTCTCTTCTGGCCCAAGGTCTGAACACAGCTGTGATTTTTGATGGGCTCTGCTTTAGACATTGTAATCTTAAAAATGTTTAAATTTTGTCCTTCCAAGGGGATTTTTTTTTTTCGAGACAGGGTCTCTTTGTGTCACCTTGGTTATCCTGGACTCGCTTTGTAGACCAGGCTGGCCTCAAACTCACAGAGATCTACCTGCCTCTGCCTCCCGAGTACTGGGATTAAAGGCATGTGCCACCACGCCCGGCCCCCAGGGAAAATTTAAAAGAGAAATGTCTACATGTGTGCACATACTGTGCTCATGTACTTAACACACACTCACACCCATACATGTGTGCACAACATCTGAACCCATACATGTGCACAATACTCTGCATATACAAAAAGAAGTGTTCAAATTCCTTTCATCATTTCAAACAAAAATTAATCTTTCTTATGTAGTGTCTAAAGTTGGCAGATTAGGGGCTGGAGACCTGGCTTGGTGCTCACTCAGGAGTACATGCTGCTCCTGCAGAAGGCCAGAATACGTGATTTAGTTCCTGGCACCTACATCAGGCAGCTCACAACTCCAGTCCCTGGGATTCTGATGCCCTCTTCTCCCCTCCGAGGGCACCTGAATGCACGTGGTACACATACATAACACTCAAACAAGCATGCTCATGCACATGTGCACACAAACTAAAATATTTTTCAAAAGTCCCTCCATAAGTTAATTAATGTGTGTTAGCAAGCAGAACGTTGCTGTTTATTTAACTTCATTGATGGCTAGGTCCTTGTTAGTACAGCAAGCACACACTTGAGATTATTTATTGATCCAGGCAAAGTAATTAGTCATGTTTGGGCTTGCTGTTTTTCATTGATAAGATTAACAATGCATGTTTTGAAAATGCCTTTTCACTTATCTTGGATGTCACTGCTGAGGACAGCAGTTGTCAGTTTAATGCATGAGCTATTGTGCTGAAAGGGCATGGGCTCATGTACTTTATTGCTGCTGACTTTAAACAGTTTACAGCTCATCTTTGGACATACCTGATATTAATACAAAAATATCCCAGACTGTACTCATCAATGTTTTTTGGGCACTTGTGGCCATTTTAGCCACCAGGCTTGCTGCAGGAGTGTCTCCAGTAGCAGTTTTAATCAGGTTTTCTCCCCCTGGTGCCATAGAGTGTCGTCTTGCTATTGTATGCCAAGGGTTTAGTGACAGGAAGTAACCCGAGTGCTGGGCTCTGAGCAAATCCACACACTAAGCTCCTTTCTTGTTGGGTGTTTTAAAAGTAAATACAAATAAACATTGTTTAGGTCATGGGTGCAGGTGTGCAGAATGCTTCCAGTGTGTTGTGGTTGACTTTGCAAGCACAGTAAGGGTGGCTATGGTGCAGTTTGCCTTCAAAACTCCCTGCCCGGCCTGGGTGCTATCTGCTCTGTTTCCTTCATCTTCTGCAGAGGCAGGCTGTGCCCTTGTTTCATTGGCCAGCCTAGACCGGGGCGGCAAGTTCTTTTCCTGGAGAAGTGTCTCATCTAGGGAGCATAGGAAACACTGAAAAAAGTCCTGCAAGGCTTCATCTTAAAACACAATCTTAAACTATCCTAAACCGGGTGGTGGTGGTGGTGCACACCTTTAATCCCAGCACTTGGGAGGGAGAGGCAGGCGGATCTCTGAGTTCAAGGACATGCAAGTTCCAGGACAGCCAAGGCTACATAGAAACTCTATCTCAATAAAACTAAAAATGGAAAGGTAAAAACAAAATAAAACCACCCCAGTCTTTGCTTATAGAGTGTTTGACCCAGAGAGGATGCTTCCAGTGGTGTGTTTATCATGGGCTCTTCACATATTCCCTTCTGAGTCTATTTGACAGGAGAAATGTATAATGTTCTACTCTTTACATAAATACTTTTAGAGGGGTGATAGTAGTTTGAGGCCTCAGAAGGCCTAACGTGTGTTGGGAGAGTTGCTGTCTCAGCTGATCAATTACACTGGTTTTGCTGGTGGGTGGGCATTGGGTATTCTACCTCACCAGTGAAGATGAGCACAAGCAGAGGAGTATAGGCAGCCTCTGGAAGCTGCATGGGCAAGGACACATCATCTCCGGGAGCTCCCAGAGAGTAACAGCCCTGACACCTTGGTTCCAGGCTAGTGAGGATCATGCCAGACTTGTAACTTACAGACCTGTGAGATTAGCCCAAGTGTTGTTTGGTTTTTAAGTCATTGGCACGATGTTAGACCACTGTATACATCCATTTACCTGTTTAGTTACTCATTAGGTTTTGGGGACACTTTCACTGCATAAACACTTCTTGGTGCTAGGAATACAGTGGTGGGAAAATAGTGGAGGTGCTTGCTTCCTTGGAGACTGGAGTGGTTGGAACCAAGCCCCAAGTCCAGTGTTGTAGCTTCCTGCTTTAGGAGGCATTCTGGCTTGAGAGAAAAGGAAGAGCAGCTCAGCCAGGAGTTTACCAGCTCCTGTTACAAGGTGAGTGTTGGCTTCATGGTTCCCGGAGAAATCAAGAACTGGCCAGTTCCAGAGGACATGGGCAAGAGTCCAGCATCCTAGGCAGGGTGTTTCATATACACAACAGACTTGGGTGGGTTTTTTTTTTTCTTTCCCCTTCCATATTATTTGTTTAAGTGTGACTTCAAAACTTAGTATTTAGTAAATGTAACAATTATGAATGTAACAAATAATATTCTTTGCATTAGAGCCAATAAGTAAATTCAAAAACCCTTTTTAGGCTTTTATATTTGGATGACAGAATTGATTACTCTATTTATAAATCTAGCAGATGTTAGCAATAACTTTCTAGCAAACTTTGAATAATGCTTAGTCCTGTTTAGGAGCTCAGCCCAGCACTTCACACACTTTTAAGTGAATGCACAGATTTAATCTACTTCTGTTTTTCTGGCAGTAAGCAAAAGCATCCTATGCCATGGAAGCTGATAAGTTGAGCTTATGAGGGAAACTGGAAGTTCCATTAAATGCGTCCATTCTACTCTCCACAAACTTAGATGCCACCATAAAATATCACAAGCTAAGTCAGCTCTCATTCACATATTTTAAAGTGGACTTACAAAACTCTCAGGAATGGGCTTTATTTTTTTAAAATATTACATGTGCCAAGAATATCTGCTCTATCTAAGTCCCTTCCTAGCCCATGTTGCAGTTCTTTTTTATTTGGTTTTTGAAGACAGGTTTCCTGGCTGTCTTAGACTTTGATCAGTAGATGAGGCTGGCCTTGAGCTCTGCCTGCCTCTGCCTCCTGAGTGCTGGGACTAAATGCAGGCGCCACACACCTAGCTAATTGTCTTCTAAGTTCTTCCCACACTTAAAGCTAACTCTTCCTGAGGAGCTAGCTGGATTGTGCTGTTGGCTAAGATTCCCGCTTTGCAACAGTTGTGATTCTGTGGCTAGGATTCTACAAAACCATTTGTCCTGCCATTTTGGCCCCTATAGATACTGGAACCTCTGAGGGGATGGAAGGTGGGATGGGTGACTCCTGTCTTTGTCCGTATAACCTGGAAGGGGGAGTTGGCTCCAGCAGCAGCAGTGAGTTCTTGTGCACAGTTTTTCTACAGTCTCAGAACCCGCCTTAACACCTCCCCCTGCCCTCAGACATACCAGCGCCAATCAGCTTGGGCCCCTCTTCAGAGTCTGAAGTTCAGTTCTCAGGAACCCTCTCTAGCCTGTGCGATGTCAGCGTCCTTCTCTTATTTGCCTCCTCTTGTGGGAGGTGGTTGATGCTTGTAGTTGCGATTTGTATGATTCCACCACATTCCCTCTTTGCTATTTTATTTTCTCAAAACCTGATTAACCTTACATTAAACTCTCTGGTAAAATAACAGATGTAGGGGTCAGAAAGATGGCTCAGCAGTTAAAGAGTGCTTCCTTCTCTTTCAATGGGGACCAGGACCCATATTAGGCAGCTTCATCCAACTGTAACTCAGGCCCCAGGAGGATCTCATACCCTCTTCTGGCCTCTGTGGGCACCTATACATGCACACACACACACACACACACACACACACACACACACACACACACACACTCACACAGGTGGGGGGATAAATCAATCAATTAATAACATATAAGATGTGGCTTCTGTCCTCTCATTAGCTCCTGACTGAAGAACCAGGTTTGAAAAATACACTCCCTAAAGAAGGCAGCAATGCTTCCAGGTAACCAAGGTTACTCTTGGGTGTGGACTGAGCTGGAGGCACTCCACCTAAGGACCGTGCTTTAATCTGAAGTAATCTTGGTGACTGCTCTTCAGCATTCTTGAGTTACAGGTGACAGTCTTGAAGCACAGGTGACTTTCACCTGCTCTTAAGATGGCTTCATAACTTAAAAATACTCTTGGAGGTCGGCAGGTGGTGGTGCACGCCTTTAATCCCAGCACTAGGGAGGCAGAGGCAGGTGGGTCGCTGTGAGTTTGAGGCCAGCCTGGTCTACAAAGCCAAGACTACACAGAGAAACCCTGTCTCAGAAAGCAAACAAACAAACAAACAAACAAAAACCAAAACAAACAAACAAAAAAACCATACTTTTGTAGGTTCTGTTCCTGTGAGTGCAGCTCTTCAGAATGCCTTTCTCACAAGTCACTCAGTCACTCACTAGGAAGGGTTTTAATTTGTTTGGCTTCTCTGGGCTCAGTCTCCTGACCTTTGAAAAGAATTCTAAAGCAATGTAAATACCTTCTTCGGTTGATCTGTACTCTTGACTAGATTCCGAGTCCTAAATTCTTTCATAGTCTTAAGACCGTGTCCCTCTTAGCAAATGTCTAAGATTTAGTAACATACCAGTCAAATGTCTCAGATAGTTCTCTTGTTATCCATAACATCATTCCATTTTTCTGTAAACTGATATAGGATTGAATCTACTTGTCTGCCAAGAAAAATATTTCCTACCTACCTGAGTAATCTTGAGACGGGTTCAATAAATGGAATCAGCATAAGGCTTTAGGGTCTTTGCATGGAGGAAAGGCTTGTGTCAGATTAGTTTCTCTGTTAAATAATGAAAACGCCAGGGGTGGAAAAAAAAAATATATCAAATGTTTGAAGAAATCAGCCCAGGTGGGATCTGAGAGGATCTGGTCACTGAGTGAAAACAAACATGTGGGACAAACAGACTGCTTTCCCCGCCACAAGCTTGTGGGGTAACAGTAGGAAGCAGCAGGCTCTGGACTGCAGAGGAGTTGGACCTTGAAACTAAAACCTACCGACAAGGTCTCTTTGAATTGTTGGCTGGTCCCTAGGCAGAGAACATGTCATGGTTAATATGCCAAGTGTCTCCCAAAGGTTGCATGTTGACTTGCAGGTGGATCTAGTCAGCTAGGGAACTGCCAGGAGGTGAGGCCTAGCAGAAAGAAGTTGAATCACTGGAGGTTTTGTTCTTGAATAGAAAGCTGGGAACCCAGGCTCTTTTATCTTTTTGCTTCGAAGCTACCATTAAGTGAGAAACTTTGTTCCCACCACGTACTTAGACTGTGATGAATTATTCACCAAAGGATCTTAACAATAAGGCCAAGTAACCATGTACCGAAGCATCTAGAATATTAGCCAAGACTAACTTGCCCCCTCCCATCTCAAGAATTTTGTCATAGCGATGAAAAGGTAGCAGCATATCCCAAACTGCCAGATCTGGCTGAAGGGAAAACAGTATCTACCATGATTAATAGATGGATTCATTTCAGTTCCTACGGACTATTGAGGAGGTTCAGGCCCTACCAGGGTTGGGGGCGTTGGAACACATTCTCAGCATTGGATTGAGTCTTACTCTAATATCCTGGAGTTAAACACAACTACATTGATAATTACATTAAGTGTAAATGGACTAAACAAGTCAATGAAAAGGCAAAAAATCGTCTGCAGAGAGTTAAATAGTAACATGTTGTTTGTAAGAGACATGCAATTTATTGTTTGTTTGTTTGGTTGGTTTTTTACTTACTCATTTTGAGACAAAGTTTCACTATGCAGCTTTGGCTGTCCTAGAGCTCAATATATAGACCAGGCTGGCTTCAAACTTAACAAGATGCACCTGCCTTTGCCTCCTTAGTGCCGGGACTAATGGTGTGTGCCATCATGTCCAGCAAGAGACACACTTTAAGAAATACTAAGAAATAGACTGGTAGCAGAATGATGGAAAAAAAATATAACATGTAAAAATAACACTTAGCAAGAGAAACTTGATGTTGCCAGTTAAAAGGATGCAAATTTCATAATGATAAATCAATTCAAAAGGAAGATATGAATCATAACGCACATATCAGCATTTATTAGTCATCAGCTATAGGTCAAGGACCATTATAAGTATTATGCATTACTTGTTTTGTATGGGTCCTCTGAGTAATTTTATGAAGTAAATTTTTGTATCCCAGTCTTACTAGATGAGGAAGGTAAAGTCCCAATTCCTGAGATGACATAGATAGAGGTATTGATAAGACATGATCCACATCTGGCTTCATCTGGGTTTCTGTGCTTATGGCCACAGTATTAAAACACTGTGACACTCTCATAATGCCGTATAGGTCCATGGAAGAGAACCAAGAGATGAAAAATCATTGTATTTATAGTGACTTGTTTCTTCTTGTTGTATCACTTTTACAAATGTGCAAGGCAGCCAGGCAGAGCTGGGTGGTGCACACCTTTAATTCCAGTAGTTGGAAGGCAGAGACAGGCAGATCTCTATGAGTTCGAGGCCAGCCTGGTCTACAGCGTGAATTCCATGCCAGTCAGGGCTACATAGAGAAACCCTATCTTGAAAAAGCCAAATCAAACCAAACCAAACCAACAAACAAAATAAAATCAAATGTGCAAGGCAATTGACTAGAGAACTGCTTCAAATAATTTAACAATTCATGGTAAATCAGATACTCAAGCAAAAAGGTGATGGCCATTACCACACATACAAATGAACTCAATGGGTAATAGGCTTAACATGAGAGTGAAAAATGAAACATTTTAGACAAAAACAGGAGAACAATGAGTTAAGCAAAAAGTTTCTACAGTCTACAAAGAAAAGCATCATTAGACCTCATTAAAATAATTAAGAGAAAATCACCAAGACAACAAAGTAGAGGGAAGTACTTGCAAAAAATGTATCTGTCAAAGACTTGCAGCAAGACTTACAAAGAATTCTTAGAAATAAGAATAAATAAATAGAATGGGGAAAAAGCAAAAGTTGTGAATAAAAAAAAAAAAAAAAAAAAAAACCTCACCCAAGAAAACATGGCCGAGAAGCATGCATGAAATAAAGATCAGCTTTCTTAGGTGTGGGGGAAATGTGCATTTTAAACCACAAGGCACCATTTCCTACCTACCAGAAGAGCTGGCTACAGCAAATGAGACAGACAGTAGTAAGTGTTGACAAGGCTGTGAACAAATTGGGAACCTCTGTCCACTGTTGGCCAAAATGTAAAATGGTGCAGTTACTTTGTAGGTTTGGCAGTTCCTCAAAAGTTTAAGCTTAAGAACTATTAAGAGGAATTTCATTTCTAGTTTTCTACTCAATTTAAGAGAAATGAAAAAGCACACACACACCCCTCACATGTGTATGTTCAAGCAGCGTTATGAATTAGAATGCAAACTGGAAACAACTGGAGCACATACTATGCGACGAGGCTGTCTTGGGGGCTCACTATGTAGCTCAAGTTTGCCTCTCACATGGTTCTCCTGTCTTGTCCTTCTGGGTGCTGGGATGACAGACATATGCCATCATCACGTTGTCATGCAACTACCAATGCCATCCATCTACAGAACATGCCAGAGATTGGCTGTTTTCCTAGCTGAAACTCCCCACCCGTGCTGACTGTCTCTCTGCTCAGCTGGTAGGCAGCATTCTGCTTTTTGTAGTGACTACATAATTTCTGTAAGTGGGACCCTGCAGTTCTTGTCCTTTGTGACTGGCTCATTTCACTTTGCACATCGTGCAGATTTCTTTTTAATTCCTTCATTTTTTTAAGGCTGAAAAATATTCCATTGTATGCATAGTGTTCTAACATTCTGTCCTTTCATCCAGTGTGGGTACTTTTTGTACGTGTGAATGATACTGTTATGATTGTTGTCATAGAGACACCTGGACACTGGAGAAATTTATGATGTAGAAAACTTACTTCAATTTGAGATCAGCCTGGTCTATGAAATGAGTCCAGGACAGCCAAACCAAACCAAGTAACCAAAAATACATACTTCAATAAAATCATTTTGTTAAAGGATCTGTTTTCAAAGTTTTAAGAATCAATAAATGAGATGCTATTATAAAATAAATTAATTGATGATAAATTTGTCCTTTGGGATGAGTTTTTAACTCACTTTACAGCTAACTTAGGACAGTGGGGGCATGGGTAAATGGTAGGATACGGGCTTGGTGTGCATGAGGCACAGAGTTCAAGTCTTGACACCAAAATAGAACTTTTAAAGATAATATAGTAACAAAAAAAAAAAAAAAAAAAAAAAGACAAAGCTAAAGCTGGAGAGATGGCTCAGTGGTTAAGAGCACAATCTGCTCTTCCAGAGGTCTTGAGTTCAATTCCCAGCAAGCACATGGTAGCTTAAAACCATCTATATTGGGGCCTGATACCCTCTTCTGGCATGCAGCTATACATGCAGATAGATCTCTTACATGTAAAATAAATAGATAAATCTTAAAAAAAAAAAAAAAAAAAAGACAGAGCTTCATTTTTAAGGAGAGGAAAATAGCAGCAGCAGAAGAAACATAGGGCATGCTGGAAATTCAACTTTACCCCCCACCCCCCAAAAATCACTATAGCTTCATCTTATTTGAAATAGAAAGGAATTGAAATTCAGAAGCTGCTAAACTTCAGCATTAATCTCACATAGAGATTTCATTTCCAAACTCCTCCCAGAATCAAAGTTACAAAGCAGTGTGAGAGGGGCGGGAGACAGCTTCATCTCTGCTGGGTGGCTTGCACTTGTACCCTTAGCTGAGAACGGGAGGCTCCCTGGAGCTCCCTGGCCTGCCGGCCTAGCCTTCTTGGTGAATTTCAGGTTATTAAGAGACCCTGCCCTCAAACCGAGGTGGGTAGTGCCTGGGGAATGGCCCCTGAGGATGTTTTTTAGCTTCAACACATGTGCACCTGCACATACATGACCCCCACACACAACTGCACATACCGAGCAAGAGTGCTGAGTTGGCACATGAAGCCTGTCTAGCTCATGGTTCTTGATGGCCATAGTTTAATTCCCCAAGTGGATATTCTGTCACAGAAAACAAAGGATGCTTTTGATGTTTAAACAAAGCCTCTGAAATTTTCAGTTAAGAATAAAAAGAATAGGATATAAAAGCTTCCTGGGCTTTCACGACAAACTTCTAAGAGGAGCTGTAAAGAATGACTGGGTTTGAAGCAGAAGATGAGAAGTCACCCAGCTAAACTGCAGGAAGATGTGGCCGCGATGAGTGTCCCTTATAAATCCAAGGGCATCAGACATAAACTCTGAGTCCATTAGTAGCTCCTCCCTCTCACAATCTTGGTTTTTTTAATATAACTGCTCCAATCTGAATTCTCACCGGGAGGTGTGGAGTCCATTTCATAGTCTGCTGTCTTTATTCACTTAAAGGAAAAAACACAACAACAACAACAAAAACTGGGCCAGGCATGGGTGGCGCATGCCTTTAATGTCAGCACTCTGGAGGCAGAGGCAGGCGGATCTCTGAGTTTGAGGCCAGCCTGGTCTACATAGTAACTATAAGAGGCCTACAAGGGCTACATAAAGAAATAGCATCTCCACAAACAAACAAACAAACAAACAAACAAACAAACCCCAACCCCCCCAACCGAAACCCAACCCAAACCAATCAAAATAAAACACACACACATATACACGCACACTTAAGAACAAAATAGTTAAAACAAAGAAACAAGGCAAAACTCAAATAGCCTATTCTTCAAATATTTGACAGACCTTCCCAAGAATTGTTTGATTTTTCTAGGAGCTCCATTTGTTGGATCCTCTAGTTTTTTTTTTTAAGAGCCCAGATACTGTGAAGCAGTGTGCTAGTTTGGGTCAAAGTTAATAGTATATTTCTTTTTCTTTTTTTTCTTTCTCTCCCTGAGGGACATTGCCATTTTCAACTGTAACCAGGTGATCTACCTCTATTGTTCTCATTTGTTTGGAGCATGCTTCCTGGTGGGTTTTATAAGCCTCTCTCCCCAAGTGCTCACTGCATCTGCTTTCCTTTATGGTTCAGTCACACAGTAATGAACAGAGCACAATCTTCAACATGCTCCGGTTTCTACACAGGTGTGAGAGGCAGGATTTTAACAATCCCATTTGATGCTGACATACCTCCACCTACCCCTCTTCCTGGTGCCAGTGATTACCTGCTCTGGCTGCAGATGTCTCCCACCATCCTTCGATCCTTTGCCCACTCCCTTGGAGTCAAATGCAGCAAGTCTGCTACAGGTTTGGCCATAGGTGGTCTGGGTAGTGGAGGCAGCTTCTTCGCCGGGGCACCATCCCCCCCCCAACCCCCCCACCCGCGTCTCTTTCTTGTCCTCTACCCTCTCACCCCCATCCTCCTCCTCTTCCTTCTTCTTTTCTTAAATGCTCTTTTTCTGACAGAATCCAGAGCTAGGCTAGCAGGTAACCACTAAGGTATGACCCCAGCACTGTGTGTGTGTGTGTGTGTGTGTGTGTGTATTCTTTGCTCAAACACCTCGAGAAAGCTGCAAGGTGAACTGGATGGGTAAGGATGCTAATGCCACCTTGGTTCTCATTGTTCAGAGGGGACAGAGGTAACTTCAGCTAAACACTGGGGCCTTGGGATGCACTTAGTCCATCCCATAAAGCCATCTAGTCCATTTTCCTGAACACAAACTGGAACAAGGCAGTTGATCTTAAGTATGAACCCACCATCAGCTGTAATAAAACGGGAACTTGGAGCAACCACGAATCTGTATGTATAGGTTCAACCATGTGAAGCTGCCACAATTTAACTCTTTACTGACACCCAGTGTGTGGTTTGATCCAATAACTCCCCAAGTACTTCATTTTTCATTTTTTTCTCTCCCCCTCCTTTTTTTTTTTTTTTTTTTTTTTTTTGAGACAGGGTTTTTCTATGTAGCATTGGCTGTCCTGGACTAACTTTGTAGACCGGGCTGGCCTCGACCTCACAGTGATTGGCCTACCTCTGCCTCCCAAGTGCTAGGATTAAGGCATGCGCCACCACCGCCCGGCTTCCCTAAGTATTTCTAACTCGAAGCCATTTGGCAACTAACTGGTGGGTATCATTGGAACAAGGCTCTTCACCATTTGGAGAAAATGTCTCATTAGAGTTTACTGGGTTTAAAGGAAAAATTAAGGACTCCCTTCCTGGAAAAATGAGTTCAGTACAACTTCTTAAAAACTCAGGAAAAATGTGTGGAGCTTTTAAAGATGCAGGACGGCCTGGATAAATTCTATTTCACACTTTTCCCCCACCCCCGTTTCTTTTTTGTAAGGCTATTCAGGAGTAGAGTTCTGCTGCCACCTACTGCTTGCTACATTGCTCTTTTCTTTTTAAGGAGTAATAGATTTTCATTTTATTTGTGTGGGTGTTTTGCTTGCATGTGCATCACATGTGTATCTTGCCTATGGCGATTAGAAGAGGACACCAGATCCCCTGGAACTGGAGTTAGAGGTGTTTGCTAGTAGTCATGTGGGTGCTAGGAATCGAATGTGGGTCCTCTGGAAGAGCAGCCAATGCTCTTAAGGGCTGGAGTAATTTCTTCAGCCCCTTCGGTGTCCTTACATCGGGGTTTGCTCTGTAGTCTTGTCAGGCACTCTTGTAGTCTGGAATTTTATAGGCGGCAATTGACAAAGCGGTATGACAATAGGCTGAAATGCAACTTCAAACATTTCTTTTCTTCAGTTCTGGGACCTGAATTGTGGGCTTCAAACCTGTTAGGAAAGTCCTCTACCAATGGGCTATCATCTTATCCCTCACTGAAAACAGATTTCAAAATGTTGCCTGTGTATGAGCACATGTATGTGTGGGGAGGTTGGAGGACAACTTGCAGGAGCCAGTTTTCTCCTGCCACTGTGTCTTGTGGATGCCAGGCTTACTATCACACAGGCAGGCTTTGAAGCTGTGCTCCACCTACCCCCTAAGTAGCTGGGATTGAAGGTCTGCACCAGTGGGCCCAGGTCTATTTCCTTACAATCCATGCATTTCATCCAACGTTTAGCACAGGGTGTGGGGAGAACTGCTTCAGAGAACTCAGTATCGTTCAGGTTAGTACATCATAGCTTCATAGTACAACTTGGCCTTGCAGACAGCTGACAGCAGTGCAAAGTAACTGTTGGTTTTAGAGGGGGAACTGTGCCCCCCTTTTAACAAAAAGACTTTTTATTTATTACATATACAGTGCTCTTCCTGCATGTACACTTGCACACCAGAAGAGGGCACCAGATCTCATTATAGATGGTTGTGAGCCACCATGTGGTTGCTGGGAATTGAACTCAGGACCTCTGGAAGAGCAGATAGTGCTGTTAACTTCTGAGCCATCTCTCTAGCCCGTGCCCTGTTTTTTGTTTGTTTCTTTACTGTTGTTGTTGGTTTTTTTGTTTGTTTTGTTTTTATTTTTTGTTTTTTTTTTCTTCCGAGACAGGGTTTCTCTGTGTAGCTTTGGCTGTCCTGGACTCACTTTATAGACCTGGTTGGCCTTGAACTAACAGCCATCCACTTGCCTCTGCCCCCGCCCCCCAAGTGCTGGGATTAGGGGTGTGCACACCATGCCCAGCACGCCCTGCTCTTTTGACTTTCCTCACCCAACTCCAGGGCAACCTAGCTCTGATCGGTTCACATACATGTTCCAGCACTTCTGTGTGTCCGTCCTTTGCTTCTTCCTTTCAACTAGTTGTGACATCCCTTGGTTCCCTCATTAAGATTTCATAACTGGCCGTGGTGGTGCACACCTTTCATCCCAACACTTAGGAGGCAGAAGTAGGTGGATCTTTGTGAGTTTGAGTCCATCCTTGTCTACAAAGTGAGTCCGGGACTGCCAGGGCTACTCAGGGAAACCCTGTCTTAAAAAGCCAAAAAAAAAAAAAAAAAAAAAAAAAAAAAAAAAAAAAAGAAGAAAAAAAGAAAAGAAAAAAAAGAAAAAAAAAAGGATAAAATGTTTTACTGCATGTGATTTTAGCTAAAAGCCAAGAAGCAGCCATAAAATTAATACATGCTCATTTGGTATTAATATGAGCATATCATTATTACTTTTCAGGATTTTGAAATCTGCCTTTTAGTGCGGTTTTATTATTTAGCTTTTTGGAGAATGAATTCTGTAATCAGACCTAGTTTTATATTAAAATGTAAACATCTCCATCTCAACTGCTATAGTTTGGATCTGAAAATAACCCCTAAAGGCCGTGTGTTGTTTCCCCCCCCCCCTCCTTTTTTTTTTTCCACTGTAGGCCCTATGAAAAGCAGTTGTCTTTTTGTTTTTTGTTTTTATACCTGAGGCAGTATTTGGAGGTGGTGGAAGTTTTAAGAAGCGGGGCCTTGCTGGGTGGTGGTGGAACACAGCTTTAACTCCAGAACTCACTCAGGAGGCAGAGACAGGCTGGTCTCTGTGAGTTCAAAGCAGACCAGCCTGGCCTACACACTGAGCCCCAGTAAATCTGCCTCTGGCTGCCCCAGGCCTTTCAGAGATAGAGAGCACACACAAGGATTATTTTTGGAAGGCTGTGTTACTCATGCCAGTCCTAGCACAAAATCAAATAAAATATGGAGATGGCCTGGGGAGATGGCTTAGCTGGTAAAGGACCTGCAGCCATGAGGACCTAAGTTCAATCCCCAGCATCCATGTAAGAGAGCCAGGCACGGGGCTGTAGCTCCAGCGTTAGGGGACTGGAGATCAAGAAAAGTGCATCCCCAGAGCCCACTGGCCAGTCTAGCCAAATTGGTGAGCTCCAGCTTCAGAGACAGAGAGACTCTGTCTCAAAAGATAACATGGAAGTCATCAAGGAAGGCACTTCACATTGACCTGTGGCCTCCACTTGCACATGCTGCCGATGTAACCCCAACATGGCTGAAAGTGCACGTGTTCCTCAACATGCACGTTACGTGCATGCATATCCCCAACACATGAACACATACACACAAACAAAAAATGAAATAAAAATAGGAAAACAGTCGCTCATAGATTGAACAGCTTACCTGAAAAATCAAAATGGAGTGCTAAAATCGTTTTCAAAAGGTTACTCTACGATTAACAGTGTTTCATGTTTGGAATTTAAAATTAAGGTGGCATGTCTTAAAGCACTTACATGCTTTTCGGCTTTCATATTGTACTAAGGGATGCTACGTCTTAGGTATGTTTTAGATAGCCCTCTAATGGAAGCAGGTTTATTTTAAAAACAAAGGACGACCTCATGACCAAGCGCTGGCTCAGTTAAGAGTGGCTCTTTCCGAAGACAAGTTGCTGGATCCCCAGCACCTGTAGGAAAGCTCACAATCATTTGCAGCTCCAGTCCCAACCATCTTCTGGCCTCCCAGGGCACCTGACACACATGAAGTACATAAACATATATTCAGGCAAGCACCCAAACATAACACAGAACATTACAGGGCAGCTTGCTAAGGGGAGAGCAACGCTTGGAAATGGGAAGAGTGTTGTTGTTGTTGTTGTTGTTTTGAGACAGGGTTTCTCTGTGTTGCTTTGGCTGTCTTGGACTTGATTTGTAGACCAGGCTGGCCTCACACTCATTACAATCTGCATTCCTCTGCCTTCCTGGTGCTAGGATTAAAGGTGGGCGCCATCGCTCCAGGCTGACCCTGCCAGTGTTCGTCTGAAATAAATTCATGTGGTCACCTGGTTTACCCTCGGCCTACAGTGGCTATAGAAAACTTTGTCTGGGCTTGTGTTTCAAATAGACTTGAAGCTTCAGGCTGTTGTAACTTGCTTAAACTCTATAGCCCCTCTGTTGAGACATACTTTAGTTCCTAGTGACTGCAGCTTCTCTGTTAACACCAACTCTTAGCATATTAAGAAACCATTTTGACTCCAAGTCTCCATTTTGATCATTAGGTGAGATTAAGTTCCCAGGCCCTACATGCCTGGAACCAGGAAGGTTCAATGCTTGCTGCTTAGAATAAAACAATA
The DNA here is from genome assembly GCF_903995435.1 of Acomys russatus. Classification (NCBI taxonomy): domain Eukaryota; kingdom Metazoa; phylum Chordata; class Mammalia; order Rodentia; family Muridae; genus Acomys; species Acomys russatus. The sequence goes on along the minus strand of NC_067140.1, from coordinate 38,881,086 downwards.
GATGATAAATGCATGTTCTGCTTGGGTTAAAGATAAATAATGTTCTACTAGAGTTGAGGCTGCAACATCCTGCTACGTTCCTTACTCCCAGAGAGCTGGAAAGCCCCCAGGAGCTCACCTACCTTAAATCCCAGCCAATCAGCTTAAAATGCTTTGTTTAGCCACCTGGTTACATTGTGCTCAGAACAAAATACATTCTTCTTGTGTTTGGCTAATCAAAATGATGTAATGCTGCCTTCCTCCTCATTTCCTGCCTGGTTACCTTGTTACCGTTTTTCTTATAAAAAGCCTGCCTTAGAAGCAGACCAATGTCACCGTCTGATTCCTGACTTTGGACTGTGGCCCTGACTGGTCAGCTCTTGTTACCAAGTCTAATAATGTACAGGCTGTGGCCCAGACCCGCCAGTTCTTGTTCAGTGTTCAAAGAAAACTTCCATCAGAGTCTGGTGTTCGAGTGGTCAGTATGTCGCTATTCCTGAACCCTAACAAGGCCAGAAACCATTGCCAAAATAAGGAACTACAGTGAGTCCTCAGTTTCCTAAGGATCAAGGTACTTACTTATGGCTTTTTATTTCAAATAGAACCTAGCACCTGGTATTTGTTTTCTTTTCATCATCACAAGACCCAGCACTCCAAACAGAGTAACACTAAAGCAAGTTAGTTATTTTATTAAAACCACTGTGATATTTGCACACACACACACAGACACACACTTCATTTCAATTAAGTACTTATTTGTAAAGATACTGTGCAATAGGCAGGCTGATAAAGTAAAGGAGGGGAGGAGGTATGCCAGTCTACACTTATACTCAAAAAATTCAAGGCATGTTGTTTTGGTCATATTTTTTACAGTTAAGACCCAAATGAAAGCCAGAACTCCAGGTGCCTTTGTGAAATGAATGTGAGTGCACACTTGTGACCTGGGTTTGGAAAGATGCCATACTTATCCTTTAGGACTGCAGAGAGCCTGCTTTAACCTCAGACCTTCTGCAATCTGCTATACCGGCTTGAGGGACAGCAGGTGAGGCGGGGTAGCTGGGAGTGCCCAGGAAGGGCTTGCTTTGCACAGCATCACATGGCATGTGTGCTGACTGGGACACTGAGTTTGGACAATGATTTCAATTTGTCTCTAAACAAACCTGCTCAACTGAAACGTAAGATCAGTACCACCCACACCTTACCTTTCCTCTGGCCTCACTATAGCACATATTCTCAGAGTCCGGAGCATTAGAAAGACCCCTTACCAATTCCACCCCAGAATTCTGAGCACAGTAGGCTTGTGACCTTCTGACCACTGCATTTTAAAAAAAGATTTATTTTTCATACAGTATTCTGCCTATATGTGCCCACACACCGGAAGAGGGCACGAGATCTCATTATAGATGGTTATGAGTCACCATGTGGTTGCTGGGAATTGAACTCAGGACCTTTGAAACAACAGGACAGTGCTCTTAACCTCTGAGCCGTCTCTCCAGCCCTGCATTTTGATTTTTAAAGTCAGTTTTCATTCTACCATTTTTCCTAGTTATAAAACTATAAGCAGCCTCCCTGCCTATAAAATACCTGCAAAGATAGATTTAAGCATTAATATTACCCACTCCCTAATAAATACATTTCAAATTCTAACTCCCACTTTACAGGTAGGTAAACTATCACAAATAAAACAACCTATGTGGTCAGTTAGCAGTGAAGTGAGGCATGGAGGTCCTTATGCTCACAGATTAGCATTAGAGGAGCCTGGAATGTTAGCACACAGTCTTGTTCCTTCAAGGGAAGGAATGCATAACCTCTCACGCACCCAGAAACTGGGAACAGACAAACATTCTAGCTTGAGGACCCCTATGCAATCTGTGTGGTAGGAGACCACACCTGACCCTCCTCCAGTCCCATATTAAAAGCTTGTTTTCCTTCAGTCAGTCTATAGAACCCATCATGGAAGGTGCCATGTGTACTTTATAAAGCTTTAATATGATCATGTTCAACTTTATTTAGCTTACTTTGTTCATCAAAGAGATTTATATGTGCTTGGTTGTATATACAGGGTTGAATTAATTATCACGAGAAAAGTGTTCACCAAACTGTGCTGTGATTAAATATGCCAAAACCCAACCACTTGGGGTCAGACTCCCAAAAGTTTGAATCAACAACTACTTAGTTGTGTTGAACTGAACTCCCTTCTTGCCTCTGAGGATCATCACTCTGTGGCCACAGAGACCCCTCACAACAATCTATCTCCAGACTCTAAATTTAGCATTTATATGCTAAACCACTTATCTTTAGTCCCCAGGGAACATAATCCTGAAATCATACATTTTAGCAAAATGTGCCCCAATTATACTCTTACCCATGGAATTAACTCACATAAGAAAATAACATAATATTCTACATAACCAGAAACTTCTAAGTAAATCCTTTATGAAAAAAATTCCAAAAATATACTCCTGTAGACAAAGAAATAAGATTAAAATTACACATAACATCCACACACATTTCAAGTTGGCATTAAGTGGAGGCTACAATTTGAATTAAAATAAAATATCACACATTTCCAAGGAGAATTTTAGACAACTCCAAGTTGTCTAATTATTTCAGGAGTGAACAGTCTTAAAGAAAAACTAGAAGTTACATTATAAGTAGCATTGCATCACAGAGCAAACCTGACAAAAAACGTTACTGCAGAGCCTAGGGGATAGATGCCCACTAGGCTTTAAGAATATCTGCTTATTTGAGAACTGCCATAATAAAGTCCTGGGGGCAAGGCAGAAAAAAGAGCAGTCCCTCTACATAACAAGTAGGCTACCCAGAATCCAGCCAATTTCCCCTCTGGCTTTCATCAAGTGTTGTTACTATTGGCCAGGCCCAAGCACAGGAAGCGAGGAAGAGGGGTTCAGCAGCAACCAGAACGGGATGTCCACCCTCTCCTGGGACTAGCACCGGAGGGAAAGGGATTTCAGGAGACAGACTGAGTTAATTCTGATTGGCAAGGGTCTATAGCAGGCTCGCTCCTTCTCTGCCAGGCAGGGCTGGTTCTGCTGAGGAGACACAGGGTAGGAAAAGGAGCGCCTCTCCACATTCCACAACACTTTCAACTAGAATTGTTTCCCTGTTTTAATTTTTTTTTAATTAGCCTGAACTTTTTGGATGGGGTGGACACAGGGAGCACTCATAAAAATAACTATGTTAATCCATTTCCAGTGACTTTATGGCCAAATGTGAGCGCGTTCAGGTTGGTCACATCTAGTGTCATTTTTCTGGATTCTGGGAATTGGGAAGCACAAATCCATCCCACAGACAACCACATCAACTATGAAATAAATGAGAACTATCCTGAGAATGCTGGCATGTAAAAAGAGTATTTCAAGAGACAATCAAGTGACTATTGACTGTGTCCTATCAAACCCCTTAAGGCATCATGGAAACTAATCACCAAATACCCCATAAAAGTGTAATGGCATTTTATGTTAGGACAATGGGACATTTGGGGCAACTCAGAAGAGGGCGAATAACCAAAAAAAAAAAAAAAAAAAAAAAAAAAAAAGAGAGAGAGAGAGAGAGAAAAGCACTTCAAAGTCTTAAGTTAGAGAAACCTCTCTTGTAATTAAAACATTTTCTGGTCACAAGAAAATTAAGAAAACTCTAGTAACAAGCAACTTCCCAGTAAAGAGAAGATATTTTAATTGCACGCATAAGTCACAAGTTTGTCTTAACTCTGATTGACCATGGCACAAATTCAACTTTATACAGTTACAGAATTGAACTGTTGTAGGTCATCCAACACCTGTCAGTTAAGATTTTGTTAGGGGCCAGGCAGTGGTGGCCCACGCCTTTAATCCCAGCACTCGGGAGGCAGAGGTGGGTAGATCTCTGTGAATTCGAGGCCAGTCTGGTCTACAAAGTGAGTCCAGGACAGTGAAGGCTACAACAGAGGAACCCTGTCTCAAAAACCAAACAAAGAAAAAAAAAAAAAACAACAACAACCAACCAACCAAACAAAGATTTTGCTAGGGTTAAAAAGCACTTCGTGCACTCTAATTCACTTTTCCTTCTTCTTCATTTCTGAATGCTGAATGGCTAGAAATGGTATTAGCCAATGGATAGTAACCAGTTATCAAACTACAATCACCATCTGGCCTATTTCTAGTAGGAAAATATTTGACTTGGAGAAAAACCTCCAATAGTAAGTTGCACATTTTTCTAAGAAAAAACAATAAAAAAAATAGCAATGTTCTAGATTGGTAAGAAAAGATGGCCAACACACTCTAGATTGTAGTTTCTCACAGACCGACTAAGAATGTGTAGGAGGGAGGGAGGGAGGCAGTTAAGAAGTGTGTGGAAAGAAACCAGTTTTCTAGGGTAAGCCTCAACTCTCAGCTGACCTTTGTAAGGCTTGGCTTTGAATGGCAGCTTATTTTGATTCTGCATTCATGGCAACTAACTATCATAAAATAACTGCTTGGCTAGAAGTCCTAAAACTGCCCAAGGTGCACTTCAGCTGATGGATACGAACTGAAGCAAGCCTCCGTGTTAGTAGCAGGGACAGGGACACAGTTTCCCACTGGTGAAGCCTTTAGTGAGTGAGCTGCTAGCACTGAGCTGCTCAGCTCGGGTGCTAGAAAGATCTAGTCCACCTTGCCTTACAGTAGGAACAATGTTGAGCTGGGAAATGCAAACAAAACAAAAAACCCCAAAAAGCCAAAAAAAACCCTTAAGATGCTGGAGTTAAAAAAAAAAAAAAAAAAAAAAAAAAAAGGAAAAACCAAGGCAGGAAATGACTGTTCTTACTACCCAATACTGACATCTTTTAAATAAAGATCTGATCAGGAAGTTTTTAAATACCATTTCCTTTTTCAAAGCCAAGAGGTGGAGGGGAGCTGATATTCTGTGGTGACATTTAACTTTCTCCTGATAAAATACTTATTATATAATACTTTAAAAATTAAGAATATATACAGAAAATAAGTCCTTGAGTAGTTGAGTACATCTTGAGGCATTTTCTAAATAAATACAAAAATAACTACTACTTGCTTTTTCAAAAAAACCCCACATATATTTATTCCCTGGGAAACAATTACTGGAAGAAGGGCAATGCATGTTTCCCCAGGTTGGAGGTACTGTAAGAGCCTCAGGTCTGCTGGAGGCAGAGCTAAGGGACACATATTACCAGGAAACCAAGCAATGACGCGTGATGAGCTTGTGCTAACAGTAGGAGACAAGATGTTCCCTTCACCTTTATGGGTGGAATGGAAGCAAAGAGAAAAATGAAGAGGCCAAAGTGACACTGGCAGGGGACAGGCTACAAATGAAAACCAGTGTCAAGGTCTCTCAGGGTCTTCTGGAAAGCAAGGCAGATCTGGGCACTGGTCAGGGGCTCTGATCCGGCTGACATACAAATGTCTTTCTAATTAGCAGAAACCTTAAGTAATCTCACATACATAGCAGAAGGTGGATCCTTAGGTTTCCTATAAAGGCTCTAATAGTTGTGGGACTCCCTGAGAACTAGATTCCACAGTACTATACATGTACAGGCCACTAACATGCACAGCAACACAGCAGCACAGCAGTCACCTCTCCACGTCAGGACACCTGGGCATGCCCATAGAGTCCACAGGATATGCTCAGAACTATACTGAGCAGCACACCACCACTCAAGCTGAGTGTCCATACAGCCATGGCAGCCAACGCTGGTTCAGTCCTCTCTCAAGTACCTACAACAATTTCCCAAGTTCTAACAAATTCTCTTTTGAGGAAATAAAATTTTATTTATTTATTTATTATATTTCATGTGCATTGGTGTTTTGCCTGCATGTATGTTTGTGGGAGGGTATCATATCCTATGGAACAGTTGTGAGCCATGTGGGTGCTGGGAATTGATCCAAGGTCCTCTGGAAGAGCAGCCAATGCTCTTAACCACTGAGCCATTTCTCTAGCCCCTTGAAGAAATCAATTGTATTTCAATTAAGTTAAATCAAAAGGCAGTGAAGAAGGCTGAAGTTTCCTGCCTACTGTCATCGTCATCCATGACGCATCAGCCATCATGCGGTTTATGGCTGATGAGTTGAGTCACTTTTAATGTTTGTGCTGGTGATTTTGTGTTTGCAAACAGCAGAAGACATGCCCAGGGATGAGAAACTAGGCTGCACTGAGCAGACAGTATCACTGGATGGTGCTACCACAGTTATCACGAAGTGGAGAAGATGCTGCCAGGAGCCTCAAAATATGCGAGCAGGGGAGGAAGACTTGGTGCTCGACGGACAGTAAGTTCACACTAAATAGGTAAGGGTTAAACCAGTCCCTGGATCCTTAGTGAACAACAGGGAAGGCAGGACATGAGAACTTAAGCCTTCCAGGGATCATGGTTCAAAGCTTCTAAAATTCACAGCAATCAACTAAAATGAGAACTCCATACCAGAGCAGTACCTTTCTCCCTGACATCCGCACAGGCAGTAGTAAGTCCCACATTTAATACGGTACACACATGTCCCACAAGCCTACAGTCTTAAAGGCACCTAGTATCATTAAATGATGAGCTTCAGTACACTAACTCTGGCCTTTCTTGCAGTAAAGTACATGAACAAGAAAAGCCCACGGAAATGCAGTGACGCAATCCACTGGCAAATAGTGCACACAGGCCCTTCAAATGTTAAGTTCTGGAGGCACGAGGAACATGGAGATTGCCATGAAAACTGCCTCAGAGATTTGTAACTATAAGAAGTGGGAAGTGGTCTCACTGATGACATCTGCTCGAGGTCTTACCCCTTTCCTGTGCTTGTCTGGGTACTGCTTATTGGGCCAGGCAAGGAAAACACAGTTTTCCCATGTGGTTCCCAGTTTTTTTCACACAAGCAAATGGATGCTACACCCCTGCATCAGTACTTCGTGGCTGGAATCCCTCCTTGCGAAGGCCACCCATGTCAAAGCGGGTGGAGACTTCACAGCGCACTAGTAATGTATCGTCCTTAACGAAGGTTCCCTGTCTTAAGGCTTCCAGGTGCATAAATGTTACATAGCCAAAACCTTTGGGGTTCCGTGGGATTGTGGGCCGCTGAAAGGCAAGCAGCTCTGGCTTAGCATCCATGACCTCTTCGTGGTTTTGCCTTATTACTGCTTCAGACTGATCAAGAATTGTAAGGCGTATTGTACCCTGGAAGGGCCAGGGGAGGTGGCTGTCATATTCTCCCTGCATTGTGTGGACAAAGAGGGATATATAGTTTGCGCAGCGCTGAGCGGTTGGTAACTGAAGGTGCAGGCGCATACACAGCTTGTAGCCAGGTTTGCCTGTGTAGAATCCAGGGCTATGAATGACAACAGGCTTTTCTTCTTCTTGGGATTTCAAGTGCATCCCAAAGTTGCTAATCTTCCAAATGTAAATCCCATTACACTGCTGTGCTTCCATTTCAGCAACTTTGTCTTCGAGGGTTCGAATGGTTCGTTTGAGCTCGCTTACATACATACTCTGAGTTTCCATTTTGGCAGTCAGCTCCCGGATTTGATGGTCCTGTCTTACTAGGCGACCCTCCAACTGTTTGACAGTTTCCTCATAATTTGGGTCCTCTGGACGATATCCACGGGACGGAGAGGAAGCATCACACGGCCGCAAAGCGAGGTTTACGTTATGAACAGCCTGGGCCAACAGTCTCATGTGCAGTTGGGTATTCTCCTGCAGGTGTCGGGCCAAGTGATTCCTCTGCATCTGAAACGAAGCACAAGCCCTAAGTCGGGAGCACTCACTGAGGACGAGGAAAAGGACCTCGCTAGACAGACAAGAGGTTTGGGAAGCAGCATCACAATTTCTCTCAAACCTTTGTCACTTCTTTGTTGTCACCTGATCCAACGAAATAATTCCCTTATTTTACTAAAGCCAACTGACACTCATTCACTCTCAGCTGTCACTCCGATAACTTTCCTTCTGTCAAACTAGGATCTACACCCAGCTTTCTTTTCTGATTCAAACACCCAGGCTCTTTCCACACGCTCCTTCTTCCTCTACTGTTCTCTCCTCAGAAACAGAATATTCTTTTGATTTGTGTTTTGGTTTTTCGAGACAGGGTTTCTCTGTGTAGCCCTGGCTGTCCTAGACTCGCTTTGTAGACCAGGCTGGCCTCGAACTCACAGTGATCCACCTGCCTCTGCCTCCTGAGTGCTGAGATTACAGGTATGCATGTGTGTTTTATGTTAGAGTGTACATGTGAATGCAGGTGCCACAGAGTCCAGGGGCTAGGGTTCCGTGCTACTGTGAGCCACCTGATGTAGGAACTCCTGAGCCATCTTCTAGGGCAGCCTTGAACACCTAAAGATTTCTTCCACAGGTGGTAAGATGGCTCAATGGGTAGCAAGCAGTGTCTGCCACCAAAGAATGACAGCCCCTTGGTCCCCAGGGATCCACATGGTGGAAGGAGAAAACTAACTCCTAGAAGCTGTCCTTTGGCCTCCAAATGCGTGCCATGGAACACACACCTACATACATACTGATGTGCATTCATAATATGCACACAAATTAAAAAAGCAAAGATTTCATCTAAACACGTTCAATCGTGCCTACCTAAATACTTTAGCCAGTGGTAACTATCTGTGTTTAATAGCATTGATAATCATAATAATTTACATCAAGTGTTTATATAAATGTTTTATAAAATCTTACATTTAAATTTGTATTCTTCAGTAGACGGTAGACCTTAGTATATTTTAAAAATTCATATTCTAGAATTCAAAGAAAACTTACCTTCTCATGACAGCCAAAAACACTGAATGTGCAAGGGATTGGAGCTGTTGGGCAGTCTAGGTCATAATGATTAGGCATCTGAAAATCAAGGCATAATGATTAGACATCTGAAAATCAAGAGGAAGGGCTGAAAAATGTCTCTGTATATTATGCTCTAGATGATAATACATTTAAAAACAAATTTATATTACACTAAGAAAAACTATGTATTATCCACGGCTTCTTCATAATTCTGAGAGAAATTAAGTATTAACATCTTATATCACCCCTCAATTCACTAAACTTCATTTCTTAAAATGGGTTTGTTTCTAGTGTAGGGAACTGCTGCCCTCTTGTGGCATTTTTCAAGAAAACATGCCTAACAACTACCATGGCAAACCCAAAGCGTGTTCTCCCCCCCCCCACCCCCCACCGTGGTCTAGGGACCAGACATACATTTATTAAAGACACTGAATAGATCCATTACTTCTCACATGACCTTTCATAAATCATCTTATCCTTAAAACTCTGGCATATTTTGGTTCTACTGGGGAACTTGGTTGTTATATGGTTGAGACACAACCATCCTGGGCTGGACACAGCACCCCAGCTTCAACTCAAGCGATGGTGTGGTCACAGGACTGTCTTAGTTGCTTCAAGAGAAGTGTCATCCCTCAGTATAACCAACACTACTGGCCATTTGCTATTTTGCCAGAAAGGTTCAAAAGGACAGACCCCAAGCAGTCTACAGAGGCCTTTTATTGTGTGTTTATATCTCTAGAAAAAGGATCCCAGGATTTTCTCTCGTGTGCTTTTTTTTTTTTTTTTTAAACATTTTTTATTTTTTACATATACATTTATATTATTACACGTATATACAACAAACTACCTATAGGAAGAAGAACCATGACACAATCCTCTGTGTTCTTATCTTGCTTCTTCAGGGTCCATGATGCCAGCTGAAGTTGAGTACAATTAAGCCAAACTGATGGGCTGTGACAGATTGTTCTGTCATTTTTCTAGGTCTCTGAGCCCTGTCAAGTCTAGGGTTTTTCATTCCACACTTGCCTGTGTGGTTCACAGTGACTTTCCTAGCTCTGTGATCATCAATGATTTCAAATTTGCCAATGTAGCCATGCCTCCTTGTCATGGTCAAGGACCTGGTGTTTGCCTCTCTTCTTAGCACTGCTGATGCTCTTGAGAGCATCTGCCAAGACAGTCATGTGACCATGATGGAAAGGATGGAGGAATTTCAGTCCTTGATTTGAGGGCTCAAAGATATCTTCTTACTATGATCTTAAAGGAAGATCATATTTAGAAAATGGTACCAAGGTAGCCTGGTATAATGGCAAATGCCTTTAGTCCCAGCACTCAAGGCAGAGGCTGGTGTATCTCCCTACGTTTGAGACCAGCTTGGTCTATACAGTGAATTCCAGGCCAACCATGGCTACACGGAGAGACCATATTTAAAAAACAAACAAACAAACACCCCCCCTAAACCGAAACCAACCAACCAACCAACCACAGAAAAGGTACCAAGGGGCTGGACAGGTGGAGTATACTTGCTTAGCATGTGTGAACCTGGGATGTGAAGCCCCAATACAGAAAGGAGAAAGAAAAGAAAGGGAGGAGGAAGAGCAAGGGGATGAAGGACAGAAAGAGGACAACCAGCTAGGAGCCAAGTGAAAGTAGAGCCTAATTTTCTCTAGAAATTGAGCCATAGTTGTTGACTGAAGTGAGGTTAATGTCACAGCAAAAATAAAAGTCCAAGTTTTCTGGTGTTTCATTTATGGTTTCTGTCTTTATTAAATTTTTTGACCTTTTATAAGCATACCATAGTTTTCTTTAAAGATTAATTGAAAACAAAAAAAGGAAACCAGAGGTGTGAGATGACTTCATGAGCAAACGTTTAACACTTTCAAATGAGGATTCTTGGAAAAATACTACCTTACTAACAGGGACATGGAAACACTTAGTCAAGTGGCAGGTCCTATGTTTCTTTCTACAAGTAAGATAATCAGTGAGTTTTTTTTCACTTATAGACTTTTTTGGACACACACAGATTTAGTGACTAATATTCATCCTTTGTGGGTTAACTCCCTAAATGTCAACAGAGAGCAACTGGATGGAATTTTCCTTTCTTTATTAATAATTAAAATATAACAGTTTTCTATTGTAACTGCTGCCTTTGATGAAGTTCACTGTGGCTGGGGAGGCTACAGGTTCTGGGAGCCCTCTGCATGCCCCAGGAACTGGCGCAACACAGTACTGAGCAGATGGGCTTTCTCCTATTTCCTCCTTCTCTCAGCCAGTCTCTGACAAGCGGGCCCTCATTTCAATGTGTAAATATGTTCCTCTTCAAGTCTGCCTTTTCTTTAAGTTGATCTTAGAACTACTGGTTTTGGTTCAGTTTTAATTAATTTCTTTGTCTGTGCTGGGTATCAAACACAAGGTAGATTCTCTACCCCCCTGAATTCCATCCCTAGCCAATGGAATCCTCTTGTCTTTCTTTTCCTTTTTGTGGGGGGGGTTGGGGGAGAAGGGGCTCTCTATGTAGTCCTGGAACTTACTATGTAGCCAAGGCTGGCCTTGAACTCACAGAGATACATATAAACATAGGTATCATGCATATGACACAGGATTTTTTTTTCCCGAGACAGTGTTTCTCTGTGTAGCCCTGGCTGTCCTGGATTTCGCCTTGTAGATCAGGCTGGCCTCAAGCTCACAGAGATCCACCTGCCTCTACCTCCCTAAGTGCTTGGATTACAGGCATGCACCACTAAGCCCAGTTATGACTTAGGAATCTTAAGCACCTAAAAATGATAGATTTTTGTTCCTTTGAAATATTACTTGCATTAATTTTTATAATCTTTTGTACAGTAGAATGCTTAAACATATACCAATTTTTCTTTATTGATCTACATTGTGAATTTAAAAAACCCTGGCAGTTCTTCAAGCTCCTAAGGAAATAGTGATTTGCAGAAGACAGTCCTACCTGCTCTCTGATGAGGACTGTACCACAGTATTCACAGATGACATTTGCCAAAGGACAGCTCTGATCGTGGATCTAAGTTGTATGAGAATTCAGAAATGAAAAAAATTAAGAAAAATTTCAGAGAGAAAATCTGAAACAATAAAAAGACTGACTTTTATAGATAGTAATCTTCTCATCTGAACATAAGAAGGGCATTTGTTGATGCAAAGTTAAATGTGAGACATTTGCTGGTTAGTGAGACTGAGTCTCCAGACTCCTTCAAAGAATATGCTAGCATGCAAAACAGAGTTAGAGACTTTTTTTTTAACCTCAAGGCAGAGTACCCCTGATTTGCATGGGTAGCACTTGCTGATGCTGTAATTCGCCAAAGGCAACAGTTTTTAGCAGCAGCATGACAATTTAATAGCAATTCTTTCCAGTAAGTTGACGTAAACAAACAAATAGCATTAGGGCACAAGGCTTTGGTACCTGAGTTCTTAGAAGGGGAGCCCCATTTATCTAGAACACAGTGATGTTGGTTTAACTGATATGCTGAGAAACAGAAAACCTTCCCTTCTTCATTTGTTTAAGTTGACAGAGGTACCAATTTGTTCCAACTATGACTGAGACTTTACATATTTATTATTAGCAAGTTAGCTGACTTTTGACTACTTTACCAACATTCTAAGTAGAAAGTGCTCAATTTCCTGAGGAACAAACTTAGAAGAATAAAAGTCTGAAGAAGTAACTACATATTAGTTATAAAGGAACATAAAATAATGTAGGTTATTTTAATTAAGAGTACAAAGGTAGGGCTTCAATGTTGCCCGGACATTGATGATGTCAGAATGATAGCCTCTTTACATCTCAGCTGAATGAAAACAACTGCTCTACCGTCATGATGCTGCCAGGCACCATAATGCTTCCTTTTAAAGCTTAAGGTATGATATACATATTAAAAAGTGAGTGGAGTATTTTCTAAGAATGTGTGTGTACTCAGGGATATAAGATAGATTATAGGGGACTGCTTTTCCCTGAGGCATTGGCTCGAGAGTCAGGTATTGTTACACTGTTATTAAAAGCTGTGAAATCACTAAAAAAAAAAAAAAAGTGAGTGGAGCCAATGACGTAACACCAGAGGAACCCACTTTGCTGTATTTAATGAATTCTTTCCTACAGACACAATAGCTCACATTCCTTGTGAAACAAGTCTGGATAAATCCTACACAGTAACCATACTACGTGTTTGTCTGCGATCAGATCATTCATTAAAATTCAGATGGGGAAGTAAACCCGTATAAGCCTTTCCTAGCAGCTTTTGTTCATTGTTTGCTCTTAATAACTAAGTTAAAATGCTTTTTAAGGGTATGCAAATACAAATTCCACACTTATAAACTGTGGATGTCCCGAAACTTCATTTCTTTCTTAGAAATTAGTTTTTAAAATTAGATAATATATATTCATTTTTGTAGTTATATCCTTATCTAATGCTAGCCCTTTCAAATATGTACTTAAAATGCAATTAGCAAATCTAAGTTAGCACCTACCTCTTTATCTTCATATGCCATAGACACAGCACAGTTTACACAAGAAACCTGTCTCCTGGGGCAATCCTCGATAATGTGTGTATTAAACTGGCACTTTTGGAAAGGATGCTGGCATTGGGGACAATTCATTAGAGCAAATTCACAATGTACTTGATGATCCTGTATAAAGAAAGACTATTAATTAGTATTTGAAAACCCTAAAAAATTTTCTAAAGATAATCTCTTTAAAAATACAATTTTTTTCTTTCAGAATTAGTTTTCACTGTCAATTTGATATAACCCAAGTCACCCATTTGAAGGACTGCTCAGATCAGACTGGCCTATAGGCATGTCCACAGGGACTATCCTGACTGTTAACTGCTGTAGGAGGGCCAGTCCACTGTGCGTGGCACCATTCCTTGGGCAGGTGGTCCTAGGTTGTATAAGAAAGCTAGCTGAGCAAACCATGTTTCTCCAATTTCTCCGCCTGAGTTTTAGGCCTGACTTCCTCCATAACAGGCTATGATCTGGAACTGTATGCCCAACAGACCCTTTCCTGCCCTAAACTGCTTTTGGTCAGAGTGTATTATCACATCAACAGAAACCAAATTAGAGCAGTGGCTAAAGGCAACATTCTCTAGCCATGCACAGTAGGAAGGTCTTAATGGAGCCTTCCAGATAATAATTGTGGATGTCAAGCTTTTAAAAAGAATGTGACGTCTCAAGTTTATACTTCCAGGTAGGGAAGTTTTGGAAAGAAATTATATTTCCAGATTAACAATTTATACTCTGCTAAAAGGGTCACTCCCACAAAAAAGGCTGAAGGGATGGCATGGCTCAGTGGTTAAAGTGACCACTGCTCTTCAAAAGGACCGGAATTGGGTTCTCAGTATCCACACTGGGCTGATAACAACTCCTGTTACTCCAGGGAATCCCAAAACTCTCCTAGACTCCATGGGCACCTGCACACACATGGCATACACTCAAATACACAGACAGACAGACACACACACACGTAAATCTTTTTTAAAAAGTAGAAAGAGCTAAATAAAAGGGATAGAGTTCAACTATGCCCTAAACATTTATTTCAAACAGAATATTACCCATATTTGATTTTTGGTTAAGGAAAAAAAAAAAAAAAAAAAAAAAAAAACAAAAAGGAAAAAAAAAAACAGAACAACAAAAACAACAACAAAAAAAAAAAAAAAAAAGAAAAGAAAAGAAAAAAGAAAGAAAAAACCCAAATAGTTGATTTGTTTAATTAAAAAGAAAATTATCTAAAGTTATGGGGTTAAAATGTAACTCTTGCAATTAAGGAGCTCTTCAACTGTTATACCTGTTCTGATCTGAAAAACTTCTAAGAATACAGACTTATTTTATTGCTGGTACAAAGCTAAAGCAGAAAGAAAAATTTTTTTTCTAATTTTTTACATTCAATGGTGAAAGGGTTATGAGTATCTGGTAAGAATATGCTATATTAGTCAATCCTGATTGGCTAGCTATAGCAATACCCAGACAACACAGCAGTCATTATGCTCTAGAGAAGACACTGTGACAACAGCCAGAAAGCATCCTTGATACCTCGAGATGTCTCAGTTCCATCTTTTGCAAACAGCCTTTATTTGGGCACTTCACCATCAGGGAAAGAATCTCTCGCTTTGCGAAATTGTCAGGAAACAGTTGATTTTCCAGCAGTATTTCATTGTCGACTGGGCACTTGTGACCTGCATCCCTAAAAGAAGCAGGAAACTTAGAATTAGTGGCCTTAACCATACACCTTGGAAAATTAACTAGCTCTCCATATGAAACAACAGAATGCACTACACTGCACAGCAACACCAACATGATATGCATAATGTAGAGTCCATGAATTCATTTATGAAATGAATGCGAACTAGGACCGCACTGACTATCTATTGAGAGCTAACAGGTTATAGATTGCGGCATAGATTACACCTAGAAAATGGGCAAAACACTGAATAAAATCATAGTTTGATTGGCATAAAAATCAAGTGAAGGTTAGTTAGGGAAGAGGCGGCCATCTGGCTGGCCTGCGCTCTGATACACCTATATAGTCTACCAGTAAGCCAGACGATGCTGCTCACAGTATTAGCACCATGTCTACAGTTTATTGGTCAGTTACAAACAAATCTTGAAGCAGTTAGCAGCACCCTTCTGAGGCTTCTGGTAAGCTTCGAAATGAGGCCTCCCCATGGTACTCTAGCTCCTCAGCAACAAAAGGGTGATTTTATTTGCATATCTCAGGTGAACTACTTTGGAATGTCTCAAAGAAAAATTTTTTTTTCCAGACAGGGTCTCACAATATGGCTCTGGCTATCCTGGAAATAATTGTATAGCCCAGGCTGGCTTCAAACTCATAGAGATCCACTTGCCTCTGCCTTTTGAGTGCTGGGATTAAAGGCATGTACCACGTTGCCTGGAATCAAATTTGTTTTAAAATATTATATTTTTATTTTAAATTATGTGTATGTATCTGTGTGGAGGTATGTGCACATGAGTGCAGGTGCTCATGGAGGTCAGAGATGTTGGGTCCTAGGAGCTGTAGTTACAGTCAGTTATGAACCACCTAATGGGGGCTCTGAGAACTGAACTTGTGTCCTCTGCAAGAGCAGTAAACGCTCTTAACCACGGAGCCATCTCTCCCGGTATGCAGGGATGTTTCAATCTTGTCTAACAAAATATGATAATGAGGTAGGCCAGAGGAGCCTTCTCCACCACTGAAACATCTCCTCAACGCTGCCTGCTGCTAGGACTGGACATGCTGTCTGGGATCACACAGCACAGAACTAATCAAAGAGAGGCACAGAGATGATCTTTATAGGGTCTATTTACGATTATCTAATACATGCCAGGTGTGGGATCTCTGTGAGTTTGAGGCCAGCTTGGTCTATATAGGGAGCTCCTGGAGAGCCAGCACTACATGTCTGTCTCAAAAAAAAAAATTACAGAATAAACCATCAGATACTTCAGACACTTTAAAGCACAGAAAGCCAGGAATAAATCTTATAAAAGAGAAAGTAAGAAACCTTTCTAAGTAAACCTAAAATCATTACTCATAGTTTAGGTAACCCAAAGAAAATGAAATTAGACCAAGATCCATTTTGAATTCTTGAATAACAGGGAATGAAGAAGTTTTAGCAGTTCATAAGAGCATTGAAGTGATAGTATGCAGCCATTTCTAACTTCAAAGGAAATGGGATAAAGCCTCCAATTTCCTTCTGTGGGATTTACTTTTTTTTTTTTTAAACCATAACACTGTCCTACAAATTTCAAAATACTTTACTACAAAGACTTCTAAAGATTAGCTAGTTCCCTTCCTGGACACTTGATAAAACAGTACACATTTCTACCTGTAAGAAATCAGCATGGCTGAAAATGGTGGCACACACCTATAATCCCAGCACTCAGGGAGGTAGAGGCAGGCGGATCTCTTTGAGTTCAAGGTATACTAAGCTGGGACAGCCAGGGCTACACAGAGAACCCTGTCTTGAAAAACCAAAAACCAAAACCAAAACAAAACAAAACAAAATCCCAAAACAAAAAACCCATAACAAAACAAAACAAAACCCCAGCATGTCACATGTGCAACCATTTTTACCTACTTATATTAAGACATGTACAGGAGGATGAGCCTTAGACACCCATCTACTGTGTTCTAAACCAGAGGACCCAGGAGACACTATGACCTCACATGTGGGAATGAAGGCGATTCTGTTAGCATCTAGTAGACACACAGCAGGCATGCGGCTAATGGTCTAACAGGGAGAGGACATTCTGCCACAATAAAGAAGTATCTGTCCCTGAGTAGCAACAGTGCCAAGGCTGGAAAACAAACACACGAACAACCTTATCCTCTACAGCCCTTATTCATTCAGTGCTAGGCAACACATTTCCCCTCAAACCAAAGAGATGTGCTTTGTTCCCTTGCAACTTAATTCAAGCTCCAGGTATGAATATGGTCTCCTTAATTTCACGTTTTATTGAAAAGCTGATACAGAAATTAAAAGATAAAAATGTATAGACCACTGAGAAACCCAGGATGGCTTTAGCCTACTCATGAATTGTTTCAGTTTGGTCCCTAATGCAGCAATGCTCAAAACAGAGCTTTGGAGAAGTGACTAGAACTCTCATGAGGGCTCTGACCCCCTCAGTGGATTAATCCAATTGTGGGTTCATAGTCTTTTGGTCAGTGTGGAGGTAATGGGACCCAGGAAGTGGGACCTAGCTGATCTGAATGAGGGTCTTTTTCTTTTGTATATTAACACACTTAAAACAATTACATATAAATGCCACTGTGCGGAAGGCACTGCTCCTGTAATTAGAGAAAAACAATGTAACACCTCTGTCTCAAGGAGGCAGACAAAACACATCCATTAGTACGTATTTAAGGGCAAAAGTGCGAGGGGAAAAGTATAGCCTGGTCAGGAAGATCTGAAGTGCTAGAAGGCAAGCAGAGTCAGGACATCAGCAAGCAGGATTGTGCCTGACGTGTACAGTGGACAGCATGCAGAAAGGAGTGAAGGAGAGCGAATGCTTGGAGAGGCCAGACCATGAATCAGATGGCCTTTCACTCCCAGACTTTCACTCCCAGAGAACTCATGAAATATATTCTGAGCCAAGGGGACATCAGTTGACTTGTACACAGGACCACTTTGGTTACAGTAATGAGACTGGGAGAAGGTAAGGCTAGGAGGAGGAAGGCCTGTTAGAGCTCACATCAAGCTATACATTTATGTACGGCTGTGTGAGCAGGCGCAGTAGTAGGAGCAGGAAGACGGGACTGGACTATGGAAATGCTGGTCATTTTACAGGTGCTCACAGATGGAAGGCAACACAACCTGCCACAGTTAACAATGGAATACAGACTCCCTCACAGAATCAGCATTCCTCAACTGGCTGGGTTTATCATACAGTGGTTCTCAACCCTCCTAACACTATGACCCTTTAATACAGGTCATTCTTCATGTTTGGAGACCACCCTCAACCATAAAATTACTTTTGTTGCTACTTCAGACCTGTAATTTTGCTATTGTTGTGGATCGTAATGTAAATATCTGATATGCAGGTTATCTGATATGTGAGCCATGTGGAAGGCTTGTTTCTCCTCCAAAGGGGTTGCGACCCCACAGTCTGAGAAGTACTGTTCTAGTAGCCTAATTCAGGCAAATTAAAGTACTACTTTCAGGAACCATAGACTCCTCTCTTAGTTTGCATTAGAACTGCTGGAGGCAGAAGTAGCTATTTACTTTCTAGTTGTCCTGAAAGCCAGAGAGGGGAGGACACAGACATCTCCTTTCATACTGCAGTATAATCTGGGATAAGTCCCCAACCACCTCACGTTCCTGTCCATTCTGTCTTTTTCTTAAGCAGCTTTCTCTGTCTGCCTGTCCTTGAGACAGCCTGTTTCTAACATGCTCTTTGCATTTGGTGGTTACAGGGCACCGTTCTCTCTTAACATCAAATACCTTATGGATTTGGTGATGCAGGCTTTGCAGAACCTGTGGCCACATGGTGTTTGCACCGCTTCCCGTAAAGCCATCAAGCAGATGGGGCACTCATACTTGCTTTCCAAAGGTGGGTCAAACTCCACATCATATCCCTGGATCTCTTCCATAAAGGAGCTGGAAAGGTTCCCCGTGGAGGCAGAGCCACTCACACTGTCATCTTTCATTGCAGCACTGCAGGAGGTGGCCATGGCAGCACAGCAGTCACTTGAGGAGTGGCTGGACCCACAGCTGTTTTCACAGTTTAACAGACTCATAGTAGCTTTGTTCCCAGTTGATCTGTAAACATAGCAAGAAGAAAACAACAAAAATGCTTTAGCGTGCAAACATATAGCTCACTATACGAGTCACCAGTTGTTCATATGTTTTAATATTATTTACACATTAACTTTTAAAGTGTTTTGAGCTGTTCCATATGCCCACCACTTCACAGTAAGTGATCTGATTCCCTCATGAATCACCTATGGGGAACACATACCAGACAGATCTTTCAAGGAGAGGTCTTGGTCTAATACAATGACAACACAAAGTTACAAAGGAACAGCGATCCAAACACAACGCTCTCCTCTACCACCTGTTTCCAGTGACCGAGAGCACTGTCATGCCCAGACCGCAGTGCAAATTCTTACAGTTTTGGTTGTGAGCCTAGCCTTCAATGGCTGAGCCATCCCTCCAGCCCTGAGGAGGTTCTTTTTGTTATTGAAAGTCCATTAAGTATTCTGAGCTGAAGAGAAACCAGGCAGCAGGGAACCAAGTGACCACACAGCAGCCAGAGTGTGATCTGGGGCAAATAACGGGAACCATTTGTACTTTGTTTCTTCTTCTGTATCTAAAATTCCATGAAGATTTCTAAATGCTTAGTGTGTCAATTTCTATTATAGAGATAGAATGGAATTTAAGTTATGTTTGTCTCCTTCTGCCTTCAGCCAGGTCAGATGACCATGTTTCATTACTAATGACTGGAAAAACATGTGAGGTTTCTTTGCCTATGGAAACATTGTTACTGGGAGCAGACAAATGAGTTCAAATTCTAAACTGTTATGTTACATACATGAGATGTGAACATATAAAAACACCTTATAACACATATAACCAACTATGTCTTTAGCTTAGATAATCATCATTGAGGAAAGTCCTAATGTAAACTATAGTTCTAGAAGCAGAATGCAAACCTCTAGTCAACACAGCAGACAATTACCTCCATGTGTGTCTATATAAAAACTTGGTGTGCCACTTTGTCTGATGGGGGACTCAGCAACAGCTATCAGAAAAGTGCTGTCCCTAACCCTGACCACCTGAGTTCGGTCCCTGGAGCCCACAGGTTGTCCTCCCACCTCCATACATGTGCCACCTACACCTCTCAGACAACAGTACACAAATGTGTTGAATAACAACAAAAAACCTAATAATAACAATAACAATAATAAAAAGAAGGGAGTTCTCAGTTGGGTCTAATAGGGCAGGTCTGTAATCTCAACTACTAGGGAAGCTGGGGCAGGACTGCAAATTCTAGACAAGCCTCAACAACTTAGTGAGACCTTGCTTCAGTATAGTCAGAAAAGGCTAGGAAAACAGCCTGATGGTACAGGACTTGCCAGGTGCAATCCCCTGAACTGGAAATCATGATGGGTGCTCACAATCTTTCCACCTTTTATATGCCTCAAAGGTCAGAGCTCCTGCTCTTCCAGGGGACCCAAGGCTCATCCCTTCATCCATGTTGGGTGGCTAACAACCACCTCTAACTTGGGCTCCAGGAGATCTGGTTTTTATAAGCACCTGAACTCACATGTATGTAGATACACACACACACACACACACACACACACACACACACACACACACACACAGAGAGAAATAGACATAATTAAAAATAAAATACATCTTAACCAAAAAAAACAAAAAAACAAAAAAAACCCCAAACCCTAAAGCGGCAGCTCTGGCTGCATGGGCAGTACTGTGGCGCAGTGCAGAGCTCAGGGCTAGGCTGGACAGTTTGCACCTAGGCCTTTCTCATTACTTGGTCACGACTTGAGCCGAGCGGGTAATCCTGCTATGCTTCAGTTTCCTCTCCTGAGGTTAGCAACAGGTTCTATCTGAGAGCTGTACCTGGCAATCAGAACAAGTTATTCTTCCATACAGTTTTACACACTATTGTCCTCACTTATCAGGGTGAAAACCACAGAGCTTAAAAAGGTCAACTTAGCCAAGGTCTCCAGTGACCTAACAGGGTTGGATCAAACCCCAAAGTCTCCTTGACCCCAGAACCTAGGCACCTCTGCACTACATTATCTTTATCTGTGGATAAAAACCATTTAAGATTCAGTCCTTTTTGAGTGTGGTCTGGCCAATGAATGACTCACCAGAGACTTCAAGCCATTTTACTTTATTTTTTATAAAATTTTGAAAACTTGAAATTATCTCCCAAAGCCTTACCATTTCTAATGTGAACTCCTAGGAGAGGCTCATTCTGACTGGATAACAGGAAGGAATGAGGGACAGTGATTCACAGCAGAACTAGGCATGCATGCCTCTGTCCAAAGACTGAGCATAAGATCCCCCTTCCTGCCTTCCCATTTGAGGACAATGACAGCTATGCCAAAATATGTATTATCTCCTTTGCTATGTTCCTTCCATGCACAGTCTTGAACCTACATCCTTAGTCATGTTTTCTAGAAGTAGACTTGTTGGGTCAAAGGGCATGTAATTTTAAAATTTTCTGATAAATGATGTTGCTTATCCAATATTTATCAGAGGCTTTCTAGTCTTCCTTCCCAGAGCATCTACAAGAGCTCATCTTATACACCCTTGTTATACACCCTTATACACCTTGATATAGTTCAACCCTTTAATTTTTTTTAGCTGTTTTGTTTTGCTTTGCTTAGTAGATTCACTTCTGAGACATTACATTTGCTACTGAGCTGCAAGCAGTGCTAGCCAGATGACAGGCAGGAGGTAAGTCAAGTCTTCCTGTCCTGCCACATGTTTAGTTTAAAATTCAGCTTACCCGGCAGCCTCTATACTGCTTTCTTGTTGTCCAGTTCAAGACTCGAGTGTCATCTGATTTAAAGAGATCTTTTATGAACTACATGTTCCTAGGAAAACATGCCTCGTAGTAACAATTCTTTAAAAGGATTTCCACTAAGGAGTACATTGCAAGTGCCCTCCACCCCACAGAAGGGTTTCTTCCAGTAGCCCTGATTATCCTACAACTCACTATGTTGACTAACCTGGCCTCAAACTCAAGAGATCCACCTGCCTCTGCTGGGTTTAAAGGAATGACCCGCCACACCAGGCTGTAGGTGGACTCTTAAAAACCTATACAAGCAGCTGGGGAGTGGTGGCACATACCTTTAAGTCCTAGCACTCGAGGCCGAGGCAGGAGGATTTCTCAGTTCAAGGCCAGCCTGGTCTAGAGAGTGAATTCCAGGACAGCCAGGGCTACAAAGAGAAACCCTGTCTCAAAAAAAAAAAACAAAACAAAAAACAAAAAACAAACCCAAACCATAAGGAAACCTATGCAAGCATCTTCGGACAAAGGAGTGAGTGGCAAGAGCATAAGGAAGGTGTAAAGGGGACTGACGTGGCCATGGCATTCTCGAACCTTCTCATCAGCTATGAGTGCCTGTTCAAGATCCCTCCTTGGGCACTGCAGAGGTGGATTGGCAGTTCAGAACAAGTGCAGTTCTTCCAGAAGACTCACGTTTGGATCCCAGGATCCATGTCAGAAGGCTTACAATTGCCTATACTTCCAGCTCCAGGGGATCTGATACTTCTTCTGGCTTCCGTTGGCTACCCACAACAGGCAGGCCGACAGACAGACAGACAGACAGACAGACAGACACACACACACACACACACACACACACACACACACACACACACACAAAGCAAGTAAATTAATTAAAAAGATAAAGATCCCTCCTTAACATTTTCAAATTGGGGAACACTGTCAAGGTTGGGGAAGAGTTCACAAAGCATCACCCTTCTCTGAGTTCTCAGTTGCAGTTGGGGGCTGCTAGAGGACAGGTATTTCCTGCAGCAGTGTAGTCACTGTGAGGTTGCCTGTTCTCCTGTAAAGAAGCCCTCACTCATGCTCCTGAGGGCAACCCTAGTGAAACTCATTGGTTTATCAAATACACACACACACACACACACACACACACACACACACACCAGGGGTGTTATCATTAGAAAAAAAAAAATCAAGCTGTTTTCATTACTTGAAAGCCTATGGAATGTGTGCACATATTTGTGTGTGTGTGCGTGCGTGCGTGCGTGCGTGCGTGCGTGCGTGCGTGCGTGCGTGTATTTAATATACTGCAATACCTTAACACTATTATAGTAACTAGACTGCAGTTTAATTAATATCAGGGAATTTAAGCTAAACCAAGTATAGGTGAGTAGCATTTAGTATCTTTATGTTTAGTTCTTCTGAGGAAAGTTATTTTCACATGTTGCAATGGCATATATATATTCCTGCCTGTAATTTCCCTACAATGAATAGCTATCTTAATTAACATTTAGAGAAGAAGGAAAAGCACATTGAATCAGCTACAGAGATAGGAACTTAATGAGGTCTGTGCAGAAACACTCTGCTCTGGGGATTTCCTTCATGAGCTGCTACACAATCAGGCTCCAGACACACTAACGTAAATAATATGCTTTGGTATAATTATTTCTTACAGCTTAAAAAAAAAAAAACTTATTTGGGTGGCCTTCCCTATGAATAGAAGTGGCAGAGTGAAATTTAAGTCATTTTTTATCTGGTGCTTCATGACTGCAATCGTTTGCCCCCAGAGAATCCAATAAGGCACGCGTTAATGAAATAACCATTACCAGCCGGCTTCAACTCCACAGTAAGTAAATAATGAAATTAGCCTCGCCAGAAATCATGGCTTGTATCACAGATCTCTATCTAGGTATATATTATAATTCAAAGCAAAGCTGATAGAGGTCTTGTGCGCAGGGTAGGATGACCCAGAAAACCAGATGCTAACGCTAGGGTGTGTGAAACTAAAAAAATGTGTGAGTTATGTCCTGAATGCATACATTTTAAGTCAGCTGGAGCGCATATATAAGTAAACACGTAATTCACAAGTCAAAACCACATAAAAGAAAATACTGACAAGTGACCTTTAATTCTCTACTGCAAGGTGCTCACTAGGTGGGAGCCACCAGGTGGAAGGAAAGAAGTGAATTGTCCTGTGACTTCCACATGCAAGCTTATGCTAGGTGTACATGCATGTACACACACACACACACACACACACACACACACACACACACAGGTTTATGTAAAAAAGACAAAAATTCAGGCCAGGCGGTGGTGGCGTGCGCCTTTAATTGCAACACCTGGGAGGCAGAGGCAGGCAGATCTCTGTGTTCGAGGCCAGCTTGGTTTACTGAGTGAGTTCCAGGACAGCCAGAGCTGTTACACAGAGAAAGCCTGACTTGAAAAACCAATCAGAGCTGGGCGTGGTGGCGCATGCCTTTAATCCCAGCACTCAGGAGGCAGAGGCAGGCGGATCGCTGTGAGTTCGAGGCCAGCCTGTCTACAAAGCGAGTCCAGGACAGCCAAAGCTACACAGAGAGACCCTGTCTCAAAAAACCAAAAAAAAAAACCAAAAAAAAAAAAAAAAAGAAAAAGAAAAACCAACCAACCAACCAAACAAAACAAAAAAACAACAACAAAACACAAAAAACAAAAATCCAAAGTTCTTTACTAACAGGAACCTTAAAAACAGGAGTCCTTAAAATTCCACTCGTCAAATGCAAAGACCTGCTGCTGCTAATGTGCTACGATGATTAAGAAAAGGCACAAATATTCAATTGATGTAATTTAGTTTTGAACCCAAATTCAAGGAGCTTTCCTTACTCACGACTTATATGCTCTTCCAAAAGCCAAGGATTCTGGACAATCGCTTACACAAATCAAGTGGCCAAAATTTATTAGCAGTAGCTATCAAGACAAGGAAGAAAAACAGGCTATAATTTTGAAATAGTACACACAGTGCATCAAGACGATTCTTGTGGCCAACCACTGGCTCAACACTTTCCTCTAGTTACATGACTCTAAACCATCTATACTCCATCTGCACCTCAAAAAACAAACAACAAAACAAAACAAAAAACCCTCCTTTACCTCTGAGCATCATCAAAGGAGATACAAAATGCCAGCAGCTCAAGTCACAAAGCCAACATTTCGGATGTGACAAATTGTTCTCGTTTCTAGACTTGTGTGGCAGGCTAGTCACCTGCTCGCCAAGAAACAAGCAAATCCGGTATATCTGCGCTTTAGGTGCTTTCTGTCCACACACGAAGGCAGTCTAAGTCTCATCTGGAGTTCCCCTGAAGCCAAATACTAGGAACAGCTTTAGCAACACGGCGTCTGGAACAATCGCTAGAGTGCAGGGGAGGGGAGGAAACACTGGTGTCATCACTTTTTTTTTTTTTTTTTAACTTGTTACCTCTCTCGAATTTAACAGGGAACACAAAAAGTTTTCCCCTGCACTCTGGGAGTTTCAAGGGATTTTTTTCTTTTTCTTTTTAATTTAAGATGGAAGGGACAGGAAAACACAGCAGGCGATTTCCTTTCCTGGAAGGGGAAAACACGAGAGGATGAGAGGGGCCGAGGAGTAGGATACAGTGAGTAAGGAGGGTACAGGAACGCCGGGACAGGCTCCTAGACCAGGGGCGGGTCCAGGACCTGTGGAGTCCAGAGCAGCAGGAAGACCTGGGAGGGCAGCGGGCGCATCCTGAATCTGTCAGACGCCAGGGACAGAGACTGCCTTGTGCCCAGACAGGGGGGTCCCAGGGCTACCCAGACTGGAGGAGACAGGGGGCGGAGTCCTGGACCCGAGGGAGGACTGGCCTCTCCCGTCCGTGGAAAGGAAGGGCCCGAGGCGACAACTCCCTGTGCCCTGGGAAGCCAGGGGCGACTCTCCCCCGCCGCTGAACTCAAGTTCAAAGTCGCTCACTCACCGCTAGCCCAAGGCAGAGACGCCACAGCCGACCGGGAAGTCTCCCCTGGGCGCACCGCACCGCCGACACACACGGCGCTCCCAGACCAAGTGGCTTCAGCACCAAACTCCCGGCTCGAGGGCCACAGCTACCGGGTCCGCCGACGGCCGGAGCCTCAGCCCCAGCCGCGGCCGCCGCTGCTTCCGCCTTCTCAGCTAGCCAAGAGCAGCGAGGGGAGCGGAGCGCGCCCCAAGACAGAGAGGCCCTGTGGGAGAGGGCGCCCCCTGGCCATGGTCCTCCACTCTGCAGCTGTCCACCCTGCCTCGGAAGAGTGAGTGTGTTTGCGCACGCGCGTGAACAGAAAAAATTTGCTGGTGATGAGAATATCAATAGCGTAGAGAGCAGTAATCTCAATTTATATTTTCTTAGACTTCCTGTGCAAGCAGGAGAAATTTGTTCTTTGGGAGTTTTTAAACCCCTCCTCTACTCCGCCCTTCTCACAAAGACATTTTCTCAATAGGCAGAACCCTATATTAATCACGTAGTTCTTCCCTCTCATCGTTGCCAGAGTCATCTCATGCGTGATACATTGTTTGAAAGTGCTGCCTTCTGCGCTAGCCCATTCTCCCACACTGTCATGGGAGAGTTACTTTTAATTCCCACTTTGAGTGGATGCAAGTTTAACTGGATACAAGTATCTACTAATTGTAGCAGACACGCTACAATAGATGTCCAAAAGATTTTCACCCTCATCTGAAAATTTGACTCATCTTCTCCACCTGATGGGGAAGGTATTACAGTGTCATGTATATATCCTGAAACTAGTATGTGTGCTTTCAAAACCAGTTTTTCCCTCTTTATAAACCCTGTGACTTTAGAAGAAGTTATTTAACCTATGCTTGCTTCAACTCTTTCATCTCACATTAATGTTGCACATTAATAATGTTGCTAGGTAAAGCAAGTAAATACATGTAAATAAATTATTTTGAAGTTACCTAGGAAACAATATGTGCAATAAATACCAACAATACTGCATGCCCCCCCTTTTTTTTTTCTGACATTTTAACAAAATGGTTCTTTTTTTTTTTTCAGAGACAGGGTTTCTCTATGTTATCTGACTGTCCTGGACTTGTTTTGTAGACCAGGCTGGCCTTGAACTCACAGTGATCCACCAGCCTCTGCCTCCCAAGTGCTGGGATTAAAAGGTGTGCGCCACCACACCTGACTAACAAAATGGTTCTTTACAACATAAGAATCTGTCACTACCCAGACTCAGTCCCCCCACTTTAAAAAGTGCCTTGCAATTTTTTTTTTTTTTTTTTTGAGACAAGGTTTCTCTGTGTAACAGCTCTGGCTGTCCTGGACTCACTTTGTAGACCAGTATGGCCTTGAACTCACAGATCCGCTTGCCTCTGCCTCCAGAGTTCTGGCATTAAAGGCATGCACCACTGTACCTGGCTGCCTTGCAAGGAGTGCAGAGGATGAACAGCTCAGAGTACAGAAGCCAGGAAGCAGATGTAGGGGGAGGGAGGGAGGGAGGGAGGAAGGGAGGGAGGGAGGGAGGGAGGGAGGGAGGGAGGGAGGGAAGGAGAAAGGAAAGTGGGGAGGGAGAGAGGGCAAGAGGAAAAGGCCAGAGCAAGACCCTGATGCCTGCTGATCTCCATGTCCTACCCTCTGCGTTCAGGACCCACCTTCCAGAGTACTTCCACCCACCAGTGGTTTACTGAGGTTCTAACTAATGCATCTTCACCAACCTCCTAAGCATTTCTCAACCAAATTGACAGCCAAGAGTAACCATCCCATGCCCGGAGGCCATGAAGAAGCTTTCAGAAGGAAGAGGTGAGTCCCTGCCTGGTGTGGAGGGAGTCACCAAGGAAAGTCAGCGTTTTACCGAGCAGGAACTGAGTTCTTTTGTCTTAAGCCATCGAGATTGGGTAGTTGCTTTTGGAAGTGTGATGCAGCCCAGTTAGAGACAGTTTCCTTCCTAGTCTCTCTTCTGATAGGAGCAGTCAGAGCACCGTAGCTGCACTTCTGGCTTTGCTCCTCAAAGAACCTGGATCCCATGAGGTGTCTTCGTCTGCAACATAGCAGTGACGTCTACCTGGTTTTCTTCTCATAGCTGAGGTAGTTTCAGACCACAGCGAAGCTGCTCTGCAGACAGTGGAGCCAGATGTGCTGACCAGCAGGGTCCCTGACACCCGGGTTCTCTAAGATGCTGCAAGCTGAAAATACCTCATTCATTTGTCTCATATGTAAATTGAATATGTGCAAGATTATAGTCAGCCTAACATACATACATAGACTGAATTTTTTGTATTCTTTTTAAAAAATGAAATGAGGAGATGCTGATGAGGTGGCTCACTGGGTAAAGGCACTTGCCACCAAGTCTGGTGACCTGGGTTCAGTTCTCAGACCCACTTGGTGGGAGAAGAGAAAATATTAACAAAAATTGTCCTACGATCTCTTACAGACAGGCAGGCAGATAGACAGGCAGGCAGGTAGGCAGGCAGACACACACAAATATGATAGAGTTTTATAGATTAAATAGGATACTCTGTCTAGTCAATAGGGTTGAGAGAATATTTCCCAAACATTTGGAAATAAGATGTGTCCTGAAGAGTTAAATTATAAAATTAAGTTTATTCATTAGTTTAATATTGATTGTAAGTGTGGATGTCAGTGTTCTGGGTGTCTTTCCCAATTGCTTTCCATCTTATATTTTAATACTTATGTTTATTTATGTGCATTTGTGTGAGTTTTTGTGACTATACACCACATGAGTGTACATATCCACAGAAACCACAAGAGGGCATCCGATTCCCTGGCTAGGAATCCCCTGGTCACCTCATGTCAGTGTTGGGAATTGAACTTGGGTCCTTTGGATAAATAGCAAGTATTCCTAACTGAGCCAGGTCTCTCTCCAGGCAAACATCTCTCCTTATTTTTTAAGGTAGAGTCTCTTCCTAACTCTGGATTTCACTGATTGAGCTGTGCTGGCCGGCATGAGAGCCCCTGGGATTTTCCTGTTTCTTTGTTGGAGTGGTGGGATTACAGGCACATGCCACCATGTCCACCTTCCCCACCCCCTCATGGATGTTGGTGGATTTGAACTCAGGTCCTCATGCTTGCAAGTCAAGGACTTTACCACTTATCTATCACCCCAGCCCCCTATGAGAATGTATTTAAGACCACCAAGTTAAAAAATAGCGTCTTTGAGAAGGAAAGTGTTGAACTAAAATTCTTCACATCTTCCTCCTCACGCAAAGCCATTTAAGTTGAGTGGCTCATGTAGAGGAGGCAAGCACTGTGGGGCCTTAAGATGAAATGAGCTTGCTTTGTTTCCCAGCATCTGTAAAGCTGATGTGGTTGAAACTGGGAGAGGCGCTGAGAGTGGGCTCTGCAGAAGCAACTTCCCCTAGCTTACAGGAAAGGTACCAGGGAGGGAGATTATATTCAGAGAACAGCTACGACTGGGTCTATGCAGCATGGAGGAAAGCGTGTTAATGTCAGAATCTTACCCAAGTCAACAGGAAGAGAAGAAAGTGGACAAGGCAGTGTTTGATCAAAATAGATAGCAAGAAAGAATGAGCCCATAGAGGGAGATTTAGCCACTCTAGAGCCTAGAAAAAAGTCAAAGAAATCCATGCATGTTATGTTGGAAGAAGAAGGCATTAGGGATCAAAACGTCCCCCTGTCTGTTTTCAATGATAGACATTTTGGAGATAGCCTGATGTCATTAATGATTGGATGGGAAAGTAATGACCTATTGGCGGGTTTCCCCGTTGTTAACAGTGCGTCTGTAAGCCCAAAAGAGCACACCACAGACCATTCCTCAAAAGTGGCTTTGGACTAGAGATGAGCATTCCACATACAGTAAGATTTGGGTAGCCCCTACCATTTTCCTGTCTCCCTCATAGTCACCAAAATGAGACCAAGTTCTCTGAGCATAGGACGAGAAGAGTGATTGCGAAAGGATGAGGCAGGGTGATAAAAGGAAGATAAGAGGCGTAGACTTGTATTGGGAGGCTCCTGGGGACACTGCAGACAGTAGTCATTGGTTTTGGAGCTGAGCCTTTGGCTCAAGCAGCTGTTGTGGCTGAGAGCAGATTCCAGTCTACCAGCGGACAGAAGTTTAGTTTTAAATTACGCTCTGTGTTTTGTTATTGGAGCAAAACTGCTTGAGTCTTGATAATGTTAGCAAGGAATCAGGCCTCCTGAACTCTCACTTCCAGAAGTCCAAAGACTCATATCCGGTGATGCTTACCTTCCTAGCAGAGTCCAAAGGTAGCACAGGGCAAAAGACAGCACTTCTGTGTGCCCGTCTGGGTATTCTAGTTAACTGAGTTCCTATAAAGCTGCCAGAGCTCCTCCCAAATGTCTCTGCCTTTCCACACCATAGTTGAGGAATGATTTCCCTGGCACCTCACGGTGGAGCTTAGGCTCAGCATGAGTTCAGGAGGACAGACAGCACACAAACCATGGGTCAGGGCAGTGAGCTGTCTTCGGCAAACCTTTCTCCTGTGAAGTGTAAGAATCTCTTCTCCAAATCCCAGTGTACACAGCAGGGTTTGTGACCATGTTCTTTTCCCTGCTTTACAATCGATAAAAGACTCTGATGTAGTTTTTTGGGTCTATTTTGTTTTGTTCCTCCTTTCTTTCACTCCTCTCCCTGCCTCCCTCCCCTCCCCACCACTTCTCTTCATCTCTCTCTCTCTCTCTCTCTCTCTCTGACACACACACACACACACACACACACACACACACACACACACACACACATTCTTTTTTTGGCAGAGTAGGTGGCCAAGAACATTTCCGATATGTCAGAGCCAGCTTTCCCCTCCTAGTTCCATCCCACCTGATCCAACACATTAAGATGATAAATTGATCCAATTAACTGCTTTCCTTGAGGGAAAGAACGCAACTGTTGGAGGGTGTGAGTATCTGATCTTCCCGTGAGTTATGGGTCTGGTGTGAATGAATGAAGAGCTGTTGTCTGATCTGTATATATGCTTCCTGTAAGCTGAGTTAGTGTTCTGGCACACAGTGGAGATTAAACCAAGCTCTGAATTGACAGAACCAAGAGCTATATTCACCAAAGTGAAAAATACTTAAAACTTTAGGTACATTCCCTTCTGGATGTTATTTAGGATAATTCAACCAGGCCAGGCGATGTCAGCACTCTGGGAGACAGAGGCAGGTGGATCACTGTGAGTTTGAGGCCAGCCTGGTCTACAGAGTATATATCCAGGACAGCCAACTCTACACAGTGAAACCCTATCTCGAAAAGAAAACAAAGCAAAAAGATAAGTTAACCAAAACTTGAAATAAAGAAATGATATCATTTTTTGACACACTTACATAAAACTATTTAGTATTTTATATTAGAGGACGTGTGACTCTGCTATTAGTGATATTTTCTAAGAGATCAGACATTCAAGTTAGGTGTTAACTTACAGCCTATTTTTTTTTCCATCCCATGGGGTGGGATAGGGAACAAATGCAAGTTGACACCCTGTAGGATATTAACTAGGCCTGTGTCTATTAAGCAGCAGGCGTTTCTTTTCGTCATTTCTCTGATGGCCTATACAGAAATCTCCATTCTTTGATTCTCCAATGAGTTAGTTCTAGCAACTTATAGGGTCCTTCATACATTGCTAAGTTGAGCCTGTTTCTGACCTGTCTGAGTCAGTCTTGCTCGTGACTATTTGAAAAGCACTTCCTCATGGCTGCGCCCTGCTCCACTGTGTTTCTTTCTAGCCTTATACATGTAATAAACTATGTTTCTTTAGTCAGTCCAAGGCTCACAGGATGTTTGTGACCCATTGATCCAATATTGTGTCTTTGAAAGCACTGGGATCCTTAGAATAAACTTTAAACATGGATGGCAACAGAACACCAAAGAGATTTATGTAAGCCTTTGGTTGATCCATAGTTTGAACAATGGAAGTATCTGAATTATAGTCGGATTGTGTAGTGTGTTTGGGTTGTGCACATGTGAGTGGTAAGTGCACTCATGACTGTGTGTGTATGTGTGTATGCATGTGCATACTGGTGCTCTTGGGGGCAGAGGCCAGAGGAAGATCTCAGGTGTCTCTTCACTCTCACTCTTTGCCTCATTATCTTGAGACAAAGCCTCTCACTGAACCAGAAGCTCAGTTTGGGCTAGCCCAACAAGCTCCTACTATCTGGTCTCTGTCCTTTACTGTCATAGGCACTTACAGCCATGCCTGGCTCCCTTACCCTGTGTGGGTGCTGGATATTTGAACTCAGATCTTCATGCTTGGATAGCAAGTGCTCCTACACACTGAGCCGTCTCCCAGGCCACAGAATCTGATTTCTGTGGGTTTCCAATGGCTGCCCAGTGTGCCGCCTTTGAAGTGGTGAAGGCAGAGGGTGTCTGCCCAAGACAGCAGGACGTGTCTGGAGTAGGAAGAATAGGAGAGAGAGAGAGAGCTCTTTCCAGTGCTCCTGATTAGGATTTATAATTTGTCCCAAAAGGCTATTAAGTTAGAATCCATTTCCATGAATTACCCATAGCATGGTTGAAATAATGTGTTTTTCTCTCTGCAACAATGTTGCTTCTAGTAATTGTATCTTTGCATTGCAAACATTTCAGATATAATATGAACCCAGAAGTCTTTTGTTGGGGCAGACATGGAAAGGAGTCCTGATTTATAGCATTTTTTAAAAATAGAGAGTGTGTTTACTGTTCTAGACAACTAAATAAACATGCTTAATAGGGGAGGCAGTATATAATTCTTTTATAGATTTGGAACAGGCTAGAATGCTTAATGTAATGGTAAAATTAGGTAAATTGCAAATGCTTGCTTCCAGAGGAAGTAGAGGTTTTTGTGCAGGTGTGTGTGTTTTTAACATTCTTGTTTTTCAGTTTTCAGTCACATTAGAATGCACTTTCCATTTTCCCATGAGCCCTGCCTACATTTCCCTTTTCATAAGGTGTTGTTGTTAATACCACAGCAAATCTTTAATCCTAAATTGAACTTTCAGCATTTCATCCACCCCAAGTATTCACTTTCATTCTAATTCTTACTAGAACAGCCTGCTTTCTGAACACTGCTTTAGTGAACAACATAGAAGTGTAATTTCTGTATAACAAAAGATTTTTCCTGTTCTGAGAAACAGTGGCTACAGATACTGCTATCTTTAAAGAAGATTCTGAAGGGGGAAATGATGTTGGATTCCTTTTTTTTGATGTTGGATTCCTAATGCTTTCCTCAGTGCTGAGGGCAGTGTTGGCATGCCTTTTAAGGGCTTCCCTGGGGGAGAGGTCATTGCAGTTTTGGGTTTCTGTAGTATGGAAGTGGGTTTCTTTTATTTATTTATGAATTTATTTATGTATTTATTTCTTTTGTTGAGACAGGGTTTCTCTGTGTTGCTATCCTGGACTCGCTTTGTAGACCAGGCTGGCCTTGAACTCAGTTATCCGCCCGCCTCTCCCTCCCTGAGTGTTGGGATTACAGGCTGCGTCATGGTGCCGGGTTGGGAAGCAGGTTTATAATGGGTGAAAACTTGAAACCGACAAGCAGGAGACACTTCTCATCAGAACTAGAGATGTGCGCTTTCAGATGGGAACCCCCAGAACTAAACAGGGAAGTGGCAAGAGTCACAACCCAGGGAGGAAATAAAGGATCAGCAGTTGGAAAAGAGCCGGGAGCTGGAACAGTTCGGAAGCATTAGTCACGTCTATTAACATGGTTTCTATTTATATCACTTAACTCCTGCACTAAGAGCTTCCTTTTGTAGTATGAATGTTGCAAATGAGGTATTAAAAAAAAAAAGTGTACAGTTGCCTCCATATCCAGTCACCTACCGTAAAGTTACTATTTCTCTAAGGTCGAAGTCAGGTCATTTCTACTATATTTGCTTTTATAATGCACTTCTGTGTATGAATCATGGTTCCACTATGACTTAAATGTCAACTCTCTCAAGGGAAATCCCTAGGCCAAAGGCTATTAATACTCCCAGCTCCTGTTACCGACAACTTCTCAGCCCCATCCTCGCATTCCGAGCTCCATGTAGTTTTTGTTGTGCACAGTCTCCTTCCCAGGAACCCTAGGTTAAAAACCTTAGAATCTACCTTCAAAACCAAGGGGCAGCTTTGTCTTGCCAGCCATGATGCACTTCGTTCCACCTTGCTCTCCCCAGCATGACAGACTAAATAAAACTTTGGGAACCCACCATAATGGAGAAGGTTCCAGACTCCAAGTTTGGTTCCTAATACCTGTATGGCAGCTAACAAACATTTGTAACCCCAGTTCCAGGGGATTCGATACCCTCTGTAGACACTGCACACACAACACACAGACACGAGCAAGAAATGAATCTTTTAAAAATGTGTCAAGACAGAGACATTAAAGCTTTTACAGGATGAAGGGGATGCACAAAGATATGTTTATTGGAAAATAAAATACAATACTATGTGCTTTTTTGTTTTGTTTTGTTTTGTTTTTCGAGACAGGGTTTCTCTGTGTAGCCTTGGCCATCCTGGACTCACTTTGTAGACCAGGCTGGCCTCGAACTCACAGCGATCCACCTGCCTATGCCTCCCGAGTGCTGGGATTAAAGGCGTGCGCCACCACGCCCGGCTTACTATGTGCTTTTTAAAGAAAACTTACCTGATATTTTCAATATGAAAAGGTCTTAAGTGTTGCTACAAAACTGAAATGATAGAAAAATGAAATATAAGGAGATACAACACCAAATATTGTAAATGTAGCATACTATGACCAAGTAGACTGTATTCCTGTAATCTTGAAATTTGAAAAGGATTGCTGCGCTGGAGGATGGCTCAGTTGGTAAAGCGCCTGCCTGGGTAAGGATGAGGACCTGAGTTCAATCCCCTGAACTCACATAAAAGCTAGACGTGGTGCCACTTACTTATAATTCCTGCACTGGGTAGGTAGACACAGAGACTCTCTGCAGTTCACTAGCACACCTTCTAAATGGTTTTCTCTGAAAGCAAAACAAAACAAAACAAAACAAAAACCAAACAACAAAAACCAAAAAAGAACTCCCCCAAATTTCTTCAAAACATATTTCAAACAATAGAAATTATTATCAAACTTGATTTATGTGTGTGTGTGTATGTGCGCATGTGCGTGTGTGTGTTTGTGTATGGGCATGTGTGTGGCATGCATGTTCTCAGAAGACAACTTGACAGAGTTGGGAGCCAGTTCTTCTTTTTACTACCTGGATTCTGGGAACCAGCTTGGTGGAAAATTTCTTTATCCACTAAGTCATATCACCAGCCCTCAGTGTTTTGATTTACGTTTCTCTGATGACCAATGACATCGAACAATTTTTCTTGTGTTTATTGGTCATTTGTAGTTCATCTTCTGAGAACAATATATTCATTAGTTCGTTTCTTGATTGTTTTTTTTGTTGTTGTTTCTTATTGCTTAGTATTTTTGAGTTCTTTGGGCATCCTAGCTATCAATGACTAGGTTTTGAAGTGCTGCCCTTACATTTTCCACTACCAGTTTTAGAGTTTCAGAGCTCAGGTTAAAGTTTTTGATCTACTTGGAGTTGATTTTTGTACAGGGTCAGAGATAGGCATCTGGTTTGTCTTTTACTGATGGATATCTATTTTTCTCAATCCAGTTGTTTGAATAGGCTGTCTTTTCTACAATGCATATTTTTGTTTGTTGTGGAGTGGGTGTATATCTGGAATCTCTAGCATATTCCATTGACCTATGTGTTTGTCTTCATGTCAGCATCATGCTGGCTTTGTTGCTATGGCTCTGTAGCAAAGCTTGAGATCTGCTTTGACAATGCTTTAATATGTTATTATTATTATCATCATTATTGTTGTTATTATTAATATTTAGGATTGCCTTGGCTAGCCAAGATCCTTCCTTTCAAATTTAAGATTTTTGTTTCCTTTTCTTTGTACGATGGCATTTTGACTTAGATAGAGATTATATTGAATCTGTAGATCACTTTCAATAGTACAGCCATAGGTATGGGAAATTTTTACATCTTCTAATGTGCTTTTTTACTTATTTTTTTAAACATTTTAACATGATCATTGAGATCTTACTTGGCTATATTTATTCCAACATATGTTTTTGGAATATGGTGGATGGAGTTGCTTTCCTGATTTCTTCCTCAGCAATTCTTGTTACATGGATGTAGGGAGAGTATTGACTTTTGTATGCTGATTTTGCATCTTGGCATTTTCCTGAAGGTGTTTATCAAATATAAACATATTTGATTTTTCTTGGAGTCTTTAGGATATTTCATTTTATAGAATCATATTATTTGCAAATAAAGATGGTTACTTCTTTATTTCCTGTATGTCTCTTTTATTTCCTCCTCTTGTCAAATTGTTCTAGTGACTATTATAAGCACTATATTGAATAAGATTGGAAAAAAATGAACAGCTTGTCTTGTGACTAATTTATAATAATAGAAATTAAGTATGTGTTGAGTACACTTTGTATAATATTGGTTATAGGTTTGTCATATGTAGCTGTTTATTTTGAAGTATGTTCCTCCAATTACTAGTCTCTTAAGGATTTTTTTTTTAATTACAAAGGATTACAAAACAGTTTTTCAAAGCATTTTCCACGTCTATTGAGCTGATCATGTGATTTCTATCCTTAAGTACACTTATTTGGCTTCATTCCTCAGATTGCTTTTACTTTGCATGACTCTGTTCATTGAGATCACTTCTTTTTCTGTCTTCAAGTTGGATGTTGTTCTTTGGACTGGACTGTGACTCATGGTTGGCCTCAGTTTTGTCACTAGGATATTTTTGGTTTGTTCATTTTTTCTTTCCCTTTCCTGTTTCCTTCTAAGCGGTTTTCTCTGAACAACAACAACAACAACAACAAAACAAAAAACACCAAACACCTGAAGAGTGGATTGGAGCTGCACTGTTGACTCAGCTGTGTGCTCCAGTGCGACTGTCTTGGAGATGGAGAATGAAGGACTCATCTGATGTGGCCTGCATTTTTTATGAGATGAAAGATGGAGCTATGTTAGAAATGCAAAATAATATGACAGTAAGACACGATGCATAACAATTTCTTCGAGCCGAAAAGAGGGGCCTCATAAACCAACCTGCCAGCTCCTCTGGAAATGTTTGTTATTTCATCCACAGTCTATGGATTAGTTATGGCAGCCATAGGTGGCCAAACGCCTACTGTGTTCACCCATCCTCATTCTGATAACACATAGCAACTTTTGGAGTTTCTGGCATGAATCTAGTTTTTTTTTTTTTTTTTTTTTTAATTTTTTAAAATTATTCTTGTTACATCTCAATGTTTATCCCATCCTTTGTATCCTCCCATTCTTCCCTCCCTCCCATTTTCCCATTATTCCCCTCCCCTATGACTGTTCCTGAGGGGGATTACCTCCCCCTGTATATGCATGAGTCTAGTTTTTATTCCTAACTTCTGGTAGAGTAAAAATCTCTTAACTGTTGGATATATTCATAGGCCCCACAATGGGATATTTGGAAAGAGGATTCGTGTGACTCTTGGTTAATCTACCTTGAGAGTTTGTGTTCCTTAGAGCTCTTTCATACCTTTAGCATTTGTCTCTTCATCGATAGCAACGGGTTTCATGCCATCTGCTTAGTTAGCCTGTAGCTTGCAAGCAGCACAGTATTGTAGTCAGTGCTGATGCTTTAAAATTCTAAGTGGTTGGTTGTTTAAATCCTTGAATGGAATCCTAGGTAGGGGCCTTGGTTCTTTTAGTTGCCTAGTTTTAGATGTTAAGTTTGCACTTTATGAGGAGTGAGAGGAGAGGGTCTTTCCCCAACAAACGTAAATACTTAAGGTTCCTTGCTTAGTTCTGGTCCCCAGGTGATAACGTAGATTTTTCCTTGTTCTCCTTGGAGACTTAGAGGCGTATGCAGACAAATAGCAGGTGAGGAGGAAGAGCCACCTAGTGTGCTGCAGAGCTATAAACAGCAGCTGCAGAGCTGTAAACAATAGGGCTATTAATACATCAGGAAAAGCCTTGCATACACCACGTGTGCTTCAATCCTGCCACCCACTGGTCATTCTCCCAAACTGCTAGCTGGATTTGTAGACCATGACTGTTGGACAAATGGTAACAGTGACTTGCATTGCCAATGCTCATTCAATCCTTTTGATTAGGATGGGAGAAAGTATGTTTAATGTTGGCAAAAGTGTTTGGACACTTTTGTCTGTAGTCACTGCCTTCCCTTTCTAACAGAGAGCCTATTCTATTCTATTCTATTCTATTCTATTCTATTCTATTCTATTCCATTCCATTCCATTCCATTCCATTCCATTGTGTGTTTCTGTTTCTACCATTTGATAAAAACACAAACCAACTCAAGTACAGATGACAAATGACACTGTAGATGGTATCTGAATAAGAAAAACTGGGAGGGTGACGCCTAGATTGATATGGATAAACGGGTCCACACCTCCCCATTGTCTCAATGCTATAAAGTGACTGTTCAGAGACTGTTCAGGGTAGTTGACAAATTACATCTGCATGGCCAGGATGCCCAGGGTGACGGAAGAGGTTGCCTATCAAAGGCTCAGTTTTCTTTATCAGGCGGGGCTGCCCACTCATGGAACGGGATGGTGCCTGGTGCATTTGGAACATCTTTGGTGTATCCACCCATTGATGGCCCCCAGGAATTCATGGGAAAAGGAATGTTAGGAGATCTGCGAGTGTGGCCTCTGTGACTTTGAAAGGTATAGAAAACCAAGAAAAAAAAATTTTTTTAAATCACATCAAAGGAGCATGTGAACCTGCAAGGCTGTGTGAAGAAAGTGACGCTTGATGTCATTGTTGCTGTCTTGTGTGTCATATTTTAATCTTCCCTTTAATTAATTAGCTAATTAATTATTTATTGTTACAACTATTTGTACCTTTAGTGTAGAAAAATGAAAAAAGTTCCATACGATGATTCTTCATATCTGCGTAGATTAATTTTGTGGCCAACATGAACACCATAGTTGAAATTCTCTTATATAAAATAATGTACTTGAATACAACCCATCTTTTCTACATTTATGCATGTATTGTAACACAATGTGTTGTTTGAACAGTTGTTATATAGTATTGTTTAGGGAATAATGTCAGTAAACCAGGTCTGTACATGTTTTCCAGACATAATTTTTTGTTCAATTGCTGTTTGAATACTCAGATGGAGAATCCATGGAATTGGAGCCTGCTAAAATTCCCAATGCCAGGCGTGGTGGCGCACGCCTTTAATCCCAGCACTTGGGAGGCAGAGGCAGGTGGATCGCTGTGAGTTCGAGGCCAGCCTGGTCTACAAAGTGAGTCCAAGGCTACACAGAGAAACCCTATCTTGAAAAACTAAAAGAAAAGAAAAAAAAAAAAGGAAATTTCCCAAACAAAATTTTGTGGGCAGAAGAGCTTCTCCGGTTTTATAATCCAACAGACTATGAATTAGAAATTCCCGCTGAGGCTGGCCAGATGACTCAGTGGGTAAATATACTAGCTGCACAAGCCCAGTGACTTTGATTTGATACCCTGAACCTTTAAGAAAGTGAAGGAGACCATCAACTCCATCAAATTTTCCTCTGAACTTCACATGTGCACCATAGTGTGCACCTACTCCCCCAACACAGTTCACAGGTGAAACAGGATCTTACTTTGTATCCCAGGCTGACATTGACCTATCTATGGAGCCTGGCTAGCCTTACACTCAGCCTTCTCCATCCCAGCCCAGGTGCTGGGATTCCTGCTGTGTGTTCCGACACCGGAAGAGTCCTGATATGAGTGAGTAGCTGTGGGACTTCCAGGTCTTCTCAGGAGTTCCACGTTAAAGCTCCAGCCTTCTGTGTGTCTGTACTTAACAATAGTTCCTTGCAAGTACCACAGTTTCTTTCATATATGGAACGTATATATATGTAAAATAAATAGAGAGGCTGTGGATGTAAAAAGGAGGACTAGAGGAGAAAAGAGGCAAGCTGGCTTCAGACTGGGGTACAAAAGAAGATCCTGTTTCAAGAAAGCATGTGTGAAGTGTGTTTGCGGGTGTAGGTCCATGCCATGGTGCACATGTGAAGTTCAGAGGAGTCGAAGGAAAGGAGAGGGAACAAGAAAGGATGACAGGGAGGAACAGAGCATCACAAGCTTTCTCTCATATGAAGACTCCAGATTTAACTGCCTGCATACACACACACACACACACACACACACACACACACACACACACACACACATATGACTTGAGGGCAGAATGGAGACTATTTGTAGGGAAGAGCAGTGAGGTGGACAGGGGGCATGGAATAGGACAGTGGGAGGCTAAAAGAGCATGGTACAATCATGTACAGATATGAAAGTGTTCTAATTACCCAGTACAGAAAGCATTTCGAAAGTGGGATGCTCTTATCTTTTTGCTATCACCTGCTTCTTATTCCCCCTGCCTCCCCCATCTCTCCTCACATTGTGCCATTTGGATCTTTACCCCATGCCTTTGGCTGATAATCATTTCTCACTTTGTGTCTATGGACATTCTTAGGTTGCATATATACAATAACAGGGGAAAGGTTTGAGTGTCCTTCATGTTAGGAGCAGGCTCTCAAGGTTGCATATTAATAAAGCATTAACAAACATGGTACAATTGAAGGACTTATGAATTGAAGCAGGCTAGACAATAATTAATTGTCACTATATTAGTTACTTTTCTCATTATAGTGGCAAAATAGCTAACAAAAAAAAAAAAAAACAAGGAAAGAGTGGTTTATTATGGCTCTCAGTTCTAAGGGATACAGTTGATCATGGCAGGAATGTCATGGCAACAAGACATGTGAGGCAGCTGGTCACATTGAATTCACAGTAAGGAAGCTAGAGTGATGAATACTGGAGGGGGAGGTGGGGGAGGGAGAGAGGGAGAGAGAGAGAAACACATCAGGGTTGGAGGCAAGAAGAGGATGAACAGCTGGGCATGCTGGCAGGGGTCCAAAGGAAAACTGAAAACGAATTGGAGACTCTAAGATGACAGCCAACACTGAGTGCATCGGTGAACAGATGCAGTGAGACAGGTATCTTGGGGTCCATTTACCATAGAACTTCTGGGAAAATCTTCTCATCATTTGATCCAAGAAGCTATTTGAAAAAGACCTGTACTGAGTCATCAGCTCTTGAGGTCAAGGTTCCTCTGTGCATGGCTCACTCTGAAGACACAGGGCAAATGTCAGGAGATTAGTCTCTGAGTCCTGGTATGTTGGTTACTTTTGACTGCAGGGGAAAATCTCTGAGTCAGAGCTACACAACATTCCAGATGGTGTAAATATGTGAACCATGGACTGGAATGAGATTCACTAGCTTCCTAGAAGAGAGGTGAACAGTGCCAAGAAAGGGCAAATCATCCATGTTTGTAGATAAGATAAATTGAGCCTGTACATAAAGACTCCACGATAAAACTCTTAGAGCTCATAAACACCTTAAGCAAAGCAGCAGGGTACAAAATCAACAGACCCAAATCAGTAGCCTTCCAGTACACCAACATGAGCACCTTGAGACTGAAATCAAGGGAACAGTCCATTCACAATAATTTAAAAAAAAAAAAAAAAAAAAGGAATAAACCTAAAAAACTTAAGATCTCTATAAAGAAAGACACTAGAAGATGGAAATATGTTATACTGAAAATACATTTGTGAAAAGATCGCCTCTTCAACAACTGATGCTGAGAAAACTGGATAGCCACATGTAAAAAATGAAGCTGAACTCCCATGTCTTGTCAAATACAAAATCAAAGTGAAAGTGGATCAAAGATCTGAAACTCTGAAAGCATTACAGGAAAACACTTCAAGATCTAGGCCATAGAAAGGGCTTTTGGAAAAGGACAGCAAGCTCAGGAAACAGTGTCAAGAACCCACGTATGGGGCTCATGAAATGGAAAGGCGTCTGCACAGCAAATGGAACAATTGATTGTGTAGAGAGAGAGAGAGAGACCCAACAGAACGGGAGAAACATTGTATTGGTTATACAGTTGCTTGAGTATTGTCTAGAAACCAAATACCAGGAACCAAATACCTCAACGCTTAATGTGC
Source organism: Acomys russatus (assembly GCF_903995435.1). Taxonomy (NCBI): domain Eukaryota; kingdom Metazoa; phylum Chordata; class Mammalia; order Rodentia; family Muridae; genus Acomys; species Acomys russatus. Next base: position 38,839,366 of record NC_067140.1, on the reverse strand, counting down.
AAATGAAATGAGCACAGTTCTCAAAAGGTAAAGCACAAGCCCAGAACTTGTACTTGGTCTTTGTGAGCTCAAGTTTATCCTGGTCTACATAGTGAGTTTGGGATAGCCAAGACTACACAAAGAAATCTTATCTCAAAAAATGAAACAAAAAATCAAGCAATCTCCCCTCCCCAAACCCAAAGCCAAAAACAAAACTCCCCCCCCCCAAAAAAAACCAAACCAAACCAACCATCTAACCAGAGAAGAAACATGAGATACAAATTGCCAGCAAACAGGAAAAAAATGTTCAGTATCTTTAGCTATGAGGAAAATGTAAATTAAACCACACCGAGGGCTGGGATACAGCTCAGTTGACATAGAGCTTGTAGAACATGCAGGAAGGCCTAGGCTTGATCCCCAGCCCTGCAGTAACTACTCGTGACAGCACACACCCATAATATTAACACTCAGGAGGTGGGGGCAGGAGGAATACAAGTTCAAGGTCATCCTTAGCTACACATCAAGTTCAAGGCTAGCCTAGGCTACAGGAGACTATCTCAAGAAAAGAAGAACAAATCTAAACAACAAAACCCAAAGTCAGGTGACAATGAAACCCCTATATTGAGGCATCATCTTACCCCATTCTGAATAGGTGTAAAGAAAAGAAAACAAATTGCTGGGCATGATAGTACATACTTTTAATCCCAGCACATAGAGGCAAAGGCAGGCAGATGTCTGTGAGGTAGAGGCTAACTTGGTCTACATAGTGAGTTCCAGGACAGCCTGTCTTTCTATAGGATATGTAGAAATATGCTGATTCAAAAAAGAAAGAAAAACTAGTGAGTGCTGGAAAGGATGCAGGGAAAAGGAAAACCTTTATAGACTGTTGTTCAGAATGTAAACTGGTCCAGTGACTGTTGAGGTCAGCGTAGGAATTCCTTTGAAAACGAAACCAACATGGCACAGAGATACCTTTCACAGTCACGATCATTGGAGCAATAGCTACACTTGCCAAGTTATTGGGTCAGGTTAGAAGTGAAATGGTAAGAAAGCCATTAAGGAAGACAAAATTATGTCACTTGTTGCAAAATAGATGTAACCGGAGGGTGTCATAGTAAGTGAAATAAGCCAGACTCAGAAACAAAACGGTTACACACTTTCTCTCATCTGTGACCTAGATTGTACATAGATACACAAAGCCAAATATGTATGTCTACACATACACACACACACACACACACACACACACAGAGAGAGAGAGAGACAGACAGAGACAGAGACAGAGAGAGAGACACACAGAGAGAGAGAGAGCATACATGTGTGTGCCTGTGTCTGACACACACACACACACACACACACACACACACACACACACACACACATACACACACACCATATGACAAAGGAGATGGGAAAGGAGAATAAGTGGAGTGGTAAACGGAGAGGCGAGAGGTGGGAGGAAGGGAAATATATGGGGATGGTGAATATGGTCAAAGTACATGGCATAGTTGAACAAATTATCTTTAGGGAACACATTGCTATGTAAAATGAATTCATGCCAGCTTTAAAAAAGGGAAAATGAAAAGCCCAAATTTGATCTTCCTTAAGGAAAAACAGCAAAAGCAGGAACTTCTTTAGTATCAAGGGATGTGTTAAAGTTTCAAACACACTGTGGGTTGAAGGAAAACTTGTGACGTTTCTGTGACTTTCCAGGAACTCACTGCTTCTAAGAAAAACTCACAAAGATAGAAGAAAAGATCTTTGTTTCTTTGGGCTTACGATGGTTTTGAGGGACAGGAACCTAAATCCAGTTCCTAGTACCAGGGAGATTGAGACGGGAAGACTGTGAACTGTAGGCCAACTCAGGCTCCTTACCAAGGCATGTCAACAAAACAAACAAAACAAGCCCACCCCTAAAACCAATCTCACTTAAGTGGTTCATGGAATTTCGTGACTTTCATCACTTATAATCCTGTGAGGTTGGAGTTTATTTAATCCAAGAGTTTAACCATCCTTATGTTGGATCTCCCTTCCCCCATTGCTTCCCCTTTTCTCTCATCTGGCTGAACTTCCTCTCACGTAGCTCTGCATCATAAAGTCACATGGTGGCCTTTGCAGCCCAGCCTGGTAAGACTGAGATATTTTTGGAAATACCAAATCTAGAGAGAAGTGTCTCTCTCCCTCTCTCTCTGACACACACACACACGCACACACACACGCACACACACCCCCCCTTAGATATTAGATATATATAATACCTAACATATATTCCTAATATATATTATATACACATTATATATATAATTGAAATTGAAGTCTCCCGTGGCTCCTCTGGAGCTCCCGGACTAGCAGGACTAGCATGGTGCTGTGTAAAGTGGTATTTCAGCGAGTGAACTGCGAGTGACAGCATATCTGGGCTTCCGAGGTGTGGCAAGGAGGCTTGGAGCAGCTGCAGTGCAGCGGGAGGCTGTGGTCTTCAGCTCCCGGCCTTTGGCATTAGGTTTAAGCAAGATGGAGAAGAAGCACAGGGACTTTGGACCAGAGAAATGAAATACCCCACAGGACTTTAAAAAGACTAAAATCTGCTGACCGATTGGATGTGAGGGTGCAGAGAACTCTAACCAAAATCTGGTCCTGACCGAGAGCTCACTCTGAAGTATAGAACTGCCGCTGAGGTGCACTAAGCATCTCGCCTGTATTAACAAGTCTTCCAAGGGTGTACCAGGCACACTGTTACTCCAGTTTTATTATTTGTATTGTATGTGTGTGTGTGTTTGTGTGTATTTATTGCACCACATACAGCAGGTGCCCACAGAAGCCAGGAGAGGACTCTGGGTCTCCTGGAGCTGGTGTTACAGGGGGATTGTGAGCCACTGTGTGGCTGCTAAGAATTGAACTCAGGTCCTCTGTAAGAGCAGTAAGTGCTTTTAACTGCTCCAGCCCTGCTATTGCAATGGGGAAAAAACTCACCCAGGTTACTTAAAAAGAGATAAGGCTAGAATGTGAAGGGAAATTATGTTATGTCAAAGCCAGGCTTCTTTTTTTTTCCTTAACATTTAAAAATGTATAGTTCGCCTTTATTTTATGTTTTATCTTTGTGTGTATCTGTACGAGGACGTCAGAAACTCTGGAACTGGAATTACAGACAGGTGTGAGCTGCCCTGTGGGTGCTGGGAACTGAACCTGGGTCCTGTGGGAGAACTTCCAGTGCTCTGAACTGATAAACCATCCCTCCAGCCCTAGGGTTCTTTTAAAAATTATATTTGAAAAATTCTTTCTTTTATATTTTGAGTTTATAATGTAATTACATCACTTCCCCCTTCCTTTCTCTCCTTCAGACCCTCTCACATCTCCTCCTTTCACTCAAATTCATGGCCTCTTGATTTTCATTAAATATATGCTGTTAGATGCGGATATGTATAAGCATACACACACACTTTCTAAGTACATAATTATAACCTGCTCAGTCTGTGTACTGTCACTTGTGTGCATGTTTTCAGGGCTGAGCATTTGGTGTAGGATAACCCATTGCTGTGCTCTTCCCTGGGGAAGACTATTTCTCCTGCTCTCAGCAGTCCTCAGTTACCTCTGGTTCTTTGTGTCAGGTTGGACCTCACCGGCTTGCGCTGTCCGCTACAGCGTGTCGATTGCTGTTCCCCTTGCTTAGCTCATGTCTAGGCGGCCATGTTGGTGAGACTTTAATGGATGAAGCTTTCAACATTCCTAAGGGACACCATTTTACAGCAAACTCCCTGATAACTTTGCTCTTACAGTTCTTCTGCCCGGCTTTTTCACAATGTTCCTCTTCTTTTTTCTTTGTTCCTAATGTTTAGTTTTCCTCGTGCGCATGTGCACTTATTACGTGTACAGGTACCCAGGAAGGCAAAAAGAGAGTACGGAATGCCATACAGCTGGAGTTCCAGGCAGTTACGAGCCACCCTATGTGAGCTCTGGGCACTGAACTCCAGTTCTCTGAAGGAGCAGCAAGTGCTCTTAACTGCTGAGCCATGTCTCCAGCCCTTCAGACTGGTGCACCAGAGCACAATCTAATGGTTTCATTTTAGCGTAAGCAGCCTGTAAGGAGTTGTGACAGGTGATTTTATGTGCCAATGTAGCCGGGCTAAGGGATGCCTACGTAGATGGTAAAACGTAGGCTTCTCTGTGAGAATTTAGCATTTGCATGAATTGAGTAAAGGAGACACCCTCATCAGTGATGGCCAGTGTCCCCTACCATGTTTAGGTTCACAGTTGGAAATAAAAAAGCAGAAGAAAGGGACTTGCTTTCTTTAAGCTCTGACTTCTTCGTGTCCTGCTCTGGAACTCTGCTGCTCCTGGTTCTTGACCCTTCAGGCTCAGCCTGATGCACAACACTGGACTTCACGGTTCTCACCTTAGCTAGGAGATCATAGGACCTCGCAGCCTCTTTAGTCATGTGATCCAAACTCCCATTCTTCACCCACCCCGTTCTCCTCTGGAGAACACTGACTCACACAGGTACCCGCTTCCAGACACAGGCATAGTCTAACGTACTGGGCACCATGGCATCCACACACAGAGCCTTATATCAACAAGCATAAGCCATATGTTGTTTATGTGTATGTGTGCATGTCTATGTTAGTGTTATGTCACATGTGTGTGGGTACTCCTGAGAGTCAGAAGAGAGCATCAGAGCTCCAGGAGTGTCTGACACGGGTTCTGGGAACTGAACTGTCTTCTGGATAATAGAAGCTTCTCTCTCTCTCTCTCTCTCTCTCTCTCTCTCTCTCTCTCTCTCTCTCTCTCTCTCTCTCTCTCCATGTATGAATACTCACATGCATGTGCCATTTAGGACAGCTACAACTTGAGGGAATCTGTGCCTCCATTTGCCAAGCAGGTCCCAGGTATTGAACTCAGGTAGTCAGGCTTGGCAGCAGGAACATTCACCCACTGAGCTAGTTCATCAGCTCATGAAACATCTTCATTAGAGAAAGGAGATTATAAATCCAAGTGACCTGGAACCACCTCATCTTGAGTTCACACTCTATATCTTATATGTAGTCTCTATATAATAACAATAGTCAGTGAATAATTATGAGGCCATGGAAATGTTTAGGAAGCCTGGAAACTACTTACAGTGTTTTGCAATATTGTCGTGAATATTTTTTTTCTGGTACGATGCATGCAATACTTCTGAGCTATACTAAAATATCTGAGGCAGACTAGTCAACAGTAGAAAGTTGATATCACCTTACAGTTCTAGAGGTGCAAATGTTCTTGTTGAAGCGTTCTGAAGTGGCACAGAGCATCACGGTGGGTGCAGGAGGAGGCAGACAACACTCAGGTCAGGAAGAGATCTCTCTTCCTCAAGCATTCAATCACAATCTCTGCTCTAATGACCTTCTCCGATCCTAACCACTCCCCAAAGTTTTCATCTCCAAATACCCTCTTAATGACCAACAATGGGGATTAAATTTAGACACGTGAAACCACAGGGGGTGTTCAAATCGTATCCCAAACTTCCATTGCTTGTTCTGGCTGATGATTGACTTTGGGGTGAGGATGCACAGGAGTTCTTGGAGAGACTCACAGAAGCCTGAAGAAATAGAAGGTCAGCCACTAATAGCAGAATAAAGAACTGTGAATGGTAACTATGTTTAAAGGCAACTTGCATCCTTTATTCATGACAGTTACTTTACATCTAAAATTGACATAAGTAAAAATCAGTAGAATTCAGATGGTCCTTTAAACTATCTGTTATGATTAAATAAAATATTAGGGTTGCGTATAACTTCATTTGGCACATTTCCAGATTTTGGAACTACTAATGCCTTGGTGAGTATGACTTACAATTTTGTGCATGAAACAAAGGACTTTTCTACTTGTGGTGTCCTGTCATCACTTAAAATGTTTTGAACTTTTCTGTTTCCTGATTTTTTCTTAGGCTAAGGCTAAGCATGGACACTAGCTCTGAGAACTTTAGAACAATTCTAACCTACAATACCCGTTGAACTCATTCTTACATGCTTGGCAGCTAAATCGGATGGAGGCAAAGAGATGCCCTTCTGTTTCTGGCTTCGGACAGGAGCTCCTGTCAACAGATTAGAAACTTAGTCTAGTAGAGATAGGCTTGTGTTGTATCCATCACTTTCAGTCTCCAGCATCTCCAATGAAGATGCACTTCTTAAATCTTTACCTGTTTGAGGAACGAGGAGTAGGCATTCGTGGGGGGGGGGGTGGTAGTCATCAGCAGTGAGATAACGAGGTTAGATTTTCATGTTGGACCCTTTACTTCGGTGGAACACTGACCTTAATTGGATGTGAGCTTTTGGGCAAATTACTTTGACCTTGTAAGCTTTGAGTGTTATTTCCTGGTTGGTAGGCGCTATGGGGGTCGGGTGGGAGGATTCCTAGAGTGTCAAGCCACGGTGGAAAGGGTAGGTAGGTGGGGATATACGTTGAGACAAAGGGAGAGAAGAGAACAGAACACACAATTTCTTCTTAGCCTGTCCAGAAATTTAGTAATTGTTCTTCTCATGGCTTGTTCCGATTTCTGAAGAGTGTGCCTATTTTTGACCACATGGTGGCGCTAGTTGTTTAGAAAACGGGTGGCCGCTCTCTGGGAAACCAGCTGCGGCATTACTGAATGTGCTGAAAATGAGCTGCAGTTGACGTTTAGAGTAATTAATAACGCATTAGAAAATTTACTAACAGGGATAATCCACACTGAGTTAATTAGAAAGCAATTTTAAGGCAGAGGAAGTGGAGAAGAAATAAGTGAGTGGAGATGCTGCCCCTCTATGCCCGGTGCAGCGTGCAAAATTAGTACATTCACCCAAGGCTCTAATTTAGCCATGGCCGGTCAAGTTCTGATCCATCGCCAACTCAAGCTCCCTCTTGGCCCAAGTTAGTCAAAACGGTGTCGGGGTGGGTAGGGGACTTTTTCTTATTGTAGCGGAAATAATCTTGTCCTGGGTCCCTGGAGACCAGATTTGAAGTGCTCTCTCTACCGCGGATCCTTCGCTGTGACAATGCCTGGAGGCACTTTGTCCCTCAGGGACTGTTTGATACTTTCAACATGCACCCTCAGGACCTGATAACCTCCAAGTCTCCCTTTAGTTTTTGGCTCTCGATGGTGTTGGGAGACGAGACTTTTGCTAGTTGGAGATGTATAGGTGCATACTTATGTATGTAATCACAATGCTCACAAACAGCATCTGGTGGGCCATGATAAGAGCAGAAACTGTGGTGTTCACCTACTCAGACCCTGGCTGCAGGAGGAGATTCTGATTGGTATCAGCAACTAGAGCTCACTGCTGTCTGGGGCGAAATTGAATTTGAAAAGGTCTTTTAAAAGGGCCTTTGGGAAGTCACAGGGAATAAGTGCGGGGCGAGTTGTTAAGGAGGTTTTGAGACTTGGATGGACAGGCAGGCTGAAAGGAAGGACAACAGCAGGAAAGCGTGTTTGGGGAAGCCCAGAGAGCAAAGGCTCTGTGAGCACTCCCAGGGTTCTCCATAGTCAATCACCCAGCTAAAGGGCTCTGCTGCAGTTTGGGACTTGGCATTAATTGTCCCAGACTCTAGTTCACCCTTGTAGCTTGCTTTTTTTGCCCCCTGCAAAGTTTGGCCAACACCTCTTCAGCATGCTCCATTTTTAATAATTTGCTTGCAACAACAGACTCGTGGGTGATTCTGACTTGCAGTTTTATGATGAAAGTCAAGGATTGCTCCAGGTGGGCTTATTTTATTGAACTGATTTGAAAGGAGAGTGAGTAGAAGTTTAGTCTCTAGGCACAACGGCCAGAGTCCTTTTGCTTAGCCTGACTTTCCATGTAACACAAAAGAGGTCTCACTTCACAGTAGGAGACAAATAACAGCAATAGGATTGCAGTGTGGGTGGGAAGGCTCGGGAGAGGCTGTTGGGTAAAATGGGGGGAAGAACATAGAAATATTAGTGCTCTTGACCTTGAAGAATTTGGTATGAACAAATCTAAATTTTTGTAGGACTGAACAATTTTAAAGCTACTTTTGTACATACTCACTACTTTAGTAATTCCTTAGAATGAACTTTTGTAACACTTCTGGATTTTCTTGTTTATAAAAGTGATACAGAACTGATAAAAAGTAAGCAACACAGAAATGTATGAGAGACAGCTAGATAGATAGAAATGTAGATAGACAGATAGACAGATAGACAGATAGATAGATAGATAGATAGTACATAGTTAATAATTGGGTCTGACCCTCTTGTTCTTATCCTAAACAGTTTGATATTTTCTTGTTGAGTCAAAGTTTTCTAAGGAAAGCTAAAATGGATTATACTTAGGAATATTTGAGTCCAGAAAAATATTCCAGCTCTGTTTTGGAGCCAAGTGGTGACTAACCAACTTTACTTGTCTTGGATTTTTGATGCAAAGCCCAGGGGAATCCAGGACAAGCAAGAATGGCTCAGCCACCTTAGTATCATTTGATTTCCAATGTGCACATAGAACTGAAGTCAGATTTTGAAGTATTTGGCCTGCTGGTTTGCTCTAGTTCTGTGAGGTTTTTGTTTGTTTGTTTGTTTTGTTTTGTTTTTTTTTTTTTTATTCTTTTCTTCAAGATAAAGCATGAACTTTTGACTTTTTCTTTTCCTTTCTGTGATCCTGTGGGATGAATAGAAAAGGTACTTGCTCCTATGGAAATCATCCCATGGCTCTTCTCTCTTGTCCCAAGTGCGTGAATTGAGGTCCTGAGTTCAATTCCCAGAATGCATGTATAAAATCTAGGTGCAGTGGTGCATTGTCAATGATCCAAGAACTGGAGAGAACAAATAAGGTGGTGATCAGTGGAGCAAGACACCCAATGATGTTGACGTCTGGTCTGTACATGCACAGTGCATACAGGTGCACCTGCACCTGCACATTTGGTCATACACAAACATGTATACATATCAGGCACACAAACACACAGAGACACACAGAGAGAAAGAGGCAGGGAGAGAGACAGGGAGAAAGACAGTCAGGAGACAGACAGAGACACAGGGAGAAAGCTTCATGATTGCAACCCACCTTCAACATCTAGGTGGGAGGTGACCATGAGACACTTTTTCTCTTGCTTGAAACCTTTCTCTAGAGATAATATGATTGAGTGCATATGATTGTTGTGAGAATTAAGTATGTAGGAAACTCAAAGACCTAGCCCATTGCTCTAAGAATGCCAACCCTAGGTTGTAGGTGACCAGACTTAAATTTATAGTGTTTAAGTCCAAGGCTTCAGTCATTTGTATCCAGGTCTCTTGTCCTCCAGACTATAGTCATGTTTAAATTTAGTTTTCTTTAAAGGTTTATCAAGTGTCCTGACAAAGACTTGGCCAGGTGGAAGTGTTCTGGGGGCTTTGAATCGCTTTGTTAATATTTAAGAGGCATTTATTAGAAACTGGCACCATTCCAGGAATTTTCCTATAGGGGCTCTCACTGCTAGCCTGTTGACTCTTCGATGCAAAGCTTGAGGCATGGCACTTTAGAGTCCAGGCAGGAACCAGAGCTTTAGAGTAACAAGAACATTTCCACCCCAGGCATTCTCAGGCAGGGAACTGGCAGCTAGCCCTCCAGCATACACCCTGATGGTTTCCACATTCAGGTCCCCCAAGGAGGCTTCCTGAAGAGCCAGGTGCCAGCTGGGCTGGGGAGCTGCTGGCCTGTGATTGGCTCCCATCATCTGTGGTTAGCCCTCTGTGGTGGGGGGAGGGTGGAGGAAGGACATCAGTGACTGATAAATAATGCAGCATTATGTACTAAGGGACAAGAGAGTGCATGGAGGGACTAGACAGCACATGTTGCTCTCTCTGTGGCATTGACTATAAACGACTCAAGTGCAGACAACCTAACACTCTGGCCAGGAGGCCTGTGGAGCAAGGTAACTCTTGTCATTCTCATGCCTTGAGCCGAAATAGCCATTATATTTTTGTGTTTCTAATCAGAGCTATGAGAGATACTTTTCTTACAGGCAGCAAAGGGAGGCATGAGGACAGCTGGAACTGATTTTGTTTTTGTTTGGAATGAATGAAAAACAGAAAAAGGAATAAAAAGACCAGGTTGAGAGACATGGCGGGCTTAGAGAGCAAATGGAACACACCTAAGCTGATATAATGAATGCTATTGGCAGACGGGAGCTTAAGGAGAGCTGCATGAGTGACTGTGAAGGAGAGATGAACTAACACACGGTTAGCTCAGGCAAGAAAAAATAAGCAGGAGCAAAGAGTTCCAGGCTGAGAGGAAATGTGCAATTCCCTAGGTTTCGCCAATGTGGCCTGACATTTCCTGAACTGAGAAGTTCAGTGTTTCTGAAAATGTGACCTGTATGCCGCTCCATGAGGACCATGGCAATGCTTATTTAAAAACACAGTTTCCGGACTCCATCCTAAGCAAACAGGCAGCCTCTCTGGGAGCTAACGATCTGCATGCTTTGGGAAACAATCTCTGTATCGATTCTGACTCACTTATTTTGAGAATTGCCATGGAAGAGACCCTACTCTGAGGCTATGTTCATGGGGTGTGTAGCAAAGGCTTGTAACTGTGCATTTCTTTCTAAAGTGCTTCAATGAGGGCTCCCCTGGTTATTCTGTAAATGCTAGAAATGTTTTTGTGCGTGGCGTGTGGCAGATAATCGGGAGTTGTACCTGTGGAGAGATGAAACGTGTAGGTAGAATGATATGACAAAGAGGGCTCACACTTGGGTGCACAGACACCATGTGGTTTGGGCTGGGGAGATAGCTTGGTCAGTAAAGTTCTTGCAAGCATGAAGACCCAAGTGGGATCCCCAAACCTTTGGAAAAAACAGTTGGGTGTAAAATCCCGTTCGTGTAATCTCAGCATCAGGCAGAAAGATACAGGTAGGTTTCTGGGGCTCACTGGCCAGTCAGTGAGGAGGTCGCTCTGAGCAGGAGATGGTGAGGCAAGCAGAGGATGCATGTACTGCAGTCAGGGCAGACAGAGAAATGAGTTGCTGTTGTGTTTTCCAGACAGTCAAGGTCACTAACAGTTGCTCACCACACGGCATAGCTTTGCCTCATCTGGACCACCCGAGGCTGGTTTCAGAGTCCATGCCCTATGAGAGGAGGCAGCCGTGGTGGCAGATGATAGCAATGCTGAGGTGATAGTGCTGAGGTGATGGTGATGTGCGAGCTGAGCCAGCGTCAAGCTCTCTGTCTTTAGACTCTGAGGTGTCTGCTCTCAGAACTTTTGCTACAGGAGAAAACAATGAACACTTGAAGGGTTTCAAATCACGAACAAAAGATTACTTTTCCATGGTTCTAGCTTCATGTGGGTTAGATATTAGTTCCCTGAGACATGTTTACAGAAAACAAACAAACAAACAAGAAGTATAATGATGTTGGCCAGATTTAAGACTTAGGCAGGTCTTAAATTTCTTCTTCTTCTTCTTCTTCTTCCTCTTCTTCTTCTTCTTCTTCTTCTTCTTCTTCTTCTTCTTCTTCTTCTTCTTTTTGGAGAACAATTAAAAAGAAAGAATATAAGACATATGATGGACACTTACAAATCCAGTCTTTAAAAAAGTTTTATGTGAGCTGGATTGATCATAAAACTAAAATAAATAAATAAATAAATACATGTGTTGTGTGGAAACTTCAAACAAACAAAGAAAAAAAAAATGAAATGAATAGTCCTTTACCTTAGTTATAGCTATTTTCTAGTGATTAAGTACTGTTAAGATTTTAGTGCTCAAGTTTCTAGAATTCTTCTATTTTTTACAAGTGCAAAATACAAATGTGTATGTTAGATAGGATCCTGCTGTATTTGGCACTGTTGTTTCTGTCTTATCTTTTTTTGCACATGGACATGTTTTATTTACTTATGTACATAGAAATCTCATTATGTGTAGTGTATATGCAATATAGTTTCTATTCTATATCTGGACCACAATTTACTTAATAATACCCATTTGGCAATTATCTCTATTATTTTCTGTTTTTCAAAGTAGCTAACAACTTCTCAGATAAATCTCCTTCAGACTTTATATACTTGTGGAGGTATCGCTATAAAGCAACTATAGAGTATTTTCCCCAAAGGAAATCTATTGCACCAAAGACCATGAATCTCAGTGTTTAAAAGGCTTTACTAAGATGCCACCAGACATCTTATGCTCATTTATACTTATCCTCCTCTCAAGGGTGTATGAAAGCATCTCAATTTCTTCATGCTTTTGTTAAAACTAAGTGGCTAAAGAGATGGCTCAGAGGTTAAGAGCATTGCCTGCTCTTCTAAAGGTCCTGAGTTCAATTCCCAGCAACCACATGGTGCCTCACAACCATCTATAATGTGATCTGATGCCCTCTTTTGGCACTCAGGTGAAACATTGTATACATAATAAATAAATAAATAAATATTTAACAAAAACCTAAGTGGTATCGATAGTTTTAATCTTTAATAACTGGAGCGATTACAAGGAGTCACTAAACAGATTTTTTAAAAAAGTTCTACCCCCTTGGTATCTTTGTACATATTCCCTTAAAACCTATCACATGCTTTCCAACTTCCATTTCATTTCAAAAGTTTGGGTAAACTTTTGTTATTTGAGTTGTGAAACAATCTAATGAACACATTTGATTTGACTGGCTGTGGCTAATAACTACATCATCTCTCAGAAAGGCTTCAACAGATGTGTTTGGTGGATCTGGCCTTGGTGTTTCAGGCCAGTGGGACTCAGGGGAAGTTGACTAAATGAATGTGAAAGGTCAGTGTTTAATGTGGTGAAAATGGCATTTGGCTCAAGCCAAAGGCAAGGAAAACAGAGAGTGGCCTCACATTTGTTACAAGAAAGAATGAGGAAACATAATTGATCAGAAAGCAACTTTGGGGGCCTTTTCTTGGTTGCACTTGAAATACCTTTGGGGTTCTTGAGACCTTTGAAGTGCTTTTAGAAATGTCTAGCTCCCGTAGTCATGAATGTGAAACAGCCAAACTGTATTTTCCTATCAATTAAATCTTAGAAATTTGCCTTTAATTTTAATAAAAAAAATAAAATAAAATCTCGGATGTGTAACACTCATATAGAGGGAAAGATATGTTAATTTAAAGGGAAGGATTCAAAAGCAATGTTGCTCTCAGGATCCAGGACTAGCTCTAGCCTCCACCACTTCTTGCCTGATGGCCAAGTCCCACACCTGTCAAAGTGTGTTCAGTTGAGGGATTGCCTTCCTGGCTACGTGGCTTTAACTCACTGAGTTGGTTAATCTGCTGGGCGGTGTGGGGCATGGGATAGGTTTCTAGTCATAAGTTGTAGGTCAAAAGAGTTACCATGACAACACATCTGGGAGGCATGGATGGGATGGGATATTATCAACTAAGGAGTGGTAGGAAGTTTGGTATAATCGATGTGTAGCGAGTACGCAGATGGCATTGTTTGCGTTTCTTCTACTCATGGTTGATATTTATACTACAACTGGCGTATAATTTTATTTATTATTGTTCTTTTACTATTGTTATTACTTGAGACAGGGTCTCATTATGTAGCCCTGGACCTCTCTAGGGCCCACCATGCTGGTCTCAAACTTGTACTGTTCCTTCTGTTCCTGCCTCTTTGGCACCAGTATAACAGGCATGCACCATCATGCTTATTTGCAATTAAAAAAATTATTTCTTGGGCCAGGAGTGGTAGCACATGCCTTTAGTCCCAGCATTAGGGAGGCAGAGGCAGGTGGATCACTGTGAGTTCGAGACAAGCCTGGTCTACAAAGTGAGTCTAGGACAGCCAAGGCTACACAGAGAAACCCTGTCTCGAAAAACAAACAAACAAAATTATTTCTTTACTTTTTGAGATTATGCTGCAACTACATCATTTCCATCATCCATAATAGTTTTAACCAGAAGAAAATTGTTTTTCATAGCTCTTCATGTTACAAGCTGTAGTGCTAGTGACCTTTGACCTGTAGCGACTTGCAGCATGACCTGTGTGAGTTTTGTCTGAAACTACTTGAAGTTTGCATCTCAAAAGTCCTTCAGTCCTCTTAGTGTGCTCATGCTCTGGTTTGTTGAAGGTTTAAAGAGCTTTGTGGTTTTCTTTCTAATGTATACTCAGCCTCTTAATTTACAGCAGCACTCGCTAATTAAAATTGTAAGCATAATTACTATCCATGATACTTATTATTAGTTTGCATCCATAAAACTCCAAATTCACTTCATCCTTTCAAGTAGTGAGTAATTAGTTTCTTTGGGTTTGTAGCTTTATCATCTCTTTATGACCCGTTCAGAAGAAATAAACAACCAATCTCCCGGAAGAATGCTTTAAAAACCTAGAAATATATTGTCCAGTTAGTGTAATGAGGCTAATACAATGTGGAAAATATTACTTTTCTCTGGTTTAGTTTCCAGTTTATCATCACATTTGCTCACAAACAGCTCCTGAGCACCTAATAGGTACCAGGGACACTGGGAGATGAAATCAATCACCCAAAGACTGTCTTCAAAGATGCTGAAGTTTTTGTGGGAAGGGAACTAAATTTCACATATATGTAGAATTTAAAATCATGCAAATACGCTGTATAAATGGCCCCCAAATAAAGTTAGGAAATGGATTGGCTGTTCTTGGTTGCACTGTCAGCACCCAACACAACATATTAAAACAGGAGCTTTAATAAATATCTTTCGGAAAGAATTAATGGATGAAAGCTTAAGTGTGTCAGTCTCAATTATTTCCATGTCACAGCAATATGATATTGATGTTTTTCTTAACTTGACTTTTTTTTTTCTCTCTACTTCTTCCAGGTCGCTCAGCCAACATGGCTGTCTCCTTGCCAACCACCCTGAGACTTAGTTCTGCACCGGATGAAATTCAGCACCCACACATCAAATTTTCCGAGTGGAAATTCAAGCTGTTCAGGGTGAGATCCTTCGAGAAGGCCCCTGAAGAAGCACAGAAGGAGAAGGCTTCCTCGGAGGGAAAGCCTTGTCTAGAGCGTTCTCCGGTAGCTCTGGATGAGCCTGTGGGTCAGAACCCAGTTCTGACTCAAGGAGCACTGAAACCCCATCCTAAATTTTCAAAGAAATTCCACGCCGATGGGAAATCAAATGACAAAGCAATTCACCAGGCCAGGCTTAGACATTTCTGCCGCATCTGTGGGAATCCTTTCAAGAGCAATGGGCACAACCGGAGATATCCAGTCCATGGGCCCGTGGATGCTAAAACCCAAAGCCTTTTCCGAAAGAAGGAAAAAAGAGTCACTTCCTGGCCAGACCTCATTGCCAGGGTGTTCCGGATTGATGTGAAGGCAGATGTCGACTCGATCCACCCCACTGAATTCTGTCATAACTGTTGGCTCATCATGCACAAAAAGTTCAGCAGTGCCCACTGTCAGGTCTACTTTCCAAGGTATGTGACCGTGGAGTGGCACCCCCACACACCATCCTGTGACATCTGCCTCACCGCCCATCGGGGACTCAAGAGGAAGCGGCATCAACCCAACGCACAACTCAGCAAGAAATTAAAAACCGTATTCAACCACGCGAGACGGGACCGTCGCAAGAGAGCTCAGGCTAGGGTCAGCAGCAAGGAAGCCATGAAGACGATCTCCAACTGCAGTAAGATTCATCTCAGTACCAAGCTTCTTGCAGTGGACTTCCCAGCACACTTCGTGAAATCCATCTCCTGCCAGATATGTGAACACATTCTGGCTGACCCGGTGGAAACCAGCTGTAAGCACCTATTTTGCAGGATCTGCATTCTCCGATGCCTCAAAGTCATGGGCAGCTACTGTCCCTCTTGCCGATATCCGTGCTTCCCTCCCGACCTGGAGAGTCCAGTGAAATCCTTTCTGAGCATCTTGAATTCTCTGGTGGTGAAGTGTCCGGCAGACGAGTGCAATGAAGAAGTGAGTCTGGAAAAATACAACCACCATGTCTCAAGCCATAGAGAATCTAAAGAGACGTTGGTGCATATTAATAAAGGGGGCCGGCCTCGCCAGCATCTCCTGTCACTGACGCGAAGAGCTCAGAAACATCGGCTGAGGGAGCTCAAGGTTCAAGTCAAAGAATTTGCTGACAAAGAAGAAGGTGGTGATGTGAAGTCTGTGTGCCTGACGTTGTTCCTGCTGGCACTGAGGGCGAGGAACGAGCACAGACAAGCTGATGAGCTGGAGGCCATCATGCAGGGCCGGGGCTCTGGTCTGCAACCAGCTGTTTGCTTGGCTATCCGTGTCAACACCTTCCTCAGCTGTAGCCAGTACCATAAGATGTACAGGACTGTGAAAGCCATCACCGGGAGGCAGATTTTTCAGCCTCTGCATGCTCTTCGAAACGCTGAGAAAGTCCTTCTGCCAGGCTACCATCCCTTTGAGTGGCAGCCCCCTCTGAAGAACGTGTCCTCCAGAACTGATGTTGGAATAATTGATGGGCTGTCTGGCCTTGCCTCCTCCGTGGATGAATACCCCGTGGATACTATTGCAAAGAGGTTCCGCTATGACTCTGCTTTGGTGTCAGCTTTGATGGACATGGAAGAAGACATCTTGGAAGGCATGAGATCCCAAGAGCTTGAGGACTATCTGAATGGCCCCTTCACAGTAGTGGTCAAAGAGTCTTGTGATGGAATGGGGGATGTGAGTGAGAAGCACGGGAGTGGGCCTGCAGTTCCCGAAAAGGCAGTTCGTTTCTCCTTCACCGTCATGAGAATTACGATAGAGCATGGCTCACAGAGCGTGAAGGTGTTTGAGGAGGCCAAGCCTAATTCTGAACTGTGCTGCAAGCCGTTGTGTCTTATGCTGGCTGATGAGTCTGACCACGAGACCCTGACTGCTATCCTAAGCCCTCTCATTGCTGAGAGGGAAGCCATGAAGAGCAGTGAACTAATGCTGGAGATGGGAGGCATCCTCAGGACTTTCAAGTTCATCTTCAGGGGCACTGGATATGATGAAAAACTTGTCCGGGAAGTCGAAGGCTTGGAGGCGTCTGGCTCAGTCTACATCTGTACACTTTGTGATGCCACTCGCCTGGAAGCCTCTCAAAATCTTGTCTTCCACTCCATCACCAGAAGCCATGCTGAGAATCTGGAGCGCTATGAGGTCTGGCGATCCAATCCTTACCATGAGTCAGTGGAAGAACTTCGGGACCGGGTGAAAGGGGTCTCTGCCAAGCCTTTCATTGAGACGGTCCCTTCCATAGATGCGCTGCACTGTGACATTGGCAATGCGGCTGAATTCTATAAGATTTTCCAGCTGGAGATAGGGGAAGTGTATAAAAATCCCAATGCCTCTAAAGAGGAAAGGAAGAGATGGCAGGCCACACTGGACAAACATCTCCGGAAAAGGATGAACTTAAAACCAATCATGAGGATGAATGGTAACTTTGCCCGGAAGCTTATGACCCAAGAGACTGTAGATGCAGTTTGTGAATTAATTCCTTCCGAGGAGAGGCATGAAGCTCTCAGGGAGCTGATGGACCTTTACCTGAAAATGAAACCAGTGTGGCGTTCATCATGCCCTGCCAAAGAGTGCCCAGAGTCCCTCTGCCAGTACAGTTTCAACTCACAGCGTTTTGCTGAGCTCCTCTCTACCAAATTTAAATATAGATATGAGGGCAAAATCACTAATTATTTTCATAAAACCTTGGCACATGTCCCTGAAATTATTGAGAGGGATGGCTCTATTGGGGCATGGGCAAGTGAGGGAAATGAATCTGGTAACAAACTGTTTAGACGCTTCCGGAAGATGAATGCCAGGCAGTCCAAGTGCTATGAGATGGAAGATGTCCTGAAACACCACTGGCTATATACTTCGAAATATCTCCAGAAGTTTATGAATGCTCATAATGCGTTAAAAAGCTCTGGGTTTACCATGAACGAAAAGGAAACTTTAGGGGACCCTTTGGGCATTGAAGACTCTCTGGAAAGCCAAGATTCAATGGAGTTTTAAATAGGACCACCACATAGAAGCTGGTGTCTGCAAATGTGTTTTTCTTTGGTCTGCAGTGAGGTCTTCTCCTAGCACCTTCCACATCATTGTGTGTTTGGGTCTTACTACCGGAGGGGTGGCAGGTTGGAGTGAGAGGCTAGAGGTGCTGTCAGGCATGGGTAGTCGATGAGATCATTGCCTGAGCTGTTTAGTGAGTCCAGAAGAGCAACAGGAGAAATCAGCTATTTGAAAGCTCAATAACTCAGAACAGTGGTAACTGCAGGAGACCAGGGATGCACAGAGGTATATGTGTGCATGCCACTGTGTGTCATGAAAATCAAAGCCAGGGCTGTCAAAGAACAACCAAGCATGCTAGGAAAGAAATTTTTCTTGGGCATGTCTTTTTTTTTTTTTTTCACCTCAATTTGTTATATTTTGCATTGAGATATAATGCAGTTTTTTTTCTCATTTCATAGTTCGTAGGACTATTTTGTAAATTTCACATGTGTTGATTTATTCTACAAGATTCAAAGGAGCCTTTTTGGTTTCCCTAACAACACTGTACATTTGTAGGACATGATGACCTTTACCAAGGGCTCTTACTGCATTTTCCTGTGTGGTACATTTATGCAGAAATAAATTACATCAAGACGGGTTTCAGAAAATCAGCCTTTTCTAGGTTTAAAAAGGGCACTGATAACGTCACCTTCAGTGTCAAGGAGGTCATTCAGTGTCATAAATTTTTCAATACTGAACTGAGAGAATGCACTTGTTAGCTACAGCTACCTATTAAATCTGATAAGCTCATGTTTGCTTAGCTGTCTGTAACCAACCCTGCTTGTTTATTTTTACTTTTTAATTAAGAGCAATTTATATTCTCCAATGCTTTCCCATATAATCTCAAGGTCACAGATTTTTTAAAAGCCATATTTCTTTACTGCCTAAAAACAAATGTAATGCCTTGCTGAGAATGTCAATCAGATTTTCTCTGTTTGAAACGTGGGTCACTCTGAATAAGTCCAGGCTTCATAGAGGCCCCTCTTTCTGCAATGTGTTATTCTTTTGATTGTGATCAGTTGAGTTTCAGTGTGTCCAGATTTTAGGAGCTGGACAGTGGCCAACTTCTTCTATTTGTTTAGATGGGGTCTACCCATAATAGAGTAGAGGAATGAGCATTTAGACATTGTTCACTTGTATTTGATCATTTTTGTATTTTTTTTTTTTGCATACTTTTGTTTTTCTCACCACAGCTCTGTGGAGGGGAAGGGGAGAACACTGAACAGAGGTTAAGTAATGTTCCTGAAGTTACAGGATAACTAATACCTAATTTTGAATTTGAACCCAAGTCTCTTGTTTCTTAATTCTGTGTTCCTCATAGTATGTTTACGTTGTTTGTACAATAGCATCATGGCTTAATTAGGAGCCACAACCAACCACTACACTTTCTCTTTTAGGATGGAATTTAAAAGCATCTACTTGTCTTGGGCCTTTGGATAGGAGAAAATTGGGCCAAACCTCTAAGGAGCCCATAAGGCCTCTAGTGGTTACAGTTACTTGGAAAGTGTTTGTGTCCTCAGGAACTCAGCATTTGCCAGGCACCAACAATTTAAGAGCAGGCCTGGGTTTTTAGATGCGAGTGAGTCCTAATGATATGTTAGTGTTAATTAGTTTTCTTTCTTCCTTTGATTTTTATTGGTTGTAATTGTCAGTCTTCATACACAGTGTATCAAAGAGCTTTGTAATTTAGTTGTCAAGTGTGCAAGAGTGACATTATCCTAAGTGGCACACATTTGGTGCGCATGCAGGGATTGAATTTGCTGTCTTCTATTGAAAGATGCAGCAGTCTCCTTTGCTTTCTGTCTTTCTGTGTGGAGCATATTGAAGACGTTCATAATTTAGTTGTCAAAAACATACACACCCTTAAGTATTATTTTTAAAACTCTCTTTGTTTTGTAGTTTGGAAACTAATAGGCTTCCAAACCACCCATTCTTTCATCCGATTTAATCCTTACAGATGTCTGTGCACTAATAAACAGCTAAATTTCCACCATCATCCTGCTCCCTGGAGCATGCT
The DNA here is from genome assembly GCF_903995435.1 of Acomys russatus. NCBI lineage: Eukaryota > Metazoa > Chordata > Mammalia > Rodentia > Muridae > Acomys > Acomys russatus. The sequence continues at coordinate 38,819,459 of NC_067140.1, read as the reverse complement.
GGCACTGTGTGGTAGATGTTTCCCCCCCCATTCACTCCGTTAGTCAACTGGCAACACTGTAAATACTGCAGATATTAAATTCCCCATGCTAGCATTGTAGGACAATTTCAGAACCATTTGACTCAGGACATGATTTATAGCACAGCCTTCCCCCAACTCTCTTAATCAGATCATATTCTGATAAAACCCAAGAACACCTGGCCACAGGATTTCTGTATGTAGAGTGCTGCCTATGGCTATTTGTTTCCCTCATTGTTGAGATGGCAATATCCTAGATCCTGGCCTAATACTCTACATTTATTTTTAACATTGCAAATACAGGCACATACTCTGGGGAAATTCAAAGGAATGAATGGAGGATTTTTTTTTTTTTTTTTAAAGCACAGAGCAGGGCTGGTGAAGTGCAATGCATTTTTTTCTGCCTCGAAACCTGGTTCTACAGGTCTTTCTGCCAGCCTTCTGCAGTGCACTGCAGGGACCAGTGATGGTAGCTGATGAAAATTGATGAATGGTCGGTGTGAGGTGAAGAACTGTCTTGGGATTAATGAACATGCACACAGATGCCAGAGCAGCAGGGGGAAGATGTCTTTTTCTTGGAGGTGGACTGGAATGTAATTTTGTCTCAATTTGCTTTCACAAACTAGGCATGGAAATAAAGATTTTTGGGCTGTGGGGTAGGGTGGGTTTGAAAGTAGGTATTTCATATGATTTCATGCAGATTTCAAATTCTACACAGTTAGGAGGCCTGTAGATTGTAGAAATAAGCCAGGGTCATGCACGTGCTAGTCAAACATTGCTTCTGAAGTATAGCTCTAGATTTCTTTGAACATGTTTAAAGACAACATCTCACTATTTGCCTAGGCTGACCTTGAATTTGGGACCCTCCCTCCCCAGCCTCTGGGTAACTGGCATGACAGGTGTGTGCCAGCCAGACTAGTTTTGCAAGTGGTGTTTGACTCATGTGTGTATGCCTTTAGATATTATATGACAGTTGTTCTATTTTTTTTCTATGATAAGATATTTTAAGTCAAAATTGATACTTTGTGGCCATTTCTCTTTATTTTTTGTTCTTTAAGTATCTAATTAGTTTTGCGAGATTTTTTGGGGATTGTATTTTACTATTTTTTTAAACACATAATGATACATTTTGTTTAATGGCTTCTACAAGTCTACTTTTCTCCCTTAGGAGAGGTTTCGAAACCAGGATGCAATGTATTATTTGATTTGAGGACCCATATTTCCATGTTAAATGTTTTCAAATGGAAGATAATGAATTCCAACACTTACTTGTATGTTAGCTTCTTCCTCATTAGCATTATAATTATTATCCACAATTTTTGTGTTTAAGTATTTGGAATAAAAGTTTAATCTCTGAAAAAATAACAGGCGTTGTGATTTATATTGGTGTTTTATTGTCACATATCAAGAATGTTGGCTGCCCATACTTACAATTATCACCCTGCTTTGAAAGACATAAAATGCATTTGGTGATTCTAATACTTAGTTGTCAATTGGAGATCTAGAATCCCCAGAGAGACAGGCTTCCTTCTGTCCATACCTGTGGGAGTGTATTACCACTGGGTCAAACAATAGGAGGCCTCTGCCCGTACTTGTGGGAGTGTATTTCCACTGGATTAACCAATGAAAAGAACTTCTCACTGTAAGTGGCATCATTCCCTATGTTGGGATTCTGGACTGAGTGAAAAGAGAGAAAGTGATCTGCGTAGCAACACACACTGCTCTGTGCATCCTGCCCAGTGGCTTCATGTTCTTTTGCCTTGACTTCCTTGCCATGATGGATGCCTTTGAACATAGTGTACAGTGAAATACTTTGGTTCTCGATAGTATCAATTGTAAGCTTATTTTTTAAAAATTCTTTTAAGAACCTCTGGAACAATAGGCTTCTCTTTAGGAATTTTTATAAACTCAAAACCCATGGTTAACATTTTGATTGCTCAGTTGTCCATGGCATATGGACATTATGGCAAAACCAGGCAAATCCCAGGCTCTTTGTGCAGTGCTAACAATGACAACAGTAAGACAGGCATGGTGGGAAGTGCTTCTAGTCCCAACTCTTTAGAGGCTGAGGCAGAAGAGCATTGAATTCAAGGCCAACTACTGAGGCCATGTCACACAAGACCAAATCAAGCCAACTAAACAGACACAAACACAAAACCATATGATACCACATTCTATCCTTTTGAACTGGGTACTTCTGTGACTTCAGTTTTCATATGAGGTCAGGGAAGTGTATCTTAGCCAGAATCATATCTTTACAATTTACTCTGTCTAGATCATCTGCAAACTACTCTTTTCTTTGCTTAACTGTACACGTCCATGTTCTCTCTCAGTGTGGACTGGGATTCAGTCCAGGTCTTTTCATAGCTACACCAGTTCTTAAAATACTGTACTTACAGGCACGTTGCTTTTTCTCCAAGATGTGGTTGCTCTTACACTAATTATTATCTCCATGCCTTTCTCCAGGAAACTAGGATCATTCCAGAACATGGATGGTACCAAGTTAGGCCCCAGCAATGTCTTTGGACCTGACTTTTTGAATAATGGAATATTAATCCTGCTTTTGAGACTATAGTATCTCCTTACTTAAAAGTAAGGCCTAATGAAGTTTACATTCATCATGCTTTCATTTCTAAGTACTTCAGATTTTATTTTATTTTATTTATTTGAAGATTTATACATGAGAACACTGTATGTGCATAATTTTCAACTCCACTCCCTCCTTTAACTTCTGTATTTTCCAACTGCCCCTCTCAAATGTGTAAATTCTTGTATATTTATTTTTTTATGCATTTAAAAATCCTTTACACATACATTTATATTATTACACACACACACACACACACACACACACACACACACACACACACACACTAAACTACATACAGCAAGAAGAACCACGAGACAATGAGGAAATTATATAAATGGCACATTCATAGTGTTTTGGCTATTTGTACTTGGCAACCTTGAACAAAGCATCTTTCTCATCTTGGTGAGTCTAAAATTCTGAATGTAAATCAATATCTATCATATTTCATTTCTATCAACCTAAAAACATCCATCTAGACCTAAAAACATCCTAACTCCTAAACAACTAAGATTAATTGTAAAACTAAACTATCTGGTCTTCAATTCCATCAGAGACTTAAGAAGGATAAATTTAATTTCCTGAGTAAACAGGAAGTGCAGGTTAGCAGCTTCCAAAGTGAAAAATGACAGAGACAATTTGCTGCCTAAACAGTCACCCATAACTTTTTATAACGTTGGAGCATCATCTTCAGCCTTCTGCCATAGTATATTTGACAGACATATTTTATGCATTTTTGTATGCATTTTAGTTTATTTAGCTTACCTTTGAATACTTGCCATAGATTTTAAAAGGTTGCCAATAACATTAGAAGACAGTTCACACGGTCAGGAGAGCACAAAGGAAACAGAAAAAAATGTAGCCTTGATGAGAGAATAGTTCCCAGAGAAAGCAGATTCTTTTTTCTCCTTTGTTCCCTATATTCTTCTCTCATCTATTACATCCGACTGCATTTTTGCTTGATTATGTGTGTGTATACATGTACATAATGTACACATGCACGCAAACTAATGAGTACAGTTAGTGTTTTCCTTATTTGCACGTGCCTTAGGGATGATCATATAGGATGGAGGTTTCATCTCTGAAGCAACTACAAGAATATCAACTCCCCTCCATCACCACCATCAACATCAGCACCTGAAAACAAAACAAAGTAGAAGTGGTTCTCCCTTCCTCAGCAGCCACCAGCTGCCTGGAGTTCATCGGAGGGGGAAAGAAGACTTTGAGATTCTCTTCCATCCATGTTAGCATGTTGATTGGTGTGGTTTTTTTTTTTTTTTTTTTTTTTTTTTTTTTTGTGGGACTTAAGTGGGCAGCCAGACGATGGAGAGTTTATGGGAGCAAAATCCCTGTCCTTTCCGGAAGAACCTATAATGTAGCAGTTTCTCTGGTTCACAGGCTCTTACAATCTTCCCATCTCTTTTTTTTTTTCTGAGATTTCCCCCTGAGATTTAGGTTTCAGGATTGTGTTATAGTTGTCACATTTTGGGGGCTAGTTGCCCCATGGCCACTCAATTTCTGCATTTTGACCAGTTGAGGATATCACCAACAGTTTTTGTCTGCTGCAAAAAGAAGCATTCAATGAGGGGTAGGAGCTGCAATGATCTATGGGTATAAGATGGGCATTTAGAGGGTATTAGCAAACTATATTGCTTAGTAAGATGGCAATAGTAGGCCCTTCTCTAGGCTCACCAAAACCTCTAAACACGGGCTCTTGGCCGGGCTTCCAGTATCATGTATGAGTCTCTACCAATTGAGTGGGCTTTAGGTCAGATTAGACAACTCTTTTTTTTTTCCCCCAAGTTCCACTATTGCTTGTTCTGTCCTTGTGGTTCTAGAAGTATCCAGTTATGTAAGATTGTTGATAAGTTTCCTCTTGTGGCAGCTCCTCAGCCTCTATTTTAAGTATTTATGGGCTGGTTCTTCTAAGCAGGCAATGTATGATTGGTACGGAGATATAGTGTCAAGAAGCATAGATTTGGTTCACAAGGAGCTAGACATCAAGTCAACAATAAGACTAACAATTGCTCCATATCACTTTCTAGTTGGCATGGAGGAGGAAAAAATGTTAAAATGCGATGAAAATACATAAGTATACAGTATAATGTGATAGTGAGATTTAAACTAGAGAGTCAGAAAAGCACCCAAGAAGGAAGAACATTTAAGTGGAGACTGAGTGAGTGGGATGAGGCTAGGCCAGTTACCTACAGTAGACAGCCTCTGGGAAGAGGCTGAGGTAGGAAAGCACTCAGAGTGTCTGGGAAATTAAGAAACATAAGTCGACAGTCACAGACTAGGCAGGTGGGGCTGGACTACTGGAGAGTCAGGCAGAAGCTTGTTCCTGTAGGACCCATTGGACACACCTTGTGTGCAAAGAAAAAAAAAAGCCATGGAAGAGTTTGAGGTGGACACGTGATGCAGTCTAAACCATGATGGAGTGAGGCACAAGGCACAACTCAGAAAGAGTTCAGGTCAAGCGACTCTGTTCAGGTGTGAGAAAGGTTATGTGTGCACATGTAAGGGAACCAGAGGCAAGCTTAACCATCCTTTTTCCGCTTCAATGCTACATTGTCTACAAATCAATGTTTCACTATCTCAGACAACTGTGCCCAAGTCTAGGTGGGAAGAGATGAAGCAGGCTTGCTAGTGCTTAAAAGTCTCATCTCTCAGTGAACTTGTTTGTTTCCCTGTTCTCTCCTCTTTTGTCTCATGGAAATTTCCTTTCTTCTTTAATTGCTTTTTTCCTTTCCTGATGATAGCAATGCATTTCTGACTTAAAAAACTAATTCATTCTGGGCTGGGAATTTAGTTTTAATATTATAGTGCTTTGCATGTAAGGGGGCCTGAGTTTTATGCCCAGAACCCACATACAAAGCCAGGGTGGTAGAACCATCTCTTAATGTCAGTGCTAGCAGGTGGAGATAAGGATAGTTTAATCTACTTGGTCAGTTCTAGGCCAGTGAGAGACTCTCACAAAAAGGTGGAGGGCACCTGAAAAATGGATCTGTGGCTGTCTTGCACAAACACATATTCACACACATTCATACACAGCTGTACACCCTCATACACATGGACACACACAGAGGAATATGTATGTACTCAGACAGACAGATAGACAGACAGACAGACAGACAGACACACACACACACACACACACACACACACACACACACACACACATTTACCTGGAGGCCAAGTTCTACGCATTTCTATACTGAGGTCTGATCAATGTCTAATGAATTGATCAGTATCTATAACTATTTTCCATGTTTGTCTTTAAAAAGTTCTTTTTTGTTGTCTCAAATGATTTTGTAATCCTTTGCAACATTGTGTCCCCCTTTCTTTATTAAGTGATCACTATATACTTCGTAATCACATCAAATGCTTAGTCTACACGTTTTGTTATCTTTGCCACAGCAGTCTTCAGCAAAGGTGATATAAAATAGAACACTAGAGATATTTTGGGTAGTTTTGTCAGCATATTCCAGGTTAGAAAAGAGTTTATATGGAATGGGCAACCTTTTCTACATAAACAGCAAACTACTCAAGTACATACATATGTGATTTCTGTATCTTTCTTTCCCTGTCTTTCACCATTTTTCTATAGTGAGATGAAAGTTCTATAGAGATTAGTTTTGTTCTTCTTCAGGTCCCATAATGTTTACTTTGGAGCTAGGAATTTAAAAAGAAAAAGTGTGTGTTTGTGTTTGTGTGTGTGTGTGTGTGTGTGTGTGTGTGTGTGTGTGTGTATGCGGGTCCATATATGTGTGCATAGTTATGTGTGTGGGGAAACAAGTGCACATTATGTGCATGTGTATATGCCAGAGGTGAAGTTCAAATGTTGTTTTTCCTCAGTTGCTATCCACCTTGCTTTATTTTTATTTTTAAAGAAAGGATGTTGAACAATGATGGAGACTCAAGTAACAGAGAGGATTTAGAGAAGGAGGTGACGGAACTAAAGAATCATGTCAAGCCTATTTGACCACTTCGCCTCAGTGGGGAGGCCTGGTGGCACTCAGAGAAAGCATAAGCAGGCTACCAAGATGAGACTTGATAGGCTGTGACCATATGGTAGGAGAAGAGGTCCCCTCTGTCACAGACCTAGGAGCAGGGAATAAGGTGAAAGAGGGAGGGAGGAAGGAATGGGAGGATACAAGTGAGGAGATAACAATTGAGATGTAATCTAAATAAATTAATTAAATAAAAAATGTTTTCCTAGGAACAAAAAAGAATCATGTCAAGCCACAATGAGGGATTTGGTGCTCTTCACATAGGAAATTAAGAATTTGTATTCATGGGATATGAAAGTTTTCTTTTTATTGACTGTATAATTAATTAATTGATTTGATTTTTATTGTTTGAAAACACTTCAAGACAGTATTAGAGCTCCCTTGAAAGTGACAGCCCCAAACCATTGTGTTAGCCCATGTTTATGTTTCACTTTTCACTTAAAATGATAATACAATACTCAGGACTGCACACTATTGGACCTTAAATTACATTTGACTTTTCCAGAGATAACAGTGGTCTTCAGTGAAGAATAGAGACAACAGTTGAGCATTTTTAAAAGGGTGAGTCATTAATTTTGAAGAGATTGAATATGAGGCTTCAAAGTGAGTCAGACAAAGGAATATTGTTGGAATATGGTCTGCGGTGCAAGTAGATAATTCAAAATATGTCCCACAGGCTTGGATCCGGGACTGTAGGCAGGTAGGTGACAATTCTACCATTGCTCTGTTTTCTATCAGCCATTGGGTTTTTGAGATAAAATGTAGCCTAGGCCGGCTTCAAACTCACAATTTTCCTGCCTCCACTTCCCAAGTGCCAAGATTACAGGCATGTGCCACTGTGCCAGGCTTTATGTAGATTAGTTTTTCCTTCATGTTACTGAGTGTTATATATGTAAGATTCTGTTCATGGGCTTAATCCAAGGCTCTGACTTAAAATTTATAAAGAGCAAGAGTGTGGGATATGGTTGATGGTAGTTTTAACTTTTAAAATCAACTATAAACTACATATTACACAAAACAATTTAATTCCTTTGTGCATTATTTATTGGTATTTAGTTACTATTCAACATGTAGATTGTTACAAAAGTAATGCAAGAGTTCTAGGTATACTTTATCACTATATAATGCAAAAACTATATAACATTTCTCATTTAAGAAATTCTTGAATAAAATGTTAAAACACACATGTTAGAATAATTATACTTAACATTACATCAAAACATTAGCACTTAATTCATACAACTAAAACACAGCACACAGATTTCAGTAAACAAAAAATCAAAATACCATTTATATCATTATTATGATTTTAAAAGTAGGTTCAGAAATCAAAGCACCTGAATCTGAGTGGCTTTGGCTAAACTAATCAAACAACCTTCTAAGAAAGGATTTTTTGGCAGGAGTCAAGACTTTCCCAGAGCCCTTTTTGTGGAGCGATTTCATTGGAGGTTTTTGTAAGGGCAGGCTTCTTTTGGGAGTTTGTAACGCTCTTGCTATGTGCACATGCTCATTGCAGTAATACCTGTTGCTTCCTTCTGACAAGTGGATAAGTGTGCGCTCTGCCAGATCCATGCACTGGGCATGCACCCAGTGCCCATCTCCATGAGAACAATAGATCATGGCAGGTTTATTGAGTTCAGTTGAATAGAATGGAACCCAAGTATTGATGTTCACGTCACAGGTAGGGCAGCAGGTTATCCAGTAGCCAGTCACAGACTCATCATCCTCGTCATCTTCATTGTAGGTGTCAAATTCATCATCACCATCAAAACTGGTTGCTTCTGCACTGAAACAAAATTCTTCTGAATCCTCAAAGGGAGTGGAGTCCCCAGGATCTTCTGTTGATGTCTGACTGTTTGTGGAGATCTTCTGCTCTTCACTTGTATCATCTTCAGAGCATTTCAACATATAGAAATAGAATGCCTCTGACCCAGCCTGCTTATTGTCTCCTGGTATGCCAAGGAAAACAGCCCCATTTCCCATATTGCTTCCAAACCATATTTTGCTGTGTTTAATATCTGGAGTCCAGTCTGGGGTCTCCATCTCACTAATTTCAATAGTGTTGTCCCTTAGAGAGACGACGCTGCAGACCATCCTCTTTTGATTTTCCAGTTGATAACCACCAACAATAACAAATTCATTGTTATTTGTTTGAGTGAGGATTGCACTGGAGACAGAGAGTCCTCCTGGCAGGACTGTACAATTCACTGCTGGGCTACCTAGGGGAAGATCTACACTTATTCTATACAGGTTGGCAGGGCGGATGTTATTGGTAAGTGAGTGCCCTCCTAAAATGTAAATGGTATCATTTTTAGCAATAGAAACATGAAAAGACAGCCCATCCTGAAGTTCTGGGAGAACGTATGATGTAGCACACCCAAATTCAAAATCTATCAAGAAAACATGGGGCAGGCAGTCAGCTACACTATTCCATTTTTCTGTGGTTCTCTGAGTAGAAGGCATGTATGACCGTCCTCCAAAGAGAACACACATACTTTTCCCTCGACTATATACTACGTCAATAGAATGCCCGTATCTGGCTTCAGGGACATCTCCTACTAAGTCTTTCTCTGTGCAACGAAATGTAACTTTTTTGTTGTTCTTGCAAGCAACAGACATGATATAAATCTTATCAGAAAGCTCATTGTTTGGTGTTTTCCCTCCGTGGATGATATATTGATGCTTGTCAGATTCTACGCTGCCTTTGTACAAGCAAGTAGCTGGGTAGCGAAGAGGAGGGAGATAGCATGAATCTTTAGAGAAAGTCGCAGGCTTCAGTTTGAGATGATTTTGTTTTATATCAAAATGGAAGACTCCAGTGGGGCAGGATCTCTTGGGCCAGCCTTTTTGGCCAAAGAAGAAAACTTGACCATCAAAATTCATCAGTGAGAAGCCTGGTTGAATTAAGGCTATGTGATGACCCACTGTTATCATCTGCAGTGACATTTTTTGATTGTGAGTAGGTCTTTTATCTGAAAGAATTATAAAACGCAATGACTTAGAGGATCTTCTCATATAGAAATTATGTTTAGGGTCTCTCACATGCAAAAGGCCTGTTTTTTGTTTTTTTTTCTTAAAGTCATTTAACGTGCTTATTTTAGAACCCCAAGACCCCAAATCAGGAAACTTACGAGCTACAAACTGTACTTAATTCAAGCCTAGCAGCTGGGACATATTTTAGTGGCGGACTCGTTTCGCTTTGATTTCTGGGAATTGTAGTCCTTCTTTCCTGCAGAGCCCTCGTATGAGTGCCAGAAAAACTACATTTCCCAGGAATCCCGTTTTTTTTTTTTATGGGCTGTGCAGCTAAGATAATTTGTCTTTGTTGCTTCGGGACAGAAACTTAGTTAGGTTGTTTGACTGGATAATGACTCCGAAAGTGCCAAGTGACTAGATGGGCTCCATGGCGACTGACAACTAGGGAACTGGAGGTGAGAGTGCGGCCCTCTGTTGACATCGAGGCGCTGGAAAGCAAGAGTACCAGGAGGAACGCTGGCAAACCACTGCCCAGGAGTCGTTGCAGCTTCCCCTGGGACTCTTTCTAGGGTGAACCCGTAGTAGGCACAAACGCTTCTGGCCCGAATGTGGTTGCCTGGAAACCCTAGTCTGAAGGGATGCGATGGTTGGGCTTTCTTTACTGATTCCACACTGCATGTATTGAAGCGAGACTCAGCATTGCACTCTGAAGACTCTTCGCTTGCTGGGACAGGTAGTTAGGAAAGTTGCATCGGAGGACCCCTCCCCCCACGCCGTGCACTTACTAACGGATATGTTGTAGTATTAGGCAGCTGGAAGGAACACTTGAGAGGATCCCCTTCCCGTTTCCTGCGGTTTTCCTCCGTTTTTGTTTTGAGGATTCTTTGAGGGGGCAGAGAAAAATTCCTAAATTAACCCCTTCCCTGCCCCCTCCCTCCATCTAGCAAAATAGAATTATCCCTTTTCAGATCACCTTTCAGCTCATGAATTGTGAGATAATTCTTGAGCTATTTTATATTGAGTACATACTGTACTGCCATTAAGAAATATTAACTCGAAGTTCAGGGGCTTTCTTAATTTTGCTTAGCTGGTTTTATGAATAAACCCGGAGCTTAGTTGCTTAAAAAAAAAAAAAAAAAAAAAAAAAAAAAAAAAAAAAAAAAGAAAGAAAGAAAGAAAGAAAGAAAAATATATACCAGCTTGGTAAGTTTTTATTATTACTTCCCTTATTATTACTTACCTTAGAGACGTATAAAATACACTTCCTGCAAGCGATGTCAGATACTCTTATTTTGGCACTAAATGTTGAAACAAAATAAGATTGACTTTTTAGAATAAGTTGCTTAAAAAGCAGAATAAAACAATGGTCGAGAGTAGGACTCAATGCTATCAGACTAGATTCAAATCCTGGCTGTCACTTAGTAACTACACCACTTTGAGCAAGCTGTTTAACTCTCAGTGGCTCTATTTCCTGATCTGTAAAATGGGATAAACTTACCCATAGGTGTTGATGGCAACCATGATTAGTAATTTAAGACTTGTAAAAAACTCAGAACAGACAGTGCACGCAGTACATAGTAGATGCCATTGTCCTTGAGCTAATAGGCTGTTTGGGTACGGTTAGTTTTTTTTTCTTTTTCTTTTACAGTTTCCTCTGTCTTTAGTTCACTCTGATTACTCTCACTACCATGCTCTTTTATCTCCCTGACAACTTTCCCTCCTTCCAATCTTCTCCTCATATCTCTTAGATTCATGTCTTTTTGTTTTGTTTTGTGACCCATTGGGTTCAACAGGAGACATCTGTGTGGCCATGGGTTTAGAATTGTTCATAGAAACTTAGCGTGCTCAGAATGGGTGCACAGCTGAAGTCAGTGGCTCTCTCTCTCCCCCTAAGTCTATCAGTAGTCAGTAGTGCAGCAGAGTCGGGTAGGCCTCGTGAGCTCCCCTTGAATCCATGAATGGCTGTTGATAGGGCCAGTCTTGTGCAGGCCCAGTCTAGGTAACCATAGCAACTGTGAGTTCAGGATTACGTGGCTGTGTCATACCTTAAAGATAGCATTTCACAGTCTCTCTATCTTCTGCTCTTAACACTCTTTTAGCTCCCTTCCTCCTTTCAAGATATCGTCTGAGCAGTAGAGGGGGTGGTGTAAGTGATAAACTTTTGAACTAATAATAGTTGGATAAATGTTTAAACCAAAGGTATTGTGGCACCTCTTTCTCTGACCCAGCATTGTGTATGTAAGATCTGAAGTTGGATTTCTGAGTCTAAATCTGGGACTCTACCACTTAGTTCTTTTATGATCATCTTTGGCAACTCATTTTCTCTCTCTTTTTTTACCTGTAAATTGGGGTAACATTAATACCTATTTATTGGATTGATTTGTGAAGAAGCTAGCACATGCAAATTATAAGGCACAGTGCCTGGTGCAGAGAAATTAGTCAGCAAATGTGACTGGCCACTATATTTCTGTTCCCCTTGCCAGTGTTCCTTGAACCATGTAATATCTGTGATCACGCTATGATATATGTTTTATGGCCTGAAGAACTTCTGTAGTTTATGTGTCATTAATTGTTAAGCAATCTCTTGCAGCTGTGATTTACACTTTACTTTTGAGAGTCCTCAAGATGTGATCATTTAATTCTCTTTCATGGGTTAAATCAAGTGAGGAAATGATGCCTGGGAAAGATTACTTCTAGAACTATGAAGGCAAGCCTCCCACTTCTTCAGACTGTGGCTGTATGTAGATCCAGCAGCTTGCCCTGATTCTGAAATAGCCTGGGAAAATGTTTAATTTATTCCTGCTCAAGTATGCATAAGAGAGGATCTTCTATCAACTGAGAACATTCTGCCTATTGGCACCAAAAGAAAGAGTTGACCCCTAATCCAGCAAATGAAAACCATGCGTGCCTCAGGCAATAATATTCTCCATAGAGAGTGATTATTTTCAGAGATTTGTCCCATTTTGGGCAGAGGCAGCAATTAGTTCAAAGCTTCATTTCAAACACGTATGAAAACCAATACAGAATTATAGAACAAGAGGTACAGGGGCAGTGGATTCCAGATCTTAAAGACAACAGGCAACTCCCCCCTTCCCCTGCAGAAACAAAAAACAAAATGAAACAAAAAACAGCCTAAGAAAGAAGTTTTCATTGTAGCCTGCTGTGTCAGGTTAAGGTTGCCACAGGGATTTTGGATTATTATGGATTAAATAGAAGCATATTGCCAAACAATACACAGGGAAGATTGTTCATTTTTAAATAAAGGTAGAGTCTTAAAAACAGTAAAGGGAGCTACATTTCCTCATCCTGGAACACAGACAAGTGTTTGCTCACTTAAGTCTTAGATGATCTGTTTTAGTCAGACAGTTTGTACATTTAGGTAATTGAAACATTGGAGGTGTTTCAGCATTTCTGACACATTGGATTGTTGAAAGTTTGGTTTATGTGAGCAATATATTTTCATGAAGTTCAAGACTACATCTTTTCCATGGTTCTAAAACAGCTATTTTAGTTACATGTAGGTTTTTAAAAATTGTTTAAAAATTACATTACATGTAAAAATAACCCTCCGAAGGTTTCTCTTTAAGTACACACGCACACACACACACACACACACACACACACACTCAAAAGATTAAAAAAAAAAAAGACACTGCTCTTCAACTGAGAGGAATTTCAAAGTCAACACATTAAAGACTCCTTTTAAAAGGAAGAAATACAGGGCCAATACCTTTAACACAGTTTTCTCAGCCCTGTGGTAGCATTCCCCAGCAGGGCAATTTTCACTTATTCACTTTGAAGCAAGGACATAGTCGAGTATCAGAAGGGAACTAATGGTGTGAGGTCTGGGTTTGTAGTTTCCTGTGTCTGAACTGACTTTCTCTCCAAAGTCAGATAGTATACTCTGAAGCATTAAATCTACCGATCAGCGTTGTTCATGTTTCCTGACTCCAAAATAGCAAGTGCCCCCATGTACTGCAGCTACTTAGTGTGTGAGTTAACACTGGTTTGCACGATTAATCAGGTTTGAGGCATACATTATTTGATTTCTGCTGGCAATGAAACCAGAATTAGGTCTTTCCCTCCCACATTGATACCAGAGGGTATCAAGATTAATAATAGTGCCCTGAAGGAATTAATCATTACAGTAGCTGGAGACCAGAAGATCCCGTACTCCCCAAATCTATGGCACTTCTTCCCAGCCCAGCCTCCCTATCTACCCATCTGTAGCCAGCATACTGCTTTAGTATGGCATCAGCAGTCCTTTAAAGTTTATAAACATAGCTTCCTGTCTTTTAGCTTTTCTAGAAATGAAGGTATTGGACCTACCTGAAGGCCAGAGGGGCTGCCTATCCCTCTCTGAATCCTTGCAGCTAAGCCAGGACTTGGGGAAGCGTCACTGACTGTTTAGTATGACTGTGGCAAGCTGAAGGCTGAAGGGTAGAGTGTTTGTGTGCCTACAGATGTTCCAGTGGGTGCTGGTGTAAGGAGAGTAACTGACTGTGACCTCCTCCCCCCCTCCACACGCCCCTTTGATGGTTGAGGGAGAGAACTATCCACCAGGGAGGTACCCTCAAGTTTAACCGTTTCATTACCGACAGTCCCCAGTCATTTGTAAAGACAAAATCTAGATGAAATTTGATTGGTTAAAATTAAAAACATTAAAAAAAAAAAAAAAAAACAACCCACAAAAATGAACATCACCAGCCTGGTTTAAATGAACACTGTTGTGGTTCAGATGGGAAGTTGTCTGTTCTGAAGCCGAGATCAGAATGTCACTTCTATGGCCCAGTTTTCTTTAGTGCAGACTAAGAAGCAAGAGTTCTAATTGTTGGAGGGCCTCTGTCTACTTTAGGTCAGCTGGCTGCAGTATAATGTCCCGTGTGATGCTTGTGAAAACAGGGCTTGCTTTCTCATCTTAACCATCAAGTCTGTTATAGAAATGTCTACCTCACATGATCGTTGGAGAAAGATGAAACATGGCAATTTATGAATAGTCCTCAGTCAGAGGTGGCTTGCAACTTCATGTGGTCTTGTTTGCAGAACCACCTTTACAACTTTAATGGTTGCATGGGACTTCATTGAGTAGAAACATTTGCCGAAGCACCTAGTACTCTGCTTCATCCATCAGTCAGCTTCGAGAGAGCTTAGCTGGCCGCGGGTAGTGACTAGGAGTAGACAGATCTGGTAGGGCTTTCACTTCCACCACTCACAGGAGAGGGACCTTTCTGAGTTTATCTCTAAAATAAGGATCCAAGTGCTTCTGGACCGAACATGCATGGAAAAGAGGGAGTGCACAGTAAATCTTGATTATGAGGGCAAGGGATGCTATAGGCACATTTGTATAAACAGCTACTGAATTTTATTTGGAAAATGTGAAGATCTGCTTTCAGGGTTGACTTTTTTTTTTTTTTTTTTTTTTAATGCATGTGCAACTCAGTTCCATGGTTGATTCTTCTCATCTGAAAATGTTGCTCCATCCTTCAAATATCATTGCCTAGTTATCCTGTGATGACTTTTGTTTGTTTGGAAAAGGACAGTTGGCCGTTTTCCTGTTAAGACCGTTATGCGACGGTTGTGCTATCTGAAATTACAGCAATGGTGGCAGCACTCAGAAAGCTGATGTTCGAGATGGCTCTACAGTTCTTACAAGCATATTTCATCGAAACTTAAAGTAGCTTCTGCCAAGTGGGTTAGCCTTTAGATTTCAATATCATTAACCTGGCAATATTTACTTAGCTTTTGATCTGTCTATCCCTGGAGGTGACTGGAGACTAGCATAGTAATCCTCCCTCAGCCATGGTTTTACTTTCCTTGTATATGTGTCTGTTATGTTGACACAGAATTATGGTCATCTAGGCTTGAAAGGTATTAAATGGAAAATTCCAGACAAATTATACGTTTTAGACTGTATGATGCCCTGTGTAGTGTCGTAACGTCTTGTAGCTTTCTACTGCATCCTGCCTGGGACATGCGTCATCCCTCTGCCCAGTGTTCACATAGTAGAAGGTACTCTCCTGTTATTCACTTAGTGGCTTCTTTTGTTAACAGATTGATGAAATGGTGTTATAGTGATGGAGTTGAACTAACCTTTGGTTTGTTAACAGTGGTCCAGAGGCAGAATGTGGTCAAACTGGAAATTTGGATGTGACAACGATAAACTGTAAAGTCCTTCCTTTAGATATCATATCACCACAAGAGGAAGGGTAAGCATAGTATGAGGGATTATGAAAGAGAGATAGAATGATCATATTTATACAGATTTTAAACTAGTGCGGAGCTAGTTCTATTTTATTGTGTGTGGGTTTTAAAAAAATTTAAAATTTAATTTACTTTGCCTAACATAAGTTAAACTGTATTGTTAGTATAGATAGGAAAACATAGTCAGTGTAGGGTCTCATATACCTGCAGTTTCAGGCATCCATGGGAGGTTTTGGAACACATTAAGGGAAACTAATGATATAAATCCATATTTGTTCATGTGTGGGATTCAGAAGAAAGAAAAAGAAAAGAGAAAACCCTTGCAAACCCATCCTTTGCACTTAAGCAGCAGCAGCACACATTATAGTAGGGGGAAGCAGCAAGATTTTTACATTTTGTGTGTGTGTGTGTGTGTGTGTGTGTGTGTGTGTGTGTGTGTGAAGGCATGTGTGTGGAGGTCAGAGGATAACTGGGGAATTGGTTCTCTTCCATTTTGAACTCAGGTTGTCAGGCTTATCAGCAAATGCCCTTCCCTGCTAAGCTATCTTACTGGTCCAAGGCAGCCACTTCTGATTGCCAGTGAACCCACCTTATATTCTTTTCACATTCAGCTTTCCTTCAAAGTTCTCAGGAAATCAGGATTGTAGGCTACTTAGCCAATTTAAAAACCTTGAGGCAGAATCAGATTCCATACTGGAATATATTGATTTATCCCCTTTTAAATCAACAAAAGAGTGAAGAACTAAAGAATACAAGTCAATCTAATTACCGAATAAAAATAGCTTTATTTTGTGGGAGAGATAAAAGACTTAGTGATAGGATAGACTGACATTGTAATTGGACAATAAAGAAAGCATAATTGGAAAAAAAAAAAAGCTGAAAGACAGCTTCAAGCCCACTGGCTTTGCTTCTTTACTCAATCTGCGTAAGGACAGAAAGTTAACTAACTTTCCAGCGGTAGCAGCAGCAGGGTCTGTGTGCTGGTGGGTTGGGGGAAGGCAGAGGAGGAGCAACAGTTTGTGGCCTCTGAACTTTGACCCCTGTAAGCTGGCCCACCTGTGCTCTCTAGGTGGAGGAGTAGCTTCTAGACAGCATGGGAACAAGGGCAGCAGCATCTTCTCATAGCACAGGGCTAGGCATGGGCGTTATGACTCTCATAGTGAGGAGCAAATGCTTAAGGAAGCAATAGAAATAGGAGGGGGAAGGGAGAGTTTGTCTCATCTTGTGATTTGGAAACTGGAGCCATGGCTGAAACTGACAGAAGAAAAAAGAGGAAGGAAATGGAAGTAGAAAAGGATGCGATCTACAGTTAGTGTGACAGGCTGTCAAGAGCAGGGAATGTCAAATGATTTGTCACTTTTTATTTAAAGCAATTAAGTAAGGCCCCCTGAGCACAGGGTTTGGTATTTTACTCTAAAAGTTCCCTACTCTCTGATTCAATGAGAGGTTGTTGCTTTATAATAAAGTGGCAAAAAGATATCAGAATTTTGTAATGCGCTAGAAAAAGAATCATTTAAAAATTTTCTTTTTAGAGAAAGAGGTATTTGTGATTCTTTTTAGATGGAGACTGTTGGCAAAGGAAGTTTGTATGTGTGCACGCATGTACTCAGTTGTGTAGATGGAGGCAAAACTGCAAATGGAAGCATTGTGTTCCTTCTTAAAGCCCATTTGTTATTCCACAGTCATAGGAGCCTGGAATTAAAAATAGCTGAGATGCATGTCTCAAAAAACGTATTTCTTTTAAGAGAATGCCAAGTGAAAAGGTCAATTTTATTTGCAAGATCTGGCATTTTGAAACACTTAGAAATGTGTTGCTGCAGGCCATGTTGACTTAGTTCCTTGGTCTACACCTGCTCCAGACCGGCTGTGTGGGTTTTGCTGGAAGCTGATGTTCTGGTATTGTAAAAGTGCTGTGCATTGTGCAGGTAGCTGTCGAGGTGGCTCTCGGCTCAAGCCGGGAGAGGGGACAGCTTTAACTCTGTCAGAGGTGCAATACAGGTGCAGTAAGTGTCAACAGGGTATTGCATACCATGTGAAATGGGATTATATTTGAATGATACAGCGCTTACTATTGAAACGTTGTACAGTTTTGGGGCTATGACCTTGACTCACATACCAATACCACCTCTGGACTACAAACTGTCCAGGGTCCATGAGGAAAAGGTTCACAGAAGCACACCATTATCTTCTGTTAAGTCACTAGTGCAGTTGATGACATTCCTAAGGCTGGGATGCCTGCTCAGAACAGGGCTGGAATGTGTGCAGACTCTTCTTGGTAAACAGGATGTCTGGAGGTCACTAGTGTGCTTGCTGGAGTTTAGACAAAGGGAAGGGTAGGGTGTTTATTCATGCTCCAACATAGCAGTGCCTTAAATACAAATTGAGGAAGGCTGGTAGTGAAAAGGCAACCTTCCTGATTTCAAGAACAATTCCTCTTGGTGTCTCCTGCAGGTTCCTGTGTACAGCTAATCAGCTTTTTTAAAAATAGGGAGTGAGTGGCAAGAGGAAATTTAAAATGCTTAGCGGTGTGCATTTTCTTTGTTTTATGTAATTAATAAGTGTAATTAAAAATTTACATTTAGTTGGACTGTCTCAGTTTCTAACACTGAGGTTTCTGGACTGACTTCAGTTGCTGGGAGGAAGAGCATATTTTGGGGAGATAAAATTGATTTTTTGCAATCTGCTGATGAACAGAAAGGCTTAATGAATGGTTGCCTCCAGAAACATTATTACAGTGGCTGGGACGGATGGGCAGGAGAAGAAAGCAGGCATTTCAAGCAGAAAGTTTCTGCTTAAGCATGCAGTTTTACACATTAGTCTGATTCTTACCCCCAAAAAGGTTCCTGCAGGGAGAAAGCAGGCAGCACAGCACACCAGAGCCCCATGTCCTCGGTAGGGGCTAGTTTTCTTCTCCCAAGTCTCTCTGGCTTTAATTGCCTTACCCTTCTCTGCTCCTCTTTCTGCACTTCTAAATTTAAAATTTTGAAGTAATCACAGGATAGATTCATAGATGGCTGCAGAGAAGTAAGTGGAGAAATCTCATGCATCCTTTGTTTAGCCTTCTGCAAAGTTAACATCTTGCATAACTAATATAAAAATTGGGAAATTGATATTGGTGTGAACCACAGAATATATATGGATTCCGTCAGTTATGTGTGCCAGCATTTGCTCACGTGCGTCTCAATTATATGATGTAATTTTGCATAATTACTACCACACAGTGATAGGTATGCACCACAAGACTCATGACTTAATAGTCAGCCTTTTCCCTTCTACTCCTCTAACCCTAGTAACCACTAATGTGCTCTCCATTTCTATAATTATATACTTTACAAATGTCCCATGAATGGAATTATACATACATACCTTTTAATCCTGGCTTCTTTCACCCAGCATACCTCCTTTGAAATCTAAGTTGCATGAATGAACAACTTGTTTTTGACTTATTGCTTAATAGTATTCCTTGGTATGGATACAGCACAGCTTCTTTAACCTTTCACCAGTTAGAATATATTTGAGTAGTTTTCAGTGTTTAGTTGTTATGAATAAAGCTTCAGTGGATGCTAGTGTACAAGTTTGTGCATGAAAATACTTTTGTGTTTTTCTGATAGCTACGATACAATCATCTTTTCATGACCTTCATGTATTTTCTTTGTTGAAGTGTCCATGCATGTCTCTTGTTGTTTGAAGTTGATCTAATGTTTTTCACAAGGGATTTATGTATTCTAGGTGCTGCTCTTGTGTTGAATATGTGTTTTGTTAATATTTTTTTTTTCAGTTTTTCTTTGTATCATCATAGGTCTTTGCAGAAGGAAACCTTTTGCTTTTAATGAAATTTGTCAGATTTTTCTCTTGTGAATCATGCTTTTGGGTTCAAGACTAAGGATTACTCATTGCCTGAAGATTTTCTATTTTTCCTGTTTTCTTTATAACATATACTATTTTGCCTTGATCTGTTTTTCTTATTTCTGTTTCTTCATTCTTAGCTTTCTTTCATTCAATTTCATGTTTTGTAATTTTAAAAGCATCATGGAATGCTTCTTTATAGTCATTCCTGTTAGAAAAGTGGGACCTTGTATATAAGAAGAATTAATAAATAAGGGAAATTTAACTGTCTTCAGGAATGTGTTTGTTGAAGCAGCCATTGTGATCTCTATAGTTATGTCATGCACTTACTAAGCCCACACTTTTTAAACTGTGCAGTCTTTGGTGTGAGTGTGCTCACTTCCTCTTTTCCATGAGATGACATGTTTGTCAAGGAAAGTGGATAGCGGTCAAGATATACCTACTTCTAAGATTGGGTCTGGACCAGAGTATAGCACTCTTTTGAAACTGTGAGGTCAACAGTAATCCCAAAGCCTTGCCTACCTTCCTCCCAATGCTTCCTTTAATATTCACTGCAGAGGGCTGTGCCCAGGGGCTATCGGTCCAGATGCGTACACTCTCAGCCTGGGGTGTTAATGAAGCATTCTTTGGCTTTCATGTGTTGCAAAGGCATGCCACTAGAAGTTTGCAACTTGAAGTTTGCAGACTTTGCTGCCAGAGTTGTCTTCTTTTATCTCATCTTGATGAAAGAACAGTAGAGGACAGCAGGCTCTTTTCTACTCTATAACCTATGTTTTGTTTTATATTTCAGTTCACCTCTGATCTCTTTTTATTTTCCTATGTGTATTTACAGGTCTATAGATATAGAGGTCTATAGATTTATCGGTCTCTAGAGTGTCCCTACATGCTCATTCCCTGAGTGTATTGAATTCAAATGAGTTGGGCTGTAGGTGAGGGCAGGATTTTACTCATCCACCATTAATTCTGGGGGTTTCTCTTGTTTTATTTCTCATGGTTGACAATCATGCATCAGAGTCAAGAACAATTTCAAGTGGAAGGAGGCTTTTGGCTGTACTATACAGTTAGAAGGCAGCTAATCACTGTCAGTCTTGTGTAGTTTTCTGACCTGAACACATGATCATATTTCATTTTTCCTCTCACATAGAAGTTAACAACCTCTCTTTTTCTTTTAGACTATAATTACAATATTTCTCCCTTCCCCTTCCTCCCTGTAAATCTGCTCATATGCCCCGTCCCCTCTCCCTCAGATGCAGAGCCTCTTTTCCCTGACTAGTTCTATTCTTTTTTAGTATCTTCCTGCTCGTTTCTTTGTGCTCATGACCACAAGCAGCTTTTCATGGTTTACAACATGAGAACCATTCCTGACAGTGGCACCAGGTGACAAAATGCCAGGTGAAGTGGCTTCCCATATTTGTTCATGTTCGTTCATTTGTGCTGGATATGCTCCAGGTGGCAGTGAGCTCTGAGAAGCCAACATTCTTTTTTTTTTTTTTAATGTGGACGTATGGCTGTCCTTGTGTGGGTATGTGTTTTCATTTCACTGTCCACAGAAGGCAGAAGAGGGTATTGGATGCCCTGGGATCGGAGTCACAGGCAGTTGTGAGCTGACTGGTGGGTGAGGAAGGAATGTGATCCTCTGGAAGAGCATTTAGTGCGCTTAACTCTTGTGCCACCTCTCCAGCCTGAATCTGAATTTCAGCCTCTCTTCCTGGTCTGGCGTAAGAGACATTAGAAACTCAGGGGGAGAGGGCAGAGTTGTTGCAGTTCAGCCAAGGAGGCCACCTCTTCTACCTGGTCTTTTCTACCCTATGAAACAGTCACAATAATGTGGTTCCAGTAGAGCCAGTCTTTTGGAGACTAGACTGTTCATACAAATATGAAAGGACAGCCACCCTATGAAGTACCAAGGTTGATGGCTGTCTCCTTAGGTAAATTAAAGTACACTGATGGTGTGCCCTCTTTTTTAGTGGATCCTTACTTTCCAGAGCTGTAGCATGCAGAAGGTGGGCTCTCAGAATCCTGGCATGGTTCCTCAGAAATTTACTATTGTTTTCAAGTTGCAATGGGACACATGGTGGGTTAAAAAAATTTTTGCAGATATATGACCCTCTGTGCTGTTAAGAAATCAGGTAGTTCACTGAGAGGGAAGCCTAGTTTACAGGGGCCTGTATCTTTTTTTTTTTTTTTTTTAAAGTACCCAAATTTTAATTAAAGCTCATTTCAAATAAAACTAATACCAAAAAATAAGAGAGCAGCGGGTATAAGCAGAAGTACTGCACCCCTTTCTTACTCAATCCTTCATTCTTTCTTTCTGGCCACAGCACTATATTTTAAGACTCTATAATCCATGTGTACAGGAGTAGGGAGTTGGGAGATGAGGCTTCTCTTGCCAACTGAGTCCTCTCTTCTGGCTGACCATCCTCCATTCAGTTAAAATACCCCCATAGACATAAAAGCTCAGAATGGGGGCCTGGCATGAAAAGTATGCTGTCAAAGGCCACTAGGGCCACAAAAGTGAATGCAAGGACACAGACAGGGCAGAGGCACAAGGAGATGCATGTTCCGAGGGTTCACATATGAAACTATCCATATGAGGAACTTTCTCAAAGATAATAATACATCATGTTTTAGATAAAGCCTGGGAATCGTATAGTGGGTGGAAACTTCCTATACTGTTACGCCAACATACATGTTAAACAGCATGTTTCACATTGTTAAGCATTCAGTCACTAGGACTCCAAAGTAGTTGCTGTAAGTAAACAGTACTCAGGGGCATCTATGAATGGATCCCTTTTCATGAAGACAAGTCAGGGTTATCCAATCTCCTAGCTCTTGCTTTTTGTACACTGGCTTCCCTAAACTAAATGAAGATTTGATAATCAAACTCTTAATCAGACTCATTTATTCTTCATATAGAGAAAAAGTTAATAAATTTGTTAATATTTAAGATTAAAATAATATAATAATAAACACAACTCGGTTTTCACAGTATCCCACAGTATCCACTAAAGGTCTTGCCAGTTATCAAATGACTTTTCAAAGCCTTTCCCATTAGGGCTGTAAAACACATACCTAAGGACAATGATTCCCCAGGTATCAGTTCTTTCTTTAGTCTCATGAATTCATCCTGTCTTTTAAGAAGTAGGGAGAAGGGGTAAAAATAAAAGAGCTGTTGACAATCCAACATTACATCATCATGAATTACAATTGTCATCTAGCACAGTTTGCTTTTCAAAGAGCAATCATAGTTTAAACAATGACATGGTTGAGAGACATTCAGAAAGTCATTTCCTAGGCAGAGCTGAGTTTAAATCTCTCTCTAGCTACTACAGTATGCCTACTTTTAACTATATTTCTACTGACATTACACAAAAATTAATGAACTGTTTTTATTATGTGACTTTGACATAATAATTCTGCTTCTAAAAATAATCAATAATTATTTTTAAAGCACTAAATAGTTAAGTCATTTGTAAAGTCAGTAACAATTGAGCATTTTCACTATTCATGACTAATCCATTATAAACAAAAGCCAATCATAAAATCCCAATTCTAGAGAAAGTGGTCATGCTAAGAACAGATGAAGAAGTCCAAGGACCTCACAGACTATGCTAGACCAAACAGATCAAACACAAATTTGATTTTAAACGGTAGGATTATACAACTAAATAAATAAAAACCTTTTTTCTTGTACGTATGCTTAAAATTTCTTACACAAATATAAAAATGTTCATTTCCTTTACAAGCTTCTTAGAAAAAGGATTGAAAAGAGTTAATAATCAGCTCCCAAGTTTTATGCTTATCTTTTTCTACTTTTATTAATTCTCGGACATATTTAACCTAAGCAGGAAAATCTTTTCATCAAATCAAGCATGACAATCTATAAATAAATGTCGTGAGGAACTCCGCAAAGTTACATATATCCCATGTTGCTTTTGGTTTCCCGTCTCTTCTTTGCTTCAAACCCCCATGCGTTTCTTTTTCTTTGAGCAGCCTGTGAGTTTTCAGCCTCCTTTTTTGCTTTAACAAACTTGGGGCAGGCAATTGCTTTGGTAATTTTTACATTGAGCTCTCGAGTAGCTAGCTGGTTGCTGAGCTCTTCAGCCTTCTCAACATCCCACGCATTCCACAGCCTGGTCTATCCTCTTTTCATGGCCTGACTTCTAACTCTTTTTCTGTTTAACCAGGGGTTCAAATCTATCATTGGCACCAAAATACTGAGTAAGCTCTTTCCGTTGGGCTTTCACGTGGTCTGCTCACTGTGACATTACTTTTCATTCTTCCGTTTTCCATTTCTGGAGTGTTTTCTTTTTCTTTCTTTCTTTTTTGTCTGAATCTTGATGTTGAATTTTTCTGTTCAGAATTTTTTTAACGCAATTCTTGAAATTTATTCCACATGTCTAAGGGAATTCCAGAGGGACACTTTTTATATGCATTTGTGTCGGCTTCTGTTTCAGCCTTCGGCTTGCCTGCGGGGTAGCCTGGCATTTCTGGCTTCCTACTGCCATCACCTTTCCATCTTTTGGTAAGGTAAATTCTGAACATTCTGGGTTCTCTAGCATGGCTTCCTTTTAATCATCTTTTCGGCCAGGAAGCAGCGGGCCGGCAGCCATCTTAGAACCCTGTCAACATCCGGGGCCCGTATCTTAACGTTTTGTTTGGCTGAGTTCATTACACAAGGATGCGAAGAGAGAAGGTGTGCTAAGACGGCGGTGATGCCATCACATGGCACATTTCATTGTAATGTACATTTTAGTACGTACCACACTTACTGCTCCTGCGATTGTTGCCTTCCTTACTTTATAATACACAACAGCTCTTCTGGGAGGTGATGGGATTTTTCTCAGAGGGCAGGAGAGAAGCCAGTGCTTAACCACTTGATTTCCATGTAACATTCGTAGTCAGAGGAGAGCCATCCATATTCTGTTTCCTTTCCAAGGTGAAAGGGTTGCTTATCATTTACCACTAGCTATTTTGTGCCTTTACTTACCATTATGTTCTGTGCTTTTCATGTGGTGCTCAAAGGTTAAAACAAAACCAAGCCAAAAAAAAAAAAAAAAAAAAAAAAAAAAAAAAAAAAAAAAAGTGAATTTTGTTATCTAAGCCTCTTTCTTTTAGAAATATGTTTCATGATAAAAGCACACTAGCACGTGGGTGGTAAATGAAAAGCATGCTTCCGTCTAGAAAAACCACTGGTATTTGCATAAACCACCAGATTGTCTGGTAAAGGGTGATCTGCTTTGTCATCTCTGGGGACCTTTAACACTAGGTTCCTAAAGCTTTTCTAGGTAAAGAAGGGACTAAATTGGATGACGGGTGCTCCTTAGATTCTTAAACCGTTGACTGTTTGTGGAAGTCTTAAAAAAGCCAGTACATGCCTGCGTGGTCACAAACAGGAACAAAATGAGAAGCCTCAAAAGATTTTCCCTCTGTCCTGTATGTCCTGTTAATTACTTGCCTATGGTAGTACTGAGGCAGACTGAGGATAAATATTCAAAGTATACCAATTATAGCTTCAGAAAGGAGCCCTAAAGGAACAGTCCATGGCTGTTTTAACATAACTGTGAGAAGGCATTTGGGAACAACCTGAGCATTCTGATGCACTGGAGTAGACCAGCTGAATGCTTTGAGGAAGAGACTGTTGGTGTTATGCTGTGCTCCAATTCTCGAAAAGTAGAAAGATGTTGGGATTCTTGTGTTTTATCTATGTCCTACTGATAGTGAAATAATAGTCACTGATTTGGTTCTTTGTTGGTGTTCATCCTCTGTCAGCGGCAAGCATTCTTTAATAAGCTTTATATTGCTGAAGCCAGGGCACTGGTACAGATGACTTTGTTGTGATGACTTTTCATGTATTCAGTTTTTCAGGTACAAGTAGCTTGAAGCAGTGCCTTCACTTGAAGTTGATGCCTAAACTATTATTTTCGTTTGGTCCTCTAATATCAGTGCATTCAAAGCCAGAGTGGTCACAGTCAAAGTGATTCTTGGCCATCTTCTTCCTCATAATCACCAAGAAGATGACGTTTCCCAAGATGGAGACATATTTCGTCCTCAGAGCAGCTTTGTGAGTTTCATATAACTTGATGGTTCTGTAAAACTCATGGGTTCACATGTGTTTAAGAGTATTATGGATTTTAGTAAGGTAGGCAGTACAAACGGCACGCATTATATAGATCTCCAGTTGGGCTGGGAAGGCACCTCATATGCAAGCCTCGTTAGTTTTGTTTTTGTTTTTGTTTTTTTAAGGAAACATGAATAGTCACACTGGGTAGAAGAAATAAGGACCACAAATGTTCTCATGTCACTTCAGGCCAGGTTTGCTGTAAATGAGTTTGAACATCATCTTTAAAAAACGACCTTGGCCCCCTTCAACTTAGCATTTGATATTTAGAATTGAGGTTGAGGAAACAAGCTGAGCCATTACAGTGCCCTCAGAGATGTCAAGTAGCTTTCCCAAGGAGCAATATACAAGGAGCAGAGTTGGGCTGTAACTACGTAGCTGTTTGAAAGATCAGGCTAGATTTCTACTTCCTATTGTTTTGATATGTGATAGATCTTGTTGTGTTAAAAAGCTATTATTTAGCTCAAAAATTAAACCTATTTGTAAGGAATAGCATGCATTTCCTTGGTTTTGTAAAGATGTCTATCATCATAAACACTATAGCAAAAGATTTAGAGATATATTTGCAAGCCAGACGTGGTGGCGCACACCTTTAATCCCAGCACTTGGGAGGCAGAGGCAGGCGGATTGATGTGAGTGCAAGGCCAGCCTGATCTACAAGGTGAGACCAGGACAGCCAAGGCTAACAGAGAGAGACCCTGTCTTGAAAAACAAAAACAAAAACAAAAACAAACCAAAATAAATAAATAAATAAATAAAAGAAATACATTTGCTAGACTCGAGACAGAGTTTACAGTGGAATTGATGCGGTCAGGGGATAGTTAAGAATGTCTTTAATGCTTGTACCTCACGTGTTCCTCTCTTGGTTGCATTTTAACAGGATGACTACTTCTATAGTAGAAATACATCTAAAAAGGAAAGTGGGTGAAAAACTTAATAAGAAACATATTTTTATCCTTTTTACATGAAAGATAATAACTTTTAAAGCATTGATTTATTATTATTATTATTTGTGTGTGTGCATGCGCATGTGCAGAGGCCAGAGGCATCAGATCCTTGTGGAGCTGGAGTTACAGGCAGTACCTCTCACTGTGGTGTTGGAAACTGAACTCTGGTCCTCTGTAAGAGTAGTACGTGAACTATGGCACTCTCTCCCCAGCTCTAGATTTTTATTCTTGTTTCAGAAAAAACATAAAGAAGCTTGGTGATGTCTTTTCTTGCCATATAGTATGGTGACCCCATATCTCCCTTTTATTATCCTGCATATATTACTTTGGTGGTGTTTATTCTTCCTCTTAATGTCAGTAGTCAAATTTCCCAAAGCTTTATCAAATAATATTTCATACACAGTGAGTAGAATTCAACCAGGTGTGATACCATGACTGAAGACAAAGTTCAAACTGCAAAGAATGAGGCAGTTAGCAGCACAAGAAATGAACTTTGTGCAAAGAGGCAAGTGGTGGTGTGGACATGATGTTCAGTAGAATAGGATAAGCACAGTATTTTGAGTGTAAGAATTAGTCCACACCTAGATTATGTCTGAACCTCAGCTCTAGTTCTGCGCCCTATTGTAAACACATATAAGTGATGTGGTATCCAAGCTTTCCCAGTCTACTGATTGGTACTTGATAGGATTCTTGGGGAACCCCGCCCCATCCAAGGTCTGGTGAAGTCATTGGTCAAGTTCAGTTGATTTTGTCAAGTCTAGTAACACTTTGACTATTGTACCTCTTCAAATGAGCATCTTTAGCTGAGCATTACGCTGGAAGTTCTACACCACACCCTAATGTCTTAAGTACTGAGGATGTAAGGGTGGGAAGATTTGCTCCATCTTTCATGACTGTGAGTACAGAAGCAGATGAAGAAACATGTATAACTTTCCTAGAGAGTGTGCCAAAAGCACATCCAGTGCACAGTGGCACGAGAAGCCACAGCTAACTCTTCCCAGGAAGGTGGGAGGTGTGTGGGGTGGCTTAGGAAACCTCAACTCTGAACTGAGTTCTAGAAAAGAAACGTAGAGTGAGAAGATTGAAATGGTCCAGTTTGATTTTGTTTAAATACTTAAAAGGATGCCAGATTTTGGAAGGATTAGAATTATTCATGACATCCTCACGGCTCAAGGAACATTTGGGGTAGGTTAGGGAGATAGACTCAGGCTCATTTTTAGGCATTGTTAGTAGAGCCACCAATGACTTCACTGGAATGAAAGAATTCTCAGACTTGGATATGCCAAGATACAAGAAGGCCTACTTCTTGCTAGCTATGGTACGGTGTGGTCACAGTAGACAGAGTGCAGCACTGTGTGCTGTTTTAAGGACTTGAATTCAGGGATTAGGCATGTTTTCCTCTGGGAACGTTGTAGTGGAATTTTAATTCAGAGAATGGCTGCTCTGGCAAGAGATCACATCCAAAACCTTCTAGGTGTGTGTGATCCAGCTGGAATACAGACACACTTTTAATCTTAGGAGACAGAGGTAAACAGATCTCTGAGTTCAAGGCCAGCTAGGTATAAAGCACATAAAGAAAAGCTTAGGGGCTGGAGAGATGGCTCAGAGGTTAAGAGCACTGGCTGTTCTTCCAAAGGTCCTGAGTTCAGTTCCCAGCAACAACATGGTCGCGCATAACCATCTATAATGAGATCTGGTGCCCTCTTCTGGCATACGGGCACACATGCAGACAGAATACTGTATAAATAATAAATAAACAATTCTTTAAAAAAGAGAAAGAAAGAAATGCTTAGTAGGTCAGGCATGGTGGTACTTGCCTTTAATTACCTTACTCAAGAGACAGAGGGCCCAAAGATCTCTGAGTTCTAGGCAGTGCTGCTCAGGCAGTTCAGTTGGGAGTGAGTTGAGAGGCAGTACAGTAGAGGTGAGTTTGTGGCAGTTCAGTTCGTGGAATTCAGAAGCAGGTTTTTTTTGTTTTTTTTTTTTTTGCCAGGAGAGTTTCACAGAGAGTAGTTGTAGAGAGAACATACTAGATACAGGTGAAGATAGAACAAGCCAGAGAATGAGAAGCAGCCAGAAGATTAGAACAGATTGCTAGTGCTAGTTTGAGGCTAAGCAGAGCAATTCAATGAGACAGTGAGAGAAGCCATATTGAATCAGTCAGCTTGGAGAGGAGTTTGAGCCAGAACAGCTGAGTTGAACCAGTCATCCAGAGTTCAGAAAGAGCTGGAAACGGTGAGCTTATTCAGCAATAAGTCTCAGAGGCTAAAACATTTTAGGCCTAGATAAGATTGTACTTAGGCTAGAAGCTTCCACGACTAGGCCTAGGTTAGCAGATGGAGGCGGTAAGCCTCCAAGATGATAATTACCTCAGGCAAATTGTATGTTAAAGTTCCTTTAACAGAACTTACCTGGGTTGTAGAAGCTAAGCCTGCCTCACTCATAACATCACTTGGCACACAGTAAGAACTAATTAGGTTACCTCTCCATACCAGCTCCTCTTGCTGTTGCCACTGCATGGGGTGCTGGTGGCTAGTAGATGTCCTCTTTAGTATCTAGTCGAATTACATGATGTTATTCATGTGACTTAACCATATAATGAGAAAGCTGAGATCCAAACCTACATAGGTACAGTTATTGGTTCAGCAGCACAAACTACTGAAGCTCACACCTCTTGTGCTGTAGTCCACTGCTCCAGCAGTGATCTGCACCTGTCTTTTGGGGCCCCAGATTTCTCCACCAGCCCTCTTTTCATCATGCTGTTTCTGCTTTTCGTTGTCTTGTAGGGTGGCCTGGTGAATAGGAATGCCTGCCCAAATACCGAGACCAGAGATAATGGATGAAGATCAGTTAATGAAAGATGCCTTGGATAAGTTTGTCAATTGTCATGAGCAAACATATGAAGAATTTCTGAGCACTTTTACTTATCTTTCAAAAGGTAAACTATTGAAGTAAACTTTTTACAGCAACAGATAAATAACCTAAGTCCATGCCTTTGGTGTCTTTTCAGAAGACTCATGAACATTTGTTCAACTCCTTAGAGTACATAATTCTTACTAGAGAGTTGTGACTGAAAGGTATAAACACCTGTTTTAACCTATTCAAGAATTGTGTTGCAGAGTCAGAGATATTTGCTAACTACAGATGAATGAGAAATTATTTAACTATTCACTTCATTTTATTTTTTTAAGAAATGTAAATGCAGAACAGAGATTGTTAAAGCAAATTTAAAACTAAAACACACAACACATCTGGATTTTGGTGTCACCACTTACTAACTATTTGACTTTGATAAGGGTAGGCACCAGAAAGTGGAGCTGATCATGGTATCTCCTTCAAAGGATGCTGAAAACTAAGGATACACTCTGCGTAACTGAGCATAGTGATTACACATTGGGTGTGGTTATTAGTGCTGTGATGATGGTGATACTAATGATGATAATGGTGCTGAGGTTTCTGTACCCAGGAAACATCATCTCTTTTATCCTGGGGTGATATAACCTGAAACCTGAAGTCTAAACTCATAGTGTGTGTTTCATCATGTGCTTGCTCATTCTGTGTAATGTTGATTTTTAGTTGTGCCAACACTTAAATGCTCAGAAATTTTATGGAAACATGTATTAGGCCACATGAAAAGATTTGGTGCTTGTGATTTCCCTCATACCAGTATTAGCTGAAGCTCAGGACCCCTGCCTTTGAATGCCCTAGTTTCATCTAAAAATGTGTGCCCACCTTGTTCCCTCATGTGCCTGCCTTAGTTCCATCTGAAAGTGTATGCACACCTTGTTCACTCATGGGCATTGGAGTTGTGTCCCTTATAGGTTCTGTTTTCAGATGTCTTGACTTGCTTTCAATGTTGGCCCTTTCTGGGCCAACAGTATCATTTGAGATCTATGTAAGGTCATCAGGTTGCACATTAGATTTCTCTGAGGGGCATTTGGACTCTTGTTATAGAGCCCCCACTGCAGCTCAGCTGGGGTCAGAAGCCAGCATTTTATGAAAGCTCTTCTTCTGATTTTTAAAGTGTTTCCAAGGCTGAGAATAGGGAGTTTCATCTCTGGAAGGCCATGACCTCTGTAATAAACATGATCTGATTTGAAGTGATGACCTGTGTTCTAAACAAGTGAAAAGGCAAGATACTTCTAATAAAGAGAAGGAAAAGGGGGCTGTGACATGTTTGTTTGATTGTTCAAGCTACAGGTTAAGCACTGAAAATCTGAAACATGAAATTCTTCAAAATTCATGATCCCACAAGTAGAAGAGTCCACAACTGACTTCATGTTTTGTTATAGTAAAAATACCCATGTATTGAAGATACTGTATGGCATTACCTTCAGAGTAAATTACCTTCAGAGTAAAGTATGCGAATCATAAATGGATTTCAAGTTTTAACATGACTCCTTTCCACCTCCCAAACTCACTGTATATATGAGAATATTCTCAAATCTGAAAAAAAGTCCAAAATTTGAAGTCCTTTCAGTGGAAAGAGGCCGAACACTGTCAATGTCTGAGGCCTGAGCTTTGGCTGGACGCTGTGTTGATGTACATGGCTGGTACTGCCCCTGCTTTGGTGTCCTGTGCCATCTGTCATCTGTACTGCCAACAGAGGCCATGTTTGGGTCTGTGGTCCTGCTGCAGCTGGGACTGAGCTGGTGTCTATGGCCTGTACTGCTACCAGAGACCATGCTGAGGTCCATGGCATGAGCTGACATCAGAGGCCAGGTAGATGTCTGTGGTCCGTCCTATCACCAAATACCATGTGGAAGCCTATGATCCGTGCTCCTGCTGACTGTAAAGGACAAGGAAGCTTCTTCTGCAGTGATATTGATGACTGCAGACTCACAGTTGAAAGAGAGAGAGACACAAGGCTTCTGTGCCTCTTTCCCCTACCTAAAGTAACAACCTACATAGGAAACCATTGAAGAGAACTCTTAAAAACTGTGATAAATGATACACACTTTTAATCCCAGTACTTCGGAGGCAGAGGCAGATGGATTCCTGTGAGTTTGAGGCCAGCCTGGTCTACAAAGTAAGTCCAGGACAGACAGGGTTGCTTCACAGAGGAACCCTGTTTCGAAAAACCAAACCAAACCAAAGCATAAAAACTGTGATAAAGAAGCTGAAGTGTAGAAGCGCTACACAATAGATCACTACTGGAAGGGTGGAGTGGGGAAGGGCTCACTTTTCTTTAAGGGGCTGGCCATGCTCCAGTGACTAGATGGACAATACAAATTGAACTTTTCTTTGCATCAGTTTTCCGGAGGAGGCCACAGGGGTGTGAGAGCTGGACCTGGGAGAACTGGGAAGCAAGGGTGATTGGAGTGTATGCTGTGAAATTCCCAATAATCAATAAAAATATTACAGTAACAATAGTGTCAGTTCTGATAGTATTGGAATCTCAATGTATTATGGAGTCACATTTCTCTGATAGTCAAAGAACAATATTTTTTTTTACACTTAAACAAGACATGTTGTCTGTGAGTTTTATTTATACTTAAAGGGAGTGGAGAATTTAGGACTATTGATTAATTTGGAAACTGTGTGAATGAATTGTACTGATATGATATGCATATTAGGTCAGAATGACCTTTAGTCTGTGAGCTTGGCTTATAGCGTGGTCTTATTAATGAACTTGGGTTTAGGAAGTTGCTTGGTTTCTCTGAGCCTAGTGGTTTAGTTCTTGCTTTCTGGACTCAAACATGGCAGTATGAATGGCTGACATAGGATGGTCCAAATAAATATTAAAATGGAAGAATTAATAAATTTTGAATCCACATTACTTTAGATATTGTATAGCTGATTTTATTTTTGTACCATGGAATTGTAAAGCCTAGCACTAGCAGGCCCTTTATCTAGTCTGTCTTCAGATTCTGATTTGGTCATTGCATGCCGAGAAAGAAACTGCTTCAAATGTGGTGACTTCCTTTTGAATTCAGCATGGGGCCCCAAATTGAGCTGAAATAAATGATGATGCGAGCCACATAAACTGCAGCTCCAAGCATACTAGCTGTTTTTTCGTTTCAAAATATCTCTAGGCGCCTGCTCACATTATAAACTAATGACCTGAAAAATTCCTCTTAAAGCACAAAGAGTTGTATGTACAAAAATACGTCTTAAGTCAGTAATTATCCTTTTCCCCCCTTGAAACATTTAAATACCTTCTGAAAGAACAAACAGTACTTGGGGACATGGTTCAGAACTGAGTGATAGCTTGGATAGTTGGTCCAGGCCAATATGCTAAGAAATTAGGTTATTTTCTCAAAGTTTCCATTTCCCCACCTTGTTTCTAGGCCCTTTATTTGTCTCCATGTGTTTGTTTCTTTTGCATGAGACTTTCTGTCAATGTGGTCATCACCAGGCTCATGTAGGCACGTTTCCTCAGTGGATTCAAATTCCCAAGTCCATTACCATGTGTACGGATTGGCTGTTCTATTTATACTTACAGTAGTTATATGCCAGAGTGCTTATGGGCTTTATTTTCTTTAGAGTGTTAAGAGGTTCACTAATCCCATTAAACTTATTTTCCTGAAAAAAAATTAAACTGTGGGCTTTTTGAGAGAAATTCACATTACTGCTTTAGACCCCTGGAAAGCAGTGGGGAGCTGTTAATATCACACATAATTCTCAATACATTATACTCAAGTTGATTATATTTTAGAGGGTTTTTTTTTAAATGCAACTCTGGATTTTTAAAACATGGTACATATTTGATTATAAATATAATGTGTTATCAAAATGTTTGGAGATATTAATTACTAGTTTGAGACAGTCATAATTGAATTCTCAGTAGTATCTCCAATTCAAGAGGATAAATTAAGTTGGCATATATGTGTTAGAAAAATCATTGTGTGAAGTTTTGCTTTTTCTATTATTGGTAGAGACCATATTATGTTGTTGACATTGTGGATAAAGATAAGTACTATGCTTTAGTCCTCTGTATCTCTTTGTGAACATCATTAAAGAACTTTCTAGAATATCTAAGTAGAACAGGCTTTTTTACTTGTCAATTTAAAAATTATTTTTAATGATTTATTTATTTTATGTGCACTGGTTGCCTACATGTATGTCTGTGTGAGGGTGCTGAATCTTCTGGGGCTGGAGTTTCAGACAGATGGAAACAGTCATGTGGTTGCTGGGAATTGAACCCAGGTCCTCTGGAAGACCAGACCATGCTCCTAACCACTGAGCCATCTCTCTAGCCCTTAATATGTACCATTTTAAAAGGTTTTGAAAATGTGAGTTTTTGTTTTATTTTTTTAATAAATATCCATTCATTGACTCATTCAGTTATTCTTTGAATGTCTCCTTATAGACCAGGTATTGTTTTAGGTACTGAGAACTCAAAATAAATAGGATATAGTTTGTGTTCTCATGTACTCATAGTCCAGTGAAAGATGAAAACAAGCAGGAGACAGTGCTGCTATGTGAACACTATCTGTGGAGAGATACTGCTGTGTGTGGAGAGCTCATGCAGTACTGTGCGAGTGCTTAGGAACCATTCATATCCTCCATCAGAGGATGCACTAAGTCTGTTACTGATGGTGTTAACACATGCCTTTGCCCTAACACATCATATAAAACACAGGAAGACTTAACACATAATAAGAGAAGTTGAAAGAGGTTCAAATGCATGTGTTGGTGTTGGTCCATTGGGGGTCATGATTTAGTTGGCTTTATCGTAATATATACATATGTAATTTATATAGTCACGTGTATATTCATAAGATAGATATGTTTCTCTCTCTCTCTCTATATATATATATATATTTATATAGTCAATGCTTCTAAGCAGCAGACTTTCTAGAGGAAGATGTAGCCTTGTTTCAATATGGTTTAGAATTACTTCTAGGCTACTGAAAGTAAAAAGTAATTTCTTTTAATTTCCCTCCACACTAGTGATAGCACATGATGTGATTTTATAGAACTGCTACATTGCTGCTGTCATGCAGATTGTGTAGTTAAGGAGGCAGTGGCTTAGAAATTGGCACGGTGTCTTTCCAGTTCCATCTTGTTAGGTATGTGAACTCTGGGGAGTGCTCGAGCAGTATGGTTGGGGTGTGGCTTACTGTCCGTGGCTTCATATGATGAAGGCTTGGCCCCCAGTTTGGTGGTACTGAGATTGGTGGAACTTTGAAGGTATGGGACCTAGTGTGAGGTAATTATGCTGATGGGGATGCTGCCCTCAAAGGGATTAAAGATTGTTTTGTGGAGTGAATAATTTCTAAACAACATGGGTGATTATAAGAAGAGCAACACTGGTCTCTCCCTGGTCCTTAGCTTCCTATCTTGACTTGGGTTATCGCCCCGTCATGTTCTTATAATATGGCGACAGCTGCCATGAGGCCCTTACCAGGTCACTGTCATAACCCTTAACAGATGTTCTTGAATTTTCAAAGCAATGAGCTTAACAAACAGATTTTTACAAAATATCCAGTCCTAGGCACTTTAATATAGCAACAGAAATTGGACTAACATAGAGCATAAGTCATCATTAATTTTTAGTTTCTAGTTTAAACATACCTGTGTATGCCACATACATAACCTACAACCATTGTTCTGATTTTGTGCTTTAGGAAAACTTATTAATTTCTGTGAAAGGTTTTTATATTTCCCACCATTTGTTTTAAAGTAGTTTGGAAACTAAAATGGAGATTTTTTTTTTTGAAACAAGGTCTCATCTAGTCAGGGTTGGCTTCACACTTGCCGTGTAGCCAACTGTGACTTTGACCTTCTGATCTCTCCTCTGTCCCCTTCCTGAGTGCTGGGATTTGAAGTGTGTGCTACGAGGAGATAGAAGTGAATCTACTGTGATCTTATGATGAGCAGGTTTTTTGTTTTGTTTTTTCTTGTTTTGGTTTGGTTTTTCAAGGCTTGGTTTCTCTATGTAGCCTTGGCTTTTCTGGAGCTTGCTCTGTAGTCCAGGATGTCTTTGAACTCACAGAGATCTGCTTGTCTCTACTGCTCAAGTGCTGGGATTAAATATGTGTGCTACCACTGCCTAGCCTATGATTAACAACTCTTAAATCAACCTGTTTTTAATTTTCTTATTTCTTAAAATACCCATGGGCTAATTTCCCAAAGGACTTTGATGGACATGTTCATTTCTCATTCTTTTTCTCATTTAGTTTGCTGTACTTTAATTATTTATTTATTTTTAGCATTTTATTTATTTTCTCATAGCATATCGCCAGGAGAAATCATTCGTGCTAGCTCCACTTCCCTTTCTCTTCTCATACTTGTTGTTATTTGAAGGACATCCCACAGTAGGTAGAACATGCTGTGTCTGAGTGTTCAGGACACACAGTGGTGTCTGGCCTTTGGGTTTACACTCTGCCTAGAGTTTAGTATCTTGTACTGTCATAGAAGACTTAGTCTGTGTCCTTCATTCACATGTAGGTTCTTGAGGAGCTGTGCTAATTCCCTACCCGATCACACACTTC
This sequence comes from Acomys russatus, assembly GCF_903995435.1. Classification (NCBI taxonomy): domain Eukaryota; kingdom Metazoa; phylum Chordata; class Mammalia; order Rodentia; family Muridae; genus Acomys; species Acomys russatus. The sequence continues at coordinate 38,783,313 of NC_067140.1, read as the reverse complement.
AGGGATGTGTGGTGGCCTTGTGCTTTGTGTTCACACAGGCCTGTCCTGTCTAGCTCATGGCTACTGGCCAGAGGTGACCATTGAGTACTTGAGCTGCGGCTGGTGCCACTGAGAATCTGGGTCTCTATATTTACTTACTTTTAATTAATTTAAATATAAACATGATAAATCATACTTAGTTAATTTATTAGGATAAAAGTTTAAATGTGTTTGGGAGAAATTGGTTATGTGAGTCATATTTTTTAAGGCAAATTTTTGGAAATCAAACTAAAAAAAGGTATTTCTAGTGAAAAATTGGCTTCTGCTTTGCAGTATGTTACAACTGTAAAATAGATATTGGATTTTGAAGACTCAACATAAAAATAGAATATATCAGTGATTTTTTATATTGCATGTATTTGATATGGCAGTAATATTAAGATACTATATTGAAATGGGCTTAAATAAAACATGAATGTCAACTTCACTTTTTATTTTTTTTATCTTTTTTCAAGCATGACTATTTGAAAGTTTAAAATCGCACGCCACGTCACATTTCTGTTGAACGATAGTTTTTAAGACTTGGCTGGCTCTCAGAACTACCCTTTTTGAAAGGGCGATGGCAACACTTTATGAAAATATAGACTTTGAGGTTTATTCTGGGCTCATGAAGTGAGCCCCTAAAGTGGAGAGTTGAGGGGATTTTCTCTTTATAGGGTCTCTTTATAGGTGATTCCGAGCAACGCTGAGTCCCACTGAGTGTGAGGACTGCTGGTTTGGATTACGTTGTAGTGGCACTCACTGTAGTCACAGGGCTGTGCGTGCTCTCTGAGCCACCAGATAATTGTTCAAGTTTGCTTCTGTTTAAATTGTAGAGCTGGAAGAAACAGCCCAGAGCTCTCTCTTGTGGTTTCATTTATTGATATGTTCACCCATGATTTGTCTCGAGAATTTTATTCTCGTAATATGAAGATGTAGTCTCTACCATGACTTTTATGGCACAGGGACCAGAAAACCACTGTATATTAGTATTCTGCTTGGTGTCAGGTTAAAGGATTCTAGATGGCTAACCATCACATTTCTCCCATAGAGACACCCGACAGTGTGAGCCTGTGAGAAAAGCAGGCCCAGGTTCCGGGCAGCCATTGACATTTAGTGGATTACCAGGTGTTACAAGCTGCATGTTACATGATCATCTTAATTAATCTTTTATTAGCCTAGTGAAGTTGTTGAGGACTACTTTAATTTTTATTATTACCAGTTTACATATGAATAAATTGTTAAGGCTTAAGGTGTTAAGTAACTGGATATTATGGACTAGCTGTGTAACCCTAAAAATGGTTATGTTGAAGCCTTAACCATTCTGTGGAATAGATATGGAGGTGAGGACCTTTAAGGAAATAATTAGGTTTAATAAGTCTAGAATAGATCTCCAGTCAACTATGATTTTGGGGAATGGGGGAGAGAGAAGAGATGTATACACTGAAATGTCACAGTGGCCTTGTGACAGTTGAGGAGATAATGTTCATAAGAAAGCAAACTTTGACCTAGGACATCTGGCCTCTGAGACTGTGAGCATTTCTGTTGTTTAAACTGCCAAGCCTGTGGTTATTTTGTTGTAGCTGCCCAGGCCGTAAGTCATGTGACAAGTCGGTGGTAGAATTGTTCTGCCTTACTATTCAGAGTGACTTCAAAGCGCACACCTTTCCTCCCTTTCTGACAGTGCCGGGTGGTTTCCTAGGTCTAGGAGGCACTGGTGTGGATATGAGCCATCAGAACAGATGTCAGAACATACTGTTTTGCATTTTCTTGAGTACAAGCCCCACAGGAGCTGGATTCTGGTGGGTTTTGCTCAGTATTGCTCCTCCTCACTCTAGTACCAGAAATGATATCTTGCAATATGGAATGAATGTATGCTTAGTGAATATTTGCTGAATGGATCGAATAAAGAGGGAAAAAGAGACAACTGAATGGCACATAGGTGGAGACCCCACCCTGAAGATAGACACATCCGGGTCATGGTGCACTAGCTGTAGTTTGACATGCACAGTAACTGGGAGCCATAGTACTGCTTACAAGGAATCAAGATTCATACGAAGTAGTAAAAGACACTGCTGGTGATTCTGAAAGGAAGGCAAAGAAGGAGGAAGCCCCCAGAGCCAGGGAGACTGGCCTGGAGGCTGAGCAGAGATGTTAGCCTGGGTATGGGACAGGAAAGGACACTTGAGGTATTGCAAGGCGTGACAGACAGCACTGAGGAACCTGTGATTGACAGGGTCGGGAGATGAAAGTCAAGGGCGAGTCAGTATTTCGCCTAGGACATGCTAGGCCCGCAGAGGCCACGTTACTTGTTCAAAGCCACATGCTTCTCATCTGAGGAGTCTTTTATTATTTGTTTCCGTATTGAGCGTCTCTTCTGTCAGCAGCTTAGAATCTTGTGCTGGGATTTGGTTTACACTTCTGGCTGTCAGTTCAGCCAAAGGAGTATCTCTACTCATACTTGACAACTTCTGAAAAATGTAATTAAAACTGAAACTGGAGACAGCACATAAAACAACACATTTCTAAAGCTGACATGTTTTAGTCCCCAAAGCTATTTTGAATTTGAACGTTAGAAACGAGTCTTTAAACTTTTACGGGTAGAATTGGGTACAAAGAGAGGCTTTTCCCAGTCTGAAGGATGAATTTTAAAATCTGCTGTAGAAAAATACCACAGAGAAAAATATAGCAAGCAGCTGGCCCTCTTACCCATTTCTAAGCAGAAGAGGAATTTCAGTAGAGCAGAAAAACAGGTTTCTTTCATAAAAGAAAACACAACAAGAAAAATAATCCTTGCTGTGTAGCCTTTCGCAGTTATTTTCTGTTGAGTATTAGACAGAAACCCGAGGGCTTTGACACTGTTTTGATACCCTTGCAGCTGGCAGCTTGCCTGCTGGAGGAAGTTGGAAACGGACTGACCGGCTTCACGCTTCCAGGTGGCCGTGGTACCACATAGTCTGTGCTGTTGTTACCAGCCATTTAATTCCCTACTGAATATTGAGTGGTGTTTTTAGTTCACAGCACATTTGGAGTGTCTTTCTGTTTCCTTTTTTTTTTTTTTTTTTTTTTTTTTTTTTTTTCTGTTAGCCACATGAAGAAGAAGAAGCAAAAAAAAAAAAAAAAAAAAAGTCGGGCCACCCAGGAATCTCTTCTGCAAATGTTGAGCTTAATAGCAAAGAGCACAATCAACAAATAACATAGCAAATAGCACGAAACTGATGTAACCTCACTGGAAAATTGACAAAGCATCACATGAGGACTTCCCAATGAAACAACACAGACAATTAAGGAGAAAACCTCATTAATATGGCATTCTCAGGGAGAGGGAAGCAGTGTTGTTGTTCATGTTGTTGTTGTTAATTTTCTGAGACAGGGTTCCTCTGTGTAGACTTGGCTGTCCTGGACTTGCTTTATAGACCAGGCTGGTCTCAAACTCAACAGAGATCTGCCTGCCTCTGCTTCCCCGAGTGCTGGATTAAAGGAGTGTGCCACTATACCCAGCTGAGAAGCAGTGTTATTTTAAGGCTTTTCTTTAAAATTCTTTTTAAAGGTTTATTTTATGTGTATGAATGTTTAGTTTGCATGTATGTCTGTGTGCTGTGTGCATGTCTGACAGCCTTGAAGATCAGAAGAGGGCATCGGGTCCCCTGGAGCTGGAGTTTTGGCCAGTTGTGAATAGCTATGTGGGTGCTAGAAACTGGACCCAGGTCTTTTGCAAGAGTATCAAGTGGTCTTTAGCACCCAGCCACCTATCTAGTCCTGTAAGGCTTTTCTTTTGAGCATCCTTGAGAAAAGGACAAAATAAACTGTGTGTTTTCTAGTGATCATAAGTGAGTGGCCATCCATATGTGACCTCTTCATCGTAGCATCAAATGTCACATAAAACACCAAAGGAGGAAAAACAGTTCCAAGACATGGAGCTAACTTAGATGAAGCCCCACGGAAGAATCCAACAGCATTCACAGCATCAGCTTGTTTTTCTCTTTGGGGGGAACATCTGCAAACTGTAATTAAGCAGTTTTCATTTGTTTCTCAGTTTCTTTCATCGTCACTAAATCACTACACTTAGGGAACAAATTGACAAATTATGAAACACAGAAACTGCTGGTTCAGTTGTAGAAGGAAATTTCCCTTCTCAAATTATGACAGATTTCCAGCTGATGGAACCATTTTGTTTTAGGTACATTAGCATAAATCTTCAGCAGAGGGCTTTACAATTCATATTCACTTCAGATGGGAATATTTGGTCCATAGATAATCATTAGGTTTTTTTTGTGTGTCTTCTGCAATTTAGGTGTAATTGGGTACAGAAAGAAAATATTTAAGTTTGTACAGCATTTTGAATTATAATCATTAAATTTATTTTCAGCAGTGTTCTTAATGCACACGGTTTTGTTACAATGATGTCGTTTCTTGGTATGCTTCTTCGAGAAAGAAGTGAAAGGAATAAAAATAAAGATATTTGGTTTGGTTATAATTAAAAGAATCTTTTCTTCAATTCTATGTATTTTCAATTTTATAATTATGTGTAGCATATTTTATGTGCATATATAAATTAAAGAACTGAACAGATGGGACTTTAAACTTTTAAAAAGTATAGAAAATTACTAATAGTGAGATAAATTAATCCACCCTTTAGCTGATTTAAACAATATTATATTGTTGGTAAGTGTATTGTTACCTGAAGGGAAAAGGTAAATTGCTGCACATGAAGCTGAGGCGGTCATAAGACTGTGCTGATTCAGTTGAATAAGCATGTATTCAGAATGGTTTTGGCAGTGTTCTTTCAGCCATGAAACAATAATATTTTCTTTGCAATGGTTGGCTAAGCCCAAAGGGATACAGACAGGAAACTTTGCTTTAACCATCCTCGTGTCTTCTTTGAAAACCACAGCTCTCTAGTATATGATTTTCATGTCGTTTTTTTTTTTTTTTTTCCCTTGCCTGATTTGTTCCAGTGAGACAGATTTAAGTGATGGCTGCCAGCTTGCTCTCTCGCAGCTCACTGCTCCCTTGGTGCAGGGAGGACTCATCATCGTGTTGTTTTCATGTGCTGTTCTGGACTTAGTCTGACTTCTGCAGTAGGTTTTTGTGGTCTTACGAGCCACTGATGAACAAAAAGGATTGCAAGCAGTAATCTAATTCTGGTCACTGGGTTTAGTCTCTAGTTATAGTCCCAGTTCAATTCTTGGTAATGTTGGTGTCATTTCAGAATTATGGGCTGTTCTACTTGGTAGCATGGTATGTGAAAGCATTCTTTGAGTAGCTGTGCTATAAGCATTGAGCTAGGATCTAGGAATGCAGAGATGAACCTGTGCGCTAGAAGAGCTTATCAGTTGCCATAATTGCTATTTATTACCGTCTGCTTATGGAAGATGGCATGGATCCCATACTTTAGATGCATGAAGACACATAGTGATTTATGTCTGTCACTTACAGACTGTACAACTGGTGCTCATTGGTGAGACCATATAAACGACTCTTCAGTGCTGATAAAGTCATATTCAGGATACTGCTTTTGATTCTGGCTTCAGATTTTGATTGAGTGGATGATGTATGCGTTAAGAAAAAAAGCAAGCTGGGTGTAATATCGCACACCTCCAGTCCCAGCACTGTGGAGGCAGAGGCAGGTGGATCTCTATGAGTTTGAGGCCAGCCTGCTCTACATAGTGAGTTCCAGGACAGACCCTGTCTCAAACTCCCCTCTCCCAAAAAGAAAAAAAAAAAAGCAATAGAAATTATTGGAATAATGCAGACTTTTCTTTCTTTACTTCAAGCTTTTTTTTGTTTTTGTTTTTGTTTTTTACTACCCGGTAAAAATGAAAAAATTTGCAGCACTCAAATAATTTAAAACCTGGAAATTTCTCATGTCGCATACCATGTTTGAATGCTAGATTATTATATATGTATGCAGAAGATGATTTAAGAAAAACTTATTTGGGAACTGGACATGGTGGTGCATGGCAGTAATCCCAGCACTCGGGAGGCGGAGACAGGCAGATCTCTGTAAGTTTGAGGCCAGCCTGGTCTACAAATTGAGTCTAGGACAGCCAAGGCTACAACAGAGAAACCTTGTTTCGAAAAACAAACAAACGAGAAAAGAAAGAAAGACTTATTTGTGAAGAAGAGAAAGCTAATTCTGAAATGTTTTCTAATTTAAATGAGTTGAACAAAATGCCATGCAAATTGTTAGAAAGGCGTGTTCTCAAGGTGCGAGGGTGTTTGTGAAGAGCAGACGGGGCTGCCCTTCTGCCTCTCTCTGTTGTGGGCAGGCCAGTGTAAAGAGAAGGGCACTATTGCACCTTTGCGTCAGAAGACCTAGGAACTAGTCCAGGTATTTCATTCCCTAAGACCACAACTCTGGCATTTATTCTTTAAATCATAAAACAGGAACAATTCTGCCTGTGTAGTGTGGCCCATACACTTGGGGTGAGAGTCAGATGAAATATTCATGAAGGTCCTTGCTCAGTTTTAAAGGCTGTGTGGTTAGGGGAACTGATTTTGGTGTCAAAATAACAATATCAAAGTTAAATGTTAAAACCTTTGGTTTGCTATATCAGCCAGTTTCAACTCTACTTCCTGAGGTAATTAAAGCCGACTGTGTGTAGTAGACATGATATGTGGTGTATGGTACAGTGCACATCTGTAAACGCTAGGGGATGGTCCTGTGCTGGCCTCTGGTGGATGGACTAAATATTATGTGTTCACATAACCATTAAATTCTATGTCAGGAGACCATGACATGGGAATCCTATCTTAATGTACCACAAAAATCACATGGGAGGTATTTATTAAAATGCATATTTCAGGACTCTTTTTAAAAATTTCTGATTGACTAGGTTCATTGTGCAACCCGGGAACCTTGACTTTCAGAATAGCTTTAAAGATATGCCTTAAATGAGGTGGAGGTGTGTGTATGTGTTTGTGTGTGTATACATGAATGTATGTATGATTTATTTATGTGTATATGCATGTGTGTATGTGTGGTTTATGTATGTATATATGCGTGTGTGTGTGTGTGTGTGTGTGTGTGTGTGTGTGAGAGAGAGAGTGGGTAAAGGTAAATACCAAAATTTTTTGAAAAGTATGCTCAGTTTGGTACAAATTTTATTTTTCTAAGAGTAAATTCATAGCTTTCATAAAACTCTGACATAGCAAAATGGGAAACAATAATTTGTTTTGCTTTATATATGTCTTTTTATTTAATGTTGCCATTTTATTATTATTTTGAAGACATTTTGACAGGCAGTATGTAGTGAACTATGGGAATGATTTTACTGTGATCTTGATGATATCTAGTAAAGAGACTAAGATAGACTAGCCTGCAGTGTTTTAGCGTGGCCTTTGGTTACACACACATTCTGTCTCAAGTCTCAAGGCTATCAGTGCCTGTGTCCATGGCCCAAACCAAACCTCCCCAGGAAAATGTCCTTGCCACATAGTCTGGTATGGCCACGGCAACTGTGTTCTTTGTTGGCATTTTGCAGATAGCAAGACAATGGAAAATAGCCTGTGGAGCACCTTGTTGCCTGAACTTCCAGAAATGTGTCCCTAATAATCCCATAAATTTGGCAGGCTTCCTGCTCCTCTGCTGTGTGTATCATTCTTGGAAGATTTAGTACATTTTTTTCAAGTTTTAATATTTTTAAATTTTATTTAATTATAATTTATTCACATTATGTCCTGATCATAATCTCTCACTCTTATCTTCCTGTTCCCACCCTCCCTCCCTCTTCTGCCCTATTCCCCTCCCCTAGACCTCTGACAGGTGGGGTTCTGGTTTAGTACATTTTAAAGAGTTACTCAAGAGTAATTCTATCACTGGAGTAAGCTGTGCTTTAGAAGAGGAACATCAAAGTTAAAAATGAATGGAATTTACCATACAGTAATATGTAAAAATATATAATTTTTTATATAAAATCACCTACATATAAAAACATATTTGTTTTAAGCTTTCTTAGTCATGGCAGGAAAATTAGAAAATACTTTGAGGTACAAATTCCTACATCACACACACATACCAAGAGAGAGAGAGAGAGAAAGAGAGAGAGAGAGAGAGAGAGAGAGGAAGAGAGAGAGAGAGAGAGAGAGAAAGAGAGAGAGACAGGAGAGAAGAAGAAGAAGAAGAAGAAGAAGAAGAAGAAGAAGAAGAAGAAGAAGAAGAAGAAGAAGAAGTGAGGAGAAGAGAAGAGAGAAGGAAAGAGGAAGGGAAAGGAAGTGAGGAGAGGAGAGAGTAGACATACTCTTAGCAGAACTTTTAACTGCTCTATCATCGTCCATGATAAGCATTGCGTTTCTATTCTACCTTGCAGCTAAATACTCCTGAATCATAACCTTAAGACAGGTTCTTTTTAATCCCTTTCCTCCTACTTGGGAATTGAAGGTACTAGAACAATTCTCTTAGGCCTGGAACTGGGAGTCATGTCCTTAGGATGGCACAACAGTCTTCTAAATCTAAATAATGAAGCACTTCATGGTGCAAGGTCCATGCACCATCCTGGATTGTGTGAATTCCTGTTAGGGCTGCTTAGTTTTGGTCATCCTTGTTATAGAACCTTTAATTTTTTATCTGTCTGTCTATCTATCTATCTATCTATCTATCTATCTATATCTATCTATCTCTGTGTTCTCACTATGTAGGCCTGTCTTGCCTGGAGCTCACCGGTCATTCATTCATTCATTCATTCATTCATTCATTCATTCATTCAGGTTCTCACTATGTAGCATTTATTTAGACAGATTTTCATTGTGTAATATTTATTCATTTAGACAGGTTCTCACTATGTAGCCCTAGCTAGCCTGGAATTCACTATGTAGGCAAAGCTGGCCTCCAGTTCACAGAGATTAACCTGTGTCTGCTTTCAGAGTGCTAGGATTAAAGATGATTGCCAGTGGTGCATTAACTAGTAACGGGGAATGTTAAGTATGTCTTCCCCTTTCCCTTCATCCTACCCTTGTCCTTTGCACAAAGATGTGGTGGTGTGCCATGCTGGACCGTGTGGAGAGAGTGGTGCTTTAGTGGTAGCTGAGTAGGAAGAACAAAGAGCCTGGGTTCCAGGATGACTTAGTGTAGCACAGCATTCATTTGAGCCCTGGATTATATACATTTGTGTAGTATGGGAGCAGGAAATAGCTATCTTGTTTAGGTACTTGCTATCATAGGTGTCTGTTTTATGCAGGCAAAACTTCACTGAAATACACTGGAATATTTAATTTAAAAATCCTATATCCTAGTGAGGAGCCATGAGAGTATGCATCCTTTCCATATTTATTGATATGTACTTATGTATCCAATCATTATTTAAGAACAGGTAAGTTGCAGATAGTCAGTGTGTTTGAATCCGAGCTTTGTTACTATCTAACTGGAAGCCCTGCTAAGGTTGCTGAATATCTGTGAGATGCACCTTCCCCCTTTCATTGAAAACAGACTTCCCCTTCCTCACACCATATGTCATGACAACATTTTCCCTCCTTCTGCTCCTCTCAGTTCCTTCCCAACTCCCCTCTCATCTGGATCCACTCTGTTTTTGTATGTCATTAGAAAATAAATGGACTTTTAAGGGATAGTAGTAAAATAAAATATAATAAGATAAAACAAAAACTAAAACATCAAAATTGGATAAAACGAACAGACAGATGGAGAAGAGACCAAGAGCAGACACAAGAATCAGAGACCGACTTTGAGTTTCATTTTTTGTTATCAACAAAGTATATATAGTAATTTCTATTGAGTAGATATACCAGTATTAAATATGATATACTATACATATCTGTGTACATACTTATGCTTATGATGCCTAAATTACAGCTAAAGGTTCAACCTACATTTTTCATCATTTATATATTTGGCAAATTTATTGTAATAATTTTTATAGAAACAAGATCATAGTATACATAATCTATTTGAAACTTTCTTTTTAAAATGTTATGTTATGAATATCTTCCTGTGATAATGAATATTATTACTTAACAGTGTTGGATGGCTATGCAGTATTCAGTTGTATAAGTATACTGTTCTTTGTTTTACCATCATCATTTTGCTAAGTGCTGCTCATGTACATGAACAAAAGTGATACAAGTTATTGCCTTCATAGAATTTGTATTCCAGAGGGGAACTAGATACTAAACAATCAATATAATGCCATCTCTTAGAAGATGGTAACTTTTGGGTGGTGTGAGTAGAGAGAGAGAGTAGTGGCACATGAGGGTGCAGGTTGAAGTTCTTCTCCATCCCATTCTCTTCTCTCTTGTCCTTTCCTGACCTCTCCTCTCCTCTCCTCTTCTCTCCTCTCCTCTCCTGTCCTCTCCTCTCCTCTCCTCTCTCTTCCTCTCATTCCGCCTCTCCTCCCTTCCCTTTCCTTCCCCTCACCCAACCATTCTCTGTTTGTCTCCCTCTTTGCAGCCTTCTTATTTGTGGTCTTTCACACATTTTATACATGGAAATGCTAGTCCAAAAATAAGCAAAATTTATAGCATCAATCAAGTGAAAATTTCAAGGAAAAAGAAGAGCTGTTACTGGCTTTTTAGTTAAATCTTTGGTCACATATCTAATCATTTTTTTTGGAAAAAAATTTAGATGATATACTAGCTGAGAGATATGTAAAATGCTGTGCCCTTGGAGAGGCTGTGTCTTATACATTTCTAACCTTCCATTCCCCTCTGCAGCCCAGCAAAGTGTTAAATACATGACTGGCAGCCAGTACAGAACCTGCTGGTTGAAGAGTTGGTTATCAGTCTACTTCCCAGTCTTGTTTCATATTCCTTGAAGTGGAGAAAGGATTTTACTTTCCAGAAACCATAAGTCAGTTCCTGAAAGTGAGCTCCTTGCCTTGGTTAAGCTTACACTGGAATCGGAAGGCATAAATAATTAATAAATTATAAATGACATTTCTGAGAATTTTCTATAAACTCAAAGAAAACAGGGCCACGTGATGGTGTGTCCCGATTCTACAGCTGTGGTGATGGTATGAAGTGACTGGAGAGTTGAAGCCTCAGGGAACACATGCATCTCTACTCTGATCTGATGTGGAAAGCAGTGGAGACTGTAGTTATCTGTTGGTTGGATTTCGTACTGCGTGGAACCGGGCTAGTGCTGCTGGTCCATGGTGCAGATGCCTTTTTGTAATCAAGGGAGTATAAGATGTGGAGACAATCTCAATGTCCAGCGTCAGACGGAGGGAGAAATAGCCACAGTGGAAGATTATTTGACAATAAAAGGAGAGAAATACCAGTGTGTGCCAAGAAATGGCTGCATCTCATTGTTAAGCTAAAAGAGATCAAGAGCCCATAGCTTTGCTGTAACGGAATGTCTAGTAAAGATGGACCAGTAGCAATGGAAATTAGATTAACTGCTGCTGCCTGTTGTTGGGGTTGGGAGTGGGGGAGGAGTCTGTAGATTGACACTTGGCACCTTTTGGGGGTGATGGAAACTAAAAGTTCAATGTCAGTGACTACAGGACTATGTATTTACTGGAAATCATTGGATGCTGGGCTGAAGTGAGTGGATGCGATGGTACATAAGTTGCACCTGGAGAAAGCTGTGTCGAGGTCCAAGGGTTTCTCATGGACACTTGAATTCCTTCTCTGAGTTCTTTACCATCAGACTCCGTGGGTTTAGCTCAAGAACCAAAAGAGTCTAGCAGAATACTGCATGCCAAGGGAATAAACTACACATTACCTTAGTAGTTTCATGTAGCTAAGGACGAAGTGTTGAGGTGTACTAATCTGAAGAATTAATACAAGTGGATTTTTGTGCACAACAATTGAACTTCTCAGATGCCATGGAGTCTTCCTTGTATAGACATTGTCACTAGCAGCTTTCACTCTGATGGAAACTAAAGCTGTAGGAAGTAACGTTCAAATAATGCTGTCTCTGCTTGCCCGGTGGGCCATGCTATTCTGCGGTCCTGACTGAATTACTGAGGAAGATTAGCTCAGCTCAGCTTGTCAGGTGGCTATGTGTAGCCTCTGTGCCAAATTCTACTTCCCCTGATAGGTTACAAACAGGCTGTATTATCACTTTCCTCCATCACAGAGACTAGGAGAAAGTTACCAAGGATATGCCAATTTGAATGTAAAAGACTGGTACAGATGGCAGTGGGACGATAAGTAGCATATTCTCTGATATCTAGAGAGGAAACATAACCAGTGGGAGATAGTGTCTTCTTTCTGTTTTAGAAACAAACACACACACACACACACACACACACACACACACACACACACACACTCACTTTGCAGGCTTTTTTTCTCGTTCTTAAGTCTCTGCTGTTCTTTCTGCCTCCTCTGTAGCAGTGTGCACCTTGCCTGTCAGGTGCCTCCCCCGCCTTCAGGCCCTAACCTGTCTACTCTACTGTGTCTCTGTAGGGCCCAGCTGTACTGTGCCTGACTCCCTTGGTCAAGTGTACAGTTTTCTTCAAGCTTTCCAAGTATATTCTTTTCACATGCCACAAAATGTGTGTGCCAGCCTTCCTGGAAGATGTGCTGTGAGGTCTCAGGCCCTGGCCTTCTTGGCCCTGGAAGCTTCACTCAGGAACTTACCACCTCCCTAGTCCCCATGGAATAAATAAGCTCTTCGAAGTTCTAGCCTGCTGAACTTGTCAACTTCTTTTGAAGCCCACCTCACAAGACTCATTTCTGGTGAAGTTTTTCATGAGTCCAAAAACCAATTACTGTTTTGCCAATGTCCTGACTCTGAGCTGCTCCTGTGTGATTTGTCACAGATGCCATCTCTTTGGGTGCATACAGACGTGGCTTAGCCTCTTAGCTTGGGCAGTCTGTAAGGGGTGATGCCCAGAATATCACTTTTGAACTTTCTAAGCGTCAAGGCCGTACTTACTACAGGCTCCTTTCTTGAACATAAAGAAGATTGTAGCAGCATTACACTCCCCGTTTTCCTCTCTCTAAGTGCGAAACACTGGACATTTCAAACATTTCATCTTAGTGTTATTGCATCCCTCATCTAGGGCTTTTGACACACATTTTTTTTCCAGGCCAGGCTTGTGAAATTGTGCCTTGGCAGGTTGATAGCTATGACTGTGACTAATGAGTCAATTATCATCCAGCCTTGGGGAAAGCACAATTATTCCTGACTGGCCAGGCTGAGGTAATCCTCCCCTTTCTGTGCCCTTTCAGATGGAGAACATAAAACAGTTGGAATTCAGAGCACTGCAAAGGGAATTTAGACAAAACACTGGTGTGCTGAATTTAGCTTCCTTGGTTTTATTCTGATCTATGATTGATTGGCTTTTAAATTGCTTATTTAACCCTAACGACTATGGCTCCAGGGGATGCCATATATGAAGAAAAGGATATATATGAACGAGCAGCAGTGCTGTGGAGTAGTTTGGCTGGACAGATCAAGGGAAGATATTATTTTCCCGAGGAACATTGCCATGGACTCGTGTAATGTGAAAATCACCCCGGACTTTCAGAGTACCCAACCTCGTTACAAGCATGATTGCTTACCCCTGTTCTCTTTGCAGAAGGCAGTTTGTAGCTGCCCTGTGTAGCACAGAGCATCCCCCACTGTGGTTCTTTCTTCCCTTCCAGCCACATATTCAGTATGTCGTTGTAACTGAGAACATGCACTTAAAGTATGTTGCTGTTGACCACACTGCAAAAGAATGGATACTTGGAGGTGGCTGGCTGGCCTTGCTCTTCGAGTCTGACACTGGCTGTGCTGATCTGTGGAATGCTCTTCAGTACCCAGACACCACTCTGCCTTTGCATGGAAGAATTTGAATTTTTATAAGAGTTTCCCTCAAAATGAGCTCTCCCCAAATAATTGCTTTTACCTGGAAAGTGTACAATTGACATATACTTTACTTTGTAAAGTGTAATTTACCTCAGCATCCAAACTTTCTGCGTTTTCAAGGAGTGTGATCTTTCTCTTTGGTCCAAAATTAGACATTGGAGATGTAGAGGTGGTCTTGCAAGCCTGACCTGTTGGAAGCTTGTCTGTTTGGTATCAAAAGGAAATTGAAATTCCATCACTTCAGAATAATGAAACCTCTGAAAACCTTTAGAAAAAAACTTTTTCTCATCTTTATTGAAGTTTGACTCAGAAATGCCCAAAGAAATGCTCTTTCAGGTCTCTGTAACCCGTATGTTCGCTGAAACACTGCCGTTAGATTTCTGCACTGTATTATGCCTGACGTGCATTTCAAAGCAAGGAGCATTAGGGATAAGATGAAAGGGTAGAAAAGGACTCTGATGAAAAACAGAAGCAGAAGAGATGAACAGTTGGGTGGCACGTGTGCGTTGCCACCAGGCTCACTCTGGGAAGCAGCATCTGGTCTCTAATCAGGCTGCTGGCCACTTCCAAGTCTGGGCTGTGCCAACATCTGCCATTTTGACATTATCATATTGAAAAGGAACTTTGTTTTCATCTCATTCTGCCAAGAGATTTATTATTTACTAGGTTTAAAAACCAATAACAGGCCCGAATACAAAAGCAGGGCCTTGGTATGTAGTCTTATGAAACTAATTTCAGGGTTTAGGAAGGCACTTTCAACTCTAACTTTAATCATGGAGAGGGCAAGTACTTTTCTGAATCTTTTGGTATTTTAAAGATTAAAAACTCCATGTCTATAAGGTGGTAGATGTTAAAAGCACAGAGTTTCTGTTGCATCTGAGACTAACTATATCAGTAAATCAGTAGCAGCACCAGGAGCTTGGGCATCGCTTTGTTTCTGAGGAGTTTTATCTGGTGACTGGTCAAGTCCCCTGGGCATCTTACTGGGAACTGGGGAAGGAGTGCATGGAGTGGCCAGACAACACATGGAACCCGCCATTGCAGAACTTCTGTTTTCAGATATTACTGTACTTTTCAAGGATTTAAGTCAATTGACTAGTACCAGAATATTGCATTGGATATGAAGGATTTTCTTGGTAAATAACAAATTTGGTGTTTTTTGGGCCCAAAAGATATCCAGGAAGTCTGAAACTGCTTCTTCTTTAATTGCAACAATTTGTACAATGACAAAAAAAAAAAAAAAAAAAAAAAAAAGAAAAAAGAAAAACAACAACAACAAAAAACAAACAAACAAACAAACAAACAAACAAACCCTGTATTGAGGAATGGTGGGAGCCACAGGAAGCCTTCCCTTCTTCTGCCTTTGATGAAGTCTGAGACATCTGTTCATCCCTCAGAAGCTTATCCTGTTTCTAACCGCCACCATGCCACTCTACCACCATTACTTTTTTTAAAATTAATTTATTCTTGTTACATCTCAATGGTTATCCCATCCCTTGTATCCTCCCATTCTTCCCTCCCTCCCATTTTCCCCTTATTCCCTCCCCTATGAATGTGACTAAGGGGTATCACCTCCCCCTGTATATGCTCATAGGGTATCAAGTCTCTTCTTGGTAACCTGCTGTCCTTCCTCTGAGTGCCACCAGGTCTCCCCTTCCAGGGGACATGGTCAAATGTGAGGCACCAGAGTACGTGAGAAAGTCATATCCCACTCTCCACTCAACTGTGGAGAATGTTCTGTCCATTGGCTAGATCTGGGTAGGGGTTTAAAGTTTACCACCTGTATTGTCCTTGGCTGGTGCCTTAGTTTGATCGGGACCCCTGGGCCCAAATCTGCCTATCATAATGTTCTACTTGTAGGTTTCTAGGACCCTCTGGATCCTTCTACTTTGCTATTCTCCCATGCTTCTCTCATCTAGAGTAGGATGTCCTCCCCTCTATCCCAGTTTCCTGGTAAGTGAAGGCTTTCGTCTACCACCATTACTTACAGTTACCTTTAGAACCATGGGAAAACTGACTGTAAAATGGAAGAGGTCTGGGAGACTGTCTTAAACTATTTCACCCTTACTTGTCCGGCTCTTCATATTGCTTGTTATCCCAGCAGCGGTTTTAGCAACTCTCCTAATGCATACCCACGTCTTGGGCTCTTCTACCTCTACCATGCAAGGCTTGTACTTCACAGCAGAGATTTCGTTCAGAATTTGTTGGCATAAAAGGCAGAGGTCATCTTTTCAGTAGTAGCTGGTTAGAAGTTGCTGGTACTGCCATAGTAGGCAGTAATGGAGAGCTGGTTTCAGAGTATATGGATAAGCATTTTTTCTCCTTAAAAAGAGAAAATGACTCATTAGATGTGAATTATTATCACAGGCTTTGTTAATTTAACCTGTTCTTCAATAGTATTTCAGTTTTTGAAAAAAAGGGGGCCAGAGCGATGGCTCAGTGGTTAAGAACACTGGCTTCTTTTCTAGAGGACCCATGTTCAATTATCAGCACCCACATAGAGTCTCTAAACCATCAGTAGCTCAAGTCCCAGGGCATCTGATGCCTTTTCTGACCTTCTCAGGTAGCAGGCACGCAAAGATGTACAAACATAGACATAGTCAAAGCTCCCATACACATAACACCCCTGCACATAAGCAAACAAAATTTCAGTGTTAAATCTTGACAACCACGCTACAAATCTTAATTTTACTTTTAATAGAGTATTCAGAATCAAACAGGAGAGGAAAAGGCGCATAGTGAGGAAATCCTGGACTAACTCCAGGTCTGATGTTAAAGGGTTTATTAGATGGCTCTTCCTTCCCAGCTTTACTGGCAGCAACACACTTTCTCTCTCTTGGGCTGATTCCACCTCCTGTTAGTGGTTTTCTTTGGTAACCCAGGTTTCACCTTCACAGTCTCATGCAGTGTCCTCTCTGGGCCTCCACCCAGGGACTGCCCTGCCACGTACCTGACTTTAGTACTTTTCTTAACAACAGAGAAAGATTACGCAACTCTGTTCTTATATCTTTCTTGAGACTCTAAATTCAGAACCATGTGGCAGACTGTACAAGTTCGCTGCTGGTTGGGCCTGGAAGCTGGGCCTCTCCTTGAATTCCATTTGCATAAGATTTCCGCTGTTGTTTTAGAGCTAGGAAACTCCCCAGTCCTTTTCCTTTCACAGTTTGGAGGATTATTTGGGTGGATCTTGCATTGAGGGTAGGACTCTCTTTGTTCTATTTAGCATCAAGCTTTTCCAACTTTTCATCTCCTTGTGCACAAGATTTGACTCCATCATTATATTTCCTGGTGCTCTTTTTCTCCTCAAGCTAGAGTTTTGTACTTCTCTTTACTCCACTTGTTCCTTTTCATTGTAGATCTGCATTAGAATAATCACTAATGACCACTTGATACAGTCAATACTAGGCTGTATTGAAATTTCTTCTGCAAAAGCCATTAATCTCAAACTCTTCAGTTCAGCATCAGACAGATTTTTTCTTTTTTAGGATAAGGCCAAAAAGCAGCCACTACCCCCACCCCCCAAATCACAAGAATAGTTTCTAGGCCAGCCAATAATATTCTTCCCCTTTGGGTCCCCCAATCCATATTGCCCTCAGCACCACTGTCTTCCATGCTACTAGTAGGATATCCCATTAAGCCCTGCTTAATGCATTCAACTGCTTTTCTAGCCCCAAATCCCACAGTCTTCCATATTCCTCCAAAAAACAGCATACTCAGGCCTGTCACAACAATTTGCCACTCTGCCTGGTGCCAACTTCTGTCTTAGTTGCTGTTCTATTGCTGTGAAGAGACACCATGGCTATGGAAACTCTTATAAAGTAAAAGAAAGCATTTATTTGAGGCTCACAGTTTCAGAGGTTAGTCTATATCATCATGGTAGGAAGCAGACAGGCATGGTGCTGGAACAGTAGCTGGGGGGTTTACATCCTGATCCACAGGCAGCAGGCAGAGAGAGGGAGGCTGGGTCTGATGTGGGCTTTTGAAACCTTGAAGTCCACTGCCATTGACCCACTTCCTCCAACAAGGCCACACCTACTCCAACAAGGTCATATCTTCTAATCCTTCTCCAATAGTTCCAAGCACAGTGACTAAGCATTCAAACACTTGAGCTTATAGAGACCGTTCGCATTAAAACCTATGGCAGCAGGGTTCCAACTGGACCCTCACCCAATTGTGATCCTCACAACAACTGCAGATTTTGATGTCATGGAGGTGATGTCTCAAAATAAATAACTCTGTTGGCTCTGCTGTGCTAGGCTTTTAAAGATCTATTTCAGGCTCACAGAAAAAATAGTTTGTTCATCTCTGGGACATTTTCATCATAGTCTAGTTAGGGCATGGCATAGGTTCTCTACTGGGGATGGCTTGATATCAACAACAAGACTTTAAAAATCTTTTATTATTTTTTATCTTTTATTATATTTGTGATTGGTGAAAAGTTAATTTTTTTTCTTTTATATTTTTAGATATATGTATCCTGAAGCCTTGAATGTTCTTTGACTGTTGAAAGCATTTATTTATTTATCTTAAAATTTTTATTCCCTTTTCCTTATTGTGTTTCTTTCCTATTCTGTCCTACAAGTACTTTTCTTCTTGTTGTTTTACTGTTTTACTCAAGATAGCAAAACAGTAGTTAGGGTAGATTTTAGGGTCAGAAAGCTTGGGTTCAAATCCTAACTGGTACCCATCAGCTACAATACCTTGTGTTAGGATTAAAATTAAGATGGCATGTAACAGATATGATATGGAGAGATTTATTTGAGGGAAGAGAAGGGAGAGAATTTAAGATCTGAGTGGGACATGAGGATAGAGAGACAGAGACAGAGAGAAGGAGAGAGAAAGAAAAGGGGGCACCCTTACAGAAAGTGCAAGAGAGAAATGCAAGAGTAAGAGACAAAGTAAGAGAGAGACAAAGAGAGAGACAAACCCTTTTATAATCTGGCACACACCTGGCAGCAGGTAATGATGTCAGAGGTTGCTAAGCAACCTAGAGGCAGTCCAATTATATGCCAACACCTTGAACATGTTAATTACTATTCTTAATTACTATCCTCTGTAAAGTGAGGATAAAAGCAGGATTGCCTTCCAGGGAGTTTGGAAGATTTAAATGAAACGATTCACGAGATGCTCAGAAAAGAACATTGAACACTCAGTGACTTTTAACCCTTATTAATTTCATTATTGTTAATTGTATTAATTGTTTCATTGCTGTGTGTGGCAAAATTTCTTGACAAAGCAACTTAAGGAAAGAAGTAAGCATTTATTGTGGCTCAGTCTGAGGGTAAAGTGTAACAGGAAAGGTGTGTTGGTTAAGTTTAAGGTGGCCGGCGCATTGTATCTTGGTCAAGAAGCAGAGAGACACTTGTACTCAGTATGCTTCCCCCTTCTTATTTGGTGCAAGACACCAGCCCAAGGAATGCTGCTTCCTGAGCTCAGGGTGAGTCTTTCCACCACATTTAACCTTACTGTCACAGTCTTTCACAGGTGTGCTTGTCTCCTGGTGATCCTAGAGCCTTTCAAGGTGACAGTCAATAGTAACCATAATGCTTTTGCCTAACCCATTTCCTCAGTATAGATGATAGTCAGATAGTGACACCTCTGACTGTGATATTCCTTCCACACTTCAGCCTACACTTGCATCGGTGTTTGGGCCATTTCTTCCGTAATACTCCAAATGCAACACGCAAGATCTAGATTTATAATTTCTTACCCAGCTTATTCTATTTTGTTCTCCCAATTTCTGTTCATGGTGTCACAATATGTTTTTTGTAGTCTCATAACTTTGAATTAATCTTAGGTTCTTTTCTTAACCTAAGGAAAAAGCCATAACTGTGCATTGATTTAATACAGAGGTATTGCATATATATGTACATATTTATTAGTATATATTTGGTTTTCTGAGACAAGGTTTCTCTGTGTAGCCCTGACTGTCCTGGAACTTGCTTTGTAGACTGAGGCTAGCCTCAAACTCACATGGATTCGCCAGCCTCTGCTTCCTGAGTGCTGGGATTAAAGGTGTGTGCCACCATCACCCAGTGAGAGAGATAATGCGTATAATTATAAATAGTTAAGAATGGACATTGACTAAGTAGATTATCTTACATTTAGATAACAGAGTTTTCTCTAACTTAAAATTATATAGAATAATACTCAATAGCATAGAATACTACTGGCAAATTAAATTATAGTATTTATGTATTCTATTTTGAGTTGTAGAAGAAAATGGATACATATAAGATGAAAAGATAAGCACTTATAACATTAAGGGGATGATTTTCATATTTACTCTTTTTCTCATAATTAAAAAAAAGTAAACATACATTGCTTCCATATGAGGAAAAAAGGCTCAAACTTAAGGGAAGATGAGATAAATTATGTCTAATTTCTTGAGGGAGCTGTACTTTCCTGAACTTTTAAACAATGATTAAAAAATGATGTTGGCAACAAGTACATATGCTCAGCCATGTTCATAGCAGCCTTATTCGTAATAGCCAGAACCTGGAAACAGCCTAAGTGTCCCTCAGTTGAAGAATGGATAAAGAAACTGTGGTACATTTACACTATGGAATACTACTCATCTACTAAAAACAAGGGATTCCCGAAATTTGCGGACAAATGTATGGAACTAGAAATGATCATACTGAGTTAACCCAGATGCAGAAAGACTCACATGGTATATACTCACTTATAATTGGACACTAGCCCAAAAGGGATGTCCAGTGAAAGTCTTCACTTACCAGGACATTGGGAGAAATATGAAGACATCCTATTGAAACTCTAGGTGAGAGAGTTATGGGAGAATGGCGAAATAGAAGGATCCAGAGGCTCCTGGGAACCTACTAGAAGAACATCATGATGGGTGGATATAAATCCATTGGAGTCTGCTCAAACTACTGCACCAACCAAGGACAATGCATGCAGTAAGCATTGAACCCCTACTCAGATCTAGCCAAAGGACAGGACATTCTTCACAGTTGTGTGGAGAGTAGGGACTGACTCTGACATGAACTTCGGTGCCCCTATTTGACCACTTCCCCTTGGTGGGGAGGCCTGGTGGCACTCAGAGAAAGGATAAGCAGGCTACCAAGATGAGACTTGATAATCTATGACCATATGGTGGGAGAGGAGGTCCCCTTTGGTCACAGACTTAGGGTAGGGGAATAGGGTGAAAGCGGGATGGAGGGAGGAATGGGAGGATGTAAGTGAGGGGAAAACAATTGAGATGTAATCTGAATAAATAAATTAATTAAATAGAAAATGGTGTTGGGTATATAGTAGACAAAAGTCATTGGATGTTGAAGTAGTGTTATCTTTCTATGCAATTTTAGAATAACTTTAATTATTTAAGAGTACTTAAGGCCGGGCGTGGTGGCACACACCTCTAATTCTAGCACTCGGGAGGCAGAGGAAGGTGGATCGCTATGGGTTAGAGGCCAGCCTGGCCTACAAAGTGAGTCAGGACAGCCAAGGCTACACAGAGAAACCCTGTCGTGGAACAACAACAACAACAACAAAAATAAACAAACAAATAAATAAATAAATAAAAGAGTACTTAAGGCTTCAAGAAACTAATACTTGTACTTTTCTTTGAAAATTATTCTTTTTTTTTGAGGGGAGAAAAAGTTTTGGTAAGCACAAAAGAAACCCACCAGGCCACAATGAGTGTTTTTAATAATTCATGACTTACCATTTCAGAGGATGTGACCAAAAAGGGAGCACATGGAACTGACACATCAGAAAATATATTTACTCCTGAAATATGGACTCATAAAAATGAATCAAACGGTCGTCATTTTAGAAATTCAACCCTCTTTCTTTATACTTCATCTGAACGCTCAGAAGAGGACCAGGTATTTCTGTCTTATATTTATAGAAACAGCTTGAAGAAGAAAGCATTCTTCCTAGACAAAGAGGCCATTGGAAGAGCACTCTCAACAGAATTAAGTCATTATGTGCCAGTGTTTGATTATCCTTAATTTTTTGTGAGAACATCTTAGGGATCTGCTATATGTAAATATTTCATGAAATTATATATTTTGCTTTTAACAAGAGTTCCCTTTTCTACTTCTTTGTATAAAGTGCACTTACTTTTACCTGTCCTAAATTTTCAAATTTAGACTTACAGTAGAAGCCACATCTTGCTTTTTCTAAGATTTGGTTCCTAGGTAGTAGATGCTGTCCTCAAATCATCAAATTTTATTGACATGCCTCATCTACTCTTCTTTGGCTATCGTGTTTAATTATCAAGGAATCATAATTCA
This sequence comes from Acomys russatus, assembly GCF_903995435.1. Lineage (NCBI taxonomy): Eukaryota > Metazoa > Chordata > Mammalia > Rodentia > Muridae > Acomys > Acomys russatus. The sequence goes on along the minus strand of NC_067140.1, from coordinate 38,761,278 downwards.
TAATGCTATCTTTTTAAGCCATTTGAGGTTTAATTAGATTTCTAAAGTCATTTGTGTTTCTGTTTCTGCATTGCAGTGTTTTCCATGTGGCATTATGGACAGAATTACTTGAGATCTTGATTTTATAAGTGGTCAGAAGTCTTTGCGATATAATGTGTTGGTATAGAACAGAGGTGTATAAAACCGTCTCAGCTTGCTGCTGCTGATGACTGTGAGCTATGAGCTGTTTCCCATAAGAGATTCACTCTACTGGTGAAGACTGAGATATATTAAATATAGAGGGGCCTAGAATTGCTGTCTTGTCCTCTTGTAGCTTGAAGAAACTGTAGCAGCAGTCTCTGATTTGTGCATCAGAGTTTCATTGGGGGCTGCCCAGGAGGTAGAGCAGCTGTCGGTTTTATACACAAGCATGCTGGCTTAAGTCATCTGCTGAATGGTGGATGAGACTAGGATACCAGAGTTGCAGTTAGACTCACAGAAACCTACCCCCTCACCGCTGCTATAGTTTAGAGAATCTTAACTTGGATGTATAGCTAGGAACAGAAGCCATTACTTCCTGTCTGTGTGTCCTTACTGTGTTTTCAGATAGTGATCGACGAAGGCCAGAAAGTTGGTAGCTCCTTTCAAGGTGATATGACCCGGGCTGGAAAGGTGAAGGTAAGGCCTAATTCAGTTATCTGCCTTAGGAAGAACACACTGCAAACAAATGAATGATATTAGTACCTTTTCTGTTACTGTGATGAGTCACCGTGACCAAGGCAACTTTGAAAGAAAGAGTATATTTGGGCCTATGGTTCCAGAGGCTAAAAGTCCTTTGTGGTAGGGAGGCATAATGACAAGCAGCAGGAAGCAGGCCGCCCAGAGCTCAAACCCTCAACCTCAAGCAGGAAGCAGAGAGAGTGAACTAGAAAAGACAAGGCTTTTTACTCACAAAGCCTTCTTCCAGTGACAAACTTCTTAAACTTCTTCCAACAAGGCCTAAACCTCTCCAAACAGCATTATGCACTGGGCACCAAATATTCAACTACTAGAGCTTATGGGAGACAGACAGCTTGTATTCAAATTACCATACAAACCAATAGACAAAAACTAGATTCTTGCTTTCCTTTGTATCAAACTGGAGGAGGACTCACCAGATTTTATTCTTGAAAAATTTCTCTTTTAAATTGGTGTTGGAAGATCTTGAACTGTTTGTGCTTGCTGGGCCCTGGATCTTTTCCCTTTAAGGTTTAACAAATGGAAAGGGCATTTTAGCATAATTGCTAAGAAAAAAGATGCTATAATCAAAGCAGTTCTCAAATTTTAATATTGAAACTGTCCTATGGAAGATGAATATTGCTTTTGAGCTTGCATGCCAAGTAATAGTTGCATTTATGTGCTTAGAAGCATGGAAGCTACCACATGAACTGTCTGTGGGGCCAGCATGGTCTGCCTACTACATATTCAGCTCAGGGTAGGAAGACACAGGCTGCCTTGCATTGCAGTTAAGGAATCTCAGTTTATAATCTTAAGGTATTTTGTTAAGTCTATGTTTAAGCTGTGAGCATAAAAATGGATGGTGACCTTTACCACATGCCATGTGCCAGCATTTTCTTATTTGCACTCTTTGATAGTCCCCTGAGGTGCATTCATTTGTTAATCTAAAATGCCTGCCTCACTCACTCGCCGTGTGCAATGGGAGGTGATGCTCTGTATGGAATAGTTCTGCATTAACGTGCTGCTTTGGGGTCAGGGAAGGTCATTTGCTGGGCTTCTTACTGTTGAAGTCATTCTCAGTTTTATTTGCCTGAAAGAGAGAACACTTGATATTTTGCCCTGCTCACCTCTCCCATGACTTACCTGGGCAGGATGATTTTTGTTTTGAAGGAACTTTTCTTTCCTGCTTCCTTTTGTTTCCTGTCTCTGATTCTCCAGAGTACTATAAGGAAGCATGCTGTGAGGAACTGTTATAGTGTAGCACCACCACCATCACTGGATGCTTGAGAAGCAGTAAAACCCCAAACCAGGAACCTACTGTCTCCTCTAATAGTGGTGTTAAAAATTCTGGGAAGAAAATTTGGAACAGAGTCTCTTCCAAGAAACCTCCCAACCTGTGTTCCGCTTCGCTGTAGAGAGCAGACTACAGTTGTAAAGGCCTGAACTTGCAAATGTCCAGCTTCCTTCAGTGGGCCCTGGAAGTTCACAGGGCAGCAGATCCAGCCTTCAGCTGAGTGCTGTGTGTGTGGGTCCGTGACTGTACTGCCTGTCTTCATGTCTAATATATGCAAGGTAATCTCTGTCTTCTTGTAGGTAGACAACTTCCTAGACTTGGAGGATCTGGACTTGGAGGAAGAAAGTGAGCCCCAGATGAACGAGGGTATGTGCTCTCTGTCTTTTCCATGTGTGACCTCTTTCTAGAAACTACAAATGATTAGTGTTGCTTCATTTGTTTTTGTTTTTTTTTTTAGCAATCTTTATCTTCTCTCCTGATGTTAAAAACAAACAAACAAATAAAACAAAACCAAACCAAACCAACAAACCCTAAAGTTGTGAAATTTCTTTTTGAAAAGCAAAAACTTTTATTCAATTGGTCAAAGCCTTTTGAAACCTTGGTCTAAGTGAAATAGAGCTATCCCTTTGCTTTCCCTCAAATTCAGAATAAACTAAACTATTAAACAATGGTGTTACACACAGCTCCTTATGCAGCCCTTGTCTTATTTCCCAGAACAGTAGTTTTATAAATTGATATTGTTTTAAAGGAAAATATAAAAGAGCAATGATCACAAAATAAACAATAATAATATGCAGAATTTTGCCTTTAAAATTTATAAAATAGGTAAATGAACATGTGTGCTTTTTCTGAGTCATTTTCCCACAATACAGTGAAAGAGGCATTAAGCCAATCCACTGATGGTCATATGGAGTATTGCTTTCTTTCCTGGTTAGCGCTTTTGTATAGGCACAGGTATATTTTTTCAAGGGACCTTTGGGCTGGGGAGATAATAGCTCAACTGATAGTGTGCTTCCCCAGAACACATGAAGTCCTGATGTCTGTCCTCAGCCCAACATTAAAACTGAGTGTGGTGGCCCCTAGGGTAATATTAGCACACGAGGATCAGAAATTCAGGTCATCCTCAACTACACACCCGGTTTGAGGCTAGCCTGAGCCTCATGAGAACCTGCCTGTAAAAAAGGCAAGCAAACAGTAGCAGTAGCAGTAGGGACAGCAGAGAGCTCTGGCTCGTTACTGGATATGAGAGGACATCTTGAAGGTGACCTTTCCTGGTGCCACACTGTTCAGTTATAACCCAAGTTACAGCTATTGCTGGCAGAAGAGGTTTACTTGCAACCAGATGGGCATTAAAGTGGCTGTGGATAGGTGATCTGGGGTAGCAACTGCTTGTCACTTGATAGCATATATAGGCCACTGCCCTAGCTTTTTGGGCTACCTGAATGGTAAAGCTTTGGGAATTTAAAGCAGTTAACATGTTTATTCTGCTTCTGAACACCATAGTGCTTCACTGGAGGAGTTGTTTCTCAAGTACCCATTAGCCAGAAGACTGGGAGACTTGGAAGTTACTCACTGCAGCAGGATCAGAGATTGAGAGAAAGCACATCCTTTGGGGAGCTTTGGCTGACATCAGACCCCAGTGATTCTGATTTTTGTAAGACCTGCTTAAGGGAGAGCCAAGAATGGCTACACATTACCTTTTTGGTTGATTTTGAGAGTGAAACTGGCTTTTTAAAATGCAGATCCTTATATTTTGTACCTAAAAGAAAATCTAACTTACTAATTATTTGGTGGCGTCCCACGAACTGGATTTTAACTATTCTGATTGTACATACTATTGTTTGAAGTTGATACTTTGAGACTGCTGGTTCTCATTAATATGTAAAACATTTGCAAGATAAATTCAGTTCTATGGGTGAGCGGGAGAGTGCCTGTGTTGGGCAGTTTTGTGATGAACTTTCTCACTCCTGCTAGCAGTGAGAAGGTCTGTACTTGTCATCAGTCATATGGCCTGCTGTTCTTTTGCTCTCCGTAATAGAAACTGTGGATAGCTGAGGAGAGTCTCTCTGAGTGGTGGTATTTGGCAGTTTTTATATCCTCTATCATTTGAGCTACAGCCACAGACAAAACTGTGCAGCTGCAAATAGCACCCTCTGGAGTTGTAACTCTCTTGCTGGTTCTGATGAGTGGGCCCCTTTGTTCTACTTGTTGGTTCAGCTATTCTTGTATAGGTCTAGGATACCTAGGATCCTTAGCTTTATCGGTGTAGACCCAGGGTGTTGGCATGCCTCAGGCCTTGGCAGGGCTGGCATTTTACCTACAGGGCCAAGAGTATCTGAGAGCATCGGCCTCCCAGGTTTGAAAGCTCTCTAGAGCTCTTCCAAGCTTTTTGAAACTGACGTTTTGCCAAAGAGTGAATGTACTTCAGGAGCTGCAATGATTTCCTGGGCTTGTTGTGTGCTTACTGTGTATTTTTTTCAAGGTGTCTGTAGTGTTCAGAACAGCCAGTATAAAGATTGGTGTTATCCGGCTGGCTGTTCACAAGCCAAATGCTGAAGGCTGCCAGTGCAACATAGTATAACAGCTGTTAATTAGGGAGTCACATTGTCCTATCCTCAATGTCTTTGCTTATTTGTGGGGAAATGATCAGAATTGCTTACAACAGGACCCTAAAGAGTGTATCACTAATTCTAATAGTGATTTGTGAGCCTTTAACACTGTTTAACAGTGTTGAACATGAAGCAAGTATATCAAAGAGAGGTGGGTCCCCTGCTTCTATCTCACACTGACATAAACCAGTGTGGCCAACAAATTTAATTTTTTTACGTCAGTATTTACTATTATTTGTGGCATTGCTTTCTTTAAACATTTTAAGTATGCTTTTCAGTTTCCTTTTTTAAAAAGTTAAATAAAAAGATCTCACTGGTAGCATGATTCCAGAAATTAGATAGCAGGAGGTCTTGCATTTGTGTATAAACAGTTACTGAGGCTGAACCAAGTCTCAGTGGACTTGAATGAAGTAGTTAAGGGTCTCTTGTGTGATATGATGTGTGCATTGATGGCTGACAGTCGACTCAGTCTGCACTGATCTATTCTAATCACCGAGAAGACCACCATGGTTTCCCAATTTTCATAATGTACAATCTGGGTCACTTGAAAGGAAGAAAGAAATTAAATACTTTGTGCCAAGGTGAATTTCAGTTTGTGGCCTAATTTGTATTGCACTTCAGGAATGTGAGCAGAAGGCAAATATTTGTATCAGATGGGAAATGTGACATTTTTAAACAGGCAAGTTGCTCATATCATTTTGGCAGCTGAGAAGTTTACTGATTAGATTCTGTTGTTATTGCCTAAGCAACAGATTTGCCTCGGGCAACAAGGAAGCATTGTTTTCTATTGTTTTTCTACCACTGATTTTTTTTTCGTTGTTGTTCACTGTATCCACCCTCATAAATATTCTCCAGGATTCAAGAGCATGGTTCCTTTTTAGTGTTTGCCTTATCATTTTGACAGCCAAGGAGTAGTGCTTCAGTCAGGTTTTGGCAGAACCAACACAATGCAGTGATATGAGTGGACTGAGAATAACCTTTACTACAAGATTTGGTGCCCTGTGTTCATTGGACATCAAGTTAGCACCTTTTCCTGTTTTGAATTCAAGATAGAGTAGTTAACCTGGTGACTACCCTGCCTCAGACAAGATGGCTCAAGTTGCTATACAACAGAATTATAAGCTGGCATAGCTGCAGTCATTACATGGAGGCCATTATAGTTGGAAGACAGAAGACTGTTAGTTTTCTTTTGGTCTCTCAGTTCCAGTGCAGCTGGCTCCAGTGACTGGACTCTTAAAGGTCCAGTTCTCATAACTACACTTGCACAGACAGTTCTCTTTCATTGGGCATATTTACACTGTGGTTCATTGTGTAGGGTGAGAAGGGGCACCAGTTCCTCCTCAATAGTTGCAGCCCTATTTGATTTTTAAAAGAAAAAGTATTTTATTGAGATATAATATGATTGCATCATTTCTTCTTTCCATTTCCTTCCTCCAAGCACTCTCATATATCCTTGCTTTTTTTTTTTCCAAATTCATGACCTTCTTTTTTGTGATTGTTGTTATGTATATATATGTTTATGTTTGTTATGTTTGTTATGTTTGTATTTCTCGATACAATCTGCTCAGTCTATTATTCCACTTGCTCGTATGTTTTCAGGGCTGACCATTTGATATTGGATAAACAATTGGCATGCTCTTCCATGGGGGAGAAAGGCTATTTATCTTACTCTCAGTGTTCTTTCATTGCCTGTCATTATTTGTGTAGTAGGGTGAGCGCCTTGTAGTCTCCCCATACGCTTTGGATTGCCTCTTGTTGTTGCCCTTGTTCAGTTCATAGTTAGGCAGTCGTGTTGTTGAGATCTTTATGGGCGTAGCTTCTCATGTTACTGAGTCAGCTTTGTTGACTGCAGTGGACTTCTCTCTCTTGGACTGGTTCCGTTCTCTCGTAGTAGTAGCTCTCCTTGGTAGGTATACCATGGTTCTGGCATCACCAGCATTTTGGGGTCTCCAAGGCAATCCAGGCTTCACCTTCTCAGCTTCACACAAAGGCCTCTCAGGACCTCAATGCAGGGACACCCTGGCCTCAGCAGCTTTTCTTAGTCATGGAGGGAGATTCCATAACCTCTTTCTTTTAGGGGCCAAAGCTGCCAAGTTCTTCTGCTCCTTGGGGCTGGACCATGCCTCCCCCGGACCTTATTCAATTACATCTTCATCAGCTTTCTGTTTTCAATGGTTTCTTTCACTGGCTGTCTTGAAACTTGATCTCTAGACCAGGTTAGCCTCAAACTCAGAGCTCCTCCTGCCTCTGCCTTAGGAGTGTTTGCATTAAAGGCGAGCACCGCTGCACCTGGCTTTAAACTTTTCTTTAATTCTTTTTCACAGTTTGGAGGCTTAGCTTGGTGGGATCTTGTTTTGAGGACACCTTTCCCTTTATCCCATTAACACCAGGCTTTTCTTTAATCTGTTTATTTCCTTGAACACAGAACTTAGCTCCATTCTACTTTCTGGTACCCCTTTTCTCCTCAAATTGTACATTTTATAACTCTCCTTGCTCAACCTGCTCCTTTTTATTATAAATCTACAGAAATGTGAACATTAATAACCACACAACAAAGTCAGTATTAGGCTGTTTTGAGATTTTCTATGCTAATGCAATTAATCCAAAAACTCTTCAATTTAGCCTCAGGCAGATTTTTTTGAACAAGGGCATAAAGCAATCACTGTCTTCAAAATATCATAGGAATGATCTCTAGGCCACATATTAATATTCTCCTCTGAAACTTTTTGAGCCATGCCCCCCCCCCCATTTAAATCACCCTCAGTACCACTGTCTTCCATGCTCCTACTAATATAGCCCATTAAGACTTGCTTAAAACATTCCACTACTTTCCTAACCCAAAGTCCCAAAGTCCACATTCCTTCAAACAAAATCATGGTTAGGCCCAAGAGAGCAGTACCTCAGCCCTTCGTACCAACTACCATCATAGGTTTTCTATTGCTGTGAAGAGACACCATGATCATGGCAACTCTTAAAAAAGAAAAACATTTAACTGGGGCTGGGTAACACTTTCAGAGGTTTAGTCCATTACTGTCATGGCAGGAAACATGGTGCTGAGAGTTCTACATCTAGATCTACAGGTAGCAGAAGTGAAAGTGACACTGGCCAGGCTTGGGCTTCCGAGACCTCAAAGCCACCCCTAGTGACACATCTCCAACAAGCCATATGTACTCCAACAAGGACACACTTCCTAATAGTGCCACTCCCTATGGGCCTGTCTTTATTTAACGTACTGCCATAGTATTTAATAGGACTGGGCTCTATAACTCTGCAGTTTGATTGGTTGTGGTTTTCTGTAATGGTCTCCATCTGTTACAAAGTTTATTTGATGAGGGGTGAGAACTTCACTTAGCTGGCTAGACATTGGAAAAAGATGTGTAGGGTCTGACTGGGTTGAGAAGTTGGAGCCCTTGTTGATTTTTATCTTTAATTTCTTCAGCACTTGTAGTTAATTTTGGTTATTTTGACTGTGTGCATACCAATGAGGACATTGGTCACTTTTAAACAGCCCTCGTGTTCTATCTGCAACGTTAAGCAAGGTTAGGGATCACTGCAAACGGCCGGTGATTCTTACTTAACAAATATTTAACAAATGTAGCTTGTCCCTGGAACTTAAGTGAAGGGATAGTGTTAGGAAAATATGGTCTTTGTTTTCTGTAGCTAAACTGCTATGGTTCTTTAAGAGCTGGAAACATTGTATGCATAATGAAGGCAGTGCAGTCCATAATATCTAGTAGTCTGCAGTCTCAGCTGAGGTGTTGTGGGAAGTGTTCAGGGGCACTGTGGGGTTGATAGCATGATGGTACTTAGTATACACGCGGTGTGTTCAGACCAGTGCTACAGTGAAGCTGCACAATATAACACAGGCGAGTACCTTGGACTTTGGCTTAATGTTTGGACATTGTGTCTTAAAAAGCCTTTCTATTGCCATACTTTTCACAATTCCCGCATTTGGTTACATGGCTTCATATAGGCTGCAGCCCACAGTTTAAGGTGCTGTGGCGTAAGGAACTGTATACATGATCTTCCCATGCTTGGGTAAGATGCATGCTCCAACAACTTAAAGCACCATTCTTTGATGGCTTCGCTGTTTACTGAAGCTATTAAGGAAGGACACAAATCTACCTTACAATAGTCCTCTACTCCCAAGACTCTAGTTTGTATTTGCTTACTTATCCATCTCTGAAAGTGTAATTGGGAAGCCATGTTAACCAGAAGAGAAACCCCCTCCCCCATACTTATTATTGCATAAAGAAATTTCCATCTTCTTCCTGAGAAGGGAGCAAAACAGGGAAGATAATTCTATTTTTTAAAAAGTAGTCCATCCAAGGAAAGGAAGAGTTTTTCTAGTTAGATAGATTGGGGAAAGAAACTAGGTATATGTAAGGGGGGGCAGGGGTGGTGGTGGAGGATCATGCTGTTGGGAATTTTGTGTCTTTTTTCCTGGGTGTGTGCAACTTTCTCAGAGTAGACATACTTTGTATGAGCCCGTCGTTTCCCTATTTATGGATCTTCACTGAAAGGACACATCAGACAACTTTTATCTGCATAGCATTGTTGCAACTCTATTTTGCTTTTTACTTTAAAATTTTTACAGGTGTATTTAAAAATGTTTATGTGTATGGATGTTTTGCCTGTGTGTATATTTGTATACCATATATGTGCATTGTCCATGAGACTGGCAGAGGGTATTGGTTCCCTTGAACTGGACAAATAGCTGATTGTGAGTCTCCATGTGGGTGCTGGGAAATGAATTCCAGTCCTTCCTTAACCACAGAACCCTCTGTCCAGTCCCTGCTGTTATGTTTCTAAAGCCTTTTAGCTCCATCGTTTCCTAGCCTTTGCTTGTAAGCCATACATGCCTTGAGTTGAAAAGCCACTATGACTTTTAGACTTATTTTTCAACTCTTTCCCTTTTGGGTAGATCTTGACTCAAGATACAAGCTGACTTAGGAGCCCTCCAGTGCTTTCACATAGTTGATTTTTAAAATTTATCTGGACTTTGTAGTTTTTCTTAGAGTGAGGGTTGGAGTGATATTAGATGGATCCTTGAGGATGTAGTGTGAGAGTCCCTGGAAAACTCTGAGGACTCCACATCAGGCTTGTTGATATTTTCACTGAATTTATAAAAGCAAGGTTTGGAAGGGTACTTCAGGGTGAACCAAGGTGTGGCACCAAACTATACTATACCTATACTTGTCACTGCCACACATTTATAGTCAAATTTCAATTTGAATTGAAAAATATCCCTAGTGTAGAATTGAAAACCATTACTTTTACTAAACCTCTAAAATTATTCATCTTATGTTTATATGTATGGTGTTTTACCTGCACGTCTGTTTGGGTATCACATGCATGCAGTTCATGGAGAGCAGAAGGGAGCATCAGATTTCTTGTGACTGGAGCCATGTGGGTGCTAGGTATCAGATTTGGTCCTCTGGAAGAGCAGCCAATGCTCCTAACTACGCAGCCATCTCTGTAGCCCCTCAATCATTCACTCTTAAGTGTTATTGATCAGCTTTAGTGGTCTTTGAGTTGTTGACCAGTGTGACTAAATACTGGTAGATAAATGATATCCATTGTTTCTAATATTAGAACTCCTCAACATATACTTGAGAATGAGAATTAAGCAACCTCAACCAGCTTTGTCAATCAGACACAAGACTTACTTTGGGAAGCTGTCATGCTTCTACAGTGCATGTCAGCTATCGACGGCGTTCAATGTGTAATAGCTGTTGGGTTGTGTTAGAGATGATAAATAAGATCTGATTCTTACTGTAGATGTAGACTGTTAAAAGACCACTTCAGATAATTCATTTCTCATTATGAGTGAATATTATACCCCCCAACCTCTGGGAAATATGAGTATATATACAAGTAACTGTGAGATGGCTGGAAGATGGGAGTAGTTCTCTATCCTAACAGATGTCCTACCACGTTCTTTCTGTCAGTGTTGTTTTACCTTTTATAGCTCTGTAAGTCTTAGAGTCAGAGCAATTCAATTTTGTTTTTGATTTTTCTCATTTTGATTTTATATGTGGAAAACATTTACCTGTAACAACAGTTGGCTTTTGAGGGGATGAAGTGCACTTGCCTTACATCACCCACAGTGTCTAACTGGTACACGGGCTCTTGATAGTTGCTGCTCAGTTCACATTATAATGCAGGAAATTCATTTTCTGTATCCAGGTATTGTTTGAGAATTCACCGTGCCTAAGGTGCTGTATTAGCCCTCGACAGTGTGCATTCTTGAATTTATCCTTACCCTAGAGAAGACATGACAACAATTGAAGATGCTGAGGATGTGGAGTCTTTTTGTTTTGAAATAATTGCTCCCATGACAGTAGAATTGCTATAAAAGAAATCAATTTTTTTGTTGTTGTTAAAAGTCTTGCCTTCGAAGAAAACAGATTAGGGCTGTAAAGCTTCAGCAAAGGACCTGTACAGGTGTCCTGCTTGCCACACCTTTAATCAGACAGATCCATAGTCTTAAATATAATCCAGGAGAGCAGAATTAATTCTGATTTCACAGTAGATCTAGTGTTTGGACCAGCAGCCAACTGGCCAGATAGATGCTGTTCTTCACTGAGAGGCCTAAGCATTTTCTTCAGTGCTTGTTGGCAGGCCCTCACCAGCCTTGGACCTATCCTAGGCTTTTACATGAAGGAACTCAGTGTAGGAGGCCAGTTTCTCTCCCAGGCTTATTGAATTTAAACATGTTACTTTCTGAGCATCACATGTTTGGAAAATGTATTTAGTGTTGCTTGCTATATTCAGGAGCTACAGGTGATGCTTCTTGGCTCTGAGCTTAGACAGTCCGTATAATGAAGCAAAAACTAAACATGCAATAAAAATGCTCACTTAAAAAAATGTATGTTACTTTGGCTGAGGTCCAGGCTCTGACCTCTGGACTGCTGACTCTGCCTTTTTTTTTTAATTTTTAATTTTTAATTTTTTCACTTTACGTCTTGATTGTAACCCCCTCCTGATTCCACCTTCCTTCTCTTATACCCTCTCCCTCCCTCCCCTAGTCCTCAGGAAGGGGAGCCCTCCTCCCCTAACATCTGACCTCAGCCTATCAAGTCTCGTCTGGACTGCCTGTATCCTCTTCCTCTGTGGCCTGACAAGGCTACAGACAGCATAGTCTCCTTGTGGGTCCCATAATATAGGGAGTTGGTACTACTCCTGACATGGGCTCTGGCCCCACACATTGATCACGTACCCTGACTCTGCCTTTCTGACTATGCGATCCCAAATGAGGGCTCTCTCAGTGTGTAGAACCCATTGCCCAGAACACAGAGAGCAGTACGAGCTGTTGGAGGAGTAGCCATGCCGGTGCTGGTAAAACCCTGGCACATCAGTGTGTGATGTTAATTGCTTTGATTTGTTCCAGTTTTGAGATGATGGTCTAAAATTCCAATAACCAAGCTCGGTAGAACCTCCTTCTTCACTGTCTCCCCACCTCAGTTCCCAGTCTCCAGACAACCTGACTCTATGCTCTGTTTCTTAACAATGAAAACACAGCAGGGACTTATTTTTGTGAGTATGATGGGGGGTGGGTGAAGGATGTATTTCAGAATAGTCTCAGTTTTTGAATATTAGGCTTCCACAGGTATCTTCCTATATATTCTGCTATTGCCATTAGCCCAGATACGCCTGTTGCTAATTAATCACTTCCACTGAGAACTTAATGAGTGGCTTAATTAGGATCGTCCTCGAGTAGCAGGCAGCAGCATCCCGTGCCAGTTCCAAGTCGTGGGCTAGCTCTCACTAGCTCCGTGGGTATCATAGCAGTTCAGACAGAGGCGGGGAAGCTTTTGTGCTTCTTTCTCTGGCTCTGTTTGCTCACCTTAAAGAAGCTTGCAGAAGTTAGCTGGCACCTGTGATACATTCACAAAGTGTCACACATGTGAAAACAAGCCGACAGAGCCACTTACAATAAGTCCACAGGGAGACCAAGATTGGTTATTGAATTTTTGTGATTGTGCTAAACAAGCAGGAAACATGTTGTTTGCAAGTGTTGAAAATGAGCCCGTGCATTCCTCACATGACAGAGTATTTCATTTTTCTGCTGAAAGTTAAAGTACTTTCCTTCTGGCACCCTCATTTTGTAATATATATGTTTTTGAAATATTGCTGCATTGTTACAGAATGAAGTCTGCACTCCATTTTCTTTCTCTTCACCCCCCTCAGGAAACTATGGGAAAATGAGGCAAAAGGAACATCTTCCTATTTTCCTGTAGCAGTAGAAAGGGAGTTAGGCTTGGGAGGCCTATCACATCTCTCCCCAAGCCTACCTCCAACCTTCCAGATGGACTCTACCCTGCAACACGACAAAGGTGGCTTCTATTATATAGAAAGGGGACTCCTTTGGGTCAAGTTCACATTGTGCAAGGAGCCAGCTTTCCTCTGTTTGGATTGTCATGGGCTTTTAGATGACTTGGAGAGATGATGAGCTTCACAAAAGCATCAGCTGAAATCTTTTGTATCCAACAGATCGGCTGCTCCTTCCAGGTGAAGTGGAACAGGCTGTGGTCACCAGTGTCGCTGCTTCTGCTCCCTCTGGGGACCTGCCTCTCACCTCTGAGGCGGAGCCAAAGCCCGCCATGGGAAGAACACAGAAGCAAACTGAAGAGGTACTCCCCAGGGAATGCCATCATGACAGTACCTGGTTTTGTCCCTTAGGGGAACCCCTATACTTGCATGGTTTTGGATCTTTCCTTGGTTTGGGATAATTTAGAGTTCAAGTTTTGTACTTCCATCTGTTTCTGATTTACACAGAGCAGTGGTGTTTGTTTATAGAGACATGTTTTACCTCACAGTAGCTCTGTGTAGGGACTGCCCAGTAGATGAAAGGACAGTTTCCTTCTCTCTTCTGGTCTGACCTGGCCATGATTGTCATTTTCGAGGTTCTGTAAACCTTTGTATTAGATAAAGTAAGGCCAGGCTGGAATCAGAGAATCCCAGTCTGAAATCCATGTCTGGAAGGAGGTAGAAGCTTATTTCTTGTATTTAAAAATTTGTAGAGAGCTCCTACAGTGAACAGGTAGGTCAGTCTGTCAGAGGTCAGAGGCTCTCACTTGAGTCCCTTGGCCACTGCTTAGTAATTGTTCATATCTGAGCATATAAGAGAAGGCTGGGAAATGTCACCTACCCATCGTTTTCAAAAGCGAGGGAATGCACTCTCTACTATAGCTTATTCTCCCTAAAGCATTGCTCGAGAGCCATTTCACTCTCATTTTACAGCTCTTCTATAAACAGTTAACACATACACTGCAGGTGGTGCTGGGGAGTAACCTCTTACCTTGTGAATACAAAGGGGTAAACACAGGAGGTTGCTAAGGGCTCCTTATTAGTGCTTTCTAATAAAATCTCTAGGGTCTCTCTTTGATTTACAGGTACTCTTGTAACTGTTATGGGAGCAGCCATTCAATCAGATCTAACATAATGCATTTTAGTCTTAAATGGTCCTTTTCCTTCTAGTACTTTTGTTTACTATATTGAAAAGTACACCAAGGTGCTTGCAGGCTTGCACTGAACTCCCAAATTGGTTACCAGACAAATCAGTCAGGACAGCCACTTTCCAATATGCTCTTTAAATTATATATTATATTCTCTGAGCTGTAAAAAGCTAAAATTACAGGGCTTCTCCAAGCAGGGATCTGTTTCCGCTTTAAGACTTGCTTATATTTTTGGCTAGTTGTGGCCATATAAGTTGCTGGGTTAGTCACTTAACAAAGTGCCTAGTACCTTAAGAAATCTAATTAATTTAAAGTCAGTTATAGAAAGTGTGTGTGTGTGTGTGTGTGTGTGTGTGTGTGTGTATACACATACATACATACACACATACATACATATATAAGTATATATAGTAGTAGAAATTATTATAAATTAGTTTCAGATAGTGGTTAAAGATGCTTATTGTAGACTCTGTCTGATAGCCAATTAAACTCAAATTACGACTATGATATGCAGGGTCTGGCACATAGTAGGCAAGCACTCATTCCCCCCATTTTTAAAATCAATTCTCTGAGACTCTTGTGAAATGCATTTTTATTATTTCATCCCTAGTTCCTGACTTCTCCTAGGTTCACCCCTACTTCCCTAATTGCATGTCTACTGTATAACTTGTGCTGCACCTGGACGTGTTAGCTAGCTCAGGCTGCCAGTTTTCTTGCCTCAACCTCCCAAGTAGCGGGATGATAGGTTAGTACCACTGTGACTAACCTACGCTGTTTTTTTTTTTTTTTAAGAACTAAGTGTCCTAACAGAAAATGTGAACATTTTCAAGTGTTGGAATCAAATTAATATGAACAATTTTTTGTGTTGTTAAGCTTGAGAGCTATCTGTGACTAGTTTTTGGTGCCATTGGCCTCTCCAGGCTGACGCTTTGTATGTAGGCTTTATTACTTTCCGTTGGTTTTGTTTGCAGTTGGGTTTCACTAGGTAACACGGTTTGCCCTTGGCGCAAAAGTGACAGGTGTGTGCTACCATACCCAGTTGGGACATTTAGGTGCAATCATTATTTGTTTGAGAGTCTTTTTCAGAACTGCCTGAAATCACAACACTGAACCAACTCTGCCTTGGATTAATAGAATAAATCTTATTTTTGACCACATAAATAATTAAGTGAATCCACCGTCTCCACTGGCAAGGGTCTTGTGAGGGACCATCAAGGAGCCTGTGGAGGCTAGAGCTGGTAGCTACTTTCCGTTACTTCAGTCTGAAAGCTGAAATGTGTGCTGCTGCCTCATAATTGCCTTCTCAGGACCCACAACTCTCTGAAATGGATTGGAGCTGTTTGATGCCCCCTCCCCCAATTTTTTTTTTTTACTGGTTTATGTATGTTCAATTTCCCTTTAGAGAGATAGACTTTTTTTTCCAGACCTCCAACTTCTTATTTGTCAATAAATCTTTTGCCTTGTTTCCTTTGTTAGGAATCTTGGAGCTTTCTAGAACAAGATGAGTTTATAATAGAGTGGGAAATTGTAGTTCCCGGTAGAGGCAGCATGGAAGAGGTCAGGAGAGAAACTTGAGGTCTCATGTCTTCCACTTCACAATGGGATTCTAAACATTTCCCTACTAAGCTTGTGTATTTACTGCATGGCTTTATGTTCTAGCCTGTAGCTAAATGCCACCATTATTGATTTGAACATTAGTTTTGTGTTCCTTAATTTGCCCATGTGGCATTATGAATGAAAATGCCTCCTTCTTTAGCAGTGTCTCTGTAAGAATCAGTCACATGAGCAATTTTCAGGAAACTCAAAGTTTCTGAATAGTACACAAATTCTATTCCCTTGGTAGTCACAAAATTTTTTTCAATTAGACTTGAAATTAGACACCTGAAATCCACACATTTCTCTTAGCTCCTTAGGCAAAAATAACAAGTTAATAACTTAGTTCACACTTGTTTTTGTTTAGCAGCAGGGGATTTGGTGTTCTATAGCAACGATGCTTGTCTGAGTAAACCAGAGTTTCAATTTGTAGGTGAAACTTTGGAGCCATCTATAGCCTAAGATCCAGAAATAAGCCCACCTTGACAGGAGAAAGCTTCCAGGTTGCTACAACAGTTAACAGCTAGGCATGCAGCCTCGCCGTGCTTGAAGGGGCAGCATTTGGAAGGTCACGGTGCTGTTTTCTAAATGGTGCAGCATACCTCCTGGTACTTGGAATTGCATATCCCTGCCTTGTCATTCACTCTGGCATGTTTCTATAAGCTTATTTTACTGTAGCATAAAATGTCAGAACGAGCTCAGAACCAGGCACAGACAGGCAACAAACATTTACTCAATAGGTAGATGAACCATTTCTTACTACTAACTGGGAGCGACTTTGTGATGCAGCCATAAGGCTGAGGTCATCATGGTCTGTCCCCCACAGGCTCATGGCTTTGTATATGTGGTTCCCAGCTGGTGGTGCTATTTTGGGGGACTTGTGGAACTCTTGGGGGTTGGGTTCTAGATGGATGAAGTGAGGCTATATGTTGGAGGCTATATAGTCCAGCCTTACTTTCTGTCCTCTGTCTGCTTCCTGCTGTGCACTGAGGGAAACACACAGCTGCAACACATCCCCACCTGATGCCACCAAGAGCTGGCTGACCTTTCCTTGCTGCTTCCTTTCTTCCCTTTGGAATGGGCATGCTTACTCTGACACTGCTGGAAGTGTGTAATGTCTTGACTTTACAGGGACTCATAGTTTAGAGGTGGTCTGAGTGTCAGAAGAGACCCTGCACATGCACATTTGAATAGTTATGAACTGCTAAGGACTATAGGGCTTTGACATTGGACTGGATTCATTTTACATAAAGAAAGAATAAGCAGGCTACCAAGATGAAACTTGATAGCCTATGACCATATAGTGGGGGAGGAGGTCCCCTTCAGTCATAGACCTAAGGGGAGGAGAATAGGGTGAAAGCGGGTGGGAGGGAGGAACGGGAGGATACAAGTGGTGGGACAGCAATTGAGTTGTAATCTGAATACATTAATTAAATTTAAAAAAAAAAGAAGAAGAAATAGTCGTGAGCCTGTGGGGCCAGGAGGGATGAGTCCAGCTGTGAGTGTGAAGTGCATTATGTAGATTTATGTCTGAACACTTGGTCTCCAGCAAGTGACACTGTTTTAGGAAGTTTTGGGACCGTTGGAAGGTAAGAGGAAGTGTGGTCACTGGAGATGGCCTCAAGGTCTTATAGCCTGTCTCACACCGTGTAGTTGTTCTCCTTCCTAATCCCTGCAGACATTACGAAGTGGCTGTCACATGCTCCCTTCACCATGGAGCTACCTGCTCTTGTGCCTCCCTGCCGTGATAGGTTGCACCCCTCAATGTTTGAGTCAAATTACAGGGCTTCCCCTCTGGCTGTTTTTGTCAGGTATTCCCTCAGAATGATCCAAACTGTAACACTGCCGCAGTGTTCTTGTCTCCTTCCTCCTCTCTTGGCTCCTTTCCCGTAATATGTCACAATGTTCAAGTCTCTCCTCCCATCCTTGACAAAAAGGGGACAAGAGAAGGAAAGCAACCTTCTGTTCCCTTGGACCTTCCTTGGCTATGGATGTTTCTTGCCCTCTTTTCCCGCTCAGATTCACTAGTGCTTCTAGTTGGGTTCCTTCCGTCTAGTTTCTACCCAGTTGTGTTAGGGGCTCTGCTTCCTCTCCTCTTTTTGGCGACCTATTGCCTTGGCCTTGGCTGCCTACCTGAAAGTGTTCAGGATGAAGATACCAGATATATAGTTCAGGGGTCCAACCCAGTGTTTCCTTTTCTGTACTGATGGAGGGTGGAGATCTGTGCCTGTACAGCCTTGCCCTACACTCCTGCCTTGCTGGCTCTCTTCTCTGTTGTTTGTGGAGTTGTTCTTCGCCTCCTCCTTTGGAGGATTTTTGTCTACCCACTCCTAAGAAGCCAGTGCTCCCCAGGCGCCTGTCCACATACCTTGTAACTCTTCCCTCCCTGAATGCTTGAGTCAATTTTCGTTTTACATTCTCCCTAATGTGCTTATGTATCTAGACAGGCACATCTACCTTCAGGTTCTCCTCCCCTCAAGCTTCAGATTTACATATTTAATTACTGCTCGTCATCTTCATCTTCCAGGATCTTCAAATTCAGTGTGTTCACAGCTGAGTTTCCCTCCGTGTGCTTTCTCCTCTGCCATTTCTGGGTCAAGTCCGTCACCAAGTGCTGCTTATTTTCCTTGTTAAGAGCTTTTCATCTCTTTTCTGCCAGTGTGTCATTGTCCTTGTCTCTTGCTTAGACGACTACAGCAGCGTCCTGAGGAGCCCTCTGACTCCAGGCTCAGCTCTCTGAATCTACCCTCAATTTAATCTTCAGTGCGAGCTGCTTCATTCTAATCTCCAAGATGACAGGCCATCTTCCATTTTGGTGCTGCTAATACCTGTTCCATTATAGGTGCTCATTAAAAAGGTTGACTAAATGAAGGGGTGCATACACAAGCAAGTGTCTGCCCTGCTCTCAAACAATTTTTCAGAGGCTTCTTATCATCTATAAGATGCTGCTGCCTTGCCATTTCTTGCTTTTGCCCCCTTTACGGCTTATGTCCATTCAGTCTGAACTGGTTTCAGACATGCAATTCTGAACATTATGTTCATATCCTGCTCATGAAAACTTTCCTGTCTGCAAAGCTGTTCTTCACCCATCCTGTCAACTAATAAACCTTTTAAGATTCTACTTAGATATTTAATAATCACTGATTCCTTCCAATCCCGTTCCAGTCTAATCTATGTTAGATGTTCCTGCCATCTCCAAACTCTTAACATCCCACAGTTCATTACTGTGATTTGTTTGTCCTGATCTATGTTGGTGGCTTTATGCAGGACATACGTCCTACGACCTCACACAATGGCTAGGATATGTAGGAATGTAAACATTTTGGAAAGAATAAAAAATGCCTGAATGACTGCAGGGCACTGTTCTCATACCTGGACTCAACCGAGCCACACTGCAGCACATCCCCCAAATAGCTTATAATATTCTTAGGATTGTATTTTGGCATTACAAGTATGAAATTATGACTATGTTTAGTTTCTACTGTTCTGTTTCAGCATTTAAATCATTTTCTAAGAAAATTCTCTAGCAATAGCTGCTATTAACAACCCTTAGTTTCTAAGTGACAAGCTTTATATATCTAGGTATATTTTTATTTTTAAAAGTTTATTATAAATAATCATTGTATTGGCAAGTTTATTAGCTTTCAGAAAACTATTCTTTGCTATTGGTTTTGTTAATTCAAAATGTCTGTAGAAAATTATTCAGCACAATGAGAATTCAACTATTTTGGGGGAAAAAACCTTAAGGGAAAATACTCTTTTTCCCATTTAAGGGAGAATTTCTTTACCTGTAGTACCATAATGTTAGATATTCCAGTTGGGCTAGTAATCAATTATAAGTATAGCAGATTTTTTTCCAGTTGTGTTTGGTTCTATCCTAGATCTCTGGGATACCCAGCCTCTGGGTCCTGACAGTGTCAGGGATGGGATCCCTTCTGTGGTTTCTAGTAACTAATTCTTAGTATTTATTACGTGAACAGGTAAAGGAAAGGGAGATGGAAATGTATTGTATACAGAGAGTAGGAAGAACATGGTATCGGACTTGTTTTTAAAGTCATCGGCCAGCCTCACTGGGAGGTGGATGAAGGCCAAGTGTCTGCATGTGGTAAGAGTGGATGGATGGTTCAAAGGCTCAGGGTGGGATTCTAAATCCTAGTGTGGAATGTGAGATACCTGCAACTCAGTGGATATGTGGTCACTTGCTTTTAGAGGAGGACATAAAGAGCTTCAAGAATCCCCTGAGACAGAATACATTCATAGAGATGGGGTTTCCTCTGCATCTTGGCAAAGATCAGTGAGAATCAGGTGTCTACATAGTTAGGATGGACTACAGCCTGGTCTGCAGGCCTCATTAATCCTTCACAAAGTTGGAGGTGGCTAGGACACTTGCATTCTGGACATGATCATCAAGTGTTCTTCATTGGATCTAGTCTTGTTGACAGTGTCCTCTGTTATTTGGTTGTGAAGATAAATTTAATTAAAGAAAGTGATCATGGCACATCAGTCACTTTCTTCTGTGCACTAATTTGCTTCCTGCGTGCAGCTGCTCTTCTGAAAACAGTCATGACCTTGCATGTAGCCTTGAGTACATTTTCAGTGGTGGCTGTGGGACCTCAATAGCTTATTCAGAAAAGGTCTCTTCTCCCAAAGAACTAGGGATCGGCTGATTTTGCTTGTGTTTTTGAAAAAATGTGATTTCATTTGAAGCAGATTGTTCTGGGTTCAAATGTGGCTTCTCTTTGTTAGCCTCAGACAAGTTCTGAAGCCTTTCAAAGCGTCATTACTGAAAGGCCATAGTGGGTACCAGCAAGGCTGATGGAAGTTTACTGTTGATACCCATGTGGCTCCTGCTTCTAGGGCAGGCCTACCATGGGAAATCATTCAATGGCAGCTCCTGCCTTTCCTCATCAGGACACAGAGGAGAGGACCAGGCCTCTGGAACTTGTTGGATCACAGCAGCCGATTTTACTGCCACAGGGCAGTGAGTGGCTGGGAGTCTGCTCTGAGCATGGCACAGCTCTGCTTTTCCGATTCTCCTTTCATCGGAGCAGCAGTGCAGAGATTCTGAGCAGCGGATTCCATTTTCACACAAGCTGCAGAAACTACTCGGCAGATCAGCTTCCATGCAAGGATGTTTAAAGCTGGCACTAGCTAGCTTCTAGGCATTTTCTTTTTTTCATAAGCCATAGTTTTCAGTTGTTTCTGCACCACCATACAGGGTTGATGGAGGTACGGTGTGATTTCATTGCACCACATACCATTGGCTTTAGGTGGTATTTTTTAGGGGGTGAATTAGTGAAATTTAAGGCATTTTTAAATGTTTACTGGGACATATACTGTTTTGAAACAAACAACAACAACAACAAAGCACCAAACTTTTTCCCCAATCTGGGAAGCAAACATAGGGTCTTGCATGTGCTAGGCAAACACTCTGTCCTCTGAGCTACACACTTAGTGCTGGGAAATGTGTGCTGAATGGCTCATCCTTTAGAAGGCCTTTAAAACTCATGAGTGTGTATAAACGTGTGAAGCTATCACCTTTCTTTGCAGCTACTCCGACTTACAGGTGTACTATATTATGTAAAAAGGAAAAAAATGAAATGCTGGATCTTTAAATTTGATCATATGTGTTTTAACTTCTTCTGTTATTAGATAGGTGTTATGAGTATTATCTCAAGTATAATAAATGTAGTGTGTGTGGGGGTTGGGGCCTCCCTCTGGAGACAGGGTTTCTCTGTGTAGCCTTGGCAGTCCTGGACTTGCTTTGTAGACCAGGCTGATGTAAAGTGTTTTTAATTTAATTTTTTAAAGATACTCCATTAACAGGTATTTTTTAGCAAATGGTGAAAAGGTCGGTAAAGATCTTACGGTGTAGTTCTTGTAGTTTAATAGAAGATCTAGCTTTTCCATGTGCCTCTATCTCTGACAGTACAGTGTGGCAAAGAAGGAAATGAATGTGTGCAAAGGAGACCTGATTCCTGCCTTGAGGGCAGAATTAGTTAATGATACTCATTCAGATACAGCATGATACAAATGGGACATATTAAGAGGCTTAAATTAGGTCAAATTGAATAATTGAATTTATTTCTTTACTTAAAAACAGCTTAATCAGCTGAGTGTGCCGAAAGTCTAAAAAAAGCTTCATTAAATATTAATAGGCTGTTTATGTTTCAACTTTATCTTCACTTCAGTGATTGTGTTTCTTTCTTCCTTTGGTACCTTTTATAGATACTTGGAGATGAAGTTCAGCCCTTCTCTCTGGATGAAGAGTTTGATTATGACAATGTGACTCTCACTCCGAAGTTTACTGCTGAAGAGATAGCAACCATGCAAGATCTGTCCAAGCAAAAGAGAGCGGATACCAATACAGACTCATGCGAGCTCCCTGACTGAGTTAATAGATGTCTTTGTGTTTAGTTTTATTTTGTTCATACTTCAGCAACATTAGAATAAAGCGTATGCTGACCTACTCCCTCTGTGGAAATGTATACGTCTACATTTATCTGTCACTGCTGTTTATCAATGGGACACAGCAACCACGAGTGGAGAGATCCCTTCCATTTCTGAATTCTCCTCTGTCCTATTGCTGTGTCCTGTCTTCCTGGTTGGGAAGAAGGGAGAGTGAAATAAGGGCTGCAGCATCTGCATTTGATGAGGAAGCTGTACAAGGGTACAGGTGTGTTGTCCTGTTAGAGGCGACGGACAACGCACATTCCAAGCAGTACCATAGTTAGCAGAATCACTTATAAACGTAGACCTTTGGTCCCCTGTGTCCAGAGAGGATGCTGTGGACGTGGTTTGGGAGAGATTCAGCTTCATTGAAAAGGAAAGCACTGAAGACCAGATTTTGATGTCACACATGGAATTCTGGGATTGAAAAAAAAAGTTACCATTAACCTGTGCATGCTAGTTAAAAAGTACAGCAGGTAGTCTCTGTCTCTGGAAGTCTAGACTTGGAAAAGCAGAACAACTTAGAGAATGTAGACTGACATTGTGGGGGCTGGTGAGGGGCTTTCTGGGCAAGCCCGGTGACCAGGGTTTGGACCTTGAAGCCATGTAGAGGTGGAAGGGGAGAAACGACTCCATAAAGCGGTCCTCTGACCTCCATGTGAGTGCCAGGGCATGCACTCCTATGCTCACCGTTCTCCCACTGTTAATAAATGAAATGTTAAAAAGCGAATCTCGGAAGAGAAACTATGCTGGCTACTCATAAAGGAAGGGTAAGGTGGGTAATATGTGTGGAAAAGTCCATTATTGAAGAAACCAGTAACAAATGCACTTGTTGTTCTTTTCTCTTATGTAGACTTTAAGTTTTAGCGTAGTCTTAGGAAGTGTAGTTGCCATATATTCCCCTTCTCTGGTCCCCCATGGTTAACACCACACACCACAGAGTATGTTTGTTGCTGCTCGAGTTTGGTTCTTTGCTATTGCTGTTCTTTTGCTTCAACTGTACTGACATTAATTTACACAAGAGCCACCATCTTCAGCACATGGTCAGATGTGGCAGGATTTGTTCTTTTTAAAGGTTGAATAGTATCATATTATGTACATATAGTACTTTCTCTTTACCCATCAGTCTAACATTTGTTTCTGTACCCTGGTTCTTATGAGTCATGCTGCAGTATGTATGTATGTATGTATGTATGTATGTGGAGTTGTGTGTATATATTCATAAAAATGCTATTTACAGTTTGTACAAAAGAATTCTCTCAATTTCATCTTGCAGAAGATTAAGATGATTTGCATATTTATTTTTATTGATTCAAGAAACTTTCATTATTTATGACCCAAGCTTTATTTACACTAGGCAATGAGGAAGATCTAAGCAACTTGGAGAGGGTCTTCAGTGAGGAAGAGGGATGAACATACAGTCACAGCAGAGCTGCCCTGCCCAGGATAATAGCCACTGTCTGTGTTCTAGTGTGGAGTACTTGAGATGTAGCCACTCTGACCGGGGAACCAAGTTTCGTTACTTGATTTATATTTGAGCATAAAACTAAGAACATATTTAACTCAGTTATCAGAAAGCTTTCAAGTAGATTGAGAACAACTTTGGCATGTGAATCTTCTTCAAATGTAGATTTTGTAAACTGAAGTGTTGGATTAGTGATTATGTAGCTACTATATGTACTAGTAATTATTTTTGATGACAACATAGTGTCTTAATTTAAAATATGCTGTGTATATAGGATACATTGGAGTTTGATGAATTAATGTGCAAGATACTACATCATTTTTGCAGTATGGGCTTAAGTGATTTGGATTACCTGTCTAAATGAAATATATTGTTAAGATTTATCATATCCTTTTTATTTTTTAAATGAGGCTATCAGGAAGCTTACAGTTCTATGAATCACAGGCATATTTCTCTCAGTGTACCATAGCATATGGTGACCTGTGTCATAAGCATGCTGTACCAAAGGGTACTGGGGGCAAAACCAGTTCAATGTATTTGTGCCTGGGGAGCGTCTTATTTTATTCTGCTGTGAGCAATACCTTAGCAATAACATAAGACTTGTTTTGGCTCGCAGTTCAGAGAAATGCAGCCTGTCATGGCTTGGAAGGCATGACATCAGGGGAGCCATACTCCAGGACGCCAACCAGGAAGCAGAGAAGGGAATGCCAGTGCTCAGCTGGCTTGCCCCTTGTTATTCAGTCTGGGACTCCAGCCATTGGGGCGGGGTTGCTCACAGTTAGGATTTCCACTACACGTTTCTTAATCCAATCAAGCTGGCCATTGAAATTAGCCACCATGGGAAGCTGGGGACTTGTCACAGAGGACTTTGGAGTTTGGTCATGAATCAGTAGGAGGTTTTTGTTTTTTGTGTTTTTAAAAAACTTTTTATTGATTCTCTGTGAGTTTCCCATCATGCACTTCAGTCGTGCTCATGGCTCTGTCCCTGCATATCTGTCCTTTGCCCTTGCAACCTCCCCCCTGCCCCGAAGTAAAACACACAAACAGCAGCAAAAATAAGGCATAGACAACATCTCATTGTGGAAGCTGCAGTATGTCACAGTGTGTCCCATAGTATAGCCCTTTGCCCACACATCTTCACTTGCAAATGTTCATGGCAATGAGCCATTTGTCTGGTGGCGCACACCTCTAATCCCAGCACTTGGGAGGCAGAGACAGGCAAATCTCTGAGTTTGAGAACAGTCTGGTCTACAAAGTGAGTCCAGGACAGCCAGGGTGATACAGAGAAACCCTGACTCAAAAAACCAAAAACCAAAACAAAACAAATCTATAGCTTCTATGACACCATCAATATTGGATCCTCATCAGGACTCCTCCTGATATCTTGTTGTTCCCTGTGTCATGCAGATTCTGCAGCTTTGGAACAGCAGGACTGGCCCTTCCACACACGCATCTCAACCGTGCACAGATGATACAGATTTTGGGGTGGGCCAATTCAGAGCCCTGGATCTGGGTCTGGGTGGTCGCTGAGCTGGTCAGTGCACTGGCTCTCCCTTATATGTGGTACCAGGGCAAACTCTCCAGTGCTGCTCTGACTAGGTTACCCAGTGTTGACATTGGCAAGAGGCAGGGCAGACTCACCCACTCACACACCTCCAGAGCCAGCTCTGCTGTGCTTTCCAGTCAAGGTTTGGGACCCACTCTCCCAAGTGCTGCAGCCTGTGAGGAGCTGGGCCAGCTTTCCCACGCTTACACCGTGGGACCAGCTTACCTGTGTGTTGCCATCAGGGCCAGCCCCATTGTATTGCCCAGGCGAGGTGTAGGGCCCTCCTAAGTTCTACAACCAGTATGGGGGCAGCGCTAGCTCTCCCACTCTGCCTTTTAGGACCCTAGGGTGAGGTCTCCCAGCTACTGCAGGTAGTGGTGGTGGTGAAGGGGGGCATCATCCCCACACCCATACTACCTCGTGCCAGAAGAGTAGTGGGGCCAGTTCTTCAGTGCTCTTGAACTTGGGGCCAGCTTACCTGCGCCCCCTCCCCTAGAGCCAGCTCTACTATGCTGCCCAGGTGAAGTGCAGGGCCTGCTCTCCTGAATGCTGCAGCTGGTGAGGGGCAGGGGCAGGTCTCCACACTGCTGCAGGAAGTGAGGGGCAAGGGGATCAGGCAGCACCCCTGCACCATGCCACCTCATGCCAGATGAGTGGCAGGGCTAGCTCTCCGAAGCCCTTGCCATTGCGGCTGGCTCCCGTCACCAGGGTCAGCTCTGCTATAGTGTTCAGGTGAGGTGCAGACCCTGCTCTCCAAAGTGCTGCAGCTGGTGAGGAGCAGGGGTAGCTCTCCTGTGTTTGGGCAGCTTTCCCGACTGCCAGACGTGGTGAAGGGCCTGGGGGCTATCACCTCTGCAAGTGCCAGGGTCAGCTCTTCCACGCTCATGTTCTCAGGGTTGGCTCACCTATCCCCTTGCCACCAGCACAAGTTCCACTTTGCTGCCTTGGTGAGGCACAGGGTCTGCTCTCGCGATTGCTTCTGCTGGTGAGAGATGGGGCCAGGTCTCCTGCTGTGTTCAGTGAGGGGCAGAGCTAGTTATGCACAGCTCCTGGGCATCCATGTGGGTCTCTGCAGCTGCCCTGACCAGGGACATCTCCATGTTCTCTGGTGGTGGTATGAGCCACGCACATTGACACCAACCCCCTGCTGTTGGGTAGCCACGGACTCAGACATGACCCTCAGTGGCAGTTTGGGCGGGGACCTCACCATCAACTCAGGTGGTGAGGCTAGTTACTCACAATAGGCTATCCCTCTCCACTCTCCAGTCTCCAGTTTAATCTCTATGATGATCAAGCTGCTCCACTGCTCCACCACATACTCACACATCACTTGTGGCTCCCTCTGCAGGCCGGCCACAAAAGCTGGCAGGCCTCTGGGCGACATCTTCCATCTGTGCTGTGAGGTGTAGCAGTAAGCCGTGTTTATGGCCCACCTGTGCCATGCACTGGAGGGCAAGTCTATGGGTGACATGGTGGTCTACATGTCTCTGTCTGTCTTCCTCCTGTTGCACTGGATGGATTTTATTTTATTTTATTTGACTTTTGTGAGCCTTAGGCATAAGACAGCTTTGGCCACCAAGCCAGGCATCAAGCTAGGATGAACAAAGGATTACCATCTGCTCTACCCCAACTGATGTAAGAACAAACATCACTAACAAGATGTCTCTTTGCCCATTGCCAGGGGTGCAGTAGGAGGTTTTGAGTCAGTCAAGAAGGAGGATATTAGAGTTGGGATAGCATGTTTCTCCTTATGGTTCAGAGAATGGCCTATGATAGTCACAGCCTCAGTTTTGAATGAGTGGGTTTATGAAGTCTATAGCAAGCCAAAGTGAAAAATAAATAGCTAATAGTATATGGATATTAAAATACACTAAACTGTACTTATGGCCTCCAACAGAGGCTAGGAAAGTTGGGGCAGTTGGAACGCTCATCTAAGCTTTCTGTCCATGGCTCCGCATCTCATGGCTGAATCTCCAGTTTCTCTTTCCCACTTAAGGAACTTTTATATCACAGGATGAGCAAGAACAACCTCTGTTGGAATTTATTTATGTTTCAGCTGTTTTAAAGAACTCAGTGTTTCTGTCTTGGACTGTTTTTGCCAACTTCTGGTCTCTGCTAGAGGTTGTGAGCACTCAAATTGATGACATCACCTTTCTGTTGCTAGTTCTTGTCTTTCTTGGAAGCCTCACCAGAAATGACACTTGCTCTGGCCTGACTGTCCCTTTGGGAACTCCAGGTGACTGCTTTTAAGGGACTCCCACAGTCAATTTCTGCTGGAGTTTGATAGTTCCTGACATGATGAGTTTTGCTATCTATATGCTATTAGATTCTTACCTTTTCCTTGGCTTGCTATATACTTAATAAGCTCACTAATTCAAAACTGAAGATATAACAATCACGGGCCATTCTCTGAATCAGTAAGGAGAAAGTGTGCTAGTCTTACTAATGTTCTCATTCTTGACTGACTCAAAACCTCCTACCAATTCATGACCAAACTCCAATGTCCTCTGTGACAAGTCCCTAGCTTCCCATGGTGGCTAATTTCAATGGGCCACTTGATTGGATTAAGAAACGTGTAGTGCACATCCTGAGAACAGCACCACCCCAATGGCTGGAGTCCCAGACTGAATAACAAGGTGCAAGCCAGCCAAGCACTGGCATTCCCTTCTCTGCTTTCTGGTTGGCATCCTGGAGTATGGCTTCCCTGCTCTCATGCACAGAGTTGGAGGACAGCCCGTCCTCAGAAAAAGCACCTTGGAGGACACTTTGAGACAAACATGGGAAGGGAGAGCAAAGCCTCACTGCCAGAGCCATCATCTCAGTGAGTTCCAAGAGCACAGGGCTGTGTACTAACATAATTTATGTCGCACATGGCAAAGACAGTGATTTATGACAAACTCACTTGTTCAAGTTCAGTTTTGAGGGCTTTGATTTTGCGTTCTTTATATATTGTAGATATTAACTCCTTGTCTGAACTATAATTGGGGAAGATTTTCTCCCATCTTGTAGGCTGTCTGTTAACTGTTGATGGTTTCTTTTGCAGTTCAGAAGCTTTCTAGTTTCTATCTAATCCCATTTGTCAAACTTTGGGGCTTCCTGTTGTGTATTGAAGCTCTATTCAGAAAGTGTTTGTCCTGAAGTGTTTACTTAGGTGTTTTCATCTAACATGTCCAGTGCTTCAGGTTTTAAATTAAGGCCCTTGACCCATTTAGCATCGTGCAGGAACAGAGGCATGACTTTGATTGTATTCTTCTGCAATGGGCATCCTAAGTTTGCTGGCATCATCTATTGAATAGACTGTCCCCTTTTCTAGAGTTCTTGACACATCTGTCACAAATTAGCTGTGTATGCTGTGTGGGTTTATTTCAGGGTCTTCCATTGTATCCCATTGGTCTATTTCTTTTTGTGCCAATACCATGCTGTCTGTTACTCTGGCTATGTCTGTGGTTCGAGGTCAAGTATTGTGTTATCTCTGGCCATGTTCTTTTTGTCTTTAGGATTTCTTTTGCTCTCATGTTCTCATACAAATATTAGGAGTTTTTGGGTTGCTATAGTTGTTATTCTGTGAAAAATGTTACTGGAGTTTTAGCACTAGACCTAAAATTTTTAGTCCATAAAATGGGTTAACAAACTAAACTGACAGGTTTTTAAAACAAAAATACAAATGACGCCATAGATTTTTATTATTTTCCCATATTCTTAGGCATCACTGGAATGCAAATTAAGACTACTGTGAGATTCTATCTCATTCTAAGCAGGATGGCTGCCAGTGGGAATACAACAAAGACTAGTGTGTATGTGGGGAAAGAAACCAATATACACTGTTGATGGATCTAAATTAGTGCAGTTCCTATAGAAATCAGTGTGAAGGCTTTTCAAAAATCTGAAAGTAAAAGTGCGCATGATCTAGCTATACAATTACTGGTCAAAATATTTAGAGGTCTGTGTATCCTACCATGAGATATTTGTACAACCATCTTTATTGGTCATGAGTCAGTAGGAGGCTTTAAGTCAGTGAAATGGGAGGCTGTTAAGGTTTGAAAGTATGCAAAAGACCTACTGATGAATGACAAACAATTGTTGAGAGCAGAGAAGAGGAAAGCCGGTGTTTTTCCTTTTGCCTTTTTATTCAGTCTGCAACTCCAGCCTTTGAGATGTTACTGTAGAAAAAATATAGAATCAGCCTAGATGACCATCAACAGATAATGAATATACGGCACATTGACAAAATCAAATTTTATTCTGCAATAAAGGAAAATGAAATTAAGTAATTTACAGGAAAATGGGCTGAACTAGAAGATATTGTGTTGAGTGTGGTGACTCAGATTCAGACAAAGAACATATTTCCATTCATGTGAGTATCCTAGCTTTTACTTTTTACATATGTGTATTCACATGGGAGTGTGTGTGCTGAGATCAGAAAACTAGAAACGGGCCCATAAGGTAGAAAAAAGAGTCTCTAAATAAGGACTGTGGGGAGGATAATAGACAGACATGTGACATGGACGTGAAAGGGTGGTACTTGGGATACAAGAGCACAAATGAGGGTGTATGATAGGGAGTGAGAGAGAGTAGTATATGGGGGCACAGGATCAACCACAACCATGTATGAAGACATCAAAAGGAAGCCTGTTACTTTCTATTTTAATTTAAAAAAGAATGGATGTTAGCACTGTTTTCAATTTTCTGAGAAAGCGCCAGATTGATTTCCAAAGTGGTTGTACAAGTTTGCACTCTCACCAACAATGGAGGAGTGTTCCCTTTTCTCCACACTCTCGCCAGCATGTGCTGTCACGTGAGTTTTTGATCTTAGCCATTCTTGCAGGTGTAAGATGGAATCTCCCACCTATACCACTCCTAGGCATATACCCGAAAGATGCTCCACCATACAACAAGGACATTTGCTCAACTATGTACATAACAGCTTTATTTGTAATAGCCAGAATCTGGAAACAACATAGATGTTCCTCAACCAAAGAATGGATAAAGAAACTGTGGTACATTTACATAGTGGAATATTACTCAGCTATTAAAAACAAGGAAATCTTAAAATTTGTAGGCAAATGGATGAAACTAGAAAATATCACTATGACTGACATAACCCAGACCCAGAAAGACACACATGGTATATACTCATAAGTGGCTATTAGCCTAACATAGATGTCCTCTGAGAGACTCCACCCATCTGGGTTTAGGGACAGAGCTGGGACTCTTGAACTCTGGGTGAAGTACTATGTGTGTGTGTGTGTGTGTGTGTGTGTGTGTGTGTGTGTGTATAAAGACCAAGAGAGTCCAGGAGCCTCACAGAGAGAACATCAAGATGCGCAGATCTGGTCCCAGAGGGGCCTGCACAAACTGATGCATCAACCAAGGACAATACATGCCAAGAACCTGAAGCCCATGTTCAGATATAGCCAATGAACCGCTCATCTCCAAGGCTGGAGAGGGGCAAGAATTGCCTCTGATATGAACTCTGGTGCCTGAGATTTGATCACTTCCCCTTGGTGGGGAGACCTTGTGGCCACACAGAGGAAGGGGGTGCAGGCTACCTTCATGAGACCTGATAAGCTGTCTTCATATGGTGGGGGAGGAGGGCCCCCCCTGTCAGAGGTCTAAGGAAGGGAAACAGGGCAGAAGAAGGAGGGAGGCAAAGGGAAGATACAAACGAAGGGATAACAATCAGATGTAAGATGAATTAATGGTGATGATGATGATGAATGGGATGACTCATGGGATTAAATCAGGTATTTAATTAATTAAGGCACTTAATTAGAGGGTAGGATCCAAAGTGTATTTGAGAACGACCCATGTATGTGGAAGGTAACATGAACAGGATGATATCAAATCTGGGAGACAAGTTTGGTTGCTGTGTGTTGTTTTTAAAAAACTAAAATCCCAATCATTTGATTTTACCATTTGATGCTGGGGTAAAAACTTGCTAGCTCAGAGGCAGAGGAAGCACCCAGCTGACTTTCCTGTTAAGCTGACATCCCAGAAGGAAATAAGCCATTCTACTCAGCTCACATCCCAGAAGCCAAAAGTTCCATTTACTTCTCCACGCCTTCTTAAATAATGTTCAACTCCAAGCCCCCTCCTTCCTGCTTACTCCCTGCCAGCTGGTTGCTCGCTCCGCCTCTTGACCTAGGGTTAAATTTATTTAATATTGTGTACAAAAAGCTCTTGGATAAAAGGTGTGTGCTAGGGCTGAGTCACACCACAACCACCTGTTTACAGTAAACAGAAAGTTCTTGGATTAAACGTCTGTTCTAGGGCTGAGCCACAGGACAATTAGAAACAGTTTTTTTCCAATTTACAGTCTTGGGGTGCACAATAGGATCAAATATTCTGCAGTAGCTGTGAGTAGATGGTGTGAGGTAGGGTTCAGTATGAGGTAGTGTGGGGCAGTAGAGGATGTGGATTTAGTCAGAGATGTTGGAGAAGAAGGCTATGGGCTGTGGCTGCAGCATCATGGGAAAAAGGGAAATTCCTGAAGGCCCCAGGAGGTAATGCAGTCTATGTACATGATTACAAGACGACCTCACAGGGTAATTATTTACAGAGTTAGAGACTCTGGATTCTGGACTTGGTGTAACATCATGGTGCTTAAAACAGAGAGAAAACGGTACCATCTTAAAGTTATTCCCCTTTGATGGACTCAGTTTCGTAATAGAAGAAACACAGTCTTTAAAAACAGTATTTAAAATACATTTAAGTAGCACATTTCATTGTTTAACCAGGCAAGGAAGGTGGCAGGTGGATGTGTCTGTGGAGCAGCCTATGCCACATTTTGGCAGTTTTGATCCCTGGGCTATTTGGGGGCAGTTGTGCAGCATGACTAAAGTGACAACAGAAAATGAGTCCCCTCAGTCGTTTGGATGGAATTGCTTTGTCTCTGCTGTACCATCTCTCTCTCCCTAACCACAGATGCTTTTCCCTGACTATCTTGCAGCAGCAATCCCTTGACCTGATGGAAAGAGTGTTTCACATGGGCTTCTGAGCTTAACCTGCAAAACCCTGTTTGCATTACCTGGATGAGGTGTAGTGACAGAAGCATGACGAAGAAAATGTAGAGCCCAGGAGAAGTACTGGGGGGTGGGGCTGGACAGGTACATCAAATTGAGAAGGAAGAAGGTTAAACACTTTAAGCTATCCCAACAGAACGGGGTAACACAAACTAACTTGAAATGAGCTAAGAGGTGGCATACCAGTCCTGCCTTGTTAGTGTTGTGACACATGGTGATCTTACTTTGTATTTTCAGTGTCCGGCTTGGATGGCAAAGCACAGGATGGAAAAATCATTCATCTTTGAATCAGAAGTTTTGGATTCCCTTGTCAAGGATGCTCTTCTCTTTCCCAGCAAATGAGATACAGCGGACTCCTCACACTGAACGGGAACATCTTCCCATGTGCTAACTACGCGATTGAATGAAAATGTGAAAAAGAGACAGTTAAAGAAAAAAAAATTTTATTTAATCATTTCTTAGAAGTTTGTGGTTAAGTATGGTGAGTATAGTGGCATGGAAAGTGATAGGAAAGAGTCTTTATATAACATTTATTTATTTACTTTGTTTTGTGTGGTGAGGGGGCCCAGGGTGGCCGTGAGTACATGCCATGGCGCACATGCGGAGATCAGAGGGCAACTCTCAGGAGTCAGTTCTCCCTTTAGACCATTTGGGGTCTGGAGGTCAAACTCAGGTTGCCAGCCTTGGTGGCAACTGCCTTACCGTTGAGCCCTCTTAGTGGTTCTATAAAATAGTCTGAGACTATCCTAGAAAATGTGTTTCCGCATTGTAGGTGAGCTAGCCTACTCCTTGCAATAGCTGAACCAGCCTTTACAAATCAGGCTTCCACTTGCCACCCCTATCTCATACTGTCTTCTTTATTTTTTCTGTGTCCTGGATGGCTTGTAACCTTTTTTTTTCAAACACGTAGCTTTATTTCTATTTCAGCACATTTGCTCCATTCTTTCTTCTGTCTGGACTCCTCTAGTCACTATGTGGCTGGATCCGTTATCAGCTAGGCCTCAGGTGGCAAGTGCCTTTGCAGAGTCCTTGTCAGCCCTATTTACAGTTCTCAACCTCTGTCTTTCTCCCTGTGTGCTTTGTTACCTGCTGACTCTTTTGTTTATCTGACCCCTGCTAGAATGTAAGCTACACACTGGGTGTAGTCTCAGATTGGACTATTAAAAGCAGGCACTTTTTTGATGGGTTATCCATCTTTGCATGAAAAAGATCCAGAGTAAAATAGTTACTCAATAAATATCTATTATGTAAAGATCTCTGTTGTATAACTTAAAAGTATAAGCTTATTAGCATGTCACAAATTCTGGCTAGATACTTATTGAGAACCTTTTACATTCAAGGCACAGGTAGTACGCTTTTCCCTGGCATGGTGTTAGTATGATGGTCAGTGAAAATCATGAGCACCTCGATAGATACAGCTGTCTCATGACCAGCGTATTCCTTCTTTTCTTCATTGTGACGTTTTGGAGAACTTTGCTCATTTTTTTATTTTGAGTCCTTCTTATGATTTCTTATATTAGGATTCCCACTTTTAAGCTGGAGAGATAGCTCAGGGGTTAAGAGCACTGACTGCTCTTGCAGAGGACCTGCTTTTGATTCTTTAAAAAAAAAAAAGATTTATTTATTTATTATGTATACAGTGTACACCTGTACACCAGAAGAGGCTATCAGATCATATTAGAGATGGTTGTCGAGAATTGAACTCAGGACCTTTGGAAGAACAGCCAGTGCTCTTAACCTCTGGGCCATCTCTACAGCTCCCCCTGCTTTTGATTCTTAGCACCTACATGGCTGCTTACAACTGCCTGTAACTCCAGTTCCAGGATACCCAATGACACCTCCTGGCTTTCATGGGCATTATGTACAGACAATCAGGCACATGCATATAATATAAATAAAAAATAAAAACAAATCCCACTTAGGGACAATTCATAAGATACAAAGTAGATTTCACCAGTGCTCTGCACTCCAAGAGTGTAATGTGCTACCTGAAGAAGGAGAAGGAAAGGAAGGCTTAAAGATTGAGGCAGGAAGAAGACGATTCCATATTAGCTGTCCAAAGCAAGATGCTTTGTGCATTAGCTCACACATATTAATGCTTATAAGAGTTTTCAACTTGAGAGGCAGGTTTAAAGTCTAATTATTATTATTACTGTTATACTAAAAGTATATGCTTAGTGTGTGTGTGTGTGTGTGTGATAGGCATACAAGCCCATGGCCCATGAATGTGTGATTAGAGGAGGCCAGGGCATCTTTCTTTATAGCTCTCCACATTACTGCCTTGAAGACAGGGTCTCTCAGTGAACCAGAATCTAGTTATTTGCTAGACAGGATGGCCATAGCGTTCTCAGGTTCCTCTTGCCTCCTTCCCCTCAACTTTTTCTCATGAGTGCTGGGGATTTGAACTTGAGTCTCACACTTGCAGACCATTACTCTTACCTGCTGAGTCATCTCCTCCAGCTCCTCCGTTATCTTTTGGTTCTAACCTCTCTGCTTTCCTTCTGGTACTGTTCCCCTCTTCACCTTCACATATTTCCCATCAAATGCTTAGTTTTGAATTCTTTGCTTTTGCTTTCACAATTCTTATTTGTTCCATTCACTAATTTCCTATAATCTTCATGTTACAATCAGTTCAAAGCTTCCATCTGCTGCCCACTGACTACTGACTTCTAAGATTGTCTCAGTGTAGCCTTTTAGGATGTTTTCTCATGTATGCAGGATACAAGCATAACTGACTACTCTTGGCTCCTGTGTATTTCCTTCTGCCTGTGTGTATTTGTTTCTATTGCTGTTTCTGTCTGGATGGCTACCACTCATTTCACCTAGGGAGTTTCTATTCATCCTTTAAGATGCGTTCCACGGGTCACGTCATTCATGCAGCCTTCCTGGTTCCCTCAGCCAGGTATAATTTTATTAACCCAGGACAGTTGATATGATTTTGTAACACTTGCTACTTGCATTTTATTTTATTTTATAGTTATTGTTATAATCACTTTGTCCACACCCCAAAGCAGTGGTCAACAAAATCTCATTCATCTTCCATCTTGAGTGAACATTGTTTCTTGAGCATTATGTTTCTAATTGTTGACTTCATTAGCCTATAACAGCGGATGGAGGGCGGCAAAACTGAAACACAGGAACATTTCTTTCAGCCAACGTGTACCTTTTGTCTGCTTCCTTTGTTACATTTTATGTTAGAAACAAATAATGACATGATTTATTAATACGTTGAATTTATGACAAAGAAACTAATGAAAAATGTGTTCACAAGCTTCACCAATATGTTGATTTATCGAGATAACAATAGAAAAAGTTATTCTCTTCAGCACAAAAGAGGGAAGAATAAAAGGCCCAGCACAATAATTCTAATGTAAGTAAATTTTGCATGAAGGAATACAGGTTGGCATTTTAGGACCAAAATAATGGCAAGTCAGTAGTAAAAGTTATGGAACCCAATATGTAATTATAATACTTTTTATGTCTACAAAAGTGTGTAGTCATTGTAAAGAGTTTCTGGTTGGCTCCCTTTTGGATGTGGTAGCTTATCTCAATTGTGTGCTGTTAGAATATCGACATCCCTGTTAAGATTTAAAAAGTAAGTCCAATGGTTCTCCAGATTGTGTTAATACTGGCTATATTCTTGGAAAGAAATTAGCATCAATTTTCGTTTAGATTGAAAAGTGTTTTCAAAGGATGGCTTATGCGAAAGTGGTGGTAATGGTGCTTGAAGTAATTAGGGTGTTTAACAACCAGACAGGAAAAAAAATCCACTAATTATTCTCATCTTCCCCATCTTCTCTCCAAGGATGGGAAGTCTGCATAGGATTTGAATCACACACAGATTAGGATGTTATAAAAATCACAGTGTCAGATGTCTTTGCAAACATGTTTTCCTAATTGCTTCAAAGAGAGTCTTTGGTAAATGAGCAGCAACTGGTTCCTGAAGAGGCTTTAGTTCTTCAAGAATGTTCTTTGTCTTTCTTTAAATATTTTGATTTTGTTATCATCTGTGTTGATGCACTGGCTAGTCATCTCTGATCATCCAGCATTTGCATACATGCACATAATACTATGCATATATGCAGTATTGTCTATACTTAGATTTTTGTTGTGAATCCAACCTGTTTTCAAATGTCGACAAGCTGTGTTGCTTTTCTGTTTTTGTTTTTTGTTTTTCCTGAAATTGGATTTGTTGACCTTTCTCAGGGAAAAAAACATGCAGTGTTTGTTTTCATTCAACTTTATTTCCTTTCTCTGGTTTTGGCTGGGGGCTTTGCCTGTAGAATCAGCTTCTGCTTCTCCCAATCTATCAAGTGTGTCCCACATAGAAATGTGTGGTGGTTGTTGTTTTGCATTTAAACAGCTGAACACCTGGTGGCTCTTATGCAGGTGCACAGAACTCAGGAGAAGAGTTTTAATTGAGGACAAAACAAAGCACACATGCAAGGTGCAGATGAGGCCTTGACTGTTGGACTTAAGATGCTTCTGGGTTCATAAACAAGTAGGGCATGAGGGGGCCTGAGATGTCAGGGACAGCGCGGAGTGTTGTTCTTAGCATTTGCTTTTCAAAAGTGGTTTCACTGACATAATGGCTTCTGAATTTGTCAGCCTAAACGAGTCTACTATATCTTATTTAGTTGTCCTCAATTTGCAAGAATCACAAGGAGTTTTACACAGATGGCACCCAAAGTGATCACTTTGCATTCTTCTGTAATTAAGCTCTAATATGCTGTACATCAAATAACAAATTGCTCAGTGGCATTGTGAGGGAAAAAAAGAGATGCAGTAAAGTTCTCAAAAATGCTGCTCTAATGCTCATCTTTCCAAATAAGTGGCAAAGTCAACAATAACTGATGAAGGTGGAATGTTTTAAGAAAAGAGTATGGCTGAGTATTTACCAGATCTCCAAACTCACTTGAAAGGAGATGAGGGAGGAAAAATAAATGAACAAATGATCACATCACGACAGTCACACGTTAGCCCAGATGCAAGTGGCTCAAACTTTTCTTTTGTTTATATCTGAGAGAACAGGTAAATAAATAAAATTTCTTCGCATTTTCTAGAACTTGACTCAATATTCTTTTGGAGCAAGCTGCATGGTTCTGGGCACAAGCCTCCCTGCTAATGCCTGCACATCTACTCCCTGCCTTGCTCTGCTCTCCTGTCAGGTGTGTTTTCTGCTCCACCACCGGCACATGTTCACCGTGTGATGGTGTAGTGTCATCAAAAGCCCAGGCACCCTAGAAACTCATCTTTGTAGCCCACCAAAAGCAGCATCTCTCTACCACAGAGATGAAAGCTGATGATAACAGGGGCATTCCCACCGCTGCGCTCCCTTGTGGGCAGCTGACGGTTAACACAGGTGGGTGGAAGGCACTACCCGCCCTTTGAAGGTTGTCTGTTGAAGGGGGATGCCACTTCTCTGGGATTAGTCCTGTGCCCTGGGCCTCAGAGCTGCTTCTGAGAAGTAACCAGGTGGTGAATACCTGCCTGGCTTTGCAGAAATTCACAGGTGGCTGTCAAATTCTCACTATGGTTCAAAGGCTGCCAGGCAAGGTGGCTGGCCTTTGTGATATGAGGCCATTTGAGGGGCCACCTTGATTCTTGTTTTGCTCAGAGGCCAAATTAGATTGCTGAGCAGCTGGCTTGTCAAACTCCTCCAGGTCTGGATGGGAGGGAGACTGGAGAGAGCACAGCTGAAGTGCACAAGAGAGAAGCAAGTGTTAAATGAGTCTGCCATCCAGCAAGCAAACATCATTTTGTTTAAATTACACTGCGCTATTTTATCTTGACCTGCGACCAAATGGAACTCATTGTAATACATTATCACATACAAGATACTTGGCTCATTAATAAAACCCTAGGAAGGAGACCCGGTAAACAATAAAAACTCACACATTAACACCATTATGCACCATAATATTGTTCCTTCTTTTCATCAAAATTCTTTACATAATTAAATCTCAAGTAAGTCAGCAAAGAAATCCTTGGCATTTTTCATTTGGACTTTTTTTTTTCCTTTGAGAGAATTGGTTATTTTTTTCATATCATTAAGCAGCAACCTAGAACAGACTTCTGGATTGCTGAAAGTTTTCCTTACAGAGAATAAATGTTTCTTGGATTCTAATGGCCTGGCAGGATTTGTCACCCAGTAAACCAAGCAACAACACAAGTCTCAGTGAAGTGAAACTAAGTTTTTGGGTGGAAAGGGAAAGCCAGATTAAGGTGTTAAAGTTATGCTGAGACCTACAATGCTCCTGACCAAGATAATAGATTATACACCCTAAAATGGCAACAGGCTTGGTGGCCAAAGGAACATGAGAAAGCCCTGTGTAGCTACGGGAAGGATAAAAGAAATGGTTTTAAATGAGATTGGCCAGGACAAGGAGTTGTATTCTCAACAGTCTGGGTGACTATTTGGTTAAACACTGAATGAACTTTCTGTTTGAAGACATTGACTGTACTTGGTAGGGTTGAGATGGAGTCTGAGGAGGAGGTTAGGAGACACTCAGAGGCAGGCATTGTGGCAATCCTGGTGTGAGGTGATGGAGGAGACCCTTGGCTGTTACAGTGAAGGTAAAGTGAAATGGATAATTCAGGACTCTGGGGAAACAGCTGATGAAGAAATAGAGATGGGCTATGAGGAGGGAAAGTACATGAGAGAAGTGGGGGCCAAGTCAGGGTTAGGTTTTGTGTATAGTAGGTTTCTAACTTCCAAGGTTACCTCACATAAATGAAAGAAAAAAACATTTAAGCCAGTTATCTGAATAGCATCAGTGCCTGGTGTAGGCATAGAGATTGCCCAGTAAGTGTCTGGAATTGATGAAATATTGATTTGCACAGTAGTCCTCAGTGGAATCTGCAGTCCTGTATAGTTTGTTCTGTGAACTGTTATTTATTTATTTATTTTTGTGAACTGTTTATAATGAACGATTCATTACTGAAAAGCACAGAGGGAAGTTTAAAAAATGTTGAATAAGCATTTGGAAATCTCTGTAATAATTTGAAATTGCTGAAATATGCAAATAGTGTTTTATTTTCCTGACCATTTTTTTTTTTTAATTCAACAAAACATCAATTTGAGATGGAGTGCATGCTGGCTAGTTTTTACATCAACTTGACAGAAGCTAGTGGGTGGTCTAGAAAGAAGGAATCTTTTTTTTTCATTTGATAGCACATCTTTTAATTATTGATTCTTTGTACTGTTTTTCTCACTTACACCATGTGCCCAGTGAAGATATTGAACACATACTCTCACCTTATAATTCAACAAGCACTGAGTGTGTCTGATTTATTAGCTGGGAAGTGTGAATTCAAGAAAGAAGGAATCTTAACTGAGAAAGTGCTTCCAGAGGATTGACCTGTAGGCAAGTCATTGGGGGCATTTTCTTGATTGACATGGGAAGGCCCAGCTCACCACGGGTATGGTATAGGAAAGCAGTCATGACTAGCAAGCCATTAAGCAGCACTCCTCCATGGTCTTTGCTTTAGTTCCTGCCTCCAGGTTCCTGCCATGACGACTCTCAGTGATGGCACGTGACCTGAGAGTTGTAAACTGACATAAACTCTTTCCTCTCAAGTTGCTTTTGGTCATGGTATTTTATCACAGTCATAGAAACCCTAACTATTTAATTTACAGACTATAAATTAAAAACAAGACAGAAAAACACCTCAATTTTCTCCATAGGTTGTTTGAGGAACACAACAGTGAAGTGAAACAGACCTTGCCACTGCCTTTCTAAATGGAAAGGGCAGCCATGGTGGCATCCTCTGACCGGATGAGGGTATTTGGAGAAGTAGCATTTGTTTCCTGCTCCTTTCTTCTTTGGCTTGTTGCAACACAAGTAGGTGCTAGAGAGTCAAGGCTCTTCCTATGTGTTTAACAACTGTGGCGTTCAGGAACATGGAAAGAAGAGCCCGAGGAGATGGCTCAGCCAATGAGGTCTTTGCTATGTAAGTAGGAGGACTGAGTATGGTCTGCTGCACCCATATTAAAGCTAAGTGTGGTGGCAAGCCTCAAATCCCATCTCTGGGGAGGCAGAGACAGGCAGATTTCTGGTGCTCACTAGCCAGCCAGGCCTAATCAGTATGCTCTTTGCTCAGTAAGAGACCCTGTAAACAAGGTAGAAAACTGAAGAATGAGCCAGGCGGTGGTGGCACATGCCTTTAATCCCAGCACTTGGGAGGCAGAGGAAGGCTGATTGCTGTGAGTTTAAGGCCACCCTGGTCTACAAAGTAAGTCCAGGACAGCCAAGGGCCAAGGTTACACAGAGAAACCCTGTCTTGAAAAACAAAACAAAACAAAACAAACCCCTACCAAAAAAAAAAAAAAAAAAAAAAAAAAAAAAAGAAAGAAAGAAAGAAAAGAAGAAGAAAAAAAAAAAGAAGAAGAAAAAAGAAAACTGAGGAATGGTGTCCAGGGGTCATTTCTGGCCTCTACAACAGTATGAACAAGTTAAATGTACACATGTTCACAATACTTGTACACACACACACACACACACACACACACACACACACACACAGAGAGAGAGAGAGAGGGACGAGAGAGGGGAGGAGAGAGAGAGAGAGGGAGAGAGAGAGAGAGAGAGAGAGGTGAGATGATTCTATGCCTACATTGTGAGAAAGGATACCAGTGATCTTTAATAGACAATGGAAACCTTGCTTGTAAACAGGTCTGATTTGATCCATGTCTCTTCCCAAGGGTTGTCTTATAAGCTGCTTCTAATATATGATTCGGGATTGTACTATTCAAAAAGCTTTGCAATTTGGCTTTTGAAACTATTTAGCTCCATGGCTTTGTTTTACCGACAAAGTATCTGATATCCTAAAAATACACTTAGAGACACAGAACTCTGTAGTCCAGAAGCCCATGCTAGCATACTTGCTGACGATATTTTCCACTGCAAACCAGCCAGGCAGTGGGTGGTCTTCTCCTAATACTCATTTACAAGTGCTGTGATGTGATCAGCTCTGCTCACAAACCCACATCTCTCCAAAACTGTGGAGGGCCCATTTTTAACATTGTGTTTTGAAATAAACCAAAATCTTGTTTAGTTGAAGATTTGGGCTGGGAACACAATTGCATGCTGCAGAAGCTTGCCTCACTTTGAACATCTGCCATGGGTGTGGAATATTTGCCAAGAAAGCTTCATGCAGTGCCTCTCATGAAGAAAACAAGATATACCCATCACCCATCTCCATGTCCTTGATCCACGTTCAAGAAGACTTTGTGAGAATTGATTTGTTGGGGGTTCCTGAGACTATGTGAAAGGATGAGTTTGCAGGTCAGAGAAGGTTAGTTGGAATTCAGTGTGTATTAATTGAATGATTGGGTATGAAATATAACCTCTACAAACTTCTTTATTTACAACAGTATTGTGAAAGTATTAGAATGAGAAGCGTAAATGCTTAGCATGATGCATAACATAAAACAAATACTTAATAGTAGACTGCTGTAGGCAGATGGACTCTATAATGGTGGGTTGCTGGAAACAAATGCAAGGATCAGATAAGGAGGGAGAGTACCTGTTTAAGTCTACTGTAAGAATCACCTGTCGTCCTGGTAGACAGAGGCAACAGTTAAATAGGCACTGAATTGGGGACCCTCTCCCCTCTGGTGAGAGCTGCTGGCTTACCTGTGCCCTAAGTCTCTGGATGGCCTTCATTCTACACAGGGAACTGGAGTGATGACACATTCATGCAAGGCACTGATTGTGAAGCCTAAGCCACAAGAGGGTGGGATGTCTCTGAGGCCTTAACAGACTGTAGAAAGAACAGCTATTGGAGGCAAGAAGGCAGTTGACATGACTTAGTAGCTGGTGCTGGTTCAAACTTTGGGAGTCTGACCCTGGTTTATTTTAGGCATATTTAAGTACAGAATAATTTGGTAAAAACTATTCTGGTGATAACTAATTCAATCCTGCATAAACAGCAGCAGCAACAGCAGCAGCAGCAAGAACAACAACCAGAACAACAAACCATACAGATATCTTGAGGAACAAAGTAAGCTAAATGCAGATCAGACATGACTCTATTGAAACTCTTCATAAAGTCCATTAAAATAAGTTCTATAGATTTAGAAAAGCAAGTTAATGATGAGGGTGTAGGGGAGGGTCCAGTGCCAGAAAAATTTCTGGCCACACAGATAGATGAAAAGTCACCAGGCTAGAAAACACATCTGCTCCAGCCTTCTGGGTAGGTAACAGGCATCACCTTCTTTTCCTTGAAGAAACAACCCTGTGTGTGTAACAGGGTTACAGCCTTCCCTAATGCTAATCTGTGAGCATAGAGCTCCGTGCCTCCTATTATAACAAGGCAGAGAGAAAACAAAGGAGATGTATGTCCTCGAGAAAGTGAGTTGCAACAAAGGACATGGAGAATGGAAGTTAGAGATGTAAATTAGCAATTGAGCTAGATAAAGCCAGGCCACCTACTGCAAAGACGTCCTGTTTCTGGGTGAGCAGACATCTATGGTCAGGATATGGATCTGCTCTCTGGTTCTTGGCTTCTTTTCTCAAGCCTCGGAAGGCTCCATTCAAGGGCTTAGGTCATGGCTTGTGGCCAGATTCTCCTTGCTGCTTCAGTTTTCTAAGATGTGAATTGGGCTGACTACTTCCTTGCTGGACTGTTTT
Source organism: Acomys russatus (assembly GCF_903995435.1). Classification (NCBI taxonomy): domain Eukaryota; kingdom Metazoa; phylum Chordata; class Mammalia; order Rodentia; family Muridae; genus Acomys; species Acomys russatus. The sequence goes on along the minus strand of NC_067140.1, from coordinate 38,718,508 downwards.
AAGAATGAGTGAACATGGACAATGAATGCCCTTATATGTGCTAAGTGATAAAAGTGTTAATTGCTATTTATTTATTTATTTATTTATTTATTTATTTATTTATTTATGCCTCTTCTGGTTTCCAGAAGACACAGAGTCAGTTGAGGATGAGTAGTTCTGGGAGATATCATGGGACAGTGTCCTCCCAGCTCCAGTAAATAGAATGGCGAGACAGAGTTGTAGTGCCAAGTGGAAGCCCCTTAGAGTGTTAAGACCCTGAAATATACCACAAGTGTCTATAGCCAAATATTGAAAATACCTCCTTTTGGAATTTCAAAATACACATTAAAACATTTAAAGTTCCCGGGAAGTTCTGTGGTAAAGATCTTTATCATTAACCCAGCTTAAAACATTCCCCAAATTTCCCTCCCTTTCTATTCCGCTTTTTCCTCTCCTTCCCCTCATTTCAGTCCTCCCTTCTTCACCTTTTCTCCTATTTCCATCCTTCCTTCCATTTCTCAGAATATGCTGAAATTTCGGCGGTTTTTGGCTAAAGAACATTAAGACTTTGGATATAAGAATAATCAAACCCAGAGATGTAGCTGATAACTTCCCTAGGCCTTCAGCATCTTTAAATGAGACGAACACTGCTTGGAGAATGACAGGCAGTCTTAACCTTTGTCTAATTTTATTGTGAGACCCAGATTTCTCTTGTGTGTATTAGCTAAATCCTAGTTGGCCTTCTGAGAGCAGCAGCAATGAGGTGTTCATATACTACAGATTCTGACCCAGCAGTTTTCAGTTAGAGCATGGGATTGTTCTACCTGGCTCCCCAGTGATGTAGGGCAGAAAAAACAACTCCTAGGTCTTACCCTAGGTCATCAGAGCCACAGTATCTGCTTTGACAAGCCCTCCCAGGTGAGTCCTATGCACATGGCTGTGATAAAATCTGTCTTATCAGGGTTTCTCAACATTAGGTTGCAGGATGTTTGGAACCTGGTGTTTCTACCAGGAGCCTTTACTGTGCAGTGTGGGACCTTGAGCATCCTCTTTGATTTCTATCATCAGGTACAGCTAGCACCCTTTCCATACTGTGACAAGCAGAACTCTCTAGAAATTGTTCTGTATGCTTGGGGGACAAAACTGACTTAGCTTAAGACTCACTGGGCTCAACTCATCAAGTTCTTCTTTCTTTTCCTGGGGCCACTTGGATATGTTCTAAGTGAAATGGTCCCCTGAGTTCTGACCATTATAGTTGCTGTATGCAGAATCATCTGCAGACCCTTGTGGGTTCTGATCCACTATGTTTCAGGAGATGGGCAGTGACTTTTCCCTCTTATACTGTGATGCTGAGCAAGTGACCTACCATTGAGCTACTGTCTCAGTTTAAACCTATCTTTTCATTTTCTTGTCATTGGAAATAGAGATGATATGGTAAGACGTGATAATGCCAGGCCCTGTTCTAGGAGAATCACATATTTCATCATCATAAAACTGTATAAGATTGATAATGTCTCTGTTTTAAAGATCAAGAAATACATTCTAGAGGCTGGAGAGACGGCTCAGCAGTTATGAAGACTTGCTGCTCATCCAGAGGTCCTAAGTTCCATTCCCAGCAACAATGCGGCGGCTCACAACCATCTGTAATGGATCTGATTCCTCTTCTGTGGGTGAAGACAGATTACTCATATACATAAAGATAAATAAATAAATATTAAAAAGAAATATATTCTTAAGATTCTGAGCCAGTATTGAAACCTGGTGGGGAAGAGATCATGTCTTTTCTCAAAGTCAGCCTGAGAATCAGTGTCAAAGCACCTGGGAGCTGGTAGGAGGCCCACATGTCCTGATTCTGTCATCTCCCCCAGAGGTATGTGTGTACTGTCACTTTCAGACTTTTGTCCTTATTTCTAGATTATGGATGCTTTGGTAACTTTTCTTGTCACCATGACTAAAACACCTAGAAGAATCAACTTAAAAGAGGAAAGCTCAGTTTTAGAGTACAGTTTCTGAGGCTTCGGTCCACCATAGTGGTGACATGGCTACTGGCACGGCTCCATTGGTTCCACCAAGAGTATGACATGGCAGCTTCTCTCATAGTGGAGTAGGAAGGAAAGAGCTAGGAGAATTGGAAGTGGATAGGCCTTTCTTCCTTTCTTCCATGTCCTAAAGTTTATGCTATTTCTCAAACAGTGCCACCAGCTGGGCAGTACATGCTCAAACACCCAGAAACCTGGCAGAATCAATTAACTTCTCCTGCCATTCTATTACTTCCCTTCTCTGAAGTGCTTGGCTTCTGCAAAATCAACTCTCTTAAGTTTCCAAACAAAATTAAGTACACAGAATATATAACTACTTGTGATAACTAACGAGTGAAAAAAAAAAAAAACACTAAAAGATGTGAGGGCTTAAGGAAGCAGCACCATTGCTACTGACCTATTTAGTCCAATATGAATAATGACCATTTACTTACCTTGTACAGAAAGATAATTCCTATAGCAGTGATGAGGGATGAATTGCAGGGAAAATAAAATGAACACAAGTGCTGAACACAAGTGCTGAGTTGTAGAGCCCAGTCCCAATGGATACATCTCTCAGGCTTGGGGAACACTGCGGAAGAGGGGAAGTGATTAGATTGTAAGAGCCAGAGGACGAGTGTTTGCTGTGAGACTGTATGTCCTAGTAAGGTCAAGAGCTACACCCATAAAGATTCACCAGCATGATTGCCTAAATATAAAATAAACAGGATGACAACAATGAACATGCCAAAGTGGATGAGGAAAAGCCCACAGGGCCCAGTCCTATACAAAGAACTACAGACAATGGGGGAAAGCTGGAAGCAGGAAAGGTGGTCCTCCTAAGGGAAGAGCATACTAACTGGCTGTCCAGTGTTAAATGATCAGCCATGAAAACATACACACAAATAACATTATGTAGACTAACCAGGCTATATGTATATGTATGCACATGTATATAATATATACAGATATGAATGCAATAACAATTAGTGAAAAAAGATATCATTACTTTAAAGAGAGTGAGTGGGTTGTATGGGACTGTTTGAAGGGAGGAAAGGGAAGGGAGAAATGTTGTAATTAAATTACAGTCTTAAAATTAAAAAAAAAAAAATACTAAGAAATAAGGTGAAATAAAAGGCATCACAGTAAAGCCCTTCCTTTAAACCCAAACACCCAGAAACACGAATTCCTTGGCATACTTCCTGGAATTATTTCCAGAATGGCATTTGTTAAAAATTGGAGCTGGTATGTTATCATTTACTATGGCTGTTATAAATTCTTCTAATAGATCTATGCATTTAGTTCATCCAACTCCATAGAGCAAGTCTATTGTCATTCTTATCTGACAGACGAGAAGGAAGAACGTATGACTGTTTGAGTTCACACAGCTGGAAGATGGCAGAGCTGGGATGTTAGCCTAGGTATCCTCATTTTTTTTTTTTTTTTTTTTTGTCCTTTTTTTTGCATCTTTATTTTTTTTGTGTTCTTTTTTTTTAATTTATTCATATTACATCTCGATTGTTAGCCCCTCCCCCGTCTCCTCCCATTCCTCCCTCCCTCCCATTTCTCCCCTTCTCCCCTCCCCTATGTCCGTGACCTAGGGAGACCTCCTCCCCCTATACATGCTCTCAGAATATCAAGTCTCTTCTTCTAAAGTGTGTGTTTACTGGCATTTGGTTGGGAGTGTACAAGTTTGTGGTGTAATGTTGGTGCTCGTCTGCTGATCTGGGTTTAATTAAACACCTTACATTAATTTTACGGAGAAAAAAGAATTACTAAGCATTGGCTGCTCAGTAAGATGTTTTATAGTATGGAGACTACAGGGGTATGGAGTAATATTTCTACTGAAGAATTTTCAGTCATGTGATTACTGGGTAAAGATGGGTGGCCACTGCTCATGGGAACCTAAGTTGTTTCCACTGTTTCCATTTATGAATAGGTTTTCCTCAAGCAATTTGGGAAGAAACTTAATGGGTCATGGGGGTGCTAGAGTAGAGATCTAGGACCACCAAAACCTGTTCAGTGTCTCTATTTACTAGTTTGTTGTCTACATGAGGCACTCTGCCTCCCAGCAGAGGGCGCCAGTCCTCGATAAGAAGGTGGCTATTGCGAGCCAGCATTTTCTTCTCTGTAGGTCAGCTAGAGGGGAGCAAATATGGCCAGATGCGTTTCTTCCCACTGCTCTCCCACGTTCAGAGCAGCTAATCATCTCGTCTTCCCTTGGACTGTTAAAACACATAGCTCTAGATCACATAGAAAGAAAAATGTGTCATATTACCCCCCCCCCCCCCCCCATACACACAAGATTTTGAGGAGCCTTCTGAAGCTCTGGCCAAGGGTTTTGGGAAATCTGAATACAGCTGCTGGAATCCTGACCACAAATCCCCTTCCTAAGCATCCCAGAGCCCCCAGAGTCTAGGTGTTCCTGGCATGGACATCATGATCTCCTTTAAGGAAGCATTCTGAAATGTTGCTGAGCAGAGATATTTTGGAAAACTCAGTCTTTTAGAATCATCGTTTAAACCTGAAAAAAAAAATAGGAAAATCAATTAACTTCACTCATGAAAAAATTTTCATGTGGTTAATCCTCCTTCACATAATTTCTTGATTATGTTTATAAGTAAATTGCCTTGATTATACCTTGGATGGAAAGGAATTCCTTTTAATTAATTTGAAACATGCTGTAGTGATGTTGATTTGAACCATGGAATGATAAATTGAGTTGAAAGCAATATGTTTCCTTGATACAAATGAGCTATAGTTGGGATTTTTATTTTATATTTGGCTGAGTGGTGGACTCAGAGCTTGGTGTTTTAAAAGTGACAAATGGACGAATCTGTGTCTTGTCAAGCCAGCCACTGCTGGCTTTGGGTTGCCTGATAATTTGTGTAATTATGTCTCTTTAATTCCCTCCCCTCTCTTCATTTCTTCCTAGTAATAAACATGGTAGATGCAACACTGAGATGTCTGCTGTACTGAAGCACACAGCTAAGTAGAACCATTGCAGAAGTACACCAAGCAGCTATTTTTTATTGAAGAATTAGCTTGTTCTTTCCTAGTGCAGTTCTCAGCCTTTTAGGAGAGTTTCCTCTGAGAAGCTTCAGGTAGGCTAAGTGTCCAGACCAAGTTCACACTGCCATTTAATGTTTGCACCTGGTTTCAAAGGCAGAGCTGCTTGATTCAGCAATCAGTGTTCCAGCTGTTTGTGGCTGGCGATTTCTCCTTTCACAGCACTGAAGAATGTGAGGTTTCTGTGCTGTTTGTGGCAAGCTTGCTAGTGATGTTTTAATCCAGAAATATCCTGCCTGTGAGATTCACTCCATATACACATACATATATGTGTGTATATGTACATATGTATGTGTGTGATTGTGTATGTCTGTGTATGTCTGTACATATGTACATATATGTGTGTATATATGTGTCTGTGTGTATATGTATATATGTGTGTCTCTATGTGTGTATACATATATATGTGTCTGTGTACATGTGTATATGTATAAATGTACATATATATGTATATGTGTGTGTGTGCATGCATGTGTGTGCATGTGCCCATACCTGGGGAGGCTGTGGTTGATGTAGGGTATCATCTTCAATGGCTGTTATGGTCGCTCAACAGAACCTAGAGCTACTGATGTGGCTAGTTACCTTAGCCAGTTTGTTCTGGGGATCCATTTTCTTTCTGAGGCTGAAATTACCGGCAGGCTGCCTTATCTACTTAGCAATTACATGGGATCTGGGGACCTGAACTCTGGTCTTTACACTTGTGTGGCAAGTGCTTTAACCACTGGGCAATTTTCTCAGCCCACCTGTGGATTACAATGTGAGGGTTCAGGTTACTGTGGCCTCTTCTTTCGTTTATTCTTGAGTTTTCTCAGTATGCCCTTGTTTACATTTAGGATTGATTCAATAAACACTATCATTGAATATTGTCATTGGTACTGAGCAAAAGGCTCATACCTCTTGATGTATGTAGGAGAGGAACAGTTGAAAGTCAAGCTTGTGGGTCAGAAAGATCTCTGTTATGATAAGCTGGCGGATCAGAAGAGGATGGTAGTGTGCAAGAGTGGTTCATAGAAGATATGGTCATCTCAGAGTGCTGGGTACTTTATCACAGGTGGAGGCATGTGAGCAAATGTTATCAACCTGATTGTCATCTCCTAGGATGAAAAATTTCAGTTCTGCAGATCTCAAGAACAAAGGCCATTCTCTCGTCAGGGGATTGCTGCTAATTCTGTCTGGTCATGTGCATCAACTTCTTGACATAACCTACCGGGGGTAGGCTAGAGCAGGCGTGTGTCCCATGGCCTGGGTTGATTAGCAAACTCATTGCAGAGAGAGTTATCATTGTAAACGACAAAGTGACTCAAAGTACTCTAGGAATTTGGCCACACAGTCTGGGATCAGAGCTCAGTTTTGTGATAAGTGTTCTGTGCTATGGCATTCTCCAAATGTATAAAAGAAATATAAGATGTACTTTCTGGGAGTCAGAAAAAAATTGAAGTCCTGAGCTTGATTGATTTTTATTTTTTTATTTTTTGTTTTGTTTTGTTTTTTGTTTGTTTGTTTTAATGTAAGAGCCATAGGTTCAAATGAAATTTCTCTCTAAGAAAAGCCGTATGATAATCAGAGGGCCCAGAGACAGAGGTGTATGACAAAGCTAGATGTTTCTTCTAATTTGGAACACATTGAAACGATGTTTAAATATCTCTCAATAATTGTAATTGGTTAATATACAAGTTACGTTACCATCCTTTCTCAGATAAATAAATTCTTATAATAGTTAATTAATGTGTTAAAGGTTATCCAGAATTCATCAGAATTTATATCCTTCATCCAGATACTTGATTTCTATTGGGTTTTATTTTAACGTGAGGCAACTAAATAGCATTCAGATGGATTTAATTCTCATTTTAATTGCATAGCATATTAAAATACAGAGTATTTGGAATACACACACACACACACACACACACACACACACACACACACACACAGACACCTCCTACAGAACTTAAAGGAACAAGAGTTCCTGCCAACCCAGAACACCCATTTAATAGAAGTAGGAAAAAATGAGATAGTTTTTTATTGAATGAGCAGTAACCAGAATGTGGAAAACAAAACAAAGCAAAAACCAAAACCAAAACCAAACCAAAACAAAAAAACCAAAACCCACTCTTTTCTAAAGCCAAGCAAATGCAACTTATACGTGTGCTCAGGAGAAAGTGTAACTAGTCCTCAAGTAAGCGGACTTGACAGCACCATGTGTTCCACACAGTTCGTCCCATGACTGCTTGGAAATCCGTGACCATCTGTGCCTGATAATTGCCTTTGTCTGAAGGAAAGACGTGGTTCTCGAATGTCTACGGCAGACGGTGGGGTTGCAGTTTGGCTCCAGGTGTGTACTGAAGTTATGTGCCCATCCTCCCAGCAAACTGAGACATGGTGCCCTGCCTGCTCCTTGATGACAACATTACAAAGAGACAGCTCCGTGGTCTCCAGGAAACATCTTGGTTGTAAAATTGGCAAAGAGGCTTACTTCTCTTTTAAAAGGGTTTACACGCACTTCAAAGAGTCAGAGAAAGCAAGCTCTTTAAGCAAGTTCTCTAAGGAATCCATCCAAAGAAAAGGGAGGACAGCTGTTCTTTCTCCCTTTATATTTCATTCCAGCATGGTCTTGCCTCTACACCAGTGTTTTTCAACCTGTGGGTCTCAACCCCATTGGGGTTGCATATCAGATATCTTCGATATCAGATATTTACATTACAATTCATACCAATGGCAAAATTAGAGTTAAGAGGTACAGTTATGTGGTTGGGGCTCACCACAACACGAGGAACTGTATTAGAAGGTCGCAGATTAGGAACGTTGAGAACCACTGTTCTACACCAATGGTCTCAGCATCACCTGAGTACATTAGTTAGAGGTGAGAGTTCTCCAAGTCCAGCCCAGACCTACTAATCCAGGCATTTGTAAAAGATCTGAGGAAGGCTGAAAATATTAGTCTTATTTGAATTAATAAATCCCTGTAGTTTTGTATGGGATTGATAGTCATAGGCTCTGCTAACATGCACTACTCGCAATTCATTCAAAAGAAATAGATAAATGGCATAAAGATATTAGGTAAGCGTAGTTTAACCAATGAGTATACCATAAGGACTTATATAATAGAGAAGAACAAAAGGAAGTTTGTGCACATACACTCATAATACACACATAATACGCATATAATACACACATGCACTTATATGCACATACATACATGGCTACTGCACGAATATATATTTATGCATGCACACACACATATATACATGCACATATGTACATGTGTATGCTTACATATGTATATATAAACACACATACATATACACATATATAGGCAACATTTGTTTTCATTTGTTTGTAGAGTGTATTTTGTAATTTAATATATGAGGAGGGGTTGGCTATTTATTATTATTATTTTTTTTTGATAAAGCATGAGACACCCAAACTAAGTAAAGCCATACAGAACCAACTGAAGAAAAGTGAGATGGCTGTTTTGTTTTCTCATCTGGACTATTAATTAATCTGCCCTCCACTGGGGACTGCCTGTGCCCTTTGTTAGCACTTCCCACTTTTGGATGCAATTGGAAACTCCTGAGCAAACGTACTAATGGGACCAATCATTGCAGAGACCACGAGCGAGTGAGGAGAAGCGGAGCGTTCACCCGCTGAGTGAGTCCGCATGTTCTAAGGCAGTGGTCTCTGCTCTCACAGCGGAGAAAACCTTCTAGGGACCTGCAAGAGGATCCAAGAGGCGAGGCGCTGGGCACCAGGCACCAGGCACGGGGCAGGTTATTTGGAACCCTTTTCATTTCTCACTGAAGTTTTCCTTTGGGGAATAATTTTCTTTAGTGCTGATTTGATCTGTTCCCTTAAAACCCCTTAGAAGTTGGTTCTCCAGGGCTGTTGAGAAGAATGTCATTTGTTACAAAGTCGAATCTTCCTTGGAAGTCTGCTTGAAGTGTGGCTGGTGATGCTTAATATCTCTAGAGTTCTAATTGCTACCAGGCTTGACACTTTCTAAAGTGCTCTGAGACCAGGAGTCCTCTGCAGCTACACCATTGCAAGGTCTTGGAAGTTGTGATTAGAGTCTTGCCAAGAAGAGCTAGACTAGGGCAGCAAGTACAAGTTCCTGAGAGTGTCATTCTTTTTTTTTTTAATTAAAAAATTTATTCTTCTCTTATATGAACCAGTTTCCTCTCTCTTCTCTACTCCCAGTTCACACCTCACACCATTTATACCTCCTCCATTTCCCTCTAGAAAAGGGCAGACCTCACGGGGTTATGAACCAAACATGGCATATCAAGTTGCAGTAAGACTAGGCACTCATTAAGGCTGGACGAAGCAACCCAGAAGGAGGAAATAGGTCTTCAGAGCAGTTGGAAAAGTCAGAGACAGCCCCTGCTGGAACTGATAGAAGTCCCATATGAAGATCAAGCTACACAACCATGGCATATATGCAGAAGGCCTCGGTCAGACCCATGCAGGCTCCCTGCTTGTCAATTCTATCTGTGAGGCCCGGATAGTTGATTCTGTTGGTTTTCCTGTGGTATCCTTGATCCCTTTGGCTCCTGTCATCTTTCCCCTGCCTCTTCTGCAGGATTCCTGGAGATTTGCCTAGTTTTTGGCTGTGGGTCTCTCCATCAGTTTCCATCAGTTCCATGAAGCCTCTCTGATGACAGTTGGCTTAGACAGCAATCTGTATGGCAGAATATCATTTCACTTTTGGTCATGTTTGGTTTTATCCTAGGTCAGGTCAAGCCTCTGGCTCCTGGCCCTCCAGGCACTGTCAGGGGTTGGCTTTCTCTTGTGGCTTGGGTTTCAAACTAGACCAGTCATTGGTTGGCCACTCCCATAATTTCTGTGCCACATTTATCCCAGCACATCTTGCAGGAAGGACAAATTATAAATCAAAGGTTTTGGGGCTGGGTTGGTGTCTTGCCTGGTTATAGGAGATGGCTGGTTCAAGCTCCATATCCCCCATTACTAGGAGTCCTAGCTAGAGTCACCCTCATAGATTCCTGGGAATTTCCACTGTTGTAGGTTTTTGGCTTATCCTTTAAACCCCCTACCCCCATTTCAGTTGTCTACAAAGTTGGAAAAGATTTTCACCAACTCCACATCTGACAGAGGGCTAATTTCCAAAGTATGTAAAGAGCTCAAGAAACTAGACATCAGCAAAACAAACAATCCAATTAAAAATGGGGTACAGATCTAAATAGAGATGTCTCAACAGAGCAACCTCAAATGGCCAAGAAACACTTAAAAGAAATGTTCAACATTCTTAGCCATCAGGGAAATGCAAATAAAAATGGCTCTGCGATTCTACATTATACCTGATATAATGGCTGAGATCAAAAGCACAAGTGACAGCTCATGGCAGTGAGGATGTGAAACAAGGAGAGCACTCCTCCATCCCTGGTGGGAATGCTAACTTGTATAGCCACTTTGGAAACCAATATGGCAGTTTCTCAGAAAATTGGAAATCCTGTCTCCCTCAAGACCAGCTATACCACCTCTGGACATGTGCACAAAGGGGGCTCCATCCCATCACAGGGACAATTGCTCAACTGTGTTCATAGCACCTTTATTCGTAGTAGTCCCAAACTGGAAACAATCTAGCTATCTCTCAAAGAATGGACAAGAAAATGTGGAACTCTTTCTGAGAATTGAAAAGTTGGCCCAGAGATATCGAGAAGGACCGCGTAGAAGACTTGAAGCTAGCAAGCATATGAGGGAGTTGTGTGAGTCCAGAGGAGGCCATGCCCTTCGAGTCCAGCCTTCCGAAGGAGAAGCGGTGGACCCACTTGTGGATGGAGGTCCCTGTAGCATGGCTGCATGAATCCGAGGACAGGGTTCCAGAAGTAGAACTTCACTGATCCAGAGCTTGCTCTCTGGGCTCATATCTGTAAACCTACGCTTGCCTCATTCCCTAAACCCAACAGAAACTTAAATGATCATTTCGAAGAGAAAGAGAACTAAGATATTTTGATTTCTAAGTGTTATTTATACTCCACCCTGCTTATTAAATAGTGATGCTAATCCTGAAAAGGAAGGGAAGCTTGTGTGCAGTCTAGAAAAACTCTGGCAACATTTAGTTCTCTGCCCATCAAATCTCTGGATGTCAGTTGATTTTTTTAAAAAATTATTCTCTGCCACTCTCAAGGGGTCTTCTGAAATAAAAGCAAACCTGTGAAAACAATTGGAAGATCTTTTCTATTCCCCCAGCAGAATCTACTTTACATATAGAAGACTGCACTGGAACAAGACATTTTGCATAATATTTAATTAGTGGATGTTTGCTTGGTAAAGCCTGACGTGACCCGTGAAGTAATCAAAAATAATTATGGGCACAAATTGCATATGCAAAATCGGGACCCAGTAGGTGTCCTCATCCACTCTGCTTATACCCCAGGGGACTGTTGGCTCCTGACAATAGGGGTGTCTGCAGCCTCCATTGTGTGGCAGTTGCTGCCTTTCTCTTTGCTCCAGTGCCTTCCTCCCAAGCAGCAGAGACATTTAAAAAAAAAAAAAAAAAAACAAAAAACAAAAAACAAAAAACAAAAAAACTCCACAGTAGCTGAGGAGGAAGGGAAATCAGAGCTGGCAGGAGTTCCTTTTGAGCTACTCCAGCTGGAGCATCTCCTTGTCTCCACTCGTTTGTGCAAATCAGATCTTGCTCCCCGTCTGAGAGATAGATAGCAGGGCCTTTGTTCCCATTAGATTGATGGTTCCCCGAGGCTACACGGCTTGTCTTCTCTTCTGGTGCTTCTTCTGACACTGAGGGTGAGATGGGCTCGAAGGATCTGGAGAATTTAGCAGAAGGGTTCTGATCCTATCATGGACTGACAGTCTTGAAGTATGTCTCTGCTTTGCGCATTAGCCGTCTCTGTTGTGTACTGGTGGCATCTTCCTCCCAGCTAGGAGGATGCTGAGAGGGTTGCAAAGAAAAAGTTAACATTTCAATTTGCATATTTGAGGTGAGACATTTTCTCTTTCGGATCCGTGTTAAGTCAAAGGGATCTTGATCAAGAGAAACAAAAAGTTCCTCCAAATTCTTTTTTTCCTCCCAACTTCTCTAACAGTGTCAGGAGGCTGACAAAGCTTGTGGATTTTCTAAGTGCTGGGATTTTCCCCATACTAGATGGGTGGGGCATAAGACTTGTGACCAGGAGAGTACCATTAGCAGACAGTTCGGTCTGCTTTCTGCTGTTAGAGGTCATGGAGGGGATATCTTTAGGAGACAGGGGGTAGGGAGGTGAAGAAGGACTGATTTTTATTTCCTTTATTTTCCCATCATGTACCCTATAGATGGGAGGTGTGTATCATATATGTGTGAAGCATGGTGCATGTTTAGGATATTACTGTGGATTTAGTTCACAGGTTAGCCTTGTAGCATGGTCAGTCCTAGGAAGGCCTCAGCTTAGCTTCCCCAAATGCCCTTAACTCTCAAATCTCCAAAAAAATTCAGAGATCCTTAGGTCCGCAGGGCCAATCAACTATTCAGCTTTACAAAGCTTGACTAGGGAGGTCGGCAAACAAGGGTGGCTACCGGGGATAAAGCACACCATGTTGCAGAGGACAGCAGAGCAGGGATCCCTGCTTGTCTGGCTGTTCTGCCAGCAGGAGTTCCTGTTGGGCTAGGCTGACAGACACCAATTGGTGTCAGGTACTGACTACACCAGCAACAGAGTGCCCATGGAACATGGTCATAAGCCTCTGGTCTTTAGGAGTTAGCCCAGTCGTAGCAGCAGATCCAAGGCTACATTTTATAGACCCCAGTAGTTTTCTCTCATCTGCCTCCCTGAAGTCAAGTGATCCACAGGCGCATTCTTTCCTTATCATCAGGTGTCATTTTAGAAGCTGGGAAAGTGTCAGACCGCAGACTTAGTCTGACTCATGGAGAGTTTATCAGGTAGTCCATGCAGAGCCGTGATACCAAGAAGACCGAGTTATTGGGTTAAACAAACTTATTTATTTTTTAATTTCTTCTTCTTTTTAATTAGGGAAAGCCCTTGAGAAAGACAAAAATCAATTACAGAACAATAAAAAAGCTATTTGTTTTTGTTCATCTGAGGACAGTGTAAGTGAATATTGATCTTGTTTCAGTGTGTGATTTTTGTTTTCTAAACTTCTTTAGGAATGGATAATTCCTAAGCATTTTAGTAAGTTTCCAAATGAGATCTGCCTTTACAAAGGTTTTAGCAGAGCTTACCCCACCACGGTGGAGAGGAAATGGCAAAGGATCCTTCCTGTCTGATCACAAAGAATTGACTGTGAGCATGAAAAAAAAAAGGGGGGGGGGCGGAGCTGGGTCCTGTTCAAACTATGGCACCAGCCAAGGATAATACATGCAGTAAACTTCGAACCCCTACCCAGATCTAGCCAATGGACAGGACGTTCTTCACAGTTGAGTGGAGAGTGGGGATTGACTTTCACACGTACTCTGGTGCCCCATATTTGGCCACGCCCTCTGGATAGGGAGGCCTGGTGGCACTCAGAGGAAGGATAGCAGGCTACCAAGAAGAGACTTGATACCCTATGAGCACATACAGGGGGAGGAGGTCCCCCTTAGTCACAGTCATAGAGGAGGGGAGTAAGGAGAAATGGGAGGGAGGGAGGAATGGGAGGATACAAGGAATGGGATAACAATTGAGATGTAATATGAATAAATTAATAAAATATATTTAAAAAATAAATAAATTAAAAAAAGAAAAGAAAAGAAAAATGCTGGCGGGGCAGGGCAGGAGAGGGGACAATGACTCCAAAGCCTCCTCAGCCGCCAGCGACTAGGTCGACTGGGATGGGACCTCTCGTTGGCTGGAGCAGATTTGCACAAATATTATCGTATCTCTTAGAAAATCTTCTCTGCCTCCCAATGGTCAATTTAAATGTTTCAAGGTGTCTCCAGAGCTGAGGGTAAAAGCCATTCTGAATTTAATTTTGCAGCCATCTTCAACAGCCACAGAAGTGAAACAAAGTCTCTATCCCTAGCAAATACCAGGCTTTCCAAGATACTATGTGTTTATCCAGCTTTAAATAGTACGTACAATTTTAATAACTTTCATTGTGTGTGTTCTTTGACAGTTTCCCATATGTACACAATACATCCTGATTATTGTAATCCCCATCCTCTCTAATCTCCCCCCCAACAATGTTAAAGCCTTCTCTACAATTCTCTTCCTAATATTCACGTCTGTAGTGTTTCTTTGTTTTGGCTTCTGAGACCCACAAGTTCAACCAGGGTCCCCTGCCTGACCATGGGTTTGGCATTGTCTGCTGAAGTCCGATGGGCACCTCAGTGGACACTCAACTAAAGGCAATGACTGTCGCATTCCCCAGAGACCATCGGTATCCACTCTTTCAGCAGGGTGGAGGAGAGAATGTAGCTCACTCCACTGACCACGGTTGAAAGCTGATGCTCTGAGAATTAGAGGTAGCACAGACACAGCAGATCTAGCTAAGCTTTTCATGTAGAAACAGTACTAATAATATAAAGACTAGAAGAACAGGGCAAGCATGCTTCCCTTGGGTGGATATGAAGTCCAGACCTTAGTGTTGAAGTACACATTAGCTACCAGGGGAAGTTATGTGAGGGGAGCCATCACATGACTTGTCCTTAGCTTCGTGCTGCCTGAGAGCACATCTGTTACCCTGTGCCAGCAACTGACATAGCTTATCATTCAATCTCCCTTAATATCTGTGTGAAGTAGAGAACTTCAGATTGACTTTATTTGCAAGAGGATGGAGTATCTGAAATTTAAGGTGACTTTCCCAGGCTGCAGTAAATGGGGAGGGTGGGCTGATATTCAAAACTAGACCTGGCACACAACGCCCACTGTTTTCTGTGCTACACTGTGACTCTTGGGCAAGGAGAGGAACAAAACCTAAAAGACTTTCTACAAGGACCCTTCTTTGCAGATTCTCTTTATCTCTCTCTCTCTCTCTCTCTCTCTCTCTCTCTCTCTCTCTCTCTCTCTCTCAACGAAATAGTTGTCTTCTCTGGGCTTTGAACAAAATGGTTGCTAGGGACATGGGTATTTTGCTATCTTTTTTTCCAGTACCAGGAATTGAACTGACAGTCTCGTGTATGCCAGGCAGGCACTCTATTACTAAGCTAACACCATTAAACCTCTTTTTACTTCAATTTCTTTGAAATTAATAACTTTTATTGCATTTGTTCTTTGATAGTTTCATATATGTATAAAGACACACTAGCAGAGTGTCATTAAGCTGCCTAGGCAAGCCTTGAACTCATGGTCCTCCTGTTGTAGCTACATGATTAGTTTAGCAATTTATTGCCCTTATCTGAAGCACATAACAGATTTCTTGACATACTTGCTTAAGCCTTTCCCTGGCTGGCTGAGTAACCATAGCAATTGGAACTCAAAACATCCACTGATGCAGACATACAGAATGCTCTTTGCAGATGATAGGACTTTGACCACCTTAAAAATAATGCCATAATGACCACCTTTTAAAATAATGTCATAAATGGCTTTGGAGGTTATTTGACATTCACACTAATTATGCTATCCAGTGATGTATAGGCAGTAAAAATGCAAGGCATGTAAAAGAACAACATGTCTCTAGTTAGGTGACTATTGCTAAAAGTTTTTGAATAACACAATCTTCCTTTTCTTTTCTTTAATGACCAAAATGGGACTTAATTCCTGATGATTTTTTTCAGGGTGGGGTGGGAAGAGATCCTCAGAGTCAGAAGAAAAGCAGGAATCCAGGATGCCATAAGTGGACAGTGTCTGGGACTCAAGAATAGTACAGAAGATGATTAACCTGGAGTTCTATAGCAGCTACTGCCCAGAAAGGAAGTGTGCTTGAGGAGAACCTGGTTACCTAGGTACCACTGTGCTGCCTAAGGTCTTGTGTGTATCTAAGTAGGCTTTTCCTCTCCTACTGCTTGACTTCTACACTGAAAATATGAAATCTGAATATATAAGGAGGCCCGGGGAGGTGAGCATCTATTTTGATGACATTTTCTGCCTGGGCCATTTTCAGGAGAGAGCCACACGGTGGCAGTGTTGCATCATTCTTCACAAGCCCTTTGCCCGCTGCCTGATTCTGGGTTAATTCAATTGCTAGGCGATACATTGGAAGATGATGTTGGTTTAACCAGTGAACATTATGCTCACTTTTGGTTCTACCTCTTGTTAGAACACTTGTGTAATTCCACTAACAAACACGGACACAGTCTGAAGTCAGGTTGCATAGACCTGGCTTTTTCCCAACACTAGACTAATTGGTTTTGTCCCCAGCTAGCCAACACCTGCTTGAGAAGATTACCTAATACCACACAACATGCCACTTACCCGGAAATAAGGACACTGTCAAAAGCCCACTCAACATAGCTTTGCCAACCTGGGTTGCCAAATGCAGTCTTATGACTTATCGTAGTATACTCTCTGGGAGAAAACTCTGGCAATATAATATAATATAATATAATATACAGATATTCTATTTGGGGTTGTGAAGTGTCCTTACATATATGATATTGTATGGGGTCTTTTCTCAATTAGGAGTCCATCTCTGACAACATGCTTGAACTTCACTTTGTTGGTTCCTACGCACGTTGGAACAGAGAGTAAAATGAAGTTGGGGGGTACACTCAAATGCCACAGGGGCTGGGGCCTTCCCAAGGATGGTGGGCTTAGACTAGATGCTGAATGCCAGTCAGTGATTCTGAAGAGGAGGTTATGAGTGCTAGAGCGGCTCTAAGTGTGAGGGAGGTGACTTTATGTAGGAGATCTAAGGAAGTGTGCCACTCTCAGATCTTCTCAGAATCACTGAGAGGACTTGCTAAATCAGATCCCTGGGCTCCAGGCCCCAGCTTGCAATTCTGTATGGTAGAGTTATGGGCTGAGAGTGAGCATTGTTAACCAGTTTCCAAGCCCTAGGCTGTGGGCCTGGGGACACCTTTGAGAGCGAGCTCTTACATGCAGCACTTTCTTCAAAGTGGAGGCAGATTCTGATTCTCACTTAAGTGCTCTGCATGGGATGTAGAGAAATGCTGCTTTGTGGAGTGAGGACTTGTATCAGGGTCTAAAGATGAGGATTCAAGCACAGATCGCATATATGAGGAGTTGGTTACTTAGGAGGCCAAGCACTTGAACTACGACTGCACTCACTACTTAGAGTCAATCCTGCATCTTCTGATCAGCTCAAGGCCTTTCACAAATGACAGCCTCTCAGTCTGACTCCTCATGGACAGGGAACTAAGGTCATTATTGGGGCTATAGAGATGGCTCAGCAATTAAGAGCACTGATTGTGGCCTGAGTTTGAGACCCAAAACAGCATTTACATGCCTACTCACAACCATCTGTAACTCCAGTTCCCAAGCATCCACTCTTCTGGCATCCATGTGTGAGTCACTCCTTTGGTGCCCAGACATACACACAGGCAAAACACTCATATACATATCATAAAAATATATTTTAAAAGTCCATTTTTCAGTGTTTTGGGAAGTAAAACATTTGATATAAGGCTGATTGATGTAGGATTTTCTTCTTTTCTTTTTCTCAATTTCTATGGACCCCTGAGATGACCTTGTGCGATAGAAAGCACTGTAACTGCATGAGTTAACATTACAAAGAACTTATCAGGACAAACCTTTCTGTATCTGTTAGATGGTAGCATTCTTTCCACCATATCACTATTATCTGGTCGAAATCACTGGAAACCCCCCTCCCCCCATATTTGCAGAATACATCTAGAGTATAGAGAAGAAAGCCCCTAATGGCTCCCAGAATCTTCCGTAGCACCTTTACCAGCTTGGCCTAGTGCACTCTGCTCTCCCTTGCCCTGACTCTGAGAAGACAGGGATGGAACAGATTCACACTAAACAAGCGCTCTATGGCTGAGCGATACCACCGGTCCATTGATAACACTTTTCCCTTGTTTATTATAATTTATTCATATTACATAGTGGTTGTCATCCAATCCCTTATCCTGTTCCCACCCCTCCCTCTTCTGCCCTATTTATTCACCTCTCCTAGACCTCTCACAGTGGAGAGACTCACCTCCTCCACCTTCTACCACAGTCTACCAGGTCTCTCACCCAGATAGGATAGCCCGCATTCCCCTTCTCCCTGTGCCCACAGGGCCTCCCTGCCAAGGGGAAGTGATCAAATCCCAGGCACCAGAGTTCATGTCAGAGGCAGGTCTGCCCATCTTCCCTTCTCCAGCCATGGAGAATGATTTGTCCATTGGCTATATTGGATCAAGGAGTCTAGGTTGTCTCTATACATTGTCCTTGGTTGGTGCATCAGTTTGTGCAGGTCCCCTGGGTCCAGATCCACCTGCCTTGATGGTTTCCCTGTGGGGCTTCTGACCCCTCTGGGTCCTTCCATCCTCCCACTCTTCCATACAACTCTCAGCACTCAGGCTGTGAGTCCCAGCATCTGCCCTGATCTCCTTCTGGGTGGAGACTCACAGAGGACATCTATGTTGGGTTAATATCTACTTATAAGTGAGTATATACCATGCTTGTCTTTCCGTGTCTGGGTTACCCCACTCAGGAAGTTCGCTTCTAGTTCCATCCATTTGCCTGCAAATTTAAGATTCACTTGTTTTTAATAGCTGAGTAGTATTCAATAGTGTAAATGTACCATGGTTTCTTTATTCATTCTTTGGTTGAGGCACATCTACGTTGTTTCCAGATTCTGGCTATTACAAATAAAGCTGCTATGAACATAACTGAGCAAATGTCCTTGTTGTGTGGTAGAACATCTTTCAGGTATATGCTCTGGAGTGGGATGGCTGGGTCTTGAGAAAGCACCAGATTGATTTCCAAAGTGGTTGTACAAGTTTGCACTCCCACCAGTAGTGGAGGAATGTTCCCCTTTCTCCACATCCTGGCAGTAAAGAAACAACAATGTGCCTCAAGCTGATTAAACACATCTTGGTTTAGAGAATGAGTGCGATTCAAGTCATTGGATCATCTGAATCCATTTCCAGGTCCCATCACCCTTGACTTGATGATACATATGGAAGACCCAATTACATTTCTGCTCATGAGCAGTTGTACAACCTGGGCTTGTTCCTTTCACTGAGACTCAGTTTTCCCCTCTGTGAAATGAGTTTGAAGGAGGCCAGGCTTCTTAAAACCTCACACTCCCATTCTTCTGCATGATGATTGGGTCACTTTTTTTTTTTGAGAGGACCCAGGGCTCTTACCAGATTCTGACTGGGAGCTGTGTCACTCCCAATTTTAACCTTAGGTTTTTATGAAGGGCATACTCAAGTCTGACCTTGCATGTGTGCAGTGAGGCCAACATTCTCAAGTGGGCTTTGCTGCATCTGTGAAACAGATCACTTAGCTTCTTCAGGGTTATGCAGACAACGCTTATGAATCATATACCACAAAAGGAAATAAGCTTCACAAACAACAGCGGAAAGTGTAGAAAAAAGATCAATGACCCAGGAAAGGATAAAGTCACAGAAAGATTGATTGTATCCCTGTCAGAAACTGGGTTTCAGTGCTAAACTGAGAATTGATCTGATTTAAAGTGATAGGCGTTCACTAACTCAATTCACATGAAACAGATGCAAAGACTGGAATGCCAATGTGAAGTTTTAAAATGAGAATGAACTTCTGCCCCCTTTCCAGCTGGCACTCCATCATCAACTGGGGCTTTGTTGAGTAAGGATTCAGAGCCAAAGGAGGCAGAGTTTCAGGAACATTTCCTTTGGGTCAAAGTGAGATTCCAATTAGCAAATATCACTGGTTGCATATCTGTAGAGAACCTGGTCATGCTTTCTGTTGTTTGTCTGTCTGTCAGTGGGCATCCTCACTTCTCTGTTTTTCAGAAGAATGGTTCACCCTGCCCCTAGATATACTTTAAAAAGCCAATTATTGTTTTGAAAATATTGTGAAAATATTCTCAGCCATCATTTTGTGCTTTTTCTATTCACAATGCCCTTTAGATTGTTAATGCATGTTGCAAGCAACTTCTGTGTCTAACCTCATATAACCTGATGCTATCCATCATTATTCTTGAGTCTCTTTCAACTATTACAATGAAATGAAGGCTTTTTGTTCAAGTAAACTTTCTGTCAGTTGTTCTCACTGTAAGAGCTGTGGATACAAGAAATTTCTTATAAATGGAAGTACACGGCAGAAGTTCCCCAGGATGCTTCTAGCCCCATAAAGTTGACTAGTTCTTGCTCTACGAATTAGTAGGACAAGCAAAGTCTTACTAGTTTGGAGACCTTTATAATCCTGCATATCACATAGAGTTAGATTATCAGGAGGGCTCAGCAAAACTTGACACCTAAGGAGACATTTTTATAAATTTAGAATCTCTAGTTGTCATGAAACCCAAGATATTGGGGTGGGGGGATACACGCCAAGAATGTACATCTTAGAAGGCTTGTTGTATGTTACACATTTACACAAAAAATTCAAGGACATTTTCACCATCTAAGGGTATCTGCTCAGCCACTCTTGCCTGACATACCTCTACTATGATTTGGCTTTGAAAAAAATTATTTACTTACTTTGTCAGAAACACACATAGTACAGAAAAAGAGAGAATTCACGAGGTCTCATCCTTAGTTGTCCAGTCATGCAAACCAAATACAAAGCAGAACATTTTAGGAGTTCAAAAGAGGATGAATTTGGCCTACTGGCCTCTTTCTTTCATGCAATCATCTGTGATTTTGCTAGAGCCGCGTTCGTATGTGTAAAAGGGGAGGCTTGCTTTCTTAGCCTCTTTCCCCTCTTCTGCCTGTTTTCCATCTTTGACGAAAGACCTGCTTCAATTACTCAAGTCTTTTGCCTCTAGGTACCCTCCTTCCATTTGCTGTAAGCACCACTGTGCTGGAAAAATGGCATAAGTTATTCTGTCCAAGGCATACATGCTTGACTGTGGTACCATATATGATCTATCCTGTCTGCCATTAGCATTTGGATGGAAAATAAATCAAAAGAATTCTTTTCTGTTTCTAGAATTTCAGACCATAGAAAAATGGTAGATGAAAAGTTGAGGGAGAGATAACAGGGGCCTGGGTGGCTATGGTCCTCTGTCTTATTAGATCAGACACTGTCACATTTCTAGGTTTTCAATTTCTGTAGTTGTTTCTAACTGTACAGTTGATATAAATAACATAAGGATTCCTTCCACTCCTTTGAGATCAAGCATGCATTAACCTCTGGAGCTGTTTTATAGCAATTAAGTGATAAACCTCTCTGAGGTTTGTATATGTATCTACAGCTTTTGCCCTTGATTAGCAAGGGACTGAGCTGAGGACTTAATTAGCTGCTGAAGTTCCTAGGTTCAAGTTTACATCAGTAACTATTCTGTATTGAAGGAAGCGGGGGGGGGGAGCTTCTACCCACTGGTGTGCAGTACATGCACAGTTTTAATTTTATGCACATTGGAGATTAATCCTTTCATTTCTAAATCCTAGGCCAGGCTATGCTGCAAGCTGACCTTATGGGAGGGCCTAGGCATGCTTGGGGAGGGAGTAATGAATGACACTTATCCTAGTAATGCCTTCATGGATGAGTCATTTGCTTTGCCCCCAGACAGGTATAGTGGAATGCCCTCACTCAGATGTATGGATGGGAATGTATGCTTGTGTCCCAACACTGGGAAACACACTCAGAAGTAGCATCTTAGTTTATAAAGATGAACTTTCTCTCTCCTCTCTTAGCACATGTGTCATACAGTGGATTCTCTATTCTAAGTACTGAGTACTGCATTATATAGTGAAGGAAATACTAAGACTAATAAGAAGTGCTTTTTGCTGTTCCAGAGATTAGACTAAGGACATATTCCCCCAACAGACAGAATGTTATGATATATTCAAGTCATTGACTGTTTCTGGGAAAGCTTTTGGAAGAGATCTTGTGTTGGGCCTTGGATAGATAACTGATGGAGGGACAAGAGACTTCACTGGGAAGAAGCAGCTCCATTAAAGCTGGGATATGAAATGTGCTCCCACAGGCTCATGTTCTGAGGGATGTTCTCTGTGGGGAGTGGGATTTTAGGAGGCTGTGGTACCCTGAGAATGTGACATCTTCTGGCACAAGTGGGCACTTAGGGAAAGGCTTTGAGGATTCATCCTGCCCCTGCTACCAACGTGTGCTAGCTGATTTCTGTTTATATATGAACGAGATTCCACCTTTAGCTTCTGCCAGTATGAAGTAAGCCACCATAGACTTTCCTCACCATAATGGACTGGAACTTCTGACACAATGAGCCAAACTGAATCCTTCATCATCTCGGTTGATTCTGTCAGGTATTTCATCATAGTTATGAGACAAGTGACTAATACCAACCTAACATATAGAAATATTTGAAGCACAAAAATGATGACCAATAGATGGTACAAAACAGGTAAACAGAATGATAGAAGATGAAATTGTAGAAAAAAGAGGAAAGGGGGCTTTTAGATGTGTGGAGAAGTTTAAAATGTACCCTATAGGCAAAAGAGACCCTTCAAATAACTTTGTTTGGGAAGGATATGAATTGTGACCAAGCCATCTGAGAAAAAAGTATGTGAATATTATGAGTGGTGGCTTAGAGAAAGCAGTGGTGATGGCCGAATAGGGAGGATGATGTCATGGTCCAGGCAGGAGGCAGAGGGGATCCAAACCTATAGGGAATGTGAAGAGCAGGGGCACAAATTGAGAAGGTAATTAGTACAGAGGAGACAAAAAAATCATACAAATATATATAAGTGTGAGGAGTAGTATGGCAGAAAAAGAAAAAAAACTTCTTAAAGAGGAAACCAAAGATACTATGAACAATTTCTTGAGAGAGAGAGAGAGAGAGAGAGAGAGAGAGAGAGAGAGAGAGAGAGAGAGAGAGAGAGAGAGAGCGCTTTAAATTAAAATTAAAGACTTGTATGGTACATTCTGGCTTTTTTGTCTTTGAATCCCTATAACCCTTTTACTGGGAACCACATGGTTTGGTATTAAGTTATAGTTTTCCTTTGTCTTGGAAAGGATAAATACAAAACAATGCCAGGAGTTATATTTTTCCATCCTATTGTAATAGTGAGAACACGTGATAAAGATTAGACACCAGCCCTATTGTAAGACGATAGGGTTCTTTATCCCACACATCTCAAAATCTACTCAGTGACTGAGACAGGTCATTAAAGTGCGATGAACAGCAGTGTGCTACCACTCAGATGTAAGAGCCAGACACAGCACAGTAGGGTGTGTTCTGGATATTGCATTAAGTCTTATATGTGGAGTGACATGGTTGGATTTGGGTTGGAGAAAGGGCATGACAGAGTATAGAATGGGTTGGGGAGAGCTAGACTGAGGAGCCAAGCACTAAATTGGAATAGCAGCAATGTTTGGGCTGCAAAGCTGGCTTTGTGGGATTATAGGAAGGAATCGTGCCTTCTGAGTTCTGGAAGTCTTGCTCAGTTGCAGCATTGCCTTGGGGATCAATGTCATGATGGACTTTGGCTTGACAAGTGGCCATTTACTAATGTTTTGATTCCTTATACCCCTGTTGGTAATGAGAAGATGTGTTAGAGGCTGGATACTAGCCCTACTGTGAAAAGAGAGAATAGAGGTGGCAGTAAGGGAAGGGTGGAATACAGAGCGTGGAGATCGCTGTTATCTTGGGAGCATGTTGTCCTGGATGTTGGTGGGTGGAGTTAACATAAGACTTCTTGCATGCTTTTGGTAGTGGCAGAATGTAATATGAGGAAGCCAGATGAGCGTGAATGGTGAGTGGAGAGGAAAAATCCTAGGGTTGTTTTTTTGTTTTTGTTTTTGGCTAGACAGCAAAGCATATTCCTCTAAGCGCTGGGAAATAGTACTTCATTTTATCATCATAACAACACTATGAAGAAAATGTAGCTCAGGAAATTAATAACAAATGAAATCAGATGACAAGTGGACTAGGCTTCCCACCCTAGGCAGTCAGGCTTGAGAATGCATGTGCTTAGTCTCTGAGATGTACCCCAGACTTTACCAATAAGGAAAGAGTGTACCCATTCTTGGATTACGTTTATTTTATTTTTATCTTCCAATTACGTGCATTTCCTTATCTTCTAAATTCTAAAGTAAACCACTCTAGTGCAATGAGTACCTCAAAGGAAAGGGAAGGATATTTTTTTCTTGTGTTTATGAATTCCAGGTGAGAACAATAAACAGGGAGGGAAAGAATTGGAGACAGAAGGATTCTGGGATGCCTAATGTGTTGGCTGGACCTTTGGGATGAACTGATTGCATTTGCTGAAGTATGTCTCATTGTATCTAAAGGTGATGTCAGCGAACCCGTGCCTGCTCTCAGCAGCCTGATCTTGGCAGTGGTGGGCAGTGAAAGCCAAGATGAAAGAGGAGAGAATTAGAGGCAACTGAGACCTCACCAAGTCATGCACCTGGGAGATGAAAAGGTGAGCCTTGTTTGAAATTGCATCTCCTGGGCCCACTTCAGTGCAAGTGTTTTCAGAGAGCCTTGTGCTGCACACACTTTCTTTTATTTTAAAAGATAACACATTGATTTTTCTAGAGACAAGAAGCTCACCTTAGCTGTGAACTAATGCCTCAGTTGAATGTAGGGATCAGTGTCTCCATGGCGCTCTAACCCCTGGGCAGTGTTTCATAGCAATTACCTGTACAACCAGTTGCTATAGTTACCTATTGTCTATGCTTCAAGAGGGAAAAGATCTAACCTTACTAGTGAGCAGGAGAAATAGGTACTGAGGTCTTATAAGAAAGAGTGAGACATGCAGAAAAAAATTTGAAAAAAAAAAAAAAAAAACCTCCTATATATTCATGAATTGGAGAGTGTTTAGCCTAGTCAGTAGTCAGTGATCAAAAACTTCCACCCCCTTCCCATGTGAACCACCCTAGTTCTTGGGGGGAACATAAAACAGCTGTGCTTATAGCAAGTGACCACATTATCACAGATGACCAGGGTGAGCATCTGACCCAGGCTGGGTGAACTGAATTCTGCCCCCTGGAAACTGGGATTTTTCTAGTTAGTCTATGGATACATGGCAGGTGTTGTCCTATGGAGATGATTTCCTCCCCCCGTGGAATGAAAAGACAATGCGTATCTGTGCAAGAAGAACGAGCCTCTTCACATAGGGGAGAAGAAAAGGGTCAGCAGTTTCTTTGGTTCCTGGTGGTGTCTGTATCTTCCAAAGGCAAGACTGTGATTCTGCCTTAGATCTTTCTTTCTTTCTTTCTTTCTTTCTTTCTTTCTTTCTTTCTTTCTCTCTCTTTCTTTCTTTCTTTCTTTCTCCCCCCTCTCTATTTCTTTCTTTCTTGATTGTTTTATTCTCACTCACATGACTTTCTGAGTTTCTATCACTTTTTGGTAAAACTGATCCTTTGCTCCAGTAAAGGTTATCATTGAAACTGCCATTATGGGCTAAAGTGCTTCCTTCAAATGCATGTGTTGAAGTCCTAACTCCTAGGACCTCTGAGTGTCAATGTATTTGTAGCTAATTAAGCTACAGTGTAGTTGTAGTGGGTGGATTACCCAGTGTGAATTGTGTCTTCAGCAGAGATTAGGCCACAGATGTGAAACTTTGCGTAGACACGGGGAAGATGTCCACATACGTGGCAAGCTGAATGTTCTTCCAAGGATACAACTCCATGGCATCCTAGCCTCATGTAGCCAGCATCCAGAATCATGATGCAATAAATTTTGTTTAAGTCACCCAGTCTTTTTATGAAAACTCTAGTATGCTAAGACAACTGCCACAGAAGCTGTAAGGTTACACACCATCACCTCAGCCTCCATGGAAGGAAACTCAATAATGGAGTAGATTCTGGGTCTTTTCCTAATGGTGATCCACGAAGACCTTTCATTTTGGCTAAAAAGTAAGCCAATAATTGGCATTCAAGGACCCTGAGTGAGTACAGAGTTAGAAGAATACATCTTCTTAATGCCCCTGCTTGACATAAATTAAAGGTATTCAGCTTTGTGTCCTCTCAAGGAAGATGCCTGCTAAGGTTTAATGCGAGGTAGGAAAATTATTCTTGTTGTTGCTGTTGTTTTTTTCTTCTTCCTCCTAATTGGAATGAATGAGTGCCCTTTCTCCAGCTCCTTCCAACTCAGGTGAAAATTAAGTGAGTTGCTTCTCAGGAAGGCCAGGGACTTGCAGGTTCCCCTCACTTGCCCTTGAAGCCCCAGGTCAGAGTTTGTAAAGGCATGTTCATCAATTATCAACACATTAGAGAATTATGTAAAAGAAACTGTCTAGATCCTACTTTTAATCAGGACAAATTATTTAGGGAAATACTGTTGAGAGTCAGAAAATGTTGAGAGGAGAGGTGAAGGCCAGAAGAAGAAGAAGATGTGGATTTAATTGAATAGCTGTGGCATTTAAAAGGTCACCAGCCAGAACCAAGGTGCAAGGGAAATACAGATAGCTTGTAGACTCACATGGCATCTGTGCTAATAGACACAGCCACTTTAAAGATCTCAGCATTTGCCTGTGGGCTGCAAAGCATTCTTTTTTCTTTCTAGGAGAAAAGCTTGACTGCTTGGGGCGGTTTTCGATGTACTCAAGAAAGAGCAGCAATGGTACTACCCAAGCAGATATGGACAAGTTTGGTTTCAACTCATACAGTTATGAATATTGGAATATCATCTTTTTGGAGAATTTTGTAGAGAAATGCTTTTTAAAGAAAATCCGTGGATGCTTTAGGTTTTTATTTTTATTTTTTTTATTTTTATTTTTTTTATTTTTTATTTTTAATTTTTTTTATTAATTTATTCTTGTTACATCTCAATGTTTATCCCATCCCTTGTATCCTCCCATTCCCCCCCCCCCCCATTTTCCCATTATTCCCCTCCCCTATGACTGTTCCTGAGGGGGATTATGTCCCCCTATATATTCTCATAGGGTATCAAGTCTCTTCTTGGCTACTTGCTGTCCTTCCTCTGAGTGCCACCAGGTCTCCCCCTCCAGGGGACATGGTCAAATGTGAGGCACCAGAGTACGTGAGAAAGTCGTATCACACTCTCCACTCAACTGTGGAGAATATTCTGACCATTGGCTAGATCTGGGAAGGGGTTTAAAGTTTACCTCCTGTATTGTCCTTGGCTGGTGCCTTAGTTTGAGCGGGACCCCTAGGCCCAAATCTGCCTATCATATTGTTCTACTTGTAGATTTCTAGGACCCTCTGGATCCTTTTATTTTGCTGTTCTCCCATGCGTCTCTCATTTAGAGTCCCAATAGGATGCCTTCCCCTCTGTCCCAGTTTCCTGGTAAGTGAAGGCTTTTGTGGGACATGCCCCTTGGGCTAGTATGCAGATATAAGTGAGTATATACCATTTGATTCTTTCTGCTTCTGGGTTAACTCACTCATTATGATCATTTCTAGCTCAATCCATTTATCCACAAATTTCGGGAATTCCTTGTTTTTAATAGCTGAGTAGTATTCCATAGTGTATATGTACCACAGTTTCTTTATCCACTCTTCTACTGAGGGACACTTAGGCTGTTTCCATGTTCTGGCTATTATGAATAAGGCTGCTATGAACATGGTTGAGCAAATTTTCTTGTTGTGTGCTGGAGCATCTTCTGGGTATATTCCAAGGAGTGGAATAGCTGGGTCTTGAGGAAGCCCTATTCCCATTTCTCTGAGATAGCACCAGATAGATTTCCAAAGTGGCTGTACTAGTTTGCATTCCCACCAGCAATGAAGGAGTGTTCCTCTCTCCCCACATCCTCGCCAGCATGTGGTGTCGCTTGAATTTTTGATCTTAGCCATTCTGATGGGTGTAAGATGGAATCTCAGAGTTGTTTTGATTTGCATTTCCCTGATGCCTAAGGAGGTTGAGCATTTCTTTAAGTGTTTCTCAGCCATTTGATACTCCTCTGTTGAGAATTCTCTGTTTAGTTCCAAGCCCCATTTCTCAATTGGGTTATTCAGTTTGGTGGTGTTTAATTTCTTGAGTTCTTTATATATTTTGGATATTAGACCTTTGTCAGATGTAGGGTTGGTGAAGATTTTTTCCCAGTCTGTAGGCTGTCGCTTTGTTCTCTTGACAGTGTCTCCTGCCTTACAGAAGCTTCTCAGCCTCATGAGGTCCCATTTATTAATGGTTGACATTAAGGCCTGGGCCGTTGGTGTTCTGTTCAGGAAGTTGTCTCCTGTGCCAATATGTTCCAGGCTCTTTCCCACTTTTTCTTCTAAGTGGCTTAGTGTCTCTGGTTTTATGTTGAGGTCTTTAATCCACTTGGATTTGAGTTTTGTGCAAGGTGACAAATATGGGTCCAGTTTCATTTTTTTACACATAGACCTCCAGTTAGACCAGCACCATTTGTTGAAGATGCTATCCTTTTTCCATTGAATGGATTTGGCTTCTTTGTCAAAAATCAAGTGACCATATGTGTGTGGATTCATATCCGGGTCTTCGATTCGATTCCACTGATCAACCAGCCTGTTGCTGTGCCAGTACCATGCTGTTTTAAGTACTATTGCTTTATAGTACAGTTTGAGATCAGGTATGGAGATTCCTCCGGAGCACCTTTTATTGTACAAGATTGTTTTAGCTATTCTGGGTTTTTTGTTTTTCCATATGAAGTTCAGAATTGAACTTTCAATGTCTTTAAAAAATTGTGTAGTTATTTTGATAGGGATTGCATTGAATCTGTAGATTGCTTTTGGTAGGATGGCCATTTTTACTATGTTAATTCTCCCGATCCATGAGCAAGGAAGATCATGCCATCTTCTCAGGTCATCTTCAATCTCTTTCTTCAGAGTTTTGAAATTTTTTTCATACAAGTCCTTCACTTGCTTAGTTAGGGTAACTCCTAGATATTTATATTGCTTGTGGCTAATGTGAAGGGTGTGGTTTTCCTAATTTCTTCCTCTGCAAGCTTGTCATTTGTGTATAGGAAGGCTACAGACTTTTTTGAGTTAATTTTGTATCAAGCCAATTTGCTGAAGGTGTTTATCAGCTTTAGGAGTTCTCTGGTGGAGTTTTGAGGGTCACTTATGTACACTATCATATCATCTGCAAATAGGGATAATTTGACTTCCTCCTTTCCCATTTGGATACCCTTGATCTCCTTTTGTTGTCTTATTGCTCTGGCTAGAACTTCGAGTACTATATTGAAGAGATATGGAGAGAGTGGGCAGCCTTGCCTTGTTCCCGATTTGAGAGGAATTTCCTTGAGTATCTCACCATTTACTTTGATTTTGGCTATTGGCTTGCTGTATATAGCCTTTATTATGTTGAGGAAAGTGCCTTGTATCCCCGATCTCTCTAAAACTTTAAACATGAATGGGTGTTGAATTTTATCAAATGCTTTCTCTGCATCCAAGGAGATGATCATGTGGTTTTTTATTTTCAGTTTGTTTATATGGTGGATTACATTGATGGATTTCCGTATATTAAACCATCCCTGCATGCCTGGAATGAAGCCTACTTGGTCATGATGAATGATATCTTTGATGTGCTCCTGTATTCGTTTTGCAAGTATTTTATTTAGTATTTTTGCATCTATGTTCATAAGAGAAATTGGTCTGAAATTCTCTTTCTTTGTTGAGTCTTTGTGAGGTTTAGGTATCAATGAGACTATGGCCTCATAGAATGAAGTTGGTAATTTTCCATCCATTTCTATCTTTTGGAGTAGCTTGAAGAGTATCGGTATTAGCTCGCCCTTAAAGGTCTGGTAGAATTCTGCACTGAAACCATCTGGCCCTGGGCTTTTTTTGGTTGGGAGACCATCGATGATTGCTTCTATTTCTGTAGGGGAAATGGGACTATTTAACTTGTTTATCTGTTCTTCATTCAACTTTGGCAAGTGAACTTGATCAAGAAAATCGTCCATTTCCCTTAGATTTTCAAATTTTGTGGCGTATATGCCTTCAAAGTAGGATCTTATGATTCTTTGAATTTCTTCAGTGTCTGTTGTTATGTCTCCCTTTTCATTTCTGATTTTGTTGATTTCAATACTGTCTCTCTGCCTTTTAGTTAGTTTGGCTAATGGTCTGTCTATCTTGTTGATTTTCTCAAAGAACCAGCTTTTGGTTTTGTTGATTCTTTGGACTGTTTTCTTAGTTTCTAATTTGTTAATTTCAGCCCTGAGTTTGATTATTTCCAGGCGTCTACTCCTCTTGGGTGTTTCTGCTTCTTTTTTTTCTAGGGCTTCCAGTTGTGTTGTTAAGATGCTTATGTGCGATGTTTCCAATTTCTTTTTAAAGGCACTTAGTGCTATGAATTTTCCTCTTAGCACTGCTTTCAATGTATCCCACAAATTTGGGTATGTTGTTTCTTCATTTTCATTGAATTTCAGAAACTCCTTGATTTCTTTCTTTATTTCCTCCCTGACCCAGGTGTCATTTAGCAGAGAGTTGTTTAGTTTCCACAAACATGTAGGCTTTTTGTTATTTCTGTTGTTGTTGAATTGCAGCCTAAGAGCATGGTGATCTGATAGGATACAAGGTATTATTTCAATCCTCTTGTATCTGTTGAGGCTTGCTTTGTGAGCTACGATGTGATCAATTTTGGAGAAGGTTCCATGGGGTGCAGAGAAGAAGGTGTATTCTTTCTTGTTTGGGTGAAAGGTTCTATAGATATCTGTTAGATCCATTTGACCCATGGCATTGGTTAATGATGTTATTTCTCGGCTTAGTTTCTGTTTCAATGACTTGTCCTTCAGTGAGAGTGGGGTGTTGAAGTCTCCCACTATTATTGTGTGGGGATCGATGTGTGGTTTAAGCTTTTTTAGGAGATCTTTTACATATGTGGGTGCCCTTGTATTGGGAGCATAGATGTTCAGAATTGTGATGTCATCTTGGTTGACTTTACCTTTGATGAGTATGAAGTGTCCTTCCTCATCCCTTTTGATTAATTTTGGTTGAAAGTCTATTTTGTTCGATACTAAAATGGCTACACCTGCTTGCTTCTTGTGACCATTTGCTTGGAATATTTTTTTCCAACCTTTTACCCTGAGGTAATGCCTTTCATTATGGGTGAGATGTGTTTCTTGGATGCAGAAGAATGTTGGGTCTTGTTTATGTACCCATTCAGTTAGTCTGTGTCTTTTTATTGGAGAATTGAGACCATTGATGTTGAGAGATATTAATGACCAGTGACTGTTAAGAGTCTTAATTTTGATGTTGTTTCCAGTCGAGCGTTTGTGTAGTTGTGTTTTTGCCATGGGATAGTTATCTATTTCCTGGGTAGTTTTGGTTGTAGCTTGACCCTTTGGGATGGAGTTTTCCTTCTAG
This sequence comes from Acomys russatus, assembly GCF_903995435.1. NCBI lineage: Eukaryota > Metazoa > Chordata > Mammalia > Rodentia > Muridae > Acomys > Acomys russatus. The sequence goes on along the minus strand of NC_067140.1, from coordinate 38,687,277 downwards.
TACCTTCTGTAAAGCTGGGTTTGTGGATAGGTACTGTTTGAATTTGTTTTTGTCATGGAATATTTTGTTTTCTCCATCAATGGTTATTGATAATTTTGCTGGGTAAAGTAGTCTGGCCTGGCATCTGTGTTCTCTTAGGGTTTGCAGGATCTCTGTCCAGGCCCTTCTGGCTTTTATGGTCTCTGCTGAGAAGTCGGGTGTAATTCTGATAGGTTTACCATTAAATGTTATTTGGCCCTTTTCCCTTGCAGCTTTTAATATTTTTTCTTTGTTCTGCATGTTTTGTGTTTTGATTATTATGTGGCAGGCAGTTTTTCTTTTCTGGTCAATTCTATTTGGTGTTCTGTAGGCCTCTTGTATGTTTATAGGCATCTCTTTCTTTAGATTGGGGAAATTTTCTTCTATGATTTTGTTGAGAATAGTTTCTGGGCCCTGGAGTCTGATGTCTTCTCTTTCTTCAATGCCTATTATCCTCAGATTTCTTCTTTTCATGGTGTCCTTAATTTCTTGGATGTTTTGTGTCAGGAGTTTTCCAGATTTGGCATTTTCTTTAATGGTTGATTCAATATCTGTGATTGTATCTTCTAGCCCTGAGATTCGTTCTTCCATCTCTTGGATTCTGTTAGAAAAGCTCACCTCTGTGTTGCTCGCCTTCTTCTCTGAGGTCTCCCGTTCTCATTTTTCTTCTGTCTGTGTGTTTATCATTGAATCCATTTTCATTTTCAGATCTTGAACTGATTTTTTGATTTCTTTCATCTGATTTTTTGTATATTCCTGAGTTTCTTCCATTGCCTCTTTATAGGTCTTCAGAGCTTGAACCGTTTTAGTTATTTCTTTCATCTGGTTGTTTGCATTTTCTTGCAATTTTTCCAGTTCCACTCTATATGCTTCTTTTATGTCTCTCACCTGTTTGTCTGCGTCTTCCTGCATTTGATTACGAATTTTATTTGTTTCCTCCATTATCATCCTCATTACTAAGGATTTGAGGTCATTTTCTTGTATTACCGTTGTATTTGAGTTCTCTGGGTGGTTTTCTTTGGGATAGCTGGAAACTGGAGACGCCATGTTGTTTTGGGGTTTTTTGCGTATGCTTTTTCGTTGTCCTTTAGACATCTTGCTGTCTTTGTTTTTGTTGGGTAGCTTCCAGAGTTGAATGGAGGGTGTCTGACGATAGATTCACTTGTTTTCTTATGATTTCCCTAGGCTGCGAGCTCAAAGCTTCACTGGTGTGGATGTTAGGAGGTTAGCCCTGTTGTTCTGGTCTCTCACAGCCAGTGATCCTCAGTCCCCCTCTGCTGTGGATCCTGCAATTGTTCTGGGTCTCTGAATGAGCGTTGGGTCAGGCCAAGGTATCCACAGCCTTCTGTGTTTCCTGCCAAGTCCAGCCAGGAGCACTGGGACCGAACCACGGGCAGAACTCAGTTAGATTCTCAGGGCCTGAACTGTCTGCCAAGCTCAGCTAGGGATTTTGGGCCCAAAATGCACACAGGGTCCAGCCAGAATTTTTGGGCTGGGACTACGCACCAAGCTCCACTAGGGCCTTTTGGCCCAAAGTGCGTGCTGTGGTCAGTTATTGACTCAGGGCCCGAACTGACCACCAATCTCAGCCAGGAATTCTGGATTCAAACTGTACACTGTGTCCAACCAGAGTCTTAGAGCTGGTGGGACCGAGAGCTCTGTCCAGCCTGTGCCACAGCAGGAGAACTGCGGCTGCTCTGAGTTAGTGCCAGTGGTGGAACAAGTGCTCCGCCCGGACTGTGTCACCGCAGGGGAGCTGCCGCTGAGCTGAGGTGGTGCCTAGGATGGAACCGAGCACGTCACCAAGCCTGCGCCACAGCAGGAGAACTGCAGCTGCTCTGAGTTAGCGCCTGTGGTGAAACCACGTGCTCCGCCCAGACTGTGTCACCGCAGGGGAGCTGCCGCTGAGCTGAGGTGGTGCCTAGTGTGGAGCAGCGTGCTCAACTAAGCCTGCGCCACAGCAGGGGAGCTATGGCCACGCTGAGTTAGTGCCTCAGGCAGAATTGTTTGCTGGGCCGGGCCAATACCCGGGACTCTGGGGCCGAACTGTCCGCCGAGTCCAGTCTGGGTCCAAAGGCTCCACGCGACCCAAATCCTGCCCCGAGTCCCCTCTCCCGCAGCAATTCCCACCAGCCACCACACCAATCGCCTCCACCGAAAGGCTATGAGCTGCAAACCTCAGCCGCCGCTGCTGGTGCCGCTGGTGCTGCTGCCTCTGCCGCTGCCGCTCTGATCAGCGAAAAACCACGCTCCTCCCGTGTGCAGGGGCACGCAGGTCCTCCGCACCCTGGTCCCTCCGAACCGTGGAGCACTCCTGCTGCCGTGATGTTCGGACCTCGGTGTTCCTGGCTCAGAAATCTGTGCAATTCCCTGAATTGTTCACTGGAGCCTCCAAACGCGGTCCACACTGCTCGCCGCCATCTTGGATCCCAGCAAGTACCGCTTTAGGTTTTTAATGAAGAAATATTGAGTAAAGATGATTAATGGATGGATTCATGGGTGTTGTACATGTACTAAATTGTGTCTGTTTTACATGAGACCAGAAGATACAAACTTGTGGCCTCTGGTATAAATGAGGGAGTTTTTGTTTGACTCAGGTAATCAAAAAAATCTGAGCTAAATATTTAAGAATGGAGAGACTTCACATATTATTTTGAAAAGTCTCATGTTTATCTTTTTTTTTTTTTTTTTTTTTTTTTTTTTTTTTGTAAACTGCATGGACATTTCCTTTTGACAACAACAGCAGGAAGCCTGGTGTTGGCTCATTCCAGGTCTGGTCCCAGTGGCTACTGGGGTATGTAACTCCAGACTATATAGAGGTAGATTAAAGAAAAAGTCAGGGGATGACTTCAAAAGTCAGTAAGTAGCCAGTGGTTCTACATGCGTTTATCCCAGCCACTCAGGAGGCAGAGGCAAATGAATCTCTGTGAGTTCAAGGCCTGCCTAGCCTACTGAGTGAGTTCAAGGACTACAAAGAAACCCTGTCACAAAACAAAAGAAAACAAAATAACAACAACAACAACAACAACAAAATAGTCAATAAGTGCCAGAATTTTAAGACCATGTTAGTCTTATTAGTGGTGTTGGGGCACAGGTATGGCAAAAGCATGTTATTCAGCAGGGGTATAGGAAATCACTATTTGTCAGAGCAAATCATGATTACAAGCATGTCTTCTAGAGGAATGGAACAACCTGCTCCCTTGCAGCGGATGAAGTCACTTCGTGCTTAAGCTGACTTCTGACGGAGTACTGCTTGCTTGACTTAGCACCCCTTTGCGAATCACTTTTAATGAGCTGGAAGGTGAGACATTTCATCAAACTAGTAATATATTCTTTTTTAGAAAGGATTAGCAGAATAGACCAAACCACCCCTTTGAAATCCCTATTTGTCATTCTCACTGTTTTTGTCAGCTACTTAAAACAGAAGTGTCCAAAATGATGCTCGCTGCAGCAGAGCTGGCTCTTCCTGGTGTCATCTCGGGAAATTGCACCCCTCTCTGTTGACTTTCAAAAGCCAGCAACCTCTGTCTCTTTGCTTGCCACTCTCTTCATTAAGAAAATTCTAACCATGAAGCCCTGTCAGTTTTCCATTGTAGTGTCTTATGAGTCTTCACACTTCTCTCTCCCTTTATTGATCTCTTGATAGTACTGTCATTGCTTTGACCAGTGCAATGGCAAAGACACCCTGTTTCTTGTGCTCTTCTTGCACTGTCACAATTTTTTAAATAAGACAACAACAGCATCTTTATGAAATCCAAATTGGTTCCCTTTCCTCTTTGTTTCCAATTAGTTCAACAGCTTCCTATAGATTCAAAAACCAACCTCACGTTCTTTTACTTACACTTACATCCTGAAAAAATCTTAGTACTAGTTCTTTAAAATCTTTTTAAAAGTTTTAATGTAATTACACAATTTCCATCTTCTCTTTCATCCTCCAAAGCTCTCTCACGTACTCCTTCTTGCTCTCTTTCAATTTCATGGCTTCTTTTTTTTTTTTTTTTTTTTAATAGCAATTGTTGTTACATACACATTTGTATGTATATATATGTTCATAAATACAGAAATACAATCTGTTCAGTCTCTATAACATTATTGTATGTATGCTTTCAGGGCTGACCATTTGCTATTGATATACTTTTCCCTGGTACAACTGTTTCTTCCAAGCTCAGCACTTCTTAGTTGCCTGGAGTTCCATTAGCTCCTTTCCTGCCTTGCAAGCTTGCTGTTTTCCTTGGCAAATCCATCTCATAGGAAAGTCATTCACTGTAGTTCCTAGCCCAAAGCATGAGTTGGAATATGTTTCTGTAAGGAGTACAGAGACAAATGATTTTGCTTTTTCTTTAAGTGATACTTGATTTTTAATTTGTCCTTTCAGTATTTGCTGCAACTACAGTAGGCAGTTCCAATTTTTCCTGCTGCTTAAATATCAGCAGCCTATCTTTACTTAAAACCAATAGAAGTAATTGTTTCATGTGCTTGAACAGAATAGTGATTAAGTGGCCTAGTGCCAATTTGTGGATGAGTCTTCCAATTTTTCCAGAAGCAACTTTTAGGCCCATCTTGTGTGGTGCTTTAGTTATGTGGGCTGTCTCATTTTCCCAAGACTGGCCTCCTATGAGTTCAAATTTTTTTGGTACCTTGCAAGGTCAGATTCTGACTTGTGATTAGCCATTATGAAATAATTAGTATAAATGGCTAGTAGAGACATAGGGTCCCATGTGACAGGCACCAGCTATCTGTGGTTGTATGAATGTGTTAAAATGAAGTGAAAAAAAAATGAAGTGAAATTAAAGTTTCAATTTCTCGGATGTAGTTGGAGTACTCTAAAGGCTCAAAACACATATGGGGTGGTGTTCTTCTGTTAGCCTTGGAGTGTCGGCGCTGCACCGTCCAGAGGAAATAAGACACCGACAACCAGACTTCTTCTCTAGATCTTTACTCAGGATTTTGCTAAGCAGGAATGGCCCCAAAGAAGGGAAGGACAGAGCTTAAGTAACAACCAAGTACCAATCAGCTTTTGCCAGGTGCTAACTCCTCATAGGTCAAAGTCAGAGCAAGGCCGCTCGTCACAAGATTGTCCGTTACCCCTGCACAGCCCTTCGCCATATGAGGACTTGTTTATCCTGGAGAGCACTCGCCAATCGGGAAGGCGGAAGGCGGAAACCGGCGCCATGTCAGGGCACGGCACTTCGCAGCTCTCCACATTGGAGGTTCTTTTGGCTAATGTAACTGATAAGCTCCACACAACCAGGATCTTTGGCATGTGTGATAATGTGCTGAGATGCAAAACGCAGTCGACTTTAAAGAAGATGCCCCTCTGGGAACACCCAGCACATAGAGTGAGGGGGGCTGGGGGTTTGGATGTTTTTTCTTCAACATGGGGTGAGTACCTATGTGGACACAGGAGACTTAATGGTTTAAGACCACAGAAAACTCAGTCTAAAGCCTTCACTTCGTCATAGGATCCAGATCTTTGTGAAGGAAGGAAATGAGCAGTGAGCACTGTGGGAGTAAGATAGGAGAAGGCTCAGTGGTGTGGCACTTTTCAAAACAAAACAAAACGGTGTCACAAGCCTACATCTTACTTTCTGAAGCATCTTTTGGTTTTACGGGGATCTATGCTACCTTCTCATTCTGTGACCACTTGTTTTTCCGTTTGTTCTACCGCTTAGGCTGTAGATCAGTGGACAGTTTTGACTTGATGCTTGGCATAAGTGATTGATCAGATTATTTCAGTTTATCTGAATGCCTGCTGTTGTTCTAGAGGATGATGCTATTCACAGACAAGACTTGCTAAGGCATATTGTGTTCCAGTCTTTGTGCTAGTAGCTTCAGACATTTGATCTTATTTGATAGTTTTGAAAATCTCTGAGATATCCACATGTTAAGGTCATGTCTCCATGCTAATGCTAGTGTTTTGCTAGCTCTCTTTCTTGTCTTTTTTTTTTTTATTATCAAATTATTCACATTACATCTCGATTGTAATCCCCTCAATCTTATCTTACTGTCCCCACCCTCCTTTCCTTTTGTGCCCTATTCACCTACCCTATACCTGTGGGGCTCTCCTCCCCCACTGTCTGACCACAGCCCATCAGCTCTCATCTGGACAGTCTGCATCCCCTTCCTTTGTGTTCCCACAGGGCCTCTCCAACAAGGGGGAGTGATCAAATTGCAGGTACCAGAGTTTCTGTTAGAGGCAGTCCCCTACTCTCCTCTTCCTGTCTTCATGTGGAGAATGAGCTGTTCATTGGCTACATCTGAACAGGGCGTGTTAATTAAAGGAAGTTCACGGTAATTATTTCTGTATTTTGGGAGATGTTAGGATTAAATAAATAATATAGAAGCTGCTTACAGCAATATTTACATACACATTTTATTTATACTCAATACTTATATTGTTACTCCTACTTTGCTTATGTGGAAATGTGAGTTTAAGAATGTTAAGGAGAAAAAACATGATGTATTAGCTGCTGCATCTCTGTAATAAGTCATGGTAACAAAAAAAGAGTGTCTGTTGCAAAGACAGAAAGATTGGAAGAGCATTGGCAGTCACAAAGAGGGCAATAGGCTAGTGAATAGTGCAATATGACAGTAAGGTAGTGCAAAGGAACAAGCAAGATGTGGTCCAAGCATATGGCTCCACCCTAAAGGGTAATCCAAGCATTCCTAGTAGGAATCCCAGCAACAGTCCAAGCCCACAGTTCTAGCAAGCCTTGAGTCCAGAGGGTCCAGGAGGACTGTTATTCCTGCTGTGTGAGAGGCCAGCGATGGAAAGGAAGTCCTTTATTATTTTCCATGCCTCCCGGGCTATGGCTAAATAGTATCTTGAGAAGAAATCTATTATTTAAGAGTGAGTTATCTGTGCTGGATGCTGATAATAAGGAATAATTACAAGTCAAGGAGCCAGGGAGCTAGGAACAACCTATGATCCTATGATGGCCCCAGGATGAGAAAGAAAGAGGGGGGATGGGGAAAGAGAGGGAGAGAGGGAGAGAGAGGTTGCAGACAAATTCTGACATGCTGGAAAATTCAGGTGGCAAAAGACTTTTCTTGGGTAACAAAGATATGTAGTAGTTCAGCTCTTAGTGTCTAGGAGTGATAGCTATGGGTGTCTATGCCAGATGTGGAGGTCTCTGCATACCCTAACATCTGTAGTCATATAACTGTCACAAAGCTCATGGCTGATAGGACAGAAAACTGAAGCCCCAGTAGCATAGTTGGTTCCCACAGCCTCATCTACCTAGCACTGTGTTTAACAATGAGCAGACACACCTGCGTGGATCTCACTGTTCCATTTGACGCTGCCTGTATAGAACATTAGCCAACCTGAGGGTGCTGACTGGGGAGTCTGAGGAGTGTGAGCCTGCCTACCTGCCTCTCAGACTGCAAGGCTAAGTATAGCCTGCAGAGATGTGTAGTATGCAAAGAAGGAAAGTTCTAGAGGGAAAGGAACTCTAGCAGACTCCTGATACTTGAGGAGCCTGGGTTCAAAACCAGCCTACATGGTAGAAAAGACAAGAGTCCATTTTTTACAATTTTTATTTTTTTAAAAAAAGATTTTATTTACTTATTTTCTGTATATGAGTGCTCTATGTGCATGTACAACAGCACACCAGAAGAGGGCATCAGATCACATTATAGATGGTTGTGAGCCACCATGTGGTTGCTGGGAATTGAACTCATGACCTCTGGAAGAGCAGACAGTGCTCTTAACTGCTAAGCCATCTCTCCAGACCAAGAGTCTATTTTTATAGGACCCAGAAAGAACTCACTACAACACTTTCTTTTTTCTTTTCATTTGTGCTTTATTTTTACAACATGTCTATTGACTTTTTCCTTGTTATTTTAAAACAACATTTTTACTTCTTATTCATTTTATTATATTTATATATTTTTAAATTAAATTTTCTTTATTTGGAACAAAGAGCTTAAAACACACTTACTCTTTTATTTTCTTATTTTTAATATTCTTTCCCATTCTTCTTTTTACTTTCTTAATTTGAACATGCATATTCTTTGTTTTTCTTCTCCAAATCTTCCTTAATTTTATGCATTTATGATGTTTCCTTTGAACTAAATAAAATTTAACTTCACATCACACACACACACATTCCATCTATGTATAAAATTCTTTCCTATGGTTATTGGGGGTTTATGAGTTGGCTTGAATTTATTTGACTTGTTTGTCTATGTCATGTTTATTTTGGTCTTCTTGCTGATGTTCCAATGGTTAGTTTTATTCTCCTTGAATACTTCTAGGGATTTGTCCCTGAAAGTTAGGCTGATTACTGTGAAGATAAACCAAAACCTTAGAAAATATTCAATACAACAGACACACTAATCATAATATAGAAAAACAACAAGCAAGATAGCACCATGCCTTCAGGAGATTGTAACTCCTGATTCACAAAATCCAAACATACTAAAATGGCTGAAATACTGACCAAGAATAAAAACATTTACTTCTAAAAATATTCAGTGATTTCAAAGACGAAAGAGTTACAAGATAAAGAAAGGAGGGAAATAATTTCAAGGTGTCCATAACAAAGACAGCAGTACGGAAGAGAAATTCAATCAGGTGTATGAGAAGTCTAGCAATGGAATTGAGAACCTGTAAACAAAACAATAACCAAACAAATGTTGAAATTGGAAAGCTCAATCAAATAAAAAACACAGTTGAAAGCATCAGCAATAAACCAGATCAAAAGAGAAAAGAATATTAGAGACAGAAGATAAGGGTTGATATTAAATTCTATATTTGGACATCAACAAAGGCAGAAAACAAGCACCAGCACCAGCATCATCACCAAACCTCAAAGATCAAAAACTCAAGTGACGTCATATGATGGCAAGGATGTGGAGAAAGGGGAACACTCCTCCACTACTGGTGGGAGTGTAAACTTGTACAACCACTTTGGAAATCAATCTGGTGCTTTCTCATAAAATTGGGAATAGTTCTACCTCAAGACCCAGCCATACCACTCCAAAGCATATACCTGAAAGATGCTCCACCACACAACAAGGACATTTCCTCTACTATGTTCATAGCAGCCTTATTCATAATAGCCAGAATCTGGAAACAATCTAGATGTCCCTCAATTGAAGAATGGATAAAGAAACTGTGGTACATTTACACAGTGCAATACTTCTCAGCTGTTAAAAATGAGGACGTCTTGAAATTTGCAGGTAAATGAATGGAACTAGAAATGATCATCCTGAGTGAAGTAACCCAGATCCAGAAAGACATGCATGGCATATACTTATAAGTGGATATTAGCTAAATAATACTACCACACTACAATACACTGACCTAAAGAAACTCAAAAACAAAGAGGACCCTACGGAGAATGTTTAATTCTCATTTAGAAGGACAAATAGAATGGACACTGGAAGCAGTTGAAGAGAAGGAATAGAAAGGGAGCCTACCATAGAGGTCCTCTGAAAGACTCCACCAAGCAAGAGATCCAAGCAGATGCTGAGACACACAGCCAAGCTTTGGGGTGGAGTGCAGGGAGTATTATGGAAGAGTTGTGGGATAGAAGGACCTGAAGGGGTCAGGAGCTCCGCAGGGAGACCAGTGTAGCCAACAAATCCGGGAAGAGGAAGGAGGTACTGCAGAGACTGATGCACAACCAAGGACCACGCATGGTGAGGACCTAGACCCTCTGCTCATGTATAGAAGATAGGCAGCACAGTCTCTTGTGGGTCTCATAATATGGGGAGTAGGGACTACTGCAGACATAGACTTTGGCTCCCACAGGTTGATCACTTCCCCCTGGTAGTGTGGCCTTGCCAAGCCACAGAGGAAGAGAATAGAGGAAGTCCAGATGAGACTTGATAGGCAGAGTCAGATGTCAGGGGAGGAAGGCTCCCCTTGACTAGGGAAGGGAGGGAGAGGGTATGAGGGGGAAGGGAGAGTGGGATCGGGAGGCGATGAGGGAGGGGGCTACAATTGGGATGTAAAGTGAAGACGTTTAAAAAAACAAAACAACAACAACAAAAAAAGAAGTTTGAAAGGGATAAAAGAACTACATTAGTAAATAACAAGAAATAGCATAGGCAGAGTGTTAGATAATAGAAAAAATACACACTATACTACCAAGAACAGTTCTATTATTTCTGGAGCTAGATACTCGGCAGATGGTGTCTTTGAATAAAAGGATAAAGGTGGATTGAGGAGATGGTTAAACAGGTGAGAGCCCTTGCTGTACAAATGTGAATACTTGATTTTACAACCTAGCAGTGATATAAAAATCTAGGTATGACCAACTTTGTGCCTGCAAGCTTGTGTTGTGTGGCATAGGGAGAGACTAGAGTATCTGTGGGACTTCTTGGCTGCCAGCTTATCTTCCAGCTCAGTAAGAGATTCTGTCAGAAGGCAATAAGGTGTCAAGTGATGGGTGATGTCCTCCTGTAACCTCTGTATGTGTTCACACAGGCACATACAGATGCATACACACATGAGCATATACCACACTCATATACCACACACACACACACACACACACACACACACACACACACACACCAGAGAGAGAGAGAGAGAGAGAGAGAGAGAGAGAGAGAGAGAGAGAGAGAGAGAGAGAGAGAGAAAGACAGAGAAAGAGAGAGAGAGAGAGAGAGAGAGAGAGAGAGAGAGAGAGAGAGAGAGGATTGCTGGAGGGCTTTAATATATTGTATTTGATATTTAAAAAGCTGTTGAAATGAAAGACAATGTAGCTATATATTCAGCCACAATCCAGAAATCCAGGATTTGTGAGAGTTACAACAAAGGGGAAACATTAATTGTCTTAAAAACAAATCCTGCTGCCACAACTTTCAAAATTAAAAAAATTATATATACACATATTTATACACACACACACACACACACACACACACACACACACACACACGAATTCACATATTTGGCATCTTTACCTTCCACAATCCTGACTTGATTTTTAAAGGTTCTTCCCACATTAATTGCAAGGTTTCTGGCTATTCACCCTGGAACCTTCTGATTCAATTATCTTTATAGAGTGGCACTGAATGCTAAGCTCGTTTGTTTTCATTTTGCAGGGAGGAGGAAGCATCCTCAGCAGGTCTTACAGTTAGCATTGCCCTCTAAAGGTCACATGACCTGCACCTTCCTAGTGACCTCCTCCTAATATACCTAATATGGATTGCACAGTAATTTATGGTAAGTGAACCTTTTCACAGGTATTTCATGGCTGTAAAGATTAATGAAAGCCACGTGCAAATAGATGAGTGGAAACACCTGTCTTGGAAAGATTAACAAAAGCTGAAAAATCATTGTAAGTCAAAACTGCCTTAGCAGATATTCTAAGTTTTCTCTTTGTTTTTTAAATAAAACCTTTCATTTTTTTTGTGTGTGTGTGCCAATGTTTTCAGGGCTGGTCACTCTTTATTAGATACCAAGTAACAGGACCCACCCCATATTTGGATTTACACGTGCATGCATACATACATACATACATGTAACAATAATAAGAGAAAGAAAATATCAACTTGAGAATAGGGAGATATGGGAGCTGTTTGAGGGAAGGCAACTGGGAGAGTCCAGAGGGACAAAAGGGAGGAAGGAAAGTCATCTAATTGTGTTTCACTTAAAATATATTAAAAAGCTTCTTCTAGGAGCTCAAAGAATCCAGAAAATACTGTACAACGTTTTAAAAAATGATTTATTTATGTATTAATTATGTATACAATATTGTGTCTGCATGTACACCTACATACCAGTAGAGGGCACCAGATCTCATTGTAGATGGTTGTGAGCCACCATGTGGTTGCTGGGAATTGAACTCAGAACCTCTAGAAGGGCAGCTAGTGGAAAAGACACTTCATGCATCACTATTTTTAGTAGAAAAGAGCATATAACTTGGAAATGAGCATTAGCAGTTCAGGACACCACTGTCTATGAGAGCAAACAAGGCAGTTGAGACTAACTGTGTGTATATGTGTCGAACATTGGGTCTCAGCTTTTTGAACTTCACACAACTACTGAGCAGTGAGGTTGTGGGGGCAAATGGGCATTTATTATAGCCATTAAAACACTCATGATTTCTTTATTTGTGTGTGTGTATGTATGTATGTATGTATGTATGTATGTATGTAGGTAGGTATGTATGTGTTTGGACAGTGTCTCACTACCTAGACAAGGTTGTCCTTGAATTGGTCATTCTTCTGCCTTAGTGTCCTAAGTGCTGGGATTACAGACATGGACCACCATTACTCTAATTTATCAACAGATATTTTCACACTCAAGTATAGAAAGGACATTGTGTGGAAATGACTACTTGCATCCAATAAAAAGTCACAGACACATTGTAGTTGCCAGCATCCCTATAGTGAGATGAAGTATTGGGAAGGGCAGAATTGAGCTTAGTTCACAATTGTCCTGGCTCCTAAAATTCTCATGTAATACTCCCTCCTACAATTTCCCATCTGTGAGACAGATGCTATTCATCCCAGTCAGGACTCCAGGGCCTATTGATGGTTGAGTCACAGGTTAAGGGGAGTCAATGTATCCAAATGAGCATGTGGCTAGCCACCTGTTAGCCTGAAGCATTTCTAGTGTTTTTCCAAGGGAGCAAGTGTAGTCATTCTTCAGACCTTGGAAGAGGGGATCTTGACCAGTAGTACCGATGTCTCTAGGATCCTGATGAAATTCATTCTTGGAATGAAGGGAAGAGAATGGCAAGTGAACCAGCAGGTGCCAATAGGTAAAGTGATTCTCACCTGGCCTTGACTGGTAGAGCATTAACAGCATCTCATGAGAAACCAAATAAATAAAACAAGCCTATGAAGGAGCATATCTCCTGTCTTTGGCCCGTCCTTGCAATCTCCTTTGAGCACCTGCTATTGACAGGACTTTCAGGAAACAGCTGTCTAAGCAGAATAGAGTTTGCAAAATTTCCAGCCACAGCACCAAAATGCTAAATGTTAGAAAGGCAGGATTCTCAATGATAGGCAAGCTTAGTTTCCAACACAGTAAGACATATACTAGTGTAGTTAGCCCCTGAGAAATTAAAACCTTGCTATGAAAACCAATCCAAACAGTTATCACAATTAAAGTGGGATTAATGTAGATTTATGGAAATTGACTAGAGAGTTCCAGTTCCTTTTCTTTCTTCCCCCTCTTCTTCTAATGTTACTGAGAACTTGGCAAAAATTCAGTTTCTGGTACTGTTCCTAGGGAGGTCTGTGGGGCTGGCTGACTCTACCTCCTCTGTAATTTGTTATTCATATGAAGATGCTCATCAAATCTTATGTGTGTGTATGAAAGGATTGACAAACTGTTGGTGAGGCAAGAACCACATTAAAACTTGTTGAGGCAAGACTGAAGATGAGGCAGGTGGCTTAGTGCAGCTTCCTTTAGGCTCCTTGCACTGGGTTTAATTATTCTGGTGAGAAGAAGGATGGAAGTGGACCCGTGGGTTTGGTCTGAGCCTATCTTTCAACTGAAAAGCTAGGGACTTGTAGGAACTATCTTCCTAGGCTGCACCAAGTTTTTAAAGGTACACTTGGAATGTTTCTGACTGCATTTCATATTGGTAAGATAAGTCTTGCATAGTGGTATTACAAGATACCACCAATAAAAGAACAAATAGAAAAGATCAGGTGCCATTCAGTATTTCACTTAAATAGGAGCAAGATCCAGCTCTAAGGCTGACACAAGGTAGGTTTAGAACCATGTAACAAGACTTACGTTGTGCTGGGGAGGGGATCAGGGAACAGAGAATTATGGAAATGGGACGTATAGGGAGAAGCCCAGCCAGGCTGGACATAGGTGTGGCTTGTGTGGCTTGGTAGGAAGCATGAGAGGCAGGTCACCGGAACCCAGCTTTGTAAAGCTCACTTAACTCTTCGTGATTATTTCCTCTGTGCTACTAGCCTTTCTTCTCACAGTCATGGATGGCTTCCTGGAATTTCCAGAACGACCTGCAAAATATAAAGAGTCCATTTCCTGCTAACTCTTCCCTTTATTGTTATCAGAATGGCAAGAAGAGCAGAGCGTATTGTGATGTCTCAATCTTTTGAGCTAGGTTTAGAGATTATAGAAGTCTCTTCAGCCCTGGAGGAGTCATACCCACTAATAGAAAGACTTTAGATGTTAATAGTGTGACAAGTCAAAGCAAAGCATACCTCTAGACTTCACCGACTTGAGCTTCCCACAGCTAAGGAGTATATTAGGCTTCTAAAAGTCCAGACTGTCTACCCCTTACATAGCAGAGTGAGGCCTGGGCATGATCAGGGCCATTTAGCACAGTCACTTCTCTAGTAGAGTATACAGGGAAAATAAAGCAGTTGTTTGCAAGATTTTAGGACAGTGATGGAGGAGGGGGAATGAGGGTGGGACTGAGAGGAGAGGAAGGAGGAGGCTGGGATTAGGCTGTCAGGTTGTGAAGTGATTCCATAAGCAACTAAGGGAAAATAAAAAAAAAAAAAAAAAAAAAAGAAAGAAAAATTCTACTTTGTAACTACCAAATGATGACTAGAAGGGACATGGGCAAGAATTCATTATGGTCCCAAATGCCTTTCTGGCTTAATTCACTCCACATTTTATGGCTTCCATTGCTCTGGTCTGCTCTTTTCCTGTCATACCCACAGTCCCTACAACACATGACCGTCTTACATTATTCTTCAGGAAACATAACAGCACTAGACGGAGAAGGCTAAGGTTGCTGTTGGACTTAAAGTTTTCTAAGCCTCTCATTTCCTATGTAAAAAAAATGAGTATGAGAGTCTGCCCCTCCTTTGTATATGTGTGTGAACTTAAGTATGAATGTGTGTGTGGAGGCCAGAGAACAAACCCAAATGTTCTCTAGATGCCATCCACATCTATTTGTTTTATTTATTTATTTATTTAAATGTTTTTATGAGACACGGTCTCTCAGTTTGTCTAACCAGCAATTCTAGGGATCTGTGTAGCCCTGCCTCCCTGGCACTGGATTACAAGTGTGAGGCACCACACCCAGATTTACTAGGTACATTATGGAGAATGAACTGAGACCCCACTTTGCCAAATGAGTGATCTCCCCAGCCCAAGAACATACATCTTGGGTGGTCGCTAACGAAATGATGTATATATAAATGGGAGTTGTTAGAGTCATCCTCATACTTCCCGCACTGACGTATATATTCTGGGGGCGAGAATGACCTTTCTCTTCCCGTTATTGTAGCACATAACAGGTGGCCAGTGGTTAGTCCAAGAATCAACGGATTGGTAAGTTGTTGCATTTGTATGACCTCAGGCCACGCCCAACTAAAGCCCCCCCCATGAAGACTAGAGATTTTGATGTTACTTTTCAAATATAAAGTACATTATGAAGTATTTTAAGTCTTCAGCATATTACTATTATATGCACAGATTTCCTGTTTTCGGTTATATAAAAGTATTTACATCTTAGCAAATATGCAATTGTTTTAACTTGTATGTATACAAGAGTCATATAGCAAGCTTATTAGCATGTAGAATCCTAGGCCTCATCACTGAAGATTGTAATTGAGGAGGTCTGAAGTAAATTCAAGAAATTTTTATTTAAAAGGCTCCTTAGATATTTATTTCTGGTACAGAAGAGTATTAAACTAAATTTTGTGAAATCTACCAGGCTCAATGCTGTACAAGGTGTCTTAGCAAAAGCTGTTTTTAGTGAAACAGTTGGGTTTTATGGAGGACAACTAAGCAACCAAGACATTATGGGAGCAAGGAGTTTGATCATAGAAATCCAAACTATGTAGTGTGAGGAGGGGAGAACTGAGAAACTGGATGTCTGAAAAGGACGATTAGAAAGCCGAGGGGTCACCCAAAGCCTCAGCACTAGTGATCAGACACCATGTGTGGGTTATCCCACAGTCTGTGCTAAGCAGCTGCTGCAAGGAGCTGTAAAGCCTGCTCATGGCCAGGACTGGGTAAGCTGCCGACACCAGATTTACCTCAGAGTTGCTCTTGTTTGATGGAGCCAGTATCAAGAAAGAGCAGCTGGAAGCCACATCTGTACTTGTCACCGTGCCTGTCACTAGTGTGGCTTCTTAATTACTGCTGTAATTTTTGCATTTGGACAACTCTAAATCGGCCCCACGTAGAGAAGCTTTCAGCTATCAGGCAAGAGACAGCATCTCCGGACACATCTTAACGCGCTGCGAATCACACGTGCAGCACACTCCATCCCGCTGCTTCAGGGCTGAGTGCTGGGCACTGGCTCCACTTGAGTTTCTGTGTATTTCAAGTACACTTCTGAGAGAATTCCAATGGCTTTATTACTGAGAAGGTTGCAAAGCCATAAACCTGAGTATATTTGTTATGTGGGAAAAATGTGCACTCTGAGCTACATCCTTGAGACAGTCTGTCAGTAATAAACAATTAAAGGACAATGCAAGTAGACGTGACATGTAAATGGAGTACATTTAGAGTCACATCGTTTGGCAACATGGCATTTTCTAGTTCAGCCAATGGGGGAAAAAGAAACAGTTATGTGTGTGCTTAAGATGGATATTCTCAATGAGCCTCAGAAATGGCCTTTGTGATGAAGCATCATTGATGCTCAAATGTCTGCTTGCCAGGGAAAGATGGAGGATGCCTTGGGCAGGCTGAACAATGTCCCCGGAGATATGAGCCTTAATGCTCGGAGCCTGTACATGTTGCCTTACGGCCACAAATGGAACGGTCACTAACATTTTATAATTTTTATATTTATAAAATGGGTCATAAATATAAAAGGAGGCTAGATGTGGTAGTTAAAGACCTTGAGATGGTGGGGTGGGGTGGAGTGGTTCTGGGTATTTGGGCCTGGCCCCCCAAAATTTCTATCAGTAAATAATCACAAGAGTATTAGATTTAGGGTACAGATGCTGTAATCACAGAGATAGAGATGGGAATGACACGGCCCCAAGTTCCAGAATGTCAATCATTACCATAAACGGAAAGAGGGAAAGAGCGGGTTCTCCGTGAGGTGTCAAAGGGGCACGGCTCTCTGCTCACAGTTGAAGTACATTTTGGTGATTATTTATTTGAACTTTTAGTCTTCAGAACTGAGAAGGAATTTCTGTCATTTAAGTTACCAAGCTGGTATTGCTATAGCATCAAAAGAATATGACTATAATTGCCCCTTCTGTCATCAGTGTCCTTATCTCTTGGCCTCCATAGTGAGGCTATGGTAGCAAGCAGGATGGCACTGGGATCCTCTGAGGCACAGCAAGGAAACTTTTTTTTTTGAACTTTGTGATTTAGTGGGCGGAGTGTGTCTTAGATTTTGTTTCCTTTGTGAAAAGAAGTTTCACTGGCCAAATCCCTCCCATTTAAGTAAAGAAACCCCCCTTTATGTCCCATATTTACGTTGGGGCCTTCAAGGCCTCCAATCCAAGGAAAACAGGCAACTTGATACCTGATTGTGTTTATTTGCAGAACTTTCTATCTTTCTTGATTTTGTTTCGGGGTGGGGTGGAGAGGGAGTTGGGAGGCTTGATTCTTTTTTTTTTTTTCTTTTCTTTCTTTTATTTTTAGTTTCTCCCTTTTCTTTTTCTTTTTTCTTTTATTAATTTATTCTTGTTACATCTCAATGTTTATCTCATCCCTTGTATCCTCCCATTCTTACCTTCCTCCCACATTCCCCTTACTCCCTTCCCCTATGACTGTGACTGAGGGGGACCTCCTCCCCCTTTATATGCTCATAGGGTATCAAGTCTCTTCTTGGTAGTCTGCTGTCCTTCCTCTGAGTGCCACCAGGTCTCCCCCTCCAGGGGACATGGTCAAATGTGAGGCACCAGAGTACGTGTGAAAGTCATACCCCACTCTCCACTCAACTGTGGAGAATGTCCTGTCCATTGGCTAGATCTGGGTAGGGGTTTGAAGTTTACGGCCTGTATTGTCCTTGGCTGGTGCCATAGTTTGAGTGGGACCCCTGAGCCCAAATCTGCCTATCATAATGTTCTACTTGTAGGTTTCTAGATCCCTCTGGATCCTTCTACTTTGCTATTCTCCCATGATTCTCTCATCTGGAGTCCCAGTAGGATGTCCTGCCCTCTGTCCCAGTTTCCTGGTAAGTGAAGACTTTCATGGGACATGCCCCTTGGGCAAGTATGCAGATATAAGTGAGTATATACCATTTGAGTCTTTCTGCTTCTGGGTTAACTCACTCATTATGATCATTTCTAGCTCAATCCATTTGTCCACAAATTTCAGGAATTCCTTGTTTTTAATAGCTGAGTAGTATTCCATAGTGTAAATGTACCACAGTTTCTTTATCCATTCTTCTACTGAGGAACACTTAGGCAATGTCCATGTTCTGGCTATTATGAATAAAGCTGCTATGAACATAGTTGAGCAAATTTTCTTGTTGTGTGCTGGAGCATCTTCTGGGTATATTCCAAGGAGTGGAATAGCTGGGTCTTGAGGAAGCCCTATTCCCATTTTTCTGAGATAGCATCAGATAGATTTCCAAAGTGGCTGTACTAGTTTGCATTCCCACCAGAAATGAAGGAGTGTTCTTCTCTCTCCACATCCTCACCAGCATGTGGTGTCGCTTGAATTTTTGATCTTAGCCCTGGCTGAGCTTGGCGTGTGGTTCGGGCCCAGTGTCCCTGGCTGGACTTGGCAGGGGACCCAGAAGGCTGTGGATACTTTGGTCTGACCCAATGCTCATTCAGAGACCCAGAATGATTGCAGGACCCACAGTACAGGGGAGCTGAGGATCACTGGCTGTGAGAGTCCAAAATGACAGTGCTACCCTTCTGCCATCCAGACTAGTGAAGCATCAGAGCTTCCGGCCTAGGGAAATCATGATAAAACAAGGGAATCTATCATCAGACTCCCTCCACCCAACTCTGGAAGCTACCCAACAAAAACAGAGAAGGTAAGATGTCTAAAGGACAGCGTAAAAGCATACGCAAAAACCCCAAAACAATATGGCCTCTCCAGTTTCCAGCTATCCCAAAGAAAACAACCCATAGAACTCAAACACAACAGAAATACAAGAAAATGACCTCAAATCCTTAGTAGTGAGGATGATAATTGATTCTTTGCTTGTACTCCAGCTCTGTTGAGATGGCTTTGCTGCTGCTGCTGTGAGCTGTTTCCAGCGCTGTGCTTCTGACAGCTCTCAATTCATTTTCATTACGAACCAGAGTCAGATGACTTTCCATGCTGCTGGAGGCCTTTATTACCCATAGTTCCTAGGGCACCATGTTAGTTGAAGTTGTCATAGCAGAGCAACACTATAGACTGGGTGCCTTAAATAATACAGATGTATTTTCCCATAATTCTTGAGGCTAAATATTAAGAGGTCAAGGAGTTGCCTGGGTCTTTGGTCTTGATTTACAGGTGGGCATTCTCTCCTTTTGTTTTTCTATAGACTCACATTTTTGCCTTCTCTTCTCAATATCTTCTTCATATAAGGAAATCAACAAGTAAGATTAGGTCTTATTTTAACTGAAATATTTCTTTAATGATGTTGTTTTTCAAAAGCAGTTACATTTTGAAGTACAGGATGCCAGGCTCTGACTGCTCTAAATCCACCATGTTTTGAGGAAGCCCAAGCTAGCTGTATGAAGAGGCTGTTAAAAAAAAAAAAAAAAAAAAAAAAAGAAATCCAGAAAGTGTGGCTATTCCAACTAGTCCAGCCAGGTGTTAATAGCTAAAGAAAGAAGCCATTTTAGACATTTCAATGCTGACCGATGCAATGGAATAAAGAGTCTAGGGAGCTGATTGGAACTCAGTACCAAGATCTCCAATATATGGTCGCAGCCAGGCTAATAAAGCCACTATATCTTATCATAGCATTAATGTAAGAAGTTCTGAGACCCATAGCTAATGATTATTTTATGCTTCTAAATTTTGTAGTGGTTTCCTATACACCAATAGGTAATTGAAAGAGGGCCCTAATCTAGATATGAAAAATAATTAAGGAACCTTACATATCATTTCTGCATTAAAGCGCAGAGTTCTTAAACAATATCTGTCTGCAAAAACCTATTATATTTCCTAAAGATTATGCCTCTTCAAGGCCTTTAATCTTATAGTTTTAGCTTTACTGGTAAATTAAGTCTATAGAAAGCACTAATTTTGATCCTTACATAAAAGTGCTACCTGTGTGGGGCTGTTGTTCTCTTGGGGGCTGGCACTGCAATTTGTGACTGTGGCTACCCTCCAGTGGCTTTATGGGTCAGTGTCACATTACTGCAGGCTGCTTACTCAGCCTTCTCTCAACCCCATAGTTCAATGCCTGAGTGCTGCCTCAGTCTGTTACTCAGTCTTCTCTGTTAGAGGTCCTGCCCTTTTTCTTTCTTATTAATTACTTTTTCTACTTTTTATTTTTTGTATCACTGGGTCCAAAGATTCCTTCAGAACATCCTTCCAATTTTCTTTCATAATCAGTTGTAAAAATAACATCACAAAGACATTTAGAATGTAGGCTTAGGGTAAAACTTCAAGTTGCAATTTGTATCTACCTCTTAAGGTATAACTTTGGAACCTTAAGGCTTCAGTTTGCTGAACCAGTAATGCAGTGATATGGTGGTGCTTATATTTGAGTAAAAAGTGTCATTGCATCATACGCATAAATTGTTGTTGAAGTTGTGTTTTAGTATTTATAACTTGTATCATGTGGTATGAGAAAATTCTGCTCATTTATGAGCTTGTTTACGAGGTCCTAAGTTTCATAAAGATCAGTTTCAAATAATTTTGAATACTTTCCTAATGTCTTGAACACTGCGTGGCATACACAAGGCACTTAATTACATTTTTGAATAAATCAATGCAACAAGAAGGTGCGGTTGGCCTGAGAGGAATTGGGAGAGGTGAATACGATAAAAATAGAGCAAGTGAAATTCCCAAGTGGTTAGAAAAAATATTAAAAACATTTAAAGACTGCTCTGTCCAAAAACCATCTGTATCAGAAAGGTAGTGTGTCTGTGGTAGCCTTTAATCATTGCAGCAAAATGACTGAGGCAATTAACTTAGAAAAAGAAAATATTTCTTAATTTTTTATTCTTGGTCTATCAGTCCATGATTAATTGGCTGCCTTGTTTTACATCTGGGGAAAGAAACATCTCACAATGGGAACATAGGTGGGAGCCCAGCTGCTCACCTCATGGCTAAGAGGTAAAAAACAAAAACAAAAACAAAAACAAAAAAACAAAAAGAGAGAGAGAAAAGAGGAACCTGTGGTGCCTCAGCAGCATTCATACATAGTCTTAATAAACTAAAAAAAACTTTTACTGGATTCCACTCGTAAAAGTTTGACAAATTTCTAATAGTGTTCCAGTCCTGGAGACCAAGCCGTTTATTCAGGAAGCTTTGGGATAAAGTAAACATGTGAATGATAGCAGGGAGCAAAATTTGCAGCAGATTGATTTACTAGACTCTAGTTTCTATTATTATGAGAATTATTAGGATAGAAAGTTGACCGAGAGAACAAGTGTAGTGGCTGCGGTCTTACGCATGTGTGCATGCCATTTATTGCATACGGTGAGATGGAGAAGCTGTATGGTAATAGTACTTGATGAAGTAAGGCACTACAAGATAGTTCCTAAAGAAATAGGGATGCTGAGATGCCAAACCTGAAACCCTGAGTACTCATAGAGGGGCAATATACATGGATGAAGAACTCTTTATTTACACGCAGGCACAACCTCATTTAACAAAGCATTTAAAATGGCTTACAGAGAATCATAATAATTTATTACAATAAAATAAAATAAAGTGAAACAAGGTTAGAGAGTTCTAGACAAAAGGAAAATGATCCTCAGGGTCTGGAATGAGGTTTCTCCCAAAAATGCACACTAGGCAGTCCTATGCATTTGAAGAGTTAGGGCACAGATGTTCACTATTGTTGAACTTACCGCTTTTCTATAAAAACTATAAAGCAACTAATTACATGAATCCTATGTGGAATAATAATGCCTAACGGCTAGCACTTATCATTGCCTACCTACTACTGGTTGGCACTCTAGTATGTGATAATTATTAGCTTTGTATCCTCACATTGATCATAATACGTTGGTTCAGGGACACATCCAATATAGTTTTGAAGCCCAAAAGACTAATACTTGAAATCAGGCACCTAGGTTGGTTCCATGATTGAAGGGATTGCCAGTAACTTAAAGTATGAACAATTAAATATCATATTAAGAAGATTGAAAGAGGAGGTTGGGGAGGTGGCGCTTGCTACAAAAGCCCGAGGACCTGAGTTCAGATTTCCAGAATCCACATAAAAGGCTCGGTGTGGTGGAACATGCCTAAAACCCTAATGCTGGGAGGCAGAGAGAGGAGGATCTGCAGAGTTCACTAGCTACCCAGTGTTGCCAATAGGTAAGCTTAAGGTCAGTGAGTGACCCTGTCTTAAAAAACAGGGGAGAAAAGCAGTGGAGAACACCTAATGTAGACCTGTGCTCCCTAAGCACACTTACAGATGTGTAAACCTTTACATACACATGCCTACACTATACACATAAAAAACGAGGGCAAACAAGAGTATGCAAAAAAATAGCTTTGCTTTGTTCCAGACTTTTTTTTTTTTTTTTTTTTTTAAAGGACTGTTATCCTGAAACATAGCGGTCTCCCTAGCCAGGAAAAGAAATTGGATGAAGCTCATCTAAGAGAGTATTCGAATGGAACCAGATCAGCATCACCAGCTTTTCTCAGGTTGCTTGTAGAGTGCCAGATTTTTAGTTCTCCATCCAGAGTAGCTATACCAGGAAGTTCTTAGAATGGATCCAATCACTCTGCATTTTCACATGTCTCTCAGGTACGCTGCTGGTTAGTGTTTTTTGTTTGTTTGTTTTTTTCAACTTTATATAAATTAGAGTCATTGAGAAGAGGAAAACTCAGTAGGGAAATTGCCATCACACTGACCTGAAAGGCAAAACATTCATTTGATCAGTGGATTGATGAGAATCAAGATGGTTTCTCTTATACCGTAGACACGATCTAGTGTTTCAGGAAATAGAAAACAAGCCCCCCAAAAATCCACAAAGTATAAAGTTTGCCTTGTTCATTGTAGCTTCCTTTGTATTCAACACAGTACCCGGTGCATATAGTAAGTAGGCCCTGTCAATAAATAAACGAATGAGTGAATGAATGTTTATCGAGGCTCTTCAGTGCCCTTTCCATGGTGCCAGAGTTGGTTGTTGAATGTGAACCTCAAGCCATTTTTCCTGCCTCAGTGGAGAAGTCATCTATCTCTTGCTGTTCTTATACCCCTGGCCCTGGAAAAACTGATAAATGCATGTACGCTGTTATTTCCCACTGTACAGGATATGCATAGCCTCAGATTCTTGAAGCAGAGTTAAGAGTAGAACACTGTTTCTAAAATTCATTAAGTGCAGGAAAAAAAAATGTCAAAGCTAAGAGATCTCTAGTCTATAATATTTAGAGTTTCAGAATTCATTCAGGTTTTCCTTGCAGGGGACGATAAGAAACTGGAGAAGGAAGATGTAGAAAAATCTACAAATCCATGAAGGTCTTAGTACCTAGAGGTGTTGTAAAAGGGAACTCTATGAACATTGCTAGGGCTTGCCAAGGAGTTGGAATCACAGCCAGTTTCTACCATGGCATCTTGCTTTTTCAGCTTTCTCAGATGTATGAGATGATTTTTTTTCTTGCAGCTTTTTACTTTGGTCAGTACTTTGCTTGCAAGGGACCTGGGCAATTGATTATAAGTGAAGGGATTCCTCTGAATCTATATTTTTGCTTTAAGCTTCCCTCCTGAGTTTTAGACCATTATAGCAGCTGTGTATCACAGATCTCAACTGGCTATGCCACAGCTATTTCAAACTGCACTTTTCCCCAAATAGAATTTATTCTCTGATCTCAGAAATGAGTTCTACCTTCTAAAGTGCCTATTGGGATCAAAGACACCATTTTCCATGCCATCACCTGGGCAGAAATGTGGGCATCTTCCTCTAAGCTCTCCTAGCATTGATGGTTATAAGTGACACTGATTGATAGCATCCTAGGTGACAAGTGCTACTCTTGTAAGATCTTTATTTTATTTTTTTAAAAAACCAAATTAACCAGAACTATATATATCCTATAATGAAAGTACCATCATTTCTACTTTATAGATGGGGAAAAGGAAGTGATTGCGTTAGTATCCTAATGCATCTTTTTTTCCCCCGGAGACCTTGTTGCATCAATCACCTTTTAAATGTGCAGATTTACATGTGACATGTCCTTTCATAGGATGCTTCACTGTTTTCTCAATGTCCTTGGAATATAACTGAGATTCTTTGTGAAGAGTATGATACTCTTTGGCATCCAGTCACTTAGTACCTGCCCATCCTCATTTCTAACTGCCCCTTTGATCTTTATCTCTATGAAGAAGCTACATTGATAGATACTTACAGTCTCCTGGAATATGCATATTTCCCCAGCCTCATTAAATTCTTTATTTACTCAACAAATAGTTCCAAGGAGCCCATCTTGGTAGGAACTACTCCAGGCACTGGTGATATTGTAGAGAATAAAATGGGTCAAAGCCCCCACTCTCATGTTATCTGCTTTCTGGTAAGGAGGCCATGTTCCTACAGGGAAATAACCATGTAATACTTTAATGTCCTTGAGTACTCTACGGAGAAATAAAGTATGAAAATTTCTAGTTTGGCTTCTGTTGCTGTGATAAACACCATAACCCAATGAAACTTGGGGGGAGGGAAGGGTTAATTCATCATGCAGCTTCCAGGTCATAGTGCATCACTGAGGGAAGTTGGAGCAGGAACTCAGGTGGCAGCTGAAACAGAGACTATAGAGGGACATTGCTTACTGGGTTGCTCCTTCTGCCCAGCAGGATTTCTTTTTAATATAAAGTGTTTATAAGCACTTTGCAAATGTATTGATAGAAGAACTTGCCAAGAAGGTTTGAAGGGCATCAGTGAAGTCTATATGGTAGGTGTAGTGAGCTGAAGGGATGAAGGGCAAAACAAGTTTCTAATATACTCAAGGAGATCCTGAGACTATGGTGTAGACACTGAGGTTCATTCCTTGTGTGCTAAGAGGCTATAGAAGTTTAGAGACTGGAGGGTGATAGATTTTGATGTACAGTTTCAAAAGCTACAAGACCACAGTGTGACTGCCAAACAGACCCCAGTGTGGGTGAAGGTTAGGCTAGGAGATCTGGTAGGAGTTTTCTATGAAGTATTGGGTTTTACTTTAGATGTTTCCAATACACTGTGCACCTGTTCACCCTCTCCTGGTATTCTGGAAATATCTAGTGTGAAGTAGGAGGTTGCTATAGGTAGAGGTGGGTGTGAGACTGAAGAGGGAGGTAGCAGACCCAGGATCACAGAGCCAAATTTATTGTAGGCAGTTAGCTGTCAAAATCCATATTACTGTAGGGACTAACTGACAAAAGCAAGGTAAAGGGTGGTGGTGAAATCAGTGGTTCTCTACGACTTTTGTAAGAGGGAAGGGGTTTATGGGTTTGCCAGGATAAAAATGACTTTGAAACATGCCAGAATGTACCTGGCTTATCTTTAGCTAATATCAAGTATGCCAGATACATTTTATAAAGCTCCATATCATTCTACCAGCCCGGCTTCATGTAGTATGCTGGAAAACTACAGGTAAAATTGGTCAGGGTTACTACTTATGGGTGATTATTGTGGTTACAGTTCAAGATGGCTGTAGTGGTGTCAAGCTGGGTCTCTATGGATTGTTACCTAGTTGTTTGTGGTCATATTTAGAGTTATTTATGTGAACAATAACTTCTTTCTTAGCTTTCTCTTCCATCCTCCTGACGTAGAGTCATGTCTTTCTTTTACAATACTTTATCTCGCTCTTTGTGCTTTATTTGATACTTTTTGTCTATCTAGTTCTCTGGTACATAACCTGTTGCTTGACAGGTAACAGACTGACAAACATGAATGGATGAATGAATAAATAAATAAACAGATTGCTTGGATAATATTAAACATTTAAATATTTATTTGGTTGAATAAAAAGAGGTTTTTAAATCATTTTATTCATTCAAAATCTCCTGTGTGTGCCCAGACTAACTTCATACCATAATTTACATATTTGAACA
This sequence comes from Acomys russatus, assembly GCF_903995435.1. NCBI lineage: Eukaryota > Metazoa > Chordata > Mammalia > Rodentia > Muridae > Acomys > Acomys russatus. The sequence continues at coordinate 38,661,238 of NC_067140.1, read as the reverse complement.
CATCAAAGGTTAAAATTGTTGGAGAAACTTGATTTGTGGAGTTATGATGTCTTTTAAAGCCCCTTTGACAGCAGTGTCACTTCTTGTGGAAAGCTCAAGACTGTTGCTCACTGATCAGCCTTTTTTCAAAGCTCCTCTTATAGTTTGTAATAGACAAGGGGCAAGCATACTTAGGGAAGACAATATTAGCTCAACAAATAGAAACTGCACCATTTTGATCTTTTGTTTAAGACAGTCAGGTGTTTTAAAATCCTTACTTCAGCTTCCTGAGGGTGGAACATGACTTCCTGGGTTAGTCATTTGTACAATAACATTCAGCTGGTTTTCTATCCATCTACACTTCACTTAAAATGAACTTGATATAAGCAAATTCCTTGCCTCAAACAAACAATGGGAAAATGATTTACTTGGTGAGCATGCTAAAAACATTGTAGAATTCTTTTAACAAGCAAGCATCTTGAATGCACTTAAAAGGATGCCTTTTTCTTAGAAAAAACCCTTCATGCAATTCCTAAGGATTTTATTAGCAATTAAATTTGAGCAGTTCCAACTTAGATATTTCTATTAGAAATACAATATTTTTCATCTGTACTAGGGAAGGTTCTGTTGGTACTGGGCCTGGACACAAAAAAGTAGATGCCAGCTTCTAGCTTTCCATCCACAGTAATCTGCTGATGTTCAGATCTTATCACATTTGATTATTGAGCTTTGGAAAGTTGGAACTGAGGAACAAAGATTTTAATTTAATTAAATAATAGATAAAATTGAAAAATTGATGCTCAGTTTGGTAGTTTGGAGGCTTTACGTAAGTTGGAGTACCTTTCTGTATGGCTCTACTTGTTCAGCTATAAATTTTATGAGCTCTATGCAGAGAATAACTTTCTGATGAAAATTTAGTGTTCCAATTAAGATGTACTGTAAGTACAAGTTCCACACTGAGTTTGAATACCTGATTACAAAAGGTTATAAAATATCTCATTAATGCCTTTCATACTGATTACCTGTTGAAGTACTAGCATTTGCATATGTTGAGTTAAAATATGTTAACAAAATTAATTTCTCTGGTTTATTTTTACATTAGAAATGTGATTATTAATATTTTAAATTATATACATGCTTATAATATTTCTAACAGAAATTATTGGCTGTCTTCCCATCGCAAATTTGTATTCTTATCATGTCACAGTTGAACGCACATAGCCCACCACACTATTAGGCATGTTCTACTCTTCCATCTATTTGGACTTGTATTGGACAGTGCAAGTTGAAAGCCCCCATTAGAATAATCTTTCCTGCTTAGTCTGTTTTTATGAATACAGAGACCACCTACCCCAGAGACATCTTCAAGTCACTCTGGATTTAGGGAGCTGAAATCACAGCCTTGATGGTAAGTTGTTGGCCATGGAACTTCAAGGTCATTTAGATGAGATAGCCTTCTGTAACCTAAATCCTTTGAAGGAGAGTTAAACCTGTTTTTTAGGATCCCAAGTGCAGGATTGGAACGGTCCTGTGAGAGAAGAGGTGAGGTTAATCCACTAGAAGACCTACCACCTCATGTGGGAGCTTGATTGTTGCCAGCTGAAAAGATCTGGTGAACAGACTCTGGGAGGAGATATATAAATGAGCCCAAGATTGGAGGCAGGGCTTTTTGGAGATTTGGGATAGTTTTGGCTGTTCATCGCTGCACTTCGAGATGCTCTTAGAGAGAACCACTCGAGAGAAGGCTTTGAGGCTCCGGCTCCTGCTGAGGTTCTGGGTTCTGGTTACTCTATGTTCTAGCAGAAGAAATCCTGCTGATTGTGCCAGGAGAATCATTCCTCAGAACTGATATCCTAATGGTTTTGTTATTGTGTCCATTAATCCTCATTTCCTATTGTTTTGGTAAGTTGGGTTATAAGTGACGTATGCTCTGTCACTAAGTTGTTAATAAAATTGAGCATACAGTCCTTGCCTGGAGAAAGAGCCTTGCAGAGGACTATGGTGTTTAACATGGAGACATATGTTCCATGGAGAGCTGTGGAGTAGTCTGAGAAGTGATATAATGGACACATTACTCCAGTTAATTCCCTTTGTATATTTACAATGACCTTCCTTCATTTAAGATAGTTTGAGAGGATTTCTGTTTATTTTATTTTATTCTTTACTTTTGAGATTATAATTACATAATTTCCTTCTTCCCCTTTCTCCTTCTAAAGCCTCCCATTCCTTTATCTGTGCTCTCTTTCAAATTTTTGAACTCTTTTTCACTAATTGTTATTGTATGAATATATGTATATACAAATACAACTCATATATATATAATCTTCTCACTCTGTATATGTTAATTCTATGTTTTCAGGGATAAGCATTCGGCATATGATATTTGATAACCTATTAGTGTGCTCTTCTCTGGGTAAGACTATTTATCCTGCTCTCAGAATTCTTTAGTTGCCAGTGTAATCCCTAACAACAATCTAAACAGTTGTCGTTATGCCTACAGATAAGTGTAGTGTTCCCCATTCATCTAGGAAACTTCTACTTGCAATAGATCTAGACCCCCACAGAAAACCACAATCAATCGAAATGCATAGTTGTGATAGCCAATGGATACACTTGCAAAACACTCCTACAATTTCAGGCTCAGGAAACATTTCAGGAGAGAGGGCAAGAAGATTGTAAAAGCCAGGCAACCAGAGTTTTCTGTGAGACTGTGTCTTCTAGTCATGTCAGAAGCTATACCCATAAAATCTTACTGACATGACCGCCCAAGCACAAACTGAACAAAGATGACACCAATAGACATGCCAAAGTGAAGGGAAAATCCAGGAGACCTCAGCCCTACCCAAAGAAATCCAGGACTTTCCTTTTTTTCCCCTAAGGTTATGATTTTCACTCATGGGTAATGATTAGGGAAATACAGCAAACATTCGCTGCCCTAAAAAGCCATGAAAATATGTAGCCTTGAGAGAGAAAAGAGCGCATGTGAAGAGAATGTGCTTTGAAAGAAGAACTAGCACAGTCCTTCAGTTATGGCTGAGCTCACTGTTGGTCCTGATACTATTCCTAGGGTCTCTCCATAAACTCCAAACTATTTCCCAGTGATATTGAGCCATCACTTTTCTTTTGTCTTAATTTTTCTTCTGAGTTTGACTTGGCTTCCCCAGAGGCAATACCATTTGCAATAATAATGGATAAAAATGAAAGGTGAGCATATACTCTTTCCTCAATCCCTATTTCTTAGGTTTTGTCTTTTCATAGTGTCCTTGATTTCTTGGATGTATTGTGTCAGGCCTTTTTCAGATTTAACATTTTCTTTTACGGGTGCATCAAATTCTTCTATTGTATCTTCTACACCCAAGATTCTTTCCTCCATCTCTTGGATTCTGTTAGCGAAGCTTACCTCTGCATTTCCTGTTTTCTTCTCTAAATTATCTCGTTCCTGGCTTTCTTCTGTCTGTGGTGTTATCATTATTTCCATTTTCATCTTCAGATCATGAACCATTTTATTGATTTCTTTCATCTGATTGTTTGCACTTTCCTGAATTTCTTCCAGCGATCTCTTCATTTCTTCTGTCATGGCCTCTCTATGGTCCTCAATCTGTATGACTGCATCTTCCTGTTTTTTGTTTTTTGTTTTTTTTTTTTACAAATTTTATTCATTTCCTCCATTATCATCTTCATTACTAAGGACTTGAGCTCATTTTCTTGTGCTTCAGTTGTGTTTGAGTTCCCAAGGTTGAATTCTTTGGGTTAACTGGGTTTTAGAGATGCTGTATGGGACTGACTCTGACCTGAATTCTGGTGCCCCCTGTTTGACCACTTCCCCTTGTTGTGAGGCCTGGTGGCACTCAGAGGAAGGAGAAGCAGGCTATCTGCATGAAACCTGATAGGCTGTGATCATATAGTGGAGGGAGGAGGTCCCCTTCTGTCACAGACTTAGGGGAAGGGACTAGGGTGAAAGAGGGAGGGAGAGGGGATTGGGAAGATACAAGTGAGGGGATAACCTTCAGAATGTAATGAATAAATTATTTAAATTAAATAAATGAAAGCTGATGTGAGATTCCAGATGTCTGTCATTAACTTATGCAATGAAGAGCTTTAAAAATATGGAAAACAAATAAGGGGAAAATGGGAGGGAGGTAAGAATGGGAGGATACAAGGGATGGGATAACCATTGAGATGTAACGAGAATAAATTAATAAAAATTTTAAAAAAAATATGGGAAACAATTCTACCTTTCGTAAGAATTTTTATTGTGAAAATTAGCTTTTTCCCCATAAACTTTTTAATGTTAACTATATAGGGTTCATTAAATATTTTAAGTTTCTCTATTTTAATCACTAATATGATGAACCTAAGTAGGTATGTCCCCCACAAACATGGTGAAACACCTACAAAGGCAGAATTCAAGACACTGAGAAAGAAGACTCACAAAGAGTTTAAGGCTAGCTTGGGTTTCATAGTTCTATTCTCTTTCAGAATAAAACAAAACAAACCCTAAACCAAGGGGTTTGAGGGAGTCCCTAGTCATATTTAAGAGTATAAATGGCAGTCTTGAGGAGATGGGAAGTGCTTGCCCTGTGAGTATGAGGGCTGGAGCTAAGATTCACAGACCCAAAGTAAAAATACCAGATGGCTGTGGTAGGCTGCCTATAATTCCATTTTTGGAAGGTGGATGCCCAGAGGAAGCTAGTTAGTAAGATTAGCCACTTCTGGGATTAATATATTATCTCAGTGAATAAAGTGAATGAGCAAAGTTGACTCTGGATGTTTTCTTGGACACACAAGCACATACATGCTCACATAATGCAAGCACACAGACACACACTCATGCATCTCTCTCTCTCTCTCTCTCTCTCTCTCTCTCTCTCTCTCTCCCTCCCCCTCTCTCTCTAATGGAAAAGAAAAAGTGTAATGATTCTAAGTTGAAAATTATTAGAGTTAATGAGGAGAGTTCATAGATGGACTAATTTGGAGCTGCTTGGAAATTTAGACTGTGTCCATACTGCCTATATGTAAATAAGGACTGTGCAAGAGTGTAATAACAGTAGTTTTCAATCCTACTGTCAAAGTCAGCCCAGTAGACCAAAAAATAATTACAGAATTCAAGGTTTCTGTCCCCAGATGCTTAATTAAGCTATTAGAATTGAGATAGGATAGATATTGAATCTCATTAGGAAATTTAGACCCAACAAGACAGGAAAGACACATCAAATGGGTCAAATGCAGATGGTCCATTCACTATGAATGTAACATGTATAGAACTCATTATTTTCATGATTGTCACATGGTTCTCCCTGCTGTATGTAGTTTGTTTTATATATGTGTAATAAAATAAAAGTATTAAATTTTTTGAAAAAAGAAAGCCCATTTCCAAAATAAATGATAACATGAAAAAGAAAAAAAAAAAGAAGGTGTGAAAAGACATAGAAATTTATGCTTTTGAAAAGAACCTTAGGAATTTTTAAATATATCATACAAAGAGAATCAAGGCAAGGTATTATTTATCATAAGGAAATTCAAGAGATAAAAATTCCTTCCCAGTTCGTAGCATGAGAGAAAGTGCTAACTGAATTTAACTAGTCCAGGTCTTTCTCCTCTGCAATAGATTAAGCAGAACTTTCATGGGCGTTTTGCTGCCACTAGTTGGTGGCTGTCCAAGTGTTCTTGGTCCCACAAGGCATGAGAAGGTAAGAAGAGACATACTGCCACCTAGCGCCTCAGTTACAATAATGTCTAAATCATTAGCTAAGTTTTGGTTTATAATATGTAATTATGAGTTCCAAATTATGCATGTATTATACATTTTGTTATCCATGTTTTACAGATGAGAAAAATGGGATAAAAAAAGCCAAATAGTGATCTGTTGGAGAGCTGAGCCTGGCAATGGACCTCACATGGTTTATGTTTCAACATATTATATACATACATATATGGGAATACCCATTTTATGTATATATTAACTGGGCTTCGCTGTGTGTGTGTGTGTGTGTGTGTGTGTGTGTACGCGTGTGTCCATGTGAGAGAAAAGCAATGAGTAAGTGAAGGCTGGATTTGGAGCTATAAAATAAAAGATCACTAATATTATAAATGAACTTCAGATTACGGTCTATAAACACCCCACGAATGGATCATCAGATGAGCAGCTGGGATCAGAGCAATAACTTGATGCTTCAGCGAGAAACTCAAGATCCTTTTAGCGAAAATAGTCAAAACATTATGTCAGCAGATTTCAAATGTCTACATTGGTTGTTTTTTGCTTTCAGGGTGTCATTTTGCAGTTAGCAATGGCTTTTGAGATTGCTGTGACATATGCCCATGAAGGGATCAGTGAACATCCTTTATGCAGCAGCAGGAGCTCCTAGCAGGAATGACAGTGAGTTTTCATCTCATATGACAACTCTAATTGATTGGTGGTGGCTCTTTGGAGAAATACACTGTATTGAGAAGGAATTGATGGTGCTCCAGAATTTTGTGGGAGTGGGTGATTAATTGATTAGTAATATGTGCCATGAGGACTAGATTATAAAGTTTTAGAGCAAGGGCTGGTTTATGTCTGTTCTATCTACTGCTGTGTCCCAGTACTTAGGATGGTAGCCTGCACATATTTTTTTTGGGGGGGGGGAGGAATATATATTGAAGGAAGGGAGATGATGTCATAAAAGTGAAGTGAATGACATTTTTATTTGCAGGATAAGAAGCCATAGGATGCTTCCAGGAACAGTGAGTGGGTCTGTCTCAAATCTCTATGAACTTGTTTTTTTATCTTCAATGTGTTCTTCCGTGATGAAAGGAGATCCAGAATCTCAAGGTATTATTTCAAGGAGCCGCATTTACCAACTCCCACTGGAGCCTCATGCTTTTGATATTGACACTGTGATTGTCTTCCACTGCTCAGTTTTGGCCTTCCTTTGTTTTATATGTTCCCTTTATCTGAGAAGTAGGGGAAGGGGAATAGGGGGAAGAAGGAGGGAGGGTAGGACTGGAAGAAGAGGCAGGAAGGGGCTATAATAGGGATGTAAGATGAATGAACATATAAATTAAAAAATTAAAAAACAAAGCCAAAATGGCTTAATGGAATAATGATTTCTTATTTTCAAATAAAGAAATGGAATTACTTATAGTCTAAGTTGTTTATGGTCATTCAGTGACAGACTAGAAATACAAACTCAGGACTCTGAGTTTCATAGCTTCTATTTTTGACCATCATATGATGGTGTCCCTGGACTACTAGGGACCTCATGTTGAACTGCTTCATACTTGGTCTGTAACCCAGCCATAGACTCCGAAATCTTAGAAAATTATGTATTTCCCTCAAGCATGCTACAGCTTCCTTCGTCCCTGTAGATGATAGATCTCGTTTGTTCTACAAATAGATGCTTATAGCTCAGCTTACTTATACGTATAATATAAGTGTAGTCAGAGTGAGCCCGTAACACCTACACTGGTGCTAGGAACCTGCTTGCTCTAAGTACAGGAATGCTTACTTCCTTGGCTTCCTGGATAGAAGCACAGTACTTGTGGCTTATTTTATTTCATTGTGTACTGAAGGACCTGTTGAGGCACCATCAATCTGAATTACAGCATATTTAATTAGATTCTTGGTCTCCAGGAAGCCCATCAATGGATTTGGTTTTCAGTCTTTGGAAATTCATTTTAGTTATTACTTTGTTGTTGTTGTTGTTTGCTTTTGATATGGGGACTCTTTATATATAACTCTCCTGGCCTCAAACTCACAGAGATCCAGTTGCTACTGATGCCTGAGTGCTGGAACTAAAGCACAACATTCACAGTCCAGGTTTTATTTACTTTGTTTAGCATGCCATTCCTCATGCCTGATCTAGATTTCTCTGGATTCATTTGCCTCAATTCTTTATGCCTCTCTGTCATGAAAAGAACTACCAATTTTCAACCCCTCTTCACATATTATGATATTTTTAAAAATCAGCTTTATTTCCTTTACTGAATTTGTAAAGCTGTGATTCTTTTTTTTTTAACTTAATCTTTTCTCCCAGACTTATGTATTAGTATTTTAAGGTTGTTGTAAGAAATGACAACAAACTCACTGACTTGGACTAAAAAATGATTATTTCATTCTTCTGAAACTTAGCAGTCTACAGTCACCCTGGGCTAAAGTCATGGAAGTTTCTTTTGGAGACACTGAGAAGAATCTGTTCCTTCACCTTTCCCAGATTTCTTAGGGTTACTAGGGTGCCTTGGCTTGTACTCCCATGCTCCATCTTCTATCTTCACTAAAAACCCCAATTTCTTCTTCCTGCTTCCTTTTCTCGCACCACTGACTCGGGACACACAAGAACCCCAGGGAAATATGTGCCCCTCAATATCCTCAGTCAGTACAGCAGAATTCCTTGTGCCATGTAAAGTGATGTTTGTAGGTTCCAAGGATATGATATGGGCTTAGTCAGAGAGCCAGTAGTCAGCTGACCACTTTCATAGTTACACATTGAAAGAGAGTTCTTTCCAGAATGTCTCATGGCAGTTCTATTTTATCAGCAGTACCACCAGCCACCAATTACCTACTAAACAAGTTTCTGAACAGGAGGAACAGTAAGGTGAGAAACCAATGTGTCAGAATACAACATGTTCAAGGTCTCATAGTAAAGGAATAAAAGGAGTGAGTCCTCCAATTTTCAGGTCAGTGTTCTTTCAACTATATTGACCTTTTCTTTGAGAAGGACTATTCATTTTTATTCATGTAGTTAACTATCCATTCAGTAACCAAGTATGTCTTCTATGTAGATAACTTTGTTCAGTGTTGGGGATAAAATGAACATCATAGCCTCAGTCTTCAAGGAGTTTGGGTCTAGGGAATAATCTTGTAAGCAAAATACCATAGGCTGTGGCATGGCTGCCATAACCTGAGAAGCATGTACAAGATTCAGAGTGGATGGGTGCCTGCGTTTCTTCAATCAGATATGGGATGGAGGACAGTCGCGAAAGCTGAGTATTTCCAGCTATAGAACATGCTTCCAGAAGTAGGGCAGTGCATACAAAGCCATAAGTGGATGAAAATGTCATGACAAAGGGAAGACTCTGCAGGGCATCACTTCGGGAAAGCAAATCTCGAGGGTTAGATATGAGGACCTTGGACTGGTAAGGAAGATTGAAGTACCTGCAATTTTGCTTTCGTTCTTTAACAAAAGTGATGTGTTACACTCCCATTTTCATTTCCCAACACACAGAATTTTCTCCAAGTCCTTGAGATTCTTATAGCACTGTCCCTAATGATGTCTCATCACCTGCCATCATAGGGACTGTCCCGTGGAGTGTGGCTGGAGCAGGGTCAGTTGGTATCTTCTTTGAGGTTGACAGTTGCTCACTGGGTGGAAGACCTGTTTGTGCAGTAGGAGAGCTGGAAAGGGGTGAGTCTGGAGTCACTGGCTGCCTACCCCGCTAATCTATATGTGGGAAGAAGAGCTGTGAGCTGCAGGGAGTCCAGAAAAGTCCTCTTAATATTGTTGGGTCTCCTGGATGCAGGCATGTCATCTGAAGATTAATTTCGGAATTTCATATGACATCCCTGAAGTCTATTATTAGAGTGGCTACTCCAGGTTGCTTCTTACATCCATTTGCTTGGAAAATCATTTTCTAGCCCTTTACTCTGAAGTAATGTCTATTTTGATGTTGGGGTATGCTTCTTTTATGTAGCAGAAGGATTAGCCCTATTTTTATATCCTTCTATTAACATGTGTCTTTTTCTTGGGGAATTGAGTCCATTGATTTGGAGGGATATTAATGACCAATGATTGTTAATTTGCTTAAAATATAAGCTTTACATTTCCATCATTTACAAATGAAAACCGACGACACCAGACGTCTTGTTTTCACTTAATACATTCACTTAATAGCCTCCACCCATCTTAAAGGGAAAAAGTTGGGGGGTACACTATATAATGTCTTCAGGGCATTTTGTGAGCAAGAAGGTAGGTACAGGATGAGAATGAGCCACAAGACTTGAGGATGTCACTTGCCAGGAACAATTACCAGGACAGGGAAGTGGGAGCCGTGCAGGTGCTGGTGATGGGCATTGATCACTCTCATGCGAGATTAGAATCCTAACAATCTTTCTTGTGATAAGAGTACCATTAAAACCTATTTTGATTCCACTTGAGTGACAATTCCAAATCTATTTTTTTTTTGTTTGCTTGTTTCTTTTCATTTCTTTTGTTTTTTGAGGCAAGGTTTCTTTGTGTGACAGCCCCAGTTATCCTTGAATTTGCTTTGTAGACCAGGCTGATTTCAAAGATCTACGTGCTTCTGCTGGGCTTAAAGGTGTGTACCACCATGCCCAGCCCAAATCTGCTCTTGAAACAATCAGGTTTCTTTACTTCATAAATTACTTCCCAATGTCAATGATTTTGAAAATTTCACCACTTTATTGTAGCAAAAAAGCACAGTGCTGAGATGAACCTCGGTTAAGATGATATTTCTGACAGAGTCTTCCTGTGTGACTTGAGGTGAATTACTTAGCTCCACTGGGCTTTAGTTTCTTAATGTATCCAATGAGATTAGCAAAACTCAGGTTCATCAGCGAGAATACATTTGGCTGTATGAAACAGAAAATAATCCAAATCAAAACAATGGTAACTTCAGGTAGAGTTTGATTTAATTTCTTAAGCCCCTTGTTTTTACCTTTTAAAATTCACTTTATAGCCTGATCAAAGCCCCCTGCCCTCTTCTCCTCCCAGTTGCACCATCTTACCTCCTCCCCCATTCCCCATGCACCTATCCTCAAAGAAGGGGAGCCCCTCCATGGGTACCAACCCACCATGGAACAAAAAGTCACCTCAGGACTAGGTGCATCCTTACCCGCTGAGACCAGGCAAGGCATCCCAGCTAGGGGGAAGGGATCTAAAGGCAGGCAGCAGAGGCAGAGACAGCCCCTGCTATAATTGTTAGGGGCCCCACATGATGATCAAGCTGCTCATCTGCTACCTATGTATATGGGAATCTCCTGTTTTTTTTTTTTTTTTTTTTTTTTACCTTTTAGTTTTAGGCTCTGTCTTCAGAATTGGAGCTTGCATTGGACTCATACTCTCCAATGCCTGGCAGCACATGATGGGGCACCTACTCCATTGAAAAGAGGCTGTACTTCTATGTTTCTCGTAAGTTCTTGAGATTTCATTGATAACTGAAGAGATATCAGTGCTGCCCCTGAAACAGTCACTGTGCTCAGGGAGGAATCTACCCTGTCTACAAGCCAGCCAAGACCCATTCTTTGAGCTGTGGCAGGTCAGCAGGGACAAACGACAAGGAAGGTGTCTTCTCAGGAGACATTTACACAAGACAATACCCAGCAGGCATGTGCCCACTGAGCTCCTTTTCATGAGTCAATAAATTGAAATCTTTAACACAATATCTAGCCTGTGGGAAACACCCTACTAATATCAGCTTTGTATTGTAGCTACTTTTCTTCCTCTCATAGAGACATGTTTCCACAAAGGACATGCCTATAATGTAGACAAAGTTGCAAATATGACAAGCCGAGCCAGTACTCACTGCCAGCATTCCTCTGTGGGAGAACAGGAAATCAGGATAGCCTCTGTGCTGACAGAAGCAGAGGCCAGCAATGCAATAACAATTGCCAAAGTCCATGCAGCGCAACGTTAGGACAGAAGCCAGACCTCGGTCTTCAACCCCCAGCCCTGCTGTCTGTTCTCCTTGACGGCTGGGCTTTCATTGACTTTCCTTTTTCAGGTTCCTGTATAGAACAGGACTCAGCAGTCAGGCTGACAATGATCCATGTCCCTGGGAGTCCCCAGGAAAGACTACAAACCTCCAGGTTAAGGGCAGAGGCTACATCTAGAAGCTTCCATTTGAGCAAATGCTATCTGCGGCTCTGTCCCTCTGTGCTTCACTCTGCCATCACAGTCACTCTCAAACCTGTCAAAATATGGGAAGCTGTCAATTAGGGAGGCCACTTCCAGCTGTGCTGCCTGTGCCCACTATACAGCCCTCCCCTCCCACTTCCCCTAAATGTGCCCATTAGGGAGGGAAGGTCCCTGTTGTAAGATTGCTCCCTGATGGTGGCAGGACACAAAACAGCCAAATTTATGTCCAAAAGCTGAAATCAGTTATTGCTGACAGCAGTAATAATGGGGCCTCAAACATGACCTAGTTTATTGCTCTCAGCGCCTGGTCTGAGTTGATAAATTCCTTTTGAGAGGCCAACTGGGCATGTAGGGATCCAGAGAGAAAGACAGTAATAGGGCTATGGAGGCTACAACCTCGGAGAGTGCCACAGAGAAAGGAGCAAGCTCAGGTATGCTCTTCATTACCTACTAACAGTCAGTACTATTTGTTAAGTGACAAGCTCTGGGATGTGCATTTTAAACATATTTTCTGTAATCATCAATATCATCAGGAAAAATAAATATCTGTCTAGTCTGATAAGACAAGTAGAGCTGGAACCTGGGACTGTGAAGATAGCCCAGTATTTGCCTGCCAAATACTAGGACTTGAGTTTGATTCCACAACACACAGATACACACAGACACACACACAGACACACACACACACACACACACACAGGCAAAGCCCAGGGAAATTACTCATCCAAGATCACACAACTGGTCAATGAAGATGTCCAGTTTTGATCCAGTTCTGTCTGGCTCCTGAACCTTATCCCATTACACATTTTTCAGCATCTTGTTTATCATAGTCACACCATATTTGCATATAGGCATCAATTATAAATCAAAATCATATCAGATGATATTCAGTTGATTTCTTTTGGGTTTCTTTTATGAGTTGGGTACTGAAGCAGTCTCCACTGTAGTTTGGGTTTCTGGGGTTGGTAGGGGAGGGGTCTTTACAAGCGCCTAGGACAGGAGTCCTGAATGCTGCAGGAGTCGGGAGATGCAATGTGCATGCTTTCATGTGAATCTTAATTGCATCTATTATGCTGCAGCCTGCATCTGTATTAAGATGTTACTAATTGTGGTCCTGCATCTCGGCTGGCAGTCTGTGGTAATCTGAAGATAGGAGGCTAGAGAGAGACTAATGAGAATGATTTATTGATCGATGAGGCTGTTCTTTCTGGATTTAAAAGGGCCTTGTCATGACGATAGCAGTCTGTTTTCACACAACACATTTAGTGCAGAAATATAAAAGCCCCGGAAACCTAAAACATTCCAGAAACCTGGAGGATGCTCCTTAGAGTCCAGCTGTGTCTCATACCCTAGGAAGCTTAGCTGCTCATGAGATCTAAACATGCCAGATGTGGCTCTGGAATGCCCTGCCCTTCACCCTTCTCTTCTGTGCTCATCTTTTTTTTTTTTTCCCCTAGGCCTCCTTTTCTAAACGATCAGTATGTGGACTGCACTTATCTCTAGTAATTCACCATTGGGTAATTCAGCTCCTAACTGTGCCTCTCTCTCTTCTCTGAACAGCTAGACTCAGCCATGATTCTCTGGCTTGAAGATGGACGGTGGTACAGTATGCATGGAATGAGTGGCCTGATTCTGGAGTTCTTCTGAGGTCCAGATCAAAACTCTTCCTCAGGCCTTATGATCGAACTTCCTTCTTCAGTGATTTAATTCTTTTAGCTTAGAACAACTCTAATGTGGAAACTATCACAACACTTAAATGATGCTGAAACCCCTGTATCCTTTTACAACTTCCCCAAGCACACAGCCCACCAATAGGATATAGATTGGTGTCTAGCACTGTAAGAGATGAAGATGGGCACCAGGAGGGAGAAAGGCACAAGAGACAAACATCTATTATTCAAGTTTGCAAAGAAGTGGACTGCTCACCTGGTAGGGAGTAGAGGAAAGTTACAGAAAGCCTGGAGCTCCTCTGATATGGTCACTCATATTATACAACAAGATGGTCCTCTCATCAGCAAAGGGCAGTGCTTTTTCATAAGGAGGCTTCCAATGCTATGTTCCTGTCAGGATGTTCTCTGAAAAATGCCAACCAAGAGTGTCTTACGCTTGTAGGTTTCTAGGACCCTCTGGATCCTTCTACTTTGCTATTCTCCCATGCTTCTCTCATCTATGATAGGCAGATTTGGGCCCAGGGGTCCCGCTCAAACTAAGGCACCAGCCAAGGACAATACAGGCGGTGAACTTTAAACCCCTACCCAGATCTAGCCAATGGTCAGAACATTCTCCACAGTTGAGTGGAGAGTGGGATATGACTTTCTCATGTACTCTGGTGCCTCATATTTGACCATGTCCCCTGGAGGGGGAGACCTGGTGGCACTCAGAGGAAGGATAGCCGATTACCAAGAAGAGACTTGATACCCTATGAGCATATATAGGGGGAGGTAATCCCCCTCAGGAACAGTCATAGGGGAGGGGAGTAAGGGGAAAATGGGAGGGAGGGAAGAATGGGAGGATACAAGGGATGGAATAACCATTGAGATGTAACAAGAATAAATTAATAATAATAAAAAAAGAGTGTCTTATGCGTGTCCCACTCCTACCCCTTGTATCTTGAGTGGGGCCCAGAACTGGGTTCCCACACAGATGGTCTGACAACCTGGGCTGACAGAGAGGAAAACAAGCTGTTTCACACACACTCTATGTGTGTGTATGTGTGTGTGTGTGTGTGTGTGTGTGTGTGTGTGTGTGTGTGTATGTGTGTGTGTGTGTATGTGAACTGAATGAAATGAACAAGACATGCTGTTCTAGAAGAGTGTCTTGTGATTTTAATAGCCAGGAGGCCTTTGATCTTTTGTTGCTTTTTGGTGACTTTGAAATGTCTCCTACTAAATAGATGCTCAGGAAAGGTCTTCTGATGTTCTGAACAAAGGATGAGATGGGGTTGTAGTCACGTGTGGAATGTCAGTGCATTGGGCTTACTGGAAGAATCTATTCATGTAAATATGTTCTCCAGTAAGACTGTTGAATATGCAAAGTATCATGAGGCACTCCGCTCACTTTTTTTATTGGTTTGTAGAGTCATGCCTTCATGTCTATGCTTCTATGCAATAGCAATCCAATAAATATCAAGTGCTCAGTTTTCAACAGGTTACTTTATAAGTGGATTCTGGAGTTTTCCCATGAACAAATTCTTAGACACAAATGAGAGTCTTTGCTGCTTTTCTGACAATGTCTGTGTCTATGTCTGTCCATCTGTCTATCTGTCCATCCTTGTGTGTGTGCATGTGTGTATATGCGTGTGTGTACATGCATGTGTGTGGGTGTGCATGATCCATTTATCCTTACAATATGCCTTACTTGAACATCTATTGTGTGTCAAGTACTGTGCCAAGGAAGATACATTGATGAGCAAATCAGACCTTAGGAAGATTTGATTCACTCAAACACAAAATGATAGTTGTAATAAGTGTTATGAAGTAGAGGTTCAGGGCTGTAAGAAAGGAGAGTAGGGAAACTGACTGAGTGTAGGAACTTAGAGGTAGTTTCTACTAAAAGGCATGAATGAGCAGAGAGCAAGGCACTAAGGGTCGTTACTCCAGGCAGCAGGGAAGAACACATGCAAGGCAGAAGTTGTTAGTCTCCTGTGGCATCTTGTATCAGTTACCCTTCTGTTGTGACAAAACCCCACGGCCAAGGCGACTTATAGATGGAAGAGTTTATTTGGCCTTAAAAGTCTATCATGGCAAGGAGGCATGGCAACTGGTAGGCGCGGAGGCTGAAGCAGGAAGCTGAGAGTTTCATGGCTTTCACAGCAAGCATAAAGCAGAGAACCAACTGGAAATGGGGTGAATTTAAAGTCTCAAAGCCTTTCCCCTAAGTGATTTCATTCCTCCAGTAATGCTGAACCTCCCTGTAAGATCTCTAAAGATTAAGCACCACTAACAAGGGAGGACCAAATGTTCAAGTGCCTAAGTCTATGGTGGGAGGTGGGGTGGCAGGTATGGATGCGACATTTATCCTTTAGACTACCACACTCTGTAATGTTGACCACAGACTTGAGTAGCTTAAAATAATAGAAATACTATTTTATATTTCTGGAGTTAAGAAATCTGTGGTGTCTTCTTGCAGAGTTCCTGTTACTTCCGACTAACCAGGGCCCAGAGGGGCCTGCTGAGATGGAATCACCCAGCCAAGAATCATGCAGGGACTGGACCTAGGCCCCCTACACAGATGTAGCCGATGGACAGCTTGGGGCTGTCTCGAGGATGTACTCAGTCCTGATGTGACTTGATGAGAAAGAGTAGTCTCCTCTTTTTTGAGGAGTAGGGGAGGGACGATAGACAAAGAGGGAAGGAGGGAGGGACCAGAAAGAGAGGAAGGAGGGGGCTATAATCAAGATGTAAAATGAATGAACGAATGAATAAATAAATAAATTAACTAAAAAGGAAGAAATCTGTAAGGTGTCCCATAGCAGTAAAATTAAGGTGTGAGGAGGCTGTGCTTTCTGAAGGCTGCAGTGATGAATCTACTCCTTGTGCTTTGCCACTCCTAGAGGCTGTGCTATCCCTGAGTCTCATAGCTCCTTCCTTATGCTACAGTCTCTGCTTCTACTATTGCATCCTTCTCATTGTTTGCTTTCTTACTGACCCTCCTGCTTCTCCATGACTTCATTGGTCCACAGGTACGTTTCAGAATAGTTGGTACGTCTCAGTGTTCCTAATTCCATCTATAAAGTTTATTTTGACACTTAAGGCAATATACTTTAAGGTATCAGAAACTAGAAAGGGCTGCTGTTGGGGTGCAGGGCTCTGTCTGTCATAAGCAGCGTCACAAATTTTGGAACAAATGAGAACAGGGTAAGAGATAAGAAGCCTGGCATGGTCAGGCTGGGAGGTATCGCTGCCATGCTCACAACAGAGCAAAGGCGGAATCATCCAGCTTTCAAAGCATTACCACTTTCTGTCACTTCCTTCCCCCTTTTTTACATTTAGGAAATTTCAAAGCATGACACTAGAATGTCCATTTTCCTGCCTTTGTTTATAACTAGGACATGGGCATCATTTAAGCTCAGTAATCAGAAGCTCTCACCTGATGAGACTTCTTGTCAGAAGAGAGAAAAGGAAGGCAGATTCTAATCTCCAGAGAATACACCCCCAGGGCTACTGACTCCAAAGCACAGTAGTGATGGAGGTTCTCTTTGAACCGGACTGTGCATGTGAAAGGAGATGTCTGGAGGTCGTCATGGGGAGACTGACATGAGGCTGGCTATTGTCTTTGCAGTTTCCTCATTGGTCTGCCATAGAATTTCTTCCAGCTACTCTCTAGTTACTCTCTAGTACTTTTGTTTCCTGATTTGTCCAGTTGCAGTGTGCTCTGTCATTAGTGACCAGGACTCTTTGCTGCCACAAGGAAATCAGATGTTAGAAGACATTGTGTAACCCTTCACAGGCACTTTGATTTTACTCTAAGGATAATGAGCAGTTATTAAAGTATTTTGATTAGAAATGTGGAGGGAATGTTGTGGGGGGAGGAGCGTGTTCAGGGTGGAGAGTAATAGATTTAAATCCACTTGAAGCAGCATATATGGAGAGAGAGAGAGAGAGAGAGAGAGAGAGAGAGAGAGAGAGAGAGAGAGAGAGAGAGAGAGAGGGCAAAGATCAGCCCACATTTGCCTATACCATGTTGATAGGTAAGGTTGGCGAGAGTATTTGCACTGATGGAAAGGGATCAGAGACCGATGGGGTAGGAAGCTTCTATCAGTGCTTCAGATGAAACAGCTAGACATCATTTGGATATTTGTAAACCATTCAACAGAGCACACCATCATTCTAGCCTTACAGTACCGGGAGGATGAGAGAGATTTATTTCTCATAGTCTGAGTGAAGTGGCTTTGATCTCCATGTTCCTGCCAGTGCTGAGGGGCTCAGTATTTGGAAGAAACTGCAAGCCATTTGCAGCACACAGTGTGCTGGGGTGTTCTCAGGACAGGGGATAGTTTTTTTTTTTTTTTTTTTTTTTTTTTTTTTTTTTTTTTTTTTACCATGTACCGATTGGTCCCGTTTGGTCAAGCGTCTCTCTTATGTCTCCTTGTATAGTCCCCCTCTCTCCCTCCACAGCCTCCTTGCTGCTCTTTGTGCCTGTTCACAGAATGTGTCACTCTCAATCAATCAAGTATGTGATGTGATGTCTGATGTCCTGTTTTGGATTCAGCCCAGGCTGGACTCAGTATAAGCCAGTATAAGCCAGAGAAGCTGTAAGGCATCTCTGCCTCCTTGTTGTCACCCATCTGTTGTACAAATTCTGCTGGTGGGGAAATCCCTACCTGTGAGAGACCATGGTTCAGTATTCTCTCAATTAAATGGAATAAAAAAAATACAGATCTTCAGATTCTAGTTGGAGAAGAAGGGCATCTGAAGCAGGAGGGGCGTTCGAGGCACAGGGAAACAGTTGGTTTGAATAAGGTCACAGATTAATTAGAATTGGGCTTAATTAAAAGTGCATGAGCATCTGGACAGCTTTGCCAACAAAGGAGATCATCTGGGCATCTTTATGCAGTCTCTCTCTCTCTTCTGGGCTCTCATTCTCTGGTTTGGATGTTCATTCCAGCTGCTGTGATGGACTCCCGTGCCTGAAAGCATTATTTCCGAGTCAATTATACAGGCTTTGCTGTGGCTGCTTTGGTTAAGTTACAGCACTCTTCTAATGAAGTCAGGGTTTCAGGCTCCAGCTCCATCCGTGTGGACCTCAGTCTGCCCTGCAGCCTAGATTATGCTTTTCAAATATGGAAGGAAAACAAACTATTTGGATATGAAGACAAGCTTGTTGTGTCGGCTGTGGGGAATGTCTCAGGTTTCACCTGTCTTCTTTCTTTCATAGCTCAAGGTCCTGTTGAGTGGCAGGTACTCAGCCAATGCATTCCTGATGGGGACTGGGCAGGAGAACCTTGTGAATGAATTTGACTACTGAGGACACCAACAGGGCATGCTATCAGGTGGCTATAGGTATCGTTTTCTTTTTCCGCCTAATTTCACATGAAAACAGCTGATAAACTAATTCATACTAATTTTCTGTGACCAGTAGTGGCTTGGACTGTTATCTCTAGAAGCACATACATTTTGACAATGGTTGTACATTGTTTCTGAATCAGTGGTTTCCAAACTGTTTTGGAAAGCTTTTTAGAGTTTGGTAGCTACTCATGCCAGGTTGTGTGAAATGAAGAGATTTCCCAGGATGTGGGCTACGGAGTGCTACAACCTGGGCTATCCAAGGCAAGCTTGGGTGAGCAAGTTACAACAATTTGGAGATTTTTCCAGATGGATGTGTATATGGGGGAAGGATAGGATCAGGATGGCAGTATGAAGAGGAACCTGCTCGTGCAAAGCTGGGGTTACTGCCTCTGCTGTAAACAGATTAGCAACTCTTTAAAAATACTTTGTATTCTGAAATGGCCCCTAAGGCTTTCCTTGAAAGGCCTTTCAAATGACGAAGGCCAAAGAAATAAAAAGGAGTCATAACAATGTAGATATTTGAATGAGAAGGTTTGGAATACTTATAGTTCTCCCAAGCAGGTGGTTGCTATTCTGATGACATAAAAATGCATGCTCGGCTGGAGTCGCCGTTGAGATAGGAAGGCCACACAGCCTGGAGAAAGGGAAGGCACCATTTGCACAGGGGGAGAACATTTGCTATCACTTGTTTCCTCTCTCAGTTTCCATTTCCTTCGGGAAGCAGGAGTCCAGTGCTAAGTGCCCTTGCCATGGGGGATTTGTTTGTAAAGCAGGGGTTGTCTCCAAGACACTCACTTTCCTTCTGCCTGGTTGCTCCAGCTGTTATCTAACTGGCACACTTATGCCAAATGCCTTGAACTTAGTAACAAGAAGAGTCTGATGTTTTGCAAATTTTAGAAGATGAGTGAACATTGAGACCCTAAAGAGGTAACAAGGCTTCAGAAGACAATGGCTACTTATCTACATGAGAAGGTGAGTTTAGTCCTAATTCATCCCCCATCCCCAGATATAGTCTGAAGAGATAAACGGGTCCTTTTCTCAGTGCTAGCAGGGGAAATGTCTTCCTCAGGGTACCTCTTCTCATCATGACCCTAACTGACCATACAAGCCTCATCCACACTCACCTGCATTTTCAACTCCTGCGTCTGTTACACTTTGTGACTCTCCAGTCATTGTTAGCCAGTATTCCTGTACCATCAACACTTCTCTAAGTGCTATATTTTTACTCATGAAGAAAGAAGCTATTCCCTGAGGGCATCACAGTCCACAGAATTTTTATATGATGCTTGTTTTTTTTTTTTTTTAAATCAGAGAAAGTCTTTTATATTTACATCTGTAACTTGCAAACTATTTCTTCTCTAAGCCTTAAAAATCAAAATAATGCTAAAAAAAAAAAAACCCTCTGTCCTTTCGTTTTAGTCTTGAAATCATAGAATAGAGAAGTATTTCTAACCTATATGCTTAGCTTTAAGAAACAGGACATGCAAATTCTGTCTCTAAGCACATCAAGCAACATGTGTTACTTCAAATCACAACAGTGGAGGAAGGGATGTTAAGTTTAGCAGATGTCAGTGTGGATCCTTCCTCACATAGAGGTTACGTAACTCCACTGGTTTCAGACAGGCCTGTGGAGGGTTCTCCAGTCAGTGCCATGCCTTTGGAACAAAGCTTTATTGATCTAGATTTATGTTTAACTGCATCCAACAGAACGTTACAGATAGCAGAGATTTTTTTCCCCCTCTGTCACACAGGAGAGGTTGGAGAGTTGCCATTAGTAGTTTGTTCTACTGTTATTTAGCAATGAAGTTTTCTGCTTCTTGACCTCACTATTTTGGTGCATGGCCGCCAGCTAAGGAGAAAACTTCTTCAACTTAGGAGCTTGCTAGAACACAAAGCATGGAATCCAAAGTCAAAGCAGAAGCAGTTTTCTCTCTAGATTCTTTTATAGAAGTCTCCCACAGTACCTTGTCAGTGATATTTACGTGGTCACACCAGCTGCAAAGGAGTCTAGGAGAAGTAATCTTTTGGTAGTTTATGTTATTATCCATACTAAGATAATGTTTTGATGTAAGAACAAAGGAGAATCAATGTTGGCAGTAGCCAGTGAACTTGAGTCTGCTCTTACTTGTGAGAGGTACTCGTTGGAAATGAGAAAGGCAGAAAAGAGAAAGGCGGGTAGGATGGGAAGGGAAATAACACATAAGCCATAATTTTAGGAAGTGTACTGCATGCGACAAGGTACAAGAGGAAGATTATATGTTGTGAAAAGTCCAGGAAATGGCTGTTACTGTTGTCTGAAACAAGAGAAGTCAGGAAAATTAACCACTAATGCCTTTTTAAAAATTTTTAAAAATTTTTTATAAAAAGAGGGTTTCTTCTAGGCTCTTGGTGAGTCCCTTAGATATTTCCCAGAAATATTTATTCAAATATGAGCCAATTAATCCATGAATAATGATTAAAAGACTCCAATATCTTCAAAGTAGATGAAAAAATAGAGGAAAAAGTCTAAAAAATTAGAGGTAGATAAAAATTCTCACTATAAAAGTCTTATGGAGTTATAAAACTTATGGTTAAACTTGAGCTATTAATGAAAAAAATAACAGAATGAAGCTTGTTACCCCAAAAGGAACATAAAATCTGTGAGATCCAGAAGAAGCTCTATGAGCAGGCAGAGCTTCAGGAGAAAAAGTTTAACCATGGAGTGAGCATGACACTGAAATGGGCACACTGTGGAAATCAGTCAAGGGAATGTACAATGCAAAGTCCCATGAGCACTTTTAAAATGAAGAGGGTAAAATGCCATTAAAGGAAGACATGGGAGTGCAGTATACCCACAGTTAATGTCAATCAGCAGTGAACCCAAATGAAGACCTTAGTTCATACTAAAGACACGTTAGGAAGGTTTCCTTTGCAGAAATAAAATAAAACGAGTTTATAGATAGAAAGGTCATAAATCCTTTGGGGAAATGCTTTAAGTACAGAAAAACAAGGGATATGGTAATAGTTGCACTTTATGTATAAAAACATATGTTTCCATATGTATATATGAATGTATATATAACATGTATACATATATATATGTGCAATTAGTGATAAAAGAGGCCATGAATTGGAAAGAGAGCAAGGAGCAGTATATGGGAGGTCTTGGTAGGAGGAAAGGGAAGGGGGAAATGTAATTATGTTATAATATCTAAAAAACAAAAATAGTTTAGAAAGGTAAAGCATTTCATATGCACCGAATATTGATAAAATCGTCTCTGAGAATCAGTAGTGTTTGCCTCAAGTATGTATTTTTTCCCAACAGAGTCTGCTAATTACTTGTTAAGAATCCATTCTTCCATTTCAAAATACAGAATTCAGATTTTCCCAGTATTGCTGTCTGTTTGGATCCAGGCTTACAAAAGGCTTTCTCAGAGGCCCCAATGAAAGGAAAAAAGAGAATACCAGTTCTGTGTCCTTGCCCAGGGGCAGGCTTGGCAAAGTCCAGTCTGGCGCTGAGGCCAGGGCCTCAAAGGAGTTAAGGTTTTGGTTCCTGAGAAACTGGCTTTTATCTCTAAAGGGACTGGAATTATCAGTCCCCGAACACTGTGTGCTCCATCTGTGGTGCACTTGAGATACCCTGTGTTCCCTTTGTGTAACATTGTCTGAGTAGCTTTCTGCTGACTTTGCTCTGTTAAATGGTGTCTCTTTCCTGATGCTGTCCCACTTTTCCACTGAAAGCTGTACATAAAATGCCACATTTCTTTCTTTCATTTTTCTTTTCTTTTTTGATTTTCCAAGACAGGCATTTCTGTGTGTAGCTTTAATTTTATGAATCACTTTGTATAAAGCTGCTGTTCGGAGGAGGATTCTGGGCTGCAGCTGTATGTTCTGGGCCGGCAGCACTTATTTGTCATTTGGAAGCTGAGACCAGATTCTATCATCAACGCAGGCCTGTAGACAGGCTTCCTCAGTGTAACCCGGTGTGGTATTAGCATTGCCTTCTTGTCCATAGTGGGAGCACATTTCCTTATCTCCCTCACATCTGAGTGAGAGTGAGAGTGCTTCATCTATGGACAGTGGCCTAGGTTGTTCTGTTTGCTGAGCTGCCTCAGGACGGGTCTGCTCTCTGCTTGGCAAGTCACATGAAGTCATGTTCAATTGGCAAAAAAGTGAACAGCACTGGACTCGCTTCAACTAATTTGTTTCCTGGCTGCTTGCAAATGCTCCTTCTTTTTCATTCTCTCTCAATTTTATTTCTAGTATGTAAGCCTTCTTTATTGAATATAGAATTTATACAGGAAAAAATGCAGAGATGGTGAATATAGAGTGAGCAAATACACAAATGTAAGCAGTATCTAGCTCAAAGCATAACTGCTTACCAGCTTCCAGAAGTCTCTATCATGTGCCTCCTCTCATCGCTGGCCCTACAAATATAATTACATCTGAATGACAGCATAAAACGGTTTCCTATGGCATTAATTCTCCTGTTGATGGGTATTGGAGATTTTGTTTGTTCCGGTAGCCATGAACTATTGTGACTATGATTCTGCACAACTGTTCCTTTTCATACCTTTTGTTTCTGTGTGTACTCACATGCGTGTGCAATGTACATGTATGTGTGTGCAGAAGGCAGAAGTTAACCTAGGGTATTATTTGTCTCCTGCCTTTACCTTTTTTTTTTGAAAGGGTCTCTTGTTAGCTTGGAGCTCACCCATTGGGCTAGGCTGGTCAGCGAGGCCCGGGGATTTGTCTGTCTCATGTTCTCAGTGCTGGAGTTACAAGTGTGCATCACCTTGCCAGGCTCTATATGTGGATTCTCAGGGTTGAAAGCAGGTCCTTGTGCTTGCAAGGTAGGCACTTTAGTGACTAAGCTGCCATCATAGCCCTTCGTTAATGTCTTCCAGTGAACGTTTGTATTTATTTTTCTGTTTCCATGTCTACCTGGGGATCAAGTTCCTGGGTCAGATGATATCTTTGTGTTCATATATAGATATAAAGTTACATTCTTCAAGGACATTGATTCAACATACCCTCTTAGTAATTGTGTGAGAGTCTGTATGTCCACATGTTCACCAATACTTGGGATTTTCCGTGTATTGCATTTGAGCTATGTTGTGTTTCTAATTTGCATTTTTAGTAAAATGAAACTAATGGTGTCTTTATATATATTGGCCATTTGGAAATACTCTTCATTGATGCACATGTTTACTTAATTTGGCCACTTTTGTATTCAGGCATTTGTTTCCTGTATTATTACATACTGTTGATATGAATCTTTTGTGTATTTTCTCACTATATGGTATGCATGCATTTTGATGAGCAGAATTTGAAAATTTTAATAACATCAAATTTCTTATTCTCTCACTTATGCATAGTGCAGTTTTGTTTTGTTTAGGAATCATATGCTTACATTAAGTTTGCAGAGCCTCTGAACTCTGTTTTCCTGTCTCATATCTTCATTTGCAATGCATCTGAAACTGATTTTTAAAACAAAACTTGGTGTTGGGGATTTAGTCTAAGACCTTGTGCTTACAAAAGATCTACTCCATCTGGAGTCTCAGTGACAACTACGCAACTGACTTTTCTATATAATGTGTTATGTGCTATATCTAATTTTTTTTTTTATGGTGCTGAGGATTGAACCAATGCAGTTTACATGCTAGGAAAACACTTAGACTGAGCTACACAGAGATTCTCTTGCTCTTTTTATTTTAGGTGCACAGCTGGCTTAGATGTCTCTGCTGAAAGGACCACACACTTTTCTTACTGCGTTGTGGTACCAACTTTGTTTTAAACTTATTAATGTCACCGTGGAGTCAGCATCTCATATTTAACATCTCTGTCCTTGCTCCGATAAGCCACTGTTGATCACTCTCTCCTTATAAATGTCTTGGTGTGATAAGTCTTCTGTTTGTAGGTGTAAAGTATTTTCACTGTTTTTTTTTTTCATTGTTGTTTTTGGCTCTTCTGGACTTCAGTTTTCCTTGCAAATTAAAACATTAGATGGGGCCACCCTAAAAATGTTGCTAAAATCAGGGGCTGATGTAGCTAGCATTGAATCTTGAAACCAATTGTGGAAAACTGCCAGATTTACGTTATTGAGTAACACAACCTATGAGTCTAGGATATTCATTGATTTTATTTAGGCCTTATTAAGCTTCTCTCAATATTAGTAGTTTTCTCTGCAGGAGCTCACTTGCCTTGTCACATCTACGGCATGTAATTCTTTTCATACTATGGTAAGTAGAGTGTATTTGAGAATTTTATTTGATTCTCTTGGTCTAGTCTTAGGTCTAGATGCTGTAGCCTCAGAGGGTGAGGAGTGATCTCTCTACTTCTTATATATTGGAAGAAAGAAGAGGTGATGGAGGGAGACAGGACGAAACTTACCCTACACGGTAAAATCTAAGGTTATGTAGAGATGGACTGGATCAGGAGGCTCCTCTCAGGGTACTTGAAACATCACCATGGAGATGACAGTATACAAAGTCCCCGACTAAATTAGTGGCTGTGTTATTGTGACCATGTCATTTACTATGAAGGTGGCTTGCCGAACGCAGACAAAGAACCCTTTTTAAAGCACATTTTAATTGGCGAACATCTCCCATTTCTTTGTGTTTTGGCTGAGCTTCTCTGCTTTTGGTTTTGCTTGTTGCCTGAATTCTTCTATAACACATCCATGATGAGGTTTTCACTGCCAATGAGATAATTTCAGCTTAAGAGACAACTGCTTCAGACCCACGACAGGAAGCAGAGCCTTCTCTGTTATACAGACAGCGTTTAAGAATCAGAGCGTCCTCAACCTCTCCTCTACTGTTTTTTTTCTCCAACCAGTTAGCTATTCCTAAGCTGTCAACTAAGAACGGCAGTGTGCAGTAGTATGTTTTGTTGACTACAGACTTCAGGAGATGTTCCTAGTTGTTCCTCAGCTGAATTGTTTGCCCAGATGTGACCTGGCATGGAATAATCTGGTTGGGTAAGGCAAGTCCTTAAAAGATGTGAGATGACGGTAGAGAAATGGCTCGGTAGGCTTCTTATAGCCTTGAGTCAGGTCTGTCATCATATACACGTTCGTTTGCTTCCTAGCATTTAATTGCCCATCTCCTTATGAAGGATTTGCTTGCTCTTCTAGGGAACCACTTCCTTTCATTCAGTCTTATATCCATGGTTTGGATTGGGCAGGCTGTAGTTCCATGGGACAAGCAGTAAGTGGTTTGGCCAGCCAGAGATCAGTGTAAACACTCTATCTTGATAATACCTTCTCCTATCTTACCCCTTACCACTCCTCCTAGACACCCCCAATATGTCTCCCAGGCTTATAATTTTAGTGACATCCTAAGGATCTGGCGTGGGGTGCCTATCTGTAACCTTATCACTTGTGAGATTGAGATGGAATTGTTATAAGTTCAAGGGCAGCCTGGGCTATGTATTGATGGCTTCTCTCAGTACCCCCAAAGATACATAAGAGGCCAGCTTCTCATTAAGTTAAAGATCCACCTGGTACAAGATAATTGAAAACCTAACAATAATTTTAATGGGTTCTAGCCTACTCAGCATCTTTCCTCCTCAACTCCTCCTGAATTTCATTATGGTTTTACGTCCGTCCCATCTGTGGCTCCAGGAGAGACCCTAACTTCTAAGCTCATATTCACATAACATTCACATGAATGGATGGAGGGGTGTGTGGATTGAGGAAGGCTCCCTCCCAGTGAATGTGGCAGGGCAGTATTCCATCAGTTACTGGCAGCCATGAGGCTGTGCAGAGGTAGCAGTTCTCATGGGAGGCTGGCAGGGAGAATGAGCAGAGGACAATGACAGACCTGACTCAGGCTGCTATTAACTATTTGTGCTCTGGGTTATAGGTGTTTTGCATTTCCTTCCAGTCTACATTTTCCATTACTTGGATCCAGCAATATTTTTAGTGACAGAACATATTTTACAGAGCTTTCTGGGAATCCTCAAGATAAAATTACAGCAAAAACTATGTCTTATAGTACTGTGTTCTCATTTTCGTTAATCTGGATTCATACCACTTCCTCTTCCTTAGGGAGAGCAGCAAGAGCAAGTTATTAATTACTTGTGTTCAGAATCAATGAGGATCAATCACCAGTGTGTATGACTATGCCAGTCTGTTAATGTCATTAAAAACCTGATGTATTTGAGGGCTGCCATGGACAGTCACACTGCAAGTTCCAGGAAACAGGCTTGCCAGATTTATGAATTGAAAATTGAGGATATCCAGCCAAAATTCAATTTTTTAGGAATAATCTTTTTAGTGTACAACTTGTTTCTACTAAGTGGTGTTTATTGTTTACTTGAAGTTTTATGGTATATTAATTATAGAAGAAGTTTTACAAAATTACAAAAACAAAACAAAATAAAACAAAAAAACCAGAATTGTATATTAAGTGGGTAAAGCTTTTTCCCTTCAACTCAAATATATTAATGGATGAAATATACAACATAACGAAGTTTAAAAATATTATTTTAAAAAAGGCTTACTACAAATTTGCTCACATGCTTCATAACACAAGTAACCTTTTCCTTTTTGCGTGGGTAAGTGCACCAGAGCTTGGGCAGTTCTCCTACTGCTTTTCTCCAGACCAGTGCGGGTTTGAGTTAAATTGGTTGTTGCGTGTTGAAATGTTGTCAGGGAATTCATGGTCAGTAAGCAAGTGCAGAGGGAATGAGTTGGCTCCAAGTGGTGGAGGCAGGCAATAGCCAGGACACAGACAGGAAGTTGGACAGAAACATTCAGGGAATGAAAAGGTTCTGGGTCACTGCCACAAATTTGGCTGAACCGTTCAGGTGACTGAACGACCTTGGTCATTCACGAAAACTGTGGGTTATTCATGTGGCTTTATTCAGGATATAGGATAGGAAGAACGCAATTAGAGTTCCCAGTAATTGGCCCTATTCTTTCTCAGAATAGTAGACCCCCCCCCCCCAGTATATCTCTCCTTGCTGTTGAAGAGTTTTGAAGGCTCTGAAAGGTGCAATATCGTGTTTAGATCCCTAGGATGAAGCATCAGGCTGTCAGTGCAAGATGTGCTCAGAAAATGAGAGTGGGGTTCACAGCAAGGCTGACCTCCTGCCTGTAATTCCCATAGGAGCCATGGACAATTGTTAGGACTGTGCATGTCCGTCCTTACCAGAAGATGGCAGGGTAGAGGCTTCCAGAAGACCCTTGGAAAGCTTGCATTGGGGTTCCAAACTACGGCATCAGCCAAAGACTATACGTGCAGTAAACATCGAACCCCTACCCAGATCTAGCCAATGGACAGGACATTCTCCACAGTTGAGTGGAGAGTGGGGATTGACTTTCATACGAACTCTGGTGTCCCATATTGACCACGTCCCCTTGACGGAGAAGCTTGGTGGCACTCAGAGGAAGGATAGCAGGCTGCCAAGAAGAGACTTGATACCCTATGAACATATACAGGGGGAGGAAGTCCCCCTCAGTCACAGTCATAGGGGAGGGGAGTAGGGGGAAAATGGGAGGGAAGGAGGAATGGGAGGATACAAGGAATGGGATAACTATTGAGATGTAATATGAATGAATTAATAAAAAAAAGAAAAAAACAAAACAAAACAAAAAAGAAAGCACAGAGCTCCTGCTAATTAGGAGCTGCCAGCCTGCATGTGGCATGGCTTCCTGTGTTTCTGGGACTTGAAGGAAGAAGTTGACAGCTAGCCTGCTACCATTTCTGTCTTTTCTTTTCTCCGGTGGGAATCCAGTATGAATCACTGTCCCTATGTGCCGTGGAGTGGGCAGGTGGAGAGGCATCTTCCTCCTTCGTTGGGCCAAGGTTCTTAGCAATAAATCTCTACTGAACGTCCACACTGCCCATGGAAGACTCGATTCATACTCTGAAGGTCCCAATACCAGCTTCCAATTGTCCGTGTTACAAAGACTATGCTTGTACTTGTCCATCTGTCCTCACCCTTGGCTTCTGAGCCTGACTGGAGATCATAAAAATGTGTGTTCCATTGAATCCCACAGCGAGCTGTGGACAATCAATGAACAAATGAAAGAAAAAAAGGAATGAATCCACTGCAGAATAAAATTAATTCTTATTGGTCATGATTAAATAAAGAGAAATTTAAAGCTCTATTCCTGTTAAGTTTTAAAAAAGATTTGGAGAAAGAATTAAGCACTGAAATAACAAATATTATTTTTTTGATAATCAACTGATCAGAAAGTTCAGATCCACTGAATTCCCCTCACCTCAGAACCCTGCATCCTTGAGTCTGTTTATCAACTGACATTTATTTTATTTCTTTTACAGATAATTGTGAATGAAGTCTCTGATGATCCCCAGGGAGATTTGGCTACTCAACTTGAATGTTTGCATGGCCTTTCTTCTGCTTGTGGTGTACATCCATCTTGTTTTCCCCAAGATGGATGGCATGACGGTATCTCTTAATATAGGGCCAAGGGATTTCAAATGGCATAAAACTTCCACAAATGTACTTAGAAAAATAGTTCAGCGGCACAGACTCATGCAGTTGGGAGGGAAACCTCCAAGTTGAGTACTTTGTGTACATGCTTGCATTTAATCATAAGTGATGGCCACCTTCCGTGAAAGTCTGCTATCACACTGCTCAGGACCTGCTGGCATCTTTTTATGTGTCTGTATTCTGTGCTAAACTGGCAGCTAGTTGAGGATGGCACTTGGTCTTCCTCATCTTTGTGTCCCAGACTTCAGTACATTTTTATTTCCTAGAGCTAAATTTTCTCATAAGGAAAATAAAGATGCAGGGCTAGAGAGTCTCCAGGCGAAAGCACGGGGCTTCAGAAGTTGTATCTCATTTGTAGGTCCAGGATGGGGGAAGGCACATGTTATCTTTTTGGCACTTTGAGGATATGTATAAATATGTGGAAGTGAAGGTTGCTTCTATTTGAAACTACATTTTCTTTGCTGTTGCAGTAACCTGTAGAATATTGATTGGCATACAGTATGCAGCTGATAAATATGTATTGTTTGCCAGAATGCACTCATTATTGAGTACTTTTGGTTTTGCCTTGTGTAAGGTCTTTATATACAAGTTCTCATTTAATCTTGATGGGCATTTTCCCCTATGCAGATCATGAAACAGGGACTAAGCAAGGCTCAGGAATTGGCACATTTCTGGGTTCATAACTCACAAAAGTGTTATTAGCTTCGGTTTAGGCTAAGTTGGAAGCTTGTTCTTGTTCCTGTGTTGTGAGGTCTGTTTGCAGCTTTCTACTTTCCTGGCAACCTCAGCAGACATCCTCAAGGCCATTCAGGTCTGGCGTATTTTTTGTAGAGGAGATATGGCACTGAGGGGGAAAGAACTAGGAAAGAATAACAATTCTCATTGCATAAAGGTCCCTGATGCAATGTGAAAAGATCTACCTCTTTAAAAAAGGAGAACACTCAAAAAAGTAATAAAGATTTAATCCAGCTGAAAACTGTAAAGCCTTCTTATCCTGCAAGGAATAACTCAGATTCTCTCAGAAAAGAATGGATAGTATATATATATTTTCCCCCCTGCAAACTAGGGGGGAGTAAGCAGGCGGTTGCTGATGTGTCTGTCTTACTAGTAAACTTATGGCACTGATACCCTCTGCATACCCTTGTAATCTCTCCCCCGTTATCAGCATGTTTGATCAGAACCAGAGCACTGGGGATAGCCTTTTGTTTCTGCTTTGTTTTATGATGCTGTTGCTATCACATAGTTTATAGTTCCCCTCATATCCACCATACACAGCCTGACATAATTCAGCTGCTACACCACTTTCATTAATATAAAGCCCTTTGAATCTTGCTTTGAGCCCTCTACTGATTTATCCACAGTGAATTTTTTTTTTTAAAGGAATTAATTAGAAAGGCTTTACCTGGTTTCAAAGCTGGCAAAAACTTTGGTGTCACAGGTGTGTTATACATATTTTTGTATTGTATATCATTGTCCTGGACCCCGAGTTAGCACCACGGATCGTATGTGTACATGTTTCTGTGAATGCGTACTTCTGTGCATGTGTAGGGCAGAGGTCTGTGTCTGCTATCTCCTTTGGTTGCTCTCCATCTTGTTTTATAAAAGTAATTTAATTTTTTCATGTGTTTGGGTGTTTTGCCTGTGTGTTCATTTATGCACTGTGCACATGTAAGTGCCTGTGGAGGCCAAAATAGGACTCTGGAGTCCTTGGAACTGGAGTTAGAGATTGTTGTTAGCCACTGTAGGGATGGTTGGAAGCAAACCAAGGTCCTCTGGCAGAGCAGCCAGTGCTTTTAATTGCTGAGCCATCTCTCCACCTCCACCGGGTGTTTTTAAAAATGTTTTATTTTATTATTATTATTATTATTATTATTATTATTATTATTATTGTTATTATTGTTATTATTATTATTAAGTCATTTATATTACATTTCAATTGTTATCCCATCCCTTGTATCCTCCCATTCCTCCTTCCCTCCTGGTTACTCCCTACTCCCCTCCCCTATGACTGTGACTATGGGGGACCTCCTCCCCCTGTATATGCTCATAGGTACTGTGTAGTTTTGAGACAAGGTTCTCTTATTAAATATGAAGCTTATTAGTTGGGTAGGCTGGTGACCTTCAGAGTATCTTTTGTCTCTGACTTCTGAGCTCTGGCATTACAGGTGCATGATAGGGCACCCCACTTTTCATATGATTTCTGAGGTTCTGACCTCAAGTGTTTATGCATGGGCAGCTTCCCAACTCTCATACATTGTTTCTTAAAGGCACCAAAGCCTCCAATTTCTCTGACTCTGTGTTTCTGCTACTGGTGTTCACATTGTGCTCCAGATTACTTTTTTGATTATACACTGAAGTTTTGTTCCTGGAAGGCGTAGGCTACATGTGGTTACTTTTACACATATACTTAGGCTTCTTCTGGACTTTTATCCACATTGCATACTTGGGAGTGTCTATTTTAGGGCTACCAGACCTCTGACATCCAAGCTGATCTTTCTATTCTATGTCAATTGCCAACCCTGATAATCTGTCATAGCCCCATCACCTTGAATGGGACTGTTTGATGAGACTCCTTGACTCAATACCACTGTCTAGGTAGCAACTGCCCAAGGATCTGTGAGAGACAAGGCTTGGAACACTGAAATGCATCAACAGCCTCAGTCACCCAGAGGCTCAGTATTAACAGTATGAAGCTTTCATTTCAAGCAGAGCTCTCAGGAAGGATCCGATGTCATTGTCAAGACAGAATGTTAGTGAGACAGCACATGTTGTTGGTAATCTTTCTCCCTTTGATATTGTAGCTAAGGCCTTTCTCATTTTCTCTGTCTCTCTTTCCTTAGGTGTTTCTGTGAGTTTGCCAATAAGATAACATTTCAGCAACCTTTGTCTCTCAAAGCAGATTGGTTGCTAAAGCATCTGTCTAAGGACTACTACAAACATTTTTGGATTCTGTAGACATCATGATGAAATAGATTCTCAGGCAGTAAAAACACAGTATGCTCTCTTTTTCTTCCTTTTTATAAAGGTTGTCTTGATGATGATAAGAGCTGAAATTGAAAGATGATGCAGGAGAAAAGAGAAGTCTAAGACAAATTCCATTAGGAACAAAAATATTGACCGAGTTTCTGGGTATTTCTGGTGTATCATGGGAGAGTACTCATAATTTCCATTTGTAGTTGGGGTCTACTACTAAAAAATAGAATTAGCCTACTTTCACAAGGAAAAGAAGACCAAGGCCGGCTGATGAAATCACTTTACTACATTAGTCGTACAAATCTTCCTTACCAGGTCTGACCATTATTATCTCTTTCTGTGGCATGATTATTAAGTGATTAACATAATCTCCCAGCTTTATTTGGCTTACTGTTCCTTGTCATCCTTCAGGGGATTAAGGTGGAATAGACGCTGTATGTTGGTCTTGGTGACAGTATCTTCTCTGTGATTCTGTTGCAGTCTTCCCTGCTTATCTCTTCTGTCCTGCAGGGAACTTACTGGAGATAAGGAGCATGCATATTTTATGTTGTTTTGCTTTTTGCTTTGATATTTGTTCTGGTGTGTGTGTGTGTGTATGTGCACACATGTGTGCATGTGTTTGTGTGTTCTGGGTAACAGTTTAGATTAATGACTGATAAGGAAAACCTACAGAGAACAACATCATGTAATTTGTCTTCAAGGAATTTTAAATTATGTACTTGATGGAGTGAGATAAGCACTAGACAGCTAACAAAACAGTTAAGTGACAGCAAGAGAGTAATTTTGCAAACACATTGTTTAGACATCAAATGCTATTGAGATGGAACTATTTTCACAGGGAGGGAAAGTGTTGACCTGAACATGAGTATGTCTTTCTTCAGGCATCTGTACCAAAGCACATGCTATAGGCAAACACACTTATAAAAATAAAATATGGCCCTTGGGCAGCATTGAACTCAGACCATTGACTCGTTAGCATATTGTTGCCTTAAGACCTCAAGGTGTGAGAGAAGTTGGCAGTTCCTGTGAATGAGAAGAATCTCTGGTTGTGTCACATCTGGCATAAGGCAGAGTAGAGGAATATCTTGGGTAGATTAAGCCTGGAGAGGAAGGAAATGTTCTCTTTGGAGCTCATATGGATGATTCTTCAGCTGTGTCCCTGAGTTGACCAGGCAGTGTGAAGACTTGAATAAGAACCAGTAATTAATCTCTTGAGACACTTCTGTGACAGATCAAATTCAACAAAAGGTGTGTTATTGGCATTGCATATTGCTTAAAATCGGTATGAAATTGGCATCAGAAAATAGCCTCTTTGACGGCAAGGAAGGTCTGTCGTGCTGGTGCATTGAGGTGCTCTCATCGGGCTGCCTTCATCTTTTTTTTGGTGCAAATTAGGTTAATTTCTTTTTATAAGTAGACCTCGAACTACAAAGGATAAATTTTGAGCAGTGCCTATGATATCCCAGAAATATACAAATACCTAGTCAATATTATTATTCTTAAATAATATGTATAATAATATGTAGCCATTTAGAGAGATAATTCACATTTTTGTTTGTTTAATTTACTTTCTTTTCCTGAACCAAATAAAATGGCTGTGTCTATGAAGTAATAATATTCCTCACTTGGATAGCATTTACTAAATATTAAACGTAACATTCTGATACTCTGCACAAATTATCTTAGTCCACTTCTAAAATTACCTCTTGAAATCATTAACATTTTAGAAACAAGAAGCTAAGACGAGCAAAATTAAGTAATGATCTCACTGTGGTGAGAAGCACAAGTGGTCTTACTTCTAAGTTAGCACTGTCACCATTATAATGTTCAGCTGAAGATCTTCTCATCTCTCTTCCAATAATAGCAAATCACAAACAGCAGCAGCAACAGCAGCAACAACAAAAGTGACAGCAATCCACACACACTTTGCAATAATAGCTTTAAATATGAATGACCTCATCTCTCCAATAAAAAGACACAAGTAAGCTGAATGGATTAAGAAACAAAATCCATCTTCCTGTTATCTTCAAGAAACTCATCTTCCCTTAAACAACAGGAACCATCTAAGAAGGAAAGGATGGAAAAAAGTATTCAAAGCAAACAGAATCAGGACGCAGGTGGGTGTCAGTATCCTAATATCTGAACAAAACCCGACTTTAAAAAAAAATAACAGGCTTCATTTTAATTAAAGGAACAGTTAATCAAGAAGACATTACTATTCTACACATGTATTCACCACTCTGGTACACCTGATTTCATAGACAGTGTACTACTGGAATTAATGTAACAAATTAACTCTAACTTAGCAATGATGGGTGATCTCAACACCCCGAGTTCTTCAACAGAGAGGTTATGTGGACAGAAACTACACAGGGAAACAGCAGAATTGAGGGACATCCTACATCAACTGGATCTTCCAACAATAAGCACCATGGGT
The DNA here is from genome assembly GCF_903995435.1 of Acomys russatus. NCBI lineage: Eukaryota > Metazoa > Chordata > Mammalia > Rodentia > Muridae > Acomys > Acomys russatus. The sequence continues at coordinate 38,626,547 of NC_067140.1, read as the reverse complement.
TTTGATACACTTTTAAGTTCAGTATTGATAGAAACTGTCTTCACAGGCACGCATTTTGGGGGAAGATTTTATTTTACTTAAAAAAACCACTTAATTTTTATTTTTAGGTATAACTTGGTGTATTATAAGAAGTAATTTTGATATTTACTAATATTTTAGATGTGTTTCCAATCAAAGAACCTTTTGCAATCGAATTTCCATTTGACATTTTTACTGTTCTGTTAGGGAGGAAGCAGGCAGGGTAACTTACTATTTTCACTTTTTTAGGGGTTCAGAGAATTAAAAGATTTAACTAGGATTACTTGCTTACTAAATATTGCATTCAAAACGGACAGGTTGATTTCTCTAGTATAGAATTGTATAATGACATTGGATCAGTAGGGTAATCTATATGTCTTCATTCATTATGCCTGAGGCATAGGTAAGAACTTGAAGACAGTCTTTGCCATGACTTCTTAGTGAGTACCAAATAGTCTCTCATGTTTCCCAAGTGTATTTGACAGCTCCTGTTTACCCACTGTGGGACAGAGTGCTTCAGAAGCCTCATACTAGCCAGATGTATGGGGGCTGCATGAAAGGTATAGTTCCTGAGGAAGTTCAAAAGAAAAAGACAGTATTGATGGAGGAGATCCTTACTGATTCTCCCCAATAGAAGCTCCACTATTCAGGAGTGTCCTTGCAGGGTAGCACAGATAGTGAAGGCATGGTAGGGTCTAAATCTACCATGGCCATCTCTTCTCAATCACAAGGAGAAACAAGGTTACTGAATCCCACAACAGCTGAGTTCTCCACAGCGATTCTGATAAATGGACTTTCTGACTCCAACGCAGGTCGTTTTTATGTTGTGATATACTTCGTGCTTTCCTCCCACCAGGAGGGGCTGGAGGCAAACCATGCCTTCCCACCAGGCTCTCATCTGTGGCCTTGGAGATGGACACTTGTTCTCCCTGGACTCTTTCCGAGTGCTCCAGGGTTGGCGGATGTTCATTCTGGATGTACCTTCACCTGCCAAGTGTCCCCTTCATCCATCACAGAATGCAGGGCGTGTGGAACACCCTGAGGATCTGCTCCAGCTGAGTCTCTGGGAAGCAGTTGCCAGGGTTCACACTGTAGCTTGGCGGAGCAGATTACTGGGGGTGAGCCAACCCTAGATCTGCTACTACCCAGAGGGGGCGTTGATGAATGTCCCCATTATCCTGAGGTCATCTCCACCTCCAGCCCTACCCCATGTGTCCTGGAAACCTTGGAGTCAGAGGGTCTGATTTATTCTTGGCCATAACCAGGAGGTCCTTGTGTAGACGCAGCTGGTGAATGTAATTTGGCCCCGAGCTCTGACAGCTCTGATCTCTACCATTATTCTTCTCCTCCCTGGACCCACAAGGCAACTCTCTGTTGACTAAATTCAGGCCAGAGGCAGGGACCAGGTGGCATTTCCCTTTCAGGGTTGGAAAACCTTGTCTTATCTTTGTCAAAGTGTTTGTTTGCCAAAGTCTTAGACGTTGAAATTATTGCCAGTTTACTCTCACTGGCCTGGCCTGGAATGGAAGGCTAGCATGGTTCACCCAGAGCTTTCTGCAACACTGCCTGGCAGTCCTGATCACATCTTTCCTTAAATACAGTTGTTAGTGACATCTTATTAAATAATGATGGCTACTTATACGAGTCCCTTATTTTGATATAATAGTTTATCCTTTCCAAAGCACTGTCACGATATCATATTTGATTCTCAAATGTTTTATTTAAATATATAGACTTGTTAAATATTCTATTCTCACCCCAAAGCCAAAAACACTCGACATGCATAGCATATCAATGCTTTGAAAATTTTAAGTTTTCATCACTTTCTTTTGCCCTTTCAATTTTCCTCTCATCTACTCAACCTTTGTGTTGGCTGTTTCCTTATGAATTATGCATTATCAAGTACCCAAATGACTTAAGTATCTTAACAATTTAAATTCATGTAAAACAAGGCAAAAATAAATGTAGAGGAGACTCAATGCTCACAAGCCAGTTGAAAAGGACGAAGTGCAGTTAGAACACCAGTTTCTTTTTGGAAAGAGTGCCTGTGCTCTACTTGACAGAGAAGAAAGAACCATAACCTAGGACACAATATTAAACTGTGAAAAACACAGCTGAGTTTTCTTAAAGACACAGGGAGATAAAAGATACAGCACTACCCCAGAAGCCACTACTGTGAGAAGGAAGAATATGACATCTGAAAGCATTTCTGGTACGGTTAGAATGGTTATTCAGTTCTTCTGTATTAAAAAAATACTAAGAAAATCATCCACCTTTAAAATATGTAATGGCAGAGGTTTGTTATCACTGAACCCTTAGGTCCACAGTCTTTCCAGAACCATATAAAGAACTATAGGTGAGGAATCTGTTGGACATGTTTCTCCAGAGCGGGAAAAAAAAATCATGTGAGGATGAAGAGACTTCACAGGCTTAAGTATGATTATAGTCTTTCCTGAGCTCCCTCTGGGTGGATTCTCTCAGAGGACATCTATGTTGGACTAATATCCAGTTATAAGTGAATATATCCCATGCATGCTGCAAATGTTTGCTAACTCACTTGCTAGCATTCATAAGTGAGGTGCCTACACACAGGGCTTAAGGGGAAAATCAAAGCCAAGAGGATTTAAATCTACTAAAAAGGATAGACAAGTACATCTGATAATGTGGTGAGTACAGCATAATGGGAGGTTATCCTGCCTTTCGAGAAGGCATCATCAGTATGTTGTTCTCTGATTGGAGAACTCCACTTGTTGCTTGGTCCCACCTGTGGTGGTTATAGAGTTGTAACAGATATTTCATGGATAACATGGGAGGATGCTATGCTCTCTGCTTGAGTACAGACTCACAAGCAATGAAATCTAAAACCCTAAGCTCCAAAAGGAGTGTCCATCATTCCTCCTTCCTTGCAGACCTCTGAGGCTCCCTTGGAGATATATTGAGTTAGAGACTGCCATTTTGTAACTATGCCAGGAGAAAGGACGCATTTGCTTTTATCATGTAGAAATGCAAAGTGGGTTTATGAAAATGTAAGGTTTAGTGAATTCAACTTCAGAATTTTTTTCCTTTTTTTATTATTAATTTCTTCAAATTACATCTCATTTGTTAGCCCATCCCTTGTATTCTCCCATTCCTCCCTCACTCCCGCTTCCCCCCCATTCCCCTCCCCTATGTCTGCGACTGAGGGAGACCTCCTCCCCCTGTATATGCTCATAGGGTATCGAGTCTCTTCTTGATGAGAATTTTTTACAAAGTGTTTTTTCCCATGGAAAATGGTTCGGACTGCATTTACTGAAGGAATTTCAACTATACAGAGATCCTTCCAAGTGAGATTTCTTGGAAAGAACACAAATTGGACTATGAAGTCTTTGGCCTTTGGAGTTGCTATAGGCTTTAAAGTATACAAAAGTTAACATTTTTCTGTAGATCTAAACATGGGCAGATGTCATATGTATTTTTTGTTATGATGTTGCTACTTACAATTTCTGTAACATGTTTGAAGAAACTAATACATGTGTGCATAATTAAGGATGGGCATTATAATAAAAAGAACATTTAGCCTTAGGGCCTTGGATTATATTACCTTAGCCTTGGATTAAGTTTAATTAGTATATTAGCTAACTTTTTCTATAGTAACTGTGTGCAACACACTACCACAAAACTCTGAATTCTGACAATAAGGATTTATCTTATAAATAAATTTACTGTAGGTTAGCTAGGGCATTTCTACTTCAAGTTGCTAGTTGGCTAGTAGGCTTGGCTTCAGATGGGGCCACATGCATTTTCATATTGTTCCTGAATGAAACACTTGCCGTATTCCCATGATCTACACCAGATGCTTAAGAGAATGCAAACAAAGCTGCTGTCTCTCAAAGCTTTGTGCAACTAGACACTCTTGTTTCACCTATACTCCACTGGCCAAAATGGATAGTAATGGAGCAGAGAAATATACTCTACTGTCCTTGTTTCCTGCCAGGCATCCATAAAAGAGGATTGGACAACTGAAAGAGTGATTAATCTACTATACATAATATGCTTTCTGCTTCACTGTGTGTCTTATTTCACTTATTAGTTTAATAATATTGGCCAAAACTTATCTTCTCTCAAAAGTTGCTTTCATAATTCCACCCAATTCAGTCTCATTTACCATTTTTCACTAGGACTTAACCCAAATTATTGAACTGGACTTGTCCTAGATGACCTTTAGGATTTATAGTTTTAAAGAATTACATATTTATGTGTTTTATGTAGTTTATGTTCCCTGTCTGCATGTATGCCTGCACACCAGAAAATGGCATCAGATCTCATTATAGGTGGCTGTGAGATGTCATGTGGTTGCTGGGAATTGAACTCAGGATCTCTGGGAGAGCAGCCAATGTTCTTAACTAGTGAGCCATCTCCCTAGCCCCATAGGATTTATATTTAACATTAGCAGCAGATAACTTCAGTAAGCTGTTATATTTCATTAGTTTGTCTCTTTAAGTGAAGAACTTAGTGCCTATTTGACATTGGCATTAATTGACTTAATTTATCACCTATTTTCTAATTGTTATCTTATTGAAGCTCATATATTTGGAGTCAGGCTTAGCTGTATTATAGCTCTCACAATGCTGTAGACCCATATTTAAGCTTTTGGTTTCTTTCATGATGATGCCCTTGACCTCATTCAGTCTACTTGTATTAGTTATTTGCTTTGTTGCTGTAACAAAATGCCTGGTTAGAAACTACTTACAGAAAGAAAGGTTTATTTTAGCTATGGTTTAAAAAGCACAGTCCATCATAGCAGGGAAAGAATGGCAGCAGGAGCTTGGGGTATCCATTGTCAACTAGCAGAGAACAAGGAACACCAGTGCTCAACGAGGTTTCTTTTTTTCAGTCATGGACACCAGCTCATCGATTGGTGCCAATGTACATTTAGGGTGTGTATTCCCACCTAAATTAACCTAATTTAGAAACTCCCTCACAGGCATGACTAGAGACTTGTTTCCCTGGTGATTCTAAATTCTATTAAGTTGACAGACAAGATTAACTATCACACACCTTTTTCTTTTATATCTTAAAAATTTATGTGCATGAGTGTTTTTCCTCCATGCATGTATGTACACCATATGTGTGTCTCGTACCTGTAGATATAGGCAAAGAGCATTGAATCTCCTGGAAGTGGAGTTATGGATGGTGTGCTCTACCATATAGGTGTTAGGAACCGACCCTCACGTCATCTGTAAAAGCAGCAAATGCTCTTTACCACCAAGCTAACTCTTCAGCCCGACACCCCTCCTTAAGTTCTCCTCAACCTCAAATCATTCACAACTTAAGGTTTTACTTCCTCCCAAGACATTGGGTTTCTGTATTATCAGACTCTGGTTTTCACCAAAAGTAATTGCACATGTGACTGTATCCCAGGATGAAGAAAAAAAAGAAACACCTTGATTCTGAAACAGCTTGTGAGACTCACTCCTGTGCCACTTCAACCGGTTAGGAGTGCACCTTTTCTCATTTTCAAAACGTAACTGGAGTTCCTTCCCCTTGCATGCTGTGTCCACCTGTCCTTTCCTGCAAGGCCCTCTGTCCCCTCTGTGTCCTTGATCATGCTGCTTTAAGACACTGTAGGCAAAGGCTTTGAGTTTTTAGACTTCCCCTCTTCTTGTCTCACACTGTCCGTCTAAAGCTCCCACTTGCTCTTTGATTTTCTCCATTCCAGCTCCAGTTCTATCCTTTTTGTCTTTGGTTCTTCACTTCACTAAGCATATTGCAGCAGGAGAATATAGATTTTTGCTTTTTAAGCTTCTGGTTTTTTCTCTTCCCTTGAGTGCTTCCTCTATATTATTTTGAAAAATGTCCCACTGATCCATACCCAGTGAAAGAGAGGGAGGCCTTCTTATTCTAGTTTTGATCACGGGTTTTAATCATCTTTGCAGACCTCATCCTAATATAGCTAGGGCTTATTCTCATTGTGTATATATTTATGTTATATCCTCCAGCTCTTTAGCAATTAATTCTTGCTAATTTCCTTAGTGCGACATGACAGGGGAATAGTTCTTTTATTTCACTTTGCATTTTATTACTTCTTCCACGCACATAAATCTCAGGCCTTCTAAAGGGCCACCTGCTTCTTCTGTTGAATTCCTCTCTGATTTTATTGGCCTCTCAATAGATTCTATAGAGTTGGGTTTCCAAGTTCACTGCAGGATGATTCTGGCCTTGCCATTGTGTACAGGAATAAACTCTTTCCAATAATACACTTCTTGCTGTCAACGGGAAAATAACTATTTCCATAAATTCTAATCTCTGTCCTATTTTGCTGGAAAAACAATCTTGAAGAGAGCTTGGGTGTCCCCAAATTTGGCATAAATGGTCATCAAACAAGGTTAATGATAATGTAGCACAGCTATACTTTAAAATGACTTCTTTTTCCTTTTATTGAAAATAGATTCTTTTTTTTTTGAAAAAATTTTAATTAATTTATTCTTGTTACATCTCAATGGTTATCCCATCCCTTGTATCCTCCCATTCTTCCCTCCCTCCCATTTTCCCATTATTCTCCTCCCGTATGACTGTTCCTGAGGGGGATTACCTCCCCCTGTATATGCTCATAGGGTATCAAGTCTCTTCTTAGTAACCTGTTGTCCTTCCTCTGAGTGCCACCAGGTCTCCCCCTCCAGGGGACATGGTCAAATACGAGGCACCAGAGTACGTGAGAAAGTCATATCCCACTCTCCACTCAACTGTGGAGAATGTTCTGACCATTGCCTAGATCTGGGTAGGGGTTTAAAGTTTACCGCCTGTATTGTCCTTGGCTGGTGTCTTAGTTTGAGTGGGACCCCTGGGCCCAAATCTGCCTATCATAATATTCTACTTGAAGGGTTCTAGGACCCTCTGGATCCTTCTACTTTGCTATTCTCCCATGCTTCTCTCATTTAGAGTCCCAATTGGATATCTTTCCCTCTGTCCCAGTTTCCTGGTAAGTGAAGGCTTTCCTGGGACATGCCCCTTGGGCTAGTATGCAGATATAAGTGAGTATATACCATTTGAGTCTTTCTGCTTCTGAGTTAACTCACTCATTATGATCATTTCAGTGTATCCTATTACATTTTCCCTTTCATCTATTCCCCCATTTACTCCCTACTTCCATTCTTTTCTGGATTTACTACCTTTCTTTCTCTCATGAGAAAAGAAAAGGCTTTTTTAAAAGAGATAACAACCAAACATCATAAAATATACTAAGATAAAACCAAATCCATCAACTTAAGGCTGGACAAGGCAACTCAACAGAAAGAAAAGAGACCCAAACTCAGGCACAAGAACTAGAGACCCACTTGTGTTCACCCACTTAAGAGTCTCATAAAAATGCTAAGCTAAAAGCCATAATGCATACACAGAGGACCCTGTGCAGACCAGTGTAGGCCTCATGTTTGCTGCTTCGGTCTCTGAGTTCATATAAACTTTGCTTAGTTGATTCAGAGGACCTTGTTCGCATGGTTTCCTCTATACCTTCTTACTCTTACACTATTTTTGCCTCTTCTTCTGCAGGGATTTGATGGAGACATCCCATTTAGGGTTGTGTGTTCTAAGGACTCTCTGTGTCTGGCTGTTGGTATTAGCATCTTTTCTCATCTGCTATGGGAAGAAGCTTCTCTCATGATGACTGAATAAGTCATTGATCTATGAGTATAGCAGAATGTAATTAGGAGTCATGTTATTGATATTTATTTACTTATTTATTTACTAGACTAGTAGTGTTTTGTTCTTGGTCACCCAGCAGTGGCAGGTATGGGCTCCATCTCATGCAGTAAGCCTTAAGTCAAATCACACATTTATCTCCAATAATCCTTTTGAAAGATCCTTGGGACATGCCCCTTGGGCTAGTATGCAGATATAAGTGAGTATATACCATTTGAGTCTTTCTGCTTCTGGGTTAACTCACTCATTATGATCATTTCTAGCTCAATCCATTTATCCACAAATTTCGGGAATTCCTTGTTTTTAATAGCTGAGTAGTATTCCATAGTGTATATGTACCACAGTTTCTTTATCCACTCTTCTACTGATGGACACTTAGGCTGTTTCCATGTTCTGGCTATTATGAATAAGGCTGCTATGAACATGGTTGAGCAAATTTTCTTGTTGTGTGCTGGAGCATCTTCTGGGAGAATAGCAAAATAAAAGGATACAGAGGGTCCTAGAAACCTACAAGTAGAACAATATGATAGGCAGATTTGGGCCCAGGGGTCCTGCTCAAACTAAGGCACCAGCCAAGGACAATACAGGAGGTAAACTTTAAAGCCCTTCCCAGATCTAGCCAATGGTCAGAATATTCTCCACAGTTGAGTGGAGAGTGTGATATGACTTTCTCATGTACTATATGGTGCCTCACATTTGACCATGTCCCCTGGAGGGGGAGACCTGGTGGCACTCAGAGGAAGGACAGCAGGTAGCCAAGAAGAGACTTGATACCCTATGAGAATATTTAGGGGGAGGTGATCCCCCCCAGGAACAGTCATAGGGGAGGGGAATAATGGGAAAATGGGGGGGGGAGGAATGGGAGGATACAAGGGATGGGATAAACATTGAGATGTAACAAGAATAAATTAATAAAAAAAATTAAAAAAAAAAAAAGAAAGATCCTTGGTAGGGAAGGACTTCTAGTTTCTGTATTTTTATGACATTTCTAACTCCTGTTTTAGGTGATAGAAAGGTCTCAAGTCACATAGGACTTGAAGACAAGTTTTGAAAACAAAAATCAGAAAGTCAAATTCAAAATATTAAAGAATGAAGATTTACTGTCACATTCTCTCCTTGTCTGCAGTGGAGACTTGTTTTCAGGTTGGTAGTCAGCTGGCAGGGAGAGGGGTGATCGGTGCAGTTCTGCATCTCTGCTTTCTGCTATTCTGTTTCTATTTTCCCCAGCTTCATGGCCAATTGCTAATTCTTCTAACTTCAAGGTGATAAGAGAAGATGGGCAGGTGAAGGTTATGTGAACTACAGTCATATTGAAGTGATTTCTAAGTCTTTGACAGGATAGCTGCTTACCCTTCTGGCTGCTCACATCACTGTGTCTTTCTGAGTGACAGCTTTCTCAGGCACACAGCATGAGAAAACCTTCTTTCTTTCCTTCTTTTTTTTTTTTTTTTTTTTTACTTTATTTCTTCTTCTGTCTTACAATACTACAAAACTACAACTGTAGTTTCCCCTTCTTCCACTCCTCCCTCCAGCCCTCCCTCTATTCCTTCCTTCACTCTTCCCAGTCTCCCTTCAGAAAAAAGCAGGGCTCCCAGGCACATCAACTGAAGAGGACATAACAAAGTACAATAAAACTATGCGCAAGCCCTCATATTGGGGCTGGGCGAGGCAATCCAGTAAGAAGAAAAGAGTCTCAGGAGCAGGTGAAAGAGTCAGAGACACCTCCACTCCCCACTGTTAGGAGTCCCACAAGAACACAGAGCTAACAACACTAACACACATGCAGAAGACCTAGCACAGACCCATGCAGGCTCCACGATTGCTGCTTCAGTCTCTGTGAGTCTCTATGAGCCCTTCTTAGTTGATTCTGTGACCTATATTCTCTTGGTATCCTTGATTCCTCTGTTTACTACAATTCTTCCTCCACCCCCACAGCCCCCATTCCACTGTGTTTCCAAGGGGTACTCCAAAGGGAGGGACCAGCTATTCCTTCATTGGTTAATACAAACACAAAATGAAATTGCTGTTCCTTTAAGGAGTATTCCAGACAAATGAAGAAACATCAGGTCCTATTAAGAAAACAGTGCAAGCAAACAAAATTGAGGCTCAAGAGATCTAAACCCTAACCCTGTTATTCTGAAAATGCTCACAATTGTCATCCCTTTACAAACACCTGGAGTAGTCTATTCTAAAACTTCCAGCTTTCCTTTGCCTCCTCCTAGTGGATGAACTGGCCTTCCTCTTAAGTAACATTCCTTTGAATTTGTCACAACCTCTGTGAAAAAGTGCACAACATTCTTCTGTAACATAGATCAACTCTTGATATATGGTTTTGTCATTAAACTAAGCCACCATCTGCTACCAGTCAGGTCCCCACTGACTCTGCTATGAGTCTCTGGCTCTCAGGATATATGAACAAATATTTTGAGAATTCAGAGATCATCAGAACTACATAGTATTTGATATTTGGTACTTTAATAAAATCTTTATCTATTTAATTAAATATACAAAAACATGCTGAAGCTATCACCTGACTTTTGGAGTAGACACAAGTTGTTTCAATAAGGTCCCCTACTTACTCCAGTGTAGACCCTGGTCATAGTGGTTGTAAGAATATGTGGAAAGTAGCATTCATTCATGCCATAGCTACAAGAACCTTATTTTTACAATTAAATGGTTACTCTGTTAAAATTATTTTTATTTTTCCCTTAAGAGAGAGTTTTTTTTTTCCTAACCAGCCTCTTTCTAGTGTTTAATTATCTCCTCATTGTAAACTAACTCCTCTAACTGTTTCCTTTCCTGAGGAAATTAACTGTGATGCAAACACATCAGTCTATATACTGTCTTGGTCAGCCCCACCCCCCTAAGACAATGTTTCTTTGTGTAGCCTTGGCTGTCATAGCACCAGCTGTGTAGACCAGGCTGGCCTCGAAATCCCAAGATCCACCTGCCTTTCCTTCACAAGTGCTGGGATTAAAGTTGTGCACCACCACGGCCCATCTTGGTCATTTTGGGTGTGCTCCTGGCTTTGCTTTTGGCGAACTTGTGTAGCATGACGTTCTATCTTTCTGGACACTTCCCTTCATTTACCATGTTAGGAAAAGCCCTTTCCACTTATGTCACATGACTGAGAAGTCTAAGCCCTTTGCAACTGTTCCTGAGGATTCCTGAGAGTCACACCTTCCCTGATACTTACTGTTTTCTTGAGCTCTTCACTGGTTAGTTCAGCTCATTATACCCATTCTATGGTGCTCTCTTATTCAGAAATGAGTAAAATGGTCATGATGTCTATGTGCTGCTTAATCCCAGGGCACACTTTGCATGTTATCTGTAATGTAAATGGCATGCTATGAAGTTGAACAGCATGACACTCCTTCTTCTTATTGTATGGCTTCATCCTAGATAATAAGAGCCTTTCTTCCTGACCACCAAAGAATCCGAATACAAGGATGATTTGTGTAATAACAGAAGAAGAAAAGTTAAAAATTAGTTGGCAGCTATAATTTTGTACACTGAATCTAAGTTGTTTACTTTGAAGTTGTATGTCTCAAGTGGCCATGCTTCTCTAACGCCCCGATTTGGGCTCTGTGGCCAATATCTCAAGTAGATCAGAATCCCTTCATTTCTCTAGTGTGTTGATGTAATAGTAAACCAGTTAATAGCTTAATATCACCTCAAGATGCAAGCTATTGAAAATTAACACCATCTTCTTTGCTTTTTTCAACTGTGCCTCTCCCTTCCTTTGTCTTTATCACTCTCTTTTTTCTCCCTCTTTCCTTTGGCATCTTCTTTCTTCTCCATATACATTTCTACTGATGCTATGTGTCTGGCCTGATACTAAGTTCAAATGATCCATCTTGCATAACACACAATATGCATGCCTTCAGGTAACCTACACTGTTGCAGGAAAGTAACCCAAACATTCTTCATGTCAGGTAATGGTAATCAGTGTGATAAACAGGTGGGGAAAGAGGATAAAAAATGATTCTGAATTTCAGCTACATATTAGCATCACTTGGGAACTTAAACAATCCTTTATGCATTCAGAGATCCCCAGTTTTTGATATGGTTTGCCAAGGTAAGGTCATTAGTACACTTATGGCTCCCTGAGTATTTCTAACATACTAAGGGTGGGCACTTGAAAGCAGTGGTGTGCAGAGAAGTACCATGTAGATTTTTCCTTAGGTAGGATGGACAGAGGCAATTTGGTGCTATGAGAACTAGATAACGTAAGAATAGGCCAAATGAAGAATTTCAGGATAATATTGGCCTCTTAGAAAAATCTATAATTACAAGACTTCTAAGAATAAGTATACTGATTGGTAGGGGCTACATATTTCCAAAGCTATAAATACTTTCAAGCTGTCAATGTGACAGCTGTGAATGGGCATTTGGGAAAAGATGATGCCAACATAATACTGTGAGCTGTGAGAGCTTGTGTCAGCATACTGCACATTAAACTGTTTTTGAGGGGAGAGGAAGGCTATCCAAAGGCTCCACTACTTTCAAGATTTTATTGGGAAGTTCAAAGTCTGTTCAACTCAATCTCTTTTAAAGTCCCAAACCAAGCACAGAGTAGACAAGAATACAGACATGTGGTCTTTTCCCACGTGTAGCTTCACCATCCTTTCTAGAGTTTTAGAAACAGCTTCAGACTTCAGACTGACCTTTCTCGTTTTCTCCTTTTTCTTTTAGATTCTGTCACCCACAGAATCCTGTGTATCTTATCTTTCACTTTGCCCAAACAGACTTGCTGCTCACCTCTTCTGCCTGGCTCCTCAACAAACTCTTGACACTTTGAGTAATGACTTCGTATTAGTTGTCCATGGGTCTCCTTTGTGATAGTGGAAAATAGGATCAGGAAACAACAACAACAATAACAAAAACAAAACCAAGTAGTCCAGTAGAGGAGGGAAACTAAGAAACTTCTAAAAAAGTATCCCAAGGTAAAAGTAAACAGACCCTCCTTTATTTCCTCTGCTGTTAAAATGGTGCTTTTTGGACATATTGAGATAACATTAAGTCAAACAAGCTGGCTTAACAATGAATGGAGAGCCATGCACATTGTAAGACACAATCAAAGCATGGGGAATTACAATAAATGCTTCTTCAATTGCACAATACAATTTTTACTGTGAGGAAAATGTGTGTTTTCCTCCCACCCGCCCCCACCCCACTCCTGAAAGCTGATAGAATGTCAAGTAGAAGTTGTAATTTGGTGATGTGATTTACATACAGATTAATTCATTATTAGTCTAAGTGAGAATTTTGATTTGGGAAGATGATATTTATCGTCTGATTGCTTTGCTCACATAATCCAAGTGACTTTGTAACTTTAATTGTATTGCATGTTCTGGAAATATTGCCTATGATTACACCCTGTTTGAAATAATTAGGCGGTAATTAGCATTACAAGTTTCTTTTAAAAATACTATCATTAGAGAGATTGCTAAATGAATTACCTGGCACAGAGGACTAAATTTTCTTGGCATAAATCTCTCTCTCCACAGATGGGGCAGTGGTTTTCAAAGGCATTCTCAGCCTGTATTAGTTTGAAGTCACCGCTGTAATGCATGAGCATAAATTTACCAGTTTAACACAACACATATTTGTCATACTTTCTATAGGACAGACTGCCTGACTTTGGTCTCTATTAAGAGACCCCCAGTGATTATAACTAAGTAGAGTAGGACTGCAGTTTTTTTCCCTACACATCTTAGGAGACAGTACATTTTCTTGCTCACTTAAGTTATTGGCAGAATTCTTTCCTGTCATAGGACTGAGGTCCTTTAATCCTTGCTTTGACAATACTTCCATGGTGTGTCTTTAAAGCTAGCAAAGTTAGGCAGTGCTCTATATTACTCTTGTCCAGGTTCACAGATTTCAGAGGTTAGGGTATGGGCATGATGGGGGAGAGGGATTGCAAGTATCAGCTGCTCACAGAGTCTGAGTCATTGAGCACACCAGTCTTTCTCAAAAGCAGTAGCTCGATAGTAGTCATTTCTTCTTCTTTTGGACTATTGGCTAATGACATTAAAGAGGAGAAAAATGACAACTGAGTGCTTTGATGTTTGTGCTGAATTGAGATATTGTAATAGGCAAGGGAAAGAAAATTTTATTAGCTGTTGGTTGATATTTTGGGAAGGGAGTATCTCACAGGAAGCTGTTAACTTTTTTTTTTTTTTTAAATATTGGGTTGCACAGTAATTGAATTGAACATTTAGTTTTCGAAGAACCATTTGTTTAGATGTGTATTTATCTCTTGCCAGTTACGTATGAGGTCGTGAAAGCAGAGACCATGTTTGCCTTGTATCTATATAACAAGGAGGAAGGCTCCCATGGTGCTGCTCAATAACTTTCTTTTTTAATTTTATTTAAAATTTTTTCCCTTTTTAAAATTTATTTATTCAGATTACATATCAATTGTTATCCCCTCCCTTGTATCCTCCCACACCTCCCTCCCTCTCTCTTTTACCCTATCACCCTCTCCTAGGTCTGTGAAGGAAGGGGACCTCCTCCCCCACCATATGGTCACAATCTATCAGGTCTCATCTTGGTAGCCTGCTTATCCTTTCTCTGAGTCCCACCAGGCCTCCCCACCAACGGGAAGTGGTTAAATATGGGGCACTGGAGTTCACGTCAGTCCCTTCTCTCCACACATCTGTGGAGAATGTCCTGACCATTGGCTAGATCTGAATAGGGGTTCAATGCTTACTGCATGTATTGTACTTTGTTGGTGCAGTAATAATACTGTTTATTAGTTATGCCAGTAGCTCCAATTGTAGCAGTGCAAGCGAGCTGCGGTGAATGAAGCACAGTCTTTGTCTGCCTTATCCTAGAGATCAAACAAAGAATTTTATAGCTTATTCACCATAAAGGGTATAAACCTCAAAATATAAGTGATGGTACATTGACTTTCAATTTTAACTTAAATATACAGTTGCACATTAAAGTTAGCTATAACCAGTATGTTTTCATTGAGTTGGATTCATCATGTGGATTCAATTCTTCATCTTTCTCTACACAAGCCATACCGCAAATGCATCTTCTAAGACTGTAAATTTTTTGTTTTTCCTAATAGAGCAAGGACTCAAGATCAGAGTTCCACATACTATCGCCCAAGCCAAATATGTCTCACCATCTGTTTTCGAGCAGCCTTGGGCTAAAAACAAAAACACCAAAACATTTTATGAACTACTGAAGAAAAATTTAAATAATAATATTGTGTGATAAGTAAAACATATGAAATTCAAATTCCAGCATCCACAAATAAATGTCAGTGAAATACAACCATGTACAATTATTTATGAGTCCTCAGTCTATTCACAGGACCAATGTTGAGTGGCCTTGATTGTGTCGCCCGAAGACCAAAGGCCTGTAAAAACTATGGCATTTGCTTTTCAACCACTTAGAGAAAACACTTGCTCATCCCTGCTGAAGATCCTTGAAAAGTAAATTGAGTGCAGAAACTTTGCCTACTTCCCTCTCCATATTTTCCTGGACTGTGTGTGCACATGGAGAGAGACCTGAGGGAAAGCTTGTGGCCACCTTTCTAATGTGCTTATGGGTCATTTGGTGATTCCATCTTGATAACATAAGTGTAAAACCCTCTATTTGTTTTTCACATCCCCATCAAGGTACAGTGTCATTAGTTAAATTATACAGTGATGCTAATGGGCACAAGCTAACAGTGTCCAGCTTGGAGAAGAACACAGTGAACTCCTGGGAAGCAGGCATCTCTGGTGGTAGAGAAAGATGTGTGAACTGTCTTAATTAGATTAGTAAATCTGTCTATCTCTCTGTCAATAGGGGAATGGAGAGGTTTGTTCATGTCCTGAGCCACCCAACTATAGGTTGGATAGGATATTTAAAATTAAATATTCAATGCCATATTTTAATTAGATTCCCTTTTTTCAAGACACAACGTTATATCTTTTTTTTTTTTTTTTTTGGCTATTTAAACTTTATTTTATTTATTTATTTATTTATTTATTTATTTTATTAATTTATTCTTGTTACATCTCAATGTTTATCCCATCCCTTGTATCCTCCCATTTCTCCCCCCCACCCCCATTTTCCCATTATTCCCCTCCCCTATGACTGTTCCTGAGGGGGATTACGTCCCCCTGTATATTCTCATAGGGTATCAAGTCTCTTCTTGGCTACTTGCTGTCCTTCCTCTGAGTGCCACCAGGTCTCCCCCTCCAGGGGACATGGTCAAATGTGAGGCACCAGAGTACGTGAGAAAGTCGTATCACACTCTCCACTCAACTGTGGAGAATATTCTGACCATTGGCTAGATCTGGGAAGGGCTTTAAAGTTTACCTCCTGTATTGTCCTTGGCTGGTGCCTTAGTTTGAGCGGGACCCCTGGGCCCAAACCTGCCTATCATATTGTTCTACTTGTAGATTTCTAGGACCCTCTGGATCCTTTTATTTTGCTATTCTCCCATGCGTCTCTCATTTAGAGTCCCAATAGGATGCCTTCCCCTCTGTCCCAGTTTCCTGGTAAGTGAAGGCTTTCGTGGGACATGCCCCTTGGGCTAGTATGCAGATATAAGTGAATATATACCATTTGAGTCTTTCTGCTTCTGGGTTAACTCACTCATTATGATCATTTCTAGCTCAATCCATTTATCCACAAATTTCGGGAATTCCTTGTTTTTAATAGCTGAGTAGTATTCCATAGTGTATATGTACCACAGTTTCTTTATCCACTCTTCTACTGAGGGTCACTTAGGCTGTTTCCATGTCTGGCTATTATGAATAAGGCTGCTATGAACATGGTTGAGCAAATTTTCTTGTTGTGTGCTGGAGCATCTTCTGGGTATATTCCAAGGAGTGGGATAGCTGGGTCTTGAGGAAGCCCTATTCCCATTTTTCTGAGATAGCACCAGATAGATTTCCAAAGTGGCTGTACTAGTTTGCATTCCCACCAGCAATGAAGGAGTGTTCCTCTCTCCCCACATCCTCGCCAGCATGTGGTGTCACTTGAGTTTTTGATCTTAGCCATTCTGATGGGTGTAAGATGGAATCTCAGAGTTGTTTTGATTTCCATTTCCCTGATGACTAAGGAGGTTGAGCATTTCTTTAAGTGTTTCTCAGCCATTTGATACTCCTCTGTTGAGAATTCTCTGTTTAGTTCCAAGCCCCATTTCTCAATTGGGTTATTCGGTTTGGTGGTGTTTAATTTCTTGAGTTCTTTATATATTTTGGATATTAGACCTTTGTCAGATGTAGGGTTGGTGAAGATCTTTTCCCAGTCTGTAGGCTGTCGCTTTGTTCTCTTGACAGTGTCTCCTGCCTTACAGAAGCTTCTCAGCCTCATGAGGTCCCATTTATTAATGGTTGACATTAAGGCCTGCGCCGTTGGTGTTCTGTTCAGGAAGTTGTCTCCTGTGCCAATATGTTCCAGGCTCTTTCCCACTTTTTCTTCTAAGTGGCTTAGTGTCTCTGGTTTTATGTTGAGGTCTTTAATCCACTTGGATTTGAGTTTTGTGCAAGGTGACAAATATAGGTCCAGTTTCATTTTTTTACACATAGACCTCCAGTTAGACCAGCACCATTTGTTGAAGATGCTATCCTTTTTCCATTGAATGGATTTGGCTTCTTTGTCAAAAATCAAGTGACCATATGTGTGTGGATTCATATCTGGGTCTTCGATTCGATTCCACTGATCAACCAGCCTGTTGCTGTGCCAGTACCATGCTGTTTTAAGTACTATTGCTTTATAGTACAGTTTAAGATCAGGTATGGAGATTCCTCCGGAGCATCTTTTATTGTACAAGATTGTTTTAGCTATTCTGGGTTTTTTGTTTTTCCATATGAAGTTCAGAATTGAACTTTCAATGTCTTTAAAAAATTGTGTTGTTATTTTGATAGGGATTGCATTGAATCTGTAGATTGCTTTTGGTAGGATGGCCATTTTTACTATGTTAATTCTCCCTATCCATGAGCAAGGAAGATCACGCCATCTTCTCAGGTCATCTTCAATCTCTTTCTTCAGAGTTTTGAAATTTTTTTCATACAAGTCCTTCACTTGCTTAGTTAGGGTAACTCCTAGATATTTTATATTGCTTGTGGCTAATGTGAAGGGTCTGGTTTTCCTAATTTCTTCCTCTGCAAGCTTGTCATTTGTGTCTAGGAAGGCTACAGACTTTTTTGAGTTAATTTTGTATCCAGCCAATTTGCTGAAGGTGTTTATCAGCTTTAGGAGTTCTCTGGTGGAGTTTTGAGGGTCACTTATGTACACTATCATATCATCTGCAAAGAGGGATAATTTGACTTCCTCCTTTCCCATTTGGATACCCTTGATCTCCTTTTGTTGTCTTATTGCTCTGGCTAGAACTTCGAGTACTATATTGAAGAGATATGGAGAGAGTGGGCAGCCTTGCCTTGTTCCCGATTTTAGAGGGATTTCCTTGAGTATCTCACCATTTACTTTGATTTTGGCTATTGGCTTGCTGTATATAGCCTTTATTATGTTGAGGAAAGTGCCTTGTATCCCCGATCTCTCTAAAACTTTAAACATGAATGGGTGTTGAATTTTATCAAATGCTTTCTCTGCATCCAAGGAGATGATCATGTGGTTTTTTATTTTCAGTTTGTTTATATGGTGGATTACATTGATGGATTTCCGTATATTAAACCATCCCTGCATGCCTGGAATGAAGCCTACTTGGTCATGATGAATGATATCTTTGATGTGCTCCTGTACTCGTTTTGCAAGTATTTTATTTAGTATTTTTGCATCTATGTTCATGAGAGAAATTGGTCTGAAATTCTCTTTCTTTGTTGAGTCTTTGTGAGGTTTAGGTATCAATGAGACTATGGCCTCATAGAATGAATTTGGTAATGTTCCATCCATTTCTATCTTTTGGAGTAGCTTGAAGAGTATCGGTATTAGCTCGCCCTTAAAGGTCTCGTAGAATTCTGCACTGAAACCATCTGGCCCTGGGCTTTTTTTGGTTGGGAGACCATCAATGATTGCTTCTATTTCTGTAGGGGAAATGGGACTATTTAGCTTGTTTATCTGTTCTTCATTCAACTTTGGCAAGTGAAATTGTTCAAGAAAATCGTCCATTTCCCTTAGATTTTCAAATTTTGTGCCGTATGTGCCTTCAAAGTAGGATCTTATGATTCTTTGAATTTCTTCAGTGTCTGTTGTTATGTCTCCCTTTTCATTTCTGATTTTGTTGATTTCAATACTGTCTCTCTGCCTTTTAGTTAGTTTGGCTAATGGTCTATCTATCTTGTTGATTTTCTCTAAGAACCAACTTTTGGTTTTGTTGATTCTTTGGACTGTTTTCTTAGTTTCTAATTTGTTAATTTCAGCCCTGAGTTTGATTATTTCCAGGCATCTACTCCTCTTGGGTGTTTCTGCTTCTTTTTTTTCTAGGGCTTCCAGTTGTGTTGTTAAAATGCTTATGTGCGATGTTTCCAATTTCTTTTTAAAGGCACCTAGTGCTATGAATTTTCCTCTTAGCACTGCTTTCAATGTATCCCACAAATTTGGGTATGTTGTTTCTTCATTTTCATTGAATTTCAGAAACTCCTTGATTTCTTCCTTTATTTCTTCCCTGACCCAGGTGTCACTTAGCAGAGAGATGTTTAGTTTCCACGTACGTGTAGGCTTTTTGTTATTTCTGTTGTTGTTGAATTGCAGCCTAAGAGCATGGTGATCTGATAGGATACAAGGTATTATTTCAATCCTCTTGTATGTATTGAGGCTTGCTTTGTGACCTACGGTGTGATCAATTTTGAAGAAGGTTCCATGGGGTGCAGAGAAGAAGGTGTATTCTATCTTGTTTGGGTGAAAGGTTCTATAGATATCTGTTAGATCCATTTGACCCATGGCATTGGTTAATGATGTTATTTCCCGGTTTAGTTTCTGTTTCAATGACTTATCCTTCAGTGAGACTGGAGTGTTGAAGTCTCCCACTATTATTGTGTGGGGATCGATGTGTGGTTTAAGCTTTTTTAGGAGATCTTTTAGAAATGTGGGTGCCCTTGTATTGGGAGCATAGATGTTCAGAATTGTGATGTCATCTTGGTTGACTTTACCTTTGATGAGTATGAAGTGTCCTTCCTCATCCCTTTTGATTAATTTTGGTTGAAAGTCTATTTTGTTCGATACTAAAATGGCTACACCTGCTTGCTTCTTGTGACCATTTGCTTGGAATATTTTTTTCCAACCTTTTACCCTGAGGTAATGCCTTTCATTATGGGTGAGATGTGTTTCTTGGATGCAGAAGAATGTTGGATCTTGTTTATGTACCCATTCATTTAGTCTGTGTCTTTTTATTGGAGAATTGAGGCCATTGATATTGAGAGATATTAATGACCAGTGACTGTTAAGAGTCTTAATTTTGATGTTGTTTCCAGTCGAGCGTTTGTGTAGTTGTGTTTTTGCCATGGGATAGTTATCTATTTCCTGGGTAGTTTTGGTTGTAACTTGACCCTTCGGGATGGAGTTTTCCTTCTAGTAGCTTCTGTAAAGCTGGATTCGTCGATAGGTACTGTTTGAATTTGTTTTTGTCATGGAATATTTTGTTTTCTCCATCAATGGTTATTGATAATTTTGCTGGGTAAAGTAGTCTGGCCTGGCATCTGTGTTCTCTTAGGGTTTGCAGGATCTCTGTCCAGGCCCTTCTGGCTTTTATGGTCTCTGCTGGGAAGTCGGGTGTAATTCTGATAGGTTTACCATTAAATGTTATTTGGCCCTTTTCCCTTGCAGCTTTTAATATTTTTTCTTTGTTCTGCGTGTTTTGTGTTTTGATTATTATGTGGCGGGCAGTTTTTCTTATCTGGTCAATTGTATTTGGTGTTCTGTAGGCCTCTTGTATGTTTATAGGCATCTCTTTCTTTAGATTGGGGAAATTTTCTTCTATGATTTTGTTGAGAATAGTTTCTGGGCCCTGGAGTCTGATGTCTTCTCTTTCTTCAATGCCTATTATCCGCAAATTTCTTCTTTTCATGGTGTCCTTAATTTCTTGGATGTTTTGTGTCAGGAGTTTTCCAGATTTGGCATTTTCTTTAATGGTTGATTCAATATCTGTGATTGTATCTTCTAGCCCTGAGATTCGTTCTTCCATCTCTTGGATTCTGTTAGAAAAGCTCACCTCTGTGTTGCTCGCCTTCTTCTCTGAGGTCTCACGTTCTCGTTTTTCTTCTGTCTGTGTGTTTATCATTGAATCCATTTTCATTTTCAGATCTTGAACTGATTTTTTGATTTCTTTCATCTGATTTTTTGTATATTCCTGAGTTTCTTCCATTGCCTCTTTATAGGTCTTCAGAGCTTGAACCGTTTTAGTTATTTCTTTCATCTGGTTGTTTGCATTTTCCTGCAATTTTTCCAGTTCCACTCTATGTGCTTCTTTTATGTCTCTCACCTGTTTGTCTGCGTCTTCCTGCATTTGATAACGAATTTTGTTTGTTTCCTCCATTATCATCCTCATTACTAAGGATTTGAGGTCATTTTCTTGTATTTTCGTTGTATTTGAGTTCTCCGGGTGGTTTTCTTTGGGATAGCTGGAAACTGGAGACGCCATGTTGTTTTGGGGTTTTTTGCGTATGCTTTTTCGTTGTCCTTTAGACATCTTGCCGTCTTTGTTTTTGTTGGGTAGCTTCCAGAGTTGAATGGAGGGTGTCTGACGATAGATTCACTTGTTTTCTTACGATTTCCCTAGGCTGCGAGCTCAAAGCTTCACTGGTGTGGATGTTAGGAGGTTAGCCCTGTTGTTCTGGTCTCTCACAGCCAGTGATCCTCAGTCCCCCTCTGCTGTGGATCCTGCAATTGTTCTGGGTCTCTGAATGAGCGTTGGGTCAGGCCAAGGTATCCACAGCCTTCTGTGTTCCCTGCCAAGTCCAGCCAGGAGCACTGGGACCGAACCACGGGCAGAACTCAGCTAGATTCTCAGGGCCTGAACCGTCTGCCAAGCTCAGCTAGGGATTCTGGGCCCAAAATGCACACAGGGCCCAGCCAGAATTTTTGGGCTGGGACTACGCACCAAGCTCCACTAGGGCCTTTTGGCCCAAAGTGCGTGCTGTGGTCAGTTATTGACTCAGGGCCCGAACTGACCACCAATCTCAGCCAGGAATTCTGGATTCAAACTGTACACTGTGTCCAACCAGACTCTTAGAGCTGGTGGAACCGAGAGCTCTGTCCAGCCTGTGCCACAGCAGGAGAACTGCGGCTGCTCTGAGTTAGCGCCAGTGGTGGAACAAGTGCTCCGCCCGGACTGTGTCACCGCAGGGGAGCTGCCGCTGAGCTGAGGTGGTGCCTAGGATGGAACCGAGCACGTCACCAAGCCTGCGCCACAGCAGGAGAACTGCAGCTGCTCTGAGTTAGCGCCTGTGGTGAAACCAAGTGCTCCGCCCAGACTGTGTCACCGCAGGGGAGCTGCCGCTGAGCTGAGGTGGTGCCTAGGATGGAACCGAGCACGTCACCAAGCCTGCGCCACAGCAGGAGAACTGCAGCTGCTCTGAGTTAGTGCCTGTGGTGAAACCAAGTGCTCCGCCCAGACTGTGTCACCGCAGGGGAGCTGCCGCTGAGCTGAGGTAGTGCCTAGTGTGGAGCAGCGTGCTCAACTAAGCCTGCGCCACAGCAGGGGAGCTGTGGCCATGCTGAGTTAGTGCCTCAGGCAGAATTGTTTGCTGGGCCGGGCCAATACCCGGGACTCTGGGGCCGAACTGTCCGCCGAGTCCAGTCTGGGTCCAAAGGCTCCACGCGACCCAAATCCTGCCCGAGTCCCCTCTCCCGTAGCAATTCCCACCAGCCACCACACCAATCGCCTCCACCGGAAGGGTATGAGCTGCAAACCTCAGCCGCCGCTGCTGGTGCTGCTGGTGCTGCTGCCTCTGCCGCTGCTGCTCCGATCAGAGAAAAACCACGCTCCTCCCGTGTGCAGGGGCACGCAGGTCCTCCGCACCCTGGTCCCTCCGAACCGTGGAGCACTCCTGCTGCCGTGATGTTCGGACCTCGGTGTTCCTGGCTCAGAAATCTGTGCAATTCCCTGAATTGTTCACTGGAGCCTCCAAACGCGGTCCACACTGCTCGCCGCCATCTTGGATCCGTTATATCTTTTATACAAGGTAATGTCTAGAATTTTCAGTTTGTGAATTATTAATTTGGATTTCATGTTAGAGGACGTTAAGTGGCTCAGCTGAGTGCCTTTTGCCTATTCAAGAGGTGGCTGTCTTCTCCTCAGTGTCATGACCTCAGAATCCCTGGGATGTGTAAGAGCATACAATCAGAAACCATTAGTTTTGACTGGCATCAGGCAGATTGATATGTCAAAGTGTCGTGTGATAGAGGAAACCTAGGGTTCCAACACCAGGGTGCGTGAAAAGGATTCAAGGGCCAGATCTTGTTGACCAACATTGATATGGGAGCAACATGAAAGCTAGCTGACACACAGATTCATAGTCCCTGGGGTCAAGGAGTGGAACTGTGTTGCTAGTCACTGAGCCCCAGATCCTACTGTGCTGAGGAAACCTCTATGTTTCCTTAAGACCTGCCAATCCAAGAACCACAAGGTTACCCTGGAACGAGCAGCTGAGCTGAACAGAAGCATCACCTATCCCAGTGCTGGGCTACACAGGAGGAAAATGAACAGAAAGCTCGGATGCACATTTCATCCCTGCTTAAAAAACAAAACAAAACAAAAAAAAAACAAAACAACAACAACAAAAAAAAACTGCAAAACTGACAAAGCAGAACAAAACAAAACATTATTTCTTGCCAGAGTTCTTAGAACTTGGCTTTTATTTTTATACTTACTCCCATCTTCCAAATAAATATAAAAATGAATTATGTTATTGCAGCCCTGCACAATATGGAATCAGTCAATAATTGCTGCTGTCCTCCCTGCTTTCCATAGAGGTAATATTCCCCTCTAATTTCTTGATTCCAGAAAGAGCAGCATAAAATACCCATTAATGTTTTAAAAACATGCTCAGTCACATGCTTTTTCTGCCCCCTTAATCCAACATTCTTTTGCTGAATAGTAATTTCCACTTCCTAAAATCAGGGGCAGTCACTGACAAGTGAAACAACAAACTTAAAAGATTCCATCTTAGCTGATAATATGCAATAAAAACAAGGCTGAGGTGGATTTGGTGCTGCTTACAATTTAGTAACTTTGTCTTTTCATATTTCAGTGGTTCTTTAGCCCTGAAATGTCATCTTATCTGTGAATAACCAGCTCATTCTTATGTTATACGGCCCTGGTATTCCAGGGTACAAGGCGACCTCCATCCATCTTTCCTAATTTGCCTCAGTAGATACAATATGAAAAAAAAAGTGTAGCATTAAGGAAAGATCTTGCCTTTCTTTCTAGTTTCTCTCTCTGGAGCGAAGTTAAAATGGAATGCAGTCATTAAAAGGTTATCTAGTGTAACAAGCTCTCTGCCAAAGGCAGAGCAGAAGGCTCTATTCCTCTGTGAGTTGTTTTATGAAGTAGCTCATGGCTGACAATCAGTGAACTAAATCCTTTGACAAGGAGAGATTTACAAGGACTTGTCTACAGAGACGAAATGTTTCTATAGACTTGAGCAGAGCTAGGATCCAGGATTAGCAGCCCTCCACATAAATACAGCTCCAGGCTTCAGGACACCAACACCGGGGGCTTTCTATAGCCACGGACTGTAAATACGCTCATAGAATCAAGGTCTAAATACTGAGCAGGCTGCAGACAAGATCCATGTGGTTTCGGTGGTCTATCGGTAAGTTAACAAGGTAATTTTTGGACACAAATTCCAAGCAGGAGCCTCTTCTATTATCCTCTTTTTTTTTTTTTTCAGTACTTAAGCTCTATCCCCTTTCTGCTTCATGCTTTTTGTTGTCGCCGTCTCTTGTCTCCTGGCCCTCTCCATAACACTGGCCTTTGAGACTGATGACTTTTGGTCAAGAGTGCTAGATATTAAGAGTGATAACATTGCATTATTCTCATGAATATTTAACTATTCAACTCCACATATTCATGTATTAATTTGGTTAGGATTTAATGAAAAAATGATAATCATATAAATTATTCAGATTCTTAAGGGCATGGGATAGCATAGCTTTGAGGCTTGGTAGAGATCAGGCAATTCATCTTGATCATTTCTTAGAAGTGAAAACTAAGTAAGCCTTAATGAGGGAAAAGATTTATTTAAGGCTACAAGGATTTGATTGGTTCACATGGGAGCTAAAGCCTAAAGGAATAAATGACCACTGCAGTATCAAACTGTAGCAGTGATATAAGCATGTGCTTTGGAGTCAAATTTCCTGGATTTTAATTCCACCTCTGTAATTTGCTGATGTACAGCCAAGGGCAGTGAGTTTAACTTTTAATGTCTTAGTGCCTGCATCAACAAATGAAAATGATAAAGATGATGTCTCATGATTTGCTTCATTTATAGAATCAGTAAATAGATATGAACTACATACATAGATGGTAGTAAGTGCTCATGCAATGTTATCTGGTGTTCCTGCTTCTGATCTACCTCCTATTGGCTGGTTTCCCTCAACTCAGCATTGAGTCTGAGCAAATGAAAAAAAATAAAGAGATGTGTACTCAGTTAAATGTCATACGAATGACTGAAATGAGTGTATGTGTGGATGCGTATCATATAGTGTATGCGTGGATGCATATATATAGTCATTTAAGACTATTATGTGGGCATCATTTATGTAAGGTTATTAGATCATCCAAGTTGTTCCAGGATTAAGTAGGAACACTATGTCTATAGTTGTCGATTTGTATCCATTCAACATTCCAATTTGAATTCACATGTTACATTGTGGGACACCCATGATGACATGCATTATAGCATGTATAGGGCATGTGGCAGTTTGAATGAGAACGCCTCCCATTGACTTATATGTTTGAACGCTTGGTTTCCATGAGTGGAACTCTTTGGAAAGGATTAGGAGCTATGGCCTTGATGGAGTGGGTATGGCCTTATTGGAGGAGGGATGTCTTTGAGGTTTAAAAAAAAAACCTACAGTCTCTTCCTCTTTCTCTTTCTGCCTGCTGCCTGAGGATGTAAAGCTATCAACTACTGCTCCAGCACCATGCTTGTCTGCTCCTGACCATGATGATAATGGACTAACTCTGAAACTGCAAGCAAGCCCCAACTTAAACTCCTTTATAGTTGTTGCCCTATTCATGATGTCTCTTCACAACAATAGAACAGTGACTAAGACAGAAAATGACACTTCTGTATTAATACTATTTTGAGTCACAAAGCGAAGAGATGTTTCATCTTGTCTTTGGCTCAAAGTGAAACCCATATGATAGTTCTGCAGCACGAACTTATATACACAAGTTACTTTTTCAATGTTTTTGTTGAGAATGCTATAAAACTGAGTAAATCTAACTGCATCGGCACTATATAACAATGCCACATAAGAGCACAATTTTATTCTAAAGAGCTTTGACACAAAGCCCTGCAGAATGCATGACTTAAAGCAATTCAGTAACAGGTCTGTTAATTATCAGAACAATTGGAATACACTTAATGACCACTGAGAAAAAAGATGGAAGACCTCATTGCAGTTTATTCCTATAAGATCTTACGTGGTCTTAAAAATGAACACACTATGGCAATATACAATAACTTAAATGAAAATTGGTAACCCTATTATGAGTTAACCTCAAATCCCCCAAGGTAGTATATAATGTAGCAAATTATTCATGATCTTTATAAGTGAAATAATTAAGCCTTTTGTTATTTAGGAGAGTATGTGAATGTAATAAAACACTCCTATTACATAGTATGTGTTAGTATATTATTTCTATGTAATAAATGAATGAATAATAAAGTAGAAGACCAGGTACTGCTCCAAAGCAATATTGTAATATGTTGATATACCTCAGATACAAAGGAATAAAAGAAAAATATCTCTCAAAAAGAATAATTTCAGAGTTGTTGTTTTGCAGGAAATAAAATCCATCATACAGAGAAAATAAAAATGCATGGCTTGGGAATGGGAAACTGTTATTTAAAACTCAGATTTTTTTGGGAGGGTGGGGTCTCATAAGTCCTGTCCTCTGTAGTCATTTATTCCCATGACTGCTGCCCAAGACATTGCTGCTTATATTTGAGTTCATAGGGTAAGGCTATGAGATAATCTTTATAGGGATCGTTTTAAGAGAAATAAAATCCGGGCACACTTCCATTCCCTCCATTCTTGCTGAAGCTCTGAGCAGAAAAAAGGCATCACATTCAGAATGCTCATCCTTCAAATAAGTGGGAAAAAAGCCAGACTCATCCTTTCTTCTACCACTGGCTTCACTTTCATCTCTGCTGTTTGTTTCATTTCTTTAGTGGGTAAAGAGAGCGTGAGTCCCAAAGCAGGCCAGGCTAAGAGAAGATGCGCATGGCTCAACCAAGAGCCATCTGAGAACAGTACGGCACATTTGAAGTAGGTGTCTGGGTTTCTGTGCTCCCTAAATGCCTCACCGTTGTTTACTTTCAGGTAGAATGGCTGCTACTGAATAATAACAGAGAACAAACTCGCATATTATAAAGCGGAAGAGTGGGCTTCCAGGAAGCAACGGAACACTTGGGCTGCCTCTCTGTTTTCTCTTTATCTTTCATGATAATAAAGAACTACTTGTGAAATGAACTGGGGTTCTGGGCCCTTTCCCAGGTTTTGACTTATGAAAGATACTCTGTCCTTTCAGGCATGGAACGTGGCAGTTTGCATGCGTTTTCCAATCCCACCAAGAAAATTGTCCTTTAAAGGGTACATGAGATTAGTCACTGCAGGTAGGCCCTTGGGAGTTACGGGCTTGCTGGGGGTCCAGTGGAGGGAATTCCAAAGGGATCTGTTATTGCTCTCCAATTTCCTGGCAACTTATTTTATTTCAGTGAATCCAAAGATGACTACCACTTAGTATATAATTGTAGTTGTTTTGATAGAAACCCCCCCCCCCAATGTCAAATTATCAAAGAAAAACAAAGCCACTTATTTTTAGACTTCTGCTATCCTTGGGGCACATCACTTTCAACAGCAGGGTTCTCAGATTTCAGTAATGAAACCGTAGAGCTAAATGTTAGAGGAAAGTAGAAGGATTTTCTTTCTTTCTAGGGCAGGTTGTTTCAATCACATAAAGGTTAAAATTTTATTTTTCTTTTTAAAAATTAATTAATTAGTTAATTAAGCTTACATCCCAATCGTAGCCCCCCCTTCTCTCCTCTTGGTCCCACCCTCCTTCCCTTGCCCCCCATTCTCCCTCTCCTGTTCCTCAGAGAAAGGGAGCCCCATCCCCTACTAACTCATCCCAGCTCATCAAGTCATATAAGGACTGAGCACATCCTGTGGCCTGTCAAGGCAGCCCTCCAAGGGGGAAGTGATCAAAAAGCAGGCAGCAGAGTCCATGCCAGAGACAGTCCCCACTCTCCTTACTACGAGACCCACATTAAGGCTGAGCTACCCATCTGCTACATTTGTATAGGAGGCCTAGGTCCAGTCTATGCATGGTCCTTTGTTGGTGCATCAGTCTCTGCAAGCCCCTATGGGCACTGGTTAATTGGCTCTGGTGGTCTTTTTGTTGAGCTCCTGTCACCTCCAAGTCCTTCTATCCTTTCCCCCACTTTTACATAAGACTCCCTACACTTTGCCCAATGTTTGGGTGAGTTTCAGCATTTGTTTGGATCCATGGCTGGGTGGAGCCTCTCAGGGTACAGCTATGCTAGGCTCCAGTCTGCAAGCATAGCAGAATATTCAACTGTGGGATGTCTCAGGTTTGGCCAGGCATTGGTGGGGCATTTTCTTAATCTCTGTTCCATCTTTATCCCTGAATATCTTATAGGAAGGATAAATTTTGGCACAAAGTTCTTATGGGTGGCTTGGTGTTCCCATCCATCCACTGGGAGTCTTGTCTAGTTAGAGATTGTCCTCTTCAGTCTCCTTGACCCCTGCTACTAGATGTCTCAGCTAGAGTCATCCCCATATCCTCCCAGAAGCCTACCTTGTCTTAGGTCTCCATCTTGCCATAGAGAGGCCTCCACCCAAAGTTTCTCTTTCTCTGCAGGCCCTCTGTCCTCTTGCCCCAGCTCTCCCTAAATCTGATCTCCACCTTTATTTCTGTCTGTGTACCCTCTCCTAACTTGCTCCCTCTGTTCAACAACTACTGCAGTCTAATCTATTTCCTCTTCTGAATGAGATTTAAATATCCTCCCTTTGGTCCTCATTGTTACTTATCTTCTTTGGGTCAGTGAATTGTATTATGTTTGTCCTGTGCTATATGACTAAAATCTGCTTATAAATGAGTACATAACACGTGTATCTTTCTGGGTCTGGGTTACCTCACTCAGGATGACCTTTTCTAGTTCTATCCATTTGCCTGCAAATTTCATGATGCCTTTGTTTTTAATAGCTGAGTAGTATTCTATTGTGTAAATGTACCACAGTTTCTTTATCCATTCTTCAGTTCATATTTATTACCCTGCACAAAACTCAAGTCCAAATGGACCAAAGACCTCAACATAAACCAGATACACTAAATCTATTAGAAGAGAAAGTGTGGAAGAGCTTAAACTCCTTGGTACAGAAGACAACTTCCTGAACATAACACCAACAGCACAGGCTGTAAGATCAACAATCAATAAATGGGGTCTCTTGAAACTGAAAATCTCCTGTAAGGCAAAGAACCCTGTCAGTAGAATGAAACAGCAGCCTACTGATTGGGAAAATATTTTAACCATAAAGATTTCAATTACTTAAACAACAACAAATCAAATAATCCAATTAAAAATAGTGCCCAGAGTTAAATAGAGAATTCTTAACAAAGGAATCATGAAACACTTAAAGAAATGTTCAAATTTCTTAGTCATCAAGGAAATGCAAATCAAGAAAAAATGAGATTCCATCTTTCCATCTTATACTTGTCCAAATGGCTAAGACAAAAAACTCAAGTGACAGTGCATGCTAGTGAGATGTGGAGAAAGGGGAACACTCCTCTATTGCTGATTGGAGGGCAAACTTGCACAACCACTTAGGAACTCAATCTGGTGCTTTCTCAGAAAACTGATAATAGTTTTAACTCAAGACCCAGCCATACCACTCCTGGGCATATACCTGAAAGATGCTCTACCATACAACAAGGACACTTGCTCAACTATGATCATAGCAGCTTTATTCTTAATAGTCAGAATCTGCAAACAACCTAGATATCCTTCAAATGAGGCTACATTTTTAAGGAATTGATTAATTCATTAAAATGGGTGAATTGTTCAGTCATTATTCAACCAGACTTGAGATCAAACCACAAATGAGTAAACTAGCTATTTAATACTTTGCTATACAGATAAAATTAAAGAGACTAAATATTGTTCTGTACATAAAAGAATTTTTATCACATGATACATGTTTTTAAAAAGTAGCCTTAGATTTTGGTTTTGGAACTAAGAAAAATTTAAGCCAATAAACCTATGCAAATGTGGTTGAGCAAATATAATAATGATATATTACTAATGTATGGTTGAGTCCATTTGTTTTCTAAGAGCTGTATGAATATATAAAGTCTGTGTGTCCCTATCTTTATCATTTGTATGTCTACTATTGAAATGACCACATAGGAAAAGAAATAATGTGACACAAGAGAGTAATTTTACTACCTTCTATTCAAGCAGAACAGTTCAATTTGTCTAAGTAGCAGTCACCTTTTTCATGAGTTTTAGAATTCTATACTCCACTCAAATATTGTTAAAATATTTAAGAGTGTCATGAACATAATGTGTTCAAAGTAGAGCTATGTCTCTAGTCAGTAGATGACATCACAAGCTACCAAGCTACCACAGTGTCAAATCAGTTATTATTTTTTCGTTTTCCCCTCATTCTATCCCTCATATGAAGTGTAGATGGGCTCTCTGCACTCCCCTTCATGCGCCATTCTTTCCACCCATGTTGAGATGCCCTTTTTTCTCCTTGGACCATAGCATCATTTGAATTTTTGGCTATCCATCCTCTTCCATTCCTCTAGAAACTAGGATAGATGATAAGAGTGTATATAAGTTTTATGCTGGATGCTTTATCAATGCCCTCCACCAGCAGCCATTTGAGTTGGGTATAATAGTCAATTACTGTTAGTGGTTTGAGTGAGAAGTATGCCCCCAAAAGGCTCATGAGTAGAATTCTTGATTATCAGCTGATGGATTCAGACATTAAGAGGTGATTAGATCATCAGAGCTCTGACTTCATTACTCACTGATGGATTCATAATCTGCTGTCATTATTGAAAATGATAAAAACTGGAAAGTTGGGTTCTGTAGGAAGGGGATGTGACTGTGAAGGATTTGTCTGGTCTGCAAACCCTTCCTCTTCCTTTCAACTTGCTTGCCACCACAAGACAGCCAATGTTGGTTCTCCACATGCTCTTGCCATGCTGTTCCTTACTCCTCCCCAGAAATTACAGCACTAGCAGATCGTGAACTGAAAGTAAGAGGCAAAACAAATTTTACCACTGTAGGTTGCTTTTCTCAGATATTTTGCACAGTGACAAACGCTATCAAATATGTTCTCCTTTCCCAGAACACAAGGGCAAGTGTAATCAGTTTCGTGTCCCCTTGTTTCCCTTTCTCCATCCTTCTCCTCTATTTATTGTGCTTGAGCCTCAGTGGTTTTATTTCTGTTTCCAGACGTCTGATTTTTTTACCTACTTGAAATGGCATTTGCTGCTTATTCTTCCAGGATGCAGTGATTCTAGATCTTTCTATAACCAGGTCCTTTAGATCATTCAGAGTTCTGCTCAACTGTCATTTTCTCAGTGAGGCTATTCATGACTCACCCATTCAGTTCTGTGCCCCCAGACACACAGAAAGTATTGTAGAGTTTTGTTACTTTCCCTTTTTAGTAGATAACATTGTCTAAGCAATATAATTTCTCTGTATTCATTTATACTGTGAGCTTCACCAGTAGAGAAATGTGCTCTTCATTGTCAACTATTCTGTCCCCTGAACTAGCTCCAGTGAAAATCGAGTGTCTGTGGATATCTGGAGAACTCTTCACTGAGTTCATTTGATCCTCATAATAACCCTCTGGGTAGACATTGTTATTGATTCTTAGAAGGGTTGATGTCTTCATATTGCATGCCTTAGAGCTTTGGCAGATCTATAATACATACTTTAAAAAAATCACCATTCTTATTTTTTCTTTTTTTTTTTATTAATTTATTCATTCAGATTACAACTCAATAGCTCTCCTATCACTCGTATCTTCCCATTCCTCTTACCCTCCCACCTCCACCCTATTACCATTCTCCCTTAGGTCCATGTCTGAGGCTCATTTAATAGATATGGGAGCCTCAGAGTCCGCAGAGGTCAGACACCTTTTCTTAATGCTATTGTGTATGTAAATAAGATGTAGGTCACACATATATTTCTCCTAAAAAGAGTTTTACCAATGCATAAACTGAAGAAATCCACATATATTTAAATTATACAATTATTTAAATACACAATATATTATTATTTTTGGTATATGCATTTAATTCATGTGAAATGATTTGGTCTCCTGGCTCCCAGCAATTTGTAGGGTTACTTCTTTATTGAATATTTCTTTGGAAAGAAACTCTAAAATGAAAATATAGGTGGTATTGACTTTAAGAATGATACCTCTCAGTCCATAATAACTCATGAAGAGGAAGATTAGGTAAATGTCCAAGGACTGCCTCAAAGATTTCTCTATTTCTAAACATTACTGTGTTATGGGTTCAATTCATGTCTGAGTAAAAAGAAATATACCGGCATAAGAAGGCTAAAATGCAATTTTTAAAATTGGCCTATGGTTTTTGTCCATTATTTCCTTTCTTGGTTCTTCCTATCCAACCAAAACCTACTGTCATTTGCTCAGCAAATAGCATGCACTTTGTGTGTAAGACTATATTAATGGTGATAATCATTGTCTGGTGAGTTTTATGTATAACATCAATTCAGGCTTGGCAGTTTGCTAATATTGTGGTCCTGGAGAAGTAAAGCAGGCTACCAAGATGAGACTTGATAGTCTATGACCATATAGTGGAGGAGGAGGTACCCCTCGGTCATAGACCTAGGGGAGGGGAAGAGGGTGAAAGAGGGAGGATACAAGTGATAGAATAACAATTGAGTTGTAATCTGGATAAATTAATAAAATAAAATAAAAATTAATTTTCAGGTTTCTCATATGTTAAATAGATATAGAAGTCCAGCAACAACACAACTTTTATACCTAAGGCTTGAGAAACATCATGGAAAAGGTGGGAAAAGTTTGTAAGAGCTGGAGGACCAAGATTCATGATGGAAGTAGTGTCTTCCAGACAGGACAGGAATTCTGCACCCATGAAATTTCAATAACATGGTTACATAGAAAAGATCTACATGATGACCACAACAATAAACATACCAATAAAATGGGGAAACATCACAAGACCTCAACCCTAGATGATGAGTTACAGTCATTTAGTGGAGCTGAGGGAGAGAGAATGAGTGGACTTCAGGGATGAGCTCATGGATAGGTTATAGAATCCCAATAGTTAGTCTTAAACACGAGCCCACTAAGCAACACTAAGTGGACCCAATTAAAAATATATATATATATATATTATGTATATGTGTATAACAATAATAGTTATATAAAAGGTTATGAATTTGAAAGAGATTAAACTGGAACCTGAATAAGTTGACATGTGGAGAGAAAGATGTGGAAATGTTATAAATGTAGCACACATATATGAAATTCGCAGCATCAACACCAAAATGATCTACTATGCTGGCTAATTTTTATGTCAATTTGACATAATCAAGGAACATCTGGGAAGAAGGGATTTTTATTGGAAAAATGCCAATAGGATTGGTTTATAGGCAAGTCTTTAGGGTGTTTTCTTAGTTGACGATTGATGTTGGAAGGCCTAGTTCACTATGGGTAGTATCACCCCTGGGTGGTGGCCCTGGGTGGTATGAGAAAGCCAACTGAGCAAGCCATGAGAAGCAAGCCAGGAAGTAGTGCCCTACCATGGCTTCTGCTTCATTCAGTTCCAGTGTCTAGTTTCTTTATTGACTTCCTTCAGTGATGGACGGTGATGTTGAACTGTAAACTTGATATAAACCCTTTCATCCCCAGGTAGATTTTGGTCCTGATATTTTAACATTGCAATAGAAATCCTAATTAAGCCAAGTTCCTTCACTTGTTAGAAGAAATAACCAAAGTAGTACATGAGTGTTCAAACAATAATGTTCTATTATTCGTTTGTATTGTTACACTCATAGCCTCCAAACACAGATCATGGAACATAGCAAATGCTAAAAATGTTGACTAAATAAACCCAGGAGGCACACTATCCTCTAGGTATTTGGCAAATAATAAAAAGGTTGTCCTTTTCATCAGTTTTCCTTAAAGTTAAGGAGGAATAAAAAATATATGCATTTCTTTTCTAACATTTGTCAGTCACTGCCTAACCTAATCTTATTTCTGGAGTTACTACACAGAACTTCAAAATTCATGTTTATTCAACCTAAATTGTTAGTGTATGGTTGTTTACATTTTTAATTACTAAATTGACATTTACAGAATCATGGTGACATTTTTCCTCAAACCTAGCCTTTTTTCCTTAGTCCAAGTTACCCACTGTAAATTGCTCTACAGATCATCTCAATATTAATCCAGGCCTACTCTCTTATCTTGTTTCCCTTGTTGATAGAAACTCATCATTTTTCAATATTTCTTATAACCAGAGAAATTCAAAGGTGCATATGGATTTCCAGAATCAGGAGGATAAGTGCCATCTGTTTTCTCGTTTTGAGTTTGCCTCTGTTGAACAGGGACCCCAGCATGCTTTATGGTTGCTAATTGTAAGAAGGGATGATTGGAAAGTCTTTAAAAAGAAATGAAGCTATCATTTCATGGGTGTGTGTTGTTCACAGAGATAATCTCTACAGTTTCCAAGGTAACAGTTTTAGCACTGTGTTTGGATAAAGCAAAGGTACTAAAATGGTCCTAATCTTGTCAGAAACAAGTATGATTTTTTTCTGTCTATGATGTTGTAAATGAAAAACAAACAAACAAACAAACAAACAAACAAACAAAAACCAAGGAGAACTAAACATAACATCTGTGAATAGTCCAGAGTGCAGATCTTTCTTTTTCTTCAATCTCTTTGGTTTATTGTCATTTTATAGAGGCAATTATGTCTAGATTTTTTCTCTTCATATTAACAGACTATGTGAGAAGAAATCTCTTTATAGTTGGATGCTAGAAAAAAAACCAAGCATCTGAAAAGCGACACTGGACTATTTCATTAAAAATGTTAACGTTAGGCAGGTGACCTGAATAGACTGATCTCAAAAGCGGAAACAAAAATGGCTAATACATCTATGAAAAATCCCTGATGTCTTTAGTTATCAAGAAGTGCAAATCAAAAATATTATGAGATATTATCTCATTTAAGTAGGAAAACATTAAAAACAAAAACAAATGTTGGTGAGGAGATATTGTTTCTCTGATCGATAAGGTGAATGGTTTGAAACCTCTCATTGGCATGAATTGAGAGACGATTGCCATAGATGTATATCATTCAGAAGAGTAGAGAAAATAATGAAACTTGAAAGGATGCTGTGCTCTGTTTATTTGGCATGTATCTCTGACCTGCAGAAGGGTGTATGGCTTTCCAAACAAGGCCACCTGTGCCCATTTGTAGTTCATTGCTCCAAAAATGTTCTTACAAACAAATGAGACCTTGAAGTCGTGCTGAGATTGTTAGGTGAGATTCTAGTCTGGGTTTCCAGCCTTTTCATTTCTAGATCTGTCCCAGGGTCTTAATTCAACCCAAACACCACATAACTCTGCTATCAATTTGCCTTGCTTTGTCATCAGAAAGATGTCTTTTTTTTTTTATTTCTTTTTAAAATTTTATTACTTTATTCAGTTTACAACTAAATTGTTATACCATCACTTGTATCCTCTCATTCCTCTCTCCCTCTCGCTTTCACCCTATTCCCGTCCCCTAGGTCTATGACTGAGGGGGACCTCCTCCCACACTATATGGTCATAGGCTATCAAGTCTCATCTTGATATCCTGCTAATTCTTTCTTTGAGGTCCACCAGGCCTCCCCACCAAAGGGAGGTGGTCAAATATGGAGCACTAGAATTCATGTTAAACTCAGTCCCCACTCTCCACATATGGTCAGTTGATTTTTGACAAAGAAGCCAAATCTATTCAATGGAAAAAGGATAGCATATTCAAAAATGGTGCTGGACTAACTGGATGTCTACATGTAGAAAAATGAAATTGGACCCATATTTGTCACCATGCACAAAACTCAAGTCCAAGTGGATTAAAGACCTTAACATAAAACCAGAGTCACTAAATCGGTTAGAAGAAAAAGTGGAGAAGAGCCTGGATCATATTGGCACAGGAGACAACTTCCTGAACAAAACACCAACAGCCCAGGCCTTAAGGTCAACATTTAATAAATGGGACCTCATGAGGCTGAGAAGCTTCTGTAAGGCAGGAGACACTGTCAACGGAACAAAGCAATAGCCTACAGTCTGGGAAAAGATCTTCACCTACCCTACATCTGACAAAGGTCTAATATCCAAAATATATAAAAAACTCAAGAAATTAAACATCAGCAAACCAAATAACCCAATTGAGAAATGGGACTCAGAACTAAACAGAGAATTCTCAACAGAGGAATATTGAATGACTGAGAAACACTTAAAGAAATGCTCAGCATCTTTAGTCACCAGAGAAATGCAAATCAAAACAAGCTGAGATTCCATCTTACACCCATTAGAATGGCTAAGATAAAAAAATTCAAGTGACACCACATGCTGTCAAGGATGTGGAGAAAGAGGAACACTCCTTCATTGCTGGTGGGAATACAAACTTGTACAACCATTTTGGAAATCTATCTGGCACTATCTCAG
Organism: Acomys russatus; assembly: GCF_903995435.1. Taxonomy (NCBI): domain Eukaryota; kingdom Metazoa; phylum Chordata; class Mammalia; order Rodentia; family Muridae; genus Acomys; species Acomys russatus. Next base: position 38,589,959 of record NC_067140.1, on the reverse strand, counting down.
AAAACTGGGAATATGGCTTCCTCAAGACCCCCTATTCCATTCCTTGGGATATACCCAGAAAATGCTCCACCACACAACAAGTACATATACTCAACCATGTTCATAGCAGCCTTATTCATAATAGCCAGAACCTAGAAACAGCCTAAATATCCCTCAGTTGAAGAGTGGATAAAGAAACTGTGGTACATTTACACTATGGAATACTACTCAGTTATTAAAAACAAGGAAATCTCAAAATTTTTGGACAAATGGATGAGACTAGAGATGATCATAATGAGTGAGTTAACCCAGAAGCAGAAAGACTCACATGGTATATACTCACTTATAATTGGGCACTAGCCCAAAAAGGATGTCTCACAAAAGTTTTCACTTACCAGGAGATTGGGATAGATGTGAGGACATCCTACTGAGACTCTAGTTAACAGAAATATAGGAGATGGGGAAATAGAAGGACCCAGAGGGTCCTAGAAACCTATAAGATAAACATCATGATGGTTGGATCAGGGCCCAAGGGGGTCAGCTCAAACTTTTGCACTAACCAACGACAATAAAATAGTAAACATCGAACCCCTACTCTGATCTACCCAATGGACAGGACACTCTGTACAGTTAATAAGATGTCTAATTTTTGGTTGTTGTTGTTGTTTTGAGGCAGGGTCACCCTGGCTAGTTTACAACTTACTGAGTAGACCGTGCTGGCTTCAGACTCATAGTGATTCATCTGCTTCTGCCTCCTCCATCTTGGATCTTTACTTAGCAACAGAACATGGCTTGGTTGTCTCATGGCTTCCGACTTCAGTGACTTATTTCCAAACCGCTTTGGTATGACTGTAATTTTTATATGTTCAATAAATACCTGATTTTTATTTAAGAATAAAAAAAAACATTGTCAAGTCATACTATTTTGGCTTATTCAGGGTACAGAAGGAGACGTTCCTATCCTTTCACTTGCAGGTTCTCCCATCAAGAAGCTGATGAACAGCCAGTGTGAGAACCTTTGGTCCAGTTACTTTCTTGGGTCTTGTTGTTGGTTAAGGTATAAGAACAACTTATATAGTGAGGATGTAACAGGAAGTGTTTACCACCACTTGTGTCTTAGTTACTGTGTTAAAGTGAGGGTAACCATGCTTTCAATGTTAATATTTTGTTTGAAAAGATTCCTTTCATTATATGTTATTGAGGACCATGACTAGAGCTCTGACCTTACTGATTCTATTGACTTTAGCCTCCAGGCTGCAAGAACTATGCCTGTGGTTGGCAGCTTCTTAGATGCGCTGATGTTGACAGTCTTGCACACTCTTTCTCTTTAATGTGGGCTGACCCTACATGCTTACCTTTAACTAGGAGACTACTAAATCAAAGGTGAGAAGATGTCATGTCTGACGTTAACCTACAAAAGATGCTAAGTCAGGCTTGATAGCATCCCACTTCCCCCTTCTTACTCACATGAATCCAGTGCCTGTGCTGTTGGCTGCCAGTGGAAAAATCCTTACTTCAGAGAGGCACAGGCAGCTTATTAGGCAGCCACCCACAAAGAACCGAGCTCACAGTCCAACAGCTCATGAAAATCTGAATCTTTCCAGAAACAAGAGTGGTCTTGGAAGTAAACCCATTTCCACTGAAGCCTTGGGGTACTTCAGCTTTGTCAGAGACCCAAAACTAGCATTGTGCCCATATTTCTGAGCCAAAGAACTCTGAGGTAACTGGTATTGCTTGAATTCACTGAGATTTAGGGAAAATTGTCAGTGTAGAAAAATATAACATATAGTTTTCAAATGAAGAGAATGTGCATGTTAGCCACCGCCTTGTGCCTTTTTCTTTTTGTTCAGGTGAACTGGTCAAGTCAGCAGTGTCACAGAATTTAGCTAAGAGGACAAGACAAGAACTGTTTCCTGTCCAGTTTTGCTTCCTTATCACATGACTTATATGTACGGCTCCAGCCAGGTCCATTGAAGTATTTAACATAATTCAAAATGAGTGCTTGGGAAAAAGAATACAAATGCTGCCCTCTTTTTCTTTTTTTTGCATTGTGCTGCCTGTATCCAGACAATAGCATCAGATAGTTTGTTTCCTTAGTACAGTACTGGGCTGTTGCCTTCATTTGAGGACCCAAGCATCACCTAGCCATTGGTAGCACAGTCCACTTGCATGGAAGGATGCCTTCATGTTCCTTACTGTGATGAGCTGTTCATCAAAAGTCCTGCAGAGAGAATTGGCCTTTTTGTATTAGAGACCATTGAACTATTTGTCTTTTATCAGGTCCATTAGGCTACATCATGGTTTCAAAGCACACCATGAGCCAACCACCTACTGAAATGTATTTTGTCAGAAGCTGAAAACGTCTTCACAAGCCTAAAGTTTAAAATTATTCCCTGAACTTTGACAGACAAGATGGTCATAAATAGAATAGCTGTGTTTTTAAACTTTTGTAAAATAATTATAAATGACACCATCAGTTTGTTGTTGTTCAATGGACTTTTGTTATAAGTGCTTCTGGTTTCAAAGCTAAGGTGTAGGTCTAGTTTTCTGGCAATCTGTGAGTAAATGCCTTTACTAAGCAAGGGAGGTCATGTAGCACTGTTTCACCTTGGCTGCTGGGAAACGTAGCCTCTTTAAAAATCAGTGGTAAGAGTCAGTCTTAGATTAAATTTCTGCTGTATTTTTTTCTCTTAGAAATTATTTAAAAAGTATTTGTGTGTGTGTGTGTGTGTGTGTGTGTGTGTGTGTGTGTGTGTGTGTGTGTGTGTGTGCGCGCGCGCATGCAGGTGCCTGAAGAGTCTAGAAGAGGATGTTGGATCACCTGGAACTGGAGTTACATGTGGCTGTGAACACCCAGTAGCAGGTGCTGAAATCAAACTTGGGTCCTCTGCAAGAGTGCTCTCTCTCTCTCTCTCTCTCTCTCTCTCTCTCTCTCTCTCTCTCTCTCTCTCCTTTTATTCTTTTTTTTCTAATAAATGCAAGACAACCGTAACTTTCCTTCCTACTTCTCCCAGTCTCTTATGCCCACCTTCCCTGTCCCCCAGATTCAGTTCTTTATTTCCCTTCAGAAAAGAACAGGGATCCGAGGGACATCAACCAAACATGGCACAACAAGAAACAATAAGACTAGGCACAAACCCTCATACCAAGGCTGCATGAGGCAACCTAGTAGGAGGAAAAGGACCAGCAGAAGGGTCAGAGGTGCCAATTCTTAACTGAGTGAGGCATTGTTCCAACCCATTTCTATATTTATTACTTCATATTTGTTTAATTTTATTTTTCTACTTTTGTGGTTTTATGTAATTTTGGTGTCTTCCTGTTTTACGTTAAAACATAGCACTATGCAGTGATTATTCCAAAACTTGGAGAAAGATTTTTTTTATTAATTTAAGCAAATAATTTTTATTTAGCTTTCCACTGTGCAAGTGACTAAAACAAAGTGGACTGAAAGCTTTTACAGTGGTCATATCTGAGGAAGTGTGACAGTTCTGAGCCTTTTTGCTTCTCTTGGTGTTATTTTTAATGGAGAGACCCCACTCCAAGGACCACCCTGCTTCTGCCTAAGAGTTTTTCCTCTATTTCTCCAGTTGGCTGAGATATTTTGTATCTTTTAACACAACTTAGAATTGCAAACAACATAAAGCTACAAAAATACATACCTTGGGTTGTCTAAAACTAAATATGATTGAGTTGGATCACTATAAATATCATGTAACAGAAAGGGATGAGAGAAATGCACATCTTTTCTAATAGTATTTTTTTTTAACTCTTCCAAAATACTTCCAACACTTTCTAACCTAGTTGCATTTGTTTATGCAATTTTGCTTATGGACTTACCAGGTTGTAACTGTTGAAACTCAAATTTAGTTGTCAGATGTAATGTTCTCTCTCTCTCTCTCTCTCTCTCTCTCTCTCTCTTTTTCTCTCTCTCTGTGTGTGTGTGTGTGTGTGTGTGTATTTGACCTATATAGGGAATTATATCCTGTCCTTGGTTGTTGCATTTTAAACTCTTCATTTTCAGTTTATATATTTTTACCATCTTAGCAGAATGACCTGTGACTTTGTGGATGTCCTGGAGTTTCTGAGATATTTGCTTGTATTGTTGAGTCTTATGGCCAACATGGTTATAAATATGAAAATATTAGTGATAAGCATTGTTGGCCAATGCCAGGAGTATGCTTCTTTAGCAAGTGCCTCTTTATGCATCACAGAAAATGACTGTCCAGGAAAACCCCATGTTCTATGTGTATATTAGTGCTCCAAATGTTTCCTAGCCTATAACTTCTTTTAAAATACTCACAAAACTGGAAGTCTAGGTGACATTTCTGATCCTAGGATATAGCAGAATAAAGTTTTCTGTTACAAGTGACATACCTGAGAGTCCTATCTAAAAGTAGGAATCACAAACTAACTCTACTGGGTAGTTTTCAGAGTGGTAGGTGTCTATGAAGATGACCATCTATTTCATCCTTCCTCTGAGAGCTCATTAGCCTCAGTCCTTTAAAGAGTGAGACGTAGGATTCAGTTCTCTGAGTCTCATCCAGAGACAAAGAGTGTTTCAAGCCAACATTTTGTTTGTGGCTTGAAAAGTATATTTGGGTTGCATTCTACTTTATGATTCCTGTAGATTTGTCTCATCTTCCCACTGGGATGTCATGCATATGACCTCATTAGCTCTAACAGACCTTTTAGCTTTCTCAGAGTTCCATGAACTCACTATTATAAACTCATTCATGCCACTCTAGTTTGAGTGTGTTGTTTTATCTTATAAACTGCCCCTTTGCTTTCTAGTCCATTTGTCTGTTGTTTGAGGAGTGGATGGCAGCATTCCAATGAAAAAGTGGAGCTAAAAGTCTAGGTGGTAACATCTGACACGTGTAAAACTTTAGACCCCAAATGCAACATTTCCATCCTGGCACCAGCAATAATGGAAATGTTATGCTGTGTGGGATTTATTACTATGTGTTATCCTTTCATATTGCATGGATGGAGATTTATATTACAGTTTGCTTATGCAGTCCAAATGAACTTAAAAGCTTGATAGATGTCTTTAACATACTCAGACATAGCATAGAGAATCATCATTAGCTGGTTTGTGCACACCACACATTACATACATGTGTTAATGCAGAAATATCCCTACAATGCTACCCTTAAAAAGTTTGTGTGTTTTCAGAGAAGAAGGCTGAGGAGGAGGAGGAAGCACCACGACTGACAGAACAAGATCTCCTGGAAGGACATACATGACCTAGTGGCCACTGCCATGCCGTGTGTCTTCTAGAGGCTTCCTTTTCCTCTTTCGTATGGCTGTTTTGTTATTCTTCATTCCAACTGTGCTACCACCCAGCATCTTCCTAATCCCCCCAATACTCACCACTGAAGATTTTTTGCTAGGGATATATATATATCAAACAAAACTCATAGGAACCAAAGACTGCTCACTTGAAGGTTGCCAGGCCAGGACTGAGGTCTCTCTACACCCTGATTCCATCTCCACCTCTCCAAGCCCTTTCCTCACTGCAACACAGGTGGCTGCCTCCAGGAAGCCTCAATATACAGAGGTTGCAGATATTGGAGAGGCTGAATTAAAAAATCAGTCAGAGTGGCACCATGCTTGCCAACATCAATACTCATTTTCAGCTCTCTATTGGTGACCCCTGGGATGAATGATGGCAAATGTGAGTTGTGGATAAGCTTACCCTAATGGCTACACCAAATATCACATAGTCAACTTACACATCTGCCAACTTGTCTTTGCCTCCAAGTCTGTCTTTACCCAGGTTAACATTCTTCAACAGGAGGATCAAACACAAAAGGAGGTGCAAGCCACCCTCTCCTGGCTACAGTACATCCAATATATAGCCAACCTCCTTCCGCTAATCACCCACCCTAACTCCTCTCAACGCTTTTTCTGTGCTTCACCATTTTGGCCATTATTGGTAGCTATTGGCATTAACATTTCGCTTCCTTAACTCTAAGGGCCCTTATCCACACAAAAGCTACAAAACATTCCTCCTCTAACCTATCCTTCCCCTTTTTCCTCCTAGGGCCTCCGTCAAGGTCCCATCCTACATGTTCTGACAATGTCACAGTCACCAAGCCAATATGTGTTAACCTCTATGCTCTTCTCTGGTGCAATAACATTGCCAGTTCCTGCCTTAAATCCCCCTTTTCTACACTCCTGTAATGATTGTTCCCCAGGTTTATCTATATGAGCACAAAGAACTCACCTTACAGCTGGGAGGGGACTGAGAGAAGAAGGAGTCTTCATCTCTTTGCTCATCAGCCTGGGTCTCACTGCCTCTCCGGGTGCCACAGGACCCACTGGATCAGCCTTTGTCTAAACACATCATCTGACTGGTAACTTCTAGGACAAGCTTGACCAGGCCCTGAAGAGTCCCAATTCCCTTCAATGATAGATCATCTTCGTAGTGGGGGTAATTCTACAAAATTGGAGAGCTCTAGACTTACTGACTGCTGAACAGGGAGGGATTTGTGTTGTTCTCAGGGAGGAATTCTGTTTCTATGTAAACAAATCTGGGCTGGCAGACAAAACATACATCGCTCAAAGATCTTCAGTGAGATCACCGAGCTCACTATGTTCCCAGGTACCTCCACACATGTTGGTACTCAAACCCTCTCGTGGCTTGGCTATTTCACTTAGTTGGCCCTATACTGACCATTGAGGTCTTCCTCTTCCTAGCACCCTGTTTCATGCAATTTCTAAAGCAACAATTAAGCAACATTGCCAAAAATCACTACCAACCAGGTTCTGGTTCAATACCAAACCATTCCTAAGATAGATATTTACTATGATGATACTGCTCCTTTACAAAGCAAAAGGGAGGAGCTGTGGGACTGTAATGGCCCAAGATGAATAGACGAAGGGTTGAGAAGAGTTTCAACTCAGGACAACCTCATATATAAGGATGGCAGGCATTGGTTTCCTCCTTCTTCCAATCTGGCCCCAGAAAGTTGGCTGCTGCACTGCACTGTCAACAACAGGAAGAATTTGCTATCTTGACAGTTATCAGGCCCCATTCCTCTTTTGATTTTATAATAATTTCATCCCTTTGGCCCCCCTAACCCCTACATATGCAGATGAAGTATCTTTCACCACCCCTATTCTGGCCAGTTGTATGTACATGGTTACATAAACTTTGCCCCAGAGACCCTGCCCACTGTTCCAGGGGCATAAAGACCACCCCCAGTAACTGAACCAATTTTCCAAAACTGTTCCTGTATGTGTGTGTGTGTGTGTGTGTGTGTGTGTATGTGTGTGTGTGTTCTTTGTTCACACACTCACTGCCAACCAAGGCCCTGCATTGCCCCCACACACCCCGGCTTCCCTTTCTCCAGCCTAGCCTGTTGCCCAAAGGGTTGGCTATCCTGAGGGGGAGAAGTGGACATGGAGCAGCAATGGCGCTAATGAAGAATGTCTGTCATGCACTCTTGAGCCTGGTCCAGATAGTAGTCACGGATATATGGCATTCAGATTTCTTTATTCTATCACTGAAGTGAGCTTCCTTCTTTCTTTCTTTTCTTAATTTAAGCTTTTGATGGTAAACTTATATTTGTTCTAGATAAAAAGTTCTGGAATCTTTGAGAAAAGGCTACCAACTTCTCCTCTCACTCCTCCAATTATCTCACCAGCAAAACTCCCACAAACAAAAAATCAACAAACCAAAACCCGACAAACAAAAAGAGGAATCATAGAGCCTGTGTAGAAATAGAAGGAAATGCTAATGGTTGTGTAAATAAATGCATCACACTCTTTCATGGCTGGTGTGTAAACCTCTCAGATGCACAAAGAGATGGCCATCTGTGTAAGCACTTTCCAAACACAGTGCTGATTAAGAGCTACAGGTTAGGAGAGCCAGAAGAAGGCTTAGGAATGATCTTGTCTTGCCTAACCCTCCTTAATCCACAAGCAGTGGTCAAGAAAAGAGTAATAAGTTGCAAGGGTAATACAAGGGATGGGATAACAATTGAGATATAATATGAATAATTTAATAAAATATGAGACTGACGCGCTGCCTACTGCGCTAAGGAGGCTGGTGGCATCAGATCACACGATAGATGGTTGTGAGCCTCCATGTGGTTGCTGGGAATTGAACTCAGGACCTCTGGAAGAGCAGTCACAGTGCTCTTAACCTCTGAGCCATCTCTCAAGCGACACCACATGCTGGCAAGGATATTGGGAGAGAGGAACACTCCTTCATTGCTGGTGGGAATGCAAACTAGTATAGCCACTTTGGAAATCTATCTGGTGCTATCTCAGAAAAATGGGAATAGGGCTTCCTCAAGACCCAGCTATTCCACTCCTTGGAATATACCCAGAAGATGCTCTAGCACACAACAAGAAAATTTGCTCAACCATGTTCATAGCAGCCTTATTCATAATAGCCAGAACATGGAAACAGCCTAAGTGTCCCTCAGTAGAAGAGTGGATAAAGAAACTGTGGTACATATACACTATGGAATACTACTCAGCTATTAAAAACAAGGAATTCCCGAAATTTGTGGATAAATGGATTGAGCTAGAAATGATCATAATGAGTGAGTTAACCCAGAAGCAGAAAGACTCGAATGGTATATACTCACTTATATCTGCATACTAGCCCAAGGGGCATGTCCCACGAAAGCCTTCACTTACCAGGAAACTGGGACAGAGGGGAAGGCATCCTATTGGGACTCTAAATGAGAGATGCATGGGAGAATAGCAAAATAAAAGGATCCAGAGGGTCCTAGAAATCTACAAGTAGAACAATATGATAGGCAGATTTGGGCCCAGGGGTCCCGCTCAAACTAAGGCACCAGCCAAGGACAATACAGGAGGTAAACTTTAAACCCCTTCCCAGATCTAGCCAATGGTCAGAATATTCTCCACAGTTGAGTGGAGAGTGTGATATGACTTTCTCACGTACTCTGGTGCCTCACATTTGACCATGTCCCCTGGAGGGGGAGACCTGGTGGCACTCAGAGGAAGGACAGCAGGTAGCCAAGAAGAGACTTGATACCCTATGAGCATATACAGGGGGAGGAAATCCCCCTCAGGAACAGTCATAGGGGAGGGGAATAATGGGAAAATGGGGGGGGGGAGGAATGGGAGGATACAAGGGATGGGATAACCATTGAGATGTAACAAGAATAAATTAATAAAAAAAATTTAATAAAATATATTTTAAAAAGTTGCAAGGGTGAAGTGTATGAACAAAATAGGGACTGATAAAGAAATAGACTAAATATAAAAACATAGGCTTTATCTTCTTAGGAGTATCAAAAGTTATAATAAATGCCGGTATCAAAGGCACTGAATCATCAGCAGTAATGCTATTTTTAAACAGCTCCTTTCTTATGTCCCTCCTTCTTCCTCTCTGCCAGTTATCTCATCTTCTTTCCTTTCTTTAGGCAATTGTCTTTGTATTTGCCACCATTTCTTCATGAACTCTAGGCTGTGATTATGAAGAGAGGATATTTTGTCTTCTTTGGAGACCTTTTTACTTGTTATGAATGAAGAGTTTGCTAATGGCACCAAAAGGCCAGACCAAGGATACTGCAAACACGCTAGCTTCTTACATCCTGACTCCTGCATACAACAAAGTGCTTCTCTGTCCCAAATGTCTGTAGTGTTAAGTGTGAGAAACAAAACATAGAATGCTGTGCACTAGCAGAGAAAAGATGCCAGGGAGTTAAATAGTCTGCTTATCTATCGGAGACATGGTAAAGACTCTCTGGTTTCGATACTGTCCATGTCTTCCTCTAAATATCCAAATTATTTTTTTTTTTAAATTTTTCCATGAATTTATTTAGAAATTCTGTTAGGATGGCTGCTCTTTATTTTTTTAATTTTTTATTAATTTATTCTTGTTACATCTCAATGGTTATGCCATCCCTTGTATCCTCCCATTCTTCCCTCCCTCCCATTTTCCCCCTATTCCTCTCCCCTATGACTGTTCCTGAGGGGGATTTCCTCCCCCTGTATATGCTCTCTAGATGAGAGAAGCATGGGAGAATAGCAGAGTAGAAGGATCCAGAGGGTCTTAGAAACCTACAAATAGAACATTATGAGAGGCAGATTTGGGCCCAGGGGTCCCACTCGAACTAAGGCACCAGCCAAGGACAATACAGGAGGTAAACTTTAAACCCCTACCCAGATCTAGCCAATGGACAGAACATTCTCCACAGTTGAGTGAAGAGTGGGGTATGACTTTCACACGTACTCTGGTGCCTCATATTTGACCATGTCCCCTGGAGGGGGAGACCTGGTGGCACTCAGAGGAAGGATAGCAGGTTACCAATTTCAATACAACTTTTCCTCCATTTTTTTTCTAATTTTTTAATTGAAAACTAAAATCATTCATATTACATCTCAATTGCTATCCCATTCCCCCCTCCCCTCCCGTTTTCACCCCATTCCCCCTCCCTATAACTGTGACTGACGGGGACCTCCTCCCCTTGAATATGATGCTAGAGTATCTCAATAAACTTTATAAATTTGAGATAGTAAGAAACTGACAAAAATAATTCAATACTCCAATTATTGCAGTATAGCATAATAAGAGTTTGGGGATGTGTTCTTTTTAAGTATCCCATTGTTATTGTTTTTGAGTTAATGAGATGACCCAGTGCCTACATGATAGGTTGAGATGAGATGATTCATATAGGCTTTGTGACAATGTATTACTCTACCTGAGGGTTGTCAGGATACAACCCAGACGCTGAAGTAATTGATGTGATAGTGTGATTGGTTCTCTTTAGCCTACACTGGCAAGTAGGATATCAAGAAATTATTTTCACCCACAGTTCCACGTTCTGGTGGAAGAACTTTCTAGGCATGTGAAGTGGACTAAAGTGAGTGTGCCACATCAGTGACTTCACCTCCAGGCTGAAGCCAGTGGACACTGACTGACACTCCTGTCAATCCTGGCTCCAATCCTTAGATTCCTGAAGCAGTTATAATGAACATGGAGGCCATTTGAAGCAGGGCAGTACAAACCCTTTCCATTGTACCCCCTGATGAGCACCACACACACGGTCTTATACCTAGAAAAAGGAATGTCAAGATGTGGCAGAACTCATTAAAAAGGTCAACTTCCTAAAAGAAATGCAATTTTAAACTGAAGAGACCAGAGGCTTGTAAGAAACAGTTACTTTTCACAAATTTCTAGAAATGAATGATCACAAAGAAAAAAAGAGAGATAGAAAGTCAGCTTTCCTTATGTTGAGTAGCTCCATGAGCTCTGGATATTAACTTGGTTCCCATCTCTCTGTGTTCAAGTACATCATCCTTCCACCCAAATCTTTTGAGTGGTTTGTGCTTTTCAGCCGACACTGGTTTCCAGGTTAGTTGCTCACGTGCTTTGCATGATATCAAGGAGAAAGACATAGAAATCACAATGTTTATATGAAGTACCTTATATGTACATCATGTGACACTGTCCCTGAGACCTATGTGCTGGAAACACATGGAATTTAGACAAGTCTAGTGAAACTTCAGGAAGAGTTAAGGGAACTGAATAAAGGACGGAGGATTATTTACGAACAAGCAACAATGTCTTGCAGGAGGACTGCTTATCAGAACCCAATGACATATCTAGCTATACAAAGAACTTTTGGTAAACGAAAAAAGTGACTGCTAGCTTGTGATCTTGAATAGAGTGATGCACCCCTAGACTCTTCTTACATTCTGCTTTCTTGCTTATAATATCCGTGGGTCAACTGAACTGAATCCAAGAAGATAATAGGGCTTAGGCGATGGAGTCCATTGGAATCACCTACATGGCCAGGAGAAGGATGGAGAGGGAGGGTCTATGAGGAGAGATGGAGAATATCCAGAGTAACTTTGTCTATACATATACTTTGGGTAGAATTACTAGGAATTTGGACTCTGTCATTGATATTTTATGTGACTAAGCCGATTATTTTAATTTGTCTGTGAATTATTTCCCTCTTGTGGCAATAATAATCTATAGCTCATTAAGTTGTTTTGAGGGTTGGGATGATAAGGCATGTAAGAAATTCATCATAGAAACAGATATAACCTCCATTAATAAACATTATGGTCTGATTTTCCTGGGCATTTTATCTGCAGGAAGACAGTGCCAGTGATTTCAGGTTACTGCAGAGAAACTTAGGCTTCACAACCAGGATGCCTTTTTAGGGAAATCCTGATGAGAAGGGAAAACTACTTTATATAGCACCAGATGCATGCTTTATCTCATTTCTCTTGCAAGCCTGTTTCCATCTTCTTGTGAGGAGTATTTTGAGAAATCGCCTTCAAAGAAAAATAATTAGTTGTATTGACTAAGCAAAACTTACATTTTTTCAATTGGAAGCATTTCCAATTGGTTCATTTTAGAGACTCAAAGCAGCCTAAATGTTCTAAGATTGGGTTGTGTGACAGAAAAAAAATAACTGAACCCTTCATGTAATCCTGAAATGAAAACTGTTGTGCACTCCCATTTGATGTTTTTGCTACTGTGCTGTGCTGCTTGGGTCTCCCGTTTGCCTTTCAGGATGAGACATCTAATCTCCCAGCTTCTGAAAGTGTTGGTGGTCATTCACCTTCAGTGCTGTCCTCTTTGGAAACTGACCTTGGCTCGAGAGAGCCACCTCATCATTCAATGGCTAGTCATGCTTTATGAAAAACTGGCTTTCTTGCCTCTGTTTGGAATGGCTCTAAGGCTTTACACAATCTCCTTGCCTTCTGTAGGCTAATCTACTTTTGTGGCTGCCTACCAGTTGTCTCTTCTGCCCATATGCAGACCCTAGTAATACATTTCAACAGATTTCCTGATTATAAGTCATTATCTGGTACTCTATTACAAGAGGCATGCTTTTGGCAACCTTTGGCCCCAAGAGTCAGTGTTTATAAACCTCCCTTCCAGTCATTGTACCACTTTGAATGCCCATCAAGCATTTATTGAGATGAGACATGATTCAATAGGACTTTGTGCATAAGGTGATAAGATTTTCACAGAGGCCACTATTGAAACCCCTAGGTCTAATGTACATGACCAGATTAGTTGCAGACACTATTTTCCTCCCCATGTGTGTCTGACTCATGCTGCCTCTGCTATCAGAGAATGTCTCTTTCTCAGATAGAAAAGTCTGATCTTTAGTTTCATTGTGGCTGGGTTCCCACAAAAGAACTTTCCCTGGGACTACTTTTGCTTGGCATTTTACTATAGAATTATGTATCCTGATTAACTGACCTATAGGCACTAAAGCTTCATCTGTACCCTTCAATTGAATCTTCGCGTTTGTGCTAGATTTGTATAATATCAGTGCCTGCTAGTGTTCCTAAGATGGGAGTGTCCACCAGAGTGATTCACAAGATGGCAATGCTGTTGCCTTATGGGCTGGTGTGACTCATTAAGACTGTCATTGGACTTAATATTGCATTATGAAAATATCCAGTAACATTCTTTATATTAAGAACTAGCACTGCTTTGGAAGCCTACAGTTGCTGGAGGTACGGGGTTGACTTTGTCCAGCTAAGGGACAGGGATAGTGCTTGAGTTTTGCCAGATGGTTGTAGCAGGAGCACCAGTAAGGCATTTGCTCACAAGCCATGGGCTTTCCCTTTAATGGTTCTAATACATTCTACTCATGGCTTTCATGAAGATCTGCCAGGCTTTCTTGGAAGGTTCATACACTAGTAACCAATAATTCTTTGTTCTTTGGCTAAAAATTACTCATTCTCTGATGTTTCCAACAAGACACCTGTGCTCCTATACCACCATAAAGTTCATCCTAGTTTTAAATTTAAGGCTCAGAGACAAAACCAAGTTGTAAGACTCTCTCTGTCTCTGTCTCCATGTCTCTCTCTCTCCTCTCTCTCTCTGTCTCTGTACCCCCCCTCTGTGCTCACGATAAAGTGTTATTTACAATGTGTTTCTTTGGGAGCCCAGATCTCTAAAGTAAAGAAGTTTCACTGGCTTGGCCCAAGAATTAAATAAATAAAGACATAGGAACTATCTGCAATAGGAGGAGGTTAGTGCTATGAGCCACACAAGTGAGCTCTGTGCAAAAAGGATTATTAACACGATTAAATCATAATTTAGTATGGTAGCAGTTTATCTTTAGCCAAGTAACAATACATGGAGACTGTGCTTTAATTAGTCTGGAGCACGATACTGAGCAATAACTACTCCATCCTAAACATCCAAGCTAGTCTAGCCAAATTTCCCATTATACTTGCTTTTAATCATCTCTTTTTTCTCATTTACTTCTCCTGATTCTTCTTAGTCCCCTCCTCTTAGCTCCATCTCCTACTTTCTCTCTCCCCACCCCTCACTGGACTGGCATGATCCACTCTATTCTCTGTATTGTGCAGCGTTGGCTGGTTAGCATTTTATTGGCACAACAGAGAACAAGTGGTGGGCGTGTTTACGCAAATGCTTTGTTCTGTGGCTAAAAGTTACTCATTTTCTGACGTTTCCAACATGAAACCCATGCCCATAGCAAGCTCCTACAACACCACTAAGTGTTTCCTGTTTTTAAATTTAAGGCTAAGAGCTGAAACCAAGTTAGGAGATACCGTGGGGAGGGTGTTTCTTTGGGAGCCCAGACCTCCAAATTAGGCAGACAGGAGGTACTTAGAATAAAAATTATAATACCATGTCCAGATTAAAAGCAGATAGTGGGGGTAGAGAAATCAGCATTTTAATTAACAAGGATAAACTTTACACAGTTCAGAAAAGCACTATTCCTACAGCTATGTATAGTAGAGTGAATATGAGCAATCTGTCCAAGTAGAAGAGAAAAGCAATAACTTCAAGTCTAGGTTGTCATCTTTAACAAACGGAAGGACTTCAGTGACATCTCTGAGATACTTAGGGTTTTTCTTTTTTTCCAGTTAAAAAAAATTGGCCTGTTACCTCCTTTAAACTTTTGGTGAAAAACAGATACAAACATTCATATTTTATAAAGAGTATACAAAATAATATAATGCAGTATATTAATTTATTCTTTGAGAATTTAATATATGCATAAATATATTTTTAATAGTTTTGACCCTCACCCTCTCCTACACCTCCTTCTTGATAACTCTTTCCCACATCCTTCTTCCAATTTCATGTCTTCTGTTGAATTTTTTAAACAATCTACTGAGTTCAATAATTTCTCCTTATTCATAGGTGTGGTTCTATTCTTTGGAGCACCCAGTCTATCAGAGACCACAACCCTGAAGAAAGCTAACTCTCCCTACCCTATCAACCATTAACTGCCAGTATCTCCTTAGGTTGGGGTAGGGGGATCCTGTGCCTCTGTCTCATTCATTCTGGAATGCTGACTATTTTGATCTTGTGTAGGTGTTATGTAGGTAACCACAGCTATTATGAGTTCACAAATCCATTGCTCCTATTGTGTCCAGAAGATATTGTTTAGTCTGGTTATCCTCAGCCTTTGGTACTCTACAAGCCACGTTCACCAGCTGTGTATCTCCATATTAACTTTCCTCTCTGGATAAATATGCTTCTCTGATGAGTACTGAAAGCTGCACTAATCTTTGGGCATAAAAAGATATGTTTAAAAGTCAGTTTTATAAAATGTCAACTTAGAAAATAATAGTAGTAGGTTTACCTAGAGGATCTATGAGGCCCTAAGCCATAGGTTCCTGGATAGATTCACAGCACTAGGCAGGGGTTCCTCCTCTGTACTGGGCCTTACATCTAATCGGAAAACAGTTGGTTACTCCCTCACATTTAAACCACCATTACATCAATGGGCGTATCTTTTTAGAATGGCCATTATTATAGCTGGCATGGTTCATAGCTAGATAAGACTCTTGATGACTTCTAGTCTCTAACAATCTACACAGTGCCTTCCAGTGTTGTGAAAGCTACCCAGCAGGAGGAAGTTTCCGGATTAGCAGCAGCTTGATTTCTTCATGCAATATGACCTAAGTATGTGGTATCTTGAGAAATAGGATGTTATCATCAGTTTATGATGGGCAAAAAAGAGAAATAAAAATAGCCTTCATTGTTGTAGGGATATCTGGGACTTCTCTGACCAACAAACCAATATGTGGCACTGTGGCATTTATCTAGCAACCAATGTTTTTTTGGAGGAGCATTATTCTCCAAGTAGCATAATCTTTAATCAATGTGCATGTGAGTGTGTACATGCATGTGAATTCATATGGTTTTCATATGGCTTTTTCAGAGAAAAGCTTTACAGTTAGGTAAATTTATATCTAACAAGGATCAGCTTTGAGATAAGTATTTTCTAAAGAATCCTGAATGTAACCAGCTTCTGAGTATATAGGGCCCAACTTAACTTGAACAGCTCCCATGGATCTCAGAGATGCTTTGATACCCCTGGCAAATTTGATGAGTCAATTCTAATGTACATAGTGTGACTAATATGGCATATTAGACTAGGGCATAGTTGGATATTTCAATCAGCAGGAAAGACACGTTCCCATTTAGCATGAAAAAACTCACAGGAGAACTATATTGTGCTTGAAAAGCTTAAGTGTTCATCTAAAAAATGAACATGATACAATTTACATAAAACAATGAGGAAACCCATCATAGACAAACATAAAATGAAACAGAAGTTTTCAGCCATAAAACTCCCAGGAGTCATATTCAAAGAATCTGTGGTCATGGATGACCAATAAGACAGAGAAGTGTACCGTCTGTCAGTAGACTAGATTCCCAGGTAGAATCAGACCATGAGAAACTGGCCTATTCTCAGGTTCTACTAAGCAGAATTTCCAGTTGGGGCAAAATGTCATGTAAATGGTACTTTATAGTCTAAGAAGCAAGCACGTATTGCCAGGAAGAGGCTATAGGGGTCCAAGGAAAACTAGCAAGGGATATGTTAGAGTGTGGAACCCAGAAGAAGGTGAATTTAAGGTGAAGTATTGAAAGTTGAGAAAGGCAGTTTTGCAGGGTTCATGCTACAGAGGAGATAGGCAAAAAAAATCTCACTGTAGAATGGGTTGAAGTAAAAAGTTTAGAATACAGGGACCCTATGCAAGAAAGCAACAGGAGTCTCTATCAAAACTGTGTTTGGATGGAACAGCAATGGCTTTTCCCAAGATCACTGGATAGCTACTGCTTATATCTTCAAGCTCTCTTTGAACACAGTTTCTGGAGATATACTTGCTATTGATGGCAGGCAAGATATCCTCGAAACCAGCCAATTCCACCTAAATGGTTTATCTAATGATTTGCAACTCACAAGCTCAATAATAAAAGTGGATATAATCTGGTTTTCATGACATCATTCACTTTTCAAACTTCTTCACTGGTACCTGGGAGGCTCAGGGACTCATTTAGTTTGCATCTGTTTTCATTGTTGCTGAAAATGGTGAATCACTCTGCTCCACCAGTGGCAGAGTCCCTTTTAAAGTTAGATCAATATATCTAATGGGTTTTCAGAATGGGTGCTTATGATCAATGTGCATTATTTATCACAGAATCAGGCATGCATATTTTTTTCTGTTAGAATACTTTTAAGAGGCAATGTGCTCTAGGTATGCATATGGATAATATGAATAGTAATCAGAGAATTAGTAATTTATAAATAAGATATTAAATTGTCCAGGAAATTAAGAGAAACCTTTCTTCCTTTCCATTACTTCCTTTGTTCTCTAATTTAACATGGTGGTGATTTCAAATAGATGAGTGTTAAGAAAAATAAAGGGATGGTTTATACTTCTAAAAAATTGTTTAATACTATGTGATGATTATCATCAGAATTGTAGTGTTTATGGGCACAATCATAGGAATAAAGAGTAAAGTTGGAAATGACAGAAGAAAACCTAGAATGAGTGACATTGAACATTAGTTTTTGTGCATGCACTTCCTGACTGCTGAACCAAAAACAAAACAAAACAAAACAAAACAACAACAACAAAGAGAAGTTATCTGTCTCTCTGTGATGAGAACATGTAGACAGACCTTTCCTTGTACTAAAACTGGAATTGCATACTATAGCAATCAAAACTATGCTTTGGACTCAGTAGAGTGGTTTTAAATTCTAGCTTTCTCTCTTAGAAGAATGGCTTTTTGGGTTGACTTCTAAGTTAAAACTTGGAGCCTCTGTATCTTCAGAAAATGGTCAGAACAATACCTGTTCTATGTTAGCTAAGAAGTTTAAATTATGAAATGCATTTTAAATACTTAGGGATCTGACACATGGTAACTGCTCAATAACTATTAGATGCAAAGTTCACAACACAGGTAGACCACATAGACAACAAAAGAATCTAATGAAAAAAGAGGTCAATGAAAAGAATCTAAATGTATAATTTGTTTTAAAATGATACACATATATTGTGTCATTTTTCCCTAGAATATTTGTTAAGACAAACAAGAAATTAGTAGCCAAGGATCATTACAATGGACATCTATTTCTGGATTTGTTTGGTACTGTTGTTTCAACAATGAGGAAACAAAATATTTGCTTTATCTGATCTTTTGCCAAGATGCTGTATTTTGAGACTGATGTTTTACCTTAGACACTACTTAAGGTGGCTTAATAGAGTGGTGTTTCTAGTTGAATTGTTTAAAATGTTGGGGATGCGGAGTCGGAAGAGTACTTGCTCTTCTTGAAGAGTACATGGTTTTGATTTCCAGCACCTACAGAAGTCGGCTCACAATTGCTTGGAACTCTAGTTCCAAAGGAACTAATCACTGTGTGCACCAGACACCCATGTGGTACATATATAAATAGGTAAACAAAGAACATACATATTAAAAAATGTTTATCAGCTGAAATCTGGAAGTTGGAGGCATGGCTCAGACTTGCAAAGCCATGCCCTTCTTTTCTCTGTGTGAGCAGGAGGTTCCTATGTTGTGCTCATTGTACATAAAAATATTTGGATGTGTCTGAGGCTAACCTCTGCCTTCTGTAGTCATTGATCCTTCATGGAAGATCCAAGAAAGTGACTTCTAAGCTCTTTTCTTTAAATGGTTCTTTTAGTAGAAGTAAGTTGTCATGAGTGACAGCTCATGTAAGACTTGGAAATCAGAAGACGAGAGTGTATACTTCTGAGCTACAAGAGATTGTGAAAGGTGAAGTTTGAAGCCACATTTATTTCTTAAGTGCTTAAGCTAAGTGACCCTTATTAGTGACCCTCAGTGCCTCCTCCAGTGGCTAGATAAGCATCGAGGTCCTTTATGTAAACTGATTTATAGAAGGGGCGAGTTTCATTTTTTCTGCCAAGGAGTCACACATGCATCCAATTACTGGGCACCTGTTACATGACTTATTTCACAGAATGATTTCACTGAAGATTCTCAATGGCTCTACTAATGCTGTTATTTGATGAATGAGGGAAATTGATGAAGCTCATAGAGTAACAATCTGATTTGGGCCCCAGCTTCATCTTTCTATAGATGTTACTTTAGAACTATCGCTCAAGATGCCACTGAGCTAAGAAAAGTTAGAGAGTTCAAGATGTTGGGAAAGAAGACAGTTTCTTGGAGATTTTTTGATGGAATAGGGCTGAACCAAGTTTAGTAGTCTAGGTTATGTTCTGAATCAGTCAAAACAGACTATAGGATAATAATAGTTGAAGCCTGTTGATGTCAGAAGATTTTAGGTAGGAAGTGAAATATTCCCTGGACAGACAGTTGCAGTGCAAATTTAATTTTTTGTTTGTTTGCCTTGGAAGTGTGTGTGTGTGTGTGTGTGTGTGTGTGTGTGTGTGTGTGTGTGTCTGTGTGTATCACATGAAAAACTGGGTCAAGGAATGAGGAAATGGCATAGAGAGCTGGAAAATGAAGGATACATTGGTGATCATATGACCATTGCAGACAGATGGGACTCAGTACCATTATAGACCCTCTGTGGGATTATGGAGAACACACTCTTGAAATATTTACCTGTCAGTTATGATGCCTCATTGAGGGACTAATCCTGTAGGCATTAACTCTTGTTGATCTATCTTACACTAGGCTAGAGAGGATTGGGCATGATGTCAAGCTAGGGAGCATCACCTTGCTGTGAGTTTCAAGAATCCATATAGGTACTTATTGGAAGTTTGGTCTGGCGGCATCTGAGAAGGGATGGGATAATATGAACTTGGATTGAAAGTTTACAATACAGGTTGAACCTTTTGGTAATTTAAACGGGAATAAAAGAGAAGGTACAACAGACCATCTATTGCAATTACTGAGTTCACAGTTTACCATCCACTCTGAGGATGAAGGGGAATACAACCAACCACCTTTCAAATCAATGACTGGCACCTCCTACAAGCCCCTGTGTGAACCCCTGTAATAGCTGAGTGGATTCAGAGTATAAGAAGAGCCGTGGAATTGTCCTGAACATTTAAGCACTTGTAATTGTCTCTTAGGAATTATTCTGGGCAATTTCACAGTGCTAAGTTGTCTACAGTCCCCTCATAGCAAAATTAGTAAGAGCAGATTATTAATCATGGTGTGTTTTACAAGGGTCACTATTGGACCACCAAGCTACAGTGGAAGCTGGTATGTAAAAACAAGAGGGATGATTAGATATTCTGAGAATTTGAGACTTGGGCCATTTTGCTTGTCCAAATCAGTTTCTG
The DNA here is from genome assembly GCF_903995435.1 of Acomys russatus. Classification (NCBI taxonomy): domain Eukaryota; kingdom Metazoa; phylum Chordata; class Mammalia; order Rodentia; family Muridae; genus Acomys; species Acomys russatus. The sequence continues at coordinate 38,569,447 of NC_067140.1, read as the reverse complement.
TTTGTATTGAAACTAAAGTAGAAGAGACGCCTTCACAATCTACACACATTAGATGTTTCCTGTTTAATTAACCTCAGTGGCCTCTTCATGTGTATGACTAAAAGGGCCCAACACAAAAGATGAATGTTGACTTATTTCCATTTATGTAGTTGATTATTATAGTATATTGTTTCTTTCATTATAAAGTACACAGCACTCTCAGAATGATGAGTGGAATAAAGCTAGGAAAGTTAATTATATTGTAAAATACATGGTTTTGATTCTTTCTGTACCTGATGATGAAGTTCCACTGGGCCACTCTTTCAACTCAGCAACTGTGATATCCACCAAGCCCTGTTTTTAGCCTTTATGGGTCTTAAGGCTTGGTCTCTTATGCACATTCTCTCAGGAAGAAATTTATTTCTTGAGCTTTTCCAGGTCAGTCTTGATTTCAACTATTCTTTCCTCTTGTTTCCATATACTATCAATGTCCCAGAAATGCCAATATTCTGGCATTTAAGCTACATCTCTCAGACAGCTTAATTCCCAGAAGTGGAAAAAATCCTTTGTTAGACTGAGTGTCCTGATTTTTGGTGTGGAAAATAAGGTCATCATATCCTCATTCCACTATTCTTTTAGGATTTGAAATCTGTAAGTCAGCACTATTTCTCCTTGAGCAAGTACATTCTATGCTATGCAGCATTCCTCACTGCCATACTACACTACATGGAATAATACATACCACGGCTTATTTGGATGTGACCTTGGGAGACTTATTTTGGATAATCAACATTCTGTGTTGGGTCTTCTTCAATGCAGGAGGTAAAATGTGGAAACTAGTCTTATGGAATCTAGTGATCATCCTGTCCCATAGGTAGAGAGTTGGACAAATAAAGTGAATTATGAGCCTTATGCCATTCTAAGCATAGGTGTTTGTCTTTTTTGATTCTGAGAGACAGACATTTGTTCTTATTAACCAAGTAGTTAGAAACAGATTTATTTAAGTATGATATCTGTAGTACCATGCCACCTTCAGTGCCACCTTCTGAAATATCATGTTGTAAATGACTTTCTCCCTGAGTAGACTCTGAGCCTCACAGGGGTCATATGTTGGTCTATATTATGGTCTTCTTGCATGCCTACTTTGGTGTTGGCTCATTGTTGGTGATGTCTAATATAGATAGACACAAGATATGTGCATTAGTGTGCTTGTTGGAGACTAGCATGCCCTGGAATATTCTGGGTGAATACAATTGTTACTGAATGCTGCATGGTAGATTTTGGATATTTTTGTTTTACTTTGAAGAGATGCTGACAGATGATGATTGATTAAAGAAAATTCATGCTCTCAACCATTTTACTACCATAGTGATTTTCTTTTTAAAATGCCTAGGACAATAATGAGAACAAATGTTTATTTGTGGGCTGAAATTGGCAATTTCAAAGAACAGTAAGCAAATTTATTTATTAATTAGGACCGTTGCACTTCTACAGTCATTTCAAGCAATCATTAATTTGTTCCCTAGTGTTCTAATTGCTTAGTTACACACACACACACACACACACACACACACACACACACACACACACACACATTTTTCTATGGGTTCTGATATCTAACCTTTATAAGAGGGATGCTCTTCTGCTTCTGTTCAAATGGCTAATACAATATTGAAATGAGAAATTTGAAAATAGTCATATAGGGAGAGTAAACACAACAATGGCAAAGACTGATGGCTGGAAAGTTAACAGCTGTTTTATTGATAAATGCACATCAGATATCAGCATGAACATTTCACATGTAATAAATAATTAGTCCTTGTATAACCCATGTTACAGAAGAGAGAATGTGGCACATAGTAGATAATGAGCACATCCAAGGTCACATAAAGAAGTGGAAATAGGAGGAACAAAGACTGAGATGCTGTTAAACTACCAGTATATGCTTCAAATCTAGGAGGTGCATTTGTATCACAGTTCTAGGAAAGGAAACTAGAGCTTTGGAAATAGGAAGTTTTGATTAAAAAATATTTGATATACAATGTAAGACTATGTACATTGTCCAATTTCAAGATGGTAGCCTAGTTGATTTTGGGTTATGGAGATACATCTTGAGCACCAAAGGATTAATGGGAGGAAAAAGAAGAAGCCTCACCATCCAAGAAGGCATCACCTTCATCCCAACTGGAATGTGGCTAAGAACCAAGAGATAGTAGTGGATTTGTCATGTTGCCTTTCTGTCTGTAAATTCACTCTCTTCCCTGGTTGTGCCCCTTGTCTCAGACACTCAGGTTGAAGCTTAGCTTACTTTAAAAGCTAGGGTATCTTTGCTCACATGGTGGAATTTCCTCCTGCATGTAGCTTCAGGACTAGAGATACCACACCATTTTCAAAGCTTCTGTCTTAGCCTTACCTCTACAATGTCTTGGAACATTAGTTATATGTGATATTAATCGATGTTTGGTTCATAAAAAGTTTCCTTTGATCAAATAAATTGGGGGGAAATGGAATCTAACAAAAATGAAATTAGTTTCATGACATGGTGCCCAAGATTTTAAAGCGCATTGTAAATGTTCATAGGGGCACAAAGTAGGTACATTTCTCCAACTTATTGATGCCTTTAAATTTTTTTCCCCATTAAAGCTTATAAGACTTCATGGCTCACAAAACAAATGTATTTTTGAGAGTGTTCTTCCTTCCACATTGTGAAAATTATTGTGGGTGCATGTTTATAGAAAGAAATATCATCTAAATACACATGTATGTCCAAAGCAGATTACTCAAAGGAGATGTAAGGTAATGTGGTTCCATAGGGAGAGAAACAAGTGTGGAGAGTTAGTATTTTAGTCTAGTTATGTCTTTGACTAGTTGTATAATAATGTAAAGAAATGAAAATATTGTGCAACTTAACTTTTCTATGAGATTCACGTAACAGGAACAGTGGGGAGATGAGATGGGAATGACAAGGAATATGTACTTGCTGGTCAGAAAGAGAAATATGATATGTACAGTAGCTAATAATAATCATGAAGTCCAATTCTCTTTGAGCTGTCATCCATGCATTTAACAACCATTCCCTTTTGACTTTATTATGTGCTGAGTACAGAAGACCAACTAAGGCCCAAGTCTCTGTCCTTTCGAATCTTCTAATTTAGAGATGAGAACAGATAATAAGTATGGAACAACCTTTTGTGGAAGTGAAAATAAATAAGAGGATCTAGTGATAAATAATTGAATCAATTTGAGTTTCTAAGTGATGAGGGTATGCTTTTCAAAGGCCTGGTGGGTGGGGGGCATGCATCCAGTTGGGGTTGGGCTTTTGGATAGAACAGAATGATTTATTTCTCCTCCTTCTCTGACATAAGTAGCTTCCCATTTATAAGATTTCATGTCATAGCCTTAAGTAATCCACAGACTAGAAGAAGGTGATTGTAGTGGGGTCAGTGTTTCACTGGTGAGTCATAAAATAAAAATGAAAATGACTATAGTATATTTTGAGAACTTCCTGCTGAGATGTAACTTAAAATGCTTCCAATTGTGGTAAATGTCCTGATGGTCTCTTACTACTGTCCTTAGGTAGAGTAGAGGTGAGGTCTCAGCTGGGATGCTAAGAAACTTGTATGGAATCTCTTCCACTAACTGACTGAACAATGGGCCATTAGCTCTGCCTCTCTTAGCTTAGTTTCCCCTCATTGTGAGGAAAAAAGGAATGGGATATTTTGTCTTCAAATTTTTCCAATTCTTAAATCTCTGTTGCAGGTTTTCGAGGTCCTTGGTCTTGTTCACTCTTGTCTGTGAAATTTCAGTTCTGACACCGGTGCTGTGTCCCACTTCTCCGAGTTGTCACTTGTGATTTAGCTCATTGCAGTAAGTTTAAAAAGTTCAGTGAATCAGCCTCATTGAGGCATCTATATCAGAAGCATGGGAGCATTAGGAAGTCATCTTCAAATGAGAAGATGACAGAGAGAGTTTGCTGCCTGAACAGTAACCCAAAACTCTCTATAACACTGGAGCATCTTGTTCATTCAGCCTTCTGGCCCAATATAGCTGACAGACATATTTGTGTGGCAGGAACTACTGAGGACTTGCTTACCTTGTCTTGGCAGAGTTTGGCTGTCGACACCATCTGTATCCAAGCTTGACCATTTTTAGGAAGAATTCTCTCTGTGGTAGAAACGAGAACATTTTGCCCAGTGGTTTGTTTGCCATCTCCATAAGGATGCTCTTTGATGTGTGTTATCTGCTTTGAGGTAGGCTGGTTTCTCAAGTCTCTGATGGGGTTGAAGACCAGATAGTTTAGTTTTACAATTAAGCTTAGTGTTTAGGGAGTAAGATGCTTTCAGATAGATATTTTAATTTGATAATGACAAGATGTGATAGATATTGATTTACATTCAGAATTTTAGATGCACTAAGATAGGAAAGATGTTTTCTTCAAGACTGACAAATACAAATAGCCAAAACACTATGAATGTAACATTTATATAATTCCCAATGTTTCACGATTCTTCTTGCTGTAGGTAGTTTATTATATATATGTATAATAAAATACAAATGCATATTTAAAAAAAGTAATAAAAAAGAAGTCATTCTCCATGCCAGCCATTTTGATGCCTCTGAAAGGCTAATTTAATACTGGGGCATTTAGGTAACTTCAGCTAAAGATACCTACTTACTCACTGCCATGGGTCAGGTAGTTCAAGTTAATATCTACACTAATTGAATATGTTAATCAGAGAAAATAATGATGTGTCATGTGTATGTGTGCACTTAAAAATGGGAATACTGCAAAACCAACATAAGAGAAATTGAGCTGCAAGAATTTTACAAGTAGAGTTTTCTGTTTCAAAAAATGAGTAAGAAATATATTTAGGAGCCTTGAAGATCTCTAGCTGAGCTGCTCATTTTTCTCTGGCTGGGTTGCTTTTCTTTACAGGTGTGGTTAGGTATCATAAATAAAATAGTCTCTGTAGGAACAGTTCAGAAAGCCTAGGGAGGGATGCAGGAACTGTTAGATATGCCTAGCCAAAATAAAAGGACGAAACTTTCTCCCAGGAATTCCTTATTTTTAGACACTGGTTGTGTGTGTGTGTGTGTGTGTGTGTGTGTGTGTGTGTGTGTGTGTGTGTGCATGCTATACTGATGTACATATTTATTGCTCGGTTGTACACTCCTGGCAGGTCTAGGACTTTTCAGCTCAGTTTTCTGCCTTTTTTGTCTGCTATTGTCACTCTCTGGGTTTAATAGGAAAGCTGTACTGGACATGCACATGCTTTGCCCAGATTCCTCTTCTATTGAGAACTTATTGCCACTGATCCTTGGAGTGCTTTCTCTAAGATCAATCCCTTTACTCAAGATAATTCTCATCTGAGGATGGCTGATGCAGTGTGCAATGTCCCAGGCTTCAGCACCAACATGGGACATCTATGAAATGGTTCCTTATTACACTGTGTGTGTTGTTATACAGAAGGCACTGCAACCTGATTCCCTCTGTTCAATCAGGGCTTGATCCCATAGGTACTCATTAACAAATAACAAGCTAATATGTAACTTCATGTTGTTTCCTGGGAGATCATGACTTGCGACAGAAAATACTGTGTATATGCAATGAAGATTGGCTTGTGTTTTTATTGTGTTTAAAATAGCCCTGAAGCAAAGTCAAATTCCTTATCAGGGCTTAAAGATCCTTTGTCAGATGGGCTGCACATACCACTTTAGCTTTCTTCTCCTGTTGTTTCTAAACATAAAGACAAGACTCCAGTTTCTGGTTCTTAGAAAGCTAGAAAGTTCCACGCATTCTCATGTTCTGACTTTTCTAAGGACATTTTGTTTTGGCCTTGCTCATGTCTCTCCCCCATCATTTATACAGTTTTATTTCTGTCAGGGCACATTTGTCACACCTTAATAATGGTAGTCCACATATCTTGAGCCCATCTCCTGTGCCAGTGGCTGTCTAAGTACCTGGTGTGTTTTAAGTATTGTCTATCTTAGGCTCCAGACATTTGTATGGGAGATACCATAGCCTTTGAACTTTTTCAAACCTACTTTATTTTTGGTTCTTTAATGCTTACATACTTCCTTTCCAACCCAGCTACTGCAGATAGAAGAGAAAAGAGGTTACTGGGAACAGGAGAAATAGATGGTTTTAGATTCAGTTCCCTGGAGCGATTCCATTCTTCGTAGTTAGGATTTTGGCAGATCCATTAAACAGCGGACCAGCAATTCAGCAAAGTGACTGCAATCACAGCAGTTGGAATCCAGAGCAGCAGCTGGAACCCCAAACCTTGAAGTATTTCTCTGGAGCATCTCTTTTTAGGAGCATCTCAAAGTGGAGCAACGAAGAGTCAAATAATAGGAAGTGATGCCAAGACCAAACAATCCAAGTCTCTTGTTTTAAGGGCTCATATATCTCTTCCCAGAGTCTGTAAAATAATGTTTATCAGTTGGCAAAGACCATCCACCCTCCCCCACGAGAGACAGCTCCTCTTCTAGTAAACAAATACTACATGTCATTTCACAAGTCTCCAGCAGACCAACACCACACACTATCATACAAGTCTGTTTCACATCCCACACTTTAGATAAAAACTATATGTGTGTGTGTGTGTGTGTATACATACATACATACATACATACATACATACATACATACATATATATATATCCACTACATATCCCTCTTTCTATTAAAAAATAAACTATATACACAAAAATATGAGAATTATCAGGTAAAAGTTATAGTTACAAGGTCCAGTCCATTTGTATCTGACAATCTTGGAGAAAGTACTCCACTATTTCTCCTATCCTAATGAGTCCTATCCTAGTGTCCAAAGTTTTTCTAACTCACTTTATCATAAATTGCATTTATTAATCTAAAACATGTTTTTAGACATTAAACAACTAAAGCTTAATTGTAGTAATCCTATGGATATCTAGTTTTCAATCCCATCAGAGACTAAAAAAGGAAATATGTAATATGTAGGAAGCGCAGAAGCAGCTTCCAAAAGTATAGACATGAGAGACATAGTTGACTGCCTAGGCAGTCATCAAAGGTGTTTTTTTAAATCATTGGGTCATCCAGTCTTCATTCTACTGGCCCAGAATATCTGACAGGGTTAGAAGCAGGAATTTTGAAGGACTGGCCCACTTTGATTCTGCAAATTTGGACAGTCAATTACCCCAGGTCATGCTTGTTCACAGTTTAGACAGTCAGTCTGCTATCAGCTGGAAGATAACACATAGAAGAGACTAAATAAAGCTTATTTCTATAATTAACTAAACTTGTATCTAACAAGACTACAATTAAAATTTATAAGTGAGTAACTACTAACTTGCATTTCCAACCATCGTGAACAGTTTGTAATAGTTAGATTTCTTAAAACTAGAACATTACATCACATTTTCAAATTAATTGCGTATATTCAATACATTAAGCAAAAGTTGAACAAAATAAATGTTCATTTCTATCAATATACAAATTAATTGCGTATGTTCAATACATTAAGCAAGAGTTGAACAAAATAATCTTAAAGTTCTATTAATATATAATACCAATGTAAAATATTTGAAGCTAGCAGATTCAATAATCTACATTTTATCCTATAATTCTACATCCCCCTTCAATTTTTCTTCCTTTCCCCTAATACTACATATGATAGGAAGATAAGATGGACAGAAGAATAGAGGGAACAAAGAATGAAATCCCTCAATATGACCTTTACTAACTTATAACCAACCCCCCTACACAACAACAAACATTGCTAACCCACCAAGAACATCCAGCCCGCCTTTTGGGAATGGGGTAAGTGTGTTCTTAAAATTACTTTTTGCTATCTGCGGGTTAAAAACATCTTTTTGGTACCCTTAGAAAACTAGGATACTCATCAAGCACTGGAAGAGCCAGCTATATCTTTTTGTGCCCAGTCTCTATGGGATCCATCTTTTGGGCTAGCCATTTTCAAGTTAATATACATGGAAATTCTTGAGGAAACAGTAGCTGAGGCAGTTTGCAAGGCTGAATCACCTGGGCTACTGTTCTATCTTCATTATTATCTGGCTTTTTGCTCTGAGAATAAACAAAATTTAAAAATCATTACTATAGGTACACCTCTACATTTCTACATTTATATGTAAATATGCAAGGTGTACAAATCAGATAAATATAAATTTTTGCTCTATTTTTAAGCAGGTGTAGTAAGGCTTCTATCAACTTTGTAAGTCTGTTTGGACTATAATATCCAAGCTGTATGGAAGGATGGCACATCATAAGGACCAGGTAGCCCATAAGACTTTCTTGCTATGTGAAGACATCCCTGTTTCACATAGTGTGAGGTTTTCCCTGGTCAGATCCAACCTTTATAAGTTTTGTTGGTAATCGTATTTTTTCATTCCCTGTAGATACATAAGCATAACCATGCTCCCATATCAAAACAATTGTGGGTTTCCATTCCATTGTCAACAGATCCTTACTGGTTGTCCTAGTTCCTTAGTTTTTTCTATAACACAATGTCTTTCTGTTGCTATTCTTCCTTTTTCATCAACATTAAGAAAATTGGAGTCAACAAAGCATTATTTAATATGTCCCTGGGGGTCTTTACCCTTCCTTTTTGTTTAGTAAGCATCTTTTAAGGTACTATTAGCTATTTCTACAACTGCTTGTCCTGTAAGATGTGTTGTATACCAGTAATATCCTTTATGTTATAATATGCAAAATTTTTTCATCTTATTTAACACATACGTGGGAGCATTGTCAGTCTTAATTTGTGCAAGTATCCCCATAATTTATAATAAATGTGTAATTACACAATCAGCCTTTTCAGAACTTGTGCTTCTGAGAAGCAATATTAGCTGTCTTTCTTATTCATTTGTCTAAGGAGAATTCTCATTCTTTTAATGGTCTAATTGCTCTCTTACATTCAGTATTTGCATTCTCACATGCCATGATAATTGTCAGTGCCTGTCTGGTCTCAGAGTCTGGTATGGCTCTATCTAGAGCTGACTACAATCTCTGTAAGCATTCTGCAAAGGCTTCATCAGGGTCTTGAATTACCTTAGTAATTGAGGTGTTTATTTTACCAGGCTCCTCAACCATGTCCGAAGCTCTTAAGGTTGCAACATGACATTGTTCAATTACTACATCTTCAAATTGTATTTGTTCTCATAAGTTAGCATAATGCCCTTCACCAGGCAACTGATTTTTAAGAACATTTATCGCCCTTGTTATACTTTGTTGTTATATTTTCTTTTTAAAATATATTTTATTAATTTATTCATATTACATCTCGATTGTTACCCCATCCCTTGTATCCTCCCATTCCTCCTCGGGAAGACTTCCTATTTGGATTCTCGGTGAGAGAAGCAAGGGAGAATGTTGTTATATTTTCATGGTTTTGTTTCTTCACCACAATAGCCACTGTAGTTGCCGACCCACTTCTAACACAGCTGACAACAATCCCTTTCAATCTTGGGCAATAAGTCTATGCTGTGTATCCTGGTTACTTGGTAGTTGTTTAATGAAAGATGTGTACATTCCACACCATACGATAAACTCTTTAAAATGCTTCAAATCTAGCAGATCTACTGGATGCCATGATATGTCATCATAAGCCTCACCACCATTTGCAGGGGTATGTTGCAAAATAACTGGGAAAGCTGATGGTGTCTGTGTAGCCCTAGAAAATTCCTCCAGCGGTGCACTTGCCCCCAAAGCCCTTTTAGCCTGTCCAGCTTCCTATCCTTCCAGAACCCATTTGTCCTCCCTCACTTTCCATTCTTCCCTGCCACATTCTGCACACAGGTGTTCAGAATACCTGGCACATGGAGCAAAGTGGGTTGACAAGAGCAGAGAACTTCCATTTGTAGTTATCAGCAAATCTGAACACTTTTTTTCTCCATTTATCAGTGGTGTTGTTTGCGTCCCACGTGCTTCCATGTCTGTGCATAAACTGCTTTGTTGTACCGCCAACTCTGAAGTCTTTTCCAGAACTATAGAATTTAGTGACACTTATAGTTTTTGGATCTCATCAGTCAATCTTCCAATCTTTTTAAAAATGGAATACAAGAAGACAATACAAAACCAGGAAATTCTCTCTGGGTAAAAGACAGGAGAGGACCCTGATGCAGAAGCTGCCATTTTGCTGATACCCTGAAACATTATCTTTATACCTTCAAAATCTATAGTTTCCCCTACAGCATTAGAAGTTAAGTTATTCATTATACCCAAGACCCACATTGGGTGTCATCTATAGGCTTTGAAGTTTTTCAAATCTACTTTATTTGGAGTCCTTTAAGGCTTATATACCTCCCTTCCAACCTACCTATCTTAGATAAGAGAGAAAAGAGGTTAATGGGAACAGGGGAAGTAGACCTTTTTAGACTCAGTTCCTTGGGTGGATTCCACTATTTGTAGTCAGGATTTCAGCAGCCCTGTTAAACAGAAAACCAGCAATCAGCAACCACAGCAGCCAGAATCCAGAGCAGCATCCAGAACCCTGAACCTCAGAGCATTCTCTGGAGCATTCTTTCTAGGAGCATCTCAAAGTGGAGCAATGACCAGACAAAAGATAGGAAGTGATGCCAAGAGCAAAAAAGCTAAGCCTCTTGTTTTGCGGTATGTATATACATCTTCATTCAGACTCCATACTAAGATGTTTATCGGTTGACAAAGACTATGCCTCTGCAAGAGGCAGTCCCTCTTCTAGTAGACCAACACTATGTGCTCTCTCACAAGTCTATTTCCAATGGTCGAACACCACACACACAAGTCTGTTTCACATACCACACTCAGGATAAAAACAAAACAGTGTTTACCTCACTACAAGATACTACTGTCATTATCATTTTGTGATGAGGAAAGAGTAGTGCAGAGAGTTTGAGAAACCTTGAACAAAGTTATAAAATGGTAAACAGTAGAGCCAAGCCTGATATAGGTATAGGTTGTACCTTACTAATTATGCCATCTATGTATTCTTTGCAAGAAAGGACTTTGTTTTTATTTTTGAAAGTATTTTATAGTTTTCCTCATTTCAGCCATTTCAAGAGATCTTAATTTCTCCCTTTCAGTTTTATTGACTGTCAAACATTTCGTGTTTGAAAATTTTAATGTAGTGTTTTGTTATATGTAACACACTGTGAAATTATCAGCACTAAAGCAAATTAACTTATCTATCAAATGCCAAAATTCAGTTGTGTGTGTGTGTGTGTGTGTGTGTGTGTGTGTGTGTGTGTGTGTTGAACACTTAGGATTTCCTCACCAGGAAGACCGGAAGGCTGGTTGTGTCTTCATGAGTTACAGTTTCCTCTTCCCCCTGGTAAAGAAAATCTAGACTTTTGCAGTAGCAAACTTTCCATCTGCATGTGTGCACTATTTCCTGTGACCTTCTCTAACCATCAAGGCGCATCCAGTGAAGGAAAGGAGGTCAGGTATCAGGTCTATGCAGTTCTCTTTCAGCCTTCAGATGCTCCGATTCTTGCCATCCGTTCTTCACCCTTCCGCATTCATTTGTCTATTTAACTTGTTTTCATGAGTCTAACATGTCACAGCACTTAGTAGGCCATGGCGATGCTCTGGTGATAAAAACAGATTCAAACCCAGACTTACGGATGTTTCATTGTAGAAAAGAGATCTGGAGATGATGATTAATGTACATGACACAGTTGTGAGTGCTACATTGATTAATAAAATGTGGCAGGAGATATGGTTTGGAGAGAAGGGGTATTTTCATTTTATAGCACTAGATGCCTTCAGTCCCTTAATGGAAGACTCTCAAGTTGATAGCCTGATCCTTTGCTGAGATGCACTGTGCTCAGAGTTGATGGAGTCTTTGGAAGCTTCTCCCCATTTTCAAAGTGTACATCATCTCCCAGCATTCTCAGCAGTACTCTTGGTCATTGTTGGATGGAGACCAATTATCAAACTCGTCATTTATGTTCAAGATGAAGAATTTGTCTAGGATAGAATTGTTAATTTCCATTGTTTTCTCCAGAATTCATTTTTTCCTATGGAAAAGCCATTAGTGTGGTATCAAGATCCATTTGCTTCAGCCATTTTCCTTACTGTACTAATTCTGCATACCATCAGGATTGATTTCTTCTCATGGATTACATAGGTCTTAGGATTTAGGCCCTGTGAAAATTCATAAAAGCATCCACATCAGCAATGGTGGCATAGTACCAGTCAGCTCCTGGGCTTGTGATAGCTTTATATGTCCTTGGGTACATTTGCGGGTATCTCAAGTGTGGGGAAATATTTAGAAAAATGGATTCCTTTAAGTTGTGTTGTAGCCCATTTATTTTAAAATTCCCACATTATATAACTATGCTTGGTGTCTGAAATGAATTATTGTAGCATTGTGATTTAAACTGATATCTATGTACAGAAATGTGGTGGGGCCTATGCACAGACTATATTTTTGTATTTGTCCATGCCTGGAACTTGAAGGTCTTCAAGTTGTTTGAGGGAAAATCTAGGGTTAGAACTCATTCCAAGGGACATATGTACATGAGATCTTGACTCATTCACATATATTTGGCCATTTGAGCAGTGAAGACATAGGAATGTTTTTGAATAGAATGGGCTGCCAGTCCGTGTGCTCTATGGCCAGCTTTGTTCTGTGGATTCATAGATGAGCTATATTAGGAGAAAGGGACACTGGTGAGCTGTTTCACTGCAATGCTTTTTACTTGCTATACTCAGAAGGCCTTGGCAGTGCTGGTCTGAGCAGCCCACCCTGTGGAGCATTAACCATTTGTCAGTGTTGGCTAGTATATGGTATGGGCTTGAGTGTATCTTCTCAGAAGCCATAGTGTCAAGAAGATAGCAGAAGTAGTGGGCTAGCACTATGACCAGAAAAGCTGTGTGGTACCTTACTGGATTTTCATATGTTTATAAAAACATGATGATGAGGGGTAGAGTATTTGTCACTAGCTGACTTTATACATGATCAAATAAGGACAAGGGCAAAGAAGTTGTTTTTATGATTCACGTAATGATACTTAGACCTTCAGCTTGTGCAAAATGTGTGTGTGTGTGTGTGTGTGTGTGTGTGTGTGTGTATGTGTGTGTGTGTAAGTAAGTAAGTACATTAAATTCAAGGATATGTTGTAGTCAGGACTCTAGAGAGCCTTGTACACTTAGGTTTGGTCTCATTTTCTCTAGGGCTTATTTGAAATATAGCCAGAGCCAAATGTCTGGATGAATTTCCAGTTGGTCTCCCAGGAGGAAGCAAACAGCTCTGAGCACTTGTTAGTCCAAAGGTTTGAATACACTGGAGGCAAGATAATTAAGGATCTTCAGGAGAGCACAGAGAAGAGTAATTGAGAGAATCCAAGTGAAAAATAATGGGGAAGCAAGGGAGATGAAGGACCATAACTCACAAGAAGTTGGCTGGTCCTTGTTTAGATAGTAAAAGGCCCAAGCTTTTAGCTAGAAAGCTCAGGGTACTGTGTAGCCAAAGGAAATTTCATTCAAACATTTATCAGTATGTCTCAGCTGAGCAGTATATTCAAGAGAAGGCTCAGAAGGCATCATGTGACTCTCAAGAGGGAAGTCCCCCCCCCCCCCCGCCCCAAGCTGAACAAAGAGCAGCATGCTTGTGGTGGGTAAGAAAACACTTTTCTTATCTCTGCCAATTCTGACCCTGACAGACTCAGAGGCAGGCTGGAGTTTTGAAAGCAGAACATACACCATGATGATGGAACTTGTGTCCTGCTGTGCCAGCACAGAGAGGGCAGCAGTTAAAAGGCTGAAATGAAACGAAGCCAGATAGATTCCTTTGGCTTGATTGGGCAGTTGGTGGGGGATGGATGGGGTGGGGGGTAGTTCTCCAGGGGTGGTTCTCAGGCTGCTAAGTGTTCAGCTTCTCTTTAGCTTGTCAAGGAAAGCACTTCAGGGAGCCCAGAAGATAGCTGTGCTCGTTTCTTCAGCTTGAAGATGAAGGTGAGCAGAAAGGAAGTGCAGTTTGATGGAAACTCAGAACTGCTTCTGGGTGAATGACAGTTCTACACAAGGACAGTGGCTTTCTGTAGTTGATTGCTGACTTTGAGATTTCCACACTTTGTAACTGCACCAAACAGACCTGTGCCAGATAATGAAAATGAATTTAAAGCAACCCATAGAATGACTGCCTGTGGCTAAGACATCTTTCATGCACTGCCCAGTACAATTGCACTCCTGTGAACACGACGGTGCACTGTTCTCCTTCCTGTGGGGTTACGACGTGGGTATTGAGTAACCATCCCAGTTGGCTTGGGGCCAAGGAGATTATTGGCATGTGGGACTTTCCTTGCCAAAGAGAGATCCCAGCAGACTTCAATGGCTGCTCACACTAGTTTAAGAGAATGTTGCTATATCCTAAGCCAAGTGCTTTGCCTGACTCTGTGTCTGCTCCATCTATTCTGAAGATGACTCTACTTGTTTTCATATCTTTTTTATTGGTGAGGCTAGTTAGGAAGAAAAGAGGAGGGCAGACTTATCCAAGCAAACGTGATGTCAGTTATCTTTGGGCTGTGAGAGTCCAAGATTCCTTAATACTTTTTATGTTCTTTATACTAAATTGATTAGATAAACTATATTATGTACTGGTATAAAAACAAAACCAACTGTTCTATTTTCCTTGTGTAGAAGTTAAGTAATTTTCCAAAGTCATGTATTTAATGAGCTGAGCCAGGAATTCCCAAGGCCATGCTCTTTGCCATCATGCAGGCAGGACTGGCTCAGAGAAGAAACTCTCTCATGTAAGGCCTTTCTGGTTCCTTGGGAAGTTTCCATACTTACCCCTGACTGCCTTAGAATCCACCAGCCTATGCTGAATTTTCTAGGATGAAAAATGTTGATATGGAATACTACTCAGCTATTAAAAACAAGGAATTCCCGAAATTTGTGGATAAATGGATTGAGCTAGAAATGATCATAATGAGTGAGTTAACCCAGAAGCAGAAAGACTCAAATGGTATATACTCACTTATATCTGCATACTAGCCCAAGGGGCATGTCCCACGAAAGCCTTCACTTACCAGGAAACTGGGACAGAGGGGAAGGCATCCTATTGGGACTCTAAATGAGAGACGCATGGGAGAACAGCAAAATAAAAGGATCCAGAGGGTCCTATAAATCTACAAGTAGAACAATATGATAGGCAGATTTGGGCCCAGGGGTCCCACTCAAACTAAGGCACCAGCCAAGGACAATACAGGAGGTAAACTTTAAACCCCTTCCCAGATCTAGCCAATGGTCAGAATATTCTCCACAGTTGAGTGGAGAGTGTGATATGACTTTCTCACGTACTATCGTGCCTCACATTTGACCATGTCCCCTGGAGGGGGAGACCTGGTGGCACTCAGAGGAAGTAGCCAAGAAGAGACTTGATACCCTATGAGAATATATAGGGGGAGGTAATCCCCCTCAGGAACAGTCATAGGGGAGGGGAATAATGGGAAAATGGGGGGGGGGGGGAGGAATGGGAGGATACAAGGGATGGGATAAACATTGAGATGTAACAAGAATAAATTAATAAAAAAAAATGTTGAATGAGCTTTTACCAGCTTCTCAACTGGATAAAACATTTTCTTTTATAGTGGACAGTTGTCTTTTCAGCTTTACCATGCCAGAAGTGAAAATCTTACTTTGACAATGTTAATGAATACCCAGCAGATGTTGCTAATAAAGCTTTATTCTTATGAATGTGAGAGAGTAGTAGGTATCTGAAGTTTTATGTCTTATCAGCAGGTTCCTTCACCACCTGCTGTCTCAAACATCTGTCTAGTTCTGATTTCCATCCCAGGAAGCAAGTGTAACAGGAGGGTCAGCCAGGTGATCCCACTAGTGGGAGAAGGGTGGAGATGACTTTGAGCAACTTAAACAACAAGGTCCCTCCGAAGCACCCAGCTCTGCCCTGAATGTCTCAAAGTGATGGGGCTTGTGTTCATTGTAGATGGAGTCACTGCTTGGCATTTCTCCCTAATAAGAGGATCAGAAATCCTGCAATTATTCCCCCACTGTGACTAGTACAGATTCATGGCATGAGTTTAAAGGGAGGCTCTGGGATCAAACAGACTGGGTTTAAATGCCAGCCGTACTGTCATTCAGCTTGGTGACCTTGAACAATTCAGGTGACCCTCTAAGTGTAAGTGCCTTTCCCTATAAAATGGAGTCATGATCATACCGACCTATTAAGGCTGTTGTGAGGATTGGATAATACAGGGCACCCAGAACGCCAGCTGGGCGGATGCTGGACACCTGATTATAGTCAGGATTTCACACTGGCAGCCAGAGGAAGCTGGTGCCCATGTGCATCAAGTGAAGCTATGATTACGAGGTTGTCAGGAAGATCACAGAACTTCATGGACAAAGGCAGTTTGTGGTCTAATGGCAGAATTTCTCCCCTGTATCTTGAAAAATCCTCACTTATGCTTTTAAGTTCTTCCAACAGGGTGAGCTAATTCACCAAGAGTAATGTCTTTACAAAAAATTCAACTAATTTGGAGCTTTTAATTATGTCTGAAAAATCTTCCTCTTCCTACCACCTGGATTTGGGTCTGACTGAGTAACTTGCCCTCCAACTTGACTGAAGCAGCATCATTTCCATGGGTCTCTTCACCTGCTTGCTGCACCAGTTGAATTATTTCCTTGCAGCTGCTATGGCAAATTGCCATAATCCCGGTGGCTTAAAACAATGGCTATTTATGCCTTCACAGTTTTGGAGGCCAGAAAGTTTGAAGTGAGACTCACCAGGCCAAACAAACGAGTCAGGAAACCTGTGCTTTCCCTGAGGCTCTAAAGTAGAACCTCGTCTACTTTTAGTGAAAAAAAAAATTTTTTTTTTTGTGTGTGTGTGCTTCTCTCACCACATTGTTCTCTGTCTCCATGGCCACATTGCTTTCTTCTATAGATGCACTGATTAATTTTGTCTCTCTCTTCTTAGGACATACGTTACATTTAGTGTCTCTTTGACAACCCTGGACAATTTCCCATCTCAAGACTCTTGGTTAACTTCATCTATTTTGTTATAGACTGCAACATTTATATATTTCAAGTATTTGGACCCTGGCAATCAGAGACCATTATTTGAACTCCATATCATGTCCTTATTTAATTTGGAGGATTTCCTTGTGCCATGGGCTTTGCTGTATTGTGGGATAGGGGGTACAAGGATACAGTTGCTATGTTTCTACCTTTAAGAAGCCAAATGGAAACAGACAAACTGAGAAGTACAGGCAGTCTGGGCATAAGACAAGGAGAGCATTAGAGCCTCTGTCAGTGATTATCTGAAAGGCAGTTCAGACCTTCAGAGACAGGGAGGATTCATGGAGGAGTGAGTACTTAAAGGTTATGCTCATTGAAGCAGTCAATCTCAGTGTTGTCTGCATCAGTCATCCGGAAGTCTAATTCTCAGATTATTAGGCCCTAGCTCCAGAGTCCCATAAGCAGCTGAAGAGTAGGCATCTGGGTAGGCACATCTTCAGAAGCCCTGCTTATATGTATAAAGATGATGCTAGAATCATGTCTGTGGTCTCAGTGCTTGGGAAGCTGAGTCCGAGAGATTGTGAATTTGAAGGTGTCCTGGCTACTTAATGAGTTCCAGGTCAGTTGGAGCTGTACAGTGAGAGCCTGTGACAAATGCACACCAACAGACACATGGAAAAAAAGATGACAGTGATGTTGGAGGAGATAATTGTTATCTCCTGATGTAGATATCAGATATTAGAAAGGCAATGAGCATTTGCTCTGTTTGTCACCGTCTCCTTCAGCTTCTTTTTTTATTTTATTTTATTTATTTATTTATTTATTTTTATTTTTATTTATTTATTTTTTTCCTTCAGCTTCTTTATCATCCCTTTTGAGCAGGACACCATACTACTAGAACAGAAGTCCCATGGGATAGACATGTAGCTAGCTAGGCATGGTGGCACACACCTTAATCCCAACACTCAGGAGGCAGAGGCAAGTGGGTCCCTTTGGTTCCAGGCCAGCCTGGTCTACAAAGTGAATACAGGACAGGGATATACACAGAGAAACCTTGTCTCAACCCCCTCCCCCAAAGTATACATGTAGTGTCTTTTGTTCAGAGCATTTACAAAAGGACTCAGAATGTAGTAAGTGTTCAGTAAATGCTTGCTCAGTGAAAGACTGAATGAATTCTGGTCTCATAAAGCATAACATTCCTTAGTTCATTTGACTCGGCCCCAGACTAGTTACTTCATCTTGACAGTTATTTAAATAGAATCAAACCATCCAAGTTGGCTATCTGAGGGTTTGTTTCCATTTTCAGTAAGATATTCTAGTCTACCCAGCCTACATAGAGCTAAAGAGAATTTGGAGATTTTTTTTTAAGCAGTGGAGATATTCCCATAAAATAATTAGGATGGTTTAAACGCATTTAATTCTTAATATTTCCATTTCTGAATAAATATTTCATGTATTGCTCTTCTGGGAGGCAAAGAGCCAGAAAATTTCAGCAATAATATGTGTATAAAATTTCTCTTTTCCCCACAGTAGCACATTTTGAAAGATATCTCAACAGGTTATGACAAGTAGAACAGAAAAATATTATTTTAATTTCCCCGGGTCAATTATTAGAATTACTGAAAAACGTACTTAAATCACACTTTATCAGTGTGATTCACTCAGAGAAGGGAGGTGGGTGAGAAAATAAAATCTGGATGGCTTTATCATAATTAAGTTTGTGCCCAAACTGCCAAAACAAATCAAATGCATGGGGCACATCTGTCTCATGGCTACTGGGGAATAGGATAGGGCCTGTTAAATGTGACTTGCTATGAGGCAGGTGGTCAGACTAAAGGGAAATTTTGAGCCCCGTGCATCTCAGGAACTATGCTGTAACTTTTCAGTTTGAAAGCAGATGTTGTATAAGAAGCAGTAATGAAAACTAAACACATGTAAGAGTAGTTTCTAAGAACCAGGCACTCACTGGGGCTGCTAGGTTCGATAATACACCACAGGCCTCTGTCTTTATTCCTTTCCCACTAAGCAAGGCTGGAGACAGTGGGTAGAATTGGGGGCTGGAGGCAGGTTTGGTTGCGTAGGCCTATAATTCCAGCACTCTGGGAGGCAGAGACAGGTGGTCTACAAAGTGAGTCCAGGGCATCCAAAGCTATACAGAGAAACACTGTCTTGAAAAACAAGAAACAAGCGACAAGCAAGCAAACAAACGAACCAACTAAACAGAATTGGGGCCATGGTTGGGATAACATGGGACACTGTGATGATAGAGTGACTGAGGCATCACAGTTTGCCTGGGGCTTTGTCATTTGATCACAGATTCTCTTGAATCCTAGAAATCCTCTGAGTTCTCAACACACTAGACAACTGATTAGCCCAGGAACAGGCTGGCTCCCTTGTTGAGTAATGACACCCTGGTAAGGGCCATCAAGGGAGACTGTACGTTGGTGGAGAAATCCCTTCTATGGGAGCTGGATCAGGTTCCAATGGGCTACAGAGGCAAGCTGGCTACAGGTCTACCATTCCTTAAAGAATCAGAACTTCCTTGGCCTAAGATTGCAAAATAAGCAACTATATTCACATGACATAGCCTTTCTGTATGTAATTTTCCGTTTTCCTTTAACTTTAAAGCAGAAATGGGCGGTTTTATAAATTCTTATCATAAGGCTTATCACCGTTTTTAAGACCAATTTGTCAACTCATTTCTCTTCCAAACACATAGTATTGGTGTTTAAGTCTCCTGGGTTCAGAAAGTGGTTCAGTTGGTAAAGCTCTGCCATGCAAGGATGAAGACCTGACTTTGGTCTTTAACATCCACCTTGAAGCTAGGAAAGGTACAGGGAGGCAGACACAGACCGCTTCCCGAAGCTAAATGGCCAGACAGCCTAGCATAATCACCGAGGCCCAAGTCCAGCGAGAGACATTGTCTCAAAAGATATACAGCTCCAGAGGAATCACTCTAAAGGTTGACCTCTGATCTCCACATGTGAAAATGTACATGTGCACGTACACACTCATGTGTATTCTCACACATGAGCACACGTACATCTGTAACACATACACAAACAAATAAACTAATTCACATCAAGAGAGACAGAGACAGAGAGAGAGAGAGAGAGAGAGAGAGAGAGAGAGAGAGAGAGAGAGAGAGAGAGAGAGACAGACAGGCAGGCAGACAGACAGATAGAGACAAAGAGAGATACAGAGACTGAGACATTCTGAAACAGAGACAGAGACAGAGACAGAGACAGAGAGAGGAATGAGAGGAAAGATAAATAAGATAGAATTCCATCTGAAACTTTCAGTCTGCCACTGAGACTTTTCATCAAAAACACTTTGGAAATCAATCTGCCATTTTCTCAGAAAACTGGTAATAGGGCTACATCAAGACCCAGCTATTCCACTCCTTGGAATATACCCGAGGCTCCACCCTACAACAAGGACATTTGCTCAACTATGTTTATAGCAGCCGTATTCATAATAGCCAGAATCTGGAAACAACCTAGGTGTCCCTCAGTGGAAGAATGGATAAAGAAACTGTGGTAATTTACACTATGGAATAAGATTCAGCTATTAAAAACAAGAAAACTTTGAAATTTGTAGGCAAATTGATGAAAATAGAAATGATCATCCGGAGTGAGTTAATCCAGACCTAGAAAGATAGATACACATGGTTTATACTCACTTATAACTGGATACTAGCCAAACATGAATGTCCTCTGAGAGTCTTCACTCAGTGGGGGATTGGGACAGATGCTGGGGCTTGCTACTGGGACTCCAGGTGAGAGGGGTATGGAAGAATGGGGAAATAGAAGGAGCCAGTGGGTCCTGAAACCCTACAAGAAGACCATCAAGGCTGGTGGATCTGGACCTCGAGGGGCCTGCACAAACTACTGTACCAACCAAGGACAATGCATGCAGTAAACCTAGACCCCCTATTTAGATCTAGCCAGTAGACAGCACATTCTCCTCAGTTATGTGGAGAGTAGGGACTCACTCTGATAGGAACTCTGGTGCTCCCTATTGGACCACTTCCCCTTGGTGGGGAGGCCTGGTGGCACTCAGAGGAAGGGGAAGCAGGCTACCAAGATGAGACCTCATAGGTAGTGAACATATGTGGGGGAGGGGGTCCCCGTCTGTCACAGACCCTGGGGAGGGGAATAGAGTGAAAACAGGAGGGAAGGGGAAACAGAAAGATACAAGGGACAACAGTCGAGGTGTAATCTGAATAAATTATTTAACTAAAAAAACCAAAATCGAGCATCCTGAACCATTGTTCATTGTCTGTTGGCCCTTGTGATAACAAGGGAGGCATAGCTTTGAG
Organism: Acomys russatus; assembly: GCF_903995435.1. Taxonomy (NCBI): domain Eukaryota; kingdom Metazoa; phylum Chordata; class Mammalia; order Rodentia; family Muridae; genus Acomys; species Acomys russatus. Next base: position 38,548,187 of record NC_067140.1, on the reverse strand, counting down.
GAATTTCATTCTATGGCATTGCACCCACAATGCCCACACATTGCACCAGTGTGAGTGGGTTTGAGTTGGTGAGTGGGAGGCTGTGCAGCCTTGCTGAATGAGTGCTTCTTCTGCCCCAGAGGATGATGAACATGCAGCTGGCTCTTCTGTTTCATTCTCATGTCTGCTTTAGAAAGGATGAACTGTTGTAAGAAGTATGAAAAAAGGAAAAAAACCTAACCTTAGCCTTGAGCATTGAGCTGGTGAGATAATTTCTACTTCCTGAACTCTAGTTATATATGACAGTTGGTTGAGCCCATTTTTACCTGCGCTTGTGGGGCCTTCTGCTTCTTGGAAGTGATTTCTTCCTAAGCTGTTCAAAGAATCTTCACCCGTGTGTGTGTGTGTGTGTGTGTGTGTGTGTGTGTGTGTGTGTGTGTGTGTGTTTGTGTATGTACACCTGTATGCATGTGAATATCCATACAGATATTTATAATAATGGTCATTGTTTGTCTATACTAGAGCTTTTTTTTCCTGCTAGAGCTTACTGTATTTCCCTGGCTAAAATTCCTATATTGGGCTATATTTGGTTCAGGTATAGCAATATTATTATGCATTTACCTTCTCCCTAGAACTGGTGTTGATATCGACTAATGTTGATGAATCATCCTAAGCTTCATGGAGATGCTGGATTATTACAACCTGAGGAAGGAAGGGTCATGCTTATGTGAACAACAGCAAGTAGCCAAGAAGAGACTTGATACCCTATGAGAATATACAGGGGGACGTAATCCCCCTCAGGAACAGTCATAGGGGAGGGGAATAATGGAAAAATGGGGGGGGGGGAGGAATGGGAGGATACAAGGGATGGGATAAACATTGAGATGTAACAAGAATAAATTAAAAAAAATTTTCAATAACAAGATATGTTCAATTTTTGTCTTACGGAGGCTGCACTTGTGAGTGGTACCTGCATTCTCCATTGTCATGCCCTTCTGGCATCACAGAGCTGAAATGCAATGAATTGAAGTTGTATTTTAGGTCCAACACCCGATGAAGGATATTACCTGGACACCTGGGTGACAGGTTTCCTGATAGTCATGAAATCCGCTGACACCTAGGAGGACCTAGATGACTTTCAGGCCAAGCTCTTGTTCTATATAATTAACTCTAATGTGAGGGAACTCTCAAAAGGGATGACCTTCCTCAATATTGAAAAGCTATTGAAGAAGACAAGCTGTCACTCAATACAGTTGTCAGTGCGCTGCCAGTACTCAGCAGCAGCAGCAGCACCACCACCATCACCACCACCACCACCACCATCACCACCATCACCACCACCACCACCACCACCATCACCACCACCACCACCACCACCACCACCATCATCACCATCAACAACAACAACAACAGCAGCAGCAACAATAACAAAACCAGCAAACCATTGTTACTATAGTCCCTAAAACAAATCTGTTAATGACAGGAGTGATTTCTGTCTCAGGATTTTCTCTGGCTTCTTGCTTCACCTCCACTCAGCCCTCTAGCTCTCAGGCCACTTTGTATTAATTTTCCCACAGAGCTGACTGTCATCATCAAGTCCCGCCTCTCGCAACTCCGCCACCATGACTGGCTGCAGGGCTGTTGCTTCTCTAGAGTTCCAAGTGAACATTTGCTCTTGCAGTCAAGTTTTGACAGGAACGCACAGTGACTTTAGAGGCTTCTTTACCTTCTTGGAGAGATGGGGCAGAAACAAATGTCTGTGCAAAAGAATCTGTACGACATTGTCTTCCTTTCATGGCATCTAGGCAGGGATTTAGGAATAAAGTTGAAATTTGGAGTGTAGACTCCATCCTTTCCTTTTCCAAGAATGTATCTTTATTTAAATTAGTTTAAATATCTTGTCATGTGCGCATACCTTAAAAATTAAATCATTGAGGTATGTGTGTCAGAATCTCTTCTCTATATTAAAAAATTACAAAAATTAATTTGTAAGTACGTGTGTGTGTGTGTGTGTGTGTGTGTGTGTGTGCATGTGCATACATGTGCAGGTGTCCCCAGAGGTCAGAGGAGTCAGATTCTCTAGATCTACCATCAGGCAGTTGTGAACTGCCTGGTATAGATTATGGCAATTGAACCCCAGGTCCTCTACAAGGTCAAGATGTACTCGTAACTGCGATGCCATCACCCCAGCCCCAAATTTCTTTACTTTTAAAGCTTTTTAAAATGTTACGTTATCATTTAACCGTATTTTTTAAAATGCAGGGATTTTAGTTAGTTAGGTATCATGTTGTATAAATGTGGGATTGTTTTTCAAGGCATGTTTATGCTGTATGTCCCCAAGCTTCACCAGTTCATTAGCCCGTGAAAAGCAAGTCCTTCATCAATAGTGACACAGATTTCTGCCAAACTCTGTGCTTACTTTGTTTTTTCAACTTGAAATAAAGTAGGGATATGTGGGAAGAGGAAACATCAATTGAGAAATCACCTCCCTTAGACTGGCTTGTAGGTAAGTCTGTGGGGCATTTGTAAAAAATGTTGATTAATGATTAAGTGGGAGGGTCCAGAATACTGCCACTAACTTTGCGGTCCTGGGAGATATAAGAACAGTAGCTGAATGTGAGCTTGGAGAACCAGTCAATAAGCAGCCAGGTTTATTATTCTTCTTCACCAACTGTCTCCAGGTCCAAGCTTGAGCTACTGTCCTGACTTCCCTCAGTGCCTTTAGCCAGTGGTTTTTTGTCACAGTAACATGGAGTAAACTAGGTTACTCTCATCATCAGTTCTGACTTTGTCAAATTCCATCCAGTTCTCCCTTGATGCTTTGCTTCCAGGCTTTTGTTCTGTTTAGCCCTGGGGTTTAGACAGGCTCATGTGATTAGGTCTCAGGTGACAGTGCTGACTGGACCATGAGGGACTGTCATGTCACCAATAGACTGACCCATAGCTGAATGGGATTATTGGGCGGAGAGAAAGAAGTGGGTTGCTGAAACATCCCTTGCCCTTTTCTCCCTCTGGCCCACCATAAGGTGCACCACTCGGACTACACCACATACTCCTGTAATCTAGCACTGTCTCCTGACAAGGGCAAAACAACAGAGCCAATTGTCTGTGGACTGAAATTTATACAATCCGAACAAAAATAAATCCTATGTGCCATTGTTTTCTCATGTATTCTTTTCATAGAAAAGGAAACTAACACACCCCTCAAGTGTGTCTTAGTCATAGAGATCTCTATTCTTTGCACAGACTATTTTCTCCCCCAATCATTTTCTCAGTGGGTTCTGGAAACCCTAATTCTATTAAATATTTAGTGTAACTATTACTTTTCTCATGACCCCGACTCCTCAGCAGTTCATATAGCTCATCTTTGTCTTATAGTTGCTGTTTAGGTGGACTGTACTTATTTATTTCTGGACCATCTCTGCCACTAGGCTGATCTCAACCCCACAACATTTAGCACAAAGGTGACAACATCGTACATCTTCAGGATATATTTTTAAAAACATCAGAATGAGTGAGTGTAAACAGAATTCTGAACGTAATGTTTACATTAAAACACATTCTCCAGTCTTTAGCAGATAAGAAACAGATGAAATTCGCTTTTACTTCATTGCCAAACATGCTGTAAGCTTTACTATTATTGTCAACATAATTTCCTGATGGTCACACCTGTGCAATATGGTGCCCTCTAGTCTTTAAGGCTGCTGAGCACTTGGAATGTTATCAGAGTGACAGAGGAACTAAGTTTTAAAGTCTTATTTAACTGTAATTAATTTATAGTTAAATTTGAAAAGCATATTTCCTGGAGCCTTCACACTAGGCAGTGAAAATCTGTCTCTAGTCCTTAAAAAATGTTAGTAGTCACATGTAGATTTAAGACTTATACTGTGGGACCCTAGAGCCAGTAAACAAATTGATCTCATTCGCCTTTGCGAAGCACCTAACATGCAAAACAAAAATCCATCTCGTTTTACCAACTACTCATTTTGTGTATGTGAAATGTTAACTCACTTTTAGAAATTAATCTACTATACTTAGCTTCACTAAACGCAACACAGTAAGAAGCAAAGCAGGGGCACAATATTTGTTCATTCACACAGATTTAACCTTTTTCCTCCTTCAGGATTGGTTAAAAAATGTTTGGCTTCTAAGCTTGTCCTAATAATTGTTTTCCGCTCTATTGAGACCAATAACAAACAGGCAAATCCCAGTACCTGAAGGGCACCATTCAATAGCACATAACTCTAAGGTTCAGTTTAATAAAGCATAGACTTGGTGTAATCTTTTGTTGCATTGGGGTACGGTAGGAGTCTATGAAGGAATAATTTTCTAAATTGTACCCTGGTGGTCTGAATGTTAGCTTAGCTCCAAGAGATTCCCAGTTAGTCAAGGAGGACATCCAACACTATTAAATTTGGATCCAGAAATTTTCCCTCCTTTAATTCTCTAAATTAAGAAACCACAACTTTCAAAATGAAACAGCAAGTTAATAGATAGAGGAAAAGTCATACATAAGGTGACTGAATTTTATACTTGTGAAGTTTCTTTTTTCTTTTTTCTTTTCTTTTCTTTTTTTTTTTTAGATATTGAGAATTATTTTGACTCAGTCTCTAGGAAACCTAGAGTAAGGATCAGTCTTAGTAATTTTCTTAGAGTATAGTTGTATCACCCTCTTTACTCTTCTTCAATTTAATGGTCTATATTACTGTTTTTCCTGCTCTGTTTTATAACGTGTTGCTTTATAAGCTGTGTCTAGTACCTATATGTTGTTGCTCTCCGTACTTGAACATACTGAGAAAGTCTGTTTTCTTTTTGTGTTGACTAAAAATACCTCACACAAGCCTCACATTCTTATTCTTATTTAGTATAATCCAGAATATGTAAAAGCCCTATCAGGTAAAGTAAGTCCTGATGGGGCCTATATTTTCTAATTTTCATATCGGTTCTATATTATTCCTTACCCAGAAGTGATGAGTGTAAAGCCATGGGTTGGAGCCATACCTCCCACTTCATGGGGTGATGACTGTAGATGACTCTGGGCAGCTGCATGTGTTCCTGGGTGACAGGTCCATTTGTTGTAAGACAATACTGTTCTCTTTTTCTTGCTTACACGAAGAGTGGTTTTCCCAAGGCAGCCTCCTATGGGATCTTGTCCCAGCCTTCCCTTTTCTCTCCCTCACAAAGATAGAGTGAGGTGCCTGGTTGGAAGGCAATAGTTTTCTTACTTTTTGAAGACAAGGTCTGGGGGAGGCTGTTTCCTGTCTTCAGTCTCCAGAGAAAATGGGCCCTTTTGTAAAGTCACATTCTGTGATGGCTAACCTTGAGTGTTAACTTGGCTATATCTGGATAAACTAAAACCCAAGAGGCTGAGCACTAGTGTGAGGAATCTTCTTAATCAGATTATTTGAAGAAAGGAGACTGATCCTAAATCTGGGCTACTTCTTCTGGTAGCAGCCTAATGAAAGGACATGGAAAGTTTGCTTTTTGTTTGCTTGTCCTCACTCTTGCTGGAAAGTTCTTCTGTCCTGTTGCTGCAGTCAGTATTAAATCCAGCTTATTTATGATTCAACATAGACTGAAGGCCAGCAACTCTCCAGATTGAGACTGCAGAGACATCCACTCTCAAGGACTGAACAAGTACTGATTTCCATTATGATGTATTCACTGTTGGATTACCTAGACCACCATCTGTAAGCCAATCTAATAAATTCCATACATATTATTCTATTAATTAATAAATATGTATTCATTCTATTATGTTCCCCTAAAGAGTCTTGACTAATACACATGCTCATGTGTGCCATCTCATGCTTGGACATAGGGTCCAAAGTGGAAGTCATCAGGCCTATGTAATTTTTGCAACAACTGATATCATTTGAGCAACTTGCACCATCTTTAACAATGATACTCTATTCTTTTATAATGCATTTCAAGCTTCAGTCCCTGGGTTGATTGGTGGGTGGGGTTAGGACAATGGACAATACCCAGATACCAGCTAGAATAAATTAGCCACCTAAGTTTGTCAGCTGGAGAGATTGTATTTATCTTGGTGTCTTCTCAGTCATATCTCAGAGTCACTAGGAAGCATCTACAATGTTTGGAATGACAACTTCTTATTTTTGTTGGATCACAACTCAAAGTGCACTGGAGATGTAAAACTTGTAGAATGTAAGTGTAGAATTCTCTCTGAGAATTCTTATACATGTCTCTTTCATTCTTTCCTCATCACTACATGCAAACTGGTTTATGAACTTTAGAGGCTCTGACAACAGCTTTACAGCAACAAAGTGAACTTTGTTTCTAAACAACATAACATGAATCCCCTATTGTGATCGTGTCAATCTTCGCTTGGGTGGAAGAGAAAAAACTGGATGAATCATTGCAGAATCAAAGACGAACAAAAGAAACTTTCATGAAGAAGGCTCGTGTATGAGATGCTTTGTCTTCGGAGTTAGACTGGCATTGGAGCAGAGCAGGGAAGTCTGGGAATACACAAATAAATGTCATAAGCTTTCCACATTCTTTAAATCTGTAAAGTCAGGTGTTGCAGTTTTGGAAACTGAACAAAATCACGCAGAAAACAGCAATTATTCACACACTCATGACACAACATGTGCTTTGGTAACATGAGAATGGCTTCATGTTATTTGTATTGAATCATCAATATGGTATAGAAATGAAATGGTAATTGTTACATATTCAAATCCTAAGGACTTGGTGTATTATAGACTCTGTGTAGTCCTTTGTAAACCAGAACTCACCATGTGTGATTCTAACAAATCCTCCCTGATGGATTGCTTTCATGGGTTAGTTTGCTGCATTTTAGTGTTCTGAAATTTTAGTCATTAAAACTGACTTTTTGTCTCATTTTCCATTTCCCAGGTGTAAGGAGTTTTGGATGTGATATGTTCTGCAGGTTTTGAGAAAGCAGATGTTTTTAGGGAAATTCCACTGTTGCCAGATTTATTTCACTGAGAGAGCAAACTCAGTTTAGCACATCCCTGTTTGTTTTGCAGCAGATGAAGAAAACGGTAGTGAAAAATGGAAAAATGGACTGTCAGGTTTGCACGCCTCTGCTATGTCTTCCTAGTCAGATGTGAGAAGCATTAATGAACAGGGTTCAAAACTTGTTTTTTTTTTTCTTTTTTTTTTTTAGGTACAATACATGGTTGATTTAGTATAAGATGGTCATCTACTTTCAGTCACAGATAAACTAATTTTTTGAGCTAAAATTCTTTTGTGATTTTCTGTACAGCCATATATAACACCAACAGTCATTCTAACTAAAATTATGCTGCAAAACACAATGCAAAAAATGATGAATTATGCATCTTAAGTTTTCTTTTCCATTGTCATCCCCTCAAATATCATAGATGAATAATTAGTAAACAAATTCACCTTAGACTTTTGGCTGAGCCCCTATTAGGTTCTTGTGACTGTGAAGATTGCAAAAAATCTCCCAAGATTCCTTGTCACTTGGAACATAATTGCTAGGAAAGAACATACTCATAGCAATAGTTAAATATTGATATTAAATTTCAGGGTGAGCATCTAAGAAATTGGTAGCTCTACCAATTTATTTAGGTGTTCAAAAGAAGTGGTGGGCCTTATGAGTCCAGGGAAGTGAGGGAAACTGGATTGTTTGGAAAAGAAAGCAGAGATCATAATATGAGAATTAAATTCAAAACCGAGATGAGACACAAAGCAGGCACAAGGCTTAGCTTAGCCACAGGACAGAATCTGAGGTGGGGTTCAGATTGTATGGAAGATGGAGCTAGAAGTTGGTCATGTCATCAATAAGATCTAAATACATGTTATATCCTAGTAAGGCTCATGTGTTTAAAGACTTAGTCCACAGCTGGCGGGGTTGTTTTGGAGAATTTAACTTTTGGTACTATGTGTACTTATCAGAAGTGGGTCCCTGGGGATGTGACTTATAGATGACATCTATTCTGTTCTGAACATATCATGGTCATGACAATATCGTGGTGTGAAGAAGCCATGACACTCACTCTTACGACCACAGACAACTGCCCCAGCTGCCATACCTTCCCTGCAGTGATGGATTCTTACACCTGAAGCCATCAGCCAAACAAATCCTCTCTACATTGCTTCTGTTGTGTGTTCAGTCACAGCTACCTACTTTTGTCTTCCATCCTCAATTCTTCCTATGAGTGTGCTCTTTCTTATGGATTGCATTCAAGTGGAAAGGACATTGGTAGAGCTTTTGCATACTGTATATTCCCAAGAACCTAATAGGTGAGCCCAGCCAATAGTCTGGAAAGATGACCTATATAGTGCAGGAGGCATGTACTTGGCTTACTTTGAACCAGTGGAGAAGGCCTGTGGCAGTGGAAACAACAGTGTTTCTGGGCCATATATAGGGCTTGGATGTACATGCTCAGTGCTATCTTCACTGGATCAAGGAGTGGGTCCTACATTGCCTAGGACAATTTTTGCAAAAGTTTCTGGAAACAGCTCTTCTTGGACTAGGAGTAAATCTGGTAGGGGATAGGAGCCAGTATATATTTTACCTACTGTAATGTGACTGCCTAGGATGAAGGGAAGGAAACCTGGGAAGATTTTAGCTCTTTTTCAAGGTGACAGGATTTAAAGATTCAGTTGGGTTAGGAGTGATCTTTAGTTGCACTCTAATTCAGGAGGCCAATTTCTCCACTGTCTCATTCCTCTGAATTGAAATCAAGTTAAGATTACCTATATCAAACCCACAAGGGGAAAAGAAGAATAGAGGCTTTGTTTGAAATATACATTGCAAATAGTCACCAAACAAATATTATTTTGAAATAATTTTTCTGTTATAGTTTTTCTGTTCAAGTAGAAATGATTCACTAATTTCATTACCATCTCTTTTTGTGATTATAACTTCTATCTTCTATTTTCCTGCTTGTCATCAATTGAGTTATCCACCACCACCAACATCATTTCCTTGAATTCAATCACTATAAAAAATCTACTTCTCACTTTATTAGGCTAATTTCTATGTTAACTTCCACTATGACATTACTATTTTGGAAAGTGACTCATGTTTGGCTTTGACTCAATTTCTACATTCCTTGTAAATTCACTTATTGTTCTAATTGTTACATGAGTATTCTTTTTTCACTTTAAATCTCTAATTATTTCTTCTCTTTCTGGTTCACAAAGGGCTTGAATGGGCCATAGAATCATAAAGGATCAACCCATCAAAACTGAGCCATTATCTTTATCATTGTATTTCTAATAAATCTTTTAGTGGATCAGCAAGATTATCCTGAGATAGCCAACCTGTTTGTAATGGCAGGGAATGTCAGCTTCCTCTGTTTTGTTATAGAGACTTTTCTTTTTCTTTTTATGGTGTTGTTGATTATAGAGACACACAGAGTACCAGCTCACAGGTCTTTGTATTTCATGATGTATCACATACTTATTGAACAGCAACTATCTTGTAAATATGGCTTAATCAGTGGAAATGCTAAAGTGAAAAGATGCAGTCATTTGTTTGGAGGTGGTCATGATATGCTCTGAAAGTGTGGTCCATAATGGCTAGTCTGTAAATGTTTCTTGAAGAAAAGTAAAGAGAGGGGAAAGGAAGGTAGCTATCATCACTGACCTTAGTTTTTTTCTTTAAACATTTGGCTTCTGGATTAGATTGTCTAGTTGCTTTATACTAGATAATTACTAAACTATGCCTCAGTGTCTACACTGTAAAGCTGAATTTAGATCCAACTGAGATAACTCAACCTAAAATGTTTAGTACAGTGTCTGTCACTTAGGCATCCTATGCAAATGCTGACAGTGACCAAAATGAGTATGACTCAGGCTAGAGAGGTGGCCCAGAACTAAAAACACACATTGCCCTTGTAGAGGATTGATTCCTACCACACAATCCAAGTGACTCCCAACTTCCTGTAATTCTAGCAGCAGAAGATCTGATGCCCTTATCTGACCTCCATGGGAATATGGAATCACGTGCATATACCTATACACAGATCTACACAGTTTTGGAAGATTTCTGTTTTTTTTTAATTTTAATTTTGTTAATTTGCTCAGATTACAACTCAATTGTTATCCCATTACTTGTATCCTCCCATTCCTCCCTCTCTCTCATTTTCACCCTATTCTCTTCCCCTAAGTCTATGACTGAGGGGCACCTCCTCCTCCACTATATGGTCATAGGCTATCAAGTCTCATCTTGGTATCCTGCTTATTCTTTCTTTGAGTGCCACCAGACCTCCCCACCAAGAGGAGGTGGTGAAATATGGAGCAACAGAGCTCATGTCAAAGTCAGTCCTTGCTCTCCACATAACTGTGGAGAATGTCCTGTCCATTGGGTAGATCAGAGTAGGGGTTCGATGTTTATTATTGTATTGTCCTTGGTTAGTGCAATAATTTGAGCAGATCGCCCTGGACCCTGATCCACCCATCATGATGTTCTTCTTGTAGGTTTCTAGGACCCTCTGGGTCCTTCTATTTCCCCATCTCCTATATTTCTCTTACCTAGAGTCTCAGTAAGATGTCCTCACATCTATCCCAATCTCCTAGTAAGTGAAGACTTACATGGGCCATGCCTTTTGGGCTAGTGCCCAATTATAAGTGAGTATATACCATGTGAGTCTTTCTGCTTCTGGGGTGGCATAAGAACACAGAAGTGAGCATTCTGTTTCACATGTCTGTGTGCATACATGTGTGCATGTGTGTGTGTGTGTGTGTGTGTGTGTCTTGGTCAGACAAAAGTATACCAAGAAAAATCTGGGGCAAATAGTACTTTCTGTCAGAATAATTGACTGAAGCAGCTTATTATTTACTAGGTCTTTGTCCAACAGTTTTGTAACAATGTCTGAAAATATCTAGAAATAGGAATGATCAACAACTAAGTAAACATTTGCTAATTATCAGTTGCTTGCTAACACTTATATGTTTCTTTTGTCTATCCTGAGATCTGCGGCTTATTGATAAGAAGGCCAGGGAGAGCGCATTCTCCTGCCCATGGTGCCAAGCAGCTTTCTTTCTGCTACCTTTACCTTCAGTCTCAAGGGTAGATGTTGTTGTCTACACGTTTCTAGAAGTTGGTAAAAGCTCTAACTTCTGCATATTTCTGATGAGTTTTAAGTCAAGTGCTTTTTGAGAAGCTAGGTAGTTTTTCTGGCTTATCACATAGCTCTTTGAAATACACACACATTTATTTTACTTTTTGATATTATAATAGAATTATGTAATTTCTTTGATTTATTTCCCATTTTCTCCTCTCAGTCCCTCAAATGTATCTACTTGCTCTAATTCCAATTCATGGTCTCTTTTAGAAATACTATTATATGTTGTTACATTCCAAAATATATACACACAGCCCACTCCATCTGTATAATGTTACTTGTGTGTATATTTTCTGGGCTGCCTATTTGGTATTAGGTAACAATTGGTGCGTGTTTCCCTGGGGAAGACTCTTTCTTCTTTTCTCAGCATTCCTTAGTTGCCTGCAGTTTTTAAAAAAATGTACTTTAAATTTTTAAATTTTTTACAAATATATTTATATTAATACACACATACAATAAACCACCCTTAGCAAAAAGAACCCTAACACAATCAGGAATATATAAATGTTACATTCTTAGCATTTGGCTATTTGTACTTTGCATCCTTGAAGAAAACGTCTTTCCTGTCTTAGTGCTTCTAAAATTTTGAATGTAAATCAATCTCCATCACATCTTGTCGTCATCGACTTAAAACATCTATCTAGACCTAAAAACATCTTAACCCCTGATCAACTAAGCAGTTCTTTATGTCAGAGGTCCAATTGGATAATAGTTACTTTTGTCAAGCCTCTGCACATTAATGTGTGCCTATAAGAACTGATGCTCAATTCTTTAAAAATATCTTAAATAATGTGTACTGTGTGATTTCGTTCTTGTAGTATATACATTAACACATACAGGCAGAATGTGGGGCTTCATTTTTGTCAACCTGACAGAAACTAGAGTCACTGAGAAAAGAGAACCTTAATTGTTCTGTGGGTAAGTGTGTGGGTGTGTTTTCTTAAAATCATTGAAGTGAGAGGGCTCATCCCACGGCGGGTAGTTGGTGCTGTCCCAGGCAGTGGTCTTGAATTGTATAAGAAAGCCATGTAGAGCAATCCAGCAAGCAGCACTTCTCCATTCCTAATGCTTCAGTTCACATCTCCAGGTTCCTGTCTTGGCTTCTTTCTATGATGGACTGTTGCCTAGAAGTATAAAAAAAAAAAAATAAATAAACTTTCCCTCCCTAATTTTCTTTTGGTTGTGTTTTATCACAGCAAGAGAGGTGCTAACTAGAACACAGAGCTTTTAGTAGTTGGGTCCCCAAGGGCTGAAAAAATTTTTAAAAGAATTATAGCAGCTATATTCATTAAGGAAATCAATAGGTGATTTTCTTTTCTTTTCTTTTTTTTTTTTTTGGTATGCCTTTACCTTGTTTTGGTCTTGGTACTTCCAGCTTCCCAGAATGAGCTCAGCAGAGTTGCTTCTCTTTCTAGTTTATGGAACAAGTCAAGACATAATAGTATTAGCACTTTATGAACAATGACAATATGAATAGAAATGCTAACGTTGAAGGGGTAAATTCACACAAGATCACACCCTTGTAGCCAAGGAGTAACTGATGATTGCTGAGAGACAGAGCTATGCCTCTCCCATGGGTGAGCCTCCTAACTGGTTGGTCAGACTTAAACCATATGTACATGTGCAGGCATACACACATGCATGTGTGTGTGTTACAACAATAACCAAGGAAGAAGAGGCTGGAGAGAAAAAAGGGAAAGGGAAAAGTAATAATATTTTAGTTAAAATATATAAAATTTAAAAAAGAGAATTTAGCAGTGAATCCATCCAGCCCTGGGGGTGTTTGTTGGGAGATTTTAATTACTGCTTCAATCTTATTAGTTATTATAGGGCTACTTTAATTGTTTATAGCTTCTGGATTTAACTTTCATAGGTTATATAAATTTAGGTATATATCCATTTCTTCTATATTTGATAGCTTAAAACATTTTCAAATATTCCCTAGTGATCTTATGGATTTTATAGGAGTTTACTATAAAAACTCCCTTTTCATCTCTAGTATGTATTTATTTGGGTCTTCTCTCTCTCTCTCTCTCTCTCTCTCTCTCTCTCTCTCTCTCTCTCTCTCTCTCTCTGTCTCTCTGTCTCTCTCTCTCTCTGTCTCTCTCTCTCCCTCTCCTTCTCTTGTTTGCTTGTTTGTTTTTTTCTGAGACAGGTTTTCCCTGTGCATCCTTGCCTATCCTGGGCTTGCTTTGTAGCAATCCACCTGCTTCTGCCCCCCTGAGTACTGGGATTAAAGGTGTCTGTCACCATACCTGGTGGCTTCTCTCTCTCTCTCTCTCTCTCTCTCTCTCTCTCTCTCTCTCTCTCTCTCTCTCTCTCTCTCGGTAATTTGGCTAGAGATTTGTAAATCTTGTTAATCTTCTCTAAGAATCTTCATTTAATTGACCTTTCAGTCTTTGTCTAATTGGATTTTTTCCCTAGTCTACTATTTTATTGCTCTCAAATGGGCTTTGATTTGATGCCTTGTTTTCCTAGAGCCTTGAGGTACACCATTAGGTTATTTATTTGAGATATTTCTCATTTGTTTTGCTTTTTTTTTTTTTTCACGACAGGCTGCCCCAGAACTCACTCTGTAGACTTGGCTGGCCTCAAACTCACAGAGATCTGCCTGCCTTTGCCTCCCCGAGTGCTGGAATTACAGGAATGAACTACTGTGCCTGTCTCTTCTGACTTTTTTTAATATAAGAAATTTTAAACTACACTTTCCTTTCAGGACATCCTTGGGTATGCTTTAGAAGTCATTTTCATTTAATTGTAAAAGTATAACAATTTCTTCCTGAGTCTCAAGGACTTATTGTTCATTTATAAATTTATAATGCCTAGTCTCCAATCATTTGTGCAGTTTCTGAGCTTTCTCTTAATGTTGTTTTCCAGGTTCATTCTATTTGGTTTAGTAAGATATAAAGAATTATTCCATTTTTTTTCTGTTTGTTAAAGCTGTTTTTTTGGCCTCTAATGTGATCAGTTTTATAGAAGGTTGCTTGAGTTGCTGAGAAGAATGTTGAATGTTGTATTCGGTAGAAGTCTAAGTCTAATGATCTATGGAATTGCTTAGTTATGTAGTTTCTTTGTGAATGTTTTCTTTGGAAGAAATACTTAAGTGTGAGACTGGGGTTTGAAGTATCCATCTCAGAATCTATGTGACCTTTTTATGGCATTTAATGTCATAAATATTTAAAGTTATTATAGCTTCATGATGAATTACCCCATTCTTTTTATTAATAATATAATGGTCTCTTATCTCTTCTGATTGGCTCTGAAGTGTGCTTCAGCATATGTAAGGACCAATGTTGGCTTGTCTACAGATTCTGCTTGCTCAGCAGGTTGTTTCCATTATTTGACACTCCAATTTTAAATATTTTAGCTAGTTAAATGAGAAAACATATTTGTTAGATCTTGTTTTTAGCTCAGTTAGTTTTTTTTTATATTTGTAATTGGTGAGCCAAGTTCATTTACACTTAATGCTATTACTGTGAGGTAGTTGGTATTTCTTATGATTGGTTTGCTTATATTCTGGATGTTCCAATTATTGGTAGCTCTTTCTCTTCATCTGTTACTATTAGGAGTTTGTTGTGTTGGTCAGAAACGAGCTCTTTTGTGCTCTTTTCTGTTAATCTGTTCCTATCATGGAACTCTGTGTGTGTGTGTGTGTGTATGTGTGTGTGTGCATGTGTAATATTTCTTTATAAACTTTTCAAAGTACTAGCTTTATGCCATAAAATACCTCTATATGTATTTTTCTTGAAACATTCTTATTTTTTCTATTAATTTTTATAGGTAACTTTGCTGGCTATAGAAAGTTGCTTGACTTCAGGGCATGACATATATTATTCCATGGTTTATTGCCTTTTCAGGTTGCTTATGAAAGATCTAATGTTATTATAATATTTTTACCTTTGTGTGTCAGTTGGCATTTTTATATTACTTCTTTGATTTGTATTTTTGACATCATGAGTATCATGATATATCATGGAGAACTTCTTCTCTGTATATTTGGTGTTTCACAAACTTCTTATGCATAGATGTCCATTTTTACCCTCTAGGTCTAGAAATGCTTATTGAATAAGGTGTTTATACTTTAATACTTTATTTTATCTCCTTATTTTTACAATGTGGATTCTTAAGTTTGATATCATGAATTCATTACTATTTTTGGAAGTTTTCACAATAATATATATTCTTGATTTTGTTCATCATTCATGAAATTAATTCATTTGCTTGGTCTTGTCTGTTCATGATATTTTCTAGTGTTTCTCTAAAATTATTGTGTGCATGTGTTGTGCAGTTTTTAAAGAACATTAATTATTCATTTTCTGAATTTCAGTTTTGTTCTTTTTGGTGTATATATCTCCTTGCTCTCTTTTCTCTGTTTTTGAATTTATTTTGCAAGTGGTGTTCACTTTGGCAACCTTTTTGTCTAGGTCCTGAGTCGATATTTTTTACTCCTTTACATATTTGAGTTCTCTATATTGTTTAGTGTCTTTTCCTGTTGATGTGACAAAATGTTCTGACAAAAGTACCTTAAAGAGGCTTGTTTTAGTCCATCCCAGTAGGGCAGTCATAGCTGCCAGAATATTAAGCAATTGGTCACATTGCATTCATAGTCAAAAAGCAGAGCAAACTATATATAATTTTTTTCCTCAGCTTGCTCTCTTCTTGTTCCAGGTCCTCAAGCCTAGGGAATGCTGTTCTCTGTATTTTAATCAGTTATGGGTTTCTATTAATGACTCTATCTGCTGCAAAAGGAAGCTTCTCTGTTGAATCTACACTTATGTGTAGGTGTAAGGGTATGTAGAAGGCAGTTAGACATTACACTGGCTTACAGAGGTGATATTAGTTAGTTTATTGAGCAGTGGGATAGATAGGTTTATAGAGGCAGATATTAACTCCTTCCAGTTGAGTGGGTGTTAAGTCCTGTTGGTAACGCCCAGTATATAAATGCCACTATTGCACCTTTCAGGATATCTTGCCATGCTGCTCATTATTGTAGTTTGTAGACGTCACAGAGGGGTGGGGCCATTGTTTGCTTTTCTCTATTAGAAGCTTGTGTACCATGAGTACCAGTCCTTAGGGAGGAGGATTCCGGGCGAATTCTAGTTCATTCCTGAAAGTCCTCCATCTGAACTGTGTGATCTTCATAAATAGGCTCTTACTTTCAATTCCTGGAGGCAAGTAAGAGGAATGACAATGTCCTCTATTGTTTGGGATCTAGCCTGGCCAACAACTTGAGAGGAGGTTTCTTGTGCTTGGCATTGGGTTTTGTTAGGTAACCTATGCCTTTTGGATGGAGCATTGCCATCCCAAGTGGAACAACTTTATTTAAACTACACACACACACACACACACACACACACACACACACACACACACACATACACAGAGTCTCAAGTAGACATAAAATAAGATTGTTTATGGCTTGAGGGAGGAAGGATAGATAACATTAAGAATGGCATTTCCCTTTAAAAAAAAATAGCACTCTGAATTCTTCCTGTGACATTTCTGTGATATTAGTGTCTTTTCTTTCTGTTACTGAGGAGTAGTGAGACCAAGAATATGTTTTGGTGATGTCTCATGTATGTTTTGTAACTCTGTTGGAATCGACGTGTTTTCCAATTTCCAGCTGCCTCCTTGTTTATATTTTTCACTGAGTGCTTCTGGAGGGTATTCACAAAGAGTTCATGCCCTGATGCTGGAGAAATGGCTATGGTCCCTGTAATGATTGCTCAGTATTCTTATCATTGATGGAATAATACACAGGAAAGACTTCCTATGACTCAGACTTCGATGTAAAGTCTACCAGTGTGAGTACCTTTTTGTGGTGGTAGAATGCTATGCTAAGTTCCACAGCATTGTCTCGATGGTGCTATGTAGCTTGCTCAGGTCAACTGCATGAATGTAGAGTCATTTTCTCTCTCTGTGTCAGGATTAGGTTCCTGGTCTACCATGTTTCACTCTGCTCTCATGTTTTGTTTTTAGTAGCACGGATCTTCTCAACCTGTATCTCCTGGTGTCACTCCTATGTCAGCCTTAGAGTAATACTGTAAAAAATTATATTTATCGATATTAAAGATATTTATGTCATACTAAGTAGGGCAAAGAATGTGAGAGAACATTATGTATGGTATGACCTTGGTCTTGTACAGTTTTATTAAGTATTGATTTTGAGAAAATATGTTTAATGATGATCCATGAGTAGTTGTCTTATAGGCAATATTTATTTATTCATTATTAGTATTTCATTTGTATAGTATCAGATGAAAAATATTTTCAGAATTGTGTGTTTCATGTAGCAAATATAGATTAATTTCATAGTAAAAGGTCAATACTATAAATGGTTGTGGAGCAACCTATTTGCAAGATTCTGTGCCCCCTTTAGCCAAGTGTGGAGACTCCTTTCCTGTGTAATCATAGCTACAAGTTAGGGACATAGCTGGGTTTCTTTAAGTTGTATTCTTCAAATTCTCTCTGTACCCAGAAGTACATAGCTCTTTATAAACATTTTAACAGATTTCCTCCCAATGCCACAGTAATCCTAAGATATAAGAGTACTGACCAAAGACTATTCTAAAAGCCAGAGTGACTTGCTGCCATAAATCACAGGAAGTGGGGTTGGGGCTTGAGCCCAGATCTTCTTTAGGTATTTGGCCTGTTCTAGTCTTCTTGCTCTCAATTCCTGGGGCAATATATAATCACATGGAGAATTTGCCAATGTCTTTGTTCTCCAGTGCAAATGAAACACACACACACACACACACACACTTGCAAAACCTACACACTATAATCTTCTGTCCAGGACTTTAATATGCAATTAGTTTAAGAATACCTGTCTTCCGAGAGGCAGAGGCCCTCAGGCAAATAATAGGAAGAGCTCAGGGAGTCTTGTGGAAGAGTGAGAGGAACGATAGAGGGAGCTGGAGGTGTCAAGGGCACCACATTAAGACCTACAATGAAAACTAACCTGGGCTCATGGGGGTCTCACAGAAATTGAACAATCAAACAAAGAACATGCAGGGCTGGAACCCCTACACATATATAGCAGAAGTGCAGCATGGTCATCATGTTGGGCCCCTAACAATGGGAGTAGGCGCTGTCTGTGATTCTGTTGCCTGCCTTTGGATCCCTTACCCCTAGCTGGACTGCCTAGTCTGGCTTTAGTGCAAGAGGATGTGCTTAGTCCTGCTGTGACTTGATGTGCCAGGGTGGGTGTGTATATGTATGTGCTGGTACAAATACATGCTGGGTGCCGTATATATGTGGGACAGATGACAACTTTGGGTGTCATTTCTCAGGCACCAATCAACTTCTGTGAGTGAGTGTGTGTGTGTGTGTGTGTGTGTGTGTGTGTATGGGACACACACACACACACACACACACACACACACAGAGACAGAGAGAGAGACAGAGAGACAGAGAGAGAGATGGAATTCATCAAGTAGGCTAGACAAAGCCCCAGGGATCTGTCTTTCTCTTTCTCCAGGGCTAGGATTATAGTCACAAACAGCCTGGCTTAAAAAGTGAATTCTGGGGACCAAATTTAGATCCTCATGCTTGCAATGTAAGCATCTCTTCCCCTGAACTCTCTCTCCAGCCTTCTGCAACTGCTTTATGACTGCAGGTGTGTGGTCTGAGGGGAAGCAGTGTGGAGTGGGCTGACACTTCTGGGAGGAAGGTATTGACTGTAAAACACTCTGGGGAAGGGAAAGCACATTGCAGAGACAGAAGGAGAAGCTGAGGCACCATGCTTTGTTGGAACCTGTTAAATTTGTGTCTGTGGGATGTTGAGGGAGAAGGATGAGAGAGTAGTTAAGTATTGAATGTATGGCCTTGAAATTGAGGAAGAGGTCTTGGCTGGCTGTCCACACTTAGGTAGGTATTTATGTCAGGACAAAATCTCTGTCTTAACACCCAGACTGTTTGTTTTGTGTAGGCTAATGCTTAACCTGTGGGCACTCATTATCTTTATATAATGGTACAAGCAGTAGTGTCTGACTTAGGGAGCTACTATGATCGTTATGTTAGTAAATGTATTTAATTTACATGGAGGAAGACCTGGTAACTAGAGAGTACTAAAAACAATTTTTTTTTGTTATTATTTTATTACAAGTTGGATTTTCTTATTCTAGTTTTATGTGCTTTTTGTGTATAATTTACTTGGTCCTGCTAAGAAAAAAAAGTTGATATTATTTCTCTAGGTTCAAATGAGAAAACTAAGGCCCAGAGAGGATAAATCATTCGCCCAAGGAGAATCAGTTAGAAAATGGAGCAAAGGATATCTGAGCCTAGGTCTGTTTGACTCCCAGGGCAAAATAGTTAATCATTTTTATAAATAGTAAAATCTGGTCTTGTGTGCAGGTCAAGGCCTGAGATTTGAGCTGTGGTTCATTTAAGTAGCCAAGCTAGGGATGCAATGAGTTTAAGCTTAAAATAATCCTGTGAACAAAGCAACAGGATAATTTGAAATGTCAATGTGACATTCTGTTTCACTGTAAATTAATAAGAAGTGACGGAAGGCCTTTCTTGTCATGGCTGCAACAATCAGAAGCCAGGCTTATGCTCCCTCCTAATCTCATGCTATGACAATAGGCAATCAGCAGTAACATCCTTCAAATATCAGCTGAGTCCTTTTCATACACAAAGGTGACATATTGGCAGTATCCAATTTTACTTGTTCACGTTGGAAGAAAGGTTGCTTTATACACTATTATGTGATGAGACAAGTAACGTAAAACCCAAGGCAGTGTCTACAATTAATTTGTTACTATAGAAAACACTTTAACCCTCCCTCTCATTCTTTTTGTTGCCAAGGTGATGATCAAGCAGGTAATTCAAATGACCTTGTGGCATTAGCTAGAATAAAGCTGAGATGTCTCAGTAAGTTTTTAAACCACTTGAGGGAAATCCATGGGGAAGGTTAAGATCATATCCTAGAATCCTTTACTTTGTCTATTATCTTAGTTTTCCGACTCTTAGTTTCAAGAATTGGCCATGGCCTTTGGCACCCTCTCTGCTTCATTTCAGTACTCCCTGGATCTCACTCAGATCATTCCAGATTCTCCGTCCTGAGGATTGTACCAGCACCAGCTTCCTGCGTCACTAACCACACTCTGTTCTTGGAGCTGTCTGTGAACATGCCCACAAATGACGTTAATTGAATCTTATTGTGGGAACTCTTCAATTTAGGGAGATGGGATGCTTCAGAGCAGAGTCTTCAGCTTTCAACCCTGGCATGGATCCTTATGATTTGGACAGTATGAACCTTTCTGTGCTTTGTGCATAGGCTTATCCTTTTCTAGGGAGGAGGAATTGGAAGGGGTGACTGTTAAGCCTGCACACATATATAGTCATAGCTCTGAAAACATGTCTGTAGGAAAGACCACAGTGAAATGTAACATGGGAAACCAGGCTATACCTGAACTTCACTGCTTCATCACTTTGCTTGCAAACCACAAGCCACTTACGCCAGCTCTGCCTCTAAATCAGGCTCGATTTTTCTAACTTCTTCCGTCTCCTCTGCCCAGACACTGGTCAGTGTCTCTAAAAATTCTGCACCTGTAGTGTCATCATAGCTTTCTTTCCTTTTCTATCATAGCTTCTTAAGCAGCCTCCACATCTCTAGCATTATGCTTTTCCCATTTATTCTCCACAGGGCAGTTAAAGTACACGCATAAATCACAAACTAGACTATATGACTCCTTTGCTTGGAAACACTGACTTCCACCAAGCCCCAGACCATCTCATTACCCCCTTGCAGGACTCTTGTCACTCACCATGCTGCATAACAGGATCTACTTCTGTGTAAGCAAAGTCACTGTAGAGGGAGGGACCTTGTACTTGCTGATTCCTCTGCCAAGATAATCCCTCTCCATGGTTTTCAGGTTGGCTGCTGTGCATGAAGCTTAGTTAAAAGTTATTTTCTCAGACAGGTCTACTTATTCCATCTAAGTTAGTTCTTCCTTTCCCTTCAATCATGCCTTTCCATAAAGTGAATATTAGTTGAGATATGTAATGCTCCAGGCAGGAGGGCAGCACATAAGATCAACAGCCATTCTTGACATCATGGGTCTCACCAGGCTGTTTGAATATTTTCACAGAACTAATAACTAGTTGAATTAAGCTGTATTTTGTTTGTCTGTTTTATTTTTCTTACCTATGCCAGTCCTGGAAAGAATTGGAAGAACAAGTCAGGATTGGTTTATCCTTATGGTGACCATTCTCACAAAGTAGAAGTTGGAAGGTTCTGGAAATATTAAGATTCAGAGCCAGTACTGCTTGTTGAGCCTCATTTGTTCAGAAGAATCCTTTATTGAGATCTTGACTATGATCAAACAAAAGATTGGGAAGGATGTTTGTCAGGGACAGTTCTCAAATAGCTTCATTAGTATGTTGTGGAAGCAATGTTGCCAGGCACCATTATCTCTTGGTGGTTTAATTAAACACAGGTGTAAAATAACGTTCCTCTATTTTTGGTCCAATACTTCAGAATTCCAAGTTCTAACTCTAGATAGATATTTTGATTATTAGCTCTATGGTAGAGCCTAGGCAATTGTAACTTTAAATGTCCTTCTAGATCAGTGGTTCTCAACTTTCCTAATGCTGTGATCCTTTAATACAGCTCTTCATGTTGTGGTGACCCCCAAACATATACTTGTTTTGTTGCTACTTCATAACTGTAATTTTTCTAATGTTATGAATGGTAATATAAATATCTGATATGTAGGATATTTGATATGTGACTCTTGAAGGGGTCATGATCTATAGGTTGAGAATCACCGCTCTAGATAATTCAGTGGAAGTCCATGGCCTATGCTATAGGGCTCTTAAATTTAGATGGTTGTATCCAGGATTTCCTTGAGCTGGCCTTCATGTATGTTTCATACATAGTATCATTATTAACATTATCTTCTTATATTGCCAAACGTGATAATTTGCACCGTAAGTTATAGCCTAACTTGACTAGACTGCATGACTAGAACTCTCGCCTTGGAGGCGGTTACAAGGAATTTTCTTGTTAGGGTTTTAAGAAAAGGCACCAGAGAGGTATGAAGTAGGAGTTTGTCCATGGAGTCCAGTGCTTCTGACAAAGAAAATAATTGAACAATATCCAAGTTGCAGATCCTAATTTCTTTGTCTTCTTCTTCTTCTTTTTTTTCTCCACCAGTCATTTGACAGATCCCCAATTAGCTGTATTTTGAGTGTAAATGATCATGGGTGGCTGGTTGCCGCTGTAGTAAAAATGACTGCAGAGCATCTAATCTTTGTAGGAAGTTCCCATTTGAAAGGGATGGGATGGGTTGCGTTTCTGAAATTTGTGCACTTGGATGTATATCTGGCACTTTTCAGAACTGACTTGGAGAAGAATCATAAAATTAAACTAGTGTTTTTTTTTTTTTTTTTTTTTATTAATTTATTCTTGTTACATCTCAATGTTTATCCCATCCCTTGTATCCTCCCATTCCTCCCCCCCCCCCATTTTCCCATTATTCCCCTCCACTATGACTGTTCCTGAGGGGGATTACGTCCCCCTATATATTCTCATAGGGTATCAAGTCTCTTCTTGGCTACTTGCTGTCCTTCCTCTGAGTGCCACCAGGTCTCCCCCTCCAGGGGACATGGTCAAATGTGAGGCACCAGAGTATGTGAGAAAGTCGTATCACACTCTCCACTCAACTGTGGAGAATATTCTGACCATTGGCTAGATCTGGGAAGGGGTTTAAAGTTTACCTCCTGTATTGTCCTTGGCTGGTGCCTTAGTTTGAGCGGGACCCCTGGGCCCAAATCTGCCTATCATATTGTTCTACTTGTAGATTTCTAGGACCCTCTGGATCCTTTTATTTTGCTGTTCTCCCATGCGTCTCTCATTTAGAGTCCCAATAGGATGCCTTCCCCTCTGTCCCAGTTTCCTGGTAAGTGAAGGCTTTCGTGGGACATGCCCCTTGGGCTAGTATGCAGATATAAGTGAGTATATACCATTTGATTCTTTCTGCTTCTGGGTTAACTCACTCATTATGATCATTTCTAGCTCAATCCATTTATCCACAAATTTCGGGAATTCCTTTTTTTTAATAGCTGAGTAGTATTCCATAGTGTATATGTACCACAGTTTCTTTATCCACTCTTCTACTGAGGGACACTTAGGCTGTTTCCATGTTCTGGCTATTATGAATAAGGCTGCTATGAACATGGTTGAGCAAATTTTCTTGTTGTGTGCTGGAGCATCTTCTGGATATATTCCAAGGAGTGGAATAGCTGGGTCTTGAGGAAACCCTATTCCCATTTTTTTTGAGATAGCACCAGATAGATTTCCAAAGTGGCTGTACTAGTTTGCATTCCCACCAGCAATGAAGAAGTGTTCCTCTCTCCCCACATCCTCGCCAGCATGTGGTGTTGCTTGAATTTTTGATCTTAGCCATTCTGATGGGTGTAAGATGGAATCTCAGAGTTGTTTTGATTTGCATTTCCCTGATGACTAAGGAGGTTGAGCATTTCTTTAAGTGTTTCTCAGCCATTTGATACTCCTCTGTTGAGAATTCTCTGTTTAGTTCCAAGCCCCATTTCTCAATTGGGTTATTCGGTTTGGTGGTGTTTAATTTCTTGAGTTCTTTATATATTTTGGATATTAGACCTTTGTCAGATGTAGGGTTGGTGAAGGTTTTTTCCCAGTCTGTAGGCTGTCGCTTTGTTCTCTTGACAGTGTCTCCTGCCTTACAGAAGCTTCTCAGCCTCATGAGGTCCCATTTATTAATGGTTGACATTAAGGCCTGGGCCGTTGGTGTTCTGTTCAGGAAGTTGTCTCCTGTGCCAATATGTTCCAGGCTCTTTCCCACTTTTTCTTCTAAGTGAGTTAGTGTCTCTGGTTTTATGTTGAGGTCTTTAATCCACTTGGATTTGAGTTTTGTGCAAGGTGACAAATATGGGTCCAGTTTCATTTTTTTACACATAGACCTCCAGTTAGACCAGCACCATTTGTTGAAGATGCTATCCTTTTTCCATTGAATGGATTTGGCTTCTTTGTCAAAAATCAAGTGACCATATGTGTGTGGATTCATATCTGGGTCTTCGATTCGATTCCACTGATCAACCAGCCTGTTGCTGTGCCAGTACCATGCTGTTTTAAGTACTATTGCTTTATAGTACAGTTTGAGATCAGGTATGGAGATTCCTCCGGAGCATCTTTTATTGTACAAGATTGTTTTAGCTATTCTGGGTTTTTTGTTTTTCCATATGAAGTTCAGAATTGAACTTTCAATGTCTTTAAAAAATTGTGTAGTTATTTTGATAGGGATTGCATTGAATCTGTAGATTGCTTTTGGTAGGATGGCCATTTTTACTATGTTAATTCTCCCGATCCATGAGCAAGGAAGATCACGCCATCTTCTCAGGTCATCTTCAATCTCTTTCTTCAGAGTTTTGAAATTTTTTTCATACAAGTCCTTCACTTGCTTAGTTAGGGTAACTCCTAGATATTTTATATTGCTTGTGGCTAATGTGAAGGGTGTGGTTTTCCTAATTTCTTCCTCTGCAAGCTTGTCATTTGTGTATAGGAAGGCTACATACTTTTTTGAGTTAATTTTGTATCCAGCCAATTTGCTGAAGGTGTTTATCAGCTTTAGGAGTTCTCTGGTGGAGTTTTGAGGGTCACTTATGTACACTATCATATCATCTGCAAAGAGGGATAATTTGACTTCCTCCTTTCCCATTTGGATCCCCTTGATCTCCTTTTGTTGTCTTATTGCTCTGGCTAGAACTTCGAGTACTATATTGAAGAGATATGGAGAGAGTGGGCAGCCTTGCCTTGTTCCTGATTTGAGAGGAATTTCCTTGAGTATCTCACCATTTACTTTGATTTTGGCTATTGGCTTGCTGTATATAGCCTTTATTATGTTGAGGAAAGTGCCTTGTATCCCCGATCTCTCTAAAACTTTAAACATGAATGGGTGTTGAATTTTATCAAATGCTTTCTCTGCATCCAAGGAGATAATCATGTGGTTTTTTATTTTCAGTTTGTTTATATGATGGATTACATTGATGGATTTCCGTATATTAAACCATCCCTGCATGCCTGGAATGAAGCCTACTTGGTCATGATGAATGATATCTTTGATGTGCTCCTGTATTCGTTTTGCAAGTATTTTATTTAGTATTTTTGCATCTATGTTCATAAGAGAAATTGGTCTGAAATTCTCTTTCTTTGTTGAGTCTTTGTGAGGTTTAGGTATCAATGAGACTATGGCCTCATAGAATGAATTTGGTAATTTTCCATCCATTTCTATCTTTTGGAGTAGCTTGAAGAGTATCGGTATTAGCTCGCCCTTAAAGGTCTGGTAGAATTCTGCACTGAAACCATCTGGCCCTGGGCTTTTTTTGGTTGGGAGACCATCGATGATTGCTTCTATTTCTGTCGGGGAAATGGGACTATTTAACTTGTTTATCTGTTCTTCACTCAACTTTGGCAAGTGAACTTGATCAAGAAAATCGTCCATTTCCCTTAGATTTTCAAATTTTGTGGCGTATATGCCTTCAAAGTAGGATCTTATGATTCTTTGAATTTCTTCAGTGTCTGTTGTTATGTCTCCCTTTTCATTTCTGATTTTGTTCATTTCAATACTGTCTCTCTGCCTTTTAGTTAGTTTGGCTAATGGTCTGTCTATCTTGTTGATTTTCTCAAAGAACCAGCTTTTGGTTTTGTTGATTCTTTGGACTGTTTTCTTAGTTTCTAATTTGTTAATTTCAGCCCTGAGTTTGATAATTTCCAGGCGTCTACTCCTCTTGGGTGTTTCTGCTTCTTTTTTTTCTAGGGCTTCCAGTTGTGTTGTTAAGATGCTTATGTGCGATGTTTCCAATTTCTTTTTAAAGGCACTTAGTGCTATGAATTTTCCTCTTAGCACTGCTTTCAATGTATCCCACAAATTTGGGTATGTTGTTTCTTCATTTTCATTGAATTTCAGAAACTCCTTGATTTCTTTCTTTATTTCTTCCCTGACCCAGGTGTCATTTAGCAGAGAGTTGTTTAGTTTCCACAAACGTGTAGGCTTTTTGTTATTTCTGTTGTTGTTGAATTGCAGCCTAAGAGCATGGTGATCTGATAGGATACAAGGTATTATTTCAATCCTCTTGTATCTGTTGAGGCTTGCTTTGTGACCTACGATGTGATCAATTTTGGAGAAGGTTCCATGGGGTGCAGAGAAGAAGGTGTATTCTTTCTTGTTTGGGTGAAAGGTTCTATAGATATCTGTTAGATCCATTTGACCCATGGCATTGGTTAATGATGTTATTTCTCGGCTTAGTTTCTGTTTCAATGACTTATCCTTCAGTGAGAGTGGGGTGTTGAAGTCTCCCACTATTATTGTGTGGGGATCGATGTGTGGTTTAAGCTTTTTTAGGAGATCTTTTACATATGTGGGTGCCCTTGTATTGGGAGCATAGATGTTCAGAATTGTGATGTCATCTTGGTTGACTTTACCTTTGATGAGTATGAAGTGTCCTTCCTCATCCCTTTTGATTAATTTTGGTTGAAAGTCTATTTTGTTCGATACTAAAATGGCTACACCTGCTTGCTTCTTGTGACCATTTGCTTGGAATATTTTTTTCCAACCTTTTACCCTGAGGTAATGCCTTTCATTATGGGTGAGATGTGTTTCTTGGATGCAGAAGAATGTTGGGTCTTGTTTATGTACCCATTCGGTTAGTCTGTGTCTTTTTATTGGAGAATTGAGGCCATTGATGTTGAGAGATATTAATGACCAGTGACTGTTAAGAGTCTTAATTTTGATGTTGTTTCCAGTCGAGCGTTTGTGTAGTTGTGTTTTTGCCATGGGATAGTTATCTATTTCCTGGGTAGTTTTGGTTGTAGCTTGACCCTTTGGGATGGAGTTTTCCTTCTAGTACCTTCTGTAAAGCTGGGTTTGTGGATAGGTACTGTTTGAATTTGTTTTTGTCATGGAATATTTTGTTTTCTCCATCAATGGTTATTGATAATTTTGCTGGGTAAAGTAGTCTGGCCTGGCATCTGTGTTCTCTTAGGGTTTGCAGGATCTCTGTCCAGGACCTTCTGGCTTTTATGGTCTCTGCTGAGAAGTCAGGTGTAATTCTGATAGGTTTACCATTAAATGTTATTTGGCCCTTTTCCCTTGCAGCTTTTAATATTTTTTCTTTGTTCTGCAAGTTTTGTGTTTTGATTATTATGTGGCGGGCAGTTTTTCTTTTCTGGTCAATTCTATTTGGTGTTCTGTAGGCCTCTTGTATGTTTATAGGCATCTCTTTCTTTAGATTGGGGAAATTTTCTTCTATGATTTTGTTGAGAATAGTTTCTGGGCCCTGGAGTCTGATGTCTTCTCTTTCTTCAATGCCTATTATCCGCAAATTTCTTCTTTTCATGGTGTCCTTAATTTCTTGGATGTTTTGTGTCAGGAGTTTTCCAGGTTTGACATTTTCTTTAATGGTTGATTCAATATCTGTGATTGTATCTTCTAGCCCTGAGATTCGTTCTTCCATCTCTTGGATTCTGTTAGAAAAGCTCACCTCTGTGTTGCTCGCCTTCTTCTCTGAGGTCTCACGTTCTCGTTTTTCTTCTGTCTGTGTGTTTATCATTGAATCCATTTTCATTTTCAGATCTTGAACTGATTTTTTGATTTCTTTCATCTGATTTTTTGTATATTCCTGAGTTTCTTCCATTGCCTCTTTATAGGTCTTCAGAGCTTGAACCGTTTTAGTTATTTCTTTCATCTGGTTGTTTGCATTTTCCTGCAATTTTTCCAGTTCCACTCTATGTGCTTCTTTTATGTCTCTCACCTGTTTGTCTGCGTCTTCCTGCATTTGATTACGAATTTTATTTGTTTCCTCCATTATCATCCTCATTACTAAGGATTTGAGGTCATTTTCTTGTATTTCCGTTGTATTTGAGTTCTCTGGGTGGTTTTCTTTGGGATAGCTGGAAACTGGAGACGCCATGTTGTTTTGGGTTTTTTTGCGTATGCTTTTTCGTTGTCCTTTAGACATCTTGCCATCTTTGTTTTTGTTGGGTAGCTTCCAGAGTTGAATGGAGGGTGTCTGATGATAGATTCACTTGTTTTCTTACGATTTCCCTAGGCTGCGAGCTCAAAGCTTCACTGGTGTGGATGTTAGGAGGTTAGCCCTGTTGTTCTGGTCTCTCACAGCCAGTGATCCTCAGTCCCTCTCTGCTGTGGATCCTGCAATTGTTCTGGGTCTCTGAATGAGCGTTGGGTCAGGCCAAGGTATCCACAGCCTTCTGTGTTCCCTGCCAAGTCCAGCCAGGAGCACTGGGACCGAACCACGGGCAGAACTCAGCTAGATTCTCAGGGCCAGAACCGTCTGCCAAGCTCAGCTAGGGATTTTGGGCCCAAAATGCACACAGGGCCCAGCCAGAATTTTTGGGCTGGGACTACGCACCAAGCTCCACTAGGGCCTTTTGGCCCAAAGTGCATGCTGTGGTTAGTTATTGACTCAGGGCCCGAACTGACCACCAATCTCAGCCAGGAATTCTGGATTCAAACTGTACACTGTGTCCAACCAGAGTCTTAGAGCTGGTGGAACCGAGAGCTCTGTCCAGCCTGCGCCACAGCAGGAGAACTGCGGCTGCTCTGAGTTAGCGCCAGTGGTGGAACAAGTGCTCCGCCCGGACTGTGTCACCGCAGGGGAGCTGCCGCTGAGCTGAGGTGGTGCCTAGGATGGAACCGAGCACGTCACCAAGCCTGCGCCACAGCAGGAGAACTGCGGCTGCTCTGAGTTAGCGCCAGTGGTGGGACAAGTGCTCCGCCCAGACTGTGTCCCCGCAGGGGAGCTGCCGCTGAGCTGAGGTGGTGCCTAGGATGGAACCGAGCACGTCACCAAGCCTGCGCCACAGCAGGAGAACTGTGGCTGCTCTGAGTTAGCGCCAGTGGTGGAACAAGTGCTCCGCCCGGACTGTGTCCCCGCAGGGGAGCTGCCGCTGAGCTGAGGTGGTGCCTAGGATGGAACCGAGCACGTCACCAAGCCTGCGCCACAGCAGGAGAACTGCGGCTGCTCTGAGTTAGCGCCTGTGGTGAAACCAAGTGCTCCGCCCAGACTGTGTCACCGCAGGGGAGCTGCCGCTGAGCTGAGGTAGTGCCTAGTGTGGAGCAGCGTGCTCAACTAAGCCTGCGCCACAGCAGGGGAGCTATGGCCACGCTGAGTTAGTGCCTCAGGCAGAATTGTTTGCTGGGCCGGGCCAATACCCGGGACTCTGGGGCCGAACTGTCCGCCGAGTCCAATCTGGGTCCAAAGGCTCCACGCGACCCAAATCCTGCCCCGAGTCCCCTCTCCCGCAGCAATTCCCACCAGCCACCACACCAATCGCCTCCACCGGAAGGCTATGAGCTGCAAACCTCAGCCGCCGCTGCTGGTGCCGCTGGTGCTGCCGCCTCTACCGCTGCCGCTCCGATCAGAGAAAAACCACGCTCCTCCCGTGTGCAGGGGCACGCAGGTCCTCCGCACCCTGGTCCCTCCGAACCGTGGAGCACTCCCGCTGCCGTGATGTTCGGACCTCGGTGTTCCTGGCTCAGAAATCTGTGCAATTCCCTGAATTGTTCACTGGAGCCTCCAAACGCGGTCCACACTGCTCGCCGCCATCTTGGATCCACCCCCAGAATGTATCTTTTTTCTAAACTAGTGTTTTTAGAAGTTACTTTTAGAGATTATATAGTACAATCTCTTCACATAATTGGTGAGCAAATATGCTGAAAAAGATTAGGTGACTTTGAGGTCACTTGGATAGACATCAGGCAAACTTAGCTGTTACTGGCGGCCAAAGTAGCCAAGTTGCCATAATTAACGGCTTGTAGCCAAATAGTCCATCTGCAAAATGGGAACAATCACAATGGCCTTTCCCTCTAAGTGATCCTGAAGTAGCTTTCCAGCATTTGCAGAGCCAGCTGCTAAATAAGTGTTACCCATGCCATTAACTGGTACATGGGTACTGCCAGGTTGCTATAAATTCCTTCCTGTAATTCATTATGGGTGTGATAGTGGGATTGATTAAAAAAGAAGTTAAATCAAAATAGCTGTCAGCATGACTGAACCCAAAGATGAATTACACACTTTATTTTGTCATCGAGTTGATAGCGTATTCCTCTAATGACATGCTTCCTGTTTTTTTTTTTTAATTTTTTATTACTAATTTATTCTTGTTACATCTCAATGGTTATCCCATCCCTTGTGTCCTCGATTCTTCCCTCCCTCCCCTTTTCCCCTTATTCCCCTCCCCTATGACTGTTCCTAAGGGGAATTACCTCCCCCTGTATATGCTCATAGGGTATCAGGTCTCTTCTTGGTAACCTGCTGTCCTTCCTCTGAGTGCCATCAGGTCTCCCCCTCCAGGGGACATGGTCAAATGTGAGGCACCAGAGTACGTGAGAAAGTCATATCCCACTCTCCACTCAAGTGTGGAGACTGTTCTAACCATTGGCTAGATCTGGGTAGGGGTTTAAAGTTTACTGCCTGTATTGTCCTTGGCTGGTTGCTTCCTGTTTTTGATGGCAGTATAAAATGGTGAGCTCTTCGGAGGCTTTGAAGCACTTATTTCGTAATGTTTGCAGATCTATCCGACATCTTCAGAGGAAACAGTCGGTCCTCTTGGGCTGGAATCACTGGTGCTGTGGTCCTCTTCAGAACAAAGAGCTGTGGGGTTATCCTGCTTTACTGTGCAGAGTATTCCATTGGGTTCAATCTTGCATCCCATCGGTACAGTGGTAGATTCATTGTCCCGGAAGAATGCTTTGAGATTTGTGGGTAGTGCACACAAAGGTGTGCACAGAGCCCTTGTTTGTTCACTGGTTTGAATCTGACTACTCTTTTTGGTTGTTTTTCAAGAGGAAAGCTAGGACAAATGCCTAAAGCAGGGGATGGATAATGAGTGGGTTTAAGTTATGAGATCAGGTACTTTTCTTATTATTTATTAAAGGAAGATAATTTTGAGAGGCTTGTTAGCTTATCTTTAAGGACTTAGAATACATAACATTGTTATAGTTCAAGAACTGATAGACTTTTGGTTAAACCTGGTGTTGACTGGTAGTGGGAAAATGACACCTTCTCTTTTAGCCTAGTCTCTGTCAGTATGGGGGAGAGTATTCCTGTTTTCCTTAGATTAAAAAGTTTATAAAAAGTGGACATAAAAGTGCTTATGAAACAGTCATGCTCTATGTCAAGACAAGTGACATTTTTTCTTTTTATTACTACTGATATTGATAATTACATATGTTTATTATGTACATCTTGAAGGCCTAGAAGCCATATTTAAAGCCAACTTACTTAATTATAACATTATCATTGTTGAATTAAGCCAAAGAAAAAGAGAGCTGTCTCATTGTGGCTAGGAATTTGCTATCTAGGCCCCTTTATCTTTTTAATCCTTTTGGCCACAACCTGTGCTTTATTTTTGTACCTTTACCAGGAAAATAATGAATCTATACCTGTAAAAATAAAGCATTATTTTTGTTAAGGCTTTCAAACAAAACATACTAGAGAATCTGAAAGGATTTTAGGATGTCAGATGGAGTGATATTATTTTAATTAGAAACTGGTCAGAGTGAAAGATCATTTTACTTGAAAACTGGCCTTTACGTATAGTAAAGGCTGCCACACAGTGAGTAGTGCTTTGACAAACTGGGCCAAGTCAGGGGTTTCCCAGTGAGAGCTCAAGGAGCATTTTTTTTTATATTTAGGAAGTCCTGTGCTCTACTCTGAGATTCATAAGGTATCACCCCAAATGGTCCATGGAATCAGCAAGTGGTAGCTCTCATTGTATCTTGCAGAGGTCCCTGAGAACAGAAATCTAAGGTTTAGATCCTTAGGATTATGGCTGTCTTGGAGGAGTCTTTGCTGTTTTGCACACAGTCATGTTTGGGGATTATGGAGGTGTATCAGTGGGGGATGGTCTTTCCACGCCATTTCTACCAAAGAGAAAATGGCACATCATGAGGCCAAGCTTAGAAAAGGAGTATCGGAGACTTGTGGCTGAATGCGGTGATTTGAACATATATTTAATCTGTTTTCTTTTCAAATTCCATGTTAAACACATTCCCACATTGTGGATCAGCTCTCAAGCAGAAAGCTTGTTTGCTAGAACTCTGGAAAAGGTCAGCAAGATAGTGGCACCAGCTGTCAAACTTGATGAGCCGAGTCTGATCCCTGAGCCCTACAAGGTGAAAGGAGAGAAGTGACTTCTACAAGGTGTAGACAAGCACAAGCAAGCTGTGACATGAGCTCATACATCTGCCCATACACACACATTTAAAAAGAAAGAATTCTCTGAGATGACCACTCTTTTGTACGGTCAAAGAAGCCAAGGCTCAGGGAAAAGAAATAATTTATCTCTGTTATAGGAGAGAAGATTATTATTCTAACCTCAAGTTTTTATCTATACACTTTTGTTTCTAGCGCTTGTCCTCCTTACTACTATTTATCTGCTTTTTTTTTTGTACAAATTAAATACATTTAAGTCTATTGTCACATTCCATTCTATGCACATCCCACTAGGGGAATGGAAGGTAACAATATCTCTGCTTTTTTTATTGTATCTTTTGACTGCTCTGGGAAATGGCTCAGGGACAAACAGCTTAAGTGAATGTCTGACTCTCATACACACACTTACCTGATGGACATGGAGACTGAAAACACCTGTATTGATGGGGAGAAGGGCTTTAAGACGACAGCATTCTGCCCATGAGGCACGACTCCAAATGCAGCAGACTCTCTTGTACAGCCAGCACCCTTTATATAATGAGACATTTGTTCTGTATGTTTTCACAAAGTCTCCAGAGCCCTCATAATGCTATGTCACAGAATGGCATTTCACATGGCTTGCTGGAAAAACAAATGTGTTTAGTGGCTTGAATCTAGCACATGGGAACACAGGGATTAGTGATTAAAAAGACATGCCCAGGAACTGGAATTGCTGATTTCAGGGACTCTGGGGCTCCCGTAAGTCTCACTACTGCTGTGCAAACCTCTGCTAGTCCCCAAAGGGTCAGTGACATCCACTCAGCTGTGTAAACCACTATCTTGGAAATGTCAGGAAAAAAATAACTAAGTCACAGCACCAGTGGTAAGATTTGAAAAGCATTAGCAAAAACAAAAGAAAACTACAAACTGTAAAAACCAGTCTCTTATACACATGGGACAGAGCATGTGACAGGTTTATAATCTTCTCAAAAAAGCTGATATATGGCCTCTTAATTCCAACACATTATACCACACGGTTTCTAAATTGATTTACATATCCCATAATATCAGATATTTATTCTGATTATCTCTTCAGTCTTTTTAATATTTATATGATGTACTTTGACAGAGCCTGCCCCAGCTTTTGTTTTGTTTTTTTTCTTCTTCTGTTAAAGCCTGGAGGAAGAAAGGGGTAGGGTTGCCCAGTGAATCTGTGAAGATTGACTGACAGATCTAGTGGCCACTGAGCCAAACAGTTGGGTTATACCTGACAGATGCACTGTAATGAAATGTAACAGCGTCATTGCCTTGGTCTTGACAGTTTGGGAGAAGGATATTGAATGCTAGGCCAAAAGCATTACTGTGGTGATATTTGGGCTGTGGGTCCCTTAGACTGTGAACTTGTGCTCATCAAGGGTGAAAAGAATTTTCTAAAAGCTGTTAGTTGGTGTCAGTTCTCATGTAACCAGGTTGCCATGATTTTCATATCAGAGTGCAAAAAACCTAGCAAGGCATGTGTAGGAAGCCGGGGGATAGGGGTGGAGGGTATTTGATTTAGAGCCTTTTGAAACCCAAATTTGGAATTCTGTTTCAAATGTAAGTTTCTTGCATCATTCACATGATCCATTATTCATTCAGTAGTTCATACCAGAAATTTACTGATAAATTTGTGATCAAGGGGAACTTGCATTATTGTTAGGATAAATAAATATCATTTGGGAGCTAAGAGTGTAGCTCAGCAATAGAGTACTTACTTAATATGCATGAGGCCTTGGGTTTGATCCTCAGGACTGAAAAAAAGTCATTTGGAAGGGACACATCAATATTAATAAGCAGCTTCCTATTTGTGCAGAATAGCAGGGAACGTGGCCTTTCCTCCTGAGGATGGCCTGTCATGATGTCTTCAAAACTACAGGAAACTCACTGAAGGCAGATGGTCAGCATGGGTCTTCCTTTCTGTCTGAAGGTCTGCTCTCTGTGTACACAATTTATACCTATTATGCATCATCTAAAGAGCAGTCCCTATGAAGCCAATTGCATAAGCATTGAGAGGAGAGTGATTTGTGACTGTTAGAGGGATTATAAGAAAAATCTGCGTTAAGTAATGCCTGTGGATTATAAATGCCCGCACAATTAGAATACCTGATATGGAGTTATCCTTTCCATAAATCTGAAAACAATTTTTACTTTCAATCTCAGAGTCTTAGGGGACCTGTTCAGTCTTTCCTGCCTTTTGTCTTGGATCAGGGCCACCCCAACATCTCTGAAAGGATATCCAAAGGAGGGCCTTTTCCTTCTTATACAAATAGCTCCCCTCTATCATGGCTGAAGCTTTGTATTTCAGCATGAAAGAAAAGTGAGCCAGTCCCCATCCTCCCTTTAAAGCAAGAGGCAGAGGACTCCAGCTTCACCATAGATCTGCCTATATCTCCTGTGCGCCAGACATTCCACTACAGGCCTGGGGTTGACATAATTAATTTTATTGGAATACAGCAATGGCTATTCATTTCCTATTATTTACAACTGCTTTCCCACTGTTCTGGCACAGTTCACTTGTTGCGACAGAGCCCATGTAACCTACAAAGTTTAAATAGTTAATGTCTCATCCTTTAAGGGAAACAACAACAACAACAACAATAAATTCTGATGACAGTTGCATTGCATCCTGGGTATTCGGAAGTAAAAGTGTACTGTTGTTATCCTCAGGGGGAGAAAAAGTTATAAGAATTATGGTGGAACCCAAGAGATGGTCCTTAGAGAAGAGGACTGCCAGACCTAGGGGTCTGAGGAAGTGGTTCCAAGGAGGATGCACTTAACTTGGGTCTTGAACTGAGACTTGGCTTTTTAGGAGTGGGAGAGAGCATATCAGAGAGTGGGCATAAGCATGCAAAAAGTAACAGATCATAGTATTCTAGGCCAATTCAAAGTGGCTGGAATTTACTGGCAATGAAGCTGGGTGCCAGCTGCAAATGTTTTAGAACGTGCTAAGAGCTTATCTCTGGGTACGATGAACTAGGGAGAGCTTTCAATGAAACGACCTTATCTGATCGGTCCTTTGGGAAGATTGCAGCTTGTACTGAATTGGAATATAAAAGACGCAGGCTAGAGAGAAATTAAAAACTCCTTTTTGTCCCTTTGTATCCCACTATCCACCTTCTAAAGTTCTCATCTGTTCATATTCTATTCTGATTGTTGATACTTCCATCTTCAGTGCAGTAATGGTGAACTTCATGTTTCAAATTGGGTGGGACATGTTTCTAGGCTAACTATTACAGCTGGCTATGTTTGTTCATGCACTTGTGGCTGAGATTATTAGCATATGGGTTGGTTGGCTGAGCAAAGGCAGATGATCCCTAATGTGGGTAGGCATTCTGGACTCTCTTGATAGCCTGACTAGAACAGAAAGATGGAATAACTTCTTCTTCCTGCTTCAGTTGGAAGGCCCTGCTTCTCCTGCTCCCCACACAGACTTATAACCCTGGATTTCTGCATCTCAGAAGTGCACCATGGGTTTTCTCACACGTGTAGCTGTGGATGGCAGATATCTCAGCCTCCAACACAATAGGAAGGACTTTCTTAAGTAAGTGCTTATCTGGGAGCAACTTAAATAGTACTTCAGGTCTGTTTATTTTCAAATTATCATCTTTCAATGACTGTTTTGTTCATTAATCAATATTTTTAAGATGGAGTCTCTTGGAAATGCCTCTTGAGTCCATATGAATTTTTTTCAACTCTGATACACCCTTATTCCCGTTGGTAACCTAGTAAATATCATCTTGGGGCTGCCTCTATACTAGTTAGCCAGCCTGCCAGGCTCATGCCCTTGGCTTCTTTTACCCCTATGCCAGACCAAACCTCAGCAGGGAGAGAATAATGGATGTGATGCCACTCTGACAAATACACACCACCTGTTCCAGGTGAAGCTGCGGCTTGCTGCCCAACTTTGCACCCACTCTGTGATCTGCCTTATATGATTTGTACTTTCTGTGGAATTATGGATCTTAGATTCAGAAAAAGGGGGGGGGCGGTAAATCATAGACTAGTGGCTAGACTTCTCATGTGTCCATGTACATTGGACAGTCTAAAATAAGAGGAAATATATTGGTTTAGACAGAGCCACAGGGATGCACTATATTTTGGATTAAGGAGACAAATATTTTAAATAAATAGAACACCCAACTTTCTTGATTATCAACAAAATTAATTTTAATAAAAATGGGAGCTCATTTTCATATTGAGGTTCTGGGTATTGTGTTAAGCATTTCAGTATTTTACTAATCATTATAATCTCCATTGTACAGATAAGTGACTTCTTACTTAACCTATTAAAATGTATGTGAATATGTGACATGTTTACATAAAGGACTTGTAAAAAGTTACAATGGAATAGAGGTTACTTCAACATGTTTACATAAAGGACTTGTAAAAAGTTACAATGGAATAGAGGTTACTTCAACATAATTGGGAGGATTTAACACTGCTAAGAGCAATGTTGTTGGTAAAAGAAGATCACAATTTAGGATAATAAATGATCTAATAATCATTTATGAGTTCCTGCAAAATGGCAACTAACAGTTGTCTGATAAACAAAACAGTAACATAATATTGACAGAAATAATTTTATTTGGATGAATATATTTGGTCATACCTTATAGCACTTGCTAACCAATTTTATAAACATAGTTTGATATATTTAGACACAACAGAAAAATAAGTTTAATTTTTTATTTATATTTTAATTTATTTTCTATATCAGTTGTTAAATATTTTAAGTATAATTTCTGACAATATTGGGTGGTATGATGCATAAATCAAATGGATAGAAAGCCTAGTAGATAGGAAAAAAATGCATCATAAAGTATAAAATGCTCATAATTTGTAATGGAAAGGATTAATATATTATTTTACACATGCCCATATGTATTTTTAAAGCAAGGATAAAAGTGGTGAAGAAATATGCTCTTGATTTAGCTTTGAGGCAGGGCTCATTACTTTTCTTTATAGAAAGATTGGCTATGTGAGGTTGCTCAATTGTCTGTCGAAGTGTACTGCAATTAAAGCAGGCTGGCACAGTGACAGCGATAGACATTTTGAAGTCCTGTGGGTCCAGGATTGATCTTCCTTGGTTGTGATGATTTGCACAAGTTATGTCTACTTTCTGAGCCCTGTTTTGTATTGTTGTAAAAGTGGATAACAGAACACACTTGAAGAATGGGATTTACATTGCTCTATCAGTGTCCTTAGTATATTAGCAAATCCTAATAGTTCATTGCCAATGTGTCAGTATCCTCTAAATTCTCAAGAATATCATCTTCCATCATTTATTTAATTTCAGCTTTTTTTCTAAATGCAACAAGCTCCCATTTTAAGTCATTCTTTGTGTAAAAAGTGTATAGTTATATAGAAAATTTGGATGAATACTGTAGAGAATTAATTCTATACTCACTGTTTTGTAAATTCTCATTTTGTTAACTGAGTCTCTAATAACTTTTTCCATGTCATTACGTCTACATCATTTCACTTGGATGTATGCTGCATGAATATAAAAAGTCTGGAAACTTTTAATTTGTAAAATAAACCTCTCTTGTCTTTGCACTTTTGGGGGTGGTGAGTGGGAAAATGAGTTATTTTCTTTTAATGTGCATTTCCCCTATTTGTTTTGCCTAATGAGGTTCAATAGTTTGAGAGATGCAACTCAATTCTTACCTTATGCATAGCAATGATAGGATTTAGCACCATAACCCTCTCAGGGAATTCATTGCCTGCCAAGACCAAGAGCCCAAAGATTTACTGATGTTGGAAAGCTTGCTATCAACAGGAGTCACATGAAAGGCACAGAGTTGCTGTCTATCTTTCAGTTACTCTCTGCAGGAATGCCTGCCTTCCATTCTGCAGGAAGAACTTCTGGTTGTCTGAAATATGCAAACCAGCAAGTGACAAATGCTTCTTACAAAGGTGCAATTGCATTCAAATTGGAAATGGGTGAACTTGATCAAAGAATAAAGAAAGAAAGGCATTAAAAATTAATCTTCCCAGGGCCATAAAGTCAGCTGTAAACTCTTAGCAATAAAAAATTAAATGAAGAAGAAGTTAATGCTTTAAGCAGAGATTTAAATTTTCCAGGGGAGAACGTGATAGTCAAAGCAGATTGGGGAGATGGCAAAATTGATGGGGGAAGCTCACGTGTCTTGTCCCAATAGAGGCTACAGAAAGTGTAAAATCATCATCAAATAAAACATCATTCATGTTGTTTAGTGTCATCGTGCAAAAGCTTGTCTGTAAAAGCAAATAGCCCTTTGACCAACTCAGAATATTGTTCTGTTCCAAACAGTTTAAAGCAGCCAACAGTGGAGAATTGCTGAAAAATAACACATCGTTGTTGGGAGAAACCTCGAGGAAATATAGCAATGTTCGATATTTGGGATCTGCAGGACACTAGGTAATAATATTTGTCTATCTATAGTTGTTGTCTAAATATGATAGCTCAACTCTGTACCTGACATTATATATTACTTTGGTAGCTGTCCCTGGGCAGGCTTAATAAATGGTCATGTGTTCGGATCCAAAGGGAACTTTGAAGTAGATTCATTACAGTTTCTAAGCCGAGTTGACACATATTATATTGTTTTTTTCTGACAAAGTCCTAAAAATTGAGCATGAAAGGATATAGGTCTCAGCTCATGGTCACATAGTGGCTCAGGCAGGTGGTCCCAGCAGCAAGATTCCTGCTCAAAAATTGGCTGAACTGTTTATCATTGTGCTTTGGAGAGACTATTTCAGGATTTGATTTCTTCATCAGTGAACTGGGAATGGAAGTAACATTTACTTTAGAAGGTGTTGGCCATGAGAACTGAGATAGAGTATGTAAACAGTTTAACATCCATCTATGTCAATACATGGCAGATTCCCACTCTCTTTTTGTTATTATTTCATTTTATTTTTGCTGTAATAAGCAGACATCAGACAGATGCCATGGAAGGGAAGATTTTGGATAAAACTTGCAAGGGTTACCAAACTGCATGTTGAAACTCTAGCTTAGAGCCACCTTACAATGAGGTGTAGAGATATTCTGATCACTTTTTGTTGTAGGCTTAGAGATTTCATTCTGTAGACATAAGAGGGCCACTATATAGTGTCTCTTGTTCTATAATGTGATAGTGATATAGATATCTTTGTGTTGCTCATTGTAGATCCCATGTGGCTTTAGGGAAAAGCCTTCACTAGCATGATTCACACACTTTCTTCTCAGTTCAGTTTCCCTGGATCTATTTACAGAAATATACTATTAACACTTAGAAGCTCTGGGAAGGAACATTCTAGTTGTTGAAAAGAACTAACAGTTATTTTTCGAAGCTCATTAAATTTTATGGCTCTCTTGTATGTGGACAGTATCTTGATGCTGTACAGTCAACCTTCAGTTGAAGGAGCAGCTGGAACACTAGAGGTGTTGCCTTTCAGATTATTAGTGAGTCAGGGTGCTTAATACATATAACCCTTTGCAATTGCTATATTTTGTGCACCGTTCTTCTCTCATGAAGCTGGTCCTGTGCATTTTCTGACTACAGTCTATCCTCTGTCTTTCTATGACTCACTTAATTACCCAAGGTAGAAATTTTGACATCATTTCACATTCCCTGGACAATTAAATTCACAACATGTGCTATCAGTTTTCGTTTGTAAAGTAGCACTCTCTTCTGTTGCTATTCCCACTGACTAATTACACAGCTCATGGGCCTCCATTCCCACAACCTTCCCTCCATTTTGGCCCTCTAATGCATAATGCCTAGGATATTTAGATATTTGTTCTAAAAAAAAAACTAATGGTGTCATTTCTTTACTTAAAGATAATTCAATTTTCCTGATTATCACAGTTTCCGGTAACAGGCACCATTAAAGACCCTGTCTGCAAGCTAAATCATGCATTTCCCATACAATGCATCTGAAGTTATGCCTGAAGGGCATCTTCTGTCTCTTCTACCTGCTTCTACATATCATTGTCTGAGTCTTTACATGGATTCCTGAGTTTTGCATGTTGGGAAGTGCTTTTTAAAATCAGTTTTAATTTATACTCTTTTTCTCATACCTCAACAGATCTGTATTTTTTCCTGAATTTCCTGTTAAATCAGAGACTAGCAACAGAGAATGCTATCTTTATATCTTTTTGCTGTTGTGGTTGCTCTTTACACAGACACGTTTTCTGGGCAGACAACTGAGCTTCAGTTGCATATCTGTCACCTACAGTAGAGGACACCCACCTGCTGCTATAATCTGCTTACCATCCCTTCCAGGAATAATATTTTAAGGGCTTGAATTATATTTTCTAGTGTACCAGCTATCTGGGAAACATGCCTGGACTCGTATGTTAGAGCCACTTACTCAAGGAAGCATACAGGAAGAACACTATGTGGGATTTCTTGTCTCCCGCCTTTCCAAAATTTGGTTGCATCACTTATCAATGTGAGCAGAGGACACATACTACCACTAAAACAAGGAGGCACACAATTCTGTATTACACAGGGGAAGGTAGCCACATTGGAGTGCTCCCATAGATTGCCCACATTAAGATGTGGAAAGCCTTAGTGGAGCATTAGTTGTACATCGTACCATCACTGCAGGTGCCACACCACTGCTTCTCCCAAATTCCACACCAGTTCTGCAATTCCCTGCTCAGACATCAGTGGCACTGTACAGCTTTCCTGAAAAGATGTTAACAAGCATCTGTTCACCATACATAGGACACTGACAAAGGACAGGAAAAGAGTTCACTCAAGTCTAACTCAGTGTACCAATGAATTTACTACAGCTACCGGAGGTTGGATGAAGGGTTGTGTTCAGGAGGTGGGTGTCTCTCAGTCAGCTGAATTACCAAAACTCTCACTCCACCATAAGTGATGACTTACAAAAGTTTTATCTTTGGGATCCTCTCTGTCCAACAAACATTGATTATTTATATAACCTTGACAAGGAGCCTGCGGATCATGTAGGTTTTGTGATTTCTTGAGTCTTGTAAGTTTTGTAAGCTTCCTGAGTTTGATGAGCCTTCCTCCCACCTTCAATGCATCCCTGCAGAAAAAGTAGTTACAGGACAACAATAGCAACAATAATTATCCTTTCACATGTACTTGCTAGAGAATAGCTAGGTGGCTCATACGCTCTACTTTATTTAATTTGATTTTTGTCATGACGATAGTTCTC
This sequence comes from Acomys russatus, assembly GCF_903995435.1. Classification (NCBI taxonomy): domain Eukaryota; kingdom Metazoa; phylum Chordata; class Mammalia; order Rodentia; family Muridae; genus Acomys; species Acomys russatus. Next base: position 38,506,728 of record NC_067140.1, on the reverse strand, counting down.
AAAGATAGATCTCATTCTTACTTACATTCACTATCTGACGAAATAGATGCACTGAAGTCAATGGACTTGCCCTAAGCTACACAGCTAATAACCAGAGGAACTAAGATTTGAACCTACACCTTCAGAGACCATTGAATTGTGTGTTTATTCATCCACCATGCCAGATGAGTATTGATTTTATAGCGAAACAGATTCAAGTAGGAAGTGCAGCAATGGGAGAAGAGGTCTCAAGGAGGAGATGTGGACAAGCTACCAACTGTAAATGCAATGATCAAATTATCAATAAGGACTAAGGCTTCCAATACATAGGCTCATCACTTGCTACAACTTAGTAAAATGCATATTAAAACTTATTAGCATGAAAAGGGGACAATAACACTTAGAAAGCTTAACTTAGAAAGTACCTTGCTGTTTAGTTAATTAAAAATAGACAGGTTAGTACTGCTCTGACTTTATGTATCAGACTGGGTTGGTACCCCTGGAGGCCTCTCCTTCTCTGAGGATAAGGGGATGAAGGAAGGAGGGGATGAAGGCGTGAGGGAGGGGTGTGAGAGTGGGACTGGGAGGAGAGGAGGAAGGGCTATAAAGTGAATAAAAATTCCTGTTTTTATTACAACAAAATTTAATTACTCTGCTGACTGTTGTGATTTGAAATAGATCTGAAAAAGAATTTCTGGTATACTTATCAGTTGAGTTAATTCTGTATCCAGGCACTTTGTTGAAGGTGCTTATCAGCTGTAGGAGTCCCCTGGTGGAACTTTGGGGGCGAATTTTGTGTACTATCATATCATCTGCAAAATGATATTTTGACTTCTTCCTTTCCAATTTGTATCCCCTGATCTCCTTTAGTTGTCATATTCTTCTAGCTAGGAATTCAAGGACTATATTGAATAGATATGGAGAGAGTGGCCAGCATTGTCTTGTCTCTGACTTTAGTGGATCTGTTTCAAGTTTCTCTCCATTTAATTTGATGTTGGCTATTGGTTATTGGCTTGCTGTATATTGCTTTTTGAGACCCATCCCATTGGATAGCGTCAACCTCTGATACTATTAATGATATTCTGCTATGTGTGCAGACAAGATCCTAGCATAACTTTCTTCTGAGAGGCTTCATGCAGCAGCTGAGGTAAACAGATTTACATTCCCACAGCCAAGCAATGGGCCAAGCTCAGGGAGTCATGTAGAAGAATATAAGAGGGTGGGAGACTGAGGGAGTCAGAGGGGTCAAGAACTCCACAAGAAGACCTACAGAGTGAGCTGGGATGGGTCCATGGGGGCAAACAGAAACTTAACCATCAGTCAAAGAGCATTCATGGGCTGGACCTAGGCATCCTACACATATATGGCAGATGTGCAGCTTCATTGTCATGTGGGTCCCCTAACAACGTGACTAGCAAGTGTCTCTGACTCTGTTGAGTGGCCTGGATCCCTTTTCTCTAGATGGGTTGACCAATCTGGCATCAGTAGAGGAGGATATGTTTAGTCCTGCTGTGACTGGAGGTGCCAGGGAAGGTTGGTACCTTTTGGGAGCCTCCCATCTCTGAGAAAAAAGAGCCAGGGGAAATGGTGGGAGGAAGTGTGAGGGTGGGGCTGGGAGGAGAGGAGTGATGGTGCTGGGATCAGGCTGTAAAATGATTAAATAAATAAATAGAATTTTCGATACTGTTTAACTCATCTATTTTAACTTCTATTGCTTTAGATTTTGGTGTCATATACACATGTCACATCCAGGGAATAAGGTATATTTTCTATTTTTTATTCTAACAAATAGTAGGCAGGAATTTAATAGGAGTTTCAGTGCTGAACACTTATTTTTTACCAATGTAACTAAAACCAAACCCCACAGGACCTCACATCCTGAGTCTTAGGGTAGTGTTGCCTCAATAAAGACCTTAATAGGAATATATTTTGTTTCTATTAGAATCAACAGACTTAGAAGTATACAGTTTCAAGGCCCTTTATACTTTGTGTATTCTACATTTCAATCCCTTTGATTTTTCAGGTGATGTTTATACAGCATTATAGAAAAGACATCCTAAGAGATAATTCATTAAATTGTCCAAGTAAGGCACTGGGACCTTGTGGTGTGCATTTGTCCCAGGCTATCAGCATCCCTTTTATGGATGCTGATGGACAGCTAACTCCTCATTACATCTAACTTGTGCAAATGTGTCTTCTTTCTTCTCTGGGCTATAATAGCTTTAAGGAATTAGGTCAGTATTTCAGGAGCACAATTCATTTAGCTAGCCACCTCTTTCATTAGGAAGTTCATCTCCAAAGTCTCTCTTCAGTCTCTTAATTTTGTTTGTGGCTGCCTGTTCATTTTTTTTTTAATTTTTAAAAATCTTCTTCATCTCTGTCATGGACCAACTGCTTCAAGAATAATGACTACTATTGAAATTGGAATAAAAATTTTTAGAAAAAAATGTGTGGTGAAATCAAAGAATCTAAAAGCTGAGAGTACGAATAAATAATATCAGGTCAGCAAATCAAAAGAAGGGGGGAAGAACCCCACACTGCAACAAATAGCAGGAATCCACAAACACTGCTCATTGGTAACTCCCAACATCAATAGCTTCAATTCCCCAATAAAAAGACAGACTAACAGAATGGACTAAAAATAGGATCCATTCTTCTCCTGTATCCAAGAAACATTAACATCAGGATAGATAGAAAGATATAACCTTAGGGTAGAAAAATGGAAAAAGATACTCTATATGAAAATGGACCTAGAAGCAAGCAGTGGTAGTTACTTTAATATTTGAAAAAATAAGCTTCAAACAAAAATAATCAGAAGAAATAGAGAAGGACAAGCATACTCAACACAGTAAAACATTCCACCAAGAGGATATTGTAATTCTTAACTTTACACACAAAACATAAGGACACCCATGTTTGTAAAAGAGGTTTGCTACAGCTTAAGTCACATATTGACCCTCACACAGTGACAGTGGGAGCCTATGATACCCTACTCTCTATATTATACAGGTATATATAACTCACATACCAAAGTTAAATCCACACCAGATAAACAGACTTATAACCCTTAATGAAATAGAAGGACTCATTAAAAGTCTACCAATCAAAATAGCCAAGGGCTAAATGGCTTTAGCACAGAATTCTACCAGACTTTCAAAGAGTTAACCTCAATACTCCTCAAATTTATTCCACAAAAAAGAAACAGAAGGAACATTGCCTAATTATTTATACGAGGCCACAGATACTCTGATACATAAACCACACAAAGACTCCACAAAGAGAATTGCAGGCTAACTTCCCTTATGAATATAGATGCAAAAAATCTCAATAAAATACTTATAAATAGAATTCAAGAACACATACAGAAGACCATCCCAGAGATGCAGTGATCATTCAACATATGCAAATCAATGAATGTAATCCACCACATAACCAATCTGAAAGACAAAAAACACACAATCTTTGCATTAGACATATAAAAGGCCTTTGACAAAATTCAACACCCCTTCATGATAAAAGTCCTGGAGATATTAGGCACACAATGGACATAACTCAATATAATATTGGCAATGCACAGTAAGCCCATAGCCAAAATCAACTTAGAGAGAAATTCAAACAATTCCACTAAATTCAGGAGAGTATAAGGTTGTCCACTCTCTCCTTATTTATTCAATATAGTGCCTGAAGCTAGAACAATAAGATAACGAAAAACAAATCAAGGAGATACAAATAGGAAGGGAAGAAGTCATAGTATATCTATTTGCAGATGATATGATAGCATACACAACTGACCCTAAAAATCCCACCAGAAAATGCCTATAACCGATGAACGCATTCATCAAAGTAACTTGATATAAAATTAACTCACACAAATCATTAGCCTGCTTATATACAAATGACAAGACTGAGGGAAAAAAATCAGGGAAACCAAACATTTCACAATAGCCTCAAATCATATAAAATATCTTGGGATAACTAACCAAGTAAGTCAAAGACTTGCATAATAAAAAATTTAAGACACTGAAGATAGAAATTGGAAAAGATATCAGAAGATGTAAAGATCTCGCACATTCGTGTGTGGGGGAAGTGGGAAAAGAGTTCATTGCAATCACAATATATTGTATGAAAATAACGAAAAGCTGAAAAAAAAAAAAAGGACCCAAAACAAAATCAAATATACACACAAAAACCTGCATGGCCTGGTAGTGGTGCCCACGGGACAAGAACAGATGAAGTCACACTGCAGAGGGATAGCCACAGCTGGCTAGCCAGGAGGAGAAACATTCAGATACAGAGCAGAATCATGCAGGCTTTTAAAAGAAATCCCAGAGACATTAATTGTGGGAAATAATATTCAATATAACATTTGCTATGTTAACTCCTTTACGTATATAGGTCAGTTAGTGTTAAACCTATTCACATTTTTGTATAATTAATCTCTGGAACTCTTCCCATTACAAAACTGACACCTGATGCTCATCAATTCCAACATCCTTATTTACAGTCCCTGGGAAACACCATCCCCCCCCAGCCCTGTATGGGAGTACTATAGATACTTTGGATACATGGAATCACAAAGCAATTTTTATTTCATCTTTAGCTTATCAATTGATGTGTACTTGAGCTCCTTCTACAGTTTCTCTGCTGCTCACTTTCAGGAAACTGTCGCTTTTATGCTCTGTTTCTGAGCAAAGATACTATGAATATATCTTATTGCTTTACACAGTCTTCTTTTAGTTCTAACCTTGAGTTTCAGTCTAACCTGCCTCAGTATTCTCTGCAACTATCCTGTTCTTGTAATTATACAACTATTTTAATGAAATCATAGTTGTTTTTATTATAGAAATAGCCTCAGAAGTTTCACTCTAGTCATTACTCTCTGTACCTTCCCAGTAGGCATCAATCATTTATAGAAACAGCCTTATAAAAACTACACACACACACAGACACACACACACACACACACACATACTCTCGCACACAATTATTGGATATTAATAAAAAATTTAAAAAAATTTAGTGAGGTAAAAATGTCAAGTGCCTCACCCTATCATTATACAATATATACATATATTTATTAAATTGTGCTTTATAAAGAAGCAAAACTGAAATAATGATTGAAATCCTTGAAGAACAAGCTGCATAGTCTTCTATGTAAAAAAGACAGACATATCCTTATTTTTCATAAAGTTCTTCCTATTAATGGACAACCAATGTTTGGCTACATTTTTGTTCAACAATCTTTTTATTTGATCCCTAATTGGAAAATGAATTAGGTAGGAGCAGTCACAGAGGAATAGAACGCCACATTTTTGCTGTACCAATCATGAGAGCCTTGGCTATAAATAGCATTACAATGGTGTTGTGAATATTTTCATCTCTCAATTTCCACATTTAGCATAGCAGGCCAACAGGCAAAAGCCATGTGATTTCTTTTTTTGCCAGGATGCTCTTTCTGCTCATTGCCATGCCTATGAAGGAGAAATAAAATTGGTGAAAGGCATGTATACTAATTCTATTTATTGTAAGTACTGTTAAACCTTAGTAAACATAGCCAAGTGGTGATCCAAGTATGAATTTTGATAATTTTTCTTGCTTTTTCAGCCCCTCTATGCCTATTTCATCAACTATTAAAGTGTTTTCTGCGTGTAGAATGCTGAGTGTACGTCTTATCATGAAGACCAGATTAGCCACACCACGGCTATCATGAAACCATACCGTGCTTGGCTTGGGTGATAGAGGCAGCAGGAACAAATTTAGTTTAATTCTGTGAAATTTACTCTTTAGCTTTAGCAAATAATAAATTCACAAGAGACCCCTTGTACTCATTATGTGTCTTGAATATCATCCATTCATCAGCACGTGTTTCTTACTTTTGCCCTTTTCCTTTTCTTCCTCTTATATTTCTTTGTCTCTGGGATAAAACATGCACACAAAAATTAACTCAAGTTAAAGAGACCAGACAAGGAGAAACAGAGAGGGAGTAGAAAAATCATTTAACCGCAATGAATAATGAGTATAGAATAAAAAAAAATCAAGGAATTTCTTTCTTATTTGACTGTTAAATAATTTAAGAATGGCTGAGAAACACTTAAAGTAATGCTCAACCTCCTTAGTCATCAGAGAAATGCAAATCAAAACAACTCTGAGATTCCATCTTACACCAATCAGAATGGCTAAGATCAAAAATTCAAGTGACACCACATACTGGTGAGGATGTGGGGAGAGAGGAACACTCCTTCATTGCTGGTGGGAATGCAAACTAGTACAACCACTTTGGAAATCTATCTGCTGCTATCTCAGAAAAATGGGAATAGGGCTTCCTCAAGACCCAGCTATTCCACTCCTTGGAATATACCCAGAAGATGCTCCAGCACACAACAAGAAAATTTGCTCAACCATGTTCATAGCAGCCTTATTCATAATAGCCAGAACATGGAAACAGCCTAAGTGTCCATCAGTAGAAGAATGGATAAAGAAACTGTGGTACATATATACTATGGAATACTACTAAGCTATTAAAAACAAGGAATTCCCGAAATTTGTGGATAAAAGGATTGAGCTAGAAATGATCATAATGAATGAGTTAACCCAGAAGCAGAAAGACTCAAATGGTATATATTCACTTATATCTGCATACTAGCCCATGGGGCATGTCCCACAAAAGCCTTCACTTACCAGGAAACTGGGACAGAGGGGAGGACATCCTATTGGGACTCTAGATGACAGAAGCATGGGAGAATAGCAAAGTAGAAGGATCCAGATGGTTCTAGAAATCTACAAGTAGAACATTATGATAGGCAGATTTGGGCCCAGGGGTCCCACTCAAACTAAGGTACCAGCCAAGGACAATACAGGCGGTAAACTTTAAACCCCTTCCCAGATCTAGCCAATGGTCAGATCATTCTCCACAGTTGAGTGGAGAGTGGGATATGACTTTCTCACGTACTCTGGTGCCTCACATTTGACCATGTCCCCTGGAGGGGGAGACCTGGTGGCACTCAGAGGAAGGACAGCAGGTTGCCAAGAAGACTTGATACCCTATGAGCATATACAGGGGGAAGTAATCCCCCTCAGGAACAGTCATGGGGGAGGGGAATAATGGGAAAATGGGGGTGGGTGGGAAGAATGGGAGGATACAAGGGATGGGATAAACATTGAGATGTAACAAGGATAAATTAATAAAAAAATTAAAAAAAAGAATATTCACATTAAAATTCAAAATCCAGAAATTAGAGAAGTGACATACTATAATCTCACTGTTGTGATGCATTTGGCCCAAGATGCATTTGACTTTTTAGCATATGGACAATTTTGAAATACAGATTATAAGATGGAAGAGAGACATTTTTGTGCTTCTTTTAACATGTTTCTAAATTATAAATGGACATATGAAAGCCAGGAAAAGACATGTAGGAAGCTTAAATATGCTGATAAATGAAAGAAACCAGACAATAGTAGCTACACAATATGAATCCAAGTACAGGATATCTCAGAAAGGCAAGACTATCATAAAGATAATAAAGTGATCAAGGACTGTTATTGGCTCAGGATAAACAGATGCAAGGGATCTTTGGTGTCACTGCAGTTGTCCTGCACACTGTTCTCATAGTGTACATGTGACAATAGCATTTGTCAAATTCTATTGAACATACAAAGAGTAAGCCCTAGCATAAACCATGGATTTTAGTTGACAATAGTGTGTCAATATTGGCTCATGAATTGTGACATGTGTACTATATAATACAGATGTTCATAGGAGTAACTGTTGGGTAAAGGTAGTCATCTCCGAGAATTTTCTATGCCTTCTGCTCAGTTTTCTGAACCTTCTGCTCTGTATTTCTGTAAGCCTAAAACTGATCTAAAAGTAAAAGCTATAAAAAAGTAGATATATTAGAATTTAAAATTTTGAACATCTGTTATGCCCTTCAAAATAGTTTCTTCAAAATGTTATGCACTTGTTTTAACTTTTTAAAAAAAGATGTTGTGAATCTTTTAAAAATTTCTACAGAGACTGGATGGCAGAGCAAGTTAGAGACAACATTTTAAATTACATTTGTATAATCATCAACTATTAGGAGAAAATGAGACACACTTTCCCATGAGACATACAGACAGGGTTTAAAGGTGTCCTGGTTGCATTTAAATATGTCCTGGCATCATTCATGTAGCCTTACACGGAAAAGGACTAGTGCTTACCAAGATGAATGAGGTCTTTTATCAGAGAAAAAAGAATTAGAGCATTGTATTCACATCTCAATATTTTCCTTTTATGAGGCATAGGCATTGGCAAAAGTAACTGAATTCCTAGGTGAAGGATTATACTTCTGTTATATACTAGCTGCTTGTTCTCTTAGAAACGTACTGAATACACTAATACCTAATCTTGGAGAATTCACAAGAGCACTCTGGGCATAGTGACCTGTACCTGTAATCCCACCACACAGGAGGCAGAGGCAGGTAGATTTCTGTGAGTTCAAGGCCAGTCTGGTCTACAAGGAAAGTCCATGACAACCAAGGCTACGCAGAGAAACCCTGCCTTGAAAAATAATAAACAAACAAACAAATAAGTAAATAAACAAGAACATTAAGAAAAAAAATGAGGAATGTATGCCCAGAAATGCTACTCAGTATTGCTCAAATATGCTATATGCATTTTATTTCCATTTCTGTGATAATATATGGTGACAAAAGAAACTTTAAAAACAAATGGTTGCGAGCTAATACCGATACTATTCAAGCTACTCCAAAAGATAGAAATAGATGGAACATTACCAAATTCATTCTATGAGGCCATAGTCTCATTGATACCTAAACCTCACAAAGACTTAACAAAGAAAGAGAATTTCAGACCAATTTTTCTTATGAACATCGATGCAAAAATACTAAATAAAATACTTGCAAAACATATACAAGAACACATCAAAGATATCATTCATCATGACCAAGTAGGCTTCATTCCAGGCATGCAGGGATGGTTTAATATAAGGAAATCCATCAATGTAATCCACCATATAAACAAACTGAAAATAAAAAACCATGTGATCATCTCTTTAGATGCAGAGAAAGCATTTGATAAAATCCAAAACCCATTCATGTTTAAAGTTTTAGAGAGATCGGGGATACAAGGCACTTTCCTCAACATAATAAAGGCTATATACAGCAAGCCAATAGCCAAAATCAAAGTAAATGGTGAGATACTCAAGGAAATTCTTCTAAAATCGGGAACAAGGCAAGGCTGCCCACTCTCTCCATATCTCTTCAATATAGTACTTGAAGTTCTAGCCAGAGCAATAAGACAACAAAAGGAGATCAAGGGTATCCAAATGGGAAAGGAGGAAGTCAAATTATCCCTATTTGCAGATGATATGATAGTGTACATAAGTGACCCTCAAAATTCCACCAGAGAACTCCTAAAGCTGATAAACACCTTCAGCAAATTAGCTGGATACAAAATTAACTCAAAAAAATTCTATAGCCTTCCTATACACAAATGACAAGCTTGCAGAGGAAGAAATGAGGAAAACCACACCCTTCACATTAGCCACAAGCAATATAAAATATCTGGGAGTTACTCTAACTAAGCAAGCAAAGGACTTGTTTGAAAAAAATTTCAAAACTCTGAAGAAAGAGATTGAAGATGACCTGAGAAGATGGAATGATCTTTCTTGCTCATGGATCGGGAGAATTAACATAGTAAAAATGGCCATCCTGCCAAAAGCAATCTACAGTTTCAATGCAATCCCTATCAAAATACCTACAAAAAATTTTAAAGACATTGAAAGTTCAATTCTGAACTTCATATGGAAAAACAAAAAACCCAGAATAGCTAAAACAATCTTGTACAATAAAAGGTGCTCCGGAGGAATCTCCATACCTGATCTCAAACTGTACTATAAAGCAATAGTAATTAAAACAGCATGGTACTGGCACAGCAACAGGCTGGTTGATCAATGGAATCGAATCGAAGACCCAGATATGTATCCACACACATATGGTCATTTGATTTTTGACAAAGAAGCCAAATCCATTCAATGGAAAAAGGATAGCATCTTCAACAAATGGTGCTGGTCTAACTGGAGGTCTATGTGTAAAAAAATGAAACTGGACCCATATTTGTCACCTTGCACAAAACTCAAATCCAAGTGGATTAAAGACCTCAACATAAAACCAGAGACACTAAGTCACTTAGAAGAAAAAGTGAAGAAGAGCCTGGACCATATTGGCACAGGAGACAACTTCCTGAACAGAACACTAACGGCCCAGGCCTTAATGTCAACCATTAATAAATGGGACCTCATGACGCTGAGAAGCTTCTGTAAGGCAGGAGACATTGTCAAGAGAACAAAGCGACAGCCTACAGACTGTGAAAAGATCTTCACCAACCCTACATCTGACAAAGGTCTAATATCCAAAATATATAAAGAACTGAAGAAGCTAAACACCACCAAACCAAATAACCCTATTGAAAAATGGGGCTTGAAACTAAACAGAGAATTCTCAACAGAGGAAGATCGGATGGCTGAGAAACACTTACAGAAATGCTCAACCTCCTTAGTCATCAGGGAAATGCAAATCAAAACAACTCTGAGATTCCATCTTACACCAATCAGAATGGCTAAGATAAAAAATTCAAGTGACACCACATGCTGGCGAGGATGTGTGGAGAGAGGAACACTCCTTCATTGCTGGTGGGAATGCAAACTAGTACAGCCACTTTGGAAATCTATCTGGTGCTATCTCAGAAAAATGGGAATAGGGCTTCCTCAAGACCCAGCTATTCCACTCCTTGGAATATACCCAGAAGATGCTCCAGCACACAACAAGAAAATTTGTTCAACTGTTTTCATAGCAGCCTTATTCATAATAGCCAGAACATGGAAACAGCCTAAGTGTCCCTCAGTAGAAGAATGGATAAATAAACCGTGGTACATATATACTATGGAATACTACTCAGCTATTAAAGACAAGGAATTCCTGAAATTCGTGGATAAAAGGATTGAGCTAGAAATGATCATAATGAGTGAGTTAACCCAGAAGCAGAAAGACTCAAATGGTATATACTCACTTATATCTGCATACTAGCCCAAGGGGCATGTCCCACAAAAGCCTTCACTTACCAGGAAACTGGGACAGAGGGGAGGACATCCTATTGGGACTCTAGATGACAGAAGCATGGGAGAATAACAAAGTAGAAGGATCCAGAGGGTCCTAGAAACCTACAAGTAGAACATTATGATAGGCAGATTTGGGCCCAGGGGTCCCACTCAAACTAAGGCACCAGCCAAGGACAATACAGGCGGTAAACTTTAAACCCCTACCCAGATCTAGCCAATGGTCAGAACATTCTCCACAGTTGAGTGGAGAGTGGGATATGACTTTCTCACGTACTCTGGTGCCTCACATTTGACCATGTCCCCTGGAGGGGGAGACCTGGTGGCACTCAGAGGAAGGATAGCAGGTTACCAAGAAGAGACTTGATACCCTGTGAGCATATACAGGGGGAAGTAATCCCCCTCAGGAACAGTCATAGGGGAGGGAAATAAGGGGAAAATGGGACGGAGGGAAGAATGGAAGGATACAAGGGATGGGATAACCATTGAGATGTAATAAGAATAAATTATTAATTAAAAAAAAAACAAATGGTTTATTTTGGCTGACAGTTTCTTGGTAATAGTCTACCGTGACTTGGAAAGCATTGTAGTGCTAAGGAAGGCATGGTGACAGGAATAGTAAGTTGGCTTGTCACATTGCACCTGGACTCAGAAAGCAGATCGTATGAATAGTAACTGGGGCCAGGCTAGAAAACCTCAAGGCTCACCCTTAGTGACCACTTTGTACTACTGCAGGATATTTGACCTCAGTGTGAAGCTTGAGATCATGAACAGTAAAAACGTGTATCTTGTTTGATGTGGCTCAGTCCTAACACAATCTTTTAACCCAAAAGCTTTCTGTTTACTGTAAGCAAGTACTTGTGGTGTGACTCAGACCTAGAACACACATTAAATCCAAGAACTTTCTGTAAACAGGATTGAATAAAGTTAACTCTAGGTCAAGAGTCATAGCAACCAATCAGCTGACAGGGATTAAGTAAAAAGTAGAAAAAGTAGAAACAATGGGAGAAGGGTATTTCAGACGCCTTGGAGAAGAAGAAAGCACCTTTGGCTCTTTTCTTCTGTGATGTGAGCTGAGTGGAAAGGCTTTTTTTCTTCTGGGTTGTCTGCTGAGTGGGAAGATCAGCTGAGTTCTCTCCCTGCTTCTCTGAGCTGGTAGGTTTTCATCCTAGTATCTGGCTCCTGAGTCTTTGTTGGTGAAATCAAGTGTGTGATTTTCTTCAACCTTCCTAAAGAGTGAAACTGTGTGAGGAACAAGTGTCCAGACATAGGATCTGTTTTAGTTAGGGTTTCATTGTTGTGAAGAGACACCATGGCCACAGCAACTCTTATGAAGGAAAACATTTAATTGGTCCTTACAGTTTCAAAGGTGTAGTCCATTTATTGTCATGACAGGATACATGGTGGCATGTAGGCAGACATGGTGCCAGAGAAGGAGCCGAGAATTCTACATCTGGATCTACAGGCAGCAGGAAATGACAATGATACACTGGCCAGGCTTGAGCTCTGAGACCTCAAAGCCCACCCACTAGTGACACACCTCCCCAAACAAAATGACACCTACTTCAACAAGGCTACATTTCCTAATAGTACCACTCACTATGGCCCTATGGGGGGCATTCTTATTCAAACCACCACACTCCACTCCCTGGCCTCCATATAGTCATATCATAATATAGAATACACTTAGTCCAACTTTAAAAGTCCTTTAGTCTATAACAGCCTCAAAATTATTTAAATTCCAAAATCCAAAGTGTCTTCTGAGAATCATGCAATCTCTTAACTATAATTCCCTGTAAGATCAAACTGAAATTTCAACAGATAATAGCACAGGATACACATTACTGTTCCAAAAGGGATGAAAGGGAACATAATGAGGAAATACTGGAGCAAAGCAAGATGCTCCCCCCAACCTAAAAAAAAAAAAAAGACTAGGCCAAACTCCAAATTCTGCATCTCCATGTCTGATGTCAAATGCTCTTCAGATCTCCAACTCCTTCCAGCTTTATTGACTGAAACACACTTCTTTCTCTTGGGCTGGTTCTACTCTCAGTTAGCAGCTCTCCTTGGTCGGTATCCCACAAACCTGTCATCTCCAAAGTTTTGTGGTCTCCAAGACAATCCAGGCTTCACCTTCACAGCTTCCCACAGTGACCTCTCTAAGTTTCAATTCAATGACACCCCTGACACATGCCTGGCCTCAGTGGCTTTCCTTAGCCATAGACAGAGATTACATAATCCTTTCCTTCTATCCTTGACTCTAAAGGCAGAGCCACATCACGGAAACTGCCAAGTTCTGCTGTTTTCTGAAGCTGGAACATGGTTTCCTTGTTCAACTACATGTTCACCAACTTTCTGTTTTCAATGATTTCCTTCACTGCATAAGCTTGGCTATCCTCGAACTTGCTCTCTAGACCAGACAGGCCTTGAACTCAGAGATGTGCCTGTTTTTGCCTCTGGAGTTCTGAGGCTTTTGATTAATTATTTAATGCTTATTCAAACCACCACAGGACCCTATCAGAGAAATTTTGTAGTGAAACTACCATATACGCTAAACATATTAACATTCATAGTTTTTGTTGTTGTGGTGTGCTAGCGTAGAACGATGGCCTCATGCTTGTGAATCCCAACCACTGAGTTATATCTCCAATATTTGTATTATTTATATTAAAGGGACATTTTATTATTTTCTTGAGAGATTGATATTCAAAATTAAATCTTGAATCTGTGTAATTCCTAGCTACTACAAGAAGAAACTCTCTGATTAGGGCTGATTGGTACACTGGCATACGGGCATAGCAATATGTAATAAGGAGTCATCTTACTGTTATTTTTCTTCAGAAGAATAATTATTAGGTTTTCCTTAAGCCCATGACCTATGTGGTTCCAGGTTCTTGGCTATGTTAGCAGTACCACATATGGGTTCCATCTTATAAAGTGGGCCTTACATCCAAAAAATGTAGTTGGTCAATCTTACAATATTTGTGGCACTGTTGCTCCGGTATATCTTGCAGGCAGGATGCTGTTGTAGGTTGTTGGTTTTGGAGCTGGCTGATACTGATGATTACTTTTCTCCTCCTGCAGCATACAGAGTACAGTAATACTTTTCAGCATTATAACTGTTAGTCACTTGGGGAGTGGATTTTGGAGCATTCAGTCCTAAATGAGATGTTTCCATAAAACTCCTCCTCTCAAGGCTCAGGGATCTATGTGAAGAGGCAGAAAGATAGTAAAAGGCAGAGGTGGTAGATGACTCTAAGGAAACAGAAATCTGCCAGACATAACTGATACATATGTGAACCTACAGAGACTGTGACAGGGTACACAAGATCTGCCCAGCTTCAAACCAAAGAAAATACGAGCACTGAGAAGGTGAAGTAGGACACAAATTACCACCCCTAACTAAAAGGCTAATTGTAATTGATACCTACTAGACATGTAAATCTTTGTTTTCTCCAATGGAGTGTTATTGGGTAGATTAACCACACTCCAAGGTAGGCTCCATGCCCAGAGGTAGTTGAGCAACACAAAATGAACTCGACCCCGCCCCCCCCAAGTGTGTCTTTTTGTTTTTTGTTGATTTTTGGGATTTTTTTTTGGTCTTATTGTTTTTGTTGTATAATTTTTGGAGAGGAGAAAGACGGGGAGAGATCATAAAGCTGATGAAGCTTGGTACATAGTGAGGTGGGAGGATCTGGGAGGAGTTGAGAAAGGGGAAAACATGAGAAAATATAGTATATAAAAATTAAAATTATAAAATCGTAAGAGTTTATAGCAGAAAATGCTGTCAACAAGGCATCCACTCATTTGCATATTATAGTCACTCCCTCAGATTCCTGGATGCTCCAGTACTTTTTATACAGTAACATTGCATTTGCATATAAGTGTTGCATATCTTCTTGTGTGCACTAAATCATTTCTAAATGACTTGTATTGCCAAATACAATGTAAATTCTAGGGAAGTAGCTGTGGCACCATATTATTTAGGATATAACAACAGGAAAAAAAATAAGGCTTCAGTGAAAAAATTTATTCCTTTTCCAAATATCTTTGATTCATAGTTGATTGATTCTTCTGATGTGAGAACTTTGGTAGGAATAACCAAGCTCCTATGGGCATTATGTTTGTCTCACTATATAAAAACATTCTTTTAATTAAAAAAAATGGAATTTAAAGCACAAAATTTCTGACCTACTTTAAAAATTCAAACTTACAATGTTGCCTTTACAGCAATGCCACTCTCACTTACCAGCATTCTTATTATATATTTTACTGATTAGAAATACATTTGTACATTTCAGTCACTCAGGACTCAGCCAGGATCTACAGCCTGAATTAACGAAGCTGAAATACAACTGCAGCCTTCCTCAGACATGGATGCGCTGTACGGACGCTATTTGTCAACTGTCTTGTGAAGAGGAGGAAAATTGAGAATTGCTGTCTTGGCTTAGTCTGTGTGCCAGCTTGCTGTTCCTATTACCCTTCCAAGGAAGATTCGAGCACACTGCAGTTCCCGAAGGCAGCAGTTGGAGTCCAATTTGTTTTCGCAGAGTATAATTTTGCCTTCACATGTATGTCTTCAAACAACTGTTAATACATTGTAGAGGCCCGATGAAGTGTTCTGTTAATTGTTGGAATCCTTGGTTGGCATTTCAAGATTGAAGAGAGAGGGGAAAAAACAAATAAAGCTTATGAGAGGATAAAAATTAATTTTAGTAACAAGATAATGCCAAGTCTAAGCCTGGCTCTTACAACCAGCCATCAAGTTAATTTAATTCCTCAAACCCCAATTGCTGCAACAAAATGTTGCTTAAATCAATTCATTCTTTCATTAGGCTGCCTTAGAGTGCCATGGAGTGATGAGAAATTACTGAGATGGCATTCATGTTTCAGAAGCCCCTCGGTTTCACTTCATTTTCCATCCTGACACGGGAGTAATGTTCTTCATTTGCATGCTAAAATAGTATTTTTAATTGTAAAAGTGGTGTTGTTAAATTACCTTCAAATGAGTTTATTTTAAACGCTTCATTAAAGTTTTTGAAATCATTCCCTGCATGATTGCATCTCTTCTCCGCTTTGATGTATTACATCTCTCAGGAAAAAAAACAAAAAAAAAACGCTGGCTCGGAGAGAAAAAAAAATCTTTTCCTGAAAGACTCACATTTCACAATCTGGCCAGTTTTGAAGTGGAGACAGCAAAAGCCTCATGCTATTGCAGAGGGGCTGAGGGCATCTTCTTCCGTCCTCAGGCGAGAGGCTGGGGTGAAGGGTGAAGGCAGGTGGCTGTGTTCAGCAATAATGAAAGGTCAAAGCCATGGAGGTTTCAAAAGGCTTGTGTCAACTCGGAAGATGAAAAGCGGCTTCCCCTGGATAGCTAGTTTGGCTCTGAGATTTAAATACATCTCACAGACTGTGTGTTCATTTTCATTTTAGCTTTCCCCCTACCAGGAAACACCTTTTCTCTTCATCATTTCTCATTTGTTCATCAGTTTACTTCTGTCTAAATTTAAGCAATTTCAGCGTCTGTTATCTTAAGCCTTATTAAATGTTTTCTCAAATAAGTTTGAAGAAATTTTAGAAGCAAAATATGTGTTTTTCCTTGGAGTTTCATTTCCATATTTAGGGGATACCTTTACCACATTCATATTTACCAGCTAATAAGTCTAGGAAAATCAAAGTTGTAACATACTGAAGGAATTAAAATAATTGTAGTTCCTTGGTTACCATTGTGGAAGTCTAATGTCCATTAGATCCAGAACTTACTTTAGTAATAGCATTGGTTTACCACAAAGCCACTGGGCAAGCAAGGTTTACCCAATGGGGAGATTAAGTGAGGACTGCCCTGTGCTATATAGTGAAGTATTTAGTGGCAGCATGTTACAACTTATTTATCAATGGAGGATT
Source organism: Acomys russatus (assembly GCF_903995435.1). Classification (NCBI taxonomy): domain Eukaryota; kingdom Metazoa; phylum Chordata; class Mammalia; order Rodentia; family Muridae; genus Acomys; species Acomys russatus. The sequence continues at coordinate 38,489,731 of NC_067140.1, read as the reverse complement.
CTGAGAGTATATCTTGTTGTCAAATAAAAATCAGTAGGTATTTAATAACCCTAACTATTTTATCTTTGGATCAGAATTTCCACTTCTGGTCGGTGGAACTCTAATATTAATTTTCCTCTTAACATCTGCTACTGCAAGTATTTTTATCCTTCTGATGCTCTGTAAGATACCAGGTTTCCAGTCTGTGTTAGCAATTTGTCATAAAACTTATTCTGGAATGTCAATAACACACTATTTAATGCACTGATGAAATCCAGTGAGTAGGCCTCCTGGTGTTTGCAGGTTAGCCATAGACTCCTTCACCTCACCTCTAGTCATTGACTCACACAAATTTTTACATTCATCACTGTTAATATATTGTCAGGTAGCTATTGGGTACTTACTATATAATATATACTGGGAGCTGAGGACAACGAAAAATACTAAACATAGAATAGAAATATAAGCTAATATCTGTTTTCTCTATGCTGGCTATAAATAAGCCATAGTATGCTGATACTATATACTGCACTATATGGCGCAGCTGAATGATCCTCATTTTCTCTGTTCATTATCTACCCCATTGGGTAAACTGCTTTTGCTCAGTGACTTTTATGAACCATTCTGTTACTAAGGTAAGCACTGGCCCTATAAAGATAGAAGGCGGGAAACACAAAGTGTTTTGTGAGGGAATGACAAAATGATCCACTAGAGGTTTGAAACAAAGAGAAATTCTATAAATATAAAGTGTTGATCATAGTCCTTTGAGACCTGCAACTTTTCTAGATAACTATCTCAGAGTAGCTGGAAAGGAAAGAAAGAACAAATTCTTTGTTTAAAATATGCATTTTTTTTTATTTTTTAGATACACAAAATAAACTACATACAGCAAGAAGTACCACAAAAAATCAGGAAGTGTATTAATGTTGCATTAATAGTGTTTTGTCTGTTTGTATTTGGCAACCTTGAAGAAAACATCTTTCCTATCTTGGTGAGTCTAAAATTCTGAATGTAAATCAATATCTATCATGTCTCATCTCTACCAACGTAAAACATCTATCTAGACCTACAAACATCTTAACCCCTAAACAACTAAACTTAATTGTAAGACTAAACTATCTTGTCTTCAACTCCATCAGAGACTTGAGAAGGACTAAAATTAGTAACCTGAATAAACAGGATGTGCAGATTAGAAGCTTCCAAAGTGAAAAAAATGACAGAGACAGTTTTCTGCCTGATCAGTCACTCAAAACTATGACATTGGAACATCATCTTCAGCCTTCTGGCCTAGTATATATGACATACATATTTGTGAGGCAGGCACTATTGAGGACTTGCTTACCCTGTCTTGGCAGAGTTTGGCCATCGACTTTGCCTGCATCTAAGCTTGGCCATTTTATGCAGAATTCTGTCAGTGGCCAAAATGAGAATATTTTTCCCAGTGGCTGGTTTGTTGCATTTGAAGTCATCTCCATAAGGAGGTTCTTTGATGCTTATCATCTTCTTCAAGGTAGGCTGGATGTTGCCAGGAGTTAATCTGTCTTATTGTCAGTCAATCTTTAAAATAGTAAAAACATCTTTCAATGTCATACTCTGTAGGTCACTGAGGTTTTGAAGACCTTATTAACTAATTTACCTTATTTATCAATAGAATCATCTGTTAAAGCTAGGATGTATATTGTTGCAATATAAACAAGCAAGTAATTGACATGACAATGATTTGACCAACTAACTATCAACTTGTACAAATTCCTTTTTAAAAGCACATCACCATTGACCTAAGTATCAGTATTGCAACTTGAGAACTAAACTTTAATATAGGCAATTAGAAGGCATTTATTTTCATCTTCTGCTCATGTATTTTTGACCATGGTAGTCACAGAAGTCTCAAGTTCTCAGTTATTTCTTTAGTATAGTGAAACAATGGTATAATAATGCTCACCTCTATGTAAAGCATGGGCCAAGTGAATTTATGTGTGCCCGAAAATTATAAAGCATTTTGCAAATATGCAATATTTTATTCCATAGATATCTCCACTGTGTTGACTTTGATATTCATCTTTATAGACGTATCCTTCCAGATTTAAGAACACATTCCTTTAATAAAAAGAGCTATAACTTTTTGAAGAAATACCAGATTATAGAACTTGACAGGAACTGTGCAATGGGAGCCTGAGATTGTTTGTAATGTTGGAAAGTAAAGAAATTACAAATAAAGGTAGAAAAAAGAGTAAGAGGGAGAATTAATAAATAGCCTTACAATGATATGAACATGTCAAAGAGGCATAGGAGCCAATTAAAGAATGCTGAATGGTCAGAAAAACACTCTGATTACAAAAATAAAATACAATTGAGTTGTTACTAAAAGTGTAGAATGGATACCTGTGATTGCTCACTGATTTTCCATGTACATGAATTCCAGATATTTTATGGAGGTATTCTATTGTTAAATTTATAGAACAGATTTACTCTCTCCCAATGTAAATGTCGGTTACACCAAGTGACTCTTATGTTTTTGAATATTATAGGACTTTTCTCAGCCCAGTTATGCTTGACTCAAGGACATAGGGTATTAGACAATCATGAATAACAAAAATTGACCTTGTCTTGCATCAATGCAAATTGAAGAAAGAGGAACTTGTGAGAGCAAGCAAATCAACAGCAAGCTTTTTGAGCCAGAATAACAAAAAAGTGAGAAATTTAGAACAGATAAGAGATGCTACCAAAACTGGGAGATGTTCCTAAGAGATATAAAGCCATTGAACTTTCTCGTCAAGGGTTCTGTGGGGCTAAGCTAGAAATTGGACAAAGGCTGAGGCAATCAATAACCATGAGAATCATTGGTTCTCTGATATCTGATGGGCTGAGAAATTGAGTTCCTGCATATTTCACACATGTCCCTCCCAAGCAGGGGATGGGTGATCATGTACAGCTCATTCGGTTAGGGATGGCTGAACTCCACTCTGTCCATCTCTGACTTGGGTAATGGTAGTTGACGACCTTGATATTCTGCAGGGTGTTTCCTTGTCAGTACTGCAAGGGGCTTACTGGCTATTGATTTTGACTATGTTCTCACACTTTGCTAATAACTTGCAGTTCTTCATGCCAGAGAACGCTAACTACCTCAACCACCAAGATGTAACTATTGGCTTTCCTGGTTACTTCATATCCAGGATACTTCTTGTCTATGAAGTGATGTGGTGAGGTCTCTGAAGTAAACTAGTTATCAAAATCTTTTAACTTACTCTAGTTGTGAGGAAAAATATTGACAATCCTCAACTGAAGGATAGTCTATGAAACACCTGACCAGTATTCTGCTATACTGTCAAGGTTATAAAAAAACAAGAATTATCAGAGACAACTAAATGTAAAGTGCCTTCTTCCATGAGCTATGACATACTATATTTCATTTAGTTCTGAAGTAGTTGTTTAACTATTTCCTCTGAATGAAAATATCCCTTCGCAGAGAGTAGATGGAGGCTTAGAAGATTCGAGAAGCTAAGAATCTTGCAAGGCTTAAGTTGTAGGAGTCACTGGGCCTCTTCCCAGGGTTTGCATGCAATAGACAATGACTGCAGAGAGAGAATTCTATAGTAGAGCTGCCTACAAATGGCTCAGCAAGTCCCAGGAATGACGCGTGTGAATCATTGCCTATGCTAGAGTAGGTATTCAGTAATGCATCTGCCTGCATGTCACCTTGCCCTGTGAGCGACCACAATGAACTCATTGACTCTCTAAGATTGACTTGGGTTTTACTGCTTCTTTTCTCTGTCATTGGTGCTCTACTTGGGGCAAATAGGCATGCTTTATGTCTCCCGAGGGAAACTTACACGACAGATATGTCAATATTTATCAACTATGACAAATATAGCATACTGATAGCAGATGTTAATAATACAGGAAAGTGAGTGGGAATGCTCTTACAATATTTACAATAACCCTACACATTTAAAAGATTTAAATATTTTAGGAAGATAATTTGGAAGGCCATTGGTAGTTGTTTATAATGTCTGAACAGAAAAAACTTCCACAATAACCAGTAGGGAGGTTTGTTCTATTTTAAATAAGCTAGTTTTTTTTCAAGCTTAGTGAACTATTCCTTATTTTTAAAGTCCATTTTGACATAGTGAATTATTATTGAGACAGTATAGATTGGAGCATAATTTAAACATAAACTAAAACAGCTTTCATGGGCTAATCATATCTATACCAAGGGAGAAAGGAAGGCACAGGTTTCTATGGGACATTACTACTATTTTGACGTAGGGAATTTATAAATAAAGTATTGTTTCATACTTGCAAACACATAAAAGAACAATGCGACCTTTTTATTTTCTAGTTTTGTTTGTCTTTATTCTATGTAGGACTTTCAATAAGTTTTAGCATTACAATGTGCTTTCTTGTGACTCCAAGTCTCACTTCTTATGTCTGCTAAGAACCCCACCATCTCCTCATTAATTGCTCAAATTACAATTAAAGGTAAAACCTATCTCAAATTCTTTCAAAGTAGTAGCCAGATCCTGTACACATTTTTGTATTGGATCTTGAACTGGCAGTCCTAAGGATCATTTCTTCCCCTAGGACTTTAGCTATTGATTGGACACATAGGTTTATGCATTTATCTCAGTGATGAGCATACGGATGGCTGGAGAGCTGGATTTTACTTCATTGGAGAGTAGTAGCCAAATCCACTTTCATCCAAGCAAGATAATCCCTGGCTGAATTTATACAGTGACAATTGATCAGTCCATGCTGTTTTCAACATAGTCTTTTGCAGGTTGGCCTACATTTTAACACACAGAGAATCAATGCCTACAATTGATATCTATGTTCCCAGGCCACTAGAGAGCAGTTGCACATTGGTGTGTTCCAGGATAACACTCCACTGGGCCGTGTTATTGAAAAAGGCCAGGAGCAGGCTAACTACTTTTCTTTTCCTTTTTGTTTTTGTTTTTGTAATGAGGAAAAAATGTCTTACAGGTTCCTGTTCATGGCTGGAAAAGAGTTAATCCTGTTTTGTATTGACCAGTGTACTTTAGCTTAGCTGCTTGGATATTTTTCCCTGAACTTTCCTCAAGTTTCAAGCTTCTGGCCTTCCTTCTGATTGCACTGGCTGATCTGTAGAAAGGGAGAGTCCACTTCTTCCTGTCAGCCTGTTACACTATTTATATTAGGTAGTGGGAGCATTATTGCCTGTAGGGGAAGGGTTGAAGGATACGCCCAATGTCGTCAGTGACTTTCGGGGTCTGTTGTCAACTCGGAGTCTGAAGCCTGAAATGCAGCTCATGGGGAATGGAGTTGGGCCCAGGATGTTGAACCATGAGAGATTCACTGGCCAAAGGACCAAGAAGGATACTAAGAGGAACAGAGCCTATTAAAATGAGAAACAAACAAACAAACAAACAAACAAAACAAAAAGGAAAGTGAAGTGGAGACTGGTACAGTGTCTAGTTTCAGAGAAGAGAATGGTGGTGGAGAGATGTTTCTGCCGACTGGAAGACTCCCAAGGCTCCACCTGTCTCTCTACTTCTTCCTCACAAATTACCCTCTCACAGCAGTGCTCGTTGCTTTCCAGAGATTGCAGTGTGGTCTACATAAACTAGGACCACATCCCTGTCACTCGTTGCATGTTTGAAAAAGCGGTCTTTATAGAGTAATAAAAGATCTCTGATTGAGGTGTCTTTGGACTAACTGGATATGTCCAAATTCTAATGACAACTATCCTCATTAGACACAGTGGAGGCACAGAAAAAAGAAGACAAAGAGATGAGAAAGCTGTGCAGAAATGGTGGCACATGCCCCCAAGCCAAGGACACTTGTACCCTTTAGGAGATGGAACAGGCAAGGGGAGATTCTGCCCTTCAGCATCCTAAGAGTTCAGCCCTGTACACTTTAGCCGACAACTTCATGGCTTCAGACACAGGAAAGAGAATTTCAGTTGTTTTATGCCATTACAATGTGAGAATCCCCAATATACCCACTAATCACTCCTTATTGAATTCTAACTAACCGAAGCTTCCCCGATACAATAACTAACAAAATCCCAAGCAATATGTTCACTTTTCAAGGTCCTGAGGAGGTGATGGAGTTTCTTAGAACTCATTTGCCTGGTATTTAATTCCTGTTTATTCTTAAATTCTTGGCTTAGTTGAAAGCTGTAGAAATTCTATTGCTGACAGCTCTTTTTTTACTGCACAGCTAGCAATGTAGGCTTCTTGGCTATATTGTCATGTCAACTTTTATGTACATTTGAATATAGGGCCTTTATATGTTCCAAATAAGCTTTCCCTTCTTTCATGTAAATTGATCATTCCATAGAGCTGCTCCATTACGCTATCTGGTCTAGGAGAAAGTCACTATTTTTTAATACTACTCACTCCAGTACAACTCTCGTCTTAGAGTAGTTTGGCAATAAATATTTGCTGAACAGATCTATGAATATTTATTTCTTCTGGCTTAATATCTGCTTGGGGACATCAAATGGGTCACACTCACATCAAGGTCAATGGGAAAAGTCTTTAAATATTCCAGTTCTTGACACCTGACCTTAGTATCATTTTATTTTGAAGTGCCAGGTCACCATTAATATTCAGACTAAGGGGGAAATCCGTGCTGTGAAACTAAAATAGGAAATATTGGAGACAAGAGAGTCACTAGGACCCAGTGCCCCCATTCCTAGGCATCTCTGCAACTGCTTTTGAGACTTGTTTTCAAAGTACAGCAGCTGAGAGGCGGAATGTGATGCCTATCGGATATCCATGTAATTGTTCATTTTGGAGCAGACAGCCTATGCAGTAAACAGTGAATGTTTTTTTCTTCTTATTTGTTTTCCTCCTTTTGTTTAACTAAAAGTAATTATGTTTGCATTAGATTAAGCACTGGTTTGTTCTTTTGCAGAACAATAGAGCTCCATCCTCCCCATTTTGTGTTCACCATGTCATCCTGTCTGTGGGATTTGGAAGCAAAGCCACAATCATCCTGCAGCTGGATCCTGAGATGCCTACTGCCCATTGCAGAGGAAAAATGGGGCTAGTAGGAAAGGAAATTGCAAAAGGAGTGGGTGTGATACCGCTTCAGATAACTTGATTGAGCAAAACTTAAAAAGAAAATGTTTGAGAAGGTCTATTGTTTTGCACTTCTGGAAGGTTTCACTCTGAGCTGCATTCTTTCAACTGTGACTTGGTGCAATTAAATTGTTTGTGATTTTAGTCATTCATTTCTTCTAATCAACCTCTTTTTAAACTTTTTATGTTTTAGTTTTTTTTTTTCTATTCAGGTCTTCTCTGTGTAGTCTTGGCTGTGCTGGACTCACTTTGGAGACCAGGCTGGCCTCAAATTCACAGAGATCTGTCTGTCTCTACCTTCCCTCCCTGCCTCACCTCGCCCCTGAGTGTTGGGATTACAGGTATGTTTGACCTTACCAGGCTTGCTTCATCCCCCTTTAAATTTGCCTTGGCTTAACTCTTCTGATTGTCACAATACACTGTATAGAAATTAGCCTAAACTCCTCTTCAGTTGGGCCTGGGTGAGATAAAGCCTGAGAACAGACAAATCTGCATGAACTTCCTTGTTCCCCTGGGGCATCTCCTAAGAAGGAAGGGGGCGTGGTTCTACACTAACAGTGCTGTGGTAGTGGCCAGGTAGCTCTACACTCAGTGTTCTGTTGCCATCTGAACATTCACACAGACTCCCTCCCTCTCTCTGAGGATGACTATGCTCCCGTCTTCCTCAAGGGAATCCTAGGTATTTTCTCAAATATTGTTCCCACTAATGGCTATATTTGTTATGAGAAGCTTTCCTTTGGGTCAGTACTTTATTTGAAACTCTCCAAAAAATATCTACTACTAATATCTAAGTCATTGTCCTCTCTGTGCCTGGAATACTGTCTGGGGATACACAATGACAGCGGAGCCCCATTGAAGGCTGCACAGAGCTCAGACTCTGCCATGTAGCAGTTACGGGAGCACCAGAGCATCATTCTGTCTCGCCAGGACTCATTTCTTCCTCTACAAAGGGGAAGGCAAATGCTTGTTTCCACAGCTGGTGTGAGGAGAAAATGTGAAGTGATGTAGATAGGACACCACATATTGTCTGTATGTTCATTTTCAAAATATGTAGCCAGAAAATCCTCCAAAGGATGTCACTAGCTTTGGCAGATTAGGTCAGAAGCTACAATTGCACTATAACTTTCATTACACAGAACTTATCCTTAACCACATATTATTCTATTTACAGCCTTGTCCTCTGAGATAGGACCATAGATATAATTTTTCTTGTTTTGCCTTAATATTTTATTGGTCAAAATGTCTAATGCAGGAGACTTCTTTTATGTCACAGTTCCATTTCTGCATCTCCTCATTTATGAGAGTTTTAATTAGAAGAGAAAACACTTCAAAGTGACATTTATTAAACACACCAACTATTGGCCATCTCTAAATGAGATGTTATTTGATTTACAATGAGTCTGGGTAGAAGGTTTTACAAATGTCAGTACGTTACAGGTATGGAATTCAAAAGCTGGCAGCTTAGTGTCCGCAGTTGAGTGGAGAGTGGGGTCTGACTTTCACACCTACTCTGGTGCCTCATTTTTGACCACGTTCCCTGGATGGGGAGACCTGGTGGCACTCAGAGGAAGAATAGCAGGCTACCAAGAAGAGACTTGATACCCTATGAGCATATAGAGGAGGAGGAGGTCCCCCTCAGTCACAGTCATAGGGCAGGGGAGTAAGGGGAAAATGGGAGGGAGGGAGGAATGGAAGGATACAAGGGATGGGATAAATGTTGAGATGCAATATGAATAAATAAATATTTTAATAAAATAAAAAAAATCAAATATCTTTTAAAAAAACTAGCAGCTTAATGCTTAGTAAGGAGGAAGCAGGGTTGGAACTTAGGGCAAGGAGTCTGATATGAAAGGCCTTGCTCCTTCAGTAAAATGCTGTTCTGGCTGTCTGTTCTCCCTCCTCTGCCCAGCCACACCCCTTCCTGCCCAGATAACCCTTTTTCCCCCTCCTTACCTCCTCCCTCTCTCTTTATGTTATAAGGAATAAATAAGAGAGGCACTCTGCGATGCTCAAAGAGCTTACCATCTGTCCAGGAAATGATTTATTGTAACATCTCAAAGGACAATGAAAAGGCTCTTACAGAGGATACAGTCCAGGAAGACTCATGTGTTGAGTGGTCCTGAGGGGCTGAGGACTCTTCAAGATGCAGTTTTGAGCTGAGATTTGTAGTTATCATTCTTTTTTGTTTGCTTTTTGTTTTTATGTTTTTCGAGGTAGTTTCTCTGTGTAGCCTTGACTGCCCTGGACTCACTTTGGTCTTGAACTCACGGCAATCTGCCTGCCTCTGCCTCCCAGAGTGCTGGGGTTAAAGGCGTGCAGCACCATTCCTAGCTGCAGTTGTCATTCTTGATCCCAGAGAAAATTCCCACGTTCCCTCTCAAGAGGCCTCCTTTTTTATTAGGTTATCTCTTAGGCCCGTGTTACACAGACTGCACAGACAAGGGGTTGCTATGTAGTTTGAATAAGGGCTGAAGTGGGATCATTTCTCTTTGCTGACAGTAACCCATTAGCTACTCCAAGCCATACTCAGCCATTATTCAGGCCATATTCACTCAGCTTTCTGAGGGAGTCATTGCATGACATTGAGTGATGAAAGGAATTTCGGTCCTCAAAAGCATGTCAGACTGAAAGCTTGACATATTGGCAGCTTGGTTCTAAAGTTACCTTTTGGTTCAGTGTAACTGGAGATAATTTTGTTAGGCTTTGTGCTGTGGTTAATGTTGGTTTATTTTTCTCACTAAAAAGAACTAAACCCAATGTTGTTTCACAGCGTCAATTATCTGACTCACTTGGGAATATTTAGGAAACCTTACTGTGATTTCAATGCCAGTGCTTACTTTTTTAGTGTGGATTCATTTACTATAAAGTTTGTGGTGTGTGTATGTGTGTGTGTGTGTGTGTGTGTGTGTGTGTGTGTGCGAGCGTGCGTGGCGTGCATGCATGCATGCGATGAGACCAAAAGCTTAAACTTTTGGGACACCTGTGTCTGTGTGGGTGAGAAGTGATTATAAGCGGTTCACAGTAGCATCCTCCCAAGGGCTAACCTAGTTCACCAAGCCAGACCTTTCAGGTTATGACAGGGCAGGGCCTGCAAGCTCTATGACAGGTGGCATTTTAAATGATTTTTCAGACTGGCATGCATTATATAGCCAATAAAAATGCATTCACAGAGTGGATACATGAATGCTGTGATGAGCAAATGAGAGATAAAGACAGGTTTTAGAGCATGGGAGATAATTCTGGCTTTGTTATTTATTGTGTGGTTTGTGCCTAGTCATTGATTCTATTTTCCCATATAAAAAATGTGTACAATAAATATCTTTTTTCTTGGTTTTTGATGATTTTATGAGAAAATGTTTGTAAAGAAACAGAATGAATTTATCTGCAAGAGCTTTAACAGCAAGTTGTGCACACACACACACACACACACACACACACACACACATGCCTAGTATGTATTTGTTTCATCTCTTGTTCTGGGAAGGATAGTCAGAATACATAGAATTCAAGTTAGTAGGGTAATAAATATATATGGATATGTATACATATATATGAAATAATTTTAGTGAAGGGAAATTGGCACGGGTAAGACAGGTAAAATGAAGAGTGAATGCACGTCATAAGTTGAATATCATAGTACACATTTAGAGAAAACGTGTTTAGACAAGAAATGCAAATTCAACTGCAATCTTTCTAGCAAATAAAACAAAGAGTACCTGATGTGATATGTAAATCACATTGTTAGATAAAATTAGAAAACTCCAGAGAAGACCAATCCTGAGAAAAAAAGAGATGTGCTGTGAACTATGGTATTATTCATGGGCTTCATTTTGTCTTTAGTGCATGTCAATATGTAGTTTAGTAAAAATTATGGCTTAATCTGGGAAAAAAGGAATAAAACCTTGAAATCTTAAACATATATCTGTGATGTCCATGCTTTTTTTCCAGGGTACATTTAATTTATTCACTTTTATTGCAATTTAGAAAGGCCATATTTTTTAAAAAGGCACGGATAACAAAATTGATAGCCAATATCAAAGAAAAAGGCTGGGCATGGAATTTTAAATAAGGAAATTATAGAATTGGGTTTTAGGAGAAGTATTTACCTGATATCAATTGTAATGACTATGATTTATACATATTTAAACATCTCACTTTTTATTTATTACTTTTGTCATAAATTTTGCTTCTACATAAGTGATCAACCCTATAAGATATTATCCTTCTTATTGCCTTAAATAGTCACTAGTCTGTTTATATTTCCCTAAGCAGTTTTGTAGTGACATTCATTTTCTGGATTGTTATGTACTCTTTCTTCATATGTCTGTTCTCCATTTATTGTTTACAATGCAGAATAGTTTCAGTGAATTCTCTTTTCCTAGGTCTTTTTGCCTATTTGTTTCCTCACCCTCATTTTAGAGCCATCTAGAAAGAGGGAACTGCAGTTGAGGAAATGCCCCACCCGAGAGGCCTGTAGGCAAGCAAGCATGGGAGGCATTTTCTTGATTAATGATTGGTGTGTGTGGGGTTATCCCTAGGCAGATGGTCCTGGGTATTATAAGACACCAAGACATGGAGGAAGATATAAGAAAAAGTCAGTAAACAGTGGCCCTCCACGGTTCTGCTTGAATTCCTCACTCCATGATTCTGACCTGCTTGAATTCTTTTTGTTTGTTTGTATTTGTTTTTGTTTAGTTTTTTCATTGATTCTTTGTGAGTTTCACATCGTGCACCCAAGTTCCATTCATTTCCCCATTCCCTCGTATCTGCCCTTGCAACTCTTCTCCCCTTCCCCCCCAAAAAACCACACAAACACACAAGTAAAAATAAACAAAATGAAGCATAGAAAATGTTGCCCTGTGTCCACTTCCTCCTTAGTGTGGGGTAGCCTGGTCTGTGGTGCATTGAACTGGGATGGAGGGACGGAAGCTGAGTCAGGTGTGGATGAGTGCAGTGCAAGATCTTGGTCAGTAGTGAGTATGCAGGCAAGGAACACACCCAGGAGCAGCTTTGGAGAACTGGTTCAGTTTATTAAGGGGATATTTATGGCCCTGAAGAGGTGGCTAGGGTCTTTGGGCCAAGGTTTGTGTGGCTATGTATCATTGGTCAGGGCAGGGGTGTTGGAAGATGCTTCAGCTCCATACTTAGGGGCTCTAGGGCCTGAGGAGAAGGCCTTATAAGGTCAAACAGGAAGTGAAGGCTAATATCTGTCAGGGCAATACATTCTTGCTAGGACTGATGGTGAGGGAGCTGGCTTCATGATGCCAGGTTGGGGTAGGGGAGGTAGTCAACTCCTGCCATCCTCATGTTTTCAGGTATCTGGGGTTGAAGCTTCCTTAACCTTTCCTCTGTAACCCTGGGGCATTAAGGTCCCATAAGAAAACATCTCATCACGGAAGCTGTAGTACGTCGTCACAGTGTATCCCATAATATACTTCTATTCATACATCTTTACTTGTGAATGTTCATTGCAATGAGTCATTGGTTTGATTCGAAGTCTCCAGCTTCTATGACAGCATCAATACTGGCTCCTCACTGGGACTCCTCCCAGTTATCCTGTTGTTGCCCTGTGTTATGGAGATCCTGCAGCTGTGGATCCAGAGGACAGGCCCTTTAATACACCCCAACAGCTCACAGATGATGTAGATTTTGTGGTTGGCAACTTAAAGCCCTGGATTTGGGACTGGGTGGTAGCTGAGCTGGTCACTCCACTAGTTCCCCCTTATCCAGGGCATGTTCTTCAGCATTGCTCTGGCTAGGCATCTCAATGCCAAGGCAAGTCAGGTCTGCTTTAGTTTTTGTCTTGTCTTTTCTCAGTGACAAACTGTAGATTGTGATTAATCAGACATGTAAACCCAATCAATCCTTTTCTCTACAAGTTGCTTTTGGTCATGGATTTTATGACAGTAATAGAAAAGCAAATTAATACAGGCTTCATAATTTTTTTTATTTTTTGAAGGATATTTTCACTGAGTAAGGAATGTCAATCTTGACACTTATTAATTTCTTATTAGTACTTCAGAAAAGGCAATATTTATATTTTTCATTTTAAGGAAATACTAAAATTATTAATTCATTTCAGACAATGTTCAATTTGTAAAGTAAAATTTAAAAAGTTATTTTGCAAAATTATGAATGTAGTGAAGTTAATAGGAGAAATAGAAAACTGTGAGTAAAGGTTAATATGAGAACAAAAACGTCATAGAAATTACAGTATAAACAGAAACCATAAGTTAAGAGAACAGGACATAATGGTAAATTTATTGATGGTAATATTGGAAAGAAGTAAAATAGCTCTTTAAAGTGATAAATGTAAACTAGCTATTTAATGTTTTAAAGAGACAGTATTAAATCAAAGTACATAGTCAAGGTGGATATAGATTAGAAGAGTCTGAAGAAAAGAAGATTAAATACATGGACCTCATCACCATTATAATATTGGTTAATGTTTGTTTATGGCTTTCAAATTGCTTGCGTATTTCTAAATAACATGCTGTAGCTGTGTCACATTTGTCACAATAAGTGACTATAGTGATGCCACAATCACATGGATAAGTATTGCTGTTATTATAAACTATATACATTCAGGGATAGGAATGTTAGTCATGGTTTTTCAGAAGATTCTTAGATGTATGAATGAATCTTCTTTACATTTATCCTGTTTCAAGTATATTGAACTTCTTAAATTTTTACACTAAATGCGATTCATCAGATTTCAAGATTTCTTAATCATTATTTTTCATGCACTGCTTCGGTCTTAGTGTTTATCTCTTTTTCTCCTTTTCTTGGAACTTGTCTATATCCTGTATCTCTTACACTGACTTCTGGCATTTGTGGCAGGCTCTGCTGTTTTTACTTCTTCATAAGATTTTTCCATATTGTGCTTTAGTTTGAGTTTATTAATAGTTTCTTATCTAGATCTCCTATATGACTCGATATTAGCCATGGTTCCCAAAGAAACTTAATTATGAAGGCAAGAAAGTCCAACGTTCTATAATCAGAAAACTGAGAGTTCATCCATATGAGCCCAAAGATGGCTTCATTTGACATAGGTAGTCTTGAGATGCAGAAAGAGCTTATGTCATAGTTCAAATAGGAGGCAGGGAAATTTCCTTTTTCTCTACAAGATCAGATATTCTGCTCTCCTCAAGACCTTGGTGCTGGTTGGATGGGGCCTTTTAAGATATGAAAGATGATCTACTTTGTTCATTCTATCAATTTACATGTGAAATTTAGCTAAAGGATATTTTACAGTCATACTCATAATAAAGTTTGACCAAGTTTCTGAGTACTATTGCCCAGGCAAGTTGACATATGTACTATGTCATTACTTCTATCTAATGAGTTTTCAGTTTCAGGTAGAATACTTTATACAGGGAAAGGATGGTTAGAAAGATCCCAAGCCACATGTTTTTACTTCTGTCCTGAGATTTTGGGGATTAGTTCCAGTAGAACTAAGTTTACTTGATTAATACAAAGGAACGTACTGGTCACTTGTTAATAAAAGAATGTTTAATAACTGTTAGATTCTGTTAAATTGCTTGTAGAGCCTATCATGTGTTTGATGCACAATTTGTAGAAAAATACAAACATTCCTCTTCTTCTGTACAACTTTCTAGTCATAAAACTCCCTACAAATTACTTGTTTATATATTTTAATAGCCAATGTGCACTAACACACTGGTCAGCCCTTGGTGCATGTTCTAGAAGTTGTAGTGGGATTTCTTTATTATAGAAATCAGAGTTCTATTTTTTGGCACATTTGTGAGCCCTAAAAATGAGTTTTCATTAGAAGTCATAATTCTCTTTCAGTGTGAACATTTTATGATCTTTTATAAGCTCATTAGGTCTGAGCTTATATAGTCAGTTGTCAGTGATCCGGCGATGGTTCAGGAAATTAACACTTCAGGCATGTGGCTTGTTGACAGCAGGGTGACATTCTTTATCCCTCCTTATGCCTGGATACACTTAAACTCCCATTGAGAGAACAGCCGAAGAGGTAGACTTAAAAAGAACCACACACATCAATCTGAACTTTACATGTCATTGTCTATAGAAAAAAGTTTTGATCTATCATGGAATAAGAGTCACAAACCTTGATTGAGGGCTTAGCATGTAATTTACCAGTGCACTCAGTAGATCTTTGAGGCTTCTATTATTTTAACAACCTTTGTGGTATAGGTGTATATGTGGTGTGCATGGTATGTGGGGTGTGTGAGTGTAGGCATGTTAGTGTGTATGTGGTACACGTGCAGGTGGGTGTTCACATGGAGGCCAGAACTTTGGCATTGGTGTCTTCCTTGATCCCTCTTCCCTTTATGTATAAAGGCAGTGTACCTAGATGAATCTAGAGTTTACTAATTCTGGATATCCTACCTAATCAGCTTGTTCTAAAGAACCCTGTCTCTGCCTCTTGAGCATTGGGATTACAGGCAGGCACCACACCTGTCAGCCCTTTTGTTTTGTTTTTTTTTTTTTTTAGGGTTTTCAAGACAGGGTTTCTCTGTGTAGCCTTGGCTGTCTTAGACTTGCTTTGTAGATCAGGTTGGCCTCGAACTCACAGTGACCTGCCTGCCTCTGCCTCCCTGAGTGCTGGGGCATACAGATAGTATGCCAGTCTTTTGTATATGTATGTAAGCTCTGGCTCTTATTATTGCATAGCCTACACTTTACCCACTGAGCTGTATCACCAGCCCATTTACACTTTTTCACAGAGGATAAAGTGGAGATGCTATGGAAATTTAAATTGCAAAATGATATTAATCCACAAAGCATCCCGCTGATGAATCTGCATAGTATGACTTCAATTATAGGTCAGATCATATCACTTCTTAGTTGTGCCTAAAACTCTCCAATGACATCCCTTTCAAGCTCTAACTTTGTACATGTCTTCAGAGGAGGTACGTATTGATTCTATTACCATTCTTTTGTTCTCAGGCAGCTGTTATCTGTGTCTCACACCTGACTGAATCTGAACACAAGCTGAATCACATTTAATAGAAAACCTTTTAGGGACCACCCTTCAACCAGTTTCCATGGAAACAAATGCCAGCCTAGTAATAGGCTAATTTTTAGTTTGATTAAATTTTTGACAAAAAGTCATTTTATAATAAGTGTTTCTTCATGATATAATGGACTCATCTGTTTGTTTTCATCCCTTCAAATATTATGGATACTGTGTTTGATGGTTAATCAATTACCAAATGCTAAACTAACATAAAGAAAATGTTATTTAGGTACATTTAAAGATGATTTGGGATCAAATATTTGCATATATCTTATATATGCATCTTAATTCTGGGTTAAAATAGTCAATCACTTAAAAAGTAATATTTATAATATTCTAGCTTATTGTATACAATGGATAAGGCTGGCAAATTGAGAAATTCTTACTTAAGAAACTAGCTCTTCACTTAACTATAAATTATTGTCTGTAAATAATGCCTCAATAAAATAGAAGGTAAAATAAGATAAAAAAAAAAAAAAAAAAAAAGAAACTAGCTCTTGGATATTTTTCATTCACTAAAAAGGGTAATTTGAGAGTAGAGTTTTTGTAAAGATTCAGATACATGTTTTTATGTACCTTCAACTGCTAAATATATGTAACCTACCTGTATTTTCTCTGATTGATTCCTTTATAGAAGACATACATTTAAAACAAACTGACCACATTCTGAAAGGGAAGCTGATATAAAGGGAGGACTGAATACAAGTAGAAATCTTAGTCCCAGTGACCATACAGCCTCTGCACATCCAGATGAAGGTATGATAATCACTCCATTTATAAGATATGGAATTGAATCACGTGATCTTAAGTCTCGATTATGTTAGTGTGTGTGTGTGTGTGTGTGTGTGTGTGTGTGAGAGAGAGAGAGAGAGAGAGAGAGAGAGAGAGAGAGAGAGAGAGAGAGAGAGGGAGAGAGACTTGTGGATATTGTGGCCATGCACATATATTTTATGAGAGAAGATCACTCACTCACCTGGAACTTTGAAATTTTCCTGTTCTGCCTGGCCAGTGAGATCCAGGTCTCTGCCTCTCTGGTACTGAACTGGATACTCAAGTGGATACTACCACATCTGGCTTTGTTATATGGCCTGTGGTCAAAACTTAGGTTCTTATGTTTGGAAGGTAAGCACTTTCTCAACTGACGATCTCCCAAGTCCATTACTAGTTTAGTTACAGAATTATAGATCTGATTATAGAATTGTGTATCTAAGAAGTAATAACTTTGCTTCCTCTATTTGTAAGAGGTTACTATATTGTCTAATTTTGGTATCAATCTACAGACAGTACTGTGGAAAAATTATGAGAATCGAGTATGCTATTGTCATTTTCAGCAGGAAAATAAGAAAGATTTCCTTTGTCTTTTGGCTTATTTAAGTTAAATGAACAGAGGTAAGAATTTGATGAATGAAAACAAAGTACAAGTTCTATCCATCTCTCTCTTTCTTCATAATGAGCCAATTGTTAAACAGAACTACAGACTTGTGTCTAAAATAGATGGAAAGGACTTGTGTTCTCTACCCTTACTTGTTCTGTGGTCTATGTTTAAGAATAAGCCATGGAAAGGGAGTTACAGGTCTGTAAACTAGCTAGAATATTGCCCTTCGGTGTTGCTGTATATTTATTAATAGCCACAATGAGGAAAAGAAATTAAAAGAATGGACATTCAAGGAATGCCGCCCTTAGCAAGAAATGTGAACCACCAGCAAGCACACTCATAGAAGCCTTGAGAACAGGAGAGTGATGTGCCCAAAAAGGGATGGAAGTGGAGTAAACTACTATAGACTGCTTCATGGTGATAAGGAGCACTACTTTGTGTTGTGAGTGGGAGTAGAAAGAAATGACACAAGATGAAGAAAGGAGGCCTCTGCAAGTGGAAATATACCTGACAGTACAGAGAAAGCCAGGGGTTCTTGATACTGGAACGCATGCCACTTCTAAAGCGATGGTGCTTTGAGTAGAAGGGAGTGTCTGGATTGGTTCAGTTGTGCAGGGTGCAGGGTTTCTGAGCAGTGGTGCTGACATTTAGAGCCATTCGGAAGAACTGAGGGATGTGAATGGATGCGTTGCTGGAACCAGGAGAGAGTGAAGGGAAGAAGGATGAAAGTGGGCCTTGGAAACGTCTACTCTGAAGGAGATGAGAAAGAAGGACCAATCTATAGAAGGCCGTGAAGTATCATGGGAATCCTAGGAGAAAAGAATTTCAAGAAAGGAGTGGTAAGTTGTGCTGGATACTGGGGAGAGAATTCATCACTGGCAACTTCTAATAGAGCAACTGCACTATAGCATGTGTTTAGAAGTCAGTTTTTTACTGTAAAAGGGCATTGGCTGTTGCAAAAGCAGTGATGTCCATGTAGTTCAGCTAACACATTCCAATGATAAAACAAGGACCATTATTCAAAAAAGGCAACACTGTCAGGAAAAGATTTATGGTAAGAAAGAGCTATTTTCACGCATAGTTGGTAAACACTGGGATTTGTGCTGCAGCTTTCTTCCTTCCTTCCTTCCTTCTTCCTTTCTTTCTTTTTTTCTTTAATCCCTTCTCTCTTTTCTTCTATTTTAGCCTACACTCATGCTGTCCATTATCTTATTTAAGGTTATTATTGCTGGGATGAAGCACTATAATCAAAAATAGTTTGAGAGTTCAGGGTTTATTAGGCATTCATATCACGAGTTATAGTCCATTGGGAGAAGTTAAGGCAGAGACTCAAAGTGGGTGGGAACCTGGAAAGAGAAGCTGATGCAGAGGCCATGAAGAATGCTGCCTATTGACTTGTACCCATGGATTGTTTAGCTTGTTTTCTTGCTTTCCATTAATTAATCAATTTAATCACTTTACAGCTGACTGAGACCTTTCCCTCCTCTTCTTGCAGTCCCACCTCACACTACTCTCCCCACATTTGTGCCTTCCTTTCACTGAGAAGGAGAGGCCCCCATTGGTACCCACCCACCCCAGCAAGTCAATTCTCAGCAGGACTAAGGGCATCATCTCCCACTGAGGCCAAGCAAGGCAGCCTAGGTAGGAAAAAGGGATCAAAAGGCAATCAACAGAGGCGGAAACATCCCCTTCTCCAGTTAATAGGGGACCCACATGATAACTAAGCTGTACATCTACTACATATGTGTAGAGGGTCTAGGTCCAGCCAATACATGTTCTTTGATTGGTGGTTCGGTCTCTGTGAGCCTCCATGGGACCAGGTTAGTTTACTCTGTAGGTCTTCCTGTGGTGCTTGTGACCCCTCCAACTCCCTCAATCCTTCATCTCATTCTTCTACATCCAAACAATAGCCATTTTCTTATAGTAACCAGGACAACCAGCCCAAGGATAAGATCACTCACAATGGATGTTCTAACTCCCAGCAGTCACTAAGTAAGAAAATCCCTAAAAGTTTGCACACAGTCCAACCTTATGAAGGCATTTTCTCAATTGAGGCTTGCTCCTCCCAGATGACTCCAGCTTGTGTCAAGTTGACAAAAAGCATATTCAAATAGTGTGGCGGAAGCTAATTTCTTCTTTTCTTTGTATGAAGATTCTAATGTACTGGAGCCAGTCTGTCTATCTTTTAGATAAATGAATTGGTTCAGAGGTGAAAACATTTGTCATCTTCTGGGTATATTCCAAGGAGTGGAATAGCTGGGTCTTGAGGAAGCCCTATTCCCATTTTTCTGAGATAGCACCAGATAGATTTCCATAGTGGCTGTACTAGTTTGCATTCCCACCAGCAATGAAGGAGTGTTCCTCTCTCCCCGCATCCTTGCCAGCAAGTGGTGTCACTTGAATTTTTGATCTTAGCCATTCTGATGGGTGTAAGATGGAATCTCAGAGTTGTTTTGATTTGCATTTCCCTGATGACTAAGGAGGTTGAGCATTTCTTTAAGTGTTTCTCAGCCATTTGATATTCCTCTGTTGAGAATTATCTGTTTAGTTCCAAGCCCCATTTCTCAATTGGGTTATTCGGTTTGGTGGTGTTTAATTTCTTGAGTTCTTTCTCATGTACTCTGGTGCCTCACATTTGACCACGTCCCCTGTAGGGGGAGACCTGGTGGCACTCAGAGGAAGGACAGCAGATTGCCAAGAAGAGACTTGATACTCTATGAGCATATACAGGGGGAGGTAATCCCCCTCAGGAACAGTCATAGGAGAGGGTAATAATGGGAAAATGGAAGGGAGGGAAGAATGGGAGGATACAAAGGATGAGATAAACATTGAGATGTAACAAGAATAAATTAATTTAAAAATATCTGTCATGCAGCAAGTAGCCAAGAAGAGACTTGATACCCTATGAGAATATATAGGGGGATGTAATCCCCCTCAGGAACAGTCATAGGGGAGGGGAATAATGGGAAAATGGGGGGGGGGGGGAGGAATGGGAGGATACAAGGGATGGGATAAACATTGAGATGTAACAAGAATAAATTAATAAAAAAAAAAAAAGAAAAAAAAATATCTGTCATGGCATTAAGACTTCCCCTGGGACTTTGTATAGAGTCATTATTGAAGGAGTAATTCTGTCTTCTGCTATTGGTAGGACTAAAAGCAACATAAAGTCATGGAGTCCTGTGTATAAATTAAGAACTCAGAGGAAATGATAATTTAAACATACTTATAAAGAGGTGAGGAAGAGGAAGAGGAAAAGTAAAGAGAGGGGAAGAGAAAGATTGATAGGGAAGAGAAAAAAAGAGGCAGGAGGATAGCTCTTGACACCATTTGAACTTTTGAATCCAATGCTTTGTGAAATGGGATACAAAGGAGTGAAGAGTAAGAGACCTGGGAGATTTGCCTGGGTAAAAGTTGCATTTGTCATTTACTCTGAATCTGAATAAAAAAGAAATGTGAAAAATTTCAGTTAGGTTGATACAGGAAAATATGAAAGAAATGGATAATAAATGGCTAAAATGAACTTAAGGCAATAGGAAAAATTAGCAATGATTTGACACATAGTCAACATGTCTTATTCATTTTTTGTAAATAATGAATGGGATATTCTTTCATAAAGATGCTATGTTGATGATTGGGTTCTATGGTTGAAGATGAAAAACAGCAACTAATAAGGAAATGTTTGAAATATATTACATTCAACATACACATCACAAGCATGCCATCCTTCAAACATGCACAAGCACACACACATACAACACATACCCTCACGCTATATATACACCACGCAAATACACATACACCATACACAGAAACCACACATATACACACTGCACATACACAGACACCACAATACATATACATCACACACACTACACACAAATACCACACATATACACACACAACCCAGTGGCATGGGTACTCTGACAAGGGATCACATCTAAAGACCTTCTAAGTGTATGTGATCTGGATGGAATACAGACACGTCCCTAGTATGCACCTTTAATTGTAAATAATGAAAGTAAGATTACTTTGTAGAAGGAAACATGCTTGCTTGAAAGTGACTTCTAATTGAGGGTCAGACAAAATGACAAATCAGAGAAAGATTTAACAGAATGAGTCAGATATAGGATACGTCCAACTCTCCTGAAACCAGAGAGGAAAGAGAGTGAACGTAAGAGCAGTAGAGGAAGAGAGTCAGTCAGTTGGGAGTTCAGTGAGTTGGCAGTCAGTTGAGAGGCAGTGCAGTGGAGTTGAGTTCCTGACAGTTCAGGTAGCGGCAGTTCAGTTTGTGGAGTTTGGAAGCAGTTTTTACTGGTACAGTTTTACAGAGACAGGTTGCAGAAAGAACAAGCTAGACACAGGTGTGGATAGACTGACCTAGAGAATGAGAATAAGCCAGAAGCTTAGAACTAATTGCTAGAGTACATTTGAGGCCAAGCAGAGCAATTCATTGAGAAGCTAAGAGGAAAGTCAGATTGAATCAGTCAGATTGGAGAGTAGTTTGAACCAGAACAACTGAATTGAGCCAGCCAGCAGGAGTTCAGAGAGAAGTAGAAAGGATGAGCTTCTTTAGCAGTAAGCCTTGAGATGACAATTACACCTGGTGGATAAACATTACTTTCACACACACACACACACACACACACACACACACACACACACACACACACACACACTACACACTACAAATATCACATCTGCCTTCTGAGCGCAGTCTTCATCATTGCTCTTTGAAAACAGAGCTGTGATTAAAGTATAACACTGGACTCGAGTGTGATTTTTGACATCATTAACCAGACAACTCATGATAGTTGTTATTGAGGTGCAGTGAAACCATCAAATGAGGCCACTCAGTGCGAAAAAACAAAGGCTGTTAAGGCTATCTTTCCTGAAAAGAGAGGATAATAAAAGACTGAAAAACCTTGTCAGTTTTAAGCTGATATGTTTGGATAGTGGGGGAGACTTGGAAGTTAGAGGTTTACATAGGGACTTTGATAGGTGTGATAGGTGTGTTTTTAATAGGGAACTAGATACCTCGTGGCTTTGGAGGACAGTTAAGGGAAGTAAAGGTTCTTCCTGACAAACAGAAACCCAGCTTCAAGTTTCTTAGGAATGCTAAGTTTAGAATTTGTTTATCTGTGAGTGATCCTTCCATTTATCCAGTTCAGAGTCCAGCCTAAGCTGAGCAGACATTGTCATTTATGACATTGTTGGTGGCACAACCATTGCGGGGGGCCCACTTTTGACCTAACAATGATGCCATCTGAACATGACACTGCTTTATTTATATATTTTTCTTCTCCCCCTTATTTCTTCCTTGTGAATATTTACATAGTTTTAGGCACAGGCTTACAAGTTTGAAAGAGATCGATATGGTCTCTCCTGTCACAGTGGTTTAAAAAAAAGTGACAGAAGGATTAAGAAGGGACCGAATATTTCAGGAGCCTGAAGTCTTATATCTGTTTTACCAAGTGCAGAAATTTTATAAGAGCATTATTTATTGATAAGTTGTCAAGACAGAATCAGCAGTGTTTATTTTTATTGAAATTGGAAAGTTGATTATGTCCAACAAGCTTGACAATTTATGTGGATAAATCTTGGGAGAGAAGTTAGTCTTTTCAAATAGTGTGCCCAGCTACGCTGCATGCAGTTTTCTTTTATTTAGCTGAAGATCAATAATTGTACTTCAACCTACTCCTTTTTTATTGCTACCTGGTCCAACTATAAAGTGTTCATTAAGCAAAAGAGTATTTGTTGTTTTCGTTTTTGTTGTTGTTGTTGTTGTTGATGTGTGTATATGTGTGTATGTATGTATCCTGAGTGTGTTTGTGTTGTGTGTGTGCGTACACACACACACACACACACACGACAAGTGAAGGGCATTAAATTATTTGCAATGATTTCTTCATCTTTTGGATAGGTTTTAGCACAGGGGAACTATTCAGAGTGTGAGGTGAGCTAGCAGAGACATTAGTTCCTGCAGAGGTTACACGAGCAATTGCATTAAACTATAAACTAGCTGTGGGGATGCAATGGAATTTCAAAAGGAAAATATTTCATGTACATTGCCTTGTCATGTTAAAGAATCTACTGCTCCCTGTAGGGTTTAAATTTTAACAATGGCTTCTATGACAGGATATACTCACACTGCACAATATATTTAATTCAGCCCGTGCTTATATAACACTGAAAAACTAGTCTACTAAGGACTTTGGTAAAGTTGAAAACCTTCCTGGCCTCCTCACTAGGTGGATTTTGTGTATCATAACCATCATCAGCATCTCTCTCTGCTACTACTCACATTTGTTTGTCAGAAAAGTCATCTGTTCTCTTTGTAACAGTTTAGGAAAAAACATGGCATGGAGTTACCTTCTGTTTTGTCTGACATATTATTTGTATTTCTGTATTGAATATAGAAAAAGAAATAGGAATACGTATATTTTATAAATTGTATCACGTTCTCTGTAAGCTCATGATCATAGTCATAGACACTGGTTTTTATCTGTTAATAGAAAATTAGCTTTGCTTAGCAGAATAAACTGGGAAACAGCAACTTGGCTTTAGCCTTACCTGTTCTGTCAGGGCTTATTCAGCTGTCAACGTGACACAAACCCAGAGTCATCTGAGACAAGGGAAGCCTCAACTGAGAAACTGCTTTAGTCAGAGTGACCTGTAGCCATCCTATGGAGAATTTTCTTCTTAACTGTTAATTGATAATGCTGTCCCTACACAGGTGGATCTGGATTGCATAAAAAGGTAGCTGAGCCTGGGAGGAAACCGGTAAGCAGTGCTCTCCCACAGTTTTTGCTTCAAGCTCCTGCCTTGGGTTCTTGCTTTGGCAACCCTCCATGATGAACTGTAACTGAAAGGCCAAATCAACCTATTTCGCTTCAAGTTGCTTTTGGTTGTGGTGTACATTACAACCACCGAAACCAAGCTAGAACACCTCCCAATCCTAATACACACCGCCTTTCTGGAAAAATCATACAATTGTAATCCTCACAGATAAACTTTAGAACTAAATGAGATAACTCATATAAAATTGTTTCATATATTTGTAGAATACGTAAGGATAGAAAAATGACTACAAAACCAAAAAAGACTACAAAAGGAAATCTCTAGACCAGTGGTTTTCACATATGTTTTCTGGTAAATCTCAGAGTCTCTGGAGCCATATTTACAGACTAGAAAGAAGCAAACATCAGGATTAAACTATAAAGCAGCGCTCTTCATTTTTGTGCATGAATGAAATGATTCTAAGACCGTGTTCTCACACACTACATAGGTTCACATTACGGTCTTATCTGAACCACAGACAAGCCTAAAGTTCCTTTGCTTAGTGTTCTGCTCAGGAGATTAGAAAGCTCCTATCCTTTTCTTTCTTGTTTCAATATGACAGGTTATTCTTACTCAGTGCAATGAGGTCCTAACTGATTTCATGTTTGCTGATAGCATTTAGAAAACCTCACCTCCCAGCTTGTGATGATAATTCTTTGGCTGAACTTTGAGTTTATTTGATCAAGAATGCCCTTTTGTAGCGATTTAGTTTCTCCACTTCATGATAGATGTCATTTAAATGTTGTAAGGTCTTAAAAACAGAACCTCAGGTATAATTTATGCAAATATTAAGAAATAAAAAACGATTAGAAACTTCTAAATGCTCATGTTTAAATACTGGTGAAAAAGCCCACAACAACATAAATCACAGGAAACTGCAGGGAACCTTCTAAATCTGTACATAATGGTAGTTGGGGCGTTGATTTGGTGATAGGAAACCTATTGGACACTCAAGTTCTGTCTCTATGGTGTTTCATTGGGTATCATGTGGTCATAAAATCTCTTTCTTTGCCTTGAGTATGCTAGGATATATTTTTGTTCCACTGTCACAGCACTTTAATAAATGGACTAAATGAGGAGCAGAGGATCAGATAGGCTGTCAAATAAAGATGAGCAAGAATCTTATATTTTGTTTTAGAGCTTATGTCCACTGACATAACATCTCAATACTCTCCATACCCTAAAGGGTTCTACCATTTCTCAACAGGATCAGAGAGTTAGAAATGAAGCCTTTAATACAGTGGTTCTCAGCCTTCCTGATGCTGCAACTCTTTAGTACAGATCTTAATGTTGTCACCCCAGAGCATAAAATTATTTTGGTTGTTATTTATTATTGTAATTTTGCTACTGTTATGAATCATAATGTAAATATTTATGTTTTCTGATGGTCTTAGGTGACCCCTGTGAAAAGATCATTCAATCCAAGAGAGGTCACGACCCACAGGTTGAGGACCACTACTTGAACTCGTTATACTTTGTGGGGAGTATGTAAGAAAGACCTAAACTTTTAGCATCCTTTGAAGAAATCACAAGCAATTAAAAAAATCATGGAGAAATCCAAGAATCAAGGGAAAGGGAGGAAATACAAAGAAAGATTCAAATTCAGGAGAGTTAAAAGGCAATTGAGCCTGACAACCATGCATGTACAAGGAGAATCAGATCCTGTGCTGAGCAGGAGGACAAAAGTCTTGGGTGAGCATTTCACAGATCTGTTATTGTGTCTGAGGGTGATTCATAGCACCAAGAAATGCATGAAAAGAATGAAGACCCATAGAAAAATCAAGGCAAGCAAAGTCCAGCATGAGAAAGGAAATCTAATGAGAAAATGCTTCTTGGCTTCACTATGAGAAGTATTTATAGAATCATGATATAAAAATCCTATTTAGATTTGTCACTAGCCAAATCTGGAGGCTTCAATTTTGCTGCAGGATAGCCATAGTAAATTAAAAATGTGATAATATAATCATGGATGGCAGAAAGTTAGTATCAGAAGCAGGAGTACCACTAGAATGCAAAGACTGATTGAGGACAGGGCCACTTGAACATGGAATATGCAGTGGCAAAGGGTGTTGGTGTCAATGGGGATGTGCAGTCCATTGTGTAAAATGCAAAGATATTACACACACACACACACACACACACACACACACACACACACACACACACACACCAAAGAACACAGAAACTAGGCAGTGAGTGAGGCAACTTCTCAAATGTTAGCCTGTCAATAATGCCCTACATATTAAACCAAGGAATAGACTGAACAAAAGCCATGCCATGTTCTTGCAGAGAACACAAAACATCAGCATTAAAAGTGGTCACTCTAGTATGTACAATGGGAAAATGGGGCATAGGTATCAGATAGGAGACTGTCATGGACCATCTTAGTCGGGTATAGGTCCTTGGGGTTGGGAGTACTCAAAGCGTCGGTGGACAGTAGATAGGCGAGTGACAAGCAGAGCAAACCCAGAGGTACTGTTTGAATCTGAGTGTATTTTGTAGACTAGCAAGCCAGGTTTTTATACATTTTTGAAATGAGGGATGTTTTCGTGGTTACATTTTTTCATACAATTCAAAATAGAGGATGCAGAGTAATAATGTTGTCATCAGTCTTTAATAATCATTCATAAGTCATTAGATTGGTATCAGTGCATGCGCCCTCTTTATCAAAGGTCAATGTTCTCTCCTTATGTTAAACATCTGTGAGTCAAGACAGTTTTTTTTTTTTTCGTAGCTCTTCTGTCACTATCTGGAGCTTCTTCAAACATTTTATTTGTAAGTCATAATACGAACTATGATTAATTCTTAGCCATGTTTTTATTAACAAGTGGGACAAAACTTTGTGGTAAACTTGCCTGAATGACCCTTGGCTGCAGTTTCAAGTTAAGGGTCTCCTAACAACACAGTTACATCTAAAAAGTTCTTGATATGATAGTAGGTCAGAAAAACAAAAATAAGGACAGGATATTCCAAAACAAATGAGTGAGAAGAAAAAGTACAGTTAGTGACAGAAACATCAGACCCATTCCAGGAGGCTCTCCCTGCAGTAACATTTGTCAAACATACTCTACTGGAGGGCTCGTGACAGGAGACTACTTATTTTCATTGTGAGATTTTTTGCTCTTTCAGTCTTTCTTGGGGTCTATACCACACAAGTGCTGTCTCAATGACTCATATTTCCAGCACACTATTTTTAATTGAATATGTGTTTTAATTGCTTGTAGGATAGAGAACAATATAGCTGTAAGAATAAAGTAGACTTTATAGACCAAGATGGACACAATGCCACAGGCTGATAATCCTAGCGCTTTGGACCTCTGGAGGTTGAATGGGAGCATCAAGCGTTCAAAGATTTTTCTCTGTTATAATACAAGTTTAAAGATAACCTGGGTTTTATGAGACTCTATAACAAACAAACACCAAAGAGTAAATAACTACATAACTGACATACAAATAAATATATCATAGAACAACATTGCTTTCAGTACTTGATATAATACAGAGACGAAATTAATAATTGTGGTTTCTATATAGGAGGCTGCTAGCTATCTAAAAGTAAGCATGATAGTGCTATTAATTTTATAACGTAAAATAAAATGTTTTACAATATAAACCGAGCTTACTTCACATAGGCTCAGTTACAAACCTATGTCTGCTATTATTTTTGACATTCAAACAGACTTTGTCATAGTGGGATTTTGTTTGTTTGTTTGAGTTTTTGCTGTTTTTCTTTTTTAACATTTTTATTAACTTTTTAAAATATATGCATTCCCAGTATACTATTTTACTTTAAACAAAGTGTATTTAATTATGGATAAATTAATCAAACTTTGTTTCCTTGATGACAAGATATCTATCCTGGTAATCTTATTTATAATTTATCAAGGTCAAATCTATGTAAAAATCTTCTGTAGTTATTAACTTAACTAGCACAACTTAGTGGTTTACAATATAATTTTATTATTACATAGTTTTATGTACTAGAATTCTAATACTACTCTCATCTTATTGGATTCAAGTAAAAATGATTATTTCTGTAGGCTCTTAATGAAAATATGTTTTTTTTAATTTCCAGTTTCTGCAGCATATACATATGGTTTAGTTTATGACTTTGTTAATTTATCTTAAAATTCATCAATGTGAAACCTCCTTGATCCTTTTAAATTACCTTAATGTTTTTATATCTGACTCATCAGAGTCATGAAAATTCTCTGATTTCACGGACTCATTGTGTATACTCAGTGGTGTATAATATTAAAAATTCTCATGCTATGGAAGTTACTATAATCCGAGGTTCTAGGAGCTAGACTATAGATAGCTTTGCACACATTATTTATCCCAAGAAAAATTAAAATACATTTTTAATTAAAATTGCCTATAACTATATCTTGCTAGTATATCCAGAAAATATTAAGTCCTAATTATAATTTGAAAACCACGACTATAAGCCCTAATATATTATAAAACTCTCACCCCTTATTTCCTTTTGAAAAGAAAGTAAAATGCTTCATCTTGATTGTCAGCCTGGTGAGGATTTGAATCACCATGGAAACAAACCTCTAAGCATGTCTGATGGATTTTCTAGATTAGGTCAATTGAGGCGAAGAATTTCCCTAAATGTGGTGGTACTATCCCATAAGACGGGGTTCCTATACTGAATAGAAAGGAGAAAATGGCCCGAGTTTGAGCATTCATAGGTTACTGCTTCCTGATTGCAAAGACCATGTGACAAACTGCCTACCATTCTAGCTTGCCTCTGGAACCTGCTGCTGTGACTCTCCCACCTTGATGGACTGACTACACCTTCAAACTGTGAATTAATTAAACCCTTTCCTTGTTCTTGTCAGGTACCTGATCACAGCAATGAGGAAAGTAACAAGTACCTTAAGTTTTTCAAGAACTTCATGTTTGTGGCTTCTTACAGCAATTATAGCTGGATGCCCCCCTTTAATTTATTCTAATTTATTCACATTACATCCTGACCCTTATCCCCTCACTCTTATCTTTCCATTCCCACCCTCCCTCCCTCTTCTGCCCTATTCCCCTCCCTCAGACCTCTGATGGGACAGGTGGGAGTCAGGGTGGGAGGGGGATTCTCCCTCACTGTCGGAGGTCTCCTCAGGATAGCCTGCATCCCATTCCTCAGGGTCTCCCTGCCAAGGCAAAATGATCAAATCACAGGTACCAAAGTTCATGTCAGAGGCGGTCTCCACTCCCCACCCCCAGCCATGGAGAATGAGCTGTCCATTGGCTATATCTGACTGGGGGTCAAGGTTCTCTGCATGCATTATCCTTGAGGATTTGATGTGAAATTTTAGAAAGTGGTCATATCTAATGAAAAAAGACCAAGAATAGAAATAATATTTCAACAGAGGTTGCTATCTATGGCATTACTTTTCATATGTAGCGTCTTACGTGTGATAGAATCCTTGTGGTACTACACATGTTTACAAAATTCACAGTGACTTTGAAAACAGAGGCAATGGTCTGAATGGAACTCTGAAACTTAACTATCATGAGGATTCTAGAACCCACCTGAAGTCAATATCCCATCTGTCATAGAACTGGCTATGAGCTAAAAGGGGGCAGGAATAAAGAAGTTATGTCAATGTATCAGAAATATTGAAACTCTTTTGGAGTTTCACTATGTGCACTGAGCTTTCTGGATGATCTCATAGATATGGCTATCACAGTGTTTCAGCAATTTTTTATCAATAGTTAAGAGGGTACAACCAACAGATTGTTTATAATATGATGAAATAAAAGAGTATAGGAATTTTTGCACCTTCTTGTCAGGTACTAAATTTATAGCTCACTCCTTAGGCTTTTATTGGTGCAACTGAAGTAGCTGCTATTCACATTGTCCTTGAACAAGACAAATATTTTCACACTTCCGTGCCTTGCTTCATGCTGTTCCCACTATCACAAAATCCTTTCCATCCCTCCCTTCAGCCTCAACCCCAGTTCTGTAAAGACCTTCTCACCTGACTGGATTTATCACTGAGTTCCAGCAGAATTCCAAATATAACCAGACAGTGATAGCCTTTGGACCACTGCAAGAAGCATTGTCTACTCCTAAAGCCTAGCAGTTGTCAATGGTTGCTAATGATAAGGTGAAGTCTCAAAGAAGACAAACAATTTAGTGCTCTGACTTGTGAATCTTTGTATCCAGTATCACCAGATTTACAAAGGGAGGTAGTTTATCATGTAGTATGTTCTCTTTTTTGATATTTTATTATTTTAAAAAAGGTTTTATTTATTTTGTCTATGAGTGCTCTCTGAATGTACTCCTTCATGCCAGAAGGGGACACCAGATCTCAGTATAGATGGTTGTGAGCCACCATGTAGTTGCCAGGACCTTGGAAGAGCAGACAATGCTTTTAACCACTGACCCCTCTCTCCAGCCCCTGTAGTATACTTTTTCTTAGAATGTGGGAACTGAATCTTGAGCTGCATTTCCCTTAACAGATCTTCCCAGTATGTATGATGCAATATGGGAGAAATTTCTTCTTTTCAGGTAAAGTCTAGTACTTCCAAAACCTATAGTGGAAACAAACAAACCAACCAAAAACAAACAAACAAACAAACACAAACAAAAAGCAGCTGGAACACAAATTAATAAGATTCTTTAACTCTCCTCTAAGCTTCTTGAACTCCAATTAAAGATGCAGGTCTATAAATTTGTTAACCTAAGCAGTATAATATTTGAAAGCCAGTATGAGCTACACCATGAAAGGATAATGTGTGGTCTGATGAGGCCTGCACCATGGAGACTCACCACACCATCAAAGGGTAGCATGTAATGTGGCGAGGAGTTCATGGTGCAGACTCAATGCCATTATCAGTAGCATCAACATCGATAATGTGGTGGAGGGAGGAACAAAACCTCAGGGCCTGCAAGGCTTGTGTGCCAACAGGATGGTGACCTGAATTCAATCCTAAGAACCCACATGGAGGAAGGAGAAAACCGACAGGTTGTCCTCTGACCACTACACATAAATTGTGGCACCCATCCACAGTAAATAAATAAATAGATATTAAAAAAGAAGACTCTAGAGAAGATTTTAGAGAATAATAGACATTGATTGAACTACTAAATCATCCATACAGTCATCTATGACAATAAATAGCTCATTATCTCCAACCGTTGCTTCTTATC
Organism: Acomys russatus; assembly: GCF_903995435.1. NCBI lineage: Eukaryota > Metazoa > Chordata > Mammalia > Rodentia > Muridae > Acomys > Acomys russatus. The sequence continues at coordinate 38,458,307 of NC_067140.1, read as the reverse complement.
TGATAAGCTTATGTTAGGCAATAAGTTCTAATTAGATTATCCGGCCCAGTGGGGGTTAAGCCCTTGATGAAATTATAATTTTTATATTTGCTTTCTTGTCTTAAGCGACAGGATATTTTTTTAAAAACAATGGATTTGGTAGGGAAAAATTATAGGCCCTAATGGGATGGCAGGAAGAGTGGAGTACTAAAGTGGGTAATCAATGACCCTAAAGTAATTTATTTATTTATTTTTTGGAAGGGCTAAGTTTTTGTACTTTTGGTTTTTGTTTTACGTCTGGGTATTTCATGGCAATTCTCTCTCTAAAAGTACAGCAAACTAAGTATTCCAGGGCACCGCGAGCTGTGACTATCTGGATTCCTGTAAATCAGGGCTTGTATGTTGCATCTGTTAGGTAAGCCATCAATAGTAAAGGCTTCTGCTGTATTTGACACCAAACCGTCAGCTTGGATTTTAGAAATGAAGGTTTAAAAAAATGCAATATAGCAGTACTAGCTTTCAGTGCCAGCTACAGAGATCAATGTCATTTGTACACCACAGCAGGGGCATTTGTTATGAAATCATTCTTCCTCTGAGTCCCAGGGAGAGAATAAAGCTTCTCACGCCCTTGTTATATGGCAGATCTCTTCAGTGATAGCAGCAAGCCCCAGTGAAGTCCAGAAGATCTGTGCTGTCTGTGTGCTCTTGTGTTCACTTCTTGAAGAGGTGAGGCCAGTTCTTCTTTTTAATGAGCCCCACCCACAGTGGTTTATCACTATTGATTCATTCATATTGGAACTAAGAGCTTTCATGGAAACAATTCCATCGGCATCAGTACCTCAAGTGTACATGTAGAAGAGCATGGCTGGCAGATGGAATGACACCTGAAGGGAGTTAAACTACTATGGATGGCTGTGAGACCCTCAGAAAGATTCAGTCCTGAATGAAGACAGACTGATTTTTGACAAAGGGCATCTAGGAAAGAAAAGCATGCCGGGTAGTACTGTATAGAATATGGTGATTAAACCCAAACATGTGGAAATCTTTGCTGGAGAAGGTTGTATATATGGAATATATGTAATCATAGTGAATATATAATCATATGTACATGATTATGAAAGATCTGAAAATTCCTATTACTTATAGATATGGCAGCTGTTAAAATGTCTTGGCATAATACATTATTCTTTATTCATGTGTTTGTGCTGAAAAAATCTAATAGCAATACAACACATAAAGCCATATATGGTATTTAATAACAATAAGTGACTTTCTGGTTTATTTGTTTGTTATACTATGCTTTTAGTTAATGTTAAAGAGTTGTCAAGTACACTTAAATATGTAATAATGTTTTACATTATTCACTACATGTATCTGTGGTATGGCCAGATTGCTTCTGTCTCCTTCCTTCTCTTGGTAAATATATAACTTAGATGTCTTAACACCTACTATAATGGTATTTGGAGATTGGGGAGGTAATTAGGAATACATAAGCACAGTGTGTAAGGCTGCAATGGGACTAAGACTTTATGAGAAGAGGCAGTTCTCTCCGTTTCTCCTTTCTTGTAAGCCCATCAAGATTAGGCCATGTGAAGAAGTAAGATGGCAGCCTTTTGCAAGACAAGAAAAGAAGCTACTAGAATGAGACCTACATCACTAGAGTCATGATTCTGGACTTCTTAGCTTCTAGAATTGTGAGAAATAAACTTGTGGTTTGAAGTACTTAGCCCTTGGTGTTTGGTATGGCAGCCCGAGAACACTATAAAGCTTCATATTGCTGTTTTTCATATAAAGTTTGTTGCACACATTGAACGTGTGTTCTTATAAACTGTAAGCTTTTTGTGATATTTTAGTTAAGATGATTTCACTAGCAGTGGTTATAGAGCTTAAGTATATTTATTTATCTTATAGATACACTTTACCATTTATAAGGTAAGTACTACCGCACTGTATTTTAATGCTGAAGGAATGTTTTTCTTACCAATAGAGGTAGGAAATTTATTTTCCTTGTTTCCTATCAATAAAGGAAATATAAACACAATAAGGTATTTTTATAATTGCAAATGCCACATTATTACACATTTTCTTGAAAGGAAAGAATTTCTTTCTGTGCTTACAATTGTACAGTTCTTTTGTACCGGCATTACTATTTCAGATATGGTTTCTCTCCCATGACCTATATAACTTTACTGCCAGGTGCTGTAGGGCAAATTCACATTGAATAACCTCTGTACCTTGTAGCTTTGTGTTTATGACACTGGGTGAGTTGGCACTGAGGGCTGTGAGAGGAATCCTCAAATCCACTGTACCCTGGGAAAACCAGTCATAACCATAAGCCTCTGAAATGTGGTGTATCTTAAGTTCAAAGTATCCACTGAGTGATAGAAATCACAGCAGATAAGAGGCAACATAGTAATCGTAATAAAAATATTCCCACTTAAAATATTTTTCAAAAATATTAAATATCATAGGGTCTTCCTTTGTCTTGATGTTCTTCTGTCTCATTGTCTTTCAACAGTGGATTTTGAACTCTCTTCAGTTCTGTAACCTTATGTTTCCTGAACTTTGCAATATATAAATATATATATATGATGAAATTGCTCTTTTATCATTATTAAATTTCCTTCTTTATCACTAAAAACATTTTTGTCTTTACAAATCAATCTTATGGATTTTCCAAGATGACAGAACCAAACACACACTGCATCTAATCTACAGAATGGAGACTAAAGACCTGACTTGGAATACAGACCACAAAACCTGGAGAGCTCTAGGTGAGCAGGGTCTGCACAGTGCAGAGCACAGGCAGGTCTGGCCTTGGGTCATCCAATATCCCATGGAGGACGGGTGCCCAGTCTCCAGAGTCTGGACCTGAACCTGACTGTGAACAGCAGCTGTACTCTATAGCATGAACTCACTATCTGAGACTGAACTCTGGGCAGTGTAGCACCAGAGCTCCTGGCCTGGGGAAATCTCAGGAAAATGGGTGGATCTGACTTCAACCCCCACATCCCCACCCCATGCCAGTCCACAGAAAGCCCCAGGTGCCACACAGGGGCCAGGCAGCTGTGGACATGTTTGCAGTCTGAACCGGATAGGGCAGAAACCTAGCAACCTGCCCCAAGAGACTGTTCCTGCACATTTGAGTGGAACTGATCCTGCCTATCCAGTCTCCACAGGCCAACAGGGACTCCCATGCTCTCTGTAGAGGTTGAACCAGCCTGAGAGGATAGAGCAGAAAACTAGCCAACAAACAACAACCAGAAGGCACTCTCTGCTTTCTCCCTGGTGGGTGGAACCTAGGCCCCACTGCCTCAATGGACCAGGAAGAAGCCTGAACAACTGCTACAAGCCAGCAGGGGTTCAGGCACTCTAGGGTGATCTGAGCCTAGGACCCAAAGCCCCAGTGCCCAAGGGAAGGGTATTCAATGCCCAGTCAAAAACAGGATAACCTGCTCCACCTACACTATGTTGAACTGATCCTGGGGCTGCAGAGCACCAGCACCTATGTCTACTGACCCAGTGGGGAACCCAGGGTGTGGAACAAAGTCCCCTGAAGCTGAAACCAGGTCACCTGCCTGTTCCAGGGAAGAGTTCCCTGATCCCCACAGACAACGGCCCTCAATCTATAAACACTCACCAACAAACCTCTCTCAATGACCAGTGAAGGACACCAGAAACTGTCTCCCAACATCAGAGACAGCAAGACGACTAGAGGCCAGTATAAAAAACGTGAACAACAAAACCCAAAACAGCATAGCATCTCCATACCCCAGCTATCCCAAAGAACCTAATCCTGAGAACACAAACACAAATGAAGTTCAAGAAAATGACCTCAAATTCCTAGTAGTGAAGATGATAATGGAGGAAATGAATAAAATTTGCAAACAAATGCATGAAGATGCAGCCAAACAGATTGAAGACATTAAAAAGGCCTATAGAGAGGCACTAGAAGAAATTCAGGAAAATGCAAACAATCAGATGAAGGAAATAGATAGAACATTTTAAGGGCTGAAGATGAAAATGGAAACAATGATAAAAGCACAGACCGCAGAAGTTTAGGAATGAGAGAACTCACAGAAGAAAGCAAGCAATATAGAGGTAAGCTTCTCTAAGGGAACTCAAGAGATGGAGGAATGAATCTCAGGACTAGAAAATACAGTTATAGAACTTGAAGCAACCATCAAAGAAAATGCTAAATCTGAAAAATTCTTGACACAAAACATCCAAGAAATCAGTGACAGCATGAACAGTTGAAGCCTGAGGATAATAGACATTGAGGAAAGAGAAGACGCCTGACTCCAAGACTGGGAAAATATTTTCAACAAAATTATAGAAGAAAATTTCCCCAATTTAAAGAAGGAGATGGGTATAAACATACAAGAGGCCTACATAACACCAAATAGACTAGACTAGAAAAGAATATCTTCCTGCCACATAATAATCAAAACACAATATGTACAGAAAAAGAAAAAAATATTAAAAGTGGCAAGAAGACTATCAAGGATGGTGGATCTGGACCTAGGGGGTGGGTTTCTGCTGAAACTACTGTAGCAACCGATATAATAAACCTAGAACCCCTATTCAGAAATAGCCAATGGACAGCACATTCTCCACAGTTGTACGGAGAGTGGGGACTGACTCTGACATGAACTCTGGTGCCCCATATTTGACCACTTCCCCTTGTTAGGAAAGCCTAGTGGCACTCAGAGAAAGGATAAGCAGGCTACCAGGATGAGACTTGATAGGCTATGACTATGTGGTGAGGAAGGAAGTCCCATTCTGTCACAGACCTAGGGGAGGGGAATAGGGTGAAAGAAGGAGGGAGGGAGGAATGGGAATACACAAATGAGAGGATAACAATTCAGACATAATCTGAATAAATTGAATAAATAAAAAGTCGATTGTATGTAATCCCATCATAAGGGTTCTTTATCTTTCATACTTTCTAAATAAAATAATTGTTTTGATGTTATACAAAATACAGCATTATTTTTATTTATATACTGTCAAAATCTGTTATGATTGGAGAAGAGACATTTTGTATTACAGAAATATATATTGTGTCATTACAAATAAGCAACCTTGTCTATAATTCATTTCCTATTTGAATTTGGGTCAGTGAAGGTAGGCTATCTACAGGGCGTATGAGATATCAATGGTTTGGATGAGGTTTAAAAAATAATCAGTTGTAACTTAGAATTCTATGTTCAGTTTGGGGTTATAGAGGAGGTCATATTCACTTTGTTTTGTTTTTGTTTTGTTTTTTAATACATAATTCTGTTCCATTGGCATCTTGAGAGTAGTTTCTGAATGGGAACAACTTGTCTCAAGGTTCATCACCCTAGAACATGTTATTTATTTTTGAGTTAGCAACAACTCTTGATGCTTTCCACAGAATTACAGGTGTGTCTTCAGTTTTGAAGTCTTCCTATTTTCCCATTATTCTTTACTTCTAGGTTGCTTTCCTGGGGTGGCTAATAGCCCCCCTTTTCTGCTTTGCAGCCTTCAGCTTTTATACTCCTATCCTTGTCATTTTTATATGGCACAGTGATTATCTAATTTCTTCAGAATATTAGGTAATGAAGTTTTTAGAAAATAAAGATTATATATTATTTTTATCTGAATCTTTTATGCTAATATATGGTACAATTTGGCAGACTCTTTGAAAATGCGAATTTTAGCATATGATGTAGTCAGTTAAAGCTAAAGAGTTTAATTGGAGAGTAAGAAAGAGTAAGAAAACAAAACATAACCAAACCATCAGGAGTGACTGTGAGTTCTCATGTACATTATTATGAATCCATCTTAGAAGAGAAACATAGTTTATACAGTTATATGTTTAAATATTAATATATTAGACCATTGAGATATTTGATATTCATGAAATAATAATTGGTATAGTAGTATTTTTGCTTTTATGTTATACTTGATAGAGTTATGTTCATCATTTAATCAGTTTTCACTTTAAGTGACTCTACACAAAATAAAAACATATGTTCATGCCAATAGTACAAGAACCAGTTAATAACTAGGGTTTTAATAGATTGCTTGGTTAAAATAGAATTTTTAAAAATTCTAATGGAAGAAAAAGTCCTGCCAAACTAACATCTTGATTAATAGTTATTATGTTTGTCAGGTGCCCATGAATATTCATGGATTACAGTAGATGAATTTTTAATATTTTAAGGCGATCCTATCATGATTCAGATTTCCCCCTCAGGCCTTCAATATTTATATAAAATTAGAATCTTGAATTTAAAGGGATCAATGCATTCTGACTTGCACATTTCACACATGATAAAAGTGAAGCTGCAAGAACATAAGCAGTTTTTTCGCAATAACAAGAAGCTACATTTTAAAAGTTTTTGCACAGTGCTTTTTTCCAGTGTCATTTCCACTCTTCAGAAGAATTTCACAACCAAATTCACCATTGGTTGGTATCGGTAACTTGATTTTACAATGAATTTGGACACAGAAAAGACCCAAAATGGCCTAAACGTTGAAAATGCACAAAATGTGAAAGCCCAAAATTTCTGATCTCAAGTCTCAATACAAAGCTACTGTAAATAAGATAATGAAATATTTGCATAGTGATAGACATTGATAGAAGTAAGCTGAACTGAGAATCTAGGAACATACTTTTTAAATAGAGTGAAAACTGTTGAAATATTGAAATAAGAGTGTCAAAAATTCCAATGGGGACATTTTCTATAATAATTTATTATAGTATAATTATATGTTTACATGTAAAAAATTTGGATCTTATTGCAACCCAAAATAGAGCATAAGTAATAACTGTATGGATTAGATCTATGAGACCCTAAGAATGAATCATAAAGATAAATGTCAATATTTGTGACCTTGTCTTTGTCATGGTTTCTCAGGTGTAACACAAAAATGATACATATAGAAATACAAGCACCAAATTAAAAGTGTAGATAAAATGTTCTTTATAAAAATGAAAAACTTTGTTTCAGAAAAATGCCACAGAATGGAGGAAAATATTTTTATGATGAAATATCAGATGTGGAATTATATAAAAAATAAGTTTAGAGTCCCATAATTCAAAAGTTAAAGGATGAGTGATCCAATTGAAAATGGTGATTTGAAAAGCCATTTTTCTAAAGAATATATGTTAATGAAGTTATTAGCTAATTTGTTAAGAACTAATAAGTAAAAGAGATTTTCTACTTCATTAGTCATTAGGAAATGTAAATTGAACCTGTATGTCTCACAAGTTAAGAGAAATGAAATTATATGTTTACACAAAACTTATTTCAAAATGTTCATCATAGCAATGTTTATGTTATTCAATATGTAGAAACAACTTAAATGTCTGTCAACTCATAAATTGATGAAAGGAACACATCCACACTTGCAATAGAATATTATTTGGCAATAAAAAGGAATCAAGCACTTATGTATGTATGTATGAACCTTGAAAACATAATGACATGGAGAAGTCCATCATTATAGACTCATAGTGCATGCTTTTCTCATAATTCCATTTATACTGAAGCAAGAATTGGCAGTTGCAGACACACATAAATGGAAATCAAGGTTGTTAGCTAATGGCAGGGCATTTCTTGAATTTTATGACCACATTCTAAAACTAAATGGTAATGTTTGCACAATATTGGAATTGTGCTGAAATCACTGGAGCTTACGTTTTAAAAGGCAAACTTTGTTTCTCAAGGTCATTATGTGAAATGCTTCCACAAGATAACGCATATTAGCATTAGATATTATAGGTGAGAAAATTTAGGCACTTGACTTATTTTGGTATTTGATTCAAATTCTCACTTGATATTAAGTAGTGCAGTAAGGATTTTAGTCAAGACAATCCTACTCTAATGCCATGCCTTAAAAGCTTGCCTTTATTGCTGTTGTATGGATAGCCATCGGCTATATTGGCACTATAATTGGTTGGCCGATTTTGTTGTGTGTGGCTGTGTGTGTGCAGTGTGTGTAGTTGGTGGGGGTGCACCAAGGCATGTAGATGTCAAAGAAGAAATTTCAGGAGCTGTTTTCCTTCTACCACTGGTTCCAGGGATCAAAACATTGATTGTATGGAAATCCACTTACTGACTGAGCCTTCTTGCTGGCCTATATTACTGTAACATAATCAGTTCTTGGAGCTCAGGTATGCATAGTAAGTAAGTGCAGTATAATTACAATAGACTCATCTGTGGCTGGCATTAATTTATTCCTCAGGTACTTCAATAGATAAAGCAATTTGGCAAGAAACCCACCCTTTAACTTTACAGGAGAATGTCAATCAGGCAAACCATCTCTTTCCCTTGAGCTGGCAAGTATATCTTTAGTTCCAAAGTGTATTTGATTACACATCACAAAACAACCATGATGAAGTACACTATAGTCGACAGAGAAAGTGAATTCTTGGTGCTTCTGAATCAAAGAATGCTCATGAATAAATAGAATTTCCCATCTGTATAAATTTGCGCACCTCACAATCTTGCTACTTGGAGATATTTCCTTGTTCTGCTTCTATTATTTTTCTATTTCTCATACTCTTTTCCAAAGAAACACTTCGTACATCTATCGCTACTGATCTCTGATTTTCCACATAAAGTATTTCCATAGATTGGAGATGTTACTCTGTAGAATCCAGACGGAGGTCAGCAAGAGACTTGAGTAGTGACATTTGTAAGAAGGGCAAAAATAATCCTTTCCAGGCATCTGCTCTTACCCCACCCCATTTATTTAGTGGATATTCATTACAAATGGTACACCTTGCTTAAGAAGGTTTTCATACAATAATGTGCTTTGTGTGCATGTTTCCCCAATAGTACTCTTCCCACCTGCTGGGACTGACTCTCTCCTAGTGAAGCTCAGCTGGAAGCAGCCCAACACCCATTCAGAAAACATATCAGAATTGAGGGAGCAGTGGGTTTGAACATTGCTTAGAGAGAGATGTCACTGTTTTATGCATTTCTCTATTCTGTAGGAGAACAAGGAAAGATGTGGGGGAGGAAATTTTATCCCTTAGGTCAAATGAAAAAGCTTCCGAGTTAGATATCTGCTTCTCAGAGAAGAGACCAGGGTATATGTAACAACTGAAAAGGTCTTTCTATTATATTGGTACATGGACACTGAAACCAAGGGACAAAATATAGAATTGTGGTTAGTCTCTATTAGTCTGCACTTAAATACAAGTGGTTTAATATAGCTATCAGATACTTTATTAGATAGCATAACTCTAGTTTATTCTTTATAAATATTTAAATAAGAAGGGAAGCTAGTCCTTATTAATAATATATAATGTAAAATATTATCTTTCTATTATATTTTTGATCCTCCCAGCAGCCATCTGATAAAAGCACTGTCATCATCTCAATTTCACCCATAAGACAATCAAGGCACACAGAGGTTAAATGAGGGACAGACCCTAAGATAGCTCTAAGAGGAATTGAGCCTAGAATCTTTGTTTTTAAATGTTACATTTGTATACGTGCTTTATTAATCTCTCTCCCTACCACGTTCCATTTCTTTTATTAATGAGAAGAGTAGCAGGGAAATTCTTCACCATCTTTAATCATACATTTTGTAGGCTATCATTTTTCAGTTATTCAACTTTTAATTTTTTCCAATCACTTTGGTATATATACATGTATATTTTTATATAGCATCTTTCAGGTGGAATTATTCCATTTGTCTTATTCTCTGATCATCCTTCTTGAAGAATAAGTGGATTCTTTGAACATGAAAGATTTTTTTTTGTACTTGAAATATATATTTTGGAAGTCCCTAAGTGCTCTCTGATGTTAGATATTCAGAAGCCGGATAATGCATTATCACTTCCACCATGGAAAAATTCTCTTTCAGTTCACAATGAGAGTAGACTTGGGAGCTTTTAGATGGTTTTCTATGCAGAAAGTGGGTTTTCCTTTGATACATTAGGAAGTTGCAGATGTACATTTGTATCTTTTATTTGATGAATAAGGTAATTATATAAGGAGAGAGATTTGTGCATTTAATATTTTCAACCTAGGTGCATGGAAAGCCTTAGCTTGTTCTGTGTAATTAGGAAAAGGCATGGAAGTCTCTTACACATCCTACAACAATAGCTACTAAGTCTCAAACAAGGATGCAGACTACGTGTATACAACTCCCCATTCATGCACCTGTTTATCACAGGTCAGGACACTGAGGTACAGAGATGGCAGTCATTCATCCAGGATCACCTTGGACGAACAGGGAGACAATACAAAAGTTTTGACTTAATTCCAAAACTGGCTCCAGAGGCCAAGGAGTATACGAAGTAGATTTCAGATTTTTGTATCTTGGAGTCTTCTCCATGGAACTGAAGTAACCTCTACTGTCCTCCCTACAATGGAGATCAACTAAAACAGAATCTGTTGGTTGAATATAAAGTTTGTCATGGTGGTAGTCTGTGTGTATGGAAGAGCCATTATGCCAACTCCCTTGTTCTCTTAGCTAGTGTTGCAGTGCTGGTTAAATTTTCATAACACAGGACCAGTGGAAGACCTCCCAAAATTTACTAACACAAGTATGTATTATTTTCAAGAGATAATTTACATCATGGGTATACTTTTTCTTTTGGATCAAAATATTAAAATCTGTTTGAGCTCCTCCCCATTCTATCTTGCATTATGAAACAGTCATTTCTAGGTAACTTGGCTGTATCACCATTTCATAAGTCAAGTGACTTAAATTGAGTGAATTTAGGAATTAAAACCAGTTATGGAGAGGCTTCCCATGTCTTTCTTCAGAGTCCAGCCTAGTGAGTCTATATGACATACTCATATCTGCCCCTTCCACAGCTAACTTCTATGCTTCCTACAGCCACCACTTTACTCAGCCTATATAATCCATAACTACATTTTAAATATTTGTCCTTACACCCACAGATGAGTCCTCACCCCTCGTCAAGGAAACTTCTCTTCACAACAGGCAGGGACCACTACAGAAATCCACAAATAATAAAAATACAAAGTTGTGGAGCCCAGTTCTAATGGATACATCTACAAAACAACTCACTCCCCTAAGGCTCAAGGACCATTGAAGAAGAAGGGACAGAAAGATGGTAAGAGACAGAGGATAAGGGAGTTTGCCCTAAGACCCCATCTCCTAGGAATGTTAAGTGCTATACCCGCAGTCTCATCGAAATGACTGCGCAAACATGCACTGAACAACACTGACACTAATAGATACACCAAAGTAGATAGAGGAGTGCCCATGAGGCCTAAACCCTACACAAAGAACTATAACAAATTAGGAATGCTGAGAGTGGGAAAATAGTTTTACCCAGAGAAGAGCACATTAACCGGTTATCCGGTGCCAAAAGGTCAGCTCGGTAAACATACTCTCAAATAATACTATACAGGCTGAATACTTAGCAATATATGTGTATGCCCAATGAATGAAAATAGGTCATGAATTTAAAAAAGAGCAAAAAAAGGGGTGGGATTGAAGAGAGGAACAGGAAGGAGAAAATGATGTAATTATAATCTCAAAAATAAAACAGCCACATAAGTGTTTTTTTATAATTATATATGTATTTTTTATTGTTTTTAAAATTAATTTATTCTTGTTACATCTCAATGGTTATCCCATCCCTTGTATCTTCCCATTCTTCCCTCCCTCCCATTTTCCCCTTATTCCCCTCCCCTATGACTGTTTCTGAGGGGGATTTTCTCCCCCTGTATATGCTCATAGGGTATCAAGTCTCTTCTTGGTAGCCTGCTATCCTTCCTCTGAGTGCCACCAGGTTTCCCCCTCCAGGGGACATGGTGTTTTTCTCCCTGTCTTTTCCCCTAGGGTCTGATGAGCTGAGATAGCCTACAGGTGTGAGATGTAGCGTGAAGCACCTGGCTTTGACAATCTTCCTCCCTCCACCCATGTCAGGAGAGGCTTATTATCTAGGCATTGTCTTTCAGTTCCGTGAGTGTTTCCAAGCTTTGACGTTCTAAACAACAGTTGCTGAAGTATTGCCTCCCCATGTCTGTGAGGTTAAGTCTGTCTGCCAGTTCTTTCAACTTCTCTGTGGACCCCTTGAGACGCAGAAAACTCGCCCATGCCAGTCATATGTGGACACCAAATGGACTTAGCTTGCGGTGGCTGGGGGTGAAATTGCTTCCTGTCTTGTACTCAGTGGCTTCACCTTTGAAGTTTCAAGTTGGTCTTCCAGAGGCCTTACATCTTTGGGAAACCCTAATGTGTGGCAATAAATGACCACAAATATGTCATAAGGCAACACACATTTATTATCTTACAGTTTTAGAAATCAGCATCTCTGCAGCTATGGTTAAGTAGGAGCATGCTTCCTCCAGAAATTCAAATCAAGGCCATTTTCTTAGTGCTGTGGAGCACCTGCATTCTTTGGCACATGTCTCTGTCTTGTGCATAAAGCCAGCAATACGTCATTTTCAAGTTTCTTTCCTAGCCACCTGTTTCCTTTGTCTCTTCGATCACTGTTCTTCTGCCCCTTCCTACTGTCACCTTCACCGACTCTGAAATTTCGCCTCCTAAATAAGGGAATAAGGGCTCTGTGGTTCCACTGGGTCTGTTAGTCTATGGTAATATTGAAGTCCTTAGTTTAATCCAAATTTCTTTTTACCATATAAAGAAACATTCATATGAGTTCTAGAGACTAGAACACTGACCTCTTTTGGAGAACCATTTTGTTGAGCTAAAAATCAGAGAGAGTTTATATTCAAGAGAGCTGGCTGCTAAATGTTTCCCTGCAGATACTTCTCATGACCTCCAGAGCCCCAGGGAATGTCTGAGGAAGACCACAGTCCTTCTGTGGCAACCATATTGCCCTGCCAGCAGAAGCCCAAGCCCCCCTTCTCTGTTTAAGGATATCAATGGCTGCATGAAAATGAGGCACAATTAAGGCGAGCTCCCCAGGACTTAAAGACTTTCTGTAAGGATTCAGCCTCCTGACTGAAATGAGTGGGCTATTGCCCTGCTGTTAAAGGTACTTCTTCTCTGTGGTTTCTTTTATTTCCCCCTCAGACATTGCAATTTACCGTATTTTAGATGGCAAAGCTTGCCTTTTATGTCGTTATGAATTTATTCTAAAGCTGTGCTTATCAAATAAACTTTATATATCTTCTGTGTATTAGTTCTTAAAAGCTGAAGGCAAGGTTTTAGAACTCAGCAAACCTTTTTTTCAAAAAGATAAAAAATCTAACTAATCAAAAGCACCTGCCTTTTAAGATTCCATTTATTTCCAAGTTTCACAATCCTGTTCCGAACCTCAAAGTCAATAATTGCTGTTTGGTTATCCCTCAAAAGCTATGACAGCCTCTGAATAATAAATGAGTAGTGGTGTCTCCGTGATATAACGCCATGCTTTTATCTCCTGGCATAGCTAACAGTGTGGTAGCATATGTAGCATTTGTAACAAAATGCCAAGCAGGTGGTACAGACAATAGGTGGAGAAACTGTTCAGAACCTGGAGAGGCTGCTGGGGGTTAGATGGAGCATCACTGTGGAAAAAAGCTAGAGAGGAGCAACAGAACGGCAAGGAAGAATCGAGATCATGTTTCCAGTCAGAGAAAAGTGCTCTGTGAAATGTCAGACATCTCTGAGGGATGAATGTTGTGTCTGAAGCCTTTCAGAGACCCTCGAGTACTAGGACAGCACACTGGTAAAACACTCCTGACACATCATCATGTCTTTGTCTGCCGACCACTGATGTCTCCTTAGTCAGCCCAGGAAGCATCTCTGCTACTATCCATACTTCATAGGAGTAGCAACGGGCCTTGATGTGTTTTGAAATTACACTCATAAGTTTACTGTATGTGTTTACTATTCCTCACTATACTTTCTTGGGTTATGGGTAGAGAATTCATGCATGTATGTGTATGCAGTAGATACATATGTGTGAGTGCGCATATATGTGATACATTCATAAATATGATGTATACGGGTATGTAAAGTGAGACATGTATGTTGCATTTCTAGTCTTGTATAGTGTATGTTATAATGAAATTGTGTGGTCTATATATATGAGCTGCAGGTGGGGTGTGTGTGTGCGTGTGTGTGTGCCTGTGCGTGTGTGTGTGTGTGTGTGTGACATGACATAGATGATGTTTGACATATGTACATTTGTGTATGTATGAATGGCAGTATCTACTGAACTATTTAAAAATACTTTCTCCCTGGTGGCACTCAGAGAACGGATAAGCAGGCTACCAGGATGAGACTTGATAGGCTGTGACCATATGGTGGGGGAGGAGGTCTCCTTCTGTCACAGACCTAGGGGAGGGGAATAGGGTGAAAGAGGGGGAGGGAGGAATGGGAAGATACAAGTGAGGGTATAACAATTGAAATGTAATCTGAATAAATTAATTAAATAAAAATAAAAAAATAAAAGTACTATCTCGACCTAGAATCCTGAATTGGTGACTAGATCCATCACATAGGTAAATTATCTTTATGAAAGAATAACAATCAATCAAGCTATCTCCATAGAATGCTGAGTTGCTCTATGGACGGTACTGGGAGCAATGCCTAGTATACATATAGCAGTTATCAGATAAAGCTGTTGTTTGATGTCATCAGATATATTTAGGCTAAATGGTTATGTTAAAAAGGTCTCTCTGCGTTTTCTGGTAGTTGATGAACTGTTGGACATAGAAGGCAGTGGCAGTTGAGTACACAACTCTGCTAGCAGAGATTTTCCATTGTGTCCTTGCTGATCTCCAATATTAGCACTCCTTTTTAAATTCATTGCAGATTCTGACAACACATTAACAACCTGAGCTGCTTGGCAGCTGCCAGGTCTGAAAAAGTACAGAGGTGGCATCCCAGTGTGCTTGGCTAGGGAAAAAAGGCAGGAGGTGAGCGACTATTAAATATCCTCCACAGATATCACTGAAACTCATGAATAGTAGCTTTGGTCCATGTAGCAAGTAGTGCTTGCTAAGTACTCATTCTGAGAAGAGGCGAGAAACCCTACGGAAACATCTAGAATGAGTGGGAGCACCTGTAGCCAAGGAATAAGCCAATGACATTCAGTGTGAACAGCAGCAGACAGGGGTTGAGGAAATCTCATTTCCTTAGCCTGCTGCTGCATGCAGAGAGGATTTTAGGGCCTGGCCATTTAAAACTCACCTGAAAGGCACTGTATACATGTGAAGATCATCTTGTCTACCAATTACAGAATAGAAATTAGTCGTAATATGAATTAGAACTTTCTAATTTCAGTAACTGGAGATATATAAGCACATGTAGATATATTTCTGCATCTGATAAAGACAATAAAGAGGCTGGTAGGAGGATGAGAGGCTCAGACCAACCTCCTGATACCAGAAAGGTGGGTATTTTGTATTTAATCAGGAAAATCATAAGGGAGGGTTGTGTCTGTTATAGACAGCATTCTAGAAGGATCAGTATTCTAGACTGGTAAGCTCTTGTCTTTCTGCACACACACACACACACACACACACACACACACACACACACACACACACACACCACCTACTCCCTCTGAAATTCATGGCCCTTTTTTTTCTTTACTTATTATTGTTGCATATATAAAGACAACTTGCTGAGTTTATTTAGTGTTGCTCATATGTATATGTGTGTAGAGCTAGTGGATAGGGATTTGGATAATCTACAGGGAGCTCATTGATTGTCTGTCGCTCTTCACCTAATGATAGGGCCTTGTGAGGTTTTATCCATACACATTGGCATGTCAATTGGTGCTGTCATTTTCAGTTTTTGTTTACACGCATGCACATGCATGCACACACAGAAGTACACCTACTGACACATGCAACACCCCACACTTTGAAAACCACCTGATACACAGTGAAAATGTTTAATGAAATGAAACTTCAATATAGTGGAAAACAATGGCATCTTTTATAATGAAAAAGCCCACTTGGATCCACAGTTACCATCATAGAGAGACAACTGGCTGTTTAGTAATTAGATTGCAAAGTAGTTTATAGTTTTATGGATTTGTATATATTGGATTGGCCAAAACTGTAGATTTTATACATCAGCAGTAGTTTCTGAGAAGCGGGACAACTTTATTTCTTGTGTCCTTTTTTGGTTTTGTTTGTTTGTTCAGTTTGTACTCCATTTTTATTTATTTATATATGTTTTTTCTTTTTATCATTTTATTTCTTTTTAAACATATATTATTATACGTGAATAAAATAAATTACAAAGAGCAGGAAGACCCATGAAACAATCATGAATTACAAAGAGCAGGAAGACCCATGAAACAATCATGAATTATATTTCTTTTACACTCATGGTGATTTGGCTTTTTGTATTTGGCAAACTTGAAGTAAACATCTTTCCTATCTTGTTGAGACTAGAATTCTGAATGAAAAATCAATATCTATTTTATCTCATCTCTATTAACTTAAAACATCTATCTAGATCTAGACCTGAAACTTCTTAACCCCTAACCAGCTAACTTAATTGTAAGTCTCAACTATCTGGTCTTCAATTACCCTCAGAGTCTTGATAAGGAATAAAACATAAAACCTGAGTGAACCTGAAGTGCATGTTAGCAGCTTCCAAGATGAAAAAATGGCAGAGGCAATTTACTGCCAGAACATTCACCCAAAGCTCTATAACATCTGTGCGTCATCTTCAGCCTTCTGGCCCAATATAACTGACAGACATATTCTCAAGACAGGGAATAACTGAGGACTTGCTTACCCTGTTTTGGCAGAATTTGACTGTTGACTCTGCCTGCATCCAAGCTTGCCCATTTTCAGGCAGAATTCTGTCTGTGGCAGAACCTAAGACATTTTGCCCAGTGGCTGATTTGCCACATTTGAAGCCACAGCCATAAAGAGGTTCTTTGATGTTCATCATCTTCTTTGAGGTAGGCTGGGTGTTGCCAGGAGTTAACCTGTCTTGTTGTCAATGAATCTTTAGAATGATAAAAATATCTTCCAATGCGATATTCTGTAGGTCTCTGAGGCTTTTGAAGACTTCATCTAACTATTTTACCTTATTTTTCTATAGAATCACATCTGTCTGTTAAATCTATGGGTTACTTTAAAAGTCAGAAAAATAATTTTCTGTGAAAACAGGTCTATTTGGAGCTCACTAAATGTCCCTTGAAAGCCTTGACTGTCTGAAGGTTTTGACTGGCATGGAAACTTGGCACTTGAGATTTTTTTTGAGAAGTATCCAGATAATTTCTTATGCTTGATTAGACTGAGGTTGAGCTGTTTAGAGTTTTGGAAGAAAAAGAAGTAAAGCGCTAGCTCTTAGCATAAAATAGACTCTCAACACAAGCTTGTTAACTGGAGTGAATAAAGCTTAAGGTCTACTTATGATTTGCTCTTGGCTGAAGTGGCTTCTGTTGGCTCCTGGTCAAGTGTGGTTCTTTGGAGTTGAGAAAGTCTTCTATAATTTAATGTCCTGTTTTTCCTATAAAATATGCTCTTTCAAACTTCTACCTTTTAGGTCACAAAAGAGTGAGTGGGAATGAGATTATAAAGGAAATTGATTCTTTTGAATGTGGCTGGTCTGTTTTGTGGTTTAAGTAGATTGAGTCAAGGTTTCCATCACACTAGGTTGCGTACAGCAATTCCAGACCTCAATCCAGTATTTTCGTAGCTTAACATTGAGATATTAAAGGAATCATTGACATCCTCATGGTCTTCCGTATAGACTGGGCACTAAATTCACACTGGCATTTCTTTATTTAATTCTTCTGGATCCCTTCGGAGGTAGGTGCTATTATTAGTTTAATTTTGGCAGTGAGCCTGTGACTCAGGGAAGGTTGTACCCAACTTGATGTAATCACGGTGAACACGCAATGAAATATCTGCACACTCAGCTAGTGTTCCTCCGTATGAACCACAACTTGTTCTTTTCAATTTGTACTCCATTTTCATTTATTTATTTATGTTTTTTCTTTTTTATTATATTTCTTTTTTTAACATATATTATTATACATAAATAAAATAAACTATATATAGCAGGAAGAACCATGGAACATGTATATATATATATATATATACACATTTACATGTATGTACAAACAAGTATGTGTGCAGTTGGATATGTACATCTGTGTTCATAGTGAGGTCTGAGACTGCCACTGGGAATTTTCAGTCACTCTCTACTTTATCTTTTGAGACAGTGTCACTGATTGAGGCTGGATTTTCTAGCTCAACTATAGTAGCTGGAGAAAATCTAAGGGACCCTGTTCCTGTCCCCCCACCCCAAACTTGATATCACAGGCACATATGGTCCAGATCTTTCTCTTTAATATGGGTAATGAGGACTCAAACTCAGGTCCTCATGCTTATGAAGTGAGCCCTTTCCACACTGAGTTGTCTGCCTAGCATGTAACAGTTAAATTTGATGGTAAACCGGATTGGGTTAAGAAGCATTTTGGGGATTGATTAGGAGTCTCTGGGGGTGACTGTGAGGGGAATTTCCAGGGAGAAGTGAGTGGAAGACACATGCTAAATATGGGTGGCACCATCCTGTGGACTTGTAAGCTGAGTAGAGTAAAAAGAACAAAAGGAGACAATTTTGCTCTCTCTTCTTTCTGACCTGCCATGACCTGGATTTTTCTGTTCCATCCTGACTTTATAGTCTGTCTAAACTATGAACTAAAATAAATATTTTTCTCTGAAGGTTTTTTTTTCCTGGCAGGTATTGTGGTCATAGTATTGATTGTAAAATATCCATCTCTGTCTCTGTTTCTCTCTGACACACACACACACACACACACACACACACACACACACACACACACACACACACATGCACACACACACAAGATACCTTCTAAGAAAGCTTTAGACTTGTTTTTTTTTTTATTGTTTAATGTCATTTCGTGTACCCAAATAACATAGTTCTGGAGTTGAGAAGATGCCTGTCAGTGTGGTGCTTGTCACACAGGCATGAGACTTGAGTTTGGCATCCCACATCACATAGAAAAATGGGTATCATGATGCTTGCCTGGAGTCCTAATACTAGCATTATAGAGACAGTATAATTACTCAGATTTGCTTGCAAGGTTATCATTCTAAGTCGGTGAGTTCCAGGTTTAGGGAGATGCATTGTCTCAAAAAATAAGGTATAAAATGGTTAGGGAAGGAACTTGACAATGATCTTTGACATCCACATGCACATGTACGTATGTGCACATACACATGCAAACACACTAACACCATATCACATACACACAAAGAAAAAAAAGCAGCATAAATTAAAACATTTAGCCTTTTGCAGGTAGTATGTGGTAACAAACCTATCTCTATGGTGAGCTGGTTTAATTAGCCAAAAACTAATCATAGGTTATTTTCAGTTGGTAGAATGCCTTTGCTATTGACCTTGCATAAATGGAAAGGAAGAAGGTTCATTTGATTTCATTTAATTGATTTAATATATAAAAAGAAAGTAGGATGTTTGTATTTGTCAACATATATCTCATTAGCTAGAACCTTACACAGCTTCTTTGTGAAGTCGTTATTATTTAGGACAGCAAGGGGCAAATTTGTTTGCAATAGATTGCTCATATAATAATGCTTAAAGAGGACAATTAGTTTTACAACATAAAATACCAGGAAGTAAGTAGAGGCACCCAGATATGAGGGACAAACCATTTAAGTATTGAGAACAGGACACGGAACAAACTAATTGCAAGGATCTAAAAGTCAGAATCTCCTCCAGTTGAGTATGTAAATGCTGCAGTAATTTTCATTTTCAGTGTCCTTTTGGTGTAATGATTAAATGACAGATTTAGAAATTAATTGTTGGGGAAATAGATCCTTGGGCAGAAAACAGGAAGTCCTTTGAGGAGCTGTGCCCACTTGCAAGCTCATGGTGTTGCTCTTCTCTGACTTGGAGAAGGTGAGAAAGAGCTCACAGTGAGAACATTGTCCTTTCTCTGCCTTCTCTCACATGGCAGTCAAAATGAGAGCGAATTCCCCCTAAGGACAGTGTTATATTGCTATTTGACTTATAATAAGTGTCATGAGGATAGTTCCTGGGAGAATTGAAAACTCAACCTTAGCAGGACTGCTCTTGCCGAGGAAGCAGATGTCTGAGTAAACCTGCCTATGCTACTTATAAGTCTTTCTCTGCTGGCTGCAGCCCATAACCATTTTTGCTTCCTTTAGTCCCCACAGGGAACATTATCTTAACACTCTGCCCAGGACAGCTCTTCTGTTGCCATCCGAGAGTCATTCAATTCACAGCAGTTCTAAGCCCTGTTCCCCTAGATAATTATAAAAATGTGAGCCAGAGGTGCTGGGTGATGAATTCTTGGTAGTGCTTAGGTTGTGTCACTGTAGTTGTGTGCTGATGGCTGTGGGTGGTATCACCCAGATACCACCCTGAGTCTGGATTTCATGACAGGCTCGTACACTCATAGCTCATAGCTCAGACACATTATAATTACATTGGTTCCTTTTTCTATTGAGTTAGCTCATGCCACATTGTAAATCTGCTGTTACTTTCTGAATTAAATATAAATATTATTGTGCTTAGAACTAGCTAGGCTTTATCCCTACCAGGAACTCGTAAAGATCTATAGAATATGGAATGAAGCAAAGAAATTGAGGATAGGTAGGAGGTTACAAACTGCTGGTTTTGTTTTTCTCTTTTTCTTTTCTTATTTTTTTTGATATATACTGGTCAAAATGAAATGCAATTTAGGAACATTACATATTTAAGTCAGTACTATCAGCTTGGGGGGGGGTGGCGTAATAAGTTCAATTCAGATTCAGATCCAATTAATTTTTCTTCTTTTCTCCCCATTTAAAAGTAGAATGTCCCCTGCCTGTCAGACCCAGCTGGAGAACAGCCAGCAGAGGTAAACTACACATTGCCCTCTGAGCTCCATTGCCCACCTTCCTGAGGAGGCCTGCAGGGCCCCAGGAACATCTAGCTTATACCTCTCCCTACCAGTCCAATGCCTGCCTGGTTTTCCTGGAGCACAACCAGAAGAGGTGTGTTACAATCTCTCCTCTGATCTCCATAGCTCTGTGTCAATTTCTGAGGAGGCCTGCCAGACCTCAGGAACATTCAGGTCTACCTGGGGCACACCCAGCAGACATGAGCAGTGGGCTGTTCGCTGAGGTCTGTTGTCATGACCAAGGCTTTGCTTGCCTCCCCCAAGGAGTCCTGCTCACATCAGAAACATCCAGCTATCACCTGAGATGACCGCCATAAATGCCAGGGTAAGAACACAATTAACAAGGGCCAGGGCAATATGACTATGCCATGGCCCAGCTATCCTGCTATAGAAAGCCCTGAATATCCTAACACAGCTGAAGCACAATAAGGTGACCTTACACCCAACCTTACAAAAACAGTGGCCTTTAAAGAGGAAATGAATAAATCCCTTTATGAAATATAGAAATGCAATCAAACAGGTGAAGGAAATGAATGAAAGAGTTCAAGACCTGAAAATTGAAAGAGAAACAATAAAGAAAAGGCCAAACTGAGGGAATCTATGAGGTGAAAAGCTTAAGGCAAACTTGCAAACTGAATCCAAGAACACATCAGAAACATCATCTACCATGGACAAGTAGCCTTCATACCAGGAATGTAGAGATGGTTTGATATACAAAAATCCATCGATGTGATCCACCGTATAAACAAACTTAAAGAAAAATGTCACATGATCATCTTATTAGATATTTAAAAGGCCTTTGACAAAATCTAACACTCTTTCATGTTGAAAGTCTTGGAGATTTCAGGGATATAGGACCCATACTTAAATACAATAAAAGCAACATACAGCAAGCTGATAGCCAACTTCAAATTAAATGGAGAGAAACTTAAATCAATTCCACTAAAATCAGGGGCAAGAAAAGGCTTGCCACTATCTTCATATCTATAGTACTTGAAATTCTAGGAGATCAAGGGTATATGAATTGGAAAAGAAGTCAAAGTATCACTATTGATAGATCATACTATACGATAGTATAGATCAAAGACCCCAAAATTCTACGAAAGCACTCCTACAGCTGACAAACACCTTCAGCAAAGTGACTGGATACAAAATTAACTGAAAAAAAAAAGTAGCCATCCTTTATACAAATGATAAATGGGCTGAGAATGAACTTAAGGAAATAACACCCTTGACAATAGCCACAAATAATATAAAATATATTGGTGTAGCTCTAGCCAAACAAGTGAAAGACCTGTATGGCAAGAACTTCAAGTCTTTGAAGAAAGAAACTAAAGAAGCTATCAGAAGATGGACAGATGTTTCATATTCATGGATCAATAGGATAAACACACTAAAAGTGTCCATCCTACCAAAAGTAGTCTACATAGTCAATGAAAATCCCATTAAAGATCCAACATAAGGAGGATCCAAGATGGCGGCGAGCAGTGTGGACCGCGTTTGGAGGCTCCAGTGAACAATTCAGGGAATTGCACAGATTTCTGAGCCAGGAACACCGAGGTCCGAACATCACGGCAGCGGGAGTGCTCCACGGTTCGGAGGGACCAGGGTGCGGAGGACCTGCGTGCCCCTGCACACGGGAGGAGCGTGGTTTTTCTCTGATCGGAGTGGCAGCGGCAGAGGCGGCAGCACCAGCGGCACCAGCAGCGGCGGCTGAGGTTTGCAGCTCATAGCCTTCCGGTGGAGGCGATTGGTGTGGTGGCTGGTGGGAATTGCTGCGGGAGAGGGGACTCGGGGCAGGATTTGGGTCGCGTGGAGCCTTTGGACCCAGATTGGACTCGGCGGACAGTTCGGCCCCAGAGTCCCGGGTATTGGCCCGGCCCAGCAAACAATTCTGCCTGAGGCACTAACTCAGCGTGGCCATAGCTCCCCTGCTGTGGCGCAGGCGTAGTTGAGCACGCTGCTCCACACTAGGCACTACCTCAGCTCAGCGGCAGCTCCCCTGCGGTGACACAGTCTGGGCGGAGCACTTGGTTTCACCACAGGCGCTAACTCAGAGCAGCCGCAGTTCTCCTGCTGTGGCGCAGGCTTGGTGACGTGCTCGGTTCCATCCTAGGCACCACCTCAGCTCAGCGGCAGCTCCCCTGCGGGGACACAGTCTGGGCGGAGCACTTGTCCCACCACTGGCGCTAACTCAGAGCAGCCGCAGTTCTCCTGCTGTGGCGCAGGCTTGGTGACGTGCTCGGTTCCATCCTAGGCACCACCTCAGCTCAGCGGCAGCTCCCCTGCGGGGACACAGTCCGGGCGGAGCACTTGTTCCAACACTGGCGCTAACTCAGAGCAGCCACAGTTCTCCTGCTGTGGCGCAGGCTTGGTGACGTGCTCGGTTCCATCCTAGGCACCACCTCAGCTCAGCGGCAGCTCCCCTGCGGGGACACAGTCCGGGCGGAGCACTTGTCCCACCACTGGCGCTAACTCAGAGCAGCCGCAGTTCTCCTGCTGTGGCGCAGGCTTGGTGACGTGCGAGGTTCCATCCTAGGCACCACCTCAGCTCAGCGGCAGCTCCCCTGCGGTGACACAGTCCGGGTGGAGCACTTGTTCCACTACTGGCGCTAACTCAGAGCAGCCGCAGTTCTCCTGCTGTGGCACAGGCTGGACAGAGCTCTCGGTTCCACCAGCTCTAAGACTCTGGTTGGACACAGTGTACAGTTTGAATCCAGAATTCCTGGCTGAGATTGGTGGTCAGTTCGGGCCCTGAGTCAATAACTGACCACAGCACGCACTTTGGGCCAAAAGGCCCTAGTGGAGCTTGGTGCGTAGTCCCAGCCCAAAAATTCTGGCTGGGCCCTGTGTGCATTTTGGGCCCAAAATCCCTAGCTGAGCTTGGCAGACGGTTCTGGCCCTGAGAATCTAGCTGAGTTCTGCCCGTGGTTCGGCCCCAGTGCTCCTGGCTGGACTTGGCAGGGAACACAGAAGGCTGTGGATACCTTGGCCTGACCCAACGCTCATTCAGAGACCCAGAACAATTGCAGGATCCACAGCAGAGAGGGACTGAGGATCACTGGCTGTGAGAGACCAGAACAACAGGGCTAACCTCCTAACATCCACACCAGTGAAGCTTTGAGCTCGCAGCCTAGGGAAATCGTAAGAAAACAAGTGAATCTATCATCAGACACCCTCCATTCAACTCTGGAAGCTACCCAACAAAAACAAAGACGGCAAGATGTCTAAAGGACAACGAAAAAGCATACGCAAAAAAACCCCAAAACAACATGGCGTCTCCAGTTTCCAGCTATCCCAAAGAAAACCACCCAGAGAACTCAAATACAACGGAAATACAAGAAAATGACCTCAAATCCTTAGTAATGAGGATGATAATGGAGGAAACAAATAAAATTCGTAATCAAATGCAGGAAGACGCAGACAAACAGGTGAGAGACATAAAAGAAGCACATAGAGTGGAACTGGAAAAATTGCAGGAAAATGCAAACAACCAGATGAAAGAAATAGCTAAAACGGTTCAAGCTCTGAAGACCTATAAAGAGGCAATGGAAGAAACTCAGGAATATACAAAAAATCAGATGAAAGAAATCAAAAAATCAGTTCAAGATCTGAAAATGAAAATGGATTCAATGATAAACACACAGACAGAAGAAAAACGAGAACGTGAGACCTCAGAGAAGAAGGCGAGCAACACAGAGGTGAGCTTTTCTAACAGAATCCAAGAGATGGAAGAACGAATCTCAGGGCTAGAAGATACAATCACAGATATTGAATCAACCATTAAAGAAAATGCCAAATCTGGAAAACTCCTGACACAAAACATCCAAGAAATTAAGGACACCATGAAAAGAAGAAATTTGCGGATAATAGGCATTGAAGAAAGAGAAGACATCAGACTCCAGGGCCCAGAAACTATTCTCAACAAAATCATAGAAGAAAATTTCCCCAATCTAAAGAAAGAGATGCCTATAAACATACAAGAGGCCTACAGAACACCAAATAGAATTGACCAGAAAAGAAAAACTGCCCGCCACATAATAATCAAAACACAAAACATGCAGAACAAAGAAAAAATATTAAAAGCTGCAAGGGAAAAGGGCCAAATAACATTTAATGGTAAACCTATCAGAATTACACCTGACTTCTCAGCAGAGACCATAAAAGCCAGAAGGTCCTGGACAGAGATCCTGCAAACCCTAAGAGAACACAGATGCCAGGCCAGACTACTTTACCCAGCAAAATTATCAATAACCATTGATGGAGAAAACAAAATATTCCATGACAAAAACAAATTCAAACAGTACCTATCCACAAACCCAGCTTTACAGAAGGTACTAGAAGGAAAACTCCATCCCAAAGGGTCAAGCTACAACCAAAACTACCCAGGAAATAGATAACTATCCCATGGCAAAAACACAACTACACAAACGCTCGACTGGAAACAACATCAAAATTAAGACTCTTAACAGTCACTGGTCATTAATATCTCTCAACATCAATGGCCTCAATTCTCCAATAAAAAGACACAGACTAACCGAATGGGTACATAAACAAGACCCAACATTCTTCTGCATCCAAGAAACACATCTCACCCATAATGAAAGGCATTACCTCAGGGTAAAAGGTTGGAAAAAAATATTCCAAGCAAATGGTCACAAGAAGCAAGCAGGTGTAGCCATTTTAGTATCGAACAAAATAGACTTTCAACCAAAATTAATCAAAAGGGATGAGGAAGGACACTTCATACTTATCAAAGGTAAAGTCAACCAAGATGACATCACAATTCTGAACATCTATGCTCCCAATACAAGGGCACCCACATATGTAAAAGATCTCCTAAAAAAGCTTAAACCACACATCGATCCCCACACAATAATAGTGGGAGACTTCAACACCCCACTCTCACTGAAGGATAAGTCATTGAAACAGAAACTAAGCCGAGAAATAACATCATTAACCAATGCCATGGGTCAAATGGATCTAACAGATATCTATAGAACCTTTCACCCAAACAAGAAAGAATACACCTTCTTCTCTGCACCCCATGGAACCTTCTCCAAAATTGATCACATCGTAGGTCACAAAGCAAGCCTCAACAGATACAAGAGGATTGAAATAATACCTTGTATCCTATCAGATCACCATGCTCTTAGGCTGCAATTCAACAACAACAGAAATAACAAAAAGCCTACACGTTTGTGGAAACTAAACAACTCTCTGCTAAATGACACCTGGGTCAGGGAAGAAATAAAGAAAGAAATCAAGGAGTTTCTGAAATTCAATGAAAATGAAGAAACAACATACCCAAATTTGTGGGATACATTGAAAGCAGTGCTAAGAGGAAAATTCATAGCACTAAGTGCCTTTAAAAAGAAATTGGAAACATCGCACATAAGCATCTTAACAACACAACTGGAAACCCTAGAAAAAAAAGAAGCAGAAACACCCAAGAGGAGTAGACGCCTGGAAATTATCAAACTCAGGGCTGAAATTAACAAATTAGAAACTAAGAAAACAGTCCAAAGAATCAACAAAACCAAAAGCTGGTTCTTTGAGAAAATCAACAAGATAGACAGACCATTAGCCAAACTAACTAAAAGGCAGAGAGACAGTATTGAAATCAACAAAATCAGAAATGAAAAGGGAGACATAACAACAGACACTGAAGAAATTCAAAGAATCATAAGATCCTACTTTGAAGGCATATACGCCACAAAATTTGAAAATCTAAGGGAAATGGACGATTTTCTTGATCAAGTTCACTTGCCAAAGTTGAGTGAAGAACAGATAAACAAGTTAAATAGTCCCATTTCCCCGACAGAAATAGAAGCAATCATCGATGGTCTCCCAACCAAAAAAAGCCCAGGGCCAGATGGTTTCAGTGCAGAATTCTACCAGACCTTTAAGGGCGAGCTAATACCGATACTCTTCAAGCTACTCCAAAAGATAGAAATGGATGGAAAATTACCAAATTCATTCTATGAGGCCATAGTCTCATTGATACCTAAACCTCACAAAGACTCAACAAAGAAAGAGAATTTCAGACCAATTTCTCTTATGAACATAGATGCAAAAATACTAAATAAAATACTTGCAAAACGAATACAGGAGCACATCAAAGATATCATTCATCATGACCAAGTAGGCTTCATTCCAGGCATGCAGGGATGGTTTAATATACGGAAATCCATCAATGTAATCCATCATATAAACAAACTGAAAATAAAAAACCACATGATTATCTCCTTGGATGCAGAGAAAGCATTTGATAAAATTCAACACCCATTCATGTTTAAAGTTTTAGAGAGATCGGGGATACAAGGCACTTTCCTCAACATAATAAAGGCTATATACAGCAAGCCAATAGCCAAAATCAAAGTAAATGGTGAGATACTCAAGGAAATTCCTCTCAAATCGGGAACAAGGCAAGGCTGCCCACTCTCTCCATATCTCTTCAATATAGTACTCGAAGTTCTAGCCAGAGCAATAAGACAACAAAAGGAGATCAAGGGGATCCAAATGGGAAAGGAGGAAGTCAAATTATCCCTCTTTGCAGATGATATGATAGTGTACATAAGTGACCCTCAAAACTCCACCAGAGAACTCCTAAAGCTGATAAACACCTTCAGCAAATTGGCTGGATACAAAATTAACTCAAAAAAGTCTGTAGCCTTCCTATACACAAATGACAAGCTTGCAGAGGAAGAAATTAGGAAAACCACACCCTTCACATTAGCCACAAGCAATATAAAATATCTAGGAGTTACCCTAACTAAGCAAGTGAAGGACTTGTATGAAAAAAATTTCAAAACTCTGAAGAAAGAGATTGAAGATGACCTGAGAAGATGGCGTGATCTTCCTTGCTCATGGATCGGGAGAATTAACATAGTAAAAATGGCCATCCTACCAAAAGCAATCTATAGATTCAATGCAATCCCTATCAAAATAACTACACAATTTTTTAAAGACATTGAAAGTTCAATTCTGAACTTCATATGGAAAAACAAAAAACCCAGAATAGCTAAAACAATCTTGTACAATAAAAGATGCTCCGGAGGAATCTCCATACCTGATCTCAAACTGTACTATAAAGCAATAGTACTTAAACAGCATGGTACTGGCACAGCAACAGGCTGGTTGATCAGTGGAATCGAATCGAAGACCCAGATATGAATCCACACACATATGGTCACTTGATTTTTGACAAAGAAGCCAAATCCATTCAATGGAAAAAGGATAGCATCTTCAACAAATGGTGCTGGTCTAACTGGAGGTCTATGTGTAAAAAAATGAAACTGGACCCATATTTGTCACCTTGCACAAAACTCAAATCCAAGTGGATTAAAGACCTCAACATAAAACCAGAGACACTAACTCACTTAGAAGAAAAAGTGGGAAAGAGCCTGGAACATATTGGCACAGGAGACAACTTCCTGAACAGAACACCAACGGCCCAGGCCTTAATGTCAACCATTAATAAATGGGACCTCATGAGGCTGAGAAGCTTCTGTAAGGCAGGAGACACTGTCAAGAGAACAAAGCGACAGCCTACAGACTGGGAAAAAATCTTCACCAACCCTACATCTGACAAAGGTCTAATATCCAAAATATATAAAGAACTCAAGAAATTAAACACCACCAAACCGAATAACCCAATTGAGAAATGGGGCTTGGAACTAAACAGAGAATTCTCAACAGAGGAGTATCAAATGGCTGAGAAACACTTAAAGAAATGCTCAACCTCCTTAGTCATCAGGGAAATGCAAATCAAAACAACTCTGAGATTCCATCTTACACCCATCAGAATGGCTAAGATCAAAAATTCAAGCGACACCACATGCTGGCGAGGATGTGGGGAGAGAGGAACACTCCTTCATTGCTGGTGGGAATGCAAACTAGTACAGCCACTTTGGAAATCTATCTGGTGCTATCTCAGAAAAATGGGAATAGGGCTTCCTCAAGACCCAGCTATTCCACTCCTTGGAATATACCCAGAAGATGCTCCAGCACACAACAAGAAAATTTGCTCAACCATGTTCATAGCAGCCTTATTCATAATAGCCAGAACATGGAAACAGCCTAAGTGTCCCTCAGTAGAAGAGTGGATAAAGAAACTGTGGTACATATACACTATGGAATACTACTCAGCTATTAAAAACAAGGAATTCCCGAAATTTGTGGATAAATGGATTGAGCTAGAAATGATCATAATGAGTGAGTTAACCCAGAAGCAGAAAGAATCAAATGGTATATACTCACTTATATCTGCATACTAGCCCAAGGGGCATGTCCCACGAAAGCCTTCACTTACCAGGAAACTGGGACAGAGGGGAAGGCATCCTATTGGGACTTTAAATGAGAGACGCATGGGAGAACAGCAAAATAAAAGGATCCAGAGGGTCCTAGAAATCTACAAGTAGAACAATATGATAGGCAGATTTGGGCCCAGGGGTCCCGCTCAAACTAAGGCACCAGACAAGGACAATACAGGAGGTAAACTTTAAACCCCTTCCCAGATCTAGCCAATGGTCAGAATATTCTCCACAGTTGAGTGGAGAGTGTAATACGACTTTCTCACATACTCTGGTGCCTCACATTTGACCATGTCCCCTGGAGGGGGAGACCTGGTGGCACTCAGAGGAAGGACAGCAAGTAGCCAAGAAGAGACTTGATACCCTATGAGAATATATAGGGGGACGTAATCCCCCTCAGGAACAGTCATAGGGGAGGGGAATAATGGGAAAATGGGGGGGGGGGAGGAATGGGAGGATACAAGGGATGGGATAAACATTGAGATGTAACAAGAATAAATTAATAAAAAAAAAAAAAATAAAAAAAAAAAAAAAATAAAAAAAAAAAAAAAAAAAAAAAAAAAAAAAAAAAAAGATCCAACATAATTCCTCACAGACATTGAAAGAACAATACTCAATTTCATATCGAAAAATAAAAAGCACAGGCTAGCTAAAACAATCTTGTACAATAAAAGAAATTCTGGAGGTATCACTATTCCTGATTTAAAGCAGTACTGCAGAGCAATAGTAATAAAAGCTGCATGGTATTGGCAAAACAAAACAAAACAAAACAAAAGAACAAAACAAAAAAACAGGTTGATCAATGGAATCAGATTGAAGACCAAGAAATAAACCCACACATCTATGGACACTTGTTTTTTGACAAAGAAACCAAAACCATACAAAGGAAAAATAAAAACACCTTCAACAAATGGTGCTGGTCTAACTGGATATCTTCATATAGAAGAATACAAATGGATCCATATTTATCATTCTGCAGAAAATTCAAGTCCAATGGATCAAAGACCTCAAAATATACTTGATACACTAAATGTAATAGAAGAGAAAGTAGGGAATAACCTTGAACACATTGGCACTGAAGACAACTTTCTAAACAGAATATCAACAGTTCAGCCAATAAGATCAGCAATTGATAAATGGGATCTCATGAAACTGGAAAGCTTCTGCAAGGCAAAGAACTTTGTTAGTAGGACAAAATGTCAGCTTACAGAATGGGAACAATTCTTCACCAGCCCTACATCTGACAAAGGGATAATATCCAAAATATATATTGAACTCAAAAATTAAACACTAACAAATCAAATAACCCAGTTAAAAAGGGGGGTGCAGAGCTAAAAAAAAAAAAAAGAATTCTCAACAGAGGAATCTCTAATGACTGAGAGCACTTAGAGAAACATTCAGCATCTGTAGTCATTAGGTAAGTACAAATGAAAACAACTCTGAGATATTCCATCTTACATCCATCAGAATGGCTAAGATAAAAAACACAAATGATAGCACATGCTGGTGAGGATGTAGAGAAAGGGATACACTGCTCTATTGCTGGTGGGAGTGCAAACTTATACAACCACTTTGGAAATCAATATGGTGCATTCTCTCAAAATTAAGAATAGTTCTACCTCAAGACCCAGCCGTATCACTACTGGGTATAGACCTGAAAGATGCTCTGCAATACAACAAGGACATCTGCTCAACTATGTTCATAGGAGCTTTATTTGTAATAGCCAGAACATGAAAACAACCTACATGTCCTTCAACTGAAAAATGGATAAAGAAACTGGCACATTTACACAATGCAGACAAATGGATGGAACTAGAAAAGATCATCCTGATTGAGGTAACCAAGACCCAGAAAGACACCCATGGTATGTACTCATTTATAAGAGAATATTAGTTATAAGGTACAGGATAATCATAATACAATCCTCAGACTCAAAGAAGCTAATAACAAGGAGGGCCCAAGGAAGGATGCTTGAATCTCACTCTGAAAGGGAAATAAAATGAGCATCTAAAGTAGGTGGAGGATGGATCTGTGTGGGAGAGTGGGTGGGAATCATGTGTCAGGAGATGAGGGTTAGGGGACTGGGAGAGAAAATGGAAATCAGTGGGAGTCGCATCTCTGGAATGGGGAAGGATCCTGGGAGTCTACTGGAGTTATCCTAGTTGAAACTTCCAACAGCTGGAGACTGCAGGAGCCTAGCATAACTGTCTTTTGGGAGGCTTCATCCAGGAGCTGATGTAAACAGGTGAAGAGACCCAGAACCAAACAATATGTGGACTTGGGATAGTCTTTTGGAAGAGTGGAAGAAGGCTTGAGGGAGCCAGAGGGGTCAAGTACACGACAAGAAGACCTACAGAGTAAACTAACTAGGGCCCATGGGGACTCATAGAGACTTAAGCACCAACCAAAGAGTGTATGTGGGGTGGACTTAGGCCCTGTATACATATGTCGCAGATGTACTGCTTGGTCATCATGTGGGTCCCTTAAAAATGGGAGTAGAGACTGTCTCTGGTACTGTTGCATGCTTTTGAATCTCTTTTCCATAGCTGGGCTACCTTGTCTGGCTTCAGTAGGAGAGGATGGACTTAGTCCTCCTGTGAATTGATGTGCTATGGTGCTTTTGTATTCACAGTGTTGTAGCTGAGGCACAGGGTGTAGGGGGAGCAGGGGGGAGGGGAGGGAGGAGAGCTTTTCTGAGGAGAAAGGAAGGGGGAAATAGGGAGAGGGGAGGGTGGGACTAGGAAAAGAGAAGGGAGGGGTCTGATATCAGGCTGTAAAGTGATTAAATAAATAAATTAATGAAAATGATAACTAACCTGTATGTGTTCACATTTGTATTGAGATCTGACAGATGGGACATTTCCTTCACCATGTGTCAATACTAGCTATTTTCAGTATAATTGACTTGCAAAGGACTTTTGCTTTTATACATAGTGGTCCTTTTCTCTCATAGTAATTGACAGCTCTCCAGTGTGAGGGGCCTTAGGCCAAGTATTTCTGTTATCTTTGTCTTTATGGATGGTTTAATTCAGTCTCTTGTACCCAACAGGTGTTTAAATGTTTTGTTAGTTGAACGGAACAGACAAACACTCCGGAGCTGATGTAGTTGAAGGTTCATTTATTATCTCTACATGGGTTTTCACAAGTTAAAAGAGATGTTAAGAGCAACCAGTTTGCAATGTAAAGGGAATGAATTTAGGAAGGAAGAATTTCAGGTGTTTGTAAAAGTGATATTTTTGGCTGAGTAGAGTCCTTTATATTCCAGGGCTTCTTTCTCTGTGATTATAGTGAAAGCTGCCTGCAACTTCTGTTAAAACCTATTGTGCACTCTTTGTTTTGCAGAAAAGCAAAAGCAGAATATGAAGGCTTTGAATTCTAATTTCTCTGGGCTTCAGTAGCCAGTCTACCATTCCTAGACAGCTGGCTTAAACATTGGAACAGAGGGTCTATGTGTAAACCTGAATATAAAGCTGAAAAGAATATGGCTTCATAGTATAGTGCAGGGATTCAATAATAATTACTATTTAGCAAGTGTTTTTTTTTTTTTTTTTTTTAAATTTCAGGAGACCATGAGCTACATTCATGCAATGTTTCTTAGTGTTTACAAATAGCTAGATATTCAAATGAAAACAAAATATCTCAGTCTTTTAAAATTGTTTTTAAATTGAGAAATAATAATCATTGTGTACATATGAGGTACAATGTGATGTCTTGATCCATTTGTGCATTATAGAAAATATAAGTGAAGCTAATTAAGATAGTTTTATCTAAATAACTTAGTTTTAAAAATAAAATTATATATACTATATGTAAAAATATAGTATAGATTATTCTTTGTATTATATAATATAATATTAGTTAGAGTAGTCATCATGCCACCATAATGGACCTATAATCTTTAAATGAAATAAACCAGAGAAAGGAAACCAAACATTGTGATTTTAGAAGGAAGATGGATAAAAAGGAAAGAGATGGAGAGGTCAGAGATGAGAGCTCAGAGCATGAATCCCTTCCTGATGACCATACCTCATGATTTTACCCCAACTTAACTCCCTAAGGCCTCAACTCCAAATATTAGCACAATGTGGTTAGGGCTCCACCATATGAATGAGCCAGTGAAGGGAGGGAGATACACAGTTTAGTCTTTAGTACCAAGCAAAAGATCTTGTGATTTGACATGGAAGTTAAACTTTATCTTTTAATAACCTGTAAATCAAAATAGTTAGCTGTTTAATTTTCTACATAGTGCTACAAGATAGTGTCATTTCACACAAACAATTGAAACCCGTTTGGTAGCATTTGGAGGCTGGAGAGTCTAAGAGTAGACCTCTAGGATCAGGGTCTAGTGAAGATTCTCCTTCATAGACATGACATCTTCTTCCTGTGTCTTCATATAGCTGAAGGCCAGCATATGATGTGTCCCGCACTATCTCCATTTTATTATCATCCTTATTTATTTTATCCTCAAAATACTGAGGTTTCTTTATTACTAACTACACTCAGATGGGCTCCTTGCTAATGCTATTGCCATTCCCCAACAGGCCTCATCTCCTTTATAAATACATATTACCTAATGATTTCACACACGAATACAATATATTTAGGTCATTATTTACACCCTGATTCCCACCTCCAAGTCTTTCTGAAGGCCCTCCCTCACATTTCCCTCCCAATTTATAATCCTTCTCTTTCATCCACTGACTCATCTAATACTTTCTGGTATGCACATAGGTACAGGGTACCATCTATTGACGCATGGGCCACACCAATGGAGAAAAAATGACTCTCCCACGGTAGCTATCAATTACTAACAGCTCTCCTGCAAGGGAAGGGCCTTAGGAATCCAGTCCCTTTCTACACTGGAGTGTTGACTACTTTAATTTGTGCAGATCTTGTCCTGGGAACTTTTGCCAGTAGTTGTGAATCCAGAACTATTTTATAGGAATCATCCCTTAGCTCTGGCTCACAAAATCTTTTTGTTTCCTCTTCCACTGTGTTTCATGAGCCTTGGGGGTGAGGGGAAAGTATCCTGTTTAGCATTGATCACTTGACAGCTACTTGTTCTTTGCATTTAGACTATCTGTGTTTCTCTGTATCAACTGTTACCTGCTGCATGAAAAAGTTTCTCTGATTACAGGTGAGAGTGTATTAGTGTGTATTTGTGTATTAGTGTGTACTAGTGTATTAGTATAAGATCTTAGAAGGGTTTTTGATAAAATATTCTTTATAAAAAGAGTAGTAGTAGAGTCTATGCCCTCTAGTTACAGGCTCTTGGTCAGTTACAGCAACAAGCATAAGTTCCTTCCTTTGGGACCTTAAGTTCAATTAGAAAGTTATTGGTTACTCTTATAACATTCATGCCAGTATTGCAATAATGGGCATATTTTGCCAAGCTAGTCATTATTGAGAGAAAAATCAATATTAAAAATATTTTTTACTGCAGGCAAGAAAAAGAGTATCTGTATTGTTTAATAACATTTGATGTAAGTTTTATAAAATGAGGTTAACTTTTCAGAGTTGAGATTACTGCCATATAATATGGCTATAAGTGTAGATTATGTAAACAAATTTGAATGCCTTTTTCTCATGTAAAACGAAATCCCTAGGGACATCACTCTATCAATCATGGCTTCATGGAGTTGCGCCTATCGAGGCATCAAGACTTATTGAGTGTTCAAAGCCCTCATTGTGCTTTAACTACAAGTAACTTGCTTCTGTGTAAGTGATGGATCTTACATACACATTTCTTTGGATAGTCTTCACAGCAAGGAAACACAGTTTGAAAATAACAGGTTTTTTTTTCTCTTTGAGAAGTCATATACAAACTGTCATGAAGGCAGAACAAAGAGCCTGGTTGTGATGTTTGTGGTAGAGAAACAAGAAATAGAAGAAGAAGAAGAAGAAGAAGAAGAAGAAGAAGAAGAAGAAGAAGAAGAAGAAGACGAAGAAGAAGAAGAAGAAGAGGAGGAGGAGGAGGAGGAGGAGGAGGAGGAGGAGGAGGAGGAGGAGGAGAAGTTGGAGGAGGAGGAGGAGGAGGAGGAGAAGTTGGAGGAGGAGGAGGAGGGAACCATAGTGTTTTTTTTCTATCATAACATTTCTGGAAATGATCTCTACCTGAGGTTATTAAATTTACTTGCTTATTAGAATCATGAAGTAAAACAAAGTCTGTTATTTAGCATTCATTCTTAACAGATTAAGGAGAAGCAGGAATTTTAAAATCTCTTTGTTTATTTGTTCTGATTTGCAGCTAAATTTTGCCACCAGAATATCCAACCTTTAAGATTGCCCCTGCCTCTTGTGTCACAATTCAAAAAAAAAAAAAAAAGACTGTTTTGGGAAAAGGAAGTCAAAGTACACAGTGGTCAACCATAGACCACTGAGGAGCTCTACATTTTGAAAATTTTAAAAGAATTTTGAGAATTGAACACTAAAGATTTCTTGGCTCCAAAGGTTCTCTTTTATCTCTGCTGTAAAATATCCTTCCTAATCATGTGAGTTGGCAGCTCAGCAGGAAGAAGTCTTCCTGGAGGAGCTGCATTTGAACTTTCTTCTTGTCTTTTTCTCTGTGCTCATAGTGGTCAGATGATTTACAATGCTTCTTGGTGGGGATGAACTGGAGGGTTTCAGCAAGGTGATGCTTCATTCATATAGGGATTAGTACAGAAGCCACAAGATCAGACCCAATACAAATACTGCAGGGGAAACTGAAATCTACAAATTCTTGAGACAGAAGGGGTATTTTGGAAATTCTTCCTCTATGACAAAATGACAAAGCCCACACATTCTCTATGGTAGAGCTGCCAGAAAGAGAATAGGAAGTGTGAAGACAGCCTGGACTATGTTGTGAGATTCTATCTTAAAACAAACCCAAAAGTCAAAGTTGACAGTGTACAGCGTGTTGTAACAGGTAGAGCCTTTTGCATCTCTAGTGCACCATGTCTCTTGACTATAGAGACCCTGTCATGAGATTAAGTCGCACCATGTACATTTCAGTAAGCATATGCTATGGGATTAGCACAATGGCAAACTTAATGAGAAGGCGTTTCTCAGAATAATCTCTTGTTTATATTGATATATCTATATATACTTACATAATATATACTGATATGTACTTAAATTGATATATTTTTGTGGTTTTTTTACTTTTACCAGCATGTTTAATTGTTGACTATATATTACTTCATAATTCATGTTGATAATTGTCTTGAAATGACTAAAAATGGAAATGGAATTTGGGAAAATTTCAGTGTTTACATCAGCAATGGTTTTGTTTCCAGGGAAGAGAACATTCTGTGGTACCAGGAGATTTAAGAGTTTCACATGTCTTTTTTTGTTGTTGTTGTTTTGTTTTGTTTTGTGTGTGGTTTTTTTTTTGTTAGAGGCACCAATTCACCCTGTATCATCTAGAGTATGTGTAGGGGATTTTCTCTTGTCTTCAAGTATTCAGCTTTGTTCTACATTTTGACTATGGAATATCTAATTGGACTGAGATAGTGCTTTTTCCTTATAATAATTGTTTCAAATTGAATTAAAATATAGTTACAACCCTCCTTCCCTTCTATCTCTTATCTCATAGCCCCCATGTCTACCTCCATCCCTTTGAAATTTATGGCTTTCTCTTCTTTAACTGTTGTTACACTTATATAACAAAGCAACCAACGGACCAACAAAACAAACAAACAAACAAACAAATAAACAAAACATATACAGCCTGCTGATTCCATTTAGTGTTGCTTGCATATTTATATATTTCTAGGGCAGACCACTTGGTAATGGATAAAGAATCAAGCACTCATCTGTTCTTCCTCTTCTAGCAGTTGTTAAGTGCTCATGACTCTTGATCTAGGGGTGGCACCCTTTGATATTTCCCTCATCTACACTGGGCTGTCAACTTGTTGGAACTGTTCAGGCTTTGCTTACATCTTGGCAACCATGCTATAGACCAGATTTCATGCCTATAGCTTCCTTGCTGTTTCTAGAAGGTACAATCTTACAGATGACTTGCCAGCGCTTTCTCTCTTACAATCTTGATTCCTCCTTTTCTGAAATGTTCCTGGAGCCTTGAGTGTAGCAGCTGTGTTGTAGATGTATTAGTTGGGTCTGAATAACACTTGGTCAGTTCTTCTCAACATTTTGGCTAGCTCCGACTCTCTGTAATGACGTTCTGCTTCTGCAAGAGAACCTGAGGTACCATTTTTCAGTGAGTACAAAGACAAGTATTTAGAATGAAGTTAGGAATTGTACTGGTTTAAGAAAGTTGCA
The DNA here is from genome assembly GCF_903995435.1 of Acomys russatus. Classification (NCBI taxonomy): domain Eukaryota; kingdom Metazoa; phylum Chordata; class Mammalia; order Rodentia; family Muridae; genus Acomys; species Acomys russatus. Next base: position 38,420,902 of record NC_067140.1, on the reverse strand, counting down.
AGAGAAGGTGCTCCTCTTTAAAATTGTGTCTTTCCCAATCTCCTGGTAAGTGAAGACTTTCATGGGACATCCCTTTTGGGCTAGTGCCCCCTTATAAGTGACTATATACTTGTGAGAACATCCCACTGGGACTGTAGGTAAGACAAATATAGGAGATGGGGAAATAGAAGGACCCAGAGGGTCCTAGAAACCTACAAGAAGAACATCATGATGGGTGAATCAGGGCTCAGGGGCTCTGCTCAAACTATTGCACTAACCAAGGACAATACATGTAGTACACATTGAGCCCCTACTCTGATCTATCCAATGGACAGGACATTCTCCACAGTTATGTGGAGAGTGGGGACTCACTCTGACATGAACTCCAGTGCCCCATATTTGACCACCTCCTCTGGGTGGGGGGGCCTGAGGGCACTCAAAGAAAGAATAAGCAGGCTATTACGATGAGACTTGATAGCCTATGACCATATAGAGGGGGAGGAGGTCCCCTTTAGTCATAGGCCTAGGGGAGGGGAGTAGGGTGAATGTGGGAGGGAGGGAGGAACAGGAGGATACATGTGATGGGATAACAATTGAGTTGTAATCTGAATAAATTAATAAAATTCAAAAATAAAATTGCGTCTTTCTCTTAGGCTAACACTGATGTATCTCACTCAGAATCCTTGGTTCAGAATAACAGCATAGAACCCTGTTAAAATTTAGTGGAAGTAGTTGTTCCCAAATTCTTACATATGTGAGGAAATTTTGATTTTCCCAAGATGTGTCTTTTGATGAGGAGATGAGTTATTCCCCTAAACAGAGAGAGATGTAAGCACGGAGAACGTTTATCTGTGTTTCTTAACATCAGGTAACTTGCTCTATGTGGAAGCATTTCTAAATCACAGTACAACCCTGTTCCTCTCTGAATCATCTGCTTTCAACGTAGGCAATTGAAATTATCTTTCTCATTCTCCCCTTCTTTCTTTCTTTCCAAATATATCTTCTTCTGTCAGATTCTTCATACACACAAAGCCCTAGAAAGTGGAGCACATGGTCTTTTTCTTTTTCTTTTTTTAAGCTTAAAAGAATATTATAATTTATTAACATCACATCCCAATTGTTATTCCCTTCCTTTTATCTTCTCCTTTCCACCCTCTCTCTATTTTCCATCCTCTTCCCCTCCCTTAGACCTCTGACAGAAAGGGCCCTACTGCCCCTGTATGACCATAGCCTATCAGGTCTCATTCAGATAGACTGCATTTCTTTCCTCTATGTCACAGGGCCTCCTCACCAAGGGGAATTGAGCAAACTGAGGGTATCAGAGTTCATGTCAGAGGCAGTCTCCACTTCTCCCACAACCATGGAGAATGAGATGCCTATTGGCTATATCTGAACAGGAGGTCTTGGTTCACAGCATGCATTGTCCTTGGTTGGTGCAACAGTTTGTGCAGCACCTCCTGGGTACAGATCTGCAGGCCTTGACCATCTCCTTGTAGGGCTCCTGAACCCTCTGGGTCTTTTCATCCTTCCCCCATTCTTCCATACCACTTTCAGCACTCCATCCAGGGTTTCCGCTTATGTCTTAATGCCCCACTGGGTGGAGTCTTTCAGATGACATGTATGTTGGGCTCATATCTACTTATACATGAGTATATACCATGTGTGTCTTCCTGGGTCTGGGTTGCCTCTCTGAGGATGATCTTTTCTAGTTCCATCCATTTGCCTACAAATTTCAAGATTTCCTTGTTTATAATAGCTGAATAGTATTCCATTGTGCAAATGTACTATAGCTTCTTTGTCCATTTATCAGCTGAGAAACATCTAGGTTGTTTGCAGATTCTGACTATTAGGAATAAAGCTGCTATGAACATAGTTGAGCAAATGTCCTTTTTGTATGGTGGAGCATCTTTCGGGTATATGCCCAGGAGAAATATAGCTGGGTCTTGTGGTAGCACTAATGCCAATTTTCTGAGAAAGCACCAGATTTATTCCCAAAGTGGTTGTACAAGTTTGCCTTCCCACCAGCAACAAAGGAATGCTCTGCTTTCTCCACATCCTTGCCAGCATGTGCTGTCACTTGAATTTTTGTTTCTTAGCCATGGTGGCCAGTGTAAGATGGAATCTTAGAGTCATTTTGATTTGCATTTCTCTGATAACTAAGGATGTTGAGCATTTTTAAAAGTGTTTCTGGGCCATTTGGTGTTCCTCTTTTGAGAATTCTCTTTTTAGCTCTGTACCCCATTTTTAACTGCATAATTTGATTTGATGGTGTTTAATTTATTGGGTTCTTTATATATTTTCGATACTAGCCATCTGTCAGATATAGGGTTGGTGAAGATCTTTTCCCAGTCTGCAGGCTGTTGTTTTGTTCTGTTGTCAGTGTCCTTTACCTTACAGAAGCTTTTCAGTTTTATGAGGTTACATGGATTAATTGTTGATCTTAGAGCTTGAGATATTATACAGTGTTCTGCCTGTGTTCCAAAAGAGGGCATAAGATCTCATTATAGATGGTTATGAGCCACCATGTGTTTCCTAGGAATTGAACCAAGACCTCTGGAAAAACAGCCAGCAGAAGTGCTTTCAATCTCTAAGCCATCTTTCTAGCCCCAGCACGTGATCTTTCATGTCTCATCCCCTCACACATTTTCAGCCATTTTTCCTTTAATTTCATCAATTTAACTTTGGCCCAATTATAACTAGTTTTCAATCCCCAAGGTTTCTTCTATCTTACATTCAGTTGTTCTTGGCAACTAGCTCATATAATTTATGCAGAATTATAGGTCAGTTAGCTCATAAGCATCACTATAGGCTCCTGAACATCACTCATCACTCCCTAGATTTTGTCTCAGAAATCTGATCCAGCTATCTAGTGTATCTGAGGCATCATTTACCGATACTGGAAGATCAGGGCCCCATCCCCCTTTTTCAGTACAAGGGACTGAAGTGAGGGCCTCATAAAAGCTAAATAAGGACCTTACCTCTGAATTATCCCTGGCTCTCAGTTTGGTTTTTATTTTCATCTTAACAAAGTTTCACAAAATTGCCCAGGCTAGCATTGGACTCATTCTATATCCTAGGCAGGGACTTGTGATTCTCCTGCCTTAGCTTCCTAAATGGATGTGATTCCAGGCCTACAGGTATGGCTGCACAAGCTGTACTTTTCCTCTGCATTCCAACATGCAAAAGTCAGTCATTAGGTAGCCCATAAATGATTGTGGTGTAAAGAATGCTTTCTCTCTCTCTCTCTCTCTCTCTCTCTCTCTCTCTCACGCACACACACACAGATAGAGATAGATACATAGATAGATAGATAAATAGATAGATAGAGAGAGACAGAGACACAGAAAGAGAGACAGAAAGACACAAAGAGAAAGCGCACAGAGATATATGAGATAGAGATAGAGGATGTTACGACTGCGCTTGATTGTAAATCTCTAGAAGTTGAATTCAAAGGTAGTAGACCATTTCTCTTGGAGATTATTAATTGAAGCTAGTCTTCGGTGTGCTCTTAGACTCTAACACCATTGCTCTGGCTTTTTCTTTGTCACAGTGTTGCATATTCTTTCCCTACCTGTGTGCATAGCTTCTTACATCCTTACGATGTCAATGACAAGCAAACTGTATTTAAGAAAAAAAAATCTGAAGGATGGAGTAGTAGGGAAAAGAGAAACCTATACCTCCTAAAATGCTCTATAATTCTCCATTTTCTGCTCTGTGGAATTATATCCAAAGCAGGATTATTCATTATTAAGAGCTTATTTCAGCCTGGAGTCTGTGTGTCAGTAGATTAGGGCACAGAGAAGATTAGCTGCTCACACTGTGGGCTGGAAATAAGTTCCTTATCTGATCATTAAAATTGGTTGCTCATGCTATTTTGATCATAATTATTAGTTCTGTCAGGGACTTCTGCATGTCGATTAGGTTTCAGTTTCTCGTCTGTTATGTTAGGATTCATCTCCACAGCTGCAGTGCCATACAAAGCAGAGAAGAGTGCAGGTAGGTATATCGGTCTTGAGTAATTCCCAATTCTCTTCAGTTCTCAATTTATATTTTTGAAAGTACTCAATTATTCCAAAACTTCCAAAAATAATACTATTACTAATAAAAAACAATGTTAGAAGCTAGTATTTACAGTCTACAATGAGCCTGATATGATATCAGGCACAAACTCAGACACGAATTATCACCTTTATCTCCATATTAAAGACAAATCATAAAGCTGAAGAGTAGACTAACTTCCCTGAGTGTGCAGAGCTAGGAAATAATAATACCTTTCATTCATAACCCCACCTCTGCTGTTTTTCAAGAAAATGACTTCTTGTGAACTTGGCCAAAAAATAGAGTTCTTAAATTAATTCACTATCACAGTTTAGCAAAATGAACACAGATTATAAGCCTTAGGGTTTAGATATTTATTGCTTCTGGAGAAACATCAAATCTAAAGAGAAGAGAAAAATGTTTTAATGCATTAGGTGATCTGCTCTAGAGATACAACTATGCATCAGACAAGGGTCTGAGTGTGAAGCAATGTGTTAGATTCATTGGTTACAACATAAAATGAGACACAATCACAGTTCCTGGAGGAAAGTTAAATATTGTAACAAATGTGTAACAAATGTGCTGTGGAGACTAGAAGGGAAAGAATCATTATTTTACCACACATGAGAAGGGACTTTCACAATAAGTTATAGAACTGTCTGTCCATGTTTTCTTTTTTAGGAAAAAAAGTATCTTCCCCTACTTATCACAATACCCTTCTCATATAATGGCATTCGTGGTAGCCTTTGGGCAATGTAAGTTTGAGGAGGTGAAGTCAGCTGGCCGTGTCTACTTGCCCCACTCTGTAGAGGTATTGTTGTCAATGAATTCTGAAGTGCACAAAATCTGTGAAACCTAGTTTGGAATTGGGGTAGATGGTAAGGGCTGGAGATGGCTTGTGGCTATGGACATGTAAGGTAAGCATTCAGAATCCAGGGAAGCAGAAACCTCATTACATCAACTGAGGCACGTGATCAGCATGCTTTTCCTCATTGCTTTTGTTACTTGTTAAGTGGGAGTTTTACTTCAGTCTGTCATTTACTTTGAAATTAAGAGTATCTAAGGTGAGCAAGGTGGTGCATTCCTGCATTCTCAGCACTTTGGGGGCTGAGGCAGGAAGAGGGACCTGAGCTCAACTTCAGCGTGTGCTACATAATTAGACCATATCTCAAGACAAAACAACAATAATATGAGATTAGGATTACCTTAAGGGAATCACTGTGGGAGCAGAAGAATTGGCTTAGCTGTTTCTCTTGCAAAGGACCCTGGTTTAGTTCCCAGAGGCTCACAACCCTCTGAAACTCCAGTACCGGGGGATCTAATAACTTCTGACCTCCAGAGGCACCAGACATTCATATGGTGCACATAAATACATTCAGGCAAAATGCTCATACACATTGAATAAGATAAATATAAAAAAAGAAAAGCATTGTGCTTGAACTTATAGAACAAATCATGTCGTGTAAAAGAGAAGGATAGAGTGTCTGAAAGATCACTACACACCCAGGCGATGAAATAAAAGAACAATTACTTCCCAAACAAAGATCAACTGCTCATTGGTTGGATTGAAATGTCGTTATTAATGTATTTGATGCAAACTGAGAGACCATGCAGGGGTTGGAAGTTCTTATTTTCTCCAGCATGAATGGGAAAGAGGGAATCTTCCATTACTTGCTCACCTGTTCAGTCACATTTTTATTAAATTCTTACATGGTTCTTTCCATATGAAAGCACCTTATATGTAATTTATCTTAATGACAAACTTACTAGGTAGAACTTGTGGGCTGTGGAGATACCTCGTTGCTCAAGAAAAAATACCCGAGTTTGGATTACAGCATCCACATAAAAAGCTGGGCATGTTCTAAACATTCATGTTTATATCCACGTGTTTGTAATGTTCTCAACTTTGAATACAAAAGGTTCTATTTAAGCAAATAGTGGTGGTTAATGTAGGGGCTTGAAACTGTTCAAATTGCCAAGAATAAATATGTGTGCTCAAAGATATATGGGCCACTCAATATTAACCCCTCCTTTTATGGCTCATGAAATAAGTTCTTCTGGCTTTGATACACTTAGCTGCACATGCAGGCACATATCCCACCCACCCACCCCCCCCCCCTTTTGAAGAAGGAATGGAAACATGTAAGATCTGGGAGTCAGAGGAGTGCTGTTGTCAGGACATGACATGGCTGATACACACAAGGACTATTTTATAAGACTACTTTTATAAGACTTGCACAAGATTAAGCCAGTCCAAATTCTAGCATGGTAGCACAAGGGAATTCTGAGGCTTTCTCTACCCTTAGCTGGGTAGCTATTGGCATCTCATGGCTGCTGGGAGGAGAATCACTCTTCTTTAGGAGGTGGCCTCTGTCAGATTGCTCATGTGGCTCTATATGACTCCACACCCATGCACATATGGGCAGCACTAATTGGACTCAATGAATTATAGTAACAAAGAATACATGACGCTATAGGAGAGATATAGTGAAGAGAGTACTAGCGAGGCAGTAAGGAGGAAGTGGGAAGTGAATGTAACTAAGATATCTTGTATACATCTTTGAAAATTTCAAAGAGTAATCAGAGAAAAACTGGGCATGGTCCCATGTACCTACAGACAAGGGCTGTGGGTATTAGAGTCAGTATAATCACCCAGCTCCGGGTTGGGTGAAAGACCCTATTTCAAAGGAATGAAATTAGAAGTCATATAACAGGAGAATCAACATGTTTCTCTGGTCTTGATGTGCATAGCTGCACCCAAACACACATGACACACACGCACATATAACACACATCCACACACACCACATTCATACACACCACATTCATCTACTTTCACATATATGTGTCACACAAAAAGAAATTATTATGACATTTTACAGGTGAGGGAGATATGTTTTGAAGACATTGAGTAACTGAATCAAATTGTTTCAAAGACATTTTTCTCCCAATACACTGAAACAATGATTTATCTCTGACTTCATGGGGACGACTGCGTTTTGAATTAGTATTGTTACTAAAGAGAAGACTTCATTTATCTACACTTGTGCTTTCTCAGCCTAACCTTGTCATGGACCAACCAACATCTCTTTTTCTTTACGGCATTAGAGCACATCTTGTGTAACTGAGGTCTCAAAGTTGGAGTGAAATATACCAAAACCCAAATAGTTAACAGCTTTTGCTACTGGATGCCTGTCCCAGCTAAAATCACACACCCAATACAAGCCTGAGCTTTCTAAGACTCCAGACCTTGCAAAGGTTCCCTTATGGCATACGGCGGGTATCTTATAGTCAGGCTCCAGACATTAATATGGAAAATAGCCAATAAGGACTTTAGAAAGCCAGGACTCAGAAAGCACAGCTAATCACTGCCCTGCTGAGTGTCAGTGAGAGGAGATCTGGGGCTCAGGACTTTTTCTTCTATTTTTAAGTCAGGAGTCTGAGCAGAGAGCCCCAGCTGCCTCTCACTCCACACTACTTGTCCACAGAGAAGCACATAATATGGACACCAGTGGCAGCTGAATGAGTTGCTGTGGTTTATTGTGCCTTTCTACATCTTTCTCTGCACCTGGGCAGAGATCCTTTAAAACCTACTGTCATTAAGGGCATCTCAGCCGCGGACTGGAAAGGTTGTTGTAAATGAGAGCTTCCTGAGTCCCCGAAAGGCTCTTTATTGTTTTCTGACACTCATGGCCTGCGGTTGTTTTGAATGAAATATCCTGTCATAAGTTGCGGATAACTGTTAGTCTGCTCCTGGAAGTAATAGAAACAACCCAGGATTGCATGGGGGAGACTTTGCATTTATGTATGCATACATAATGGTCATATTATAGAGGACATGTTTTTTAATAATGGCTATTTGAATGGATATCTAAGAGAAACATGTTTAAAAGAAGTATAGTTAACGATGGATTTCATTTTTGTATTATTTGTCTTATAGTTTTTCCACTGAGTTTTTCAGTTGGTGTCTGGACTTTTGTATACAGTGAGGAATCAGCTATCTCAAAGAAACAGAGAATCTCACATGCTCGTTGCTAGGGAAAGTATCCTGAACATTAGTCAGGACTGTTTTTCTCAGCCTGTTTGTCCTCATAGCCCTGGACTACCTGTTAGTCATAGATCCCTGGCTGCCACTGTTGTGCTATCTAGTCTTTCTCGCATCAGTATCTTTTCTTCTTCCAAGTGAGAACTTGACTCCAGAATATTCTCTTATGCCATGGGGCCTCAGACAAACTAAACAGATCCACTGAAGTGATGGTGTCTTCTGCCACTTCTAGCCTTATGTAAACAAACAAGGTTGGGATATGAGACTTGATTTTCCAGAGACATCAGAGAGAGAGAGAGAGAGAGAGAGAGAGAGAGAGAGAGAGAGAGAGAGAGAGAGAGAGAGAGAGAGAGAGAAAACACTGATTCCATACGGCCTCTTTAGATATGTTATATATAACTAGGAACTGGCTGTGTTTTATTTGTGAGGACCAGTTTAGCAAAGTGCTTCCTTGAAATTCATTTTCAAAACTTCTGCCTTCTCTTCTTTTCTCTCCTACTACCTTTCTCAGCAGAGCACTAACCTGTAGCTTTGGGCACCATTTTTCTGTAGAGCCTGGCCAAGACAAAGGGCTATGCTGAGGAACTTTCTTCTCAGATCACCAAGTATGACAGTGACATAAGTTAAGGACTGTAAAGAATAGCTTATGATGCGTGGGAATTATTCAATCAATAAGCAGGGAAATTGGGATTTAAACCATTAGGGTGGGGCAGTTAGGCCTAAGCCACATGACTGTTGGACACAGTGGAGTAATGCCATTATGCTGCCATACTATGAAATCTGTAGAAACTTGTTATGTAGCAATTGAGAACGGAATGCAGAGAATGTCACTTTTTGTCCCTAGAAATCAGTTTACATAACAGCATTATTCCCCTTGTCTTAAATAGTTGGCCCTGAGTGGCTATCACTCAGTGATAGTGGATAATCAGTGCCTGCTATCTTTTTAAAGGAACTACCTTATGACTATCTACAGTTGTTATTTAACTACTTTTTTTGAGTAAATTCTTTAAGATTGTTTGAAAATTATCCAATTTAATTAGATTTTCATTTTAATATGATCTATACATATCCAGTTTGAATTAACACATTTTTCATTATAATATACCATCCTCATTCTTAATGTTACTGTATATTTTACGTGTGTGTGTGTGTGTGTGTGTGTGTGTGTGTGTGTGTGTGTGAAATCTTTGTGCAACAATGCATGCCTAGAGTTGGTGGAAGCCAGAGGGCAGCAGATTCCCTGGAACTGGAGTTAGCGACAATTGTGAGTTGCCATGTTGGTGCCGAGTGTTGAATCTGGGTTGTCTGGAAGAGCCGCCAGTGCTCTTAATTGCTAAGCTGTCTCTCCAGTCCTGTCTTTAGTGTTTTCTAAAGAGTCCTGTTGAATGATAAAAAGAGAAAACAATAAAAATATAGGAATACAAGAAAATAATCTATTATGCTCATTTTAAATGTTGGTATTAATTTTACTTGTTTCTCAGAGTTATAATTTTACATGCTTTATGCTGTTACCATTATTTATAGTTTTTAAGGTACAATTGAATCTATCTGTTAGTATTTTGAATTTCTTTAGGAATAAAAATTTACATTTTACTTTCTGAAGCCCACAATGGCTCCAAGTCTTCCTTTACCTTGTGTTCAGAACCCAGCATCTGTAGTTTTCAAGAGGCATAGCATATTTACTTTTCTTATTCTGGCATAAAATTTGATACATTTTTTTTTCTAGCAAGTCACTTGGGCATATCTAGTGCAGCCACTGGTGATGGTGCCAACTGTGAGAATGCCAACATCCCCAAAATGCTTCTGAGTCTAGCACTCAGGCAACCATGCAGACTCATGGCTCTCTTCCTAGCCCTAATGATGGAAGAGTATTTTTCCTTATCTGCTTCTTTGCCTTCTGGTGGAATTTATCCCTAGAGCCACACTCCTCTTAGGAAAATGTTCATAAAGGTTTTGCTGGTGCATCAGATGGAAGTCTGCAGACTTAGAGGCAGAGGATACAATGCTTATTCTCCATTTTCCTTTTCCTCCTCTTTACTAGTTTCTTCCACTTTCTCAGGAATAATCAGGTGCGATTGTGACTGAGGCTGGGAAAGCTGGTGCTAGGCTTTCTCAATAGAAATTTCCCATTGGCACTTTCTCCCTTTGTGATTTTAGCCAACTGAGTTTACTTTTTCAGTCTTCCTGTGCCTTTATTTCTTCTCTAATGGGGGCAGGGAAAGGGCTTATACAAGGTGAGTTAGTACTGCAAGTGGCTTTGAACTATATTTGGCATTTTAAGTTCCTCAGTAAATATAAGCAATGTTCATTACATTTCTTGAACTATCTGATATCTCTAATGACTGTGATCAGACCATGTTTATAGGTTTATGAATTATTATAGCTCCTTCATATAAGATAAATATTTCTTTCAGATTGAACAGTTCATAAAAAGTAGATGTTTTGATTCATTTGTAAAAATTGTAACCAAAACAAAAGAAGCAAAAATCCACACAAGGTTTAAGTGACACATGCATTTGCTTCTGACAATAGACAACTTTTATCTTTTCAATTTCCAGGTGGTGGACTCCTTTTAGAATTTGTTTCAGACAGGTCAGAAGAAGTAGCTATTTCTTACAGTCAGGCTGACCAGTAGCTGGAAAAGACACCAAAAAGGCAAAGAGATTTAAAACTTAAAGGGCAGAACATAAAACACACATCGAACTGATAAGAACAGAAACAAAAAGGTGTTTAAACTAAAGATAAAATGAAATGTTAAGAGTTCTGGGCTCCAGCCACATGAAGGCCTAGGGCTTTAGTTCTTGATGGGCAGGCTGACAAGAGAGTAAATGAAGTTCCAGAAATCTGGGCTTTCTGCCAAAAGGGGTTTAAGACTGCAGACTTCTGATTCAGCACTGCAGTATTAGGGGGAAGAACGCAGCAGGCAAATGTGCACTTCAAGGGGCCAGCCACAGTTCACTGTCCCACTCTGAGCTCAGAAATGATGCAGACAAAGACACTTCTGAATTTGGCTGGGACTGGGCTTGGTTCTCTTCTCATATAAATATGTCAAAATTTCCTAAACTGTCTGTGCCTCAGTTTTCACAATAGCAGGAGAGAAATTTTGTTGTGATAAAGATATGACATATGAAGAGGGAAAACATTGTTCATTAACTGTAGGGTGCCTATAGTCTGTAAGCTTTTCAAAGGCCTTTTCAGATGGTAGAGGAATAAGATAATTTTTCTCTTCACGCTCTAAATTAAAAAACTGGAATATTGAAATTGAGAGTCATTTTAAGAGTATAATTATAGAAGCCATTTCAATCTTTTAAATGCCAAAATTATAAAATGTGGAATGTGGCTACATTTTGATAATTATGATATCATGAGGAGCTTCCAAAATTAATACACTTAGGAAAAGTCTGCATAATAGTAGGGTTTGGGAACACATTAGGCACTGAATTAGTGTTAATTCCTTTTTACTGTCTTTTACCAAGCCGGAAGTCATTTGAAATCTGGAAAGAAATACAAAATCATAAGTGGAAATATGATTTTACTAGGTAACATGCTTATCACACAAGTATGAGGGCCAGAATTTAGATCTTTACATAAAAAGCTGGGTGCAATGATGTGTTCCCCTAATCCTGTCATGGAGGACACAAAAATACAGATTCTTGGAATTTCTTGACTAGCCAGCCCAACCAAGTCAGTGAGCTCTGAAAAGTAAGGTTGAAGAACTATTGAGAAATACACCAACCTCGAGCATCTGCATGTATGTACACACATGCACATGCACACACATTAACATGCACATACATGAACACCCTACACAAGATAAAAAATAAATACAGTAAAATGGAAATATAAAGTCAGATAGTGTAAAATGCTATTAAGTGATCAAAGTAACATTGAGTACATAATAATATATGGGTTATTAAAATTATTTCTATGTGCACTACATTTTTAATTTTACTGTACACTTAGGATGTGTCAAGAACTATTTTAAATTGTGAAGTTTGTCAAAGCACATAGTGGTAATGCAAAGACTTAATACAGTGCTTTCAGCTTTAGAGCCCAAGTTTAGAGCCCACTAAATGTCATCACTTTTTCTTTGATGATGGTTATTTTTTATTTTTATTTTTGGTCAATGTAGTTTCAAGACAGGTGTGCTTGCGTTTATGAAATGGAATAAATATTTATTTAATAACTTAAATTAAATTTATTTTTTGGTACTTCCATGCATACATAGAATGCATCTGATCACTCTTACCTCACATTCTCTTATCTCTCACCTCTCTTATTGTCAACTCTTCCCTACAAGTCATTGTCCCACATTCATGTCCTTTTATTTTGTTCTGTGACCCACTGACTTTAATCAAGGCTATCTGTGTATCTAAGAGTTTAGTCATGGGCTCATCAGTGTATATGGAAGAGAAAACAATGACTGTTGGCTTTAACAATCCATCAATAGCTATTAGTGCAGCAGCAAGGGTAGGGCCAGATGAACCCTTTCTCAATCTGTTATTCACTGTTGACAAGCTTAGTCTTGTACTGGTTGAGAGCAGGCAAATGTAGTTGTTATGAGGTCATGTTTGCCAAGGTTCGGTGTTGTCCCACAGATAGTATTTTGCTATTCTTCCAATTGGGTCACTTACATTCTTCCTTTCCCCTCTCCCTCAATGATGCTCAAGCCTTTGAGGGAACAGGACAAATATTCTGTTTAAGGTGAACACTCAGCTTGCACTTACTCTCAGCAGTTTGACCAGTCATGAGTCTCTGAGTTCATTTCCATTTACTGCAGCAAAAGCTTCTCTAATTTAGGCTGAGAGCAGCATATATCTGGGTAGACACACACACACACACACACACACACACACACACACACGTTTGATACAACATAAACTTAGCTAAACAACAGCAGTAAATTGCATCCTATAGCCTATTACTTCCTTAGCCATGCAGTTTTGATTGGTTTTATGGTACTAAATATACATTTTCTTTTGTGGAGCAGGCCTCAAATTAAAGCACTCTAACTGGTCACCATGGTAACAGTTGTGTCACTATTGTGACCGTGCTTTTGTCTTGCCTGGAAAGTTGGTAATATTCATTGGATTCAGATATGTGTAAGATCAGTGATGCATTTTTCTCTCTCTCAGAATATATAGCAACTTTTGGCATCACAAAAGCAAACTAGTAGGAACAAGTTTCCAGCTCAGTTGAAGCTTTATTTCTCTATATCTTACTACAAAAGCATGTGATATTTCAGCAACAGGGTCTTATCAGTTAGCTCTGATGGTCGACCAAGAAGAAGTAGAGCCTATGCTGTTTTTGAGGGCTCTGGAGAATTCATGACAAAAAAACTTTTAATGGTGTATGTCATCTGTCTTACATAGTGATAGGTTTCTATATAGCCCTTCATCTTAATCAATTCCACCATGCCAATTCACTCACCTCCATTTTCCTTATGCCCTCCCATGTTTAAGCCACTAAATCCACCGTATTCACTCCCCATCCATCTTTATATTACCTACATTTATCAGCATTTGCTTTCCTGTTCCTGGGTTAGTTCCTTCTGATTTATTTAAATATAATTTTATACATATTAAATTAGTTTTTATATGATATCAAGGTAACAGTATAGATATTCACTAGCTTAGTTTTGGAGGAAGCCTTCTTTTCTAGTTTTGAATGAAAGAAGAAAACAAATATCCTGAACAATTATTTTAAAAAATATGTTTATAACTGCCACAAATTTGCAACAGGTAGTTGGCCACAGTCAGGTTTTCGATTTTTAGAAAGATAGCACATAGGGGTAAGATTAGAATAATTTCTTTTGTTTTCAAGAATGCAAAGCTCACATTAACACTCAAAGTTCATATACTCTCTTGTCACAGGAGTTTATTTAGTAAGTCTTATCTGAGAAGATACATAATGAAATAGAACTAAACAGCACACGCATGTTACTTACTGATTTTATTATGGACAGTTCTTGGAGAAAATGCAATTTATTAGATTTTAATAGTAAACCTGTGTCCTCCCAGAATGAACTTGTGTTAAGATGGGAACTGAAATGTCACATGACAATTCCATTTACTAGGTCTTGGTTTGAGTAGGATTTTGCTGAACATTAAGAAGAAGCGAAACTTCCTTTTATGGTACAGTTTTATGAAAACATTCCTGGAGGATTCACAGGTGAAAATGAAATGAGCGCATAAGCATAAACTGTGTACCTAAACAAACCAACATAAAAAGATGCTCAGAGGAGAAGAAATTATTTTTGTACAAATAGGATATGGGCTCTACGTAAAATGAAGAAAACTCACTGAAAAGATTTTTGCATATGTTTCAATTTATTTCTCATTTTTAACAGGGATCTAGAGATCTGGTTACTTTTCCTACACATTTTATAAAAGTTTGCTATCCTAAACTACAAAGCACCCCTATCAAATTGCACATTCAGTAAGCCACAACTAATTTCTCTGCTGACTCATATAGAACTGAATTTAATATGTCAATGTAATTTATTGTAGTATCTCTTTGCTCTTAAAAATGTTTCTATCACTGTAAAAAGAATCCTAGCCCTATGAATTTGTCCTAAGAATTATTATAGTAGAACAATTTTTAGTAAGCAACACCTAAAAGTGCCTTCCGATCTGCTTATCAATAGGTGATTACTTAGCCTCAATATTTCTATGATATCGTGTGCAACCCAGGGCTCATAGGAAGGAGACACTGAGGAAAGGTTTCAGTGTTAATACCCATTGCAAGGCGCATTTCCAGGGCAGCCACTGCAAGACAAAAGAGGAACAAGACAAAGGAGGGTGATAAGAAAACAGTGATGCTGCTGGGCTATCTACTGTTTCTCTTCAGGCTGCTTGTGCCAGGAAGGCTGTGGCTTGGATCATAGCCTCTGAGGAAAGACTTGAGAATTTATCTCTAAGCTCCAGCCTGTTCACTGTTCACTCCCCTGGTCAGAATACAACCATTACTCTTGGGGAGAGTTAATCCTGCACACTTCGGCACTCTATTCCTAACTGTCATTAGGGAAGTGGGAGTCAATGCATGAGTGAGATCCAGAGCTGTATAGGGTTGTTGCCTGGCTAGTTAGCGTGTATTCACTTACCAGTACAAGTGTCTGAGGCTGAACAGGAGACTATATCTGGAGATGTGGGGACTAATAGGATTGTCCACTGAAACCAAATTGAG
Source organism: Acomys russatus (assembly GCF_903995435.1). Classification (NCBI taxonomy): domain Eukaryota; kingdom Metazoa; phylum Chordata; class Mammalia; order Rodentia; family Muridae; genus Acomys; species Acomys russatus. The sequence continues at coordinate 38,405,655 of NC_067140.1, read as the reverse complement.
CAGCAATCATGGACACAGCCAGAATGTGGCAGTGAGACAGAGGTTTGTATTAATTGTGTTTGTGTTGCTGGGACAGAATACTGGACAGAAAATGACCAAAGGAAGAAGACATTTAATTTGGATCACAATTTCAGAGGGTTCAGGATGTCACAGTAAGGATGGGACAAGGTGAAGCAGAACCCTTCACAGCTCATGGGCCAACATGTAGAGAAAAGGGAATGCCAACATTCATGATCTCCCCTTTTGTTTTACACAGGCACCCATCCCATGAGACGGTACCCACATTTGGGGAGTGTCTCTCCTTCCCAGCAAGTCTTTACTGGAATCACCCTCACAGGTCAACTCAGAGGGTTGCTGCAACAATCTCTGAGGTAATTGTAAATCCAGTCAATCTGAGGTGACTCATCACAAGGCTAGAATGTGTGTGTGGTTTGATACTGTTTTTATAACTATGCATACATATATGAGAGAAAGAAGTGAATACTAAAAAGACATGGAACAAAACCTCATTATACAATTATCTTTAGAAGATGGATTTACAACTGACCTTTGAAGCCTTTATTCAATAGAAATTTCTGGTTTTTTTTCAAGGCTTTTATGTTGAACATGAATTACTTTTTTTGCTACAAAAACAAGCCATAGATGGGAGCAGAGACTTTTATGTAGGGCAGTTCAGTGTGCAATGTTAGCTATAACAATGAGAAAATAAAATGCTATTCATAATCGCAAGAATGAAAACTGAGCAATTGAACAGAAGCTTTGATGGTGAAGGGGAGTTACAGTGGCAGAAGAGGACTCTGCAGCACTTGTCCCCTCCCAGAGACATCAATGCAAAGAACTATCCATATGTGAAACTATCTTCATAAGGGCTAGAAAAAAGAAGCGAGAGATTACAGTACCTGGTGTAACACTGAAATAAGAATATATGTAAGGACAATTTAGCACTGTCCATGGAACACCTTTTCTAGCCCCAGGCAGCACAGTATCTCCAGATATAAACTGGGCTTTGGGCAAAGAGTCTTGATTGTGCCTTGGACCCTTCAATTAGTCTTCCTCACTAACTAAACAGCAGCAAGGCCATAGTGCCATGATTTAGGCTGGCACCTGTAGACTCAGCCTCCAGGCTGCCCAACTCCAGGTTGGATCTATAACCACTAGCTCTAGACCTTTAATTTCTACCTTTATTTCAATGGCCCAGGCTTCAGGTTTCCCTTGGTACCAGGCTCACCCTATCAGCTTTATATTCTGGTCTATTCTCAGTACTAAGCTGTCTTTCCCAACTCTACTATCAGGCCTACCTAATACTAAGTCAACTTTTATAGACTTTGTCAACAAGGTGAGTCATGGGCATCCAGTCTATAGGTTGGCAATTGTAGATTCAAGCTGCATGCCCACCTACCACCAGGCTCCATTGTAGGGAGCAGAATTGCTGAGTGGCTGTGTATTCTTGGCATGAGTACCACCAATGTTAAGGATCCCAATGCTTCAGATTCATGGGAGTAGCAAAGCGTTCCCAGGGTCAGTCTCAGAGGAATGGCTGAGACTTTCCTTGTCTGGGTATGGGTGCAGACAAATAGCTAATTTTAGCTAAGACCAGGTTGTATAAAAAGTATCAACTGCATCCTCCTCCTCCTGGATGACTGCAACCGAGACAGCTCTTCTAAGGGTGCCTCCTACCAAGATTAGGTAACTCACCGTCGTGTTCATGCTGTATAAAATAAGCTCAGTGTTCCTTATCACAGCTTTTCTGTGTTTGAGTCTGTCGTATCTGCATTCACCATCACAGCAGTTAGGTCAATTTCTAAGCCATGGGGGTCACAGCATTTTCTCTCAAAGGCCCTGCAACAAGGTTTACCAACACAGACCTCTGTCTCTAGTTCTAGATAGACATATACTAAAGCCTGGTTTATTTAATGCCAAGTTGGCTCCTGAACCTCCACACACCAGTAGACCCAGAGTCTAGTTCTGTTTCAGTAGATTCCAGGACTAAAGTGGTTCTTGTGGTTTTAGGTCTAAGACTGTCTTTTGCTATTCAGGTTTCAGGGAGGCTTCTTTTTTTTTTTTTTAAATTTAATTAATTTTTTTCAGATTAGAGCTCAATTGTTTTCCCCTCACTTGTATCCTCTTGTTCCTCTCTCCCTCCCCCTTTTACCCTCAGGGAGGCTTCTAATTCTCCTGAAACCTGCCCAACCATTGTGAATACAGCCAGTCTCCAGTTGTATATTAGGTGACACAGGCTCCACACCAGGCTCCATTGATCAATGATGCAGACAGAATTACCTTGGAAAGGACTGGACTGCTGGCTTGATCCGATGGACTCAAGATGTACACTTGCCTCTGTTACTTGATATAGATACTTCTGCATACACAGGTTCATACTTGTGTGCACATCTACACCCCCATACCTCCACACATCAACATACCTATTAATTCCAGAAAAGGAACCCCTAAGAGACAAAAGTAACGACTTTATTGATGTTCAGTTGAACTAACGAGATTTTTACTGGAGTTACTAGCAGGAAAATGGGTGAGGGGTTACTTATAAGGAGCAGGGATGACTCAGAAGCAGCTGCATCACCAGAAACCTATCCTAGCTAATATTGTCTGAGAACCTGCATCATGGAGCTCTCTGAAGCTTTCAGGAAGATTCACAGTACAAATGTCTCTTTTCACATTTTGACTGGTCAATGTTTCTCCCTAACAACGTTTATACTTCCTTTAATACTGTGTGATAGAGGTCCTCAGGAATCTACCAATTTTCTGTTCTTTCCAGCAGGTAATGTTTTGTTTACCTCCTGAGGCTTATAAATACCCCCAACTGCCTAACACACACACACACACACACACACACATACACACACACGCACGCACACACACTCTTCATGTAACTGTAGTTTTAATTGGAAGGACCATTATAGTACTGAGGAAAATACTACACAAATAGTTCTGGGAGACACAGATTTGAGACCTGCTCCCATGGGCCTAGGATTTAGAAATGCTTCAGCAAATAGGTTCCAGGCCTTGCCCTGCATCAGGCAAACCCCAAAGACCCAAGTTCCAAGCTCATCCAAGTGTCCCAGGTTTGAGGTATGTGCTGTTACATGTAATTCCATGTTTATCTGCTAGCTGACTCTGGAGGCAAGGCAAGGCCTTTTCTCATAAAGATCTAGTGTGTAAAGAATGACAAAGTACCACACTGGACTCTAGTTAAGCCTGGAACTACTCAACATTTAGGAACTGGACAACAAATGCTATTCCTAGCTTGTTTAACCATTTCCCCAATTTTATCTGGGCCCCTACAAAGGTATTATTCATCCCAAATTAGCCAGAAGAAGCCTTAAGAGAATGATGCCCCGTTTCCTTTAGTGGGGAGTTGGGTAAGTTTTTCATTGCTTTCTTGGGCTATAGAGGGTTATTATCAATGTGAGTTGGATACAAGTTGTTATAGGTCTTATTTAGAGAGAAAACAAGGTTAGACTCAGCAGTGTCTTTCTTTTTCTTTATCCTACATTCTTAGGTTTTGAGAAAGGGGGTTGAAAAGAAAGAAAGGGGAATATAAAAATATATAGGGAAGGTAGAACAAAAAGTAGATTAATTAATCTACACTTCAACTTAATGCCTCATTTGTCACTCACAGGGTTATTTTTAATTCACTGGTATAGCATTTTGTACATAGATGCAAAATAAGTTTAATTCTAGATACAGTAGTATAGAATTCAAATATACGATTATTCTTCACAGACATTATATATATGCATATATATAATTTATACTTTAATATGAGGCATTGTGCCCATATAACTCAATTATAATGCAAGGTTTTCTTCCAATACATGAAAGTGCAATGGCAGGCTATTGAGGATAAATAAGTTATATAAATTAATTGTTAGTTGGTGAAATCATGGCCATATCAATTACTAGTTTACTTTTATCACAAGAATATACATCCTATGTGCAACAGATAAACATGATTATATAGAAAGATAAGGTAAAATAAATATGGTCTTCAAAAACCTCAGAGACATATGGAATATGGCATTTAAAATGTTTTTATTATTTTAAAGATTCACTGACAATGAGACATGTTAACTCCTGGCAATACCCAGCCTACCTCAAAGAAGATGGTGAGCATCAAAGAACCACCTTATGGAGATGGCTTCAAATGTGGCAAACAAACCACTGGGCAAAAAATGTCCTCATTTCTACCACAGACAGAATTGTGCCTAAAAATGGGCAAGTTTGGATGCAGGCCAAAGTGCCAAGTCAGGGTAAACAAGTCCTCAATAGTTCCTGCCTCACAAATATATCTGTCAGATATATTGGGCAAGAATGCTGAAGATGATTCTCCAACATTATAGAGAGTTTTGGGTGACTATTCAGGTAGAAAATTGTCTCCATCATCTTCTCATTTGGAAAGCTACTAATCTGCACTCTGGACATACTCAGGTAATCAAGTTTATTCCTGCTCAAGTCTCTGATGGAGTTGAAGACCAGGTAGCTTAGTTTTACAATGAAGCTTAGTTGTTTAAGTGGTTAAGATGTTTTAGGTCTACATCGGTGTTTTAAGTTGATAATGACAAGATGTGATGGAGATTGATTTATATTCAGAATTTTAGACGCACCAAGATAGGAAAGATGTCTTCTTCAAGGCTGTCAAATACAAATAGCCAAAACACTAAGAATGTAACATTTATATAATTTCTGGTTGTGTCATGGTTCTTCTTTCTATAACTAATCTATTGTATACATGTGTAATAATATAAATGTATATGTAAAACAAAAAGAATGACAAAGTAAGCCACAATTGAACTCAAGGATGAAATAATGAGCCCAAGAATGGAATAAGTCGCGTAGCGACTACAGTAACTATAGAGAAGACCAACAAAACTAATGCTTGACTTTTATATTAGAGGTGAGGAGTCGACAAACCTTTATATACATAAAGACAGAAGAGTGAAGAGTCATATCAATAAAAGCAGAAATGCAAGAACCAGATATATCTGGTAGCAAAGAACAATGGAAGATTATAAGAGATTACTATGAAGATAACATGCAAACAACTTGGATAATCTAGATGAAATGAATAAGTTTCCAGACATATACAACTGGCAGGTACTGAATTATGAAAAAAATGAAATATAAGCAGACCCATTATGACTAAGAAAATTGAATCTATAACAAAAAAGTTTCCCATGAAAAATCTTAGCATCTAGTATTCTCACAGCTGGATTTTACCAAGCATTTAAAGAATTGATATCAACCCTCAAAGCCTTCCTAAACACTAATGAAGAGGGTACATTTTCAAACTCAGAATTTCTCTAATATTAAAGCCAGAGAAAGACATTACAAGAAAATAAAACCACAGGCCAATATCTATGATAAATATGGGTGAGTGAGTCCTCAACAAAATATGAGCAAGCTGAATTCAACAGCACATTAAAAAGGATCATGCACTGCAATCAAGTAGAATTTACCCTGGGGATTCAGGGATGATTTAGCCCACACAGTGCTATAGCAGCACATTAACAGAATGAAGGGAAAACACAGTCACCTTAGTAGAAGCAGAAATAACATTCATAAAATGTAAGAACCTTTCTTGATAAAAGCTCTCAATATATTTGTTATGGAACAAGAAAGCTTTAACCCATTTAACTCATACACGACAAACGGCTGGCAGATATCATACTCAATGGTGAAGTGTTAAAAGCTGTTCTAAGACCTGGAATGGGAGAGAGTGGCAGATTCTAACCACTACTGTTCATTGTTTATCAGAGATGATACATGCATGAAGTAAAGTTGCAAGATGTAAAATTTATATACAAAATTTAGTGGTGTTTCTGTATATCTAAAAACAAATTATTTGAAAGAGAACAACAACAAAAAACTCAACCATTTGCAATAACTGAAAAACTTTATAGCAATAAATTAAACAAGAAAAAAAGACCTGTACAATGAAGCATATGACATTGTTAAAGAAATTGGAGATAACACAAACCAATGAAAGATGTTCCATTCTCATGGACTGACAGAATTCATTCTATTAAAATGCCTGTCCTACCTAAAAAGAGCTGCCATGTCAATGACTATTGTTCATTAGAAATAGAAAATACAATCCCAAAGTTCATATAGTATCAGCAACAACCAGGGACATCCAAAGCAATCTTGAGTAAAAAGAATAAAATGGAAATTACCACTCTACATCATTTCAAAGTACATTACAAAGTTCTAGTAAGAGAATATGCGTGTGCTGTCTAAAACCATGGGCATCAAAGGTGAAAAAAGAAGAAAAGATCACATCAAACCAAACAACTGTCTCACATGGCTACAGGCACATAAAGGCTGACAGACAGCCTGCTTTTAAATTACACATTTGTAATATCCAAAATGCATTAGAAACCAACCAACTTTATATTTATAACCTGATTTAAAAACATACAAAGTATCTATCTTAGTTTGATTTCCACCACTCTGATAAAAACACCATAAACAAAAGCAACATAGAAAGGAAGAGTTTATTTCATTTTACATTCTACGATGAAGGGAAAGTCAAGGCAGAAACTTAAAGCATGAAACTTGAAGCAAGTGCTAAAGCAGAGACTATAGTGGAACTTACTGGATTTTTTGTGTGATTGCTCAACCTCCTTTCTTATACTACCTAGGTCTACATGCTCCGGGCTGGCACTGCCTGCAGTGGCCTGGACCCTTTCATGTCAATCATTAATATCCTACAGGCAACCTGATGGTAACATTCTATCAACCATGATTCCTCTTTTCAGATGACTTTAACTAGTGTCATGTGACAAAACAAATAAACAAACATACAAAAAACAAAATAACTTTGACAATTTCTGAATAGAACTTTCTCAAAACCAAACCAAACCAAACCAAAAAACAAAACAAAAAACCCCATAGGGTCCTGTAAGACGACTCAGTAGGTAACAGCACTTACTGCCAAATCTGATGACTTGAGTCATGCAAGTGGTCCTCTGGTCTACACATGTATGCCATGACATTTACACACACACACACACACACACACACACAAACTGTACATATGTGCATGCACAGGCACACACATAGTAAGTAAATATAAAAACATTTGAAGATACATAAATACACAAAGTACATGAAAATGTTCAGCACCCCCAATCATCAGAGGAATACAAATTAAAGACAGTGAGATATCACACATACTGTGCTGTGTAGATTATCTGTTATTAGAAAGACATAACAAACAACATCCAGGATGTGGAGACAATGGTCTCTGTACATTATTGATTGTTGTGGTCAAAAAATGCCCATAAGCAGCTAAAATTACAATTTTTTTCTTTTTTTTATTAATATACCATTTTATTAATATACCATTTGATTCTTTCTGCTTCTGGGTTAACTCACTCATTATGATCATTTCTAGTACAGCCACTTTGGAAATCTATCTGGTGCTATCTCAGAAAAATGGGAATAGGGCTTCCTCAAGACCCAGCTATTCCACTCCTTGGAATATACCCAGAAGATGCTCTAGCACACAACAAGAAAATTTGCTCAACCATGTTCATAGCAGCCTTATTCATAATAGCCAGAACATGGAAACAGCCTAAGTGTCCCTCAGTAGAAGAGTGGATAAAGAAACTGTGGTACATATACACTATGGAATACTACTCAGCTACCAAAAACAAGGAATTCCTGAAATTTGTGGATAAATGGATTGAGCTAAAATTACAATTGAAAGAACAAAAAAGTGGAGATGGGAGAAATAGGAATCCAAACAACACAGAAAGTGTTATATTTAGCCACGGACCTATTGTGTCTTCTTATAATTCAGATGACACCTCTTTCTGGGCTCTAGTTACAATCACTGGTCCTATTCAACTTCATTAGGGAAATATTACCATTAACTCTAATGTAAATTTTTATTCCTGGCCTGTGTAATCTCACCTCATGTCTTTAGAAAATTTAACTTAATTTTTTTCAATTTATTAATTATATTTTATACATACTACACCACAATTTTTATCCCCTGGCTTGTACCTTCCCTTTCCCATCCTCTCTTCCTCTTCTGCCCTACTCCCCTCCACTAGACCTCTGACAGGGGCCCTCCTCCCTCACTACCCGACCCCACCCTATCAGGCCTCATCAGGATATTCTATCTCATATCTTATTAGTTGGATACAGAGACATGAATTACGCTGACACCCTGCAAGATATTTTGTATGCTTTATGCCACATTACTCAGTGTTTTAATAATACCTTCAACTTTACTTTTATCATAAACAACCCTCCTTTATATGGGTTCTTGTAAAACAAAAAAGAAAAGAAAATAATGGTCATCAGAAAATATTAATGGTGTACTTGAAAATTATTGACAGTATTAAAAACTAGAAGTAACATTTATAGGATGGTTGATTGCTGGCATTCTAACATTTATTGGAATCATAAATGTTGGTATGGTTCTCAAAGAGGGAGTACAAATGGGTCAATTCAACAATAATTTAGTGAAAAATGTTTGAGGGATAGAAAGATCTCCCTACTGCCCTAGACATGGATTTTCAAAGAGACTTGGTGCCTTTAAGGACAGCATTGATTGGATTGGTCAACAAGTGCAAACTATTAAATATCAGTTGATCATTAATTGCCATTATAATCATGCTTATAATTGTATCTCTGCTTTACTTTATTAATGCAGTTACACACCGATGGGAATTGGTTAAGAACTGTCTAGGTAGAGTATGGTCTCAAAACAACAGTGCTATTGAACTTGAATAATTACATCCAATATTATATTTATTAGAACATTCTCATTTGTCAATAGTTTCTGGCCATCAACTTGTGTATAAATTGCAAAGTACCTTACAATATCTTAATCCTTTTAATGTTTCAGATAATGAAGCTACTAAAATCCTGATAAATTTATCATTAGTTGTTATTATTTCTTATGGCTTTTAATAAGCTGCCTCTGCACTCCCAAAATATGAGAAAGACAATTTTCCCCAAAAAGACTGCTTATGAGAGCTGTGATGCCACAAAGTCAGTAGTGGGAGGTATTGAGAACCAAGTGGTCTTGGTCCCATCCTAAGCCAGCTGTGGTCCTGTGACTGCAGAAAACTTCTGGTATAAGAGAAAGCTTAGAGGGAACCGTCCCTGGGCAGAATAGGGCCACAAGGGTAGGGAAGTGTGGAAGGAAGAGCCAGACAAGGGGGCAAAGATGCATAAATACAGAGTATATACATACAGAGTGCAGGACATGCATATAAGAGATGACATATGTTTTGAACTTATAATGGTGCAAAAGTTGTACACATTTAGTAGGAAATATATTTTAGTTCAAATTTTGACTTTTCCCCCAAGCTACTGATTAATGGTACCACAACTCTAAGGCATACATGTGATCAAGTCCCTAAATATTGTATCTGCATTGTTAAGTTATGATAGAATGTAGCTTTGACCTGAACTGCACTGGGAAATTAAAATATTTTAACTGATGGTAGATTTGTCATGGAATAAGTTTATCAGGAAATGAAGTCATGTTGAAGGACTCCACTTTCAGGCTCATGACATAGTTACCCACAGTAGCTGCTGTACTGAATCAGCTTCAGTCACCCTGGATAAACAGGTCAGTGAACTGTGTAAACGCTTACAACGAAATACTATTCAGCCTTAAAGAGAAGTAAATTTGTCATTTTGAACGACCCATAAAGATATTGCTCTATATGAAATAAGACAAACAGAGGAAGGTAAACGGCACCTCACTATTTAGTGGAAGCTAAAACATTGAAACTAAAGAAATACAGAATAGACTGGTAAACCCTAAAGGGTTGGGTATTTGGTTAACATTTGTGCTATGTAAGAGGACTCTTTTTAAGAGATATATTGTTAATCATCATATGTTAATCACCTTGATGGAGCTATCCTTCAATGAATCTGTTCAATTTTTAATACATATAAATTTTAATCTATCAATAAAAACATTAAAATATCAGACTGGTCAGAATTTATCTTAATACTTTAAAACCACGATGCTAGAATAACTACTTAAAATGGTAATATGAAACTTTACACATATTGTTCAGTAATTTATCAATCAATGCATTTAGTCTACTACTTCAAAAATATACCTGTCTCTATTACAAAAGAAGTTTTGATGTGATATTCTCAGATAGAAATGCCAGTAAGTCTTCATGATTGGATATCACACACTTATACACTAATTCTCAAATTATACATAGTTAAAGCAATTTCAATCAGAAGCTCATTTTCTTTTTCAAATGTAAAAATACTATTTTAAAGTTCATATAAGAGAATGCATGCACAAATTTTAATGATAATTACTTGGATATTTTCCTGAAATCAAAATAATATGATAGTATGGTAAGGAAAGAAGGTTATTGTTGAAATTGAACAGAGAAATCCCCTACCTCCTCCTATAACTCCTCTTTCCCTGGCTGGGAGAAAGTCCAGACCTATTCTCTCCCCTACTCAGTAATTGACTGCAAGCTGCTTTGTTGCCATATCAGGTGACAACTGGGAAGCAGAACTTAATACAACATTGAGACAGGAGATTCGCAGAACAAGGCTTACAACCAGATATGAGGGATACAGAAATCAGTATTTGAATCACACATTAACCTTATGGCTACATCTTCCCCTTTTAATATAATAAAAGACCCTTTCAAAGGTATACAGTTGTGTATTAATATATGTATGGAGTGTGCACTACACATAGTTCAGTTAAAGAATGATTATTTGTAAAACAAATTTTTATTAAGACCTTTAAGAGAATGGCATGACAAGTTCTGAGGGGTTTGTAGCCAAAAATTTGTTGGCCATACGTAGCTGAAATCCTGGCAAGAGATATTTTCACATCTCAGTCAGTCTCAGAGTTGTTCCCATGTAGAGGGCTCAGCAAATGATATTACCTGTCCTCTTTGGTCTTGATTTCTTTACTTCTGTACAGCCAAGATCTTCAGGAGGTCTTCCCCTGCCCCGCATCAAATCTGATTTCCATCAATTTGAATGAAATACATAATTTTTGTTTTCTGTTGAGACAAGTGCATATTGTTCTCCCAAAACAATATATTTCCTGTCTTCCATTTTGGAATTAGAACCTTTATATACTGATCTAATTCAGCAGTCCTTTCTAAAATCTAGTCTATTTTGGCAAATGTGTAACTTATCTCACTTAAAAAAACTTAAAGTCAATATATCATTATTTAATCTATTTTAGGGAAATATTATTTTCTTTCTGTTTTATGACTACCTTTAAAAATTTATTGTTAGATCTTTTCATAACTGTTTGACCTACAGGAGTATGTTTTATCTGGTAGAGGTTTCATGTCATAATATCTAAAAATATGCTGTATTCAAATGGATATACACGCTGAAGTACCATCAACCACAAATTGCAGAGACACTTCCGAAACAGTCACCATTTCTAACAAATGTGTAATCTTAGACTCATGCTCTACAGAATTTAAAGTAAAAGCCCATTGAAATTCTGAATATGTAGCTATGGCATGGTGCATATATTTCAGTTCTCCAAACTCTGTAAAAGCATAAAAGCCACTGCATTATGACATGGCTATCACAAAAAATAGAAAGCCTCAATGTACAGAACAAATAACAAAATAAAAAGGTCAAGTAACATATAAAGGCTGAACTATCACAATTATACTGATGTCTCAACAGAGACTCTAAAAGCCTGGAGGACCTGGGAAGATATATTGCAGATTCTAATCGACCATAGATGTTATCCCAGACTACAAGATAGTCAGAGACAAAACAAATTTAAACAATATCTATGCATAATTTCATCCCTATAGAAGATACTAGAATAAAACGCCAACCCAAGGAGGTTAACTACATCCAAGAAGACATGGAAAATAAATAACCCTACACCAGCAAAACCAAAAGAGGGTAAGTACACACACACACATACAGATACACACACACACACACGCACGCACGCACACACACACACACACACACACACACACAGAGGATAGAGAGAGCAGGAGAGGAAAGAGAGAGGGCTGGTGAGAGATAGAAGAGGAGGTTGAGGAGGGGAGAGAGAGGAGGGAGGAGAGAGGAGGAGAGAGAGAGAGAGAGAGAGAGAGAGAGAGAGAGAGAGAGAGAGAAACACACACACACTCAACCACCACCATCATCAAAAACAGGAATTAACAATTATTGGTTATTAATATTTCTCAGTATCAATTGACTCAATACCCCAATAAAAAAAGACATAGGCTAACAGAGTGGATTCTAAAACAGGATCCACAATTCTGCTGCATACAAGAAAAACACCTTAGCAACAAAGATAGACAACCTCAGAATAAAAAGCTAGAAAAAAGTTTTGCAAGCAAATGGACTCAAGAAGCAAGCTGGAGTAGCTAAATGTCTGGTTTGCCACATTTGAAGCCATTTCCATAAGGAGTTCCTGCCTCACAAATATGTCTGTCAGATATATTGGGCCAGAAGGCTGAAGATGATGCTCCAATGTTATAGACAGTTTTGAATGACTGATCAGGCAGCTAACTAGCTCTGACATTTTCTCATTTTGGAAGCTGCTAACCTGCACTTCCTGTCTACTCAGGTAATTAATTTTATTCCTTCTCAAGTCTCTGATGGAGTTGAAGACCTGATAGTTTAGTTTTATAATTAAGTTTAGTTGTTTAGAGGTTAAGATGTTTTCAGGTCTAGATAGATACTTTAAGTTGATAAAGATGAGATATGATATATATTGATTTACATTCAGAATTTTAGATGCATCAAGATAGGAAAGATATTTTCTTCAAAGTTGCAAAATACAAATAGTCAAAACACTATGAATGTAACATTTATATAATTCCTGATTGTTTCGTGGTTCTTCTTGCTGTAGGTAGTTTATTGTGTCTATGTGGATAATATAAATGTATATGTAAAAAAGAAAAATAATAAAAAGCTAAATTAAAAGATGCAATCTACAGATTCAATGCAATTACCATAAAAATTCCAACGCGATTATGTATAGACCTTGAAAGAGAAATTCTCAAGTTAATATGGAAAAATAAAATAGCCAGGATAGCTAGAACAATCCTATACAACAAATGAATTTCTGGATCCATCATCACCCCTGATTTTAAGCTGTACTATAAAACAGTAGTAATAAAAACAGCATGGTATTGTCATAGAAACAGACAATTTGATCAATGAAATTGAATCGAAGACCCAGAAATAAACTCACATACCTTCAGACATCTGACTTTTTTGACAAAGGAGCCAAAACAATTCAATGAAAAAAAACAAACAAACAAACAAAAAAAACCTTCAACAAGTATGGTGCTAGTCTATATCATCACACTGCACAAAACTCCACTCCAGTGGATCAAATATAAAAGTGGATACACTCAATCTAATAGAAGAAAAAGTGGGGAATATCTTTGAACACATTGGTACAGGAGACTACTTCCTGAAAAGCACATCAATAGCTCATGCACTTAGATCAACATTTAATAGATGGGATCTCATTAAGCTTAAATGCGTCAGCGAGGCAAAGGACAAAATGGTAACAACTCTATATCCAATAAAATGCTGATATCCAAAATATATAAAGAACCCAAGAAATTAAACACCAACAAACCCAATAACTGGATTTTAAAAATGTGGTGCAGAACTAAAAGAGCATTCTCACCAGAGGAATCTCTAATGGCCAAGAAGCACTTGAAGACATTCTCAACTTTCTTACTAATTAGGGAAATGAAAATCAAAACAGCTTTGAGCTTCCATTTTACACCACCCAGAATGGCTAAGATAAAAAACTGAACAGAAAGCACATACTGGTGAAGATATGAAGCAAGGGGCACACTCCTTCATTGCTGGTGGGAGTACAAACTTGTGCAACCCCTTTATAAATAAATTTGACTCTTTCTCAGAAAATTGGAAATAGTTCTATCTCAAGACCCAGCTCTACTACTCATTGTCATATGGCCAAAATAAGCTCCACCATGCCACAAGGACACCTGCTCAGACAGGTTTTTTGAAGCTTTATCCATTATAGACAGAAACTGGAAACAATGTAAATGTCGCTCAACTGAAGAACGGATGAAGAAACTGTAGTACATTTGCACAATGCAATACTGCTCAGCTGTTAAAAACAAAGACATCAATTTGCAGGCAAATGGATGGAACAAGAAAATCCCATCTTACATTAGTTAACCTAGACCCAGAATGACATGTGTGTTATGTACTCACTTATAGGTGTATATTATCAATAAAGTACAGGATAATTGTGGTACAATCCACAGACCCAAAGAAACTAAATAAAAAGTGGTTCCCATGGGAGGATGCTTGACTCTCATTCAAAAGGGAAAATGAAATAGACAACTAAAGTAAACAGAGGGAGAGAACTGGGCGGGAGAGAGATGGGAGAGGTGAGTGGGCTGGTGATCAGATGTGAGAAGAGGTTGGGAGGACTGGAAGAGAGAACAGAAATTGGTGGGGGTGTCCCCTGGGAGTCTATGGGGATATCCCTAACTGAGATACAGAACCTGAAGCTGTGCCCTCCTGTAGCCAGGTGGGACTTCCAGTGGAGGGAGGGTGCCACCAACCCACCCATAAAATCTTTGACTCAAAACTTGTCCTGCTTAAGAGAGTTTAGGGATAAAGATGGAGCAGAGGTTGAGGGAAAGGCAAAGCAGTAACTGGCCCAACTTGAAACCCACCTCATCAGAGAGAGTCAAACCATGACACAATTAATGACATTCTGCTATGTTTGCAGACAGGAGCTTAGCATAACTGTCTTTTGAGAGGCTTCATCCAGAGCTGGTGGAAACAGATGCAGAGACCCACAATAGGTAGAGCTTGGGGTGCCTTGTCGAAGAGTAAAAGGACTGAGGGGGTTAGAGGGGTCAAAGACACCATAAGAAGACCTACCGAGTAAACTTACTGTGAGTCCATGGGGGCTCACAGAGACTGAACCTTTAACCAAAGATTATGCATGGACTGGACCTAGACCCCCCTACAGATGTACAGCTTGGTCATCTTGTGGTCCTCCAACAATAGGAGTAGGGGCTGTCTCTGACTCTGTTGCCTGCCTTTGGATCTCTTTCTTCTAGCTGGGCTGCCTTGCCTGACCCTAGTGGGATAGCATGTGCTTAGTCCTGCTGTGACTAGTTGTGCCAGGGTGGGTTGGTACACATGGGCCTCCTCTTCTCAGGAATGGCAAGAGAGGCCTGGGCAGAGGAGAGGTGTGAGTGTGGGACTTGGAGGAGAAGAGAGAGGGTACTGCCACCAGGTTCTAAAGTGATTAGATCTCAATGTATCCAATTCATTAATAAAGGATACAGAGTAGATATTTATTTTGGAAGTCTCATTAGAAGCACAACCTACAATGCCCCTTTGAAAGACAGAAAACACCGTGAGAAGTGTTACTCTGAGCCTTCTTGTTCCTAGCACTTACAGAACATGTCTAACAGTTATAGCCCGAGAAAGAGGACAAAGCTCTGTTTCCCGCCCCCCAATGTGGGCAGCAGTCCAAGTGCACTCCTGGTATAGATAACTCAGGCATTTGAAGCAGGCAATTGAATTATCGCTGAATAAGTCTTCTAACACTAATCAGCCCTGGATAGACAGAAAATCAAACAGCTCACTGCTAGAGGGGTAAACATGAGGATTTGTATCCAACGAGGGCACTTTACCGCGATAATACTTTATCCCCAATGAATTCTTAGCAATCCCCGTGTCCTCCTTCCACCCCTTATCTCTTGGTTCTAGCTAAATTCAGAAAGCATCATCAAAAGGTAAGCTATGTAAAAGGCCCGGAATTACATGTTATGAAGTTATACCAACGTTTATCCCATGAATTGAGGAGGATTAGCTGTAGTAAAGAACACACTGAAGTAAGATAAGGTTTTTTTTTTTTTTTTTAATGAAGAAGCTGATAATTTGCTCCTCGTGCATTTTTAGGAAAAGCTTTATAATTCACACTGCATTTGTATATTATTAATTGAATTGCTAAGTCAAGAATGTTTGTACAACAAATACATACTTACACCAGGGAGGATAAAATACAATTAATTTTTTTTGGTTTTTGTTTCTACGCTAGAAATTATACTTGGATTGTGGAGAAGAGATAAAGATTTATTATGAAAACTTAAAATGTATGCAGTTGGAATTATAAAAGCCCAAAGAAATTGACTCGCAGGTGAACTGGAGAGGCTTATGTATATGGAAGGCAAATTCCCTGCTTCTTTTCCAGTTGTTATTTTCCAGGAAGAAAATAGCTGTGGTATTCCAAACAGATGGCATGCACGCATGCTTGGCTGTGGTCATGGATCAAAGGCAATAGGGTTCCATGAATATAAGCAGCACCTGCTCTCCCATGAATCAGTAGCCAGACTGAGAGGCCCTTTCCTTTTCTAGAGCATTCCAGAGAAGGGTTCCTTGGCCAGGGGATCTCCCCCCTCTTTTCACTGGTGACATAATCACATAATCAGGGTTAGGATGAAGTAGTCATACACAGAAGCAAGTTCTAAAAGACATGATTAATCATCACTTTTCCACTGAAGTAAAATTCTTACTGGGCATGGTGGTGCATGCATACATACCATCTTACTGGCAAAGGCCGATGCAGGGGGGAATCACAAGTTCCGAGCTCAGCTACAAGTGAGATCCTGTCTCAAAACAACAACAAAAGCTATTCCTATCTGTATTGCTGAAGCAACTATTCCATTCCATTTTTCTGCACCAGACTTCAAACTTAGGAGTTAGTAAGAGGAGAAGTAGAAAGGGTTTGCAAGGACTGGGTTGGTCAACTGAAAAGGCACTTCATAGTTAAGGAGCGTAGAATGAAGCAAACACCACAACTGGGAATTTATTTTGTACCAGGCTTTTTTTACAATTTTCTCTCTTTATTTTTTATTTTTTTCTAATTTGGTCTCCACTAAATCCTGTTGAAGACAACTTCTTGTGTGCATAGTATACAAAATGCAGTGTGAGGCCATGTCAATTAAATAGCGTGATCAAATTAAGTCGCCAAATGATAGAATTAAAATATGAATCACGGTTTACCATTCCCAGACAAAAGGTGGGGCTATGGTATTTTTCTAGAAATTTTGACTAGATCCTTCTCTCTATGGGTTTTCATGTTCTATGGGCTGCCTATTCAGTGGTGATTGTTTCCTTTGATGTGCAAAAATGCTTAAATTTCATATAATTCCATTTGTCTTTTCTTGGAATTATTGCTTGTGTTATTAGAGACCTGTGCAGAAATCTCAGTCTATGCTTATATCTTTACATGTTTTTATTACATTTTTGTAGCAATTTCAAAGTTCTGTGTCTTAGTGAAAGATTAATTTTGAGTTTATTTTTGTTCAGGATGAGAGACATGAATGTACTTTTATTCTTTCAGTTTCCCAACCACCATTTATTAAGGAGGCTGCCGTTTTGTCAGTGTATGGTTTTGACAGCTTTCTCAAATTATGCTCCTGAAAATATATTGAAGTTTTTGGCTTGGAAGAAAGCCTTAAAAAATGTGTACTTCTCATTTAGAGTCCCAATAGGATGCCTTCCCCTCTGTCCCAGTTTCCTGGTAAGTGAAGGCTTTCGTGGGACATGCCCCTTGGGCTAGTATGCAGATATAAGTGAGTATATACCATTTGATTCTTTCTGCTTCTGGGTTAACTCACTCATTATGATCATTTCTAGCTCAATCCATTTATCCACAAATTTCGGGAATTCCTTGTTTTTAATAGCTGAGTAGTATTCCATACGCATGGGAGAACAGCAAAATAAAAGGATCCAGAGGGTCCTAGAAATCTACAAGTAGAACAATATGATAGGCAGATTTGGGCCCAGGGGTCCCTCTCAAACTAAGGCACCAGCCAAGGACAATACAGGAGGTAAACTTTAAACCCCTTCCCAGATCTAGCCAATGGTCAAAATATTCTCCACAGTTGAGTGGAGAGTGTGATACGACTTTCTCACATACTCTGGTGCCTCACATTTGACCATGTCCCCTGGAGGGGGAGACCTGGTGGCACTCAGAGGAAGGACAGCAAGTAGCCAAGAAGAGACTTGATACCCTATGAGAATATATAGGGGGACGTAATCCCCCTCAAGAACAGTCATAGGGGAGGGGAATAATGGGAAAATGGGGGGGGAATGGGAGGATACAAGGGATGGGATAAACATTGAGATGTAACATGAATAAATTAATAAAAAAAATAAAAAATTAAAAAAAAATGTGTACTTCGTTTTTATACCATCAACTATTTATACTCTTAAAAAATTGTATTTTTCTTAATTATGAGTTGGGTGGCAGGTACACAGGAGGCCAAGCACCTACAGAGGCCAGAAGAGTCTGATCTCATATGCTGGATTACAGGTGGTTGACAGCTCCCTGAGATCAGTGCTGCAAAAGGGACTCAAATCTCCTGCAAGAACAGTGTGTGTGATTAACCAGTGAGTCATCTCCCCAGTGCCCTACAATTTTATTTTTTAAAAATGAATCTATGAAAATTGGCTGGAGCCAGCTAACTCTTACAGTCCTTTTTTTTTCGGGGGGGGGATGTCATATCTTTGATAGTATTGAGTATGTGTCTTGGGTAATGACTTTCTTCTTCTAATGTGTCTATATGTGTGGATGCTTAATTGCATGTGACAAAGGGAGGAGAAAGAGGAAAATGAAATCTTGACCAATTGACGTTTCTGCCTAAAATTTGTGAGAAAGCAAATCATTCTGGAAATACCCTTATTCAGCAGTGAGAGAAAGTTGTGAACAAATGTGCTAACTTCCTCACCCTTGTGAAGTAAATGACTCATTGGTGATGAGCCTGTCAGAGATCCCCAGCAAAACTAAGCTGCAGCTGCCAAGCATCAGGTGTTTCCAGCCTCATCTCTCTGTTGCTTTTGTCTTTTCCTAGTCTTCCTTAGCCTCCATCTTGTGGCTGCTTTTAAAGAATCACTTCTAGGCTGGCTTCTGACAAAAGCTAACCTAAGCTATTTTATGGACTATCTAGTTATATTGTTTTATGTAGAACTTTATGATGTTTTCTGAACTGAAAACACCTGGAAGTGAAGCTGCCATGGTTAATAATGCTGCGGTACGCAAATTCAGCTTAGGGTGGAATATAGGGTAGAACCCAGAGGCTCAGCCACTCCCCATTCCTAGCATCTCCATGGAATGTAGTCCCTCTTGAAAACGTTTGAATACCTCTAGATGGAAGTATTTTTCTCACTTAAAAACATAATCTTGTTCTGGTTTCTGTCACCAAATACTGTGTTAATTGACCAATACTGAATATATACAATATTGCTACATCTTTCAATCTTTCTATAAATATACCATTTTTAAGAATCTCTTCCTGGGGTAATCAACACAATTTCCCCAACACAGCTATATATTATGTGAAATATCCTTCATAATTAGTTTAATTGAACAATGAGGAGAATCTATCCAGTTAATCCCGATTCTAAGAACCAACAAGCTGTATAAATCCAAGCTGAGGTCAATGCTAGCTGAACTTTTTTTTTCTGGAGTGTGACTTTCCATATAATATACACATTTAATGGAAACATAACAGTAACTTATCTTGGAGTGTGACAGGCAAATTTTCTGGGAAAAAATCAATTTCCCTCTTTCAATATTTCTTTTAACAAGGCTGAAAACCATATATCTTAACACAGAATGTTCCCTAGCTCCCCGATTAACATGCAAAACTGTTTCTTAACAGCTCTCTCTCATTTTTAAAATGACATTGAGAGTGTAGAGTCACTTGTTCTTAATTTTTAGACCTACTGATTTCATTGTGTCTGACACAAAACAGAACATCTCTGCCATAATTACTGTATAACAGTTATTTTTTGCAAAGTAGTAATTTTCCTAAAATTAGCTGGACAGCTCAATTATGTAAATTGAATCCTGAGACTTTAATGAGCATATTTATAGGGACACAATAGAATTTTATTGGGGAGATATCAGGAAGGAAAAAAATCTCTAAGTTATTTTGGCTTTACTTTTAATGAGGCCAGGAGAAAGAGATCGTTGTTAGTCATCATTGTTTCTTAGGAAAGTTGTTTGGATTGGTCCTCTTTCCACTTTGTGAAAATTTACCCAAAGCATCTTTTAGAATCTGACAGATGGAGGAGGGGGAACCCTAAGATCTCAGAATGACGTCAATACTGCCTTTGGGCACTGCTGCTACACTGCAGCTTCCCTTTGTCTCCTCTTACACGATGTCTTCTGGCTCACTGCAACCTGGCTCCACTTATCTATTGCTGTGCAGGTGACTGCTCTTAGACTTAGTCATTTCAACAATAATTTAATTTGTCATCATTACCCTTCTCATGGATCTGATGGTTGAATAGACTGATCTTTGCTATGGATCACACATGGGCTTTTACTCACAGCAGAACAATGGGTAGGACTCCCTGGAGTCCTAAGAGAGCTGGATCTCATTGCTTCTTCACTCCTATCAGGTGCCTGGATGCTCTTCAAGTGGTTTCTGTCTCCAGCAGAGTAGCAAGGACTTTTTCATGTCCCCTCATGATACCAAGAGGAAAACAAAAAGGGGGAAACTGTCAGATCTCCCAAGACTAAGTTCAAAGCCATCAGGGTATCACTTTGGTGCTTAACCGTTGATGGCATCTGAAATACAACCTCAATTCCACCTCTCAGTGGAGGAGGAATGCCATGCAGCTTGAATCTGTTATTTCCTTCAGTGAGCACCTAGTCTCTGAGTTTTGCTTGCTTGCTTTTTTTTTTTTTCCTGTTTCTTGCCTTGTTTCCTTCTTCTTTTGTTAATTCTGTTCGTTATTGGAGAGTCAACTCATTAAACTGGCTTTCTTTTCAGTTTATCATTTTATATAGTCCTAAGAAAAAGAAAACTTTAGTTGGTCCTTTCTCACTGAATGACACACATCTCTTCCCTGCCTTCACATTTCGATGGTAGGAAGCCCCTTTGTGCAAGTGACTGCGACATCTTCCCACCTCCGAATCTCCTTTTGCTCTATTGCTCAGTCTCCAAAGCATTGGCTTTTCGCCTTTCCTCTGATCATGGTAGTATGCCTCATGGGTGTGTTTTATTTTAGTATCCATGACATATGGCTTACTTATAAAAAGACATGCCTACTCTACAGTATTGCAACAAAAGCACCAACATACTAATAAGAGCTTATATGTGCCAGAATTACAAAAAAAAAAAAAAAAACCCACATTATCTCACTTTGATGCTTCAAGTCAATCATCTTGTAAATAAATAACATTAGCTTCATTTTACAGATTAAGAAAATGAAATATGGAGAAGTCAAAGGTGAACATTTTAAGTGTACTATGTAATGACACATGATTTGCCTGGTGGTTATAACAGCTTGCATTTTGGCAGGTATGTGTGAAAGCTTCCATTCTTCACTAGCATTGGTATTGTTTGCTCTTAAATGTTTTTCAATCTAGGGAGATTTTATGGTGGTTTTGATTTGTATTTTCTGCTGTGCTTATGTGCTACATTCATCACTCCTCTCAATGGTGTGGCCAAAGGCCTGACAAAAAAAATCAAGGAAGGAAAATTAAGTTAAGCTTGCAGGTCAGGGGGGAGACCCACCATGGCAGGGAAGTCATATTGCTCCACCAGAGAGCTGTGGATGCTCACATTTGGCTCAGAGCTCAGTATTCTCTTTTAACTCAGTTCGGGAACCCAGCCCATGGAATGGTGCCTTCCACATTTAAGGTTGAGTCATTCTATTTTAATTAAGTCCATACAGAAAAGCCTTCAGAGCATTGCCCAGATATGTGTCTCCAAGGTGCCTCTAGTCTCTGGCAAGTTGACAATAGAAGCCATACACATACATTTTTATACAATTTGTTTGTCATGCTTATTTTGTCATATGAAAAATGCATACATATATCTTTTGTCTCTCTCCTAGTGAAATTGATTTTATTGATTTATTGGTGTTTTTTATACATCAATAGTAATTTCCATATTAAAGTACCTCTTTGTGTTAGTAATAGGTTTTTTCCCCTCAGAATGTTGCTTATCTTTTTAGTGGCCCTTTGGACTTGTCTGATAGAAAAAGTTTTATATGAGTCTTAGACGATTTTAAAGACCTTTGTTGTTTAATTTGGTGCCTGTTATTACACTAACCATTTTTTGTTTGTTTATAGATAGATAGATGCCAAAGCGACTGCAATTTTGTACATACTTTGAAGATTTTGGGTAAAATTTTGTATCATTCGTTTTATTTTAAGATGGCTAATTGTGAGATGATTCATTACACAGTAATACATCACAAATTAGCATGTACTTCTTAGATTGATTTCTGAATCAACTTAAAAGTAAGACAGAAAAACAATAAGAAACCAGAATCTTACATTGATTTCAAGAGTGTTTATTGTTGTTGTTTATTTTTGTATTTAAGTTGCAGAGCCAAATTAGCTTGAGAAAACCTGCACTGAATTTGTTCAGCTGAAATAAATGTGGACATATTGGACTGGATGCAGGTTACTGCCTCTCCTGTTGGCTCCAGTCACAAGAAAGACTAACTCCAGCATATTCAAAAAAATTTTAATGGATTCAATACATTCATTAGAGACACACAGGTCAATGACTGCTACTATTAGTCACATAGCTCATTTCACACATGTATGGGGAAATTAGGAATGTTCTAAGAATTTGGTATAATAGTGATAATTTCTCCTTAGGTAAACTAAGTGAGTGAACCAAGTGTGGTGGCACATTCCTATAATTCCAACATTTGTGAGGGAAAATCGTAACTGTGTTAAGGTGCAATAAGCTTTGTGTTTGGCTTTTTAACTTAATGGGAATATACATTTAGCTACTCTTAGCCTCTGTTTTGCATCTTGGAAATGGAGATGATAAATAATGACACTTTATGTATTTGGCCTCATACATAAAGATTTATGTGTGTGTATATTACTTGATGTAATAGGGATTTAGTAAAGATGCTTATTCATGGAAAATAACCATTGGACTCTTGAAAGGAAAATTGAAAGTACAATAGTATAAGCTTTTCAAGGAGTTGTTAATTTTTATCCTTTCTTAATTACACATTCCATATGAAGGTCATGATCACAATGTAACCAGGGCTTCATTCCATGAAGAACGAATGTGAAGAGGAAGCAGCAGATTTCTATAGATGAAGAACCCCCATTCAGGAAGTTATCATAACAAATACTGACTCAGGCCATTAAGAACATCAATGTGCCTTGGCACATTAAGACATTTTAATATATCAAACTATTGTCTTAGTCAGGGTCTCTATTGCTATGAGAAAATATAATGCCCAAAATCAAGTTGAGGAGGATAATGTTTATTTTCCCTTACCATTTTCCAGGGAAATCGAGGCAGGAACTGAAGCAGAGCCCATGGAGGAGGGGTACTGATTACCAGATGGTTTTCATGACTTGCTCAGACTGCCTGTTTTATGACATCTGGGACCCCCAGTCCAGGGTAGCACTGTCCATAGTGGGTTGGGTTCTCTGATATCAGTCACTAATCTAGAAGAAGCACTACAGGATTGCCCACAGGCCATACTGGTTGAGGTATTCTTTTTCCCAATTGAGAATCTCTCTTCCCAAATGACCCTTGCTTGTATCAAGTTGATGTAAAACTCCCCAGCATGAGTATAAAAGCCAGAAACACAGTGAAAAGAACATTTAATAAAAAATTATATTAAGGTGCATGCATGCATGAGTGTGTGTGTGTGTGTGTGTGTGTGTGTGTGTGTGTGTGTGTTGTATGAATACACATGTGCAGCTGTCAGAGGAGATGGTATATCCAGTGAGACATGGTCTCTCATGGAACCTATATTACTCTGGTTTTCAACTAGGCTCACTCACCAACAAGTCTTAGTAATACCCAGTCCCTGCTTCCCCAGATAGAGGGTTATAGACACATGAAGCCACACCCAGGTGGTACATGGGTATTGGTGGTCTTCATAGTTGTGCAGCAAGCACCCTTACCTTTGATCCAGCCCCTAAACCTCAAATTTTTATTTCTCTATCTCTAAACAAGTTTGCTGGTGAAGTTCAAATTCAGTTCTATAATGCTCAGAGGTCATCTTCCGGTCGTCTGTGCTCTGAGCCACCATGCATAAATCTATTCTTAACTGAGAACACCCAAGTGATTTGTTCATGTTTGTTTTGTCACTAAGACCAATGCACACCGAAAGTGAACCATTACAGCCTCCATCTCATCCACAGAACTGAATTACTAGATATTTCCTAAAACTTCAGACTATTTCATATCTGACCATCTATAGTCAAATATACCATCAAATTCAAGCTAGAATTTTTCTGTCTTTGTTAAGAACTGGAAATTTGTGTCTTAGAATGTCAGAGGGGGGGCCCACAGACTTCAGGTGTGATTGAGACAGGAAACCTGTTGGTGCTGAGTTTGTGGATGAAAACCTGGAAACAATAGCATCTACTCATGAGGGTCCTAAGCTTCCCTGGGATGTTGATGAAATGGAAAAGTGGGAAAGAGCTCCCAGGGTATACTAGAAGACTATTTCAGACTCCACATTAGAATGGATAACTCTTTGAGGGACATTATGTGCCTTGTTTTCACTGAACGGTGTTTGAGAAATGAAAATCACAGATCCCTCAGTCAATCAGGCAACCACAGACACTAAGCATTCAAATTACTACCCTAGGTATTTGTGAATACTGTGATTACTCTGGATAGATAACTTAGAAGTGAGTGACAATTTGTCTAAATTTATTACTGTTCCTCCTACATGGATGAGAAGCAAGTCACTATGGGAATTGCTGGAGAAAGGAATGTGTGTACTGTGGTGGATTATAGTAAGCAGGCTATGATTGCTTGAGAAGTAAACACAAAAATATTTCAACCAAGCTTACTGAGACTAAAATGAAAACTTAGTGATAATAGCACAACCCAGACCACTGTCATGGATAACCCTGCAGCAAAGAGGATTAGTGTATTAAAGTGACATTTTTATTTAACCCTCAGACAAGTAAATACAATATTTACATAGATATTGCAAAGTATATCACCATATAACTAGACGTTAAAAATGAAAAATAATGTGGAGGCCATGGGTGTTTGTGAGTTTTATAATGAGTACTTTTTATAGAATAGTCTTCTCATGAAGCTATTCTTAATTTACTCAATAGACATTCCTAGGTTGTTAGACACTGGAGCTTTCCCACAGGTATAAGTGAATAAAATGTCTCACAGAGCTCATAGTACCAAAAAGTAGTCTTTAAAATGATGGTATTATAGGAAGTTAAGAAACAGTGTGTACTTGGTGCTTCAAAGCATGATCAAGTTGCCTAATAGGGGTTCAAATTATTTCCAGGAAAACAATTCTCAATTGTCCTGAGAATTCAAATATAGTCCTACATTTGAAGTTTGACCATATTCTTGACACCATTAGCAGTTTACATCTTCAGAAAGAGTTTTCACCATGGGTTAGAAATCACAGCCTCTGATATGTATTTGCATATACACATGTACTTATGACATAAATGCACAGCAAATGTATCTCCTGCAGCTTGCTCGTTCATCTATGAGTTGTTCTACATTTGGTTCACACTGGTTGCAGATGGTTTTTTTTTTCTATTTTCTTTCTTTTTTGTTTTTATTTTTGTTTTTCGAGACAAGAGGTTCTATGTGTAGCCTTGGCTGTCATGGACTTGCTTTGTAACCAGGCTGGCCTTCGAACTCACAGCGATCCACTATCCTCTGCCTCCCGAGTGCTGGGACCAAAAGGTGTGCGCCACCATGCCCGGCTGATGTTTTCTTTCTTAAATCCAGCACTTTCACGTGGTATTCCTTGCCACAACACTAAGGCCATAGTGACTGAGTGTTCCATAGACACACCATTTGGCAGGCTGGGAGGAGAGGCAGGGAGGGAAACAGAGAAGGATTTGATAATAACAGTCATGGTTTGTGCCCATCACCCCTAGCTTGAGCTTGACCGTTCAAGCCTTGGTGCTGAATCTGGTGGATTTTTTAATTTCCTCACAGAAGTTTGTCTCAAGAAATAATATCTCTGACACTTACCCTCCTGGGAACAGATTTTATGGCAAACACTACTGCTTCCAGTCTTAGGCCACTTTTGTATCGGGGCTATATCTAGACCTGGAAGTGTTGTTAGGTGTCTTGATATACAGAAAGTGTGTGGGAGAGAACATCCTACAGCTTCATAGGATTACTCACGAAGGCCTAATTAAATACCTAAATATATCCTAATTACCTGGTAAATTATATATGACTAGACTAATTACTAAAACATATTAATGAAATCACAACATATCTATTTCAAAAAATTAAAAAACTATTTTATGCCTACATGTCAGTGTACCATGTTTGTACAGTGTCTGTAAAGGCTAGAAGAGGGCATTGGATTCCCTGGAAACCGAGTTTCAGTTTGAGTTGTTGACCACTGTGTGGGTGCTGGGAATCAAACTTAAGTTCTCTAGAAGAGCAGTAATTGCTTTTAACCTCTGTGCCATCACTTTAGCCCAAAATGGATGCACTTTTAAAATGAAGATGTCAAGTGTTATCACTGGATGTATGTCTCATGAATTCCAAGACGATGATAGAGATGAATGTGTTAAAATGGACAAAAGTTGAGATTATTATGTAAACAAAGGATATCACAGTGACAGAGATTTAGGAGCTTTTAGAATTGCTATTGTTTGCTTTTGTAATCAAAAGGATACTCAATTTCAGTTACAGGTTAGTGACGCTTTAGAAGGATGTTTATTCACTAAAGCTCATCTGCTGCTGAACTCCGTTTTGGATTTCCTTCAGTGACACATATTCACTCAAGCTTCCTGTGTTATCTTTCTCTAATAGGTGAAATATGATCCATATATGGGAATTTGCACACCTGCCCTCCCAGCACTCCAAAGGCTGAGCTAGAGGAGACAATGCCTCAGTGAAAACTGATTCTTGCTTTCCCATGTGGCTTTGGCGTGGAAAATCAGCAAGACTCATATCACAAAAGATAAGGCTTTCCCTGCAGTGGAGAGGATAACAGAAGCAGGGTGAGCTGCAGTGTCAGGCACTCAGAGCTGAGCAAGCCACAAGGGAGTAGGAACTGATCCGCTAAAATCAATGACCAATTTTGTAAGAAAAATAGTAGAATCAAATATTGACACTGAGCTGAACTTGAGGAGTTAATCTTTATTGCTTCTGATGGTGAGGCAGAAGGATCATGATTTTGAGGCCATCCTGGGCCATCCTAGAGTGTATAGTGAGTGTTATGCACACTGTGGCCACACAACAGCACCTGATTTTAGAACCTCAAAAATAAAAATATAAAAAACATGGTCAGGTATACATAGACTTAGGTAGAAAATTCACTAGTCTTGCACTATTGACAAAGGGCAGTGAACAAAGATTTAAAAATTTTAGTTCAATTCTGCTGTTAACCATTTAGGTTACTCTAGGCAATACAATGTGGCTTTCAGGTCTCAGATCTCATCAGGAAAATAAGGAAGCTGGGCCAGCTGATCTCCCGGGAACGATTGTGATTTCACATTTTCTATATTATTCTAAGAATCTTTTTTTTTTTTTTTTTTTTTTTACTTTGTTCCATGTCACCCATATTTGTTCCTGTGTGATATTAAACAGGGACAGAAAAATGTCATATCATTTGTAGAGCTATTTCCCCAGGATATACTTCTCTGCGGAATTTGCCTTTCTTTCTCCTCCAGGAACAAGAACATTACCTGAAACAAATGTTCTTTGCCTTGAATGAAGATATTTGTCAGCTGAAGTAGACTTAGAGAAAATCAGGTTGTGTTGAATAAGATGTTTCCTGGGCTGCTTGAGACCTGCATCTCCTTCACTGGTTGATTTTTTTTTTATTATTATTATTTTGAATTCCAAAAGAATTTTTAAAAATCACCATCTGCCTTCTCTTGTGGAGAATTCATCAGTGAAACTATAAATAATAGGGATAATTATAATACTAAGGGAATAGGACGGAAATGGACCAAACAAAAATTAGCACACTGCACCACTTTCCCTCTTGTTTTAATCAAGATGGAAGAAACAGTCCTGGGAGAAGCTGCACTGCTGATGGTCCCGACTTAAGCTTTTCTAGCCATAGCAATCTTCTCCCAGCGAGGACTTTGCGTGCGCAAAACCTAGGGAGAATGAAAAATGCAACTATGTAAAACCCAAATGTTGGTCACTTTGAAGGCTCTGGAGGCCCTTTTTGAACAGGAAAAGTGGTCAATTTGAGAATCAGTGGGAGTGGTATGGAAAGGTTAGAGGGAGGGGACATGGGAATACTGACAGGAGAAAAAGGAAGGGGGAAATAATGTGATTATAGCTTAGTTAGAACAAATTAATGTAAAATAAAATTTAAAAAGAAGCATAAATTGAGATGGCAGAGAGAAACCTGGAGGTCTTTTCAGTGCTTCTTAAACAATGATATTTAGAGAATGAAAAAAACTAGAAGGCCCCCAAGATCTCTGAGACTTCTGTGTTTAAACTTCAAGGAATTGTGTAACCTTAGATTTTCAATAACTGTGATGGTTTAGCCTCTTCAATAACCTGGGCTAAATCCCTTCCAGGAAAGGTTGCTTTGAGTCTCATTATTCACTCTTTGTCCTGAGCCAGATGATTTTTCCAGAAACCATGCAAAGTTCACAGAAAAGCTCTCTGATTCATTTTGTACATTGGAAATCTCCCCCCTTTGAAGCTGCTGGTTTTTCTTACTTTCCACTTTCCTTTGGGTCTTTCAGGAAGCCAACTGGATGATAAATTCAGCTATGTGGTTTCTTGCAAATAACAGAAATGTGAGGGACATTTATTGAAAAGATAACTTTTTGTTTCTAGTCCTGGACATCTGGTCTCCAGATTGACTTGGAAGTTGTCACTCCTTCCCATCAATAAAGAAAAAAAAAAAAAAAAAAAAACCAGAGCAAACCGAAAAATCAACAACCCTTCATCGATCTGTCAGAGAAATATCAGGGAAAGATGCTTTACCCGAAAGGGAGATAAGCAAATATACATCACTGTCACTTATGGAGCAGAAATCTACTGAAGCAGCTTTGGGTTAGAAACCCTAAATTCTAATTGATGAACCTCTGTAGGCTTTATGTAGATGTTTCCTGAGAGTAAGAAGATTGGATGACTAAATCATAGGATCCCTACAGTTGTAGGTCTTGGTACTAGGAGATCTGTCATGATTTAACAGTACATGTCAGAGGGACTTAATAGTACATTTCTATGCATCTGCATAGACCCAGGGACAAAAGAACCACATTAGAATACACCAGAATATTCTCTTCTTAACCCTGAAAATAAGATGTTTCGCCAGAAAAACATTATTATGGTACTGTTATAGGCCCAGAAGAAGGGAAAAACTTGCCTCTAGCCTCACTAACTATACTGTCCGATGGAACGGAGGCAGGCTAGAACAATGCAGAAGCACTAGGAAGTGAGCAGGGAGACTCCAGGGTCATCAGCATGCTGAGTTTGAATCAAGGCACCCACAGGCTCATTTTCTTAACATGTTTTCTTATCCCATCATCAAAGTCTCCTTGAACAGAGGCTTTTAAAAGGCCAGTCTGTTGAACTCAGCTTACAAAAATCAAATTGCTTTATTCTCATTAACTAACAAATAAAAATATCATTCAGTTGGCTTAAGATACCTACCACTCAAACATTTGTCCAATGTCAAACTTTACCCACATAATACTCTATGTATGTAAAATTCTAAGTGAGTCTCCACTGCTTCAGAATGGCCATTTTAATAAATGTGTATATAACTCACTGAGGTATTTTGAGGTTTTCTCCATATTCAATAAAAAATATTACAAGGTATAAATAACAAAAGGCAAGCCATGCTTGATAAGGAAAGAATATGCGTTAGGTCAAAATAAGTTAGGTAATGCAGGAATTTTAGAATCATCAGATGAGGAATTTTGAACTGATTTCTGTTAAATTTTATGATGGAAAAAATCTAGAAATAGATGAGAATTTATCATGTCACAGAGCTGGAAATTCTAAACAATAATTAAAAATAGGTGCTGTATTGTTGTTCGAAGGTGATGAGTATAAGTAATTGTGGGTGCTCGGCCATAGATGGCACAGCTGTTTGATCCTTCCGCGATAGACTCAAACCACATCACAGAAGTGGAAGCAGGGGTGTCAGAGCCCAAGGATGACAAAGAGTGCTGTGAGATGCTGTCTTCTGGATAGGACATGCTGGTTGCATGTATGATGACCTGTGCAATATAAAACCAATTAAAAGTTGCATCATGGATGGAGCAAGGACTTTGGAGGCCCCATGCCTATTGGCAGTTAACGACTACTGGGGTGGGAGGGTTATTTTGCTTTAGGAGTGGGGGCACTGGTAGGTTCCATATGTCTTAGTGGATGACCATGTGTGTGACCATGTGATTTTTCACACAGAATATAAAAAGGGAATATGAACTTGAGAGGAAGATGTGTCAGAGGAGCTGGAGGGGAAGAATGAGGGGTAGATATGAATGAAATAAATTGTATATATGCAAATATGTCAAGGAATACAAAGAGGAAATGTTATAATTTAAAGCACTGTAACAAAATAAAAATCTCTTGATGACATTATTAGTGGATTTGATGGTGATGGGGGAGGACAATTCAACTCAAAAGTTACAAACGAAGAGGCAAAGAGAAAAATAATTAAGGGAAAGAAAGCAGATTCATACATCCAAGGATACAAGGACAACCACAAACTGGGTGACTTAATAGAATTGGGAAGGTGAAAAGACGGAGGGAGGGACAAAGAAAACATTTGGTGCAACAGTGACTAGATATTTTATGGATTAAAGTCAGACACTAAAGTGCAGATTCAGGAAGCACAGGGAACACTTCCGAGGATAAAGCGAAAGAAATGCTACACTATGCATTATATTCAGGCTTCAGCAAATGACATATAAAACATCCTGACGTTAGCCGGAGGGGGAAATCATCTCAATAAGGAAACGTACATGAGAATTTAGTTCAGCTTCTCTTCACAAACTGTACAAGCAAGAAGAATGTAGTGGAATATATAAAGAATTGACAGAAAAATATGTAAATACACTTCCTGAATGTGTCATCTAGGAAAATGCTAACTTAAACTTTGAGTTGGAGAAGGACTCAGGGTTGACCAGAAATTGATCTGACTTTTGGGTAGATGGTTAGAAAACAAACAAACAAACAAATAGCCTTTTACACTCTTCCATACTCTCCCTTTATGATATGGCTTTGTCACCCTTATTTATTTTTCAAGCCCAAAATTGGAGTGAGTATTGTGGCTTGATTTGATCATTAGAAAAGTCTAGAAGAGATGGTGTGCCAAACTGAGACCTTGAGGTCTTGCGTGTATTCATAAACTCTATCAAGATCCTGGCTCTACCATGTGAAATGGGGCTGAGTCATCTTGGCTCTTCAATCTCATTCCCCAGTGACCCACAGAAGACCTTTGATGTATGAGGGATCCCAAGGAGAACAGAAGAAATGTGCCTACATGTGGAGCTAAATAATATGAGATAACTAAAGATGGTTGCTTTATGGTGGTAAGCCTTGTTGTGTTTTGCTGTGTAGCAGCATTGTGATATCTCATAGTCTCTTTTATCATCTGAGGCTTTGGGCAAGGGACATATTGAAATATAATTCTCTCTTTCTTTTTGCCCCCTGACCCCTCATTTCCCCTTCTTCCTTGTCATTTTGGGGTCACAGTCCAGAACATTGCACAGGCTAGGCAATCAGTCAAACCCTGTGCTGTGTCCTCAAACCTCTTTCTCTTTTAATTGGCACCAATAAATGCATCGTCTCATAGGGTTGTTGTGAGCTTATATACCAGGATGCTCACAAGTGTTACAGAAGAGCTGGGTGCTACTATTTCCTTGTCTATCATGAACAAAATGTTACTGATAAGGCTTCTCAGATGGACCTTTTGCTTCTTAGGACTTATTTCTTGGCTTTCTTTGGGGATACAAAGAAAAAGTAAGAAAATCTAAACTTCTACCACCAGCGTGTGCTGAAGATAAGAGAAACTCTGAAATGGGATTCTCAGAGTTCACATCTCCACCTTACCATTTCTAGTTGTACAGAAATAAGGCGCTTAACTTTTTATGACATAATGTCTTCTCTTTAATATAATGTAGACCACACTGAGCTACTGTGAGGAATAACAAGCTTACATCATTGGAAGAATTCAGAAACACATGAGAATGCTGCAAAATATTTTTATTGTTAAGATGTTTGCATGGCCTAGAGAGGTGCTGATCTCTTGCTTGCATAGGGTTTTCAGGAGTTTCTGAATTAAGTAAAAGATTCAGGCACTCCTTAGTAGCCTAAAGATCAGTGGCCATTTGCTAGAGTTAAGCCATCTGGCAGGCAGCTGGCGGACACTCTGAGTCTTTATAGACTGTCATAGTGAACAACTGACCCAGAAATAACACACTGAAAAGATCCTGAAGGGAGCCAGCAAGTGGGAAGTGGGAACAATCCATCGCACTGAGAAAGTGGCATTTGTTAGTGTGGAGATGGATTGGGGTTTAGCCATTGAACAAATGACTGAAAGTGAAAACAAACAAATAAAGCTAACAACAACCATGCAGTTGTCAATGTGACTAGGTTAAACAATCTATCTAAGGTGAAGGGTTTTTAGCCCTTAAATGGACAGCAGCACTGTTGGGGAAGAAAGCCACAGATGTTATTTAAGAAGAAATACTTATTGTTGATGATACGAAGAGAAGAATGTAGGCAGAAGACATTGTAGGTACTAATTATAGTTGTCTTTCAAGTAACAGGAGGAGAATTAATTTCTAATTTAAGAGCTGTGTGACTTTGAACACATTTCTGTGGACATCTGAGTTTCATTGTTCTCACTTCTAAGTTATGGAAGTTCCTTTTTCATAGAGCTCACAAAAGGGTTAAACCACTTAAGTGTGTGGAAGTCTTAACCATCAGTGACACTTAGTAGGCACTTAATAAATGGCATTTGTTGTTGTGTTATTGTTATTAATGTAAAAACCATCTGTCAAATATCAGTTTTGTCAGAATCTCCTCCTTGAATCATCATTGGCTGTGGCTTCCTTACACTGTTAGCCTGTCCATCCTTCACACACTCCACAGAACTTTTGACATCTGGCCTTTTGATATCCAACTAATGACTGGCCATCACACAGCTGCCTCCGGGGCTGACTTTGACACTGGATTTTTGTATCAAGTTTTCTTTCTCATTCAAGATTTTAATTTTGTTACATCTTTTTCTTGTCAGTAGGC
Source organism: Acomys russatus (assembly GCF_903995435.1). Lineage (NCBI taxonomy): Eukaryota > Metazoa > Chordata > Mammalia > Rodentia > Muridae > Acomys > Acomys russatus. Next base: position 38,372,419 of record NC_067140.1, on the reverse strand, counting down.
AAGAGATCAAAGAAAGCAAATGACACCTAAGGAATCATCTAAGGATAGAGTTAGTGTCAGAAAGGTGGGGACCAGGGTCTGTGGGGTCAGCGGAAGAAAGGGTGGTGCTAATAGGCAATATACTATGGGTACTAGAAAAATGAATAGACATTTTTTTATGTGATTTTACTGTGACCCAGGTTTGATCAGAGTCAAGCTTCTAAGTTAGGACACTATTAAAGGGTCACTTAGTGTTTAACATTTGGAGAGATCCCAAGGTAGTTTCATAGTACTTTTCCAGTCTTACATTCCACTTGACTCTGGGTTTTGTGTATGTGTATCTGCCATTTCTTCAGTGTCTGTGGTTTCTACATTCTCACATCCTGCCTTACCCAGGGTCCACCTTTTCAGACCAAGCCACTCAGGACAAGGCACTGATGCGTCAACGCAAGATCTGAGATTTATACGATTTGCCTTCTCTCTGGTATATGTGTTTTGCATGCTATCTGAAGATTTAAAAAAATATAATATGCCTCTTGTGGTATTCATAGATAAATCCAATAACTAATGATGTGTGGCTGCTTTTTATTAAAATCCATCATTTCATTTCTTTCAGCTGAACTTGTTTTTATGACATTATTTCAAATCCCAAGACAGGCTTAATGATGAAATGCACCAAACCATAGAAATGAAAGTGGTCACAGTCCCATTGTTCTTAGAATCCTTCTTTACTGTATTATAGTGCAAGTCTGGGACTGTACCATCTGTGTGTTTTGTCTATGGGATGTGATAGAGTGTCTTTATTGTTTAGTGTCTTCCTTCATAAAATAGTGATGTTAGTACTGCTTTTGTAGGGTTTGCTTGAGGACCCAATGTGATCATCATGTCAAGTATATCCATAGATATACACTAAGATTTTATGAAACAAATGATATATTTTATTATTTGTTTACCTATAAGTATTTAGTTTTGATGAGAGCTTCTAATAGGCTGGACTTCCACAATTGAGTTGTTATTCCCCAGTAGGACAAATAACATAAACTGCCAAGAAATTTATAAAGGCATTCTATATTGTTCAGACATTTCAGGGTAACTCACATGGATGGTCTCAGTGTAAACATCCTGCAAACCTTGCTTTTATAACTTATTGTTTTTATCTTTTTAAAGCACAATTTTAGATCACTGAGCTTGAGTTGGTAGTAGCAATGAAAGTGGTAATATTCCCATCCTAATATTTTTAGTCTAAACTATTTAATTTTCCTAGGATTATTTTTAGATATTTAACTTGAAAGGAAAAACAGGACATAACTTATCTCAGTTATAACATTACTGTGTGTTGGCCTATAAAATCCATTCATGAAGTAATAATCACATTATAACATACCTGTTTTATGTTAAAAGAATAATTCTCAACCTGTAGGTCTTTACCCTGTTTGAGGTCACATATCAGCTATCCTGTATATCGTATTTACATTATGATTAATAACAGCAGAAAAATTACAGTTATAAATTAGTAATGAAATAATTTTATGATTAGGGCTCACCACAACATGAGGAACTATATTGAAGAGTCTCAGCATTAGGAATGTTGGTTAAGTGTCAGGGAAACTATTTCTTTTGCCCTGAAGCAATTTCCAGTTCTGTGGATATATAGATGTGTAACTTAAGTTTATCATGTCTCAAGAGATATCTTATGGTTATATTTCCTACAATGTATAAACAAGAACAAAAACAATTTTTGTCATAGATACAAACACTACTTATGATTTATAGATCCAACATAATACAATTTTTGACCCAGGAATGAACATTAATTCATATGCAAGTGATTTCACTTAATATCCTCCGGCTAAAGCCTCTGAAATAAGGCAGAAAAACGCAGAAGGCTGTGCATTTGTTCTTTGGAACATCAGGGCAATAAAGAGTGTCTGCTTTCAAGAGGAGAAAGGATGTGTTGCTATGGCCTGGGCCATATGTGTTGTCTGCCATTAGAATAACTAGAGTTTTCTTTGATCATATCATGAGAGAGAGAGAGATTCAGAAGACAATGGACCTCCATCAAGATGCACCACCTTGTGAGTACTGTAAGGACAGCAACCCAGTACTCTTGCTTTATGAAGACTGTGCTTCTTTCATTTCATTTGGTGTTTGGTTCACATTTATGGTTCATCCCTTGGACTTCAGATCCATGTTTCCTTCTATAATGGATTTTAGTTTTCTCTTGTGGATGCGTTGTCATCATTGTGAGTGACTGGAGATTTACCTCTTGCTTGTCTCTAATCCTTACTCTATTCATGGAAGATACTATCCCTAGTTTATAAGAGTAAAATTATTGTAAGACACCTTCTCAAAATCTTATAGCAAGTCAGTGAAAGAGCATATATATTAACTGAGGCCTATCTGATTCTAAAATGTGTTCTTTATCTCCTCTCATTATAGAGTATTTTCCATATATTTAACTCTTAGTGATACTTGTGTCAGTCTAACACTAATAAGTCTGATACTTAATTGCACACTCCTGATGACTCAACATACCATTGAGTTTGTTTGTACCAGACCATGTCATTCATAACCGTGTAATATAATAAGAGAACTCCAAAAGATGTTTAGTGCCCAAGGGCTTAAAAAACTATGAAGGAAACTTAGAGCCAGAACTATTCTCTTTGTTTTGTTTTAATGTATGATAACATGTGTGTGTTAATTTTTTAAAAAATAAAATGGTTTAATTTGTATAAGCTTTGTTGGCTTCTCCTGAGGGTCTTTCTTATCAAATTCTGGACAAAACTGCTATGGTTTCATTTGCCAGATGTGATAGGCCTTAGAATGGGCATCCCTGATGGAGTTTCCATTTAGCACTGCAGCCACAATATATGTTGTCACCACTGATCATCATAGATGCAGATTTAAAACAGTATGATAAAGGTGTTTATGCCCAACAGTTGGTCTTCAATCAGCTTAATTATGTCTACTTTGAACCTGTAAACTTTCAATTCTAGCCAGATATGGTGATTTGATTATGTGTATAGCACTGAATGGTATGCACCATGCATTAAGTGAATTAATAAATAAATCTAAACAGTCGTTAAACTTTTGCATTAATGACAAGCATTTCTTGTAAATGAAGCCAAAAAAGATCTCCTTTCCATTTCTACTCCATCCCCAACATAGCACCAAGAGTTTCTCCCCCAACCTTTCCCTAACCCGTTTCATTATCCCTGCCTCCAACACCAGCAGTCATTCACTGGGAAAACACCAGCAAAGCAGAACAGGGAACAGTTAAGCTAACTGAAGACCCTCACGACTCCTTCCTCCTTTTCAAATCCAATCCCACAGTCTCATCCCTATGTCGCAGCAGAGACTTATTCTTCTTTCTACCCTGCCTACATCTCTTATGGATCCCACACATCACTCCCTCCTAGCCTCCATCTCCTAACATTCCAACCTACCACAAGGACATAAGGCTCATTGTGGCCTTATTCATAATAACAAGAAAGTGGAAACAACTTAAATGGTCCTCAGCAAAGAATAAAGAAATAAATTTGGTACATTTATACAATGGATTATTACCCAGCTGTTATCAAAATGAGATCATGAACTGTTCAGGTGAATTGATGCAACAAGAAAAATTCATCCTGAGTGAGGTTACCCAGACCTAGAAAGATAAATATACTATGTATTCATTTATAAGGTGATTCAGCTGTTAAGTAAATTATAATTAAGCTACAATATGTAGATCCAGAGAGGTTAGGCAAATGGGAGGTACCTAGCGGTGTGTGGAACACATGGATCTCCCTGAGAAGGGGAAATAGAATAGATTTTTCAGGCAGATTGGAGGTGAGTAGGGATACGAGCCAGAGGATCAGACGAAGGACAGAGTGAAGGTAGAGATGGCTGGAATTGGAAAACTTTTGGGAATGAGTGTGGAAACCTAATGCAGTGGTGACTTCCTGGAATATATGAGACTATTTTTAATGAAGACTCATAGTAATGGGGATATAGTCTCAAGTGGCTATTTCTTGTTGCCAGATAACACTTCCAGTAGCAGGACTGGGTTACATTCAGTTGAGTTGTTGGTCACCGAGGTCCCATGGAAATCCACAAACAACCGAGGCTTTTGATAAAACAATGTTGTTTTTTTCTCTAGAAACTGAGCAAGGTGCCATTGCAAAGGACAGCACCCACATAACTCATTGAACATGAAGAAGTTGAGCTAGTTCCTACATGGAGCCTTCATTTCTACATTCTAGTCTCTTTGGTAAGGTAAGGTACTGTGCAGACTACCAAAATGAAACATGGAAACCAACCCAGCCATGAAACATTTGACCTACAATCTGCCTTCCTGAAAAATATGCTAGAGCAACAGTAGCAGAGAATCGGTCTGATTTTGACTTTTAGCTCACTCCATAAGAAGGAACCCACAACTGGCACTGCTTCTGTAACCAACAACCAGAGACTTAGATAGCCTAGGGTAAAAACAAACACTACTGGTCTAAAATAGTATAGTATCAATTAAATGATTCCTAAAGTTATTCTGCTTTACTAATACAGCAATTTCTTATCCAGTCCTCATTAGACGCAGTGGGGAACAGATGCAGAAATACACAGCCAGATACTATGAGGATAGAGAATCTAAGTGATGTCCCCATCAAATTGGTCCCCTCAGAGCCCAGGGGATCTTGTAGTAGGCAGAAATTGGTAACTGATATTCCATAGCTGTTATATAGGCATATGTCCTTGAAGAACTAAAGGTTTTGTCCCAGGGTGTACATAGGAAACACAGCTCTGTGTGTGGAATTTGCTTTCCTATCTTTCTTGTATTTTCACTCTTCTTTTCCACCTTGTCAGAGCAAAATTTTATTTCTAGTTTGAAGTTCTCCATTGGGAGACCTGCTGAGCCTCACTAGTATTTTTACCTCCTCAGTCCCTTCAGCATGGAATGAAAATCTCTCCAGTGTAATGCCAATGCGGCTGGCTGCCATTGAGTCCCAAGAATGTGGCATGGCCCTTCCACAGGGTAGTTGTCCGTAAGTGTCTTGTCACCACCTATAAACTCGTCTGTCTATGTTGAATGTCTGGACCAGAGCATCCACATCTGCTCCTTCTTTGGTATTTCCATAGACTTTGCATAAAAGAGTTCTGTTTGGGGCTGGAGAGATAGCTCATTGGCTACATGGTTAAAAGGCTGATGTTCCAGATGACACAAGTTCAATTTTCAGGACACACATGGTGGTTCACAGTCCTCCAATACTCCAGTTCTCAGGGACTCCAGTTATCTTTTCTGGCCTTCATGGGTACCAGGCATGCAAGTGGTGCACAGATATAAATGCAGGCAGAATACTCATACACATAAAATAAGATAATAATCTAAAAATTGGGTAAAACCAAGTTAGTTTTACTTTCTCTTTTGCCCCTTGCCACCAGCATAGGTAAGGATGCAAGTGTAAAACCTCAAAACTCCTTTAGCTAGATGAAGTGATGTTTATAGAGTGTTTGGTCCAGTCCCTACCTCATGGTGAGAACAAATAACTGATAGCTGATAGTCCAAGTAGCAGTTCATCAATTATATCTCAGTGAAGATCAGTGCCTGGAAACCTGTTTTTGGGGAGTGTACTTTGAAATACTCTGCTGTCTACAGAACTTTCCTACCACATTCGGCAGCAAGTAGTCAGGTGATGGCTTTTGGCTCCCAAAGAGAATACACATGCAGACACACTGAAATGAAGCGTAGCATTGTCAGACAATGGGACCCTCCGGCTGTCTGTTGTCCAGTGTGAGCAACGTGGGAGGAAGCAACAGCTGCTTCTAATGCTTCCGGTAATTATGATGGAAGAGGATTCAATTCCATGTAGGATCCAGGACCTGAAGGGAACAATCTGGGCTAAGTCAGCATGTGCCTAATGAAATCATTTAGCATGGGCTGCGGCCTTACCCACCACAAGCTGTGATCTACTGTGCTTTGACAAAGCAGCCCTGGGACTTGATGCTGCTTAGAAAAGAATATGCTCAGTAGAATCGACTCCGTGTATCTGGCTTTCCAAACCTGTATGATGCCCCAAGAGACTTGTAGACTACTTGCTCTCCAGAGAGCACTTGCTCTCTCTGGGCAGAGCAGAAGTTTCTGTCTTCAAGTGGAGATGTTTTATTTATTAAAGAAGCCTTCCCCCAAATTAGTGGCCCTCCTGTTATGGCAGCACAGAGTACCTGTTTAATGCCTTCCCATTGCTCTGTACTGCTTCTAGCAACCATCAGGGAAAATGAATCTGGTGGTTTTCATATGGGTTTTCTTTAGATGGCCAGTTTATTAATGCTCTACAGTGTGGTGGTAAGTGAAGGGACTCTAGCATTGTATCAAGTCTCAGGCCCACAGCCCATGCATCTGTCATCTGCTAGGTTATGTTCTGCCCTCCCTTTCCTCCAGGAAGGAAAAAGTATGAGGTAGATGATCCCTGATCTAAAGGCAAATGATCATTGTAACGTAATTCTTAATAAGCTCTTATGTTACAACACTAGAGGAGTGCTAGGAAGTGTAGAAGTGTGTTAGAAAGGCTAAGATAGGAAGGAAGTTCAGTCCACATGTATTGTGCCTCGGTGAATCAGGCTCTGTCTGAGACATTGCTTTGATTTTGTGGCATCCTTGACTTTGGCATTTTGACCTATGCTTTGAGGCATCCCCGTGACAATGACTTACTGATATAGAATATCCTCTTAGATTTTGATGAAAAAGGCACTAGATCCAATATTGATTAGTTGTTCCAATTTATATATTTAAAAATAAATGTTACCTGATTTGCTTTGGCTGAAGTTCAGAGGATAGGGACAGGATGGCTGATCTCCCAGTTAATAGAACTGATGTTTGAAAATGTAAGTAATGAAAGAAGCCAGACACGTGAAACAGAGTGACTTCACTTTCAAAGTAAATTGTCTGCTTATTGCACTGAATTTGATTAAATCATCTGGTTGTTCTGGCTTCATGCAGACAGCACGCCATAATTGTATATGTCGGGCTAATGAACATTGAAGTGAATCAATGAAACATCTGTTTCCTGTGAAGCAAACATGAAAGCATCACGGAAACTACAATTCTTACAACACCAGGTGATACCCCTCCCTGCCCCCAATTCTCAGTCACAGCTGAGCAATGAGATTGTAGGAAGTCACCATCATCTGGATTTTGATGAAACTCTACTGGAAGAATCCTCTGTGGAGTCAGTCACTCAGGCAGTTCAGTGGCCAAGATCAACTCCATTCCTTAATGTGCTTGCAGAAAATGTACCTGAAGTAGGAGAAATGAGATAGCCTATGCTTGTGCCAGGATCCTGGTAAGAATTTAAATATAGGTCTAAAGCATAAAAGTCATTTAAACTTGTAAAGCATGCTCATATTTTTACATAAAAATACATTCTTGCCTTTTCATATAAACAACTCTTTATTATTCTAAAATGTGAGGCTTAAATGAACATCACTAAATTTGTCAGGATTCTATGTTGATAACTTGGTAGTGGACAAAGTTCCTCGGTCCCTGGCCTCCAGTGAGAGAGGTTGTCATATTTTCTTTGCTATGTCTAATTTCTTTCCACATGAGGGCAAATCCCCGAGTTGGTGCTTCTAAGCTCTGCCTCTACCCTGGTAACCACTGTCCTTCTCCAACCTTTGCATTTGTACATTCCTTTTGGTAGGAGAAGACAAGTCTTGGATAACTGAGACGTGGCTTCAGAGGAGAAGTCAGCTATGGTAGTCAGTTCCTCTTGGCACATAGGGTGCAGAATCATTAGATAAGGGTCTTGAAAATTAAATGCCAAAGAGATGTAGTGATGACTTGATAAGGTTTCCTTTTTTGTAACAGCATACCCGAGATGAGCAACTTACTGTATTTCATGGCTTCAAAGGTTCAGTATGAGCTTGAGTCTGTGTTAAGACAGAATATCATGGTGTGATTTTTGTGCTAAAGAAACTTTTCATGCCATGACGCATGCCAGCGTAAGAGAGCAGGAGACCCCTTCCTCTTGAATCTTAACTTGCCATTTATTGAGAGGAACCCAGGGCTGACTCAGAGCACTTTATGCATCCCTCTGTTTACATCTTTTCAGTTTTCACAATGGAATCTTAATCAGTGAGAAGTTGTTGTCCACACCTCTGAAGAAGCATAGCTAAATTTAAGGATCTAGGACAGAAGCTTATAAGCATTTGCTGAGCTGCCTGCTACATTGCAGTCACAACTACTATTTTGATAAACTTGCTGTCACTTGATTTTATTCAAACCTCTGGCTGCTTTTATTAAGGCTGAGTTAATTATATCTTAGTATTCCAAATTATTATATAAGGACATTAAAGCAGTGTTGGTGAAGGGACAGACCTATAAATTCTTTATATCCATACCTGGGATTCTGTGCTCTGCTGGCTTCATGAGCTATATTTTATGAGAAATCTTATTTCTACTGTTACGGTGGGAGCCTATATGATTTATCTCTCTGGCCCACTGATCTTTATTTGGTAACTCTTTGGAAAACAGGATTGGATTATTTTTCTTGACCTTGAGAGATTTTTATGAATCCAGTGAAGCCAGCTCGACAACTTTGACAGAGTGGGGAGCACCCAGGAACTATAGCCCTGTTTATTTAAGACTGTAACTTCATAGCTTAAGCCAAACTACAATGAACTAGGCTGAATCAGTAGTGAATGGCTTTTTTCCTTCATTTTTGATGCTCCTGTACTTCCAATGTATTCCAGATATTTTTTTTCCAAATCTCTAAGAGTAGATATAAGATATGTGAACAATTTGGCCATAATAGATTGCAAAATTTAGTTTTAATGGGGCTATCTATGGTTTACAAATACAGCTTGTTCTATCTCATAGTTTTCTTGTTAAACACAAATCTCGTAATTTTAGTTAAAAATAAGACAAATGGCAACATTAAGGTGGAGAAGCTGAGTCTTGGGACATTGACAGCCCTTGTTCAAATCACATCTCATAGTATTTATTGATGATGGAAATGGAATAAAAGTCAAGATGCTGTGTCATCAATGCCACTCCAGCCTCTTTCTGTGTCTCTGTGTCTCTCTGTCATTATCTTTGTCTCCCCCCAGCCCCCTGTGTGTGTGTGTGTCCAGGCATGTCTGGTGTGTATGAGTGTTGGTGTGAAAATGCCAGTTTGCTTCTAGAGGTCAGAGGACAACTTTTGGGAGTTCATTCTCACCTTCCATCTTGTTTTGAGGAAAGCACACTCTTGTTGCTTCTGTCATTTGGCAATGTACCCCAGGTTGTCTGACTATATACTTTAGAGATTATTCTTGTATACTCACATTTCCACCTCACATCCCTCTGGAGGAGTGTTGGGATTATACATGTACTCAGGATACATGATCTGGCTTTGTACATGGGTTTCAGGTTCTGAACCCAGGTCACTATGTTTTTGTGGCTAACAGTTTTGACTACAAATACATATATCTAGCTGCAATCTAGCGGGTGTGTGCATGTGTGTGTGTGTGTGTGTGTGTGTGTGTGTGTGTGTGTGTGTTAATAGCCAAAGGCCATTTCGTCAAACATTAGGTTTCTTTTGAGGTCTCCTATTGCATTGAGTGTGTAGGGACCATCTGAGGCCTTACGAACTGGATCAATGAAAGAAACACTTTTGGCAATGTTTCAATATCACATGGTTTAGACAAGGGTGAAGCACACTTTAAAATTGACTCTCAAATTAATTCATACTTTCTAAGAATGGTCAATTTTTACTGATAGAAAGCCAACTTAATCTAAGAATGTTTGTGGCTTAGAAACACTTTGGAGAACTAATACAGGTCTGGTCAGTAGACTTCTCCATTGTCTCTTTAATTAAAAAAAAATCTAATAACCAAGACATTAGAAAGCTCACTAATAGGTCTACTCAACCATTCAAAAGCTCCCTGGGGTTTAAAATTAATAAAAGAAAATACTAGCCTGCAGATAATCGTCTAATTATCAGTTTAAAAATGGTTCATTTCTAGACAATTCTGGAAAGCTCTCTAAAGCCCTTTCAACTGTGTTTATGATCCAAAGAACACATTGCTTGGAGATGCCACTGTCCTTTTGTTCTGCTGACTTTTCTGAACTGCTATTAGTAAAAAAATGCTAGGAAGCTTCTCACATCTTGAAAGTAGCATCAGAATGAATTTTTAAAAGATGAAGAAATGGCTGTGGGGAGATAGCTCAAACAATAAAGTGCTTGCTACACTGGCTGAAGTTTGGGTCCCTATCACTCACATCAAAAAGCCATTTACATGGTGGGTGGCACATGTCTGCAATCTCAGCAGTAAGGAGGTGAACTGGAGGATTCCAAACTACGTTAGTTGAGTGACTTTCAGAAAGTAAGCTGAGAACGTTATTAAGGAAGACACCTTGAGTTGACCATTGGCTTTCACACATGGGCACACACATAAGACAAATACAAAAGCAAGCACACACACGTGCATGTGTGCACGCACGCACACACACACACACACACACACACACACTAAGTTAAAAAATAGTTTTATTTTATGTATAAAATCCAAAGACACTGACAAATAAAAACATCTTTTCTCATTGGAAGATGTGCGAACAGAAATAACAATGTTCTAAAATAATTTTGTAATTAGCAGTAAAAGATATTAAAATATATTCTGTTCAAGACTTGCTAACACTGATAGGCACCCAAACCTTACCAAATAATCGTTATCACTGAGCAGAATGTTTTTTCTTTCTCTAATTCCAGCACACATTCTGATACAGGAAAAAGAAAGAAACTCTGCTTTTTTGGGATAACATGAAAAGAAGGCAGATGGGATTTAATCATAGATTCTAAAAAGGATTAGGCATTTGGGATGATCAGTACAAAAATAAATAGCACAATTTTAATTATGGCCCTATAAATGTTTTAAAATTCAAGAGGACAGCTGATCAAATTTGTAGCTAATTAATTAATGACATTCTAGGTCGCTACATTTTCTCTGTTTGGGTTACAGAATCATATATAATTATTCCATGAAATTACAGTTATAGAAACCCTAAAAATAACGCCTCTCAGCATGTCCTCATGGGACAGGGTTGTTTTTCACAGGTTTCCCCGCTGATGTTACCATCCTTCATCAGTTCTCCTGGAAGGGCTGCTTGCTGAGATCTGAGCCTCCCAACTGCACTTGTGCTCAGACATTGGCCCTGGAGCACATTATTTTCCTTAAAGTGATCTGAATGTGACATGTGAAGAGCGTTTCTCATCTCATATAAAGATATAAAAGAAGAGAGCCAGCCCAAACTCCCACCATCTGCTCAGCTCCCAGCACTGACAAACCTCCGAGGCTTCTTTATGAAGTTGGCATCAGTCAATAGAGCGTCAGAACTGATCAAGGTCTTGAGAATAAGAGACTGAGAGCTCAGCCCTAGAGGGAACATCTATATTATTGTTGCCATCTCCAAGGCTCAGGGAACAATTCGGAAGGGGTGGCAGAAAGACTATAAGAACCGGGAGATGGGGAGCAAAGCTGCGAAAGGCTGTCTTCTGGACATGACATAGCTAGCACACTCATGTACTCATAGTGTCTGTGGTTACCTGGTATAAGACCTGCACAGGGTCATGCCACGCACCATTCCAGCATAGATGGGGCCAGTGGTCTTCAAGATCCACCTCTCACTGAGGCGCTCTTGGTAGGTGCTTCTCCTTTCATACTGGAGGGATAATTATTTGTTTCTGAGGATGTGGCCATTGGTAGGATTTTTAATGTTCCAGAAGATGGCCCCATATCCTAGCGCATATGGGCAACTGTAAAAGGACATGAAATTGGACAGGGAGCCTATTGAGGGATATGGGGGGAGCTGGAGAGAAGGGAATAAGGAATATATATCATATTCTGATGAATACACACCTAGAATTTTAAAAAAGAAAATCTTCAACTTGGGAAAAGATAATTAAACCACTATGGAAAAGGGTAAAAGTCCTGGCCAACTGCAACCCTCTTTAGAAATTCGTGCAGGAACCCTTTCTATAGATTCCATGACATTGGCTTTCAGATGAAATGCTCTGGACCCCAGGGGTATTTTACAATGCCCATTAACACATAGTGGGTGGAAAGTAGGGATGCTGCCAAATATTCCAGGATGCATAGGTTACCTTCTGTTGGAAGAAGCCGCTCCGCCATAGAAGGCTAACATCACCTAAGATGAGACTCTCTTTTTCAGAGGGCTGGAGCTAATTACTCATGCTCTGATGATGGAGAGACCTTCTGAGATGTGCAGACACTTGCAGTCTCATAGCTTTTACTTGTTCAAACTAAATATTTGTAAATTGATTAAATGTGGTAATTGCTTTGTAATTACATTTGTGATTAGTTCTACTGTTGTTATTAAGGTGCCATCCCTAGAGTCCCTCCTCGAAACACCCTTTAATTTATCAAAGTCTTGTTCATAATTACAAATTCAAACTTTCAAAATCTCCCATATTGTGCCCCAATTGCGTTTAACATAAAATTCAGGGCCGAGACTTAGAAGGAAACACTTATGAAGGCATAAGGAAAGTAGGAAGAATAGAAAAATGCAGAGCCTGAAAATCACCTAATGGCGTGCATCTTCTTATGCGGATGCAAAGAGCTCAAATCTTTTATTTGATTTGCAAGCATTGGGTTAAATGACAGACAGCAAGGATAAATTGCAATACCTGAAACTCCCAGTTGGGGGAGCCCAGTCACTAATTCAAAGTGTTACTTAAGCATTTATTGCAAAATTCTTCAAAAACTTTGAGAGAAAAGAAAATGTTGTTTTCTCCTTTTGATTTGTTTATATCAGCCATATGTTGAAAATTTAAAACAATGTCACTTTGATTTTATGGTTCTAGAATAACATGGGAACCCCTGTGTGTTTCCTTTAGGTACAATAGCATAGCACACTTTAGATTCAGGAGTGGAGCAAGCTGATGGGAGGCTGGAGAGCAAAGAAGCCCTCTGACTCTGAGAGCTCAGCTCCATGTGAGGTGATTAGGAGTAGATACATTCATAAACTATGAGCCCTCAGAGAAGATGGTGCCATAGTAAACCCTCCTCTTCTACTTACCAGTTTCATTTCCACAAAATAGGCATTTGCTTAAAGTTACTGGCCAGTGGGTTGGGCTTGAAAATACCATTTCTTTAGATATGATAGATAATTCCCCTTCTTAAAGAAATCTATCACATCCCTATCAAGGAGACAACAAATAAGCACTAGGGGGCAGCATCTACCTTCAAAGCAATCCCCAGGTATGCAATGGCCAGTGTCAGTTCACCTCTATAGGCTCCCACTGGCCAGGAAGTGTTAGCCTTGATCCTCTCTCTGCTGTTGTCTTTCTGCAGAGCACCTCACCTGTGTATGTGGTGCTTTCATCTCAGCGAGTTTCTCATCTGGGTTTTGAAGCCTTGCCTAGCATTCTGTTTCTGTGAACATCAAGAGGCTACTCAATGCTGACCACCGGATACCACCAACCGTAGCCTGCTCACTGTGGCAAGCCAGAAGTTTACCCGTGACTTGAGTTAGCTTCTGTGAATTCTAACTTTCTAAGACTACCTAAAGAAACATTAACACAGAAAGATAAACATAGAAAACTGCTTCACAAACTAAGATGTGAGTCCTCGTTCCCCAATGTCCAACATGTCCTTATGTTCATGACCTTTAGATGCTATATTTTTTCAGATACTAAAAGTTTATACTTATATATTTATGCATAAAAATACACAGAAAATCATTATATATCTTGCAAAATGGCACAGTTATTTATATATGATGTCCCATAAGGATTGTGTTTAAAATATATCAGTTTCATACTATTATCAAGCTAATGCTAATTAAAGAGGTTAAACCAGTTGGGGGAAACAACTGTTAGGTGAGAGACTGATAAGATAATGGATTGACCTATATGGGACCATCAAAACAAACATGTGGGAACTTCAGATAAATGCAAAAGGCTTATGGGAAACCAGAGGACATTCACCTCCCCCACCTCAAGGAGAATAGAGGTAGAGATTATTCTTCAAGTAAAAATGTTTCACCAAATATATTCAAAAGGATTTGTTTGTATTAGGTATTATCTTTAATGGGGCAAGTTAGAACTAACAAAGTATGCAAGTGCTGTAATTGAGCTATTTATATAGTTGACAGTGAAATGAGATAACAGAAGAAAGCAATGCAGGACTTTCTCAATCCAGAGACTTTTGAAAATAAGCAGCAGAGAAAAATAGCTCCTTGGCGTGATCTCAGGTAGTTTGATCTGAACTTCTCCAGCAAGGTGGTTTATGAAATGATATTTAATAAGCTCCCAAGCTGATATAATTTTCAACCTTTAGTATTTAGAATTTTCCCATCCTAGTGACTAATGTTGCTTCAAATCTTTATTGCTGCTGAAAATAAAAGAAGGGAAAAAAATCACTGCATTTCTGTCATAGTCTTACTAAAGCCTTGCTTCCTTTATAGATATCTAGGATTTATTGGTGGGTGAGCATAGATTTGTTCATGTCCACAACATGGAGCGGTATGGAAGTTTTTAACCTCCATCTGGTTCAGAATAAAGAAGGGAGCACTGATTCTGCTCAGTCAGTATTTTCTTTCTTACAGGGCTCCTATATCTCTCGTGGACCATGGAAGTGGCCATTGCGGATAGAGAATATTTTCTACTGGTTGAGTGAAATCTGGCTTCTTACTAAGACACACTTCTTCAGAGCTGTTGATATGTGATGTGCAACCAACAGTACACTGGATGATCTCAGACTTGGCGAAGGGCAGGGGGACCAGGAGTCATCTGACCCAGATCCACCTGCTGAAAGGACAGAGAGCAGCCTGAGGGATGGGCTTATTTTCTCTGAGCTAAACAGCTTAGAAGAGGAAGATTTATACTGATTCTCCACCCCTCTCCCTCTCCTCCCTCCTGGTTCCTGTGGCCTCTGCCCAGTGCTTTCTCTTTCTGTAGTCTTCTGGCCAGAGTAACCTTAGGCTTTTTTTGTTTGTTTGTTTGTTTGTTTGTTTTTGGTTTTCGTGATTTTTTTTCAGCTCTCTATCTGTGTTTTTTCTGATCTGTTCCTCGTGAATGAATTTTATGCTCAGCTTCTTTAGGGCTTAAAATCCTTTTTCAAGTGTTCTAACCTCTTTAACATTTCAGTTCTGACTTAGGCGCTCTGCCTTTCAAGAGCATTGTCTTTGAAACAGGCTTCAAGTGACTATTTTGGAAGTCAAATACCAAATAATGACACTTTGCTTCTCTGCTTCCCTCCTCTGACAATCCTGATTCTTCCAGAGGCAAAGACTGTCTCTACTGAATAGCAGCTAGTGAAAAAAAAAAAAATGAAGAAGAAGAAGAAGCCAAAGAAGTATAGACACAGATGTGAAAGCATTTCCACAGAGCCAAGCTGCCAGGCTGTTCTTACAGACACACTGTTCACTGATTCTGACTGGTACCTTTCTTCATTTTCTTATTTATTGAATACATCTAAATCATACTACATACTGTTGTTCTGTACATATTTACAGTGACATCATTACTGTGTTTAGGCAAATTAAGCTATCCATCACCTTCCACAGTTACTTTTTTTGTTTGTAGGTGGCAAAGGCATCTTAAATTTATGTTTTTAGAAAAATTCCTGTAAGGAATATAAAACAAATGATGGTAAGGCTTAGGCTGTAAGCTCAGTTTCTGTATTTGGACATCCTACACCACTCCAAGTTTGTATACCTTTATCTATTGTCCTTTGTCTTGTGAACTCCCCCAACCCTATCCATGTTTATCACTGCCTTACTCTGTTGATTTTTCCTTTTTTTATTTACATGCAAGTGAAACTATTCAGGCCTTTGCATTCTGTGTCTGAATTACCTCATAGCGCATGGAATGTCCTTCAAGCTCATTCACTTTGTTACCGAAGGGTAATTCCTGTTTTCAAATGCTGAATCACATTCCAGAGTGTATAGATACACCTTATTTGTCTCTCTATCTGCCGTGGCCACTTAGGTTATTGCCATACCTTCACTGTTGTGAACAATGCTACCAATGAATAAGGAAAAATACATGTCCCTGGAAGTTGCTGCTTTCATTTCATTTCATGGGCACGTGTTAATAGGATGCCAGATCACATGTAGCTCCATTTCTCATGGGTTGAAGAACCCACACTTTGCTATCTGCACTGGCTGTGCTGATTGATCATCTCACCAAAATCACACCAGGGTTTCCTTCAATGACCCTCATTGACACCTCTCTGTCTTGTCTCTTCGATAAGGGCCACTTTAACAGCTATAAAGAGGCATCTCATTGTAGATCTGACTTGCATTTCTCCAATAACTAGTGATGATACATAAGAGCTATTTTCCTATCTCTTTGGTAAAAATGTCCCTTTTGTGTACTTGTTTGTTTGTCATTTTTATGCTGTAGATTAAACCCAGGACCCATAGCAGAAAGTGTTCTATCACTGAGTTACAGTCAAGTTTATTTAAATATGAATTTCATTATTGAGTTGTATGAATTCTTTATAAAATTTGCATATTAACCACTCATCAAATATATGATTTTCAAATATGACACATAAATTTTAAGGTCCTACTGGGTGCCAAGGATGTGAAAACGTCTTCAAAGAACATGGCACATGTGTAGCTCGAGAAGTTGGTTACATGTTCATATCTGCCTTATTCATAATAGCCAGAACATGGAAACAGCCTAAGTGTCCCTCAGTAGAAGAATGGATAAAGAAACTGTGGTACATTTACACTATGGAATACTATTCCGCTATTAAAAACAAGGAATTCCTGAAATTTGTGGACAAATGTCTTGAACTAGAAATTATCATAATGAGTGAGTTCACCCAGAAGCAAAAAGAGACAAATGGTATATACTCACTTATATCGAGACACTACCCAAGGGGTATGTCCCATGAAAGACTTTACTTCCCAGAAAAGTGGGTCAGAGGGGAGGACATCCTATTTGGACTTTAGGTGAGAGAAGCATGAAAGAATGGGGAAATAGAAGGATCCAGAGGGTCCTGGAAACCTACAAGAAGAACATTATGATGGGCAGATCTGGGTCCTGGGGTCCTTCCTGCTCAAACTATGGCACCAGCCAAGGAAAATATAGGCAGTAAACTTCGAACCCCTACCAGACCTAGCCGATGGACAGGACATTCTCCACTGTTGAGTGGTGAGTGAAGTCTGACTTTCATACAAACTCTGGGGCCCCATTTCTGACCATGTCCCCTTGATTTGGAGGCCTGGTGGCACTCAGAGGAAGGATAGCAGCCTACCAAGAAGAGACTCAATACCCTATGAGCATATACAGAGGGAGGAGGTCCCCCTCAGTCACAGCCATAGGGGAGGGGAGTAGGAGGAAAGCAGGAGGGAGGGAGGAATGGGAGGATACAAGAGATGGGCTAACAATTGAGATATAATATGAATAAATTAATTAAAAATAAGGCTATAAAAAAAGAAGTTGGTTGCACATACACACACACACATACACACACACACACACCTATAATGCTGGTGATAGAAGAGATAATTCTAGAAAAGTGAATCTGAAGTAAGAGTCAGATATAAATAAACTTTTATTCCCATTTACTTAAATAAACACTACAGTATATCTGTGAAACAAAAGTATGTGCTGGCTCATTTTATAAATCATTTTTTACATGCTGACCTTGTTTAAGATAAAATATTGTCATATCACTACACATAATAAATATGTATTCTCTATACCAAATCTTCTTGATTATGCTTAGAAAAAGTTGTGCTATAATTCTCCTTTTGGGGGTGGAAGCATTAGGGTCATGTATTCCCTTTAAAATAATTTGATCATTGAACTAGTAATAACAATGATGCTAAACTGGTTCAGTAAAATGTTTCAGCAATATGACAATAGTCATATAATTTTTGAAATATTATTGAAAATAAAAATTTCCAGTTGATTTTTAGTTTTGCTTAGAACTCTTACTACCTGCATCAGAGCTATGTATTTATATGGCTATATTGACAAAACAACTCAACCTTGAACTTGGACCTAGTCCCAGAATATGATCTCAGTTCTTTTCCAGATAATTTAATCATTGAACAGGTTCAGGAATTTCTGAGCTGGGTGCTGTGGTGCACATCTGTAATCCCAGGGCTTAGGAGGCAGAGGCACACGGATCTCTGTGAGTTTGACACCAGTCTAGTCTATAAAGTGAGTCCAAGACAAGAAAGGCTCCACAGAGAAACCTTATCTCTAAAAACCAAAAGCCAAAACCCAAAAACCAATCCCTTCATTAAAACACACACACACACACACACACACACACACACACACACACACACACACACACACAGAAACAAAAGGAATTTCTAAGTTTCTTTAGATATGAAGACATATTTTTTGCAAAAAAAGAATTTACCAGTATTTAGCTAATAAAATAATCTTAAATTATAAATATGATTATAATTAATTACATTATACTTATAAGTCAAACCATTGCTATCAACACAATGCCATTCAATGTTAGAAATGGGCAATAAAAGCACAGACTCAAGAGGCAAAGCATTAATTTACAGAAGAGGTACTTGCTGAAGTCTAATATAATCTGAATAGCATGGGCTTTTAGGCTACAGAGACCAACTAGGAAATTGAACAGGTTCTGCTCTTGTGGAACTGATAAAAGTCAGAGAGCACAGCCAAGGAACTGCCTTACAGTCCTCAAGGAAAAGAATATTTTTATAGCATTGTCTGTCCTAGAGTCTTACTTTATTCTTTCCCGTTCAGTTTCTTATGGCCAAAAACTGCCAAGTGATTGGTTCCTGATGCACATGTGTGTCTTATAAAATATGATAAGTGAAAAAAATTTTCTTGAACTTGAGTCAGTAAGTGTATTGAATCACTAAGTGTCTGCCTATACTCCATTACCTGGAAAGAATTTGGGGCTTAGTTGATAGTAGACTATTTTACAGAAACTTATTTTTCTTGCCTTGTTGCACCCAGAAACATGAACATGTCTACCTTCAAGAAACGGTTATGCTATAATCCTTCTGCGGGGGGGGGGGGGGGAGGAGGCAAGCTTCAGGGTCATGTATTCCCTTTAAAGTAATTTAATCACTGTACTACTGAAAACAATGTCAGTAAATTGTTTTAGTAAAATGTACATTAGTCATATAATTTCTGAAATATTATTGAAGATAAGAGTTTAAACTTTTGGTCACATAAGTGAGCAGAGTAACTAATGAATCTTTGTTTTTAGTATATGCTCTTAGGTTTATGAAATCATTATTCTGTACTTACATTAAATTGTGGGTATTTTACTAATATTTGAAGTAACCATTGAAAGCATTGATTTTTTAAAAATCTTTCTGCCTCAATTTATACAGTTAAGGTTTTTTTTTATATATACAAATGTCTAATTTATAGCTTGACATCTTCTGTGCATTGATTTAGCTGACTCAGTCAAGATCAATCAGACCTTAGTTTGCTTTTTTGTTACTGGGGTGTTTTGCAATGCTTTTGCAGCATCCCCCCATTTTGCTTCATTGTGTGTTAATACTCATTAAATTATAAAGACCATTAAACACATTTTTTGTTTTATTTTTACCTATTTGTTTTTACTTAGAATTTTCATAATGGCCAAGTAATTGTGAATTTTTCTTGATTAAGTTCTGGAGTTTTTGGAGAACATGTTTTGACTCATATGTTTAGTTTTTGTAAATAACTGAATATTATTTTAAGCTCTTGGCTTTTCGTAAGTCTTCTTTGCATACTTTAAGTAAAAGTGTCTTCTGCTGTTGTGTAGTGTAGTGTCTGTAATTAGATCACATATTTTAGTCACAATGCTGGGATTTTGCATTCTTACTAATTTTGTTATTGAAAATGAATACATTATTGTTTCCCACTGGGCTTTCAAATTCAAATTTCTTTTTAAACATCTCCAACTTTTAATTTATTTATTTTAGCCTATTTTGTTATTTGTTGTATAAAATACTTAATACAAAATATATCTTCATTGTACAGAAATTCTTTTTTTTCTTTTTAAAAATATTTTATTAATTTATTCATATTACATCTCAATGGTTATCCCCTCCCTTGTATCCTCCCATTCCTCCCTGCCTCCCATTTTCCCCTTACTCCCCTCCCCTATGTATGTGACTGAGGGGGACTTTCTCCCCCTGTATATGCTCATAGGGTATCAAGTCTCTTCTTGGTAGCCTGCTATCCTTCCTCTGAGTGCCACCAGGTCTCCCCCTCCACGGGACATGGTCAAATGTGAGGCACCAGAGTACATGAGAAAGTCATATCCCACTCTCCACTCAACTGTGGAGAATGTTCTGACCATTGGCTAGATCTGGGTAGGGGTTTGAAGTTTACTGTCTGTATTGTTCTTGGCTGGTGCCTTAGTTTGAGCAGGACCCCTGGGCCCAAATCTGCCTATCATAATGTTCTTCTTGTAGGCTTCTAGGATCCTCTGGATCCTTCAACTTTGCTATTCTCCCATGCTTCTCTCATGTAGAGTCCCAACAGGATGTCTTCCCCTCTGTCCCAGTTTCCTGGTTAGTGAAGATTTTCATGGGACATGCCCCTTGGCCTAGTATGCAGATCTAGTCTGCAGGGCTAGTCTGCTTCAGGGTTAACTCACTCATTATGATCATTTCTAGTTCAATCCATTTGTCCACAAATTTTGGGAATTCCTTGTTTTTAATAGCTGAGTAGTATTCCATAGTGTAAATGTACCACATTTTCTTTATCCATTCTTCTACTGAGGGACCCTTAGGCTGTTTCCATGATCTGGCTATTATGAATAAGGCTGCTATGAACATGGTTGAGCAAATTTTCTTGTTGTATGCTGGAGTATCTTCTGGGTATATTCCAAGGAGTGGAATAGCTGGGTCCTGCGGAAGCCCTATCCCCAGTTTTTTGAGATAGCACCAGATAGATTTTCAAAGTGGCTGTACTAGTTTGCATTCCCACTTGGTCTCTTGTCTTCAGGGTTGCCACGAAGGCTGATATTAGATGTTGGCATTGGCAGTTCTTCGAGTCTGGGCTAGGCTTACTTGCCCACCTGGGCATCATCTGGCTCTTGGCTGATCTCAGATAGTCTTGGCTGGGAACACTGGAACTATTCAGTTGTGTTCCAGCAAGCTAGCTCAAGCATGTGTTCATGCAACCAGGGAGAGAAAACAGAATGAACTGAAATATTTAAGCACTTTTCCAACCTTTTGCTGGCTTCACATTTGCTCATTGATGTGACTGCACTAAAGTCAAGGGGTGATGCAGTACATCTAATGTGGAGAGCAGAGCACTGGAGATTATGTTGTGTGGATGGGTGAGAGTGGCAGTCATTAATCCTCCATCTTTGACCAACAGAGGAGAGAAAAAGGTTTTCAGTCATACATTATCCCTTCACACTTTGCATACTTGCGTAGAACACAGCATAGAAATTTATCAAGGATATTTGAATTTTGATCATTAAAATGACCAGTGTGAGGAAGTATGACTTGTTTGAGAACAGTTGGACTGGCTTCCTTGAAAGTGAGAATTATAGACTGTTCACACTCGTTAATTTTCTTTTGCTCTAAGGATTGTGACATTTGTTTTGAATTACAAACTAGTTCAGATTAGGTAACAGAATAATCACATGGTAATCAGCTTAGGTACTGTGGCCCATAAATACATTTAGTTCATGTATTTTTCCAGGGGTGTTGGCAGATACACTTAATTATTTATAGTAAGACTTCATAATATTCTAATAACTGTCTGACTATATATTAGGAAAGAAGAAAAATGACTTTCCTTGTTTTTAAATCAAAACCTTCCTGTAACATGACTGCTTTTATGAAAGTGAGGTGAAAGCAAATGATTTTACTTCCTACATTTTAGGAGTGAGTTTGGTAATTAAAAGCATATTATAATTTTTATTTATATATGCTTCAGGAAAAAAGGGATTTGTTTATAGGTGTCTCATAATTTTTGCTTTTGCTTTTCTTTTAGAGAGACTCATAAAAGCATAAGAGTTCCTGTACTCTGTTCATTTAAAAAGTCACATTCACACTTATGCATAGAAAAAAAACCAGATACCTGTGGCACATGCTTTTAATCTCAGCACTTGGGGAGACAGAGGCAGGTGGATCTCCGTGAGTGTGAGGCTAGCCTGGTCTACAAAGTGAGTCCGGGACAGCCAAGGCTCCACAGAGAAAGCCTGCCTTGGAAATCCAAAACCAAAGCAAACAAAAGCCCATAAACCACTTCAAGTGTATGAATCAAAGTCTTAATGGTACTTATGGTTGGAAAGCATGGTCTTTGGTAATCTTAAATTTCTTTTACTGATATTTTCCAAGCATTTTAATAAAAATGAAAATGAATCTGTATTATTTGGAAAGTGACTGACATTTAATATAAGGCTTAGTATTCAATTTAGTCTGGTGTTTCTCACTTCCATGACTGGCTCAGTTTCAAATGGCATTATTCTAAAACTTTAAGGTCACTGTCAACATCAAATTATAATTATTTATCTTATAGGCATTTGTATACAAAATTATCTATCTGTGCTGGCTACTCTTATTTGCCCCATATACGCATCTCATGCCTCATTGGAACTGAATTTTCAGACATCTCTAAATCTCCTCCATTCTTGACCGTCTAGGGTATAGGTTCTCAACCTGAATAGGTCAAAAGATTCTTTTACAGGGCTTGCCTAAGACCAGTAGGAAACACAAATGTTTATATTACAATACATAATCGTAGCAAAATTACAGTTATGAAGTACCAATGAAATAATTTTACGGTTGGGGGTCACCACAACATGAGAAACTGTATTAAAGGGTTGAAGCATTAGAAAAGTCAAAACCCACTGCTCTAGAGCTTACTTTTCACCACCCAGGTCCAGTCATAGGACTTCCTCACCTGGACAAGCCTTTTCTTAGTGTGTCGGTACTTCGCTCTCCTTACCACTTGTCCCATCTATAATTAAATCATTGGTCTGTGGTTCGCTTACTGTTTATACTAGTTGGGTTGTTTCTTTTGGCTGTGTTCAGAAAATGGCAGCGGTTAAGTAAGTTGCAGGTCCTCCAAAGCACTTTTTGTGACCAGAAAGTGCCTGGAACACAGGAATATTTTCAAAATATCTCCTGAATAAATGAACCATTAGCAAAGATGATGAGAATTAGGGGTCTGGGTAGAAAGATAGATGGACTTTCATGGATTTTGTCAACATAGTCAACTGTCATCAAACGTATTGCTTCTCACTGTCCTTTCAGGTCAACTTGGAGTTCCCCTTTATTTTTAGCCTTGTCGTTCACATTAACTTGATTGTTCAATGGTTATTTAACACTTAATTAGTAACAGTCTTTATCTTAATAGTAGTAAACAGGCCTTACAGGGGCTTTTTAATCCTGTTTTTCCTAGCAGCTGGTAATTGTAGCATTATTATATCTCAGAGATGAAAACAGTCTAAATATATATTAATTAAAGAAAACATATAGACACACATAGAGAAGATATTATTTCGCCTTCAACAAAGAGATCTTGTAATACTCAGCAACATTGATAAACCTTGGGATTGCTTTGTCAATACAAGCAAGATTTCTAATAAAGTCATTAATTATGATTCTACTTATATATGTTATATGAAGTGTGTGGGGCATTTAAAAATATTTGAAATGCTCAAATGCATAGAAACAGAAGGTTTACAGGATTTATAGGGAAGAAGAAGAGATAGCTGTTGAAGGTGTATCCAGTTCCAGGCATGCAATACGAAAACCTAGTGACCTGGTTTGTAATTTGTACACAGTTAACAACATAGTGCTCTATACTGGGAAATCTGTTCACAGAGTTCATGCAATTTCTTTTCACATGGTGTTAAAAGGATAATGAGAGAGTGACTGGGTGACTGAGAGGAGTGTGTCTTCTCTAACATGGCAGACAAGTGGAGCTTATTAGGAACAGTCAGTTACTTAACACTAGACTGTGAACAGAAGGTGTTATCCAAACATTATACAGCCACATACAAAATTTGGGTTTTTTTTCTAGAAGCCATATTAGTCACAGATAAATGAATTAGAATCACATATTTTATAGAGTCTACCATGTTCAAAATATTACTTTACCATATGGAAATATTAAAAATTTTAGTGGCCTATTTTTAACATTGTGTGAAAATATAAAAATTTAGTAATTCTAATTTGTTAATTTCACCCGAGTTTGATTATTTCCAGATGTCTACTCCTTTTGGGTGTTTCTGCTTCTTTTTTTTCTAGGGCTTCCAGTTGTGTCGTTAAGGTGCTTATGTGCGATGTTTCCAATTTCTTTTTAAAGGCACTTAGTGCTATGAATTTTCCTCTTTTGACCATGTCCCCTGGAGGGGAGACCTGGTGGCACTCAGAGGAAGGACAGCAGGTTACCGAGAAGAGACTTGATACCCTATGAGCATATACAGGGGGAGGTAATCCCCCTCAGGAACAGTCATAGGGGAGTGGAATAAGGGGGAAAGGGGAGGGAGGGAAGAATGGGAGGACACAAGGGATGGGATAGCCATTGAGATGTAATAAGAATAAATTAATAATAAAAAATTTAAAAAATTTAGTAATTCACAGTTTATTTCAATTCAAGGTAAAACCATTTTAAGTCCTCACAAGCTAAGCATTATTACAAAAAACTGCCAGGAGAGAACAAAGGAAATTTGAGGCAATTTCAAAGAGTTAGAGAAAGCATTGTTTACAGTTGATGGGACCAGAGAGATGAATCATAGATAAAGTTGGAAAAAATGACAGAGGATGCCTTTCTTAGTTCCCTTGTAGCGCACACAAAAACATGGAAACATTTCTGTGCATAGCACCTCCACAATTTTATTAAAACTCCTTCTAGAACAAGAATGAGATATGTGTATCACAGGTGGATCCCTGGAGTCCACTCACCAGGCTACCCATCCTAGCTGAGTCAGTCAGTGAACTTCCGGTTCACTGTGAAATATTGTCTAAAATCATGCAGTAAGATGGTTCTAGAGAGATGCCTCAACAGTTACAAGCACTTGCTGCTCTTGTAGAGGAATGGGGTTTGGTTCTCAGTACCTACATGATGGCTCGTAACTACTGGAAATTCCAGTTTCTGGGACTTTGATACTCTTATTTGATTTCTGAGATCACTGGGTGCATGCACACACACACACGCGTGCGCGCGCGCACACACACACACACACACACACACACACACACACACACACAATTACTTACTATTTCAGAATGTGAAGGAGGTAACATACAGATTATTTTATACAGAAATGAAGAAATAAATAAACATAGAGGAAAGAAACAGATTTTTGTCTATGATGTTTACCCTCTGAAAATCCTTTGAAACACAGACTCTGCATATGCGTGGGTTTCCTTCAGTGTATTCATGACAGGTTTTGAAAACTCCTTCTGAATAAGTCCTTATTGTTAAAGAAATAATTGCTAGTTTTGAGTAAACTTTTATTGAACAGTCTTGAGTAATTATCCAGTGAGGTGTGTTTCCAAATTATCGTCTATGTTGTATGCAGGAGTTTATGAAATAATTGGTGGTTGGTACAATGCCTCAATGAAATAACTACTTGTTTAGTGCAATGTTTTACCCAAATTGTTTATGCTTTGCACAGTTTTCTATCTGTCTTGGATTTTCTCTGGTAAACATTTCATTAAGTATTTTCTCTTCTGCACAATGGGGAGAAAAGCTGCTGAAGTTTTGAATTCTTACACAGCTGCTTGGCTTATTGAGCACTAGAAGGGAAGTGAAGACTCATTCTTAAGCATACATGTTGCCATATGTAGCATGGCAGATGAGCAAATACAATCTCGATGCTCACGATCGTGCCCTTTGTTAATAAAGGACGTTATAAATACAGAAGCACAGGCAGTCTTTTCAGGTATGTTTCAGATTAAATGTCTTGGAAGCATAGTTTTGGATTTGAGATCAATATCTGTGAGAGGAATGGAGAGAGTACTGGGCTGGGAAGAAGAGGAAATGTGATGCAAACCAATAATGTCTCTGCAGCTATGGCAGGGAGCAAGTGCTGACTGTCAGAACTGCTCCCTCTGAAGGGGAAATAATGACCCCTCCTCTGTCCACTTGCCAGATGCTGGTGGTTATAAGGAAGGCATTATTTGGGCCCTGAAGACTGTAGCTGTGGTGATCTTGAAGGTAACATCTGGAGTCTGCTGCTGTCTACACTCCCCACAGCTGGTCTGAATCTCCTGCTAGAAGCTGATCTGGCTGGGCAGTCCAAAGTTTGCCACCTGCTCTTAAGCTACTGCTGATGATCCAGCATTGCTTCCCAGCCTCACTTATACTACGTTCATGATAATCTCATTTCTCTCTCAGATGATCTAAATGAGTCATGTTCTGGCTGTACTTTGTCCTTAGGTATATTTCTTACCAAATGCAAATTAAAATTTTATAGGACTCTGGACTGGAAAGACAGTGAGAATTTCCTTTAAGAAGTCTCCTTATGTTAGACAAGTGTAGATGACACTGATTTACCTAATTTAGTTTTTATGCCAAGATTGTGTGAATCCTTTGTTAAAAAAATAAAAATAATGTATGTACATAATGTTGAAAGATGAGTCGTTCCCTAATATTTTATTTAATTAAGTCCAATCTCTCAGAAAAGCAGTTTGAACAGTTTGGTTTTTAGATTATAGATCCTGTGTTAAACACATACATATAATCTATATATCTGTGTGCAGAGTTCATATGCTTACATATTTTTAAATTATAAAAAAAGTAGAAAATCACTATTTATAGAGTTCTTCAACTCTTTATTTTAGGAAGTAACATGTTTCCTATTAAAGTTAAATACAAAATCTATCTGATTTTTAACTTGTAACACATGGTTTGTATTTATAGATTTGACAGTTTACCAATATTTACAAAGTGCCAAAGAATATTTTTACAAATATTGGTGTGTATGTGCCAGGAGTTACTGTGAAATAAACTCATAGAGGAGTTTTCAGGAATGAGAAACATGCTAATACCATCTTTCAGGATTAGTGTTGTGATTCCAATGCTCACCCACAGTCTTGGAGAAAGCTACTACCCCAACAGCCTTTTCTCAATTTTCTCAATTTAACATATGAAAATAGAGATAGCATCCATTTTATTTGATATGGTCAATTATCAACAAAACAATTTTGCTTTGGCCTTCAGTTGATGTAACTGTAACATGTTGCAGTTGGGGCTTTGGTAACAAGCCACAGAAATGAATGCTCAGGGGCTTAATGAAAAAAGAAACATATTGGACAGAAGTAGAGTAGTGTTGCTACTCTAGAGCCAGCAGGGCCTGGAAGAATGGAGCTGATAAATGAGGCTGACTGAATTCTAATGCAATAGCTGAC
Organism: Acomys russatus; assembly: GCF_903995435.1. Lineage (NCBI taxonomy): Eukaryota > Metazoa > Chordata > Mammalia > Rodentia > Muridae > Acomys > Acomys russatus. The sequence continues at coordinate 38,345,124 of NC_067140.1, read as the reverse complement.
TCAATCTAGAGCCTCAACAATTTATACTCTGAGCGTTAAGAAAGGTCACATGAGTAAAGTTCTCATGAGTTCAAGCTGTATACAGTCACAAAGACAAACTGTGTGTGGAAAAATTATGTTTTTCCATAGTGGCATGTAAAGGATGGTTTAAACATCTCACTGACTAACAAAAGCATGAAATAATGACTAATCTGAAGTAAAAGTATTCTTATCCCCTACACCTGGGAGGAGCACATAAACACATTCCAAGAACAAGTCCATGTTTTGAAGAAACCGAGGACACAAGACTCATGTGATTTTCTTGGAGTGTTCTCACAGGCACTCAGAGTTCTCCTCATATGCGTCCACCCTTGGCTCTCGTTCTGACAAGTAGTACACAGAGTACACAGGGCTAGCCGTAGATTCAGGTTTGGAAAAGACTGAGAGAATAAGCTGAATTGTTTCTCCTCAAAAGCCACACATGGAAATCAATGTGCTCAGGTTGTTAGAATGACTTTAGTTGGAAACACTGTCACTGCAGAAAATTAGTTAAATGAATAGGAAATCCTAATGGAGAAGGTTGGCTTTACGTCAGTGTGTCCTTGGAAAAGAACCATACGGGAAGAGATACAAGAAGCACTCAGGATACCGAGGCAGAAGTGAGGTGTTTAATCTTTGGGCCAAGGAATGACAAGTGTGCCAGAAATCACTACAGTGGGACAAAAGGTATTGCACCTAGAGAAATCAGTTCTGCAGATACTGTGGCCTTGAACTCATGCCACTTCTACCGTAATACCCATGGTAGCTACTACCGGTCTGCAGTGCTTTCTTATAGCACTGAGACAGACTTGTAACAGCCTCATACAAAGGTGGGCTCAAAAGTTTAGGTAGTAAAATTACTTGTTTTTAATTTTCTTCCTGTAATTTCCACTGTTAACAAATATATTTCATTATTGTTTTGTAGTTTCTTGGTTTGGGTCTTTGCATATTTGCATTTTTTCCCATGATCCAGAGCTTCTGGAGAGAAATTTCATGAGCTTTACTTGGATCTAACACACACACCATAGCTATCAGAGACAGAGCCTTTAAAATACAGTCCTGTTAAAATGGAAAAGGAAACCATGTCCCTGCCTTCAACAAAGAGATTGATTTATGACTAAAGAACTGATTTGTATAAGATTCCCGATTGGGGTGAGAAATGCAGATGTTCAGAAAAATGGTAAAAGTCATTGTATATATTTTTAAATGGGCTCTTGAGATGTCTGAGAGTCACAGAGTATATGGATGGAGCCTGTTTATCTCTACGGAAAATTATTTACATAAAAACATGGCACAAATGATGATGAGGAGAAGTAATAAGAGCTGACAGACAGCTGACAAATAGATGGTAGATTGATAATGGATAGAAGGTAGATAATAGATAAAGTATAAATTTATCAGGCAGTTCTTCCACACCAGTTCTTCTCCTGAGTACTTCATGTATGAATGTCTTTTAATTTCTGAGCTGTTCTGTGCTAGAATAACTATTATACTCTTTATCTCCAAGTTAATTAGGTGGAAGCGAATACATAGATGTTAAGATATGTGTTTCCTCAACATTATTCATAAATTTAGAAAATTGAGCTTCAAGTTCATTCAGAAAATTCTGTTTTTGAAATGCAACTTCTATAACTCATATATGAAAGATTGTATTCTGTATGTACAATACATACTAGATATTATTTTATAACAACTTCATGTTTATTTACTAAAATATGGCATTTTACCTTATTTTTTAAGTTTGTAAATTTTTTATTTAATATTTTTTATTTTTTATATTTACATTTATATTATTACACATATATATGATAAACTACATACAGCAAGAGGAATCATGAAACAATCAGTAATTATATAAGTGTTACATTCTTGGTGTTTTGGCTATTTGTATTTGGCAGCCTTGAAGAAAACATCTTTCCTGTATTGGTGCATCTATAATCCTGAATATAAATGAATATCTATCATATCTCATCATTATCAACTTAAAACTTCTATCTAGACCCAAAACCATCTTTTTTAAAACAAAGGCAATTGTTTTTATTTATTTATTTAATTTTAATTTAATTTTATTAATTTATTTTGATTACATCTCAATGGTTATCCCATCCGTTGTATCCTCCCATTCCTCCCTCCCTCCCATTTTTCCCTTACTCTCCTCCCCTATAACTGTGACTGAGGGGGACTTCCTCCCCCTTTATATGCTCATAGGGTAACAAATCTCTTTTTGGTAGCCTGCTATCCTTCCTCTGAGTTTTTCTTTTTTAAATATTTTATTAATTTATTCATATTACATCTCAATTGTTATCCCATCCCTTGTATCCTCCCATTCCTCCCTCACTCCCACTTTTCCCCTACTCCCCTCCCCTATGACTGTGACTGAGGGAGACCTCCTTTCCCTGTGTATGCTCATAGGGTATCAAGTCTCTTCTTAGTAGCCTGCTATCTTTCCTCTGAGTGCCACCAGGCCTCCCCATCCAGGGGACATGGTCAAATATGAGGCACCAGAGTTTGTGTGAAAGTCAGTCCCTACTCTCCACTCAACTGTGGAGAATGTCCTGTCCATTGGCTAGATCTGAGTAGGGGTTCGTAGTTTACTACACATATTGTCCTTGGCTGGTGCTATAGTTTGAGCAGGAACCCTGGGCCCAGATCTGCCCATCATAATGTTCTTCCTGTAAGTTTTAGGGTCCTCTGGATCCTTCTATTTCTCCATTCTCCCCTGCTTCTCTCACCTAGAGTCCCAATAGGATGTCCTCCCCTCTGACCCACTTTCCTAGTAAGTGAAGACTTTCATGGGACGTGCTCCTTGGGCTAGTGTCCAGATATAGACCTAAAAACATCTTAGCCCCTAAACAACTAAGCTTCATTGTAAAACTACACAATTATTAGGGTCAGTCAGGATTAGTCTCAGAAGAACAATTTTGCAATTCAGGTCATGAGGCTTAAGATACACCTCTCTGGCGTAGCAAGGCAGTCCCATTAGGGGAAGTGATCAAAAAGCAGGCAACAGAATCCATGTCAGAGACAACTCAGACCTGATGTGACTTGGTGAGCTGTGGGGGCTCCTCTTTTCTGAGAAATAGGGGAAGGGAAGGGGAAGAGGGAGGGAGGAAGGGTGGGAATGGGAGAAGAGGAGGGATGGGGCTATGACCAGAATGTAAAGTGAATAAATAAACAAATTAATTAATTAAAAAGAAATCCAACTTCTATACATTCTATTCTTATGTGCAAGGAATTCAGTTGACTTGGGTCTTAACAAGGATTTGTTTGTCTTAACTATTACCCAAGTTGTGCTGCTCGTGCCTTTGAGCTATGTATAAAGGAATTTAGAGGTGACACATTATCCCATAATGTGTTATTAGCCTAACCCTTTTAAGAATCTAAGTAACTATCTCTTTCCTCATGACACTTGCTTTTGCTAGCCAAAGCTGAGTGATTCATGCGTCCTGATTACCTCAGTTAAAATGTCCCCTTTTTGGAAGAATGAAAGATATAGGGTAGCATTCCCTGCACAGTTAGCTGGTTATTTCTAAGCACTCAATGTGTTACAAACCAGAAAGTATTTCCTATAAAACCTGCACTGCTGGGTTACTTATTATCACTTACAAGTCCCAAGTCTTTTAGACCTCCTGCCTTAAAAATGAGGTTAGAAACATATGCCCTGCTTACTTAGCTGTGTTGCTGGTATCTACATGAAAGTTGTCTTATATAACATGCATTTATTGTAACTTTGCAGTGTAACATATTTTATTAATGATTTCCTTCAATATAATTAGTAATTTCATGTGTTGACTCAGTCAACCAGTCCTATTATTTTACCATATACCTAATGATTCCTGTGCAATAAAAATTCTACTTTTGTATAGACTGATATTGATTGGATAGACATTTTTCAGATATTGTCTTTTCTGCTTATTACATCAACAAAAAGCAAGCATAAGGATTAAGGGCTTGATGTAAGTAGGGACGATTGTTATGCAATAGAGAACAAGCCTTGTTCTAGCTCTTCAAGAGCCTAAATCATGCAAATTCAATACAGTCTGACAGGTGCTCTCATAAGTTAAACAGGGATACATATATATGCATATATATGCATATATATTTAATTGTGATATATTGATAGAAGATCTATTGACATTTGGGATAGATAACTGCTTTTAAGGGGGATCTGCTTTGTGATTTGTGAAATAATTCCCAGCATTTCTGGGCATTGTCCAGAGAATGCTAGCTGCATTCTCTCCTCACGCTCTGATAAACACTGATATCTGTATAATTAAATAAATATCTATGGGGGAGAGAGTGAAGTTGCACCCACTGAGATGTAATGGGTAAAATGAACATACCATCACATGCTTGATGAGAAATAAGATCTCTAAGCTTGAGCCTGCTTGCTAAACCACAATTGGCCAGTTGAAGAGTAAGGTAAAAGATAAAAATTATGTTCATAATCCTCAGAAGAAATATTCCGAACTCATTAGAAACTTTATTGACTTCCTTTTATATCTGATAGTCTAAGAATTCAAAGGTCAACAAAGTGGTTGATACCATTATGTTCTGTCTTTTTTTGAACAAGAACCCGTCCTTCCTTCCTTCTTTCCTTCCTTCCTTGCTTCCTTCCTTTTTTCCTTTATTGTAAAGTGGGGATAGATACATGTGAGACTGCTATTGGATAGATAGTTTTCAAATACTGTCTTTTCTACTTGCTATATCTACAGAAAGCAAGCTCAATGATTAAGGGCTTGATGTAAGTAGAGAAGATTGTAATGGTTTTCCCAGCAATTAAAATAAAGTGCCCTTCCTAACAGAGCAGAAAATGGTGATTTTGTATACATGAATAAAATGAGTTCTTGTTAGAGTGGCAAAAGTGTGGCATGTTTTAAAGCTTAAGGATTCTGAAATAAATAGAAAATATCAGAAGCATAGTTTCTTGTCTTACTCTAAACCTGACACAGGGTTATCCAAAAGAAGTCACCTAAAACCACAGGAGTGCTTAGAACTTTGTGTATTTCTTTCAAAAGGAATAGATTAGATATGGATTTCTGGAACAGGATTGTATTACAAGGCTAATCTGAGGTTGTTCTTAGATGCACAGAACAGTAATGCCTAGTGAATCAAGAGGCCTCATTATCCTTGCCCAGAGAGGCATGTACTGTACCTGTACAGTAATGGCTTTGGACTTTGCTTCTTGGCTTCGAGCACTTTTCCACTACAAAGCTCAGTATCTGTTCAACATCCCAGGAAACCTTGTTTTCTTTCTTTCTTTCTTTCTTTCTTTCTTTTTTTCTTCCCCACCCCCCACCTCTCTCTTTCTTTTGTTTACAAGACCAATCAGAGCCTGGGTGTAGTACTTATGAGATGTGTCTGGTTTCTTGCAAAATCCAACCTGATAACTTTATGAGGATTGCATTTGCTGGCTCTTCAGAGTTTCATTCATTTATTTATCTTTTGTAACATCTTATTGTTATTTATCTCGAGATGCCAAAGTTCCTGCTAGAAAATTACTAAGCCTACACATCATTTTTCTTAACTCTATTTTATGAACAGTTCCTCCTGTTTGTTTGGTTTTGGGAAAACAAGGTATAAAATATAAACACCACATTCATTTTGCTTCCACCTACCTGATTCTTAGTGGCTTTATGCATTGAGCTAAAGAAAGTGACAATTCTTAAAATTTTGGGCTTATGAGTAAGAAATGATTCATCAGGGTTTCATTCCTATCTGAAGTACATTAACATTATATGACAAATAATTTTATTATCCTTTGTTTATCCAAAGTTTTGTAAAGTCTATTTATGTACAATTTACTTTCTGCATCTTAAAATTTGCAATTTGTGATGGTTAATCTTCACTGTTAATGTGACTTGATTTGGACCCACCTAGAAGACACTTCCCTAGGAAGGTGCTTGAGATTGTTTGCTTCAAGCTTTACCTGAGTGAGGAAAGCCATCATAAATGTTCTGGATGTGGAAGCATCATTTTATGAACTCAGGGTCCAGACTGAATAAAAAGGAACAAATGAAAAAGCCAGTGACTACAACCAGCATCTCTTTCTGCTTCCGCACTGCTTCCCCACTGCTGGTATGACTTGACCAGTGGCCTCACACACTGGCTGTGGCTTCCTACTGTTAAAGATCATAGCTAACATAAATCCTTCCTCCTTTACAATTATTCATCAGTTATCTTGTCATTGTAATGGGAACCGTAACTATAGTATATGTTTTTTACTTCTGTTTTTAGAATATGAAACAGAAAAGCTACATTAATGTTCCATATGACATTATGTGACAAAAATCATTAATGAAAATTGTCAAGACAAGAAAGAAGTGTTCTTATTTTTTCTATCTTCAATGCATTTCTAGGAATTTGATGGTGTAACGAGAGTAATATTTTAAAATAGTGATGTGATATATTTTCTATTCATTTTCCTCCTGTTCAATATTTGATAGGTCATTACTACAGTCACATTCTATAACATGCCTCACAACTAGGGACTTTTCCTCCACAGGGATGCCAAAATCCTGGGGAATTCTATTTCTTAACCATCATGAAGACGAAAAAGGCTCTCACACAGATGGTAGAAGTGGAGGTTGGCAAACATCAGTTGATGTCTCTGAAAAAGCAGCAGCATTTCTGCTACATCTCCAAACTGCAGTTCACACCACTATCATTTCTATTATCTTGTTTTTCTAGAGAACTTATGACTCACTCTCATCCTTGAGAAACCATTGCACAATGATGTTCTACACTGTAATAGGCAGGACTCCACTGGCTGCCAAACTACCTCCTCCAACTTCCTGTTTTCTTTCCTGTGTGTGCCTTCCAGGGAACTGATGCACCTTTGCCTCCAGTGACTCCTACCTATCATGCTAAACAAGACACTGATCTAATAAATACAGCAGAACGTCATTAGAAGTCATTTTATTGCTACTTTCCTTTAGAACAGCAGTATTTTGTTTTATTTCGGTCCATTGCCTATATAGTCTCAGATTTTTGGCTACCTGAGCCATCTCAGGGATGGCTTTTTATCTCGTGGAATGGGTCTTAAACCCAGTTAGATATTTGTTGGTTATTCTTATAAGCTTTGTGCCACTATTGCACTAGTGCATCTTGCAGGCAGGTCTTTATTGTTGATGGAAGGGTTTGTAGTTGGATTGGTGTTCATCTTTCTACTTTCTTATTGTGCAAAGTACCTTCCAGTAGCATGAACACTAGTCTGTAGGGATGAAGGATCTAGGTAGGCACCAACTAAACTGCCTCATGTTCAATGGGTTATGTAGGTGTTGCCTTCAGCAAAAGGGACTTCCCATAAGATTTTGGAGAGCATTCAATGGCCTTGGCAGTATCCTAGGTTGTTTGCAGGTTCCTGCATGGCCCCTTGGTCAATATTTCAATTAGAAGCAATACATTCATAACATCGGAGGTTTCATTTGAGGACATGAGATGTGTAATTGAGACTCTGTCTTCTCCATTAACTGGCATTTTTAGTATATGGAAACCTAATACTGAATGTATATTTAAATAATGAAGAATGTATGAAAAAGTTAAGATTAAGGTTTAAAACCATTTTGGTTTTAATTGCTGCACAAAGAAAAAGAATCTCTAAACTTATATTCTGGTGTATTCACAGATTCTGTGGGTTAGCAACAGGATAGGCTGTCATGATGTCAAGTGGCTTTTCCTTCATGAGGGTGAGAACAACATTATAATTTCAAATCACCAGTGACTGTTGGCTGAGAAAAGTTCAGCTTTTATTCAGAACATGTTTAAAAGTGACCCTCCATTATAGTTTCTGCATGCAGGTAAGTTAATTAGAGATACTTTATAGCATGAAGTTTGTTTCTATAGAAGATGTCATAAAATAGGATTGTTCCAAGGTATGACATTTTAACCCATATTTTAAGTTATATAACATTGTATTTATTATACATTTTATCATAACATTGCTGAGGTTTAAGAGGAAGAGACAGATTGTGCTGCTAGATGGAATAATCAAAACAAAACACCATGAGATGGGGAAGGAGATAGGCAATGCCATGGGATTCATCTTTAGGATATCTTCTTCACGGACATATGTGCAATTTGACATATCCTTGTCTTTTCTTCTAATCTTTAATCCTTTATGAGAATATATGATGTGAAGGTTTTTAGGTCCTCATTGCTGTCTTTAGCATCTGTGTTTCTCTAGCCAAGTCATGTTTCTTAGAAAGCTCTCATTAGAGAGAAAGAATTCGCTTTACAATACAAACAATCCCAGGCAAAGTAGCTCTTCTTAATTGCAGGAACCCAAGTTTTTGTCTCTAAGATAATTTTAAAACAGAGGCAAATGTTAACTATTTCTATTGGGAAGTTAGTGATTATTACCCCAGGAGAAATGTTTGTATTTTCTGTGAACAAAGGCTCTAGGGTGCTCCTCTTCACCCTCTGCTGTACTTTTACAAGGATTACACTGGGGTGGATACTGGCTTGAGTTTGGTGAACTTCATGAGTTCATTGAGTTCCCTTCTTCCTTTCTCATTGTGAAGCTAAAGCTCCAAGAATCAAATGTGTGATCCGCTCCAAGAATCAAATGTGTGATCCACTCCAAGATTTATGTGTGTGCATGGTTATAAAAGATACCATAGATCCAGTCATATTTTGTAGTGTTAATCACAAACTCCTTTTCTTAGAATCAAAGTAAGGTTTCGTTTCTGAATATTATCATGGAAATGATTCTGTATTCTTCAGAACATAATTTCACAACAGATGAATAAAATTCTGAGTCTCCAACCAGAAGTGTTTAATGCATTTGTGCTATGTATAAGGAAAATAGTATTATCCAACACCAGTTAGTTATGTACTTTATATTCTGGTGAGTATATAAAACTTTCAAAGTGACAGAAAAGAAAGGGCATTGTGATTACTCTCAGGGAAACAGCGTTCAGAACATGTTGCTTCTCCCAAACCTACCATTTTCTAAGTTCTGAGATTGGTGTTTTACTGAAGCAACTCATTTATTAATGCATAGCAGTAAGTGGAACATAGATCACAAATCCAGGACTTTGTAACTTCTAAGATAGGCTTGCAATGAGGCAAAAATCCTTGCTTTTTCTGTCATGGTGATGCCTTTTTCTTTCTTTCTTTTTTTTCTTTTTTCTTTTTTTTTTTCTTTTTTTGATCCATACCTGATATTTTTGTGATTGCCTTCTCTCTTTTTGACAAATATTTAACTTTCTCTTCCTTTTACTTGTCTTTGAGAGTTTCTCTAACCCTGGGGGAAAGAGAAAACACTGCTAACCAATTATGTTACCAAACTTTGAAAGGTCAGAAATGTAGAGGCTATCTGAGAGAGAGTGTAAAAGCCATTAGCCGACTGATATCTCATTTGGTGGCTAACAATCCGAAGGGAATACCAAATGGCTTGCCCCACATCAGTTGCTTAGAAATAAAGGATCTTAATGAGAAAGGAATAATGTTGTCAGTTTCTTCTGTTCTCATTAAAACAAAAGGCTGTAATATAGGGCCTTTCTTGGTTTCTATGCAAAGCCAGTATGAATAAAGACAGCATAACAGAATGAACAAAGTAGAGAAATTAAATTATAATAGAGCATTGGGCTGGCTTATCCAAGCATATATATGTATTATACCCAATTTGCAAAAACCCTAAATAAAAAAACCCTGGTTTTAATTTATTTTCTCATTTTTTTTTGTCACAAGTGTTCTGCACAAAGACCAAGAGGAGAATGCTGTTATCTCTGTTCTCTGAACATTTTAGCCACTTCTGTTTTCATCATTCCTACCACTCTTTCTTCTCTATACTCTTTGTTTTCTCTACATATATGAACATCTAATTGCTTTTCTAAAACTTTGCCTCTTGTATCCTTTATGCGTATAACCCAGAGTATCCCGAAATGAAAAAGCTTCCCTATCTTACTGGAGATATGGCTTACTTGACACTTGAATATAAACATCATGTGTGTCTCAAGGTTCCAAACCATATTACATTATCCACTCATTTGTTGGCTAAAAAGTCTGTCTTTATATGCATATTTTATAACAAGCAGTGCCAAAGTCTAACAAAAAATGAATGACGGTGTGCCTATAATTTAGTAGAATATGAGAATCATATTCTCAGAGTTAGAGGTAGACGCTGCAGCAGAAGAGAAAGCAACACACACATAGACTGTGTGTGCAAAAGGAGTAAGCAATACTAGTAAGAAGAGAAGAGACCTGAGAGAAGAGCCTGAGTGAGTAAATGATGACTTGTAGATGATAGAGAATAGAGATGTGAGGAAGTGATGGTCCAGAAGGGAGGCACCATAAACAATGGTCATTGCGAAGACCATCATGTGTTCAGGGAAGAGCAAGAAATTGACTAGAGAAGACCATACTTTGTAATATGCAACAGGAACCCATTGGACTAATAGTGTGGTTGGTGAGATGGAAGATCTTGGAAACATTAATATATCAAAGAGAGAAGCTTGGTGGTAATCTTCAGGTTATGAGAGCCATTGAGATTTTATATTCATTGAAGAAACATGATTAGATTTGTGCTTTCTGTAATCAGTTGGGTAGTGGTATGTATGAAGACTAGTAATGAGACAATATGTGAAACATGAAGAAGAGTTAGGGACTCCTCTGTGTCCACATAAAAGAATGGTTAGAAAATGAACTGGTTGAGATGTAATATGAATAAATTAATAAAATGTATTAAAAAAAGAAAATGAACTGATGTGGATAGAGATATGATAAATTATAAGAAGATAAAAATCTGCAAGACCTTTGAATTATTGAAAACAGCTCTCATATTTTCTATGCATCTTGAACTCTCTGAAGCACTTTTATGTTCGAGTGTTAATATTTGCTAAGTAGAATTAAACGTTCTACTAGTATATGTAAAGAATACTAGATTTCATTAGTGAAAAGTTTATGTCTGTATTGATATATTGCATTGGGCAATGTTACCCCTTTTTCTAGAAGGCTTGCCTAACATACAAAAAACACATTGATTTGGTCTCCATTACCACATAGAGCATGGCATGCTCACTCATGTCTACAATACAAGAACTCTGGAAGTGTGGGAAAGGGAAGGGGCTTACGACTATCTTTGAATTTCTCTTAGCTGGGATACTTGTGACACTTTATCAAAATACATAAAAATAAATAAATATTATAATAACATTTTTGATTAAAAATATGAATGAAAAGTAAATCATTAGTAAATAAAGCCTCAAAAATTGCACAATTTCTCATTTCCTCCTGAAATTTAATGGCATATTTATAGCAAGGATTATATGGTTTATGCAAGATATTGAAGGTTTTTGTGTGCAGGCCCTATTGCAGTCTGAAAATGCTACTCCATTCAATTTTTATAACCAAAATGTATTGAAGTTATGGCTTGACATATAACATATTTACTTTTCATTAGGCAAGCTAGTATAAAGTTGATGATTTGACCTAAGGTATTTGAAAGCAGTGCATCTGTACCAGATATTCTAAGAGATTACTGATAGATAATCTGTAGGTCCATTCTGGATCAGGAGATGACATCATTGTACAACAAGAAGATGTCAAGGTTCAGAGAAAAGTTGATACTACCACTTCTGGGAAGATATGTTCAAAATAACTACCAGATTTGGTTTCCACCACGCATGTCTGGCAGTTCACAAGGGCCTATATGATTGTAGTGTCAGAGGATATGATGGCCTCTGATGACCTCAATAGGCACCTGTACACACACACACACACACACACACACACACACACACACACACACAATTAAAATGAAATCTACTTCTTTTATGAGACAGGGTTTCTCTGTGTAGCCTTGGTTGTTGCCCTGGAATCGCTTTGTAGACCAGGCGGGCCTCAAAGTCACAGATCTGCTTTCCTCTGCCTCCCTGAGTGCTGAGATTATAAGCATGCACCCCTTGCAGGATTAAAATGAAATCTTTAAAAGAAAAAAAAAAAAAAAAAAAAAGGAAAGAGCAATAATGCAAGTTTAAAAAAATATAAAAAACAGGCATAACTTCTCCTATTCCATCTAACTATTCTAGAGTAATAACAGGAACCCACAGCAATAGATATCATAGAACATATGTGAATGTCATGGTGGTACAACAGCCCACTCTGAGGGATGAATAAATAAAAACATTAAGAATAAAGTAAAAACTTCCTAGTAAAAAATTGTAACCATAATATGCCCAAATATATGTATTCAAGGATATAATTCTTAAAAGTGAATTTTATAGTTACAAATTTCTACTAAAATTTATAAGGAGATTTTATATAAACAACACAATGATACATATTAGGCTAACAAAAGGATATAAGAATCCAAACACAGGGTATCAAGTCTCTTCTTGGTAGCCTGCTATCCTTCCTTTGAGTGCCACCAGGTCTCCCCATCCAGGGGACGTGGTCAAATATGAGGCACCGGAGTACGTGTAAAAGTCATGCCCCACTCTCCACTTAACTGTGGAGAATGTCCTGTCCATTGGCTAGATCTGGGTAGGGGTTTGAAGTTTATGGCCCATGAGCAAATAAAGGGGGAGGAAGTTCCCCTCTGTCACAGTCATAGGGGAGGGGAGTAATGGGAAAATGGGAGGGAGGAAGGAATGGGAGGATACAAGGGATGGGATAACCTTTGAGATGTAATATGAATAAATTAATAAAAAAAGAATCCAAACACAGAGCAAGTGGAAAGAGATAAGTTTCGAAGCAAAATATTAATGAAATGGAAAAAAAGGAATACAAAGAAACAATAAAACAAGAATTCGGTACTTTGAAAAGAAAAACATGATCAACACACCTCAAGCTAAACTAACCATAAGAAAGAGAAGAGATCCAAATTATTAAAACTAAAATAGATTCCAAAAGAATTCAGAAAACTACTATGATTTACCTTAAGCACGTATATTCCAATACACTGGAAAATCTAAAATGAATTTGTAGGTGTTCATGACCTAAAAGTAAATCAAGATATATAAGTAATGCTGACATCCAAATCAGATAAAAGCACAACAAAATGCTTTCCTTTTAAAAATAGTTACCATGATCATGATGTCTCTTTATAGCAAAAAAACATTGACCAAACATATACTAATAAAGATAGAAGATATTTTAAATGATTTATACCAATTTTAAAAGGGGCTTTCTCTTTCCAATTGATAATAATTCCTGAGTTCCAAACTTATAACTTCAATAATGATGTAGTGGTAGGATACATTTCTTTGTGGATAAAAATTGATATTTCCCCATTGTAATGTCTTTTTTTAAAATGGTACCTATTATGTCCATTCATCAGGAGGTAGAACATATTTTCAGTACTAAAACATTGCTTTGGCCTTATGACTTCTTTGGTCAATGGAATTCAATCAAACTGATAATAAACAGTTGTGAGTTTAGGTCTTAGTCACTCTGCAGTGACCCTGTTCTAGTCTTGGTCAGAAATCAACCTTAGGATGGCTTTCTCATGCCTATACGCAAGCACAACAGAAAAGCCTCAGCAGATATACTTGAACAAGATAGGCCCAAGCTGTTAGGCCGCATGGCCAGAAATTCATGCCAATAGGTTTATCCCAGTATAGTAGAAATGCATATCCATCTCACAGAGCATTAGGGCACATATTGCAGTGTTAGGCCACTGTGTCAAGTAGCATTAGATGCTGGGAGGCATCTGATACAGCTAGGTATGGTGTTCTTGATGAGACAAGGCAATTTGCAGGTCACAGACCAAGACTTTCATCAAAATCCAATAAGTAAATAGAAACAGTAAATCCCCTCTAAAGAGCCACATGTCTGGTTCACTGATTGGGTTAAAGATATTCAGATGGAGCCAATGAAGCAAGTGGCATAGTTCCATGTGGAGAAATTATTCTGATAGAGTCTGAAACCAGAAAATTAAGGACAAGATGAGTGACTTAAGCATCAGTAAAAGTTTAAGTTTCTATTTATTGGCAGTTAAGAGTTTTCTCTATGTGCCAACATAACCTTATTTGATTTGATGCCCATAATTATGTTCTCTGTAGGAAAAAAAAGCTTATTACTAACTGGTAGAGTCAGGGCACAGACTTGAGTCTTTGCCTCTGACCTGCTCTCTCATTAGGGGTGCACTAGGCTTCATTTTACTGATGTAGAAATGGGGTGATAATGCTCCCATTCAAGAGCTAGGCCAAGGATTAAAGAAGACAATACATGGAATCTCTGAGTCATTAGCACGATTACAAGTTTAATTATGATTTTATCCTCAGAGCTCTAGATGTAATTGACAGGCTCTATTTTCTCTCTGGAACGTTTGCAGCCCATGTAATCCTTGTGGAACCTGGGGATCATTCTTTTTTATTGGAAAGCTTTGGTCGTCTTTTTAATTTGTAGGAAAAACACATTTCTATCCTGGTGTGGAAGCTGATGCACTGGTCAGTGATGGTTTTCCTCTTTCCAGTGCAACTAGTGAGAAGGCCTGATATAAAAATGTAAATTTGCCATTAAAAGGAATACTCATAGTTTTCTCTGATGTAGGAAATTGCTACAGTTTAAAAGTAATGCTAAGAAAATATTAGCACACAGTGGAATGGGAAGCATGTTATACTGGAAATTTCTTCTGCATATGTCAGAACACATTCTAGAAAGTTTCTTAATTCTACATTCTCTCTCTTACAAGTTTCCTGATTGGAAAAGTAATCCACACATGTTTCTAGGAGACATTTATTCTTAGAAGAGTAGTGGTCTGGGACATTACCAATTCTACCCAATAGAATAGATACAGTGACAGAATGCCAGGGCAGCTGGGATGTGTATGGTCTTCAGACCTCATCTGAAGTGTTCCTTTTCTTCAATCATTGCTTTATTTCTCCAGTGGCTGAAAAGTTACCCAACTCAGAGTAAAGACTTCGGTACCGTGTCAAGACTTAGTGAATCAACACTGCCCTATAATTTCACTTCTAATATCCAGTTTTCTGGTTTGAGAATGCACAGTAGCGGACTCTCCATTCTGCTTTTCCATCTTTTTACAATGAATACTTATGGGTGACTTGGCTGACCAATAGATGGAGGTATAGCTCAGCAGGGAAAGGTAGCTTTCACTGGGTCCAATGGCCTCAGCTCCGTTTCTGAGACCCGCATGTTGGGAAGAGAGAACTGCCTCTGGAATTTTTTCTCTGACCTCCATATATATGCTGCAGCATGTACACAATGACACAAACAGACAGATGTATGATATAATAAATAAATATAAATAAAATGTAATAAGAATTAAAACCACCTTGTGCAGAGAGACACTTATGATGCGTTATTGCACTGATAATGTCAAATCACATAATGAATAGATCATTTGACTCCCCCAAAAGCCAAGCAAGTCTCACTGAAATTGAAAATTTGCTAAAATATCAATATATTTACATAATGCAATTATTTCAGTATTAAAAAAAATTAAATAGCCTGACAACACTGGGAAAGTCTTATTACATTCTAATCATTGTCTATAGCTATGTAGGTGTTGACTCTTCTGTATGACTTTCAAAAACAGTTTTCTTACATTTACTTTTTTTTGTGAGACTGTGTGGCCTGAGAGTATGGGGTGTGTAGGTATACCACAGTGCTCCTGTGTAGGTTGGGAACAATTTGTTAAGTTGTTTTGTTTTCACCTATGTGGTTGGGGGGTTGAACTTTGGTCATAAACCTTGGTGTCAAGGGTCTTTTTTTCAAATTTTCAAACACACATATCTTTTAATAGTATCACTTGTAATCACTTGTAAAACATTTTGAGATTCTTACTGCTCCATTCCTGTGTTAAAAGCACTTCTGAACTTGCAACTAAGACAGTCATTTGAAACTACCTAATCTGTGCTGACAAATCCTCAGTGGATATGAGAATCTTCTGGGAACTCTCAACCACAGATTGTTGGGCCAAACTCTGATTACTAAGTAGCTCTTTTGGATAAAATATTCACTTGCCACCTTTGCATTACCGTATTGCTAGAACACTGTCATTTTAAGAAGAAAACAAAACCAAACCAAGAAACTCCTCAAAATAAGAGTAGATGGCCAATACAAAATCAACCTTAGGTGTTTTTGTGGATGTTTTGTCTCATATTGCTTTGAACATTTTTTTTTTTGTCTTACCAGTTTTTGGCTATATTTTCTGATTTCCAGTTTAATGTTTTTACGAGTTTTGTTTGTGTCTGTCTCTGTGTGGAGAATTTTTTGTGCTTTGTTTTTTATTCTCTGTTTTCTTTCTTTTTCTTTTTTTTTCCATTTTTTTTTATTAATTTATTCTTGTTACATCTCAATGTTTATCCCATCCCTTGTATCCTCCCATTCCTCCCCCCCATTTTCCCTTTATTCCCCTCCCCTATGACTGTTCCTGAGGGGGATTACGTCCCCCTATAAATTCTCATAGGGTATCATGTCTCTTCTTGGCTACTTGCTGTCCTTCCTCTGAGTGCCACCAGGTCTCCCCCTCCAGGGGACATGGTCAAATGTGAGGCACCAGAGTATGTGAGAAAGTCGTATCACACTCTCCACTCAACTGTGGAGAATATTCTGACCATTGGCTAGATGTGGGAAGGGGTTTAAAGTTTACCTCCTGTATTGTCCTTGGCTGGTGCCTTAGTTTGAGCGGGACCCCTGGGCCCAAATCTGCCTATCATATTGTTCTACTTGTAGATTTCTAGGACCCTCTGTATCCTTTTATTTTGCTGTTCTCCCATGCGTCTCTCATTTAGAGTCCCAATAAGATGCCTTCCCCTCTGTCCCAGTTTCCTGGTAAGTGAAGGCTTTTGTGGGACATGCCCCTTGGGCTAGTATGCAGATATAAGTGAGTATATACCATTTGATTCTTTCTGCTTCTGGGTTAACTCACTCATTATGATCATTTCTAGCTCAATCCATTTATCCACAAATTTCGGGAATTCCTTGTTTTTAATAGCTGAGTAGTATTCCATAGTGTATATGTACCACAGTTTCTTTATCCACTCTTCTACTGAGGGACACTTAGGCTGTTTCCATGTTATGGCTATTATGAATAAGGCTGCAGGAGACAACTTCCTGAACAGAGCACCAACGGCCCAGGCCTTAATGTCAACCATTAATAAATGGGACCTCATGAGGCTGAGAAGCTTCTGTAAGGCAGGAGACACTGTCAAGAGAACAAAGCGACAGCCTACAGACTGGGAAAAAATCTTCACCAACCCTACATCTGACAAAGGTCTAATATCCAAAATATATAAAGAACTCAAGAAATTAAACACCACCAAACCGAATAACCCAATTGAAAAAATGGGGCTTGGAACTAAACAGAGAATTCTCAACAGAGGAGTATCAAATGGCTGAGAAACACTTAAAGAAATGCTCAACCTCCTTAGTCATCAGGGAAATGCAAATCAAAACAACTCTGAGATTCCATCTTACACCCATCAGAATGGCTAAGATCAAAAATTCAAGTGACACCACATGCTGGCGAGGATGTGGGGAGAGAGGAACACTCCTTCATTGCTGGTGGGAATGCAAACTAGTACAGCCACTTTGGAAATCTATCTGGTGCTATTTCAGAAAAATGGGAATAGGGCTTCCTCAAGACCCAGCTATTCCACTCCTTGGAATATACCCAGAAGATGCTCCAGCACACAACAAGAAAATTTGCTCAACCATGTTCATAGCAGCCTTATTCATAATAGCCAGAACATGGAAACAGCCTAAGTGTCCATCAGTAGAAGAATGGATAAAGAAACTGTGGTACATATACACTATGGAATACTACTCTGTTTTCTTTCTTTTTCTTTCTTTTTTCCTTCTTTTCTTTTTCTTTCCTTGCTTCTTTTCTTCCTTCCTTCTTTCTTTTTTGTTTGACTGCTCATTTATTTTCTACAAAGAGAGAGAAAGAGTTGGCTGGGAGAGGGTAGGGAGGATTTAAGAGGTGCTTGAGGAGGGGAAAAAGAACTAGCAATAAAAATGTATAGACATAGGCTACAAATAGGAAAGGGAACCTGCTTCCACGCCTGATGAACTAGGTGTGATTCTTGTAAACATGATAAAAGTAGAGAACCAGCTCCAAAATTTTGTTCTCTTATCTTATGTGTGTGTGTGTGTTTGTGTGTGTGTGTGTCTGTGTGTGTGCATACACATATATACACACAAACACACTAAATTAAGAAATATAAAAAAGTACATTGGAGATAGGAAGCAGACTGTATGAACCATTTCCTTTTGATACATAACTGCATGTGAGTTGGCCAGCTCTCTTTAAGCTAAGCATTCTGGCTAATGCTTGGATCCCTTCACTGCAGTTCCAGGAAGAGCTGCCAAAGGCTGGATGCTGTTGCTTGGCTCTCAGTGTGCTCTCTTGTTCTGTTCTCTGAGTGCTTGGAGGGAGGAGTGATCAGCTGACAAGTGAGGTGATGCAGGTAGCCAGCAATCCTGAGGTGCATTCTCCTGGGATTCATGCAGGATGATGCGAGAGGAGAAATGTTGGAACACATTCAAGGATTAGCCTTGTACTATAATGGCTTAACTCAACCCAACTAAGGATTAGACCCAAACTGAAGGCTACATTTGTGCCGAACTGCCTCTTCCTGACTTATGGGTTGTAGTTTCAAACAGTAATTAAACTCTTCTCACAAAGCCAGCTTTAAGCACCTTCTAAATCTCCTAATTAAAATGTGCCTGCTGTGCCAGTTTCAGTAGTAAATCATTTCTGGTCCTATGTCTTGCTCTCCTGTACTTGTAGTTTGAGAATATCTGCTAAATCTGATAGAAGTGTCCATGTCTTTGAACGGTGTTTGTTTTCTTTCTTTTTTTTTTTTTTTTTTTTTTTATTAATTTATTCATATTACATCACAATGGTTATCCCACCCCTTGTATCCTCCCATTCCTCCCTCACTCCCATTTCCCCCTTACTCCCCTCCCCTATGACTGTGACTGAGGGGGACCTCCTCTCCCTGTATATGCTCATAGGGTATCAAGTCTCTTCTTGGTAGCCTGCTATCCTTCCTCTGAGTGCCACCAGGTCTCCCCATCCAGGGGAATGGTGTTTATTTTCTTGGCATCCATATTGCTGTTTCACTTGCTACTTCCCACACTCACTGATTTGCATGGGGGGCTGGATCCATAATTTGTTCAGTACTTCATTGAATTTGAACTTCCTCCCTAGCTCTGTGTAAGATGAAATTTTAAAACAAATCACACTCTAAACATTGTCATTATGATAATATATAACATTTATTAAGTTTTTATGTCAGGCATTTGCTCCCATTGATTCTTAGGTTCTATGATAGGGTCAGAATTAGGGCTGAAGTAGCTAAGTCCTGAGGGTTGCAGGGCTAAGCTTATCTGTGGTTTCTACTGCCTTTATATTAAAGCTTTGTATTCCTAACCTCACCAGTGAGCCCTTTATATTAATGTTTTGTATTTTTTTAAAAGATTTATTTATTTATCATATAGACAGAGGGTTTTGCCTACATGTACACCAGAAGAGTGCACTAGATCTCATAGATGGTTGTGAGCTACCAAGTGGTTGCTTGGAATTTAACCCAGGACCTTTGGAAGAACAGCCAGTGCTCTTAACCTATGAGCCATCCCTCCAGTTCTTTGGTTTGTATTATTAACCTCACTGGTGAGCCCTTTATGGTGGCCAATTATTCTTTCTCCTCTTGTCCTTGTTTATCATATAAATGTTGGCCTGCTCTCACAAGCACAGAATTGAAGAGGTCTTGGTGACAGTTATTTCTCTTCTACATACGGCATGTTTCCCCAGAGACTGCCATGAAAGTAAAGGTCTTTGCAGGAAAGGGTGGTGGGTGAGACTTCATGTTGTTACAGCAAAACAAGAGAAAGAATGGTTGTGGACTGATAGAAGAATGTTCATTGATAAAGCATGGAAGAATGCATAAAGAACTCAAGAAAGAAAGAAAGAAAGAAAGAAAGAAAGAAAGAAAGCTATATCATGAATCTTGCTGAGGCGTTGTTAGTTTCAGTGATTTTAGGGGAAGTTGAGCTTGGTTGTGGAAAGGATAGCCTACATTCACGTTGTAGATAATTGATAAAGCAGTTTTAATCTTACTGTTACCTTCTGTATGTGAGGCTGGATAATAATCTAGCCTCAGTGTACTTGTGTTTATAATGAGGTAAATCTTACCCAGTGTTCCAACCTACTGAATCTGGTCTAAGGATTGAGTAATACAATGTAAACAAAATGTCAATATGTGTAAGGTGCCCTTGAGGACTGATGACAAAGAGGAAGGAAGAATTGAAAAAGGATTGTTTCAAATATTTTATTTTATTTTTTTTTTGTGTGATTTGAATTTTTTTCCTTTTTTTTTATTAATTTATTCTTGTTACATCTCAATGTTTATCCCATCCCTTGTATCCTCCCATTCCTCCCCCCCCCATTTTCCCATTATTCCCCTCCCCTATGACTGTTCCTGAGGGGGATTACCTCCCCCTATATATTCTCACAGGGTATCAAGTCTCTTCTTGGCTACCTGCTGTCCTTCCTCTGAGTGCCACCAGGTCTCCCCCTCCAGGGGACACGGTCAAATGTGAGGCACCATAGTATGTGAGAAAGTCATATCACACTCTCCACTCAACTGTGGAGAATATTCTGACCATTGGCTAGATGTGGGAAGGGGTTTAAAGTTTACCTCCTGTATTGTCCTTGGCTGGTGCCTTAGTTTGAGCGGGACCCCTGGGCCCAAATCTGCCTATCATAATGTTCTACTTGTAGATTTCTAGGACCCTCTGTATCCTTTTATTTTGCTGTTCTCCCATGCGTCTCTCATTTAGAGTCCCAATGGGATGCCTTCCCCTCTGTCCCAGTTTCCTGGTAAGTGAAGGCTTTTGTGGGACATGCCCCTTGGGCTAGTATGCAGATATAAGTGAGTATATACCATTTGATTCTTTCTGCTTCTGGGTTAACTCACTCATTATGATCATTTCTAGCTCAATCCATTTATCCACAAATTTCAGGAATTCCTTGTTTTTAATAGCTGAGTAGTATTCCATAGTGTATATGTACCACAGTTTCTTTATCCACTCTTCTACTGAGGGACACTTAGGCTGTTTCCATGTTCTGGCTATTATGAATAAGGCTGCTATGAACATGGTTGAGCAAATTTTCTTGTTGTGTGCTGGAGCATCTTCTGGGTATATTTTAAATAATACAGACGAGATAGACTGCAAGTCTCAGAAAGGAGTAAATTAAGTTGTTTTTCTGGCCTTTGTAGTGTGAACTTTTGGGCCTTCCTCCAAGAATTCTACCATTAAACCGACTCAATTGCAAATACTTATGAGTCTATGTGACCATTTCTTCTCAGTGACAGATTTAGAGGACCCCATCCTAATGCCTGTTCATTCAACTTAAATCTGAATCAAACTTGGACTAATTTATCATAGAAGAGTCAAGAGTTGTGGTGGTTGGCAGGACTACGCAGAGCTAACATCTTTGAGTAGAGGGAATAAATGTAATGAAACGTTACAGTAGAAAGTAGTAGCAAGCAGAGATTAGGTCAGAGGAGTTTGGTAAGAAGCCAAAAGGATAACTGTATTTTCTGCTTACAATTGTATCTGATGCTGAGGTTTTAGTTCAGCAGCAAGGAGTCTTAATGTTCAGTCTTCGAAATCGATGATCAGCATATGATCGGCACTTACAATCAAAGCTCACTTTATGAGTTCATGTTGATAGTGTCTGCTATGGATGAGATTTTCTACTTGGCATAGCAGATTACTTCAAATATTCAGAAGAGAACTAAGAGAAGGGAATCATTGAATTATCGCAGCTTAAATGTGGATATTGGTTATCATCCAAGACTGCAGGTTTTGTGGAAGTCTTAAAAAATAATGCAGACACCTTCTTATAAATTATCCTGCTAATTAGAAAGAAAAGAACTTCACGGGGAGTAGTTGACTCCCATGTGCCTAGTGTGGAATCAGGAATGCCTATATTCAAGTTAGGTCTCTTCGGTGTAATAGACGTCTGATAACCTTTGCCAGTTGTCTTATCACTGGAAATCTCACATGCTCTCTGTAAATGACAATAAGAAGACTGTAGAGCAGGGCTTTAAGTATGAAAGAGACAATAGAACTCGTTTGGGACAGTGCTCTGGTGTATGGGAAGCTAACAGTGCCAGCTACCGTGGCTACTCATGGTCTGTAGGTGATTTCCTAATTCTATAACTTTAAAGGTGAGGAATGATGAATCTCTATAGAAATCCAAATATAGAATATTTTCTTGGAAATGGTAGTGACCAAAGTGTAATAGCATGGTTTCTCCATTTCACAAAGAAGAGAGGGAATCCATTTGAAGGCTGATGGACCCAGTTCATTCAGGTTAGTTGACTCGTTTAATAAACGAAGAAATTGAGCTACACATTATTAAGTGATTTTTTTTTTTTTTTTACTAGGAACATGAAGGTCTTATTAGTAGGGCCCAGGTGAGGATGTGCCACTTGAGATGTATTCCCCTTTGCTGGGATGAGGTGAGCAGAGATGCTCTGTCAGCTCCTTGAATTTTTCCTGAACTTGAGATAGCCCTCTTACGAAGCCTTGTTTCCATGTGTTTTTCAGGTGTTCTACACCTAGTGAGTAGACCGTCTAGCCTGCAGGGTGGTAGAGACCTGGCGAGGCACTTCCTATAGACTTAATTTGCCACTGATAAGTTAGTGCCTCCAGTTCCCTGGACTGATAGTACAGATCTGTATCTCCTTGTTTTCCAGCCCAGCTCCCTCTTCTTTCAGACTCCAGGTGTCAACTTCTTTTAAGGATTCTACACATCACACACTTTCATCATCTGATTCCAAAGAACCCAATCTGTGGGAAAGATCTAAATTCGAATAATAAACAAAACAAAAGCCCAAACGTCTGTTCTATTTAAAACTTAAAGTGATTTTGCAGCACCACCAAGTCATTTCAAGTATCAGGAGGAGCAGCAATCAGGGAGTGTTAAGTACTTTAATTGCATGGGTGTTGGTTGCTGAGGAATAGACAATGAGATGGGCAGGAGCTAGGTCTGAAGGCATCTCCAGGACCAACTGGCAATCAACCCCTGCTCCTCTGGTACTCACTGCTTGCTCTGATTATTGTGGTTGTTTTTCATCCGTCACAATTTGTCTCACTTGCACAGTCCGTAAGTTACTTGATATTTCCGTTTGCTTCTCCCCTTTATTGTTCTTGCCCATTTCCCCCACATTTTCTGTCTTTCTGCCTCAACTTTTTATGAAAAAGTCTTTCTTAGACACGTAGGAATGTCTGGTGTAAAATGCGTCCATTAAAACATATGATATAACTGTAGAGTTAAATGCTATAGACATTATATTTTTCTGAAAGTACCTTTTGAAATGTGGTTGTGTACTGTATGTTATATTTTTAAAAGGTTACTTATGGGAATTCATGAAAATATAGATCACTTGTTATCACCATTGATGTCACTGCATAAAAAATAAACTTACTGTGAATAGTAATTTTTTCATTTTTTCATAATTACAAATCATTTCTGTATTAATTTTTTCTAAATATGCATATATTTACTTTTCTTGTTTTTCTCATCTACTTTTTTTGGATTATTTATTTTGTTTCTAACACTATAATATAATTACATCATTTCCTCTAATTTCTTCCCTCCAAAACCTCCAACATACTCCTCCCTTCTTGTTCTCTTTTAAATTCATGGCTTCCTGTTTCATCAATTGTTGCCACAGGCATACACACACACACACACACACACACACACACACACACACACACACACACACACACACATACACACACACACACATCAATCAAACAAACAAAAGCCACGTATTCCTAAATACAACCTGCTCAGTCTATATAATGTTACTTGTATATATGTTTTCAAGGCTGGCCTTTTGGTATTGGATCATTAAGTGTTGGTGTCTATCCTGAAAAGGCTTTTTCTCTCCCATTCTCAGCATTCTGTAGTTGCCTATAGTTCTTTGAGTAGGCTGACACATGTTTTTCCCCCACCCACTTTGCCATGTCTTTTTTTTTTTCCGTTCAGCTCATGTTTAGGTAGTCATGTTAGTAAGACTTTATGGGTGTTACTTTTGATATTCCTAGGAGACGTAGTCTTGTAGCAAACTCTAGATCTTAGAAACTTTTCCCTCTTCTGAAATGTTTCTTGAGCCTTAGGTATAGAAAAAATTTTCTATTGTGAATGTTTTTCAAGGGTAAGTTTATGGAAGCACAGTTACTATAGCCTTATAGTTTAGTAACTATTTCCAAATTACTTTCAAATTACACAGCAGAAATTTGTGAGTTCTTGTTTCTCATCATTACTCAAGACAATGACTTTTCTACAGCTCACACTGACAGGTATTTACTATGCAGGCCAGGCTGGTCCTAAGTTTGCAGCAATCCTCTTGCCTCAGTTCCCCAAGTATTGAGATTGCAGTTGTCCCCCACCCACATCCAGCCTCCACCACTTTTGTAAACAGACATTTACTTTGGCCATTTTAACAGAAACCTATGAGCATCTTACATTTATTTACTTTTTCTGTTTTATTGATCAGGTGGGGGACCATTGGATAGCTTGCCTATTTTAGCTTTCTCTCTTTTTTCAGTAGTTTATATACATTTACATCCTTATCTATTTTTATTTATAAAATTTTTAAAGAAAATGTGGCCATTTTCTTATTCATACTGTGAACTTATCTTTGGCTTTTGTTTTGATGATATTTTATATGTGTTGTTTGCAAATTAGGTCATTAATTAATACAGAATTCATTTTTCATTATAATGTACAATAGAAACATAGAATTTGTGTGTGTGTGTGTTAGTTGTTCTTGATGGTGTGTATGTGTGTGTGTGTGTGTGTGTGTGTGTGTGTGTGATGTGTGTAGATGAATATGTGAGTGTTCATGTGATGCTAGAAGTCCATGTTGGTCATTTTTGAGACAAGGTCTCTTTAATGAACTAAGAGTTTGCTGTTTCAGCTTCAGTGGCTGGCCACCAAGCTGAAAGATCCTCCTGTTTTCATCTCTGCAGCACTGGGATCACATATTTGGGCCACCATGTCTGGATTTTATGCAGATGTTAAGGACTGAGCTTAGGTCCTCAGGTTTGCAAAGCAAACATTTTATCCTTCTTTTACAGTTTCTGATAGTAAAAAGGGAGCTTTTTATATTGCTTTGCCCTCAGAATATTTCAACTGCAACTCAAAATTTACTTAGCTCTAAAAACATGAGAATCCTTCGTAGTTTCTGTGAGGGTTTGTATAGTCATTTTGAGATAATTCCTTTGAAGTATTTTGAATAGTTAGCCAAGAATCAATGTATCTTTGTGATACCATCTTTCTTTAATCTAATACAATGGTACATGTGTTTAATTATTTATGTCATATTTAATGCCTTTCATAAAGATAACTTCCATGGGTGTGTTGTGTCTTGGTATATAGATGTAGAGACAATAGTGCCTGTTGGCTCTGAGTTCTGGAATAAACAAATTGTTAATCACAATACTAAAAAAAAAAAAAAGATGTTGGGTTGATTGTTTAGTACATAATAGACTTGCTATTCTAGAAAATTGGAGGTCAGTTCCAAGGACTTGTATTCAGAGATTCATCATTGTCTATAAACCCAGATTATATGATGATATGATGTTCTCTTATGGCTTCCATGGGCACCAGCACACATGGGGTATACACAACACAAACACAAACAGAATCACATTCATTCACATTCATACAGTCTTACACTCACACACTTGCTCACACACACTCACAATCTCACACTCACATCAATAAGCAAAAATAAATACTTAAAAATGTTTATAAAAAGTGTGAATAGGTATAGATTTTTGTCCCTTGGTTGTTTCCTAAGCAATGAAGTACAGCAAATATCTCAATAACATTTACATTTTATTTGTTATTATAAGTAATGTAGAGATTTAAAATACACTAATGAATGTGTAGGTTATTTGCAAATTTGCTTTGCTTTAGAGAGGGCACTTGAGCATCAATGTCTTTGGTGTCGTATAGTTTCTTGCAACCAATTCATTACTGATATCTGTCTGTTTATTTGTCTATCTCTCTGTTTATCTATCTATCTATCATTTCTCTCCATATATATCTTAAATATTTTAATTATGTATGCCATATTTATTTTTACTGTTTTTATGAGTGGTATCTGAATATCACACATTTTAAATTGTGTGTGCATTGAATTTATATTTAGCAATCTTACTAGCACATAATGAGTATAATTAATAATTTGTGTTTTGGGATGTATATGTAGACAAATTATTTTCAGAGAGAAATTAAGGTTTTGTCCATTCTTTCCCAAATAATACCCTTCTTTCTCATTTTTTCCTTGTCATGATGTATTGATCAATACTCACATACCATGTTAACTAGAAGCAAGGAACACTAGTATTGAATCATTTTTTCTTATAAAAATATGAAAGTGAGCTCTGGGAATAGATCGGGAAAATACTTGCCACCTAAGCATCTAATCAGAGTTCTAGCCACAAAGCATATATAAAAATCAAGGGCATGCTTATAATATCAGCACTGTAGAGGTTTAGATAGGTGGTTTCCTGGGTCTCTCTGCACAGGAAGCATAAGAAAGGAGAATTGTGCTGAAGGCAATAACAATATATATAATTCAAATAAAGTTAAGCCCTTTGGGTTGACAATGCTCTCCCAAGAAACAGAGACTGATATAGACCTCAGTAGTAGACATGGGAAATCCCCTTTTGAATTATTGATCAAGAGAGCCCAAAATACTTCTAAACAATATGGACTATTGTCAATGTCTTTAGTTGCTTCCTAGAGATTTAAGGTAAGTTATTATTGCTGAAGACTGCCTGAACTTTGGACAGAGGACACAGAGGATCCAACTTCTCTAACCTGAAATCCTCTTCCAGAGGACTAACTGTTGTAGAGGTGTAAAGTATTTCTAAGGAAGAGAAGCAACTAATAGTGGTAGGCAGTTATGAAGTCTATGAACCACAGCAGTGGCTAGCATGCCAAGATATCCATAAAGGCGTAATAGTGGCATTCATATCTTGGTATAACCAGAAGCTGTGTAATTGGACTTAAAGCCCAACTAGCACGCAGGTATCATGCATGGTACTGGAAACCTAGCCAACTACCCAGTTCTGGTGAGGTCATGGGTCATAGAGGAGAACTGACTGCCACCACTTTTCTAAAACAGTGTAATTCCGAACAGTATAAGATGTTCTACATACTTACTCTTATGTCCACAGATAAATGTAGCTCCCAACTCTTACCAAAGAAGCTTCTTTTTTGCAATAGACAGAGAGCATAACAGAAGCCTACAACTGGTGAAATGCAGATCCAATGGATACATCTACAAAAGAATTCCTGCACATATCAGGCATACTGAACACTATGGAATAGAGAGTAGAAAGGCTGTTAGAGACAGAGGTCCAGGAAATCTGTGAGATTGTATTTTCAATAGATGACAAGGAAAGCTCATTCATGATACCTCAACACTATGGCTGCCAAACAAGACCTGAGCAATGACATCACCAGTAAACATGCTGTAATGAAAGGGATGAAATCACACAGCCTACTCCTAGACAGAAACTACAGACAACTCAGGGATACTGAGAACAAAAGAAGTCATCTTAGTTCCCCATGTGACTGGTTATCCAATACCAAGCTGACCTTGAAATCATGTACATACATTAAAGAGATTTAGCAGGTTTTCTATCTATCTATCTATCATCTATCTATCTATCTATCTATCTATCTATCTATCTATCTATCATCTATCATCTATGTATCCATGTATCTATGAATCTATCTATGTTTCTATGTGTCTGTCTATGTACAATTAGGGAGGAATACTCCAGGAGTTTGGGAGGAAATATGGAGCATCATATCAAAAATTAGAGAGAGGAAAGGGAATGAAGGAAAATGATGTCATTATATTTTAATTTTAAAATGTTAAAAAAAAAGAAAGGTGGCACCTGAGAAATGACACTGCAGGCTGACCCCTGGACTCTGCATGCATGAGAGAGAGAGAGAGAGAGAGAGAGAGAGAGAGAGAGAGAGAGAGAGAGAGAGAGAGAGAGAGAGAGGGAGGAAACTGAAGAAATCTAAAAATACCATCAGCCTGAAATTTTCAAGATTTCCTTGTTTTTAATAGCTGAGTAGTATTCCATATCCATTCTTCATCTAGGTTTGGAACAAAAGCCACAGGATGAAGCTAAGAGCACAGAGATTTGAACTACAAGCCAGAGAACCAGTCTTGAGGAGTAAAGCTCAGCTCTAGTCCAGGCATTCACTGCGATGCCTACCCCAATTCTAATCACAAACTGTCATTGGTTTTTGCATCATCGTTAAGTCAGATCAGAGCTTTTATAGCGAACTTCTTGAGAGATCTAACAAGGATCCAAAAAAAAAAAAAATCTTTATGTCATTTGAAAATGCATCTCTAATGAAACAAAGAACCTGTCACCAGGCTCAACAATGAAGACTTTAATTTTCCAATTTTGCCAACGTGAGGTTGAAAATACCACCATAGAATACTGTGTGAGATAACTAAACCATGCTCAAATTGTTATAGGTAGGTCAAAAAGTTAAGTCAAACCATTACCAGGGAATAAAGTTTTCATGTTCATTGAAAATTTTTCTGAGGAAAAAAAAAAAAAAAAAAAAAAAAGAACGAACAAAATAAAGCAGAGGCACCACAAGTCCTGAGAATGGAGCAAATTTTAAAATAAAGCAGAAGAGACTTCTTTGGAAAAACAAACAAACAAACAAACAAAAAACCTAAGACATAACTGAGAGAAGGTGGTAGAAATAATTGATCCAGGTTTCGGCTTAAGACACGAAAATCTTGGCCATTTTTTATTTGTGCTTCACTTCTTTTGTGTGTTTTGTTTTGTTTCAAGACAGGATCTTACTGTGCAGCGCTGGCTGTTCTGGAATACACTATGTAGACCAGGATGGCTTTGTATTCACAGAGACCCATCTGCCTTTGCCTCCCAAGTGCTGGAATTAACAATGTGCTTTCGAATTTTTAAATTTCAGTGTTGAAAGTTTCAGTATGCTATAGGAAAGACTATGTTATAAGAACAAAAACAGCAGAATGCTGTATCACAATATAGAAATAAGACAAATTGAGTGGCAACAATATGTCATCTGGTCTCTAGGACCAAGGGCACCCAGAAGAACAAGAGTGCTTTGCTAATTGGGTACCAGTTTTACCACCTAGTTTTAGATAAGTTGTAGATTCAGTGTTGTGTAATGACAAATACCAAGCCTTCCTTTTTTACCATGAGTAACAACTCAGAGCATTAAGAGAGTACACCTTGTTTTCCAGTTCAGGATTCCATACATTTGAACTTCTTTCCCAGTATGAGGAAGACCATAGGCATGTAGTGTATTAATAAACTATTTACAAAACTTGATGGAGTGGCTGGAGATGTCACTCAAAGGCAGAATGAATGTTTATTATGAGCAGAGCCCAGGTATTAACAAACAGCAACAGCAAATGTCAGTGGAAGGCAACACCTGAGGAAAGTTAACTCCATGATGCTTAAAAGGAGAAAGCAGTTTCTCCAAAGAAAACCCACAGAGTGAATCATGAAGGAGAACATTAGGTAGACACAAAGCAGCCTGTCTGGGAGTGTGTCATCAAGGCCCCTGGCCTCTTGCTCGACATCCACTGCTACTGAAACCAAGACTCTTTAGACAGAAAGATATACAATATCTGACCTCTGCCTTCTCATTTTTCTGGTCTCAAATTGACATGACTTGCAATATGAAGTGACATTTTAGAGTCCTATTGTTTTATATATTTCAGGATGGTAGTGGCACGATCATAAAACCTCCCTTTTACTGCATTTTCTTGACTTTCATGCACATCATTTTCATCAATGTAGGAGACATTAAATATTTAATTTTTATGCTGTGTTCCCTCCTCATTTTATAAAAGCTTACTAAGAATGGAATCAAACACTGAGGTTCTACTTTGGATCTTATTTGAATTCATGACTAATATGAATGAAGGATCCAGTTAATGTCAGCATTATATTTGAAATAGAACTCTTTGTTATAAAAGTCATTTTTTGTTTATGCCATTGATTATATTAGATATTTACCACACTAAATTTTCTAATAGTGAAGAGATGAATGATAAGAAAATATATCTATATAGGACATTTGGTTCACAGAAGCATAATATAGGGAGTATTCCACCACTAGACTCTTTGTTACTGACAGACTCATGCAATCAGGGAGCCATTTCTCTTGTGTATCCCTTGGTGACCCTGGGAGGCTCCAGTGAACAATCTAATGCTCACACAGATGACCCTGTATAAACTAAGTGGTTCACAAACCTAACCCCAAATTGTGACCCCAATGGTAGAGACTTGTACAGATGAGGAAGGAACGTTGATAGGTACAGGAAGAAGATAAGAGATGGTAGGGAGAAGATAATTTAAATACATTGTATATGTATGAAATTGACAAAGAAAAATAGCCAATATAAATAGGAAAAGATCAAAGTTCCATGTTTTCTATATTCACTATTATTACAAACTCTTGATGCTAAGGTTATTGTTGCAGCAATCAGCTCATCAGCAGCTGATGCCTACATCCACCTAGGAAGGCTGGCATAATAATATTTTTCCATTTATGGCGCATCTTGTAAAATAAAAATAAAATGTGTGAGTCAGTCATGTCTACCTCACCCAAGGAATTGGATTACCTAGTACTAGTGTTGTCGGCAGCCGATTTTTGGAGTGCTTAACAGAAGCAGGTCAGAGAATGTACGACCTTGGCTTGCAAACTCTCCCAGAGCCTTGAGGATTTGGCAAGATACTTGTATTGGTTAAGAAAGTTTATTATTTGTCAGATGTAGGGTTGGTGAAGATCTTTTCCCAGTCTGTAGGCTGTTGTTCTGTTCTGTTGACAGTGTCTCCTTCCTTACAGAAGCTTCTCAGCCTCATGAGGTCCCATTTATTAATTGTTGACATTAAGGCCTGGGCTGTTGGTGTTCTGTTCAGGAAGTTGTCTCCTGTGCCAATGTGTTCCAGGCTCTTCCCCACTTTTTCTTCTACCTGACTTAGTGTCTCTGGTTTTAAGTTGAGGTCTATGATCCACTTGGATTTGAGTTTTGTGCAACGTGACAAATACGGGTCCAGTTGCATTTTTTTACACGTAGACATCCAGTTAGACCAGCACCATTTGTTGAAGATGCTATCCTTTTTCTATTGAATGGATTTGGCTTCTTTGTCAAAAATCAAGTGACCATATGTGTGTGGATTCATATCTGGGTTGTTGATTCCATTCCACTGATCAACCAGCCTGTTGCTGTGCCAGTACCATGCTGTTTTAATTACTGTTGCTTTATAGTACACCTTGAGATCAGGTATGGAGATTCCTCCAGATGATCTTTTATTGTACAGGATTTTTTAGCTATACTGGGTTTTTTGTTTTTCCATATGAAGTTCAGAATTGAACTTTCAATGTCTTTAAAAAATTATGTAGGTATTTTGATAGGGATTACATTGAATCTGTAGATTGCTTTTGGTAAGATGGCCATTTTTACTATGTTAATTCTCCTGATCCATCCAAAATATATAAAGAACTCAAGAAATTAAACATCACCAAACAAAATAACCCAATTGAGAAATGGGGCTTGGAACTAAATAGAGAATTCTCAAGAGAGGAATATCAAATGGCTGAGAAACACTTAAAGAAATGCTCGACCTCCTTAGTCATCAGAGAAATGCAAATCAAAACAACTCTGAGATTCCATCTTACACCCATCAGAATGGCTAAGATCAAAAATTAAAGTGACACCACATGCTGGCGAAGACATGGAGAGAGAGGAGCACTCTTTCATTGTTGGTGGGAATGTAAACTAGTACAGCCACTTTGGAAATCTATCTGGTGCTATCTCAGAAAACTAGGGATAGGGCTTCCTCAAGACCCAGCTATTTCACTCATTGGAATATACCCAGAAGATGCTCCAGCACACAACAAGAAAATTTGCTCAACCATGTTCATAGCAGCCTTATTCATAATAGCCAGATCATGGAAACAGCCTAAGTGTCCCTCAGTAGAAGAATGGATAAAGAAACTGTGGTACATATACACTATGGAATACTACTCAGCTATTAAAAACAAGGAATTCCCGAAATTTGTGGACAAATGGATAGAACTATAAATGATCATGATGAGTGAGTTAACCCTGAAGCAGAAAGAATCAAATGGTATATACTCACTTATATCTGCATACTAGTCCAAGGGGCATGTCCCACGAAAGCCTTCACTTACCAGGAAACTGGGACAGAGGGGAGGACATCCTATTGGGACTCTAGATGAGAGAAGCACGGGAGAATGGCAAAGTAGAAGGATCCAGAGGGTCCTAGAAACCTACAAGAAGAGCATTATGATAGGCAGATTTGGTTCCAGGGGTCCCACTCAAACTAAGGCACCAGCCAAGGACAATAAGTCGTAAACTTCAAACCCCTACTCAGATCTAGCCAATGGACTGGACATTCTCCACAGGTGAGTGGAGATTGGGGTCTGACTTTCACACATACTCTGATCCCTCATATTTGACCATGTCCCCTGGATGGGGAGACTTGGTGGCACTCAGAGGAAGGATAGCAGGTTACCAAGAAGAGACTTGATACCCTATGAGCATATATAGGGGGAGGAAGTCCCCCTCAGTCACAGCCATAGGCGAGGGGAGTAAGGGGAAAATTGGGAGGGAGGAATGGGAAGATACAAGGGAAGTGTTAACCATTGAGATGTAATATGAATAAATTAATCAAATAAAATAAAGAATGTTTATTGTTAATTGCAGGTCAGGATGTGGAGCTTAGTGTAACTCTTTGACATCCAATTTGAAAGAAGTCTAAGCATATAGATAACTAAAGTAATTGGCAGCTTTTGTTTCTGTTCCAAGAATCCTCTGGTTCACATGTAAGTATACTATACAAAAGCTCTGAGAGAAATAAACTTGGGGCTACAGTATTTACTGTTAGTCCTCCTAAATACTTGTCTTTTTTCTTATCTCTTTTGCTATATCTTTTCTATATTTTCCTATATCTGTTTTATTTTCTCAGCCTCTCATCCCATATTCAGGTACTGGTCAATATTGCCCAGAGCAGGCTCTGGCACTGGTGCTTTCCAAAGGCTTCTATATGTTAGTTTACAGCATTATTACTACATCTTGAGAGCTTTGCTTACATAGAAAGCATGCAGGTGAGCCAGAATTGCGGATGTCGCTGCGTTTTTTCATTGTGCTTCACCTGTGTCAATCAGCAGGCCTGGTGATTGCTTTTTTTTCTCCCCAAGGTTTTCAAAGCCTTCTAGGTTCAGGAATATTATTCTTTCTGAGGAAGAATCAGATACAAATGTTGTTAAAGCTTATTTTCAGTCGCTTTCAGTCTTATTGTGTCCAACTCCTTTACTGTTTTAAAGTTCTATCAGAGAGACCTGTTTTGCTTATTCCCTCATCTAAACTTTAATTCTCTAGGATTTGATCTATGCTTTTGAGAACAGCAACAAATTTTATTTGTTTTATTATGAAATATTAATTAAGATTAAAGCAGTACTTTGGGTGACTTTGTTCAAAACTTATCGGTTAATCGAAACCTTTGAAGAATTTCTTTTTTCATCTGATGAGATGCTTCTTTAAGGCAGAACACTTTGATTCTGCTTGTAAATCTCATTGATTATCAAAATCTATTAAATTTGATATTCTTGCTTCAAATTCATAACTTTCTTCAGGCAAATCTCTAAGTTTTACTTAGCTAACAAATAAACGAGAGAATTATCTAGTAAGTAACTTTTTACATATAATCTGCATTTTTATATCCTCAAACGCATAACTGACTCGTCTCTTAGTTTTCAGTTCTGTCACTTACCATTGCCTTGCTAAGTGAAATTATTTTACATGTTCAAAATCTTTAGGGAACATAAATGCCATCTTGCTACAATAATAGAATTTTTATTGCTACTGACCGTAAACTATAGATTTTACTCACTCCACCCTAGGTCTTGATTTCCAACAAGCCACAGAAATGTCATAGAAAGGTGTTTCATTTGTTCTTTTGTTTGTGTTTTTTGTTTCTTTGCAAATATGCAGAAGAGGTGGAATAAGTAATTCATCTACTGGCCCATAATGTCAGTCATGTTATCTGAATGCCAATGATATACAATGTATAAACTCAAGCCTTAAATATCCTATGAGAGAGAACAATTAGGCTGGGTGTCTTGACACACATCTTTGATCCCAGCACTCATAAGGTAGAGGCAGGTGGATCTCTGTGAGTTCAAGGCCAGCCTGGTATACAAAGTGAGTTCCAGGACAGCCAGATGTGTTACAGACACACACACACACACACACACACACAGAGAGAGAGAGAGAGAGAGAGAGAGAGAGAGAGAGAGAGAGAGAGAGAGAGAGAGAGAGAGAGAGAGAGAGAATGTGAAAAGGAAAGGAAAGAAAAGGGTTAAACAGTGTCAAAATTCAAATACATTTCAAGTCTGGGCACAGTAGATGACATCACAAGCCTCTGCAGTCTAAAACATCCTATTTGTCTCAACATGGTAATTTCAATATTGATGTGGATGATGTGGTGTTTTATGTCAGTTCTTTCTGCCTTGTGACACCTTCATATGATCTCAACAAAACATAATGAGAACACATGTGGCAAAGAACAGAAGCACATCTTCATGACATCTTAAAAAGTCTTTAAATGGCACCTGCTAGACACCTGGATAAGTCCTCTGTGCAAGAAATTTGCATGAAGATAGGCATTTAATTGTAAACTTAATCTCCTGAACCAAATACATCAGAATACCATCACCATTTCACATTAGCAAAATGACAGACTCATTCATCTGTATTACACTGTGTACCTGCTATTCTTTCTATCTATCTAATCTATTCTATCTATCTATCTATCTATCTATCTATCTATCTATCTTCATTATCATCATCATCTGTCTAAAGCTCCTACAACCAAGAATATTTCTTACATTATAGTTCTCAGTAATTCCAGTAGACACTCTTCAGCTCTTGTTTGCAGGTACAGTTACAGAGTTTTGGCCAGACTCTCATGGGCTGAGTTCACTGCATGCTGCATAAAACTATTTCTGTGTACTTTCTGTGAAACAGAAGTACAGAATTTTTCCCACACTTGATTATTTCAAGGAGTGGGAAGAAAAAAGAAACAAAATTAGTGCATGCACTTTGCATTTGTGATGTGCCATGTCTGATTTCAACTCTGAGATGTAAAAATAAATCTCATACTTGTAAGCCATAAATTTTGCCAATGAAGATTTCTGCATGAAGTTGTAATCACCAATTTCCTTAAACAAAGACCAAATGCAGGAGTCATTTTAAACTTGTTAGGGCTAGAATTTGGGAAACTTGCAGAAAAAAAATGTCAATCGTAGCAGCAGAGAAGAAAGGTGAGAGTGCTTTCTTGTTGCCTTTCACAGAGTGAGAGTGAGAGTGTGCGGGGAATGGTGGCTTGACTGGGTATTTACAAGCTCTTTCTGCCTTTTCTAGGTGTTCTCTTCTTATTTACCCTTCTGCCCGCTCCACTGCTCTGAGTGCTTCTTATTCACTGAAAAGTTAGGAATGGTGAGGGAAGGGTAAAAATGATGTGTACACATGTATAAATTCTCAAAAAAATTAGAACATTTCCATATAATCAGAATGAGGATAGTGGTGATAACTATTTTAAACCGTAGAAGCTCAGTCTAAAGTGACTTGGAGTGTCTGAGCCTTACAGTTGAATTTTTTATGCACCAGAATGCTGCACCGCTTATGAGAAAGCTTGGAGTGTATGAGATTAGTTACACACCATCATAACGAGGTAGAGACGAGGTGCGAAACAGCCTTGTTCCAGGTG
The DNA here is from genome assembly GCF_903995435.1 of Acomys russatus. Taxonomy (NCBI): domain Eukaryota; kingdom Metazoa; phylum Chordata; class Mammalia; order Rodentia; family Muridae; genus Acomys; species Acomys russatus. The sequence goes on along the minus strand of NC_067140.1, from coordinate 38,309,268 downwards.
GAAATAAATGTCTTGTCAGATAGATAAGGGCAACTGCTAAGCTAGTTCAAAAAGTTGTCTTTTTCAGCTCAAGGAGTCATGGAAAACACCCTAGATGAGATAGTATTCGACTGAATCTTATTAAAAATATTTTATTGATGTGTGTGTGTATGTGTGTGTGTGTGTGTGTGTGTGTAACACATACATGTCATACACACATGTGGAGGTTAGAAGAGAATTTAGAGAGCCTCCTTTTCCCACAAATGGGTTACAAGTCATGACACTTGGCAAGAGGTGCCTCTACCAGATGAACCATCTCCACAGCCTTAGATGGGACCTTTAAGGCTGAGTTGCTTCTGCTCAGTTGAACATAGAACAGCTTGAGAAAGTTATGGAAATGGGAAGGATGGGATAAGTTTGAAAAGTAGTATCATCTTAGTGTAGCCCAGAAAATAGCTGCAAATAATCTGTATTTATCTTGTTCTGAAAAGACCATTAAGTGGAATATCATTTCGGCGTTGGAAATAAGGTTGTTTTGATGACTTCTGTTTTCCCAAGAAAGACATTTAAGGGCATACTGAAGGATCTTGAATGCCATTTTAGTTCAAATATTCTACAATTCTATATTACTGTAATAATTAATGAAGGATTGGTGAAATAAGAGTATACAGAACTATTATAACTGAAAAATTAGGAAATTAGAAAAAATATACGTTGCCAATTAAGCCCATAGGAGAGACTAAAAGAAATATCGCGACTGATTATAGCTTAGTGTTTTTGCAAGAGAGCAAATGGTGAAGTATCAGTGGGAGTAGAAAGCAGCAGGTATGGATGAGGACTAACAATATTTTTGCTTTAGACTGAAACTATGTTTTCATCATGTTCTTTATATTTTAATAGTGACTAATCAACCTTAGATTTTCAATATTCATTTAATTACACAAGTTCTAACTCAGATTAATTTTTCTTCTTTTTTGTTAGGCTTGCACTTTGCACTTCCTGTGAGGATAGATGCATTGCTGTTTTGCTTTTTTGTAATGTTTATAGGCCAGGCTACACAAATAAGATGGGCTAATTAGTGAACTTAAATCATATATAGAAGAACCAAGAGAAAAAATTGCCCACAATACTAGAAACTGGAAAGAAAAATTGCTACCAATTTAGCACTAAATTACAATGTAATATCCCATTGGGACACAAGAGATGTTATTCGAAAAGAACAGGACTAGTTGATTTATTCATCTGAATTATGATACTAATGTTTAAATTCCTTTCCCTTCCATACTGGAAACTCTGTTCTCCAGTCATCGTAAAAATGATTGAGAGGAGATGAAAACCATCCTCACTTGTGGATTTATAATTTCTACAAATGTTTTCTTGTAAATTAAGTGGAAATAGACTTCAAAGGCCAATTCTTCAATAATCTTTGTCAAGGCCATTGCTAACAAATACATACTGGGAGAGGGATTAGTCTTTAAGGGAAGCCCATCTGCCATTAACTTCCTTTGGTTAAAAGAGGAGTGCTGACAACATTTTCTTTGTCAGGTTTTAGTTTTAGAGGGGGCTTGGAGGCTGTGGAAAAGCCAGAAAGCTGTGCTTTCCAAGGTGTTTTGCACAGTTGCTATTTTCTCTGTGACTTGTTGTCCTTCTTCAGAATCAGAGGCAGTGACACAACAATGGCACATAGAGTTGGACACAGACAGTGAAGGTGATGGAATAATACAATACTTAAATGTTATAAATCATAGTATTAGCTACAGGACCTAGTCAGTAGAGATGATGGAGTAACAATGAGTAGGCACATTGAACCAAACTATTTTCTGTAAAATAGTCATGAACTCATTTGCTGTCTGGAAGAGATGAGTCAGAGATGAAATAGTAAGCAATGGAAGCAAGATATGACACAGTGTAGGACAAGCAGAGATGCCCATGTTCTACCCAATAAATGTGCAACAAGGTCACTGGGCTATGTTGAGACTTGGTGTCCATTTCAATAAATCTTCTTTTTTACTTGTTATATTATTTATTCACTTTACATACCAATTGCAGCTTCCTCCTCTCCTCCCAGTACTTCGCTCTAACCTCTCTTCAGGAAAGAGGAGGTCTCCCATGGATATCAACCAGTTTTGGCATATCAAGTGGCAGTATGACTAGGCACATCTTCTTGTGTTGAGGCTAGAAAAGGAATCCCATGTTGGAAAAGGATCCAGAGACACACAGTGTAGTCAGAAACATACTATGCTCCAGTTTTAGAAGTCCCACATGAAGACCCAGGTGCACAACTGTTACATATGTGCAGAGAGACTAGATCTGTCCCATGCATGGTCTCTAGTTGGCAGTTCAGTTTCTATGAGGCCCCATAGGCCCAGGTTAGTTAGTTATGTAGGTTTTCTTGCAGAGTCTTCAACAAATGTTGCTGGTCTAATGAGATTTCTTAAATGAGACGCACAGTACAGGCTGCAACATGAACTTAAGATAATGTAGTGTTGAAGACTATCAATATTTGTTTTTCATAAATCATGAAGTCAAGTCCGTTTATAATCCTAGTGTTAATTTTCAAGTTGGATGGAAGCTTTATTAATACTTCTCAAATCTATTATTACGCCATCAACCTTTATGCTGAATATTGTGTCATATAAAGTAGGTCACTTACATATAAGCTGGCATTTAACCTGCTCTACAGTTAAAGATGAATTTATGCTCCTAATCCTCCTGACTCCAGGAGTTACTAGCATACAATGCCATATCTTTCATAACTTATGTTCTAGAAGGTAAATTGAACATAAGTAAAGTTAGAACATTTAAAGAACCTTAAGTTTTTAATAACTGGCTGCTATCATCAGCAATGAAGGGTAATTAATAAATATTCCATAGATGGATTGTTTTGGGAAGGCTTAGTTGGACCATAGCAAGTTGAGGGTCACTTAAGAAACAGTAGCACTATAGATTCCAACACAATAAATAAGCCAATCTATCAGGAAAAGTACAAAGATCTATAAGATGATCAACATTTAACACAAATAGTAGTATACTCATATTAATTTATAAAGGCAAAGGAACTTTGCTTTGGCTAATGCCTCTAAGATTTCTGATGAGGTTTATTTGTAGTATATTAGTTTAAGCTTTTAAATTTAATTTACTTGATCATTGTATATCAGGACAGCCATACACAGGCCACAGTATTGTATATGGGGGTCAGAGGATCTCTTGCAGAAGTGGGTTCTCACATTCTATGATGAGTGTCCTGGGGATTGAACAAAGGTTATCATGCTTGGCAGCAATTGTTATTACAAAATGCGCCATCTTATTGTCACTTTGTAATACATACATGAACATTCTCAGAAGCTCAAAAGTAGCTGAACATAGTCAAAATATAACATAACATTTTAATAATCATTAGTTCATTTTACAGAATCTATTCAATTAGATATTTTAAAATATGTTTTTAAAAATCAGGGCAAAGAGACTTGATACCCTATGAGAATATATAGGGGGAGGAAATCCCCCTCAGGAGCAGTCATAGGGGAGCGGAATAATGGGAAAATGGGGCGGGGGAGGAATGGGAGGATACAAGGGATGGGATAAACATTGAGATGTAACAAGAATAAATTAATTAAAAAAATAAATAAAAAAATAAAAATCAGGGCAGAAATTTCTCATTTTAGGTCTGACATTTAAGGCACCTGGAAGCAATTGCTCTCACCTTTCTCCAAAAATAAATGTGGACAAACTGAAAACGATAAATTTCTTCAACTCACTAGAGAACTGGGTTTGCAGGTCACACCATATAAAGATCAAATGAAGCCAAAGCTGCACCTGACATCTGCTTATCATGGGCGCGAGCTGCTGTGTATATGTAAATGAGAATTCTGATGAGTTGTTGAGGTGAAGCATGTCCTATCATCAGAGCAGAAGCATGTAGGGCCACAGCATCAGTAAGAACACACTTTTACAAACTCTACCTTGAGGAGCCCCTGCCAGAAAGGTTTGAGAATTATCTCTATTATATTTTGGCAGGTGACAGCAAGGACTATAAAATAAATTCATGCTGCTTTCCGCAACAAAGTCTTACTCTCCATAGAAAAACTTTACCAGAGCATAATTATATCTTGTTTATGGACACTGCTTCCCCTCTGATCTCCTTCAGTGTTCTTGTTTTATCATAGAGTGGTAAAAGAAAATTATACCATTAAGAAGGATTTTGAGGGACCTTCATTGAAAGTACTAACCTACTAAAAGGTCGTTGGCTCCAGTGTAGACAAAAGAACTATACGCATCTTCTCTATGCCATGCTACCATGGCAGTGCTCCAGGGAAACAGAGATTATAGATGAACATTTTACATAATATGGATGCTCTGAGGAACAGAGCTCAAAGTCAAAAGAAAAAGAGAAATTGTTTTAAAAGCCATTGGAAAAATCTCTACAAGGACAAGAATGGCATCAGACTTCTCATCAGAAACCATGGAAACAAGAAGAGGGCAGAGAGACAGGTTTTACATTTTAGAAGGAAAAATATACCAAAGTACTGCATTTGTGTTCCATTTTAAAAATGTAGGTTGAAAACATAAATATAGTGGACAGAAATAAAAAGTACAAGTAAAATTCAATTTTTTTTTGTAAAACTCAATTTTATAACCACATTAAAAAAAATGCAACAGAAAGAGAGATGCAAATAAAGGAAAGAACACATGTTAAGTTTTCAATGTGTGAAGTAGGTAAAATAAAACTTAAGTCACTAGTTTATTAGAACAGGTAATTGGTAAATATATAGGTTACATGTAGTCTATAGTGTATAGCATGAAAGAAGTTTTAGCTAATATTACAGTCAGTTAGAATTAGAGCCAAGTCTTTATTGCCCAACATCCTGGGGTTTGTGCTATTTTGGATATCATGTCAGATGTCTTAAACTGTGGTTTATTTTCTAGAAAATCTAGACATAAGTAAGATAATTAGGTTTTACAGTTACTCTGTGGTGAGGGTGAAAGATCATAGATGCCGTAATTATGGGAAATAAATAACTTTCCTCATGTATACATACATTTTTTTATTCAGTCATTATATTTTTCATTGTATTAGCTAATTTGAAGATTTGGTTTTAAGCAGACTAAAGTGAAATTATGTACTCTTTTTTTGCATATTCTCAAAGAAAGAAATGGACCACAATACAATTCCAAATCTGTACTTCAATGTGAACTTCCTGTTGCAGAATCAGTCAGATAGAACTTTAGATAAGAAGGAAGAAAATAGAAATGCCATGAGCTGAATCCTGGCCCAGGCCTGTGGATGCAACAGCCTCAGGCACTGATGGATGTCAGCAGCATGCAGCAAGAACTTCACTTCGTAGCTACCCCAGGAGTCTGACTCTCTTACACATCTGACCCATGTGTCAAGAAGTAAAGGTTACAAGTCATATTCCTCCTGGCATAGAAAGTCCTGGCAGAGGAAGATAAATGGCCCAAATAAGAAGTATATTTTCTTAACATGTAAAGCAATCCCTGTCCTTGTAAATATTTCAGGTCCTTTTAGATGGCTGATGGAAATTTACTAAAAGAAATATGAACATTTAAAAAAATAGCTTCCATAGCCTTAAACTAGAATTTCTATTCATCTGAGAGAAGGGACACCTTCTTCCTTGGTTCATTTGATACCAAATTGATTCCATATCCTCATGCTGTGAGACAGGGGATTGTGCCTTCTATTAAATTAGCTGGAAAATTTGGCAACTCTCTAGGTTAGTGCCTCATGAAGAAAAGTCCTTGTCTCTACAGAATACCATGACTGCAGCCCTTTAAAAACAGACTTTCCAAAAGGAGCAAATAAATAAAACATTCAGTTGTAGTAGAGTGAGCAAGCATTCTGTTTCACCAGAACACAATGACTAAAAATAATGTTAAAATGGAGCTGGCAAGATGTCTTGGCTGAGGTGTGGAGGGATAGAGTCGCAGATTTTGCTCTGTGGCACTTACAGCATGAAGGAAATTCAGATATTTATGTAATCAAAGCAAATAAAATAATAGCGGAACGCATGTGAAATCAAACATCGTCTGCAGAATGGAATGATTTTCTGGAAGAGAAGAGGAAACCAAAAAGGCTGTTTCCCTTTTTGTCCCACTCACTTATTATTGGACAACATACATTTAGGGAATCAAGATGCACAGAGTCTTTTCTCTGATACTAAAGATCAGACAGCGAGCAAAACACATTTAGTTTTCTGCCCTCAGACTCCAGCAAGGAAGACAGAATATAAATAAAATGTAAAGTGATGTATAAGAAAAATATGGAGTTACTACCATTGGAAGAGAAGAGTGTAATGAAAAGCAAGGAAGGGCCAGAAACACAGGCAGGGCCGGGGTGGGGGGCAGTACATAGTTAAATTGTGATTTAAATCAAGAGATCAGAGAGAGGTCCAGTGAGAAAGATAAATGTGGGCTAAGATTTGTTGATGGTGAGAAAAAGACCAATGCAAATAGCTAGAGCATAGTTATTCAGGTTCAGAGAAAGTCAATTCAAATATCTGTCACTAAGAGCATACTCAGTGTGGTTGAGAAAAGCTAAAACAGAATGAGAAAAAGTGACCAGTTTAGTAACAGATGAGTGAAGAGCTTTAAAATCATAGGGCGTGTTTGAGGCCGTTGCATGTATTTTTTTTTTCCTCAGTGTGAAGCCATGACTCATAGCAAAGAAAAATCCTTACGTGACTTCTGCTCTAATAGGATCCCCTGGGCTACTGAGAAAATATACTCTAGGGAAAGGAGGGTGTCAAGTTAGGAGTCTCTGACAGTGATCCAGGCAAGAAATAATGACGGCTCAGGCAATGATAGTTGCAAGTGAAAGAGTAAGAGGAAGATTGCACAGCTTTTTAACACCAGACCAGGAGACTTCTGACTAAGGCAATGAAAATAAATGGAGGCATTAAAGTGACTCAAAGGATTTTAAGCCAGGGGTCACCCAGAACAGTATTGTAGAGAAGGGGGAAAAACAAAATACTAAACTCTTTGACATTCTAAAATAAATAGGGTTGGAAGTGGATGAAAATAAGAAAGAGAGACTGGGAATGAGAAACCAGTGAATGAATCCAATATGGCATTGCAGAAGTCAGTATAGAATGTACATGGGGAGAGTGGAAGTCATGATATTATGCACTACCCATCAAAGTAAAGGCCACTTGGGGACTTGGACATAAGCAATATGAATGCTATGATGGATGGGACAAAGATTTTAATAAAATTAGGATTGAGAGAAAAGAGAAAATAATTGGATGAGAAAAATTGGGATTTCTTTCAGTTTGGCTTTCTAGAAACAATTACTGATAAATGTTATAAAAACCTGAGAAGCAGAGAAAAACTTAAGACAGAAGCAAGGAGATATCGTGATTTTGAGATTATAGTTACTACCCAGATGTGAATATGTGTTGATGAAGGAAAAGAGAATTATTGGAGACCTATAGTTAGGTGAGAAGAATGGAGCTTGAGGACAAATAGAAACTCAGGGATTGTTGATGACAAGAAGGTGCCAGTGAAATGGCTTAGTAGGTAAAGGTGCTTGCCACTAACCCTGATGACCCGAGTTCAGTGTTCAGTACCTAGTGGTAAAAGAAGAGAACTAACTCAAGCAAGTTGTTTTCTGACCACCACGTGTGCGTTGTAGCACATGTACACATCCATCCACATACACAACCAGTCAGTCCATCCATCAGCCAACAACTCAATAAATAAGTGTAATAAAATTTTCTTAAAATACCATGTAAGCTTATTGGTTGGAATAGGAAGGCAGATGGATAAGGGCATCAAAAACAAAGATTGGTAATACGGGGGTAAGTGTTCTAGTTGTTTCTTTTTACAACTAGAAAGCAAGGTCATCGGTTGAGAAAGAGGTTAGAGTTCTTGAAGCTTTTAAGAAAGACTTGATTGGCAGTAGAAGGTGCCCTGGAGTTCTGGAGAAACTTGTCTGTGTCATAGAGTACTCTCTTCAGCTTTATCCAGGTGTGCTTTCTGTCATTAGCCTGTGAGGTAGGAAGAACTGACCAGCTGAGATCATCTTTCTTCTTCCTTATCAAGCTTAAATTCTATGAGCATCATCATTGCTTTGCATTCACCTTCAACTCTGTATCTTACTCCTTTAGTTCACAATGAATTCCTGACAAAGCCAAGGTACTTGTTTTATAATGTCATACAACAATTCAGAGGCACTTTAATGGATTATCATGGATTCCTGGTATATTAGTTTCCAAGAATCCCTACAGTTATTTTAAGATGAGTAATAATATTAATGAAATAAAATTAAGATGGAAATAGAAATCCTTATGAGCCATTTTTTACTTCAAGGGCATTCAGTATGAGTCATCTTGGCTTTTCCTGGTCTGCATACTCCACTGGACAGTATATGAGTCCTGCCTCAAGAAGATACTGTCTCCCTATCAGTAAAGGAATTAACTGATGTCAAAGTCTATAAACATGAAAAGTGAAAGTTATTTCTGTTTTAGTGATTCAGCTTAGGTTTCTGTTCAGCATACCAAGAATATAACATAAGTAGATTAAATTGATTGTCCATCTTTTTCATTACCAGGGACATTACCAAGAAATCAGCACCACAGGAATTGAATCACATCATTTTGATTAGTTCCTTGGTCTAATAGGGCACCTATATACATGATGCTTTGGAGGAGCCTCTATTCTCTGCCATACCTGGATATAATAATTGCACTGGCTTTATAAATGATGATTTGTTGCTAGCAGTTAACATTCCATCCTCTTTGTGGGAAGGTTGAGAGAATATGAAAGGTATGCAAAGACTCAAAAAAGATTCAACTGTTACAATGAATTTATCTTGTAACACCTACTCACCTATCAAGACAGTATGTGACTCAAGATGCTCATTATGCATTGGAGGTGTCTACCTCATCAAGCTACAAGATCTGGTACATGTGAAAGCTCTTCTTTAACAAATGGAACTGCTATATATGAGAGAAAATTCAAGTAGAACCCTAAAAGTGTATATACGTTATATGAAAAGTAGGTCAAATACTACATTTCTTATTCTTGTAATATCACTTTGTCTTTTTATCTTACACTTTTAGTGACAGAAGGACATTTTATCCCTACTGGAATGATGAAGACAAAATCTTGGCCTAGTTTATGCATGGTTATACATGATATAAACATTGTTTGAAGGGATGGTTATAGGTCTATTATTCTTTTCTGTGACTTCCCTTTTTTCATGCTTTTTTTTTTGAGACAGGGTTTCTCTGTATAGCTTTGGATGTCTTGGACTCACTTTGTAGACCACACTGGCCTCAAACTCACAGTGATCTACCTGCCTCTGCTCCCAAGTGCTGGGATTAAAGGCGTGTGCCACCACGCCCGGCTTCTGTGACTTCCTTAAAGTACAGTGGTGAAGAAATCTGAGGAGGCTCACAGTCAAGCATTTCATTTGGTTGATTTATTCTCTAGAAAAAGTAAATATGTAGATATAAATGTTTATTCGTATTCCTTAACTGTGGTCAATGGTTTAGCTCCATGGTCAGGAACTTCCAGGAGATATATTTGGAAAATTAGTGACAAAGAAACTTAGGCAAAGAAATAAAGACATTTGAATATGTGTGCTTATGTAAATGCCTAGCAAGGAGTGACCTCATTAGACTGTGAAGTCATGAGCCAAGAGGATCTGACAACCCACTCTAGAGATACCAATTTATTTTCTCAGGTCGGTCTTTCCTAATCTAATAGGACCACTTCTAAAATGGGTTACTTGCCATACATGGAAGCTTTATATGAACTCAGAGACATGGACTTCACTCACAAGAGTGTCTTCCAGATACTGCTGTACCTAGTTTTCTAACAGCATAGTATTAACCCCAAGTCTGCAGGACTGTTTCATTACCAAGGAACTTCAGGAAACTTAACAGGACAAATATACAGACAGCTGATATCATGCAAGAAATAGTGCTTTGTTTCTCTTCTTATGGCTTTCTGTGTATAAATGCTTTTTCTGCACACTTCTGCCAATCGTATATGGAGATTTCATATACACTCAAAATATAATAGATCTCTCCTCCCAAGACTTTGATGTATGTTAAATAAGACATTTTTATGAATTGAGAATTATTAGAGATTTACAGGATGGTAATGTCCTATATAAACACTGAGTCTCAACTAGCCATCTTTTGTAGCCAAGGCAAGGTCTAGGTTGCTTTGAGTTGTTGGCCAAGGGGATCCTTGGGAAATTCCCAAACAAAGCAGACTGATGCTAAGACAAGTTTGCTCTCTGCAAACTGAAAGAAGGGCCCAATGCCCATCATTTACACAACTCATTGAACATGGAGAAGTCAAATTGGTGACTACATGGAGCCTTCACCCCTTACTTTCTAGTCTCTTTGGTGAGGGAAGGTAGTCTTCAGGCTACTGAAAGAGAAATGTGGACACCAACAAAACTGTTTACCTACAGACTGTCCTGCCTACAAAATGTGCTGGAGCAACGGTAGCACAGAATTTGTGGGAGTAGTTAAACAATGTCAGATTTGACTCCACAAAAAGGAACTTACACCTGACACTGCTTGTGTAACCAAGAACCAGAGACTAGATTACCCAAAGATCTAGGTTAAAGTAAATCACAATTTGTCAAAAGGAAAACAACAACAACAAAATGATGCCTAACGGTATTTCTGTCATACTCATCGATTACTGCCTTACCCAACTAACATTAAAGAGGTTTCCTCCAGCCACATATAGGAACAGATGCAGATATCCACAGCCAGACATTATGCAGAAAGAATAACATAAATTGGGAGTATCCATCAAATCCTTCCCTTTGAGCCTAAGATGTCCTGCAGAAGAGACGTGGGAAGATTTTCAGAGGGGATGGAGGACACCAGGAGAACGAGGTCCTCTGAATCAACTAAACAAAGCACATAGGAGCTCACAGAGACAGAAGCAGCATGCACAGGCCCTCCATGGGTCTGCACTAGGTCCTCAGCATATATATTATAGCTATTATCTTGTAATTTTTATGTGATTTCCTGACTCTGAGAATGAGTGAGTTTCTGTCTCTTTTGCCTGTTCTTGGAACTCTTTTCCTCCTGTTGGGTTGGTACGTCCAACTTTCATATGAGAGTTTGTGCTTCATCTCATTATATTTTATTTTGTTATATTGAGTTCTTATCTCTTAGATGCCTGTTCTTTTTTAATGAGAGACAGAAATGGAGTAGATCCAGAGGGGAGGCAATGTGAGAAGGAGCTTGGAAGAGTGGGAAGGAGGGGAAACTATAATCAGGATATATTTTATGAGAAAAAAAAATCGGTTTTCTATTTTAAAAACCTTTTCTCAAATATTTGCTGTAGACATTTACCCAGAAATAAGGTCGAATAGATTAGTTTATCCTATCTAGTTTTAGAATGGCCACTGGTTTCTGTGTTTGAAGGCCAAAGTTAGCTGTTTATTGGATGGCTATGTTTCTTAAATACCTCTGATTTAAAAACAAGTCATAGTATAGCGCTTATTTGCCTACACATGAGTGACAGAGAAACTACATGCCTCGCGCTGTTCTCAAATTCTGTAACATCGCATTTGGATAAATTAGAAACACGAAAGGTCCAAAGAAAGAAACCAAATTATTTTTGCATATGGGTAGTTCAGCCTCTGTGTAAACGGAAGCAGATTTTGTAATGTAGAGAATGCATGGCTTCTGTAGTGAATGCAAGGAGTGGTCTTTAGAGTTCGGGCTTCATCCTGGGAGCTAAGTACTGACTAGATCCAAGCAGAAATGTAGGGCATATTCTCTGCAGGACATGGTGAAGGTGAAACTGTTTTCAAGTAAAAAGACTAAGTCCTGTGCTATTAAATGTGCTTATTTGTAACAGAGTGATTACTTTTATAATGTTGCATATTCAAGGTGGAATTAAAGGTATACCTTTAACAAAGTTTTCAGAGGGAAACTCCCAGCACTTTTAAATTGATTACACATTTCATGTGGGGGATGTTGTCTATGTGTGCTATATATGGGGTAGGAAAAGGGTTATTTTTTTTTTTTTTTTTTTTTTGTATAATGGCTATGGATTTTGTTTAGGCTCCAGTGAATAAAAGTAAAAATGAAGGTAAAGGAGACATTGTGATTTTCATCTGTGTAACCGAAAGGAGACAATATTTCCAATAAAAGAACAGAGGGAGGAATGTTATGTCTCATTTCCACATCATACTTAAGCTCACAGAGCGAGGCACTGTTGTAAGCATATTTTTGTTATTTATTTCAGGCATAAATCTGATGTCAGCTTTCATTTTTCTTGCTTTATAACTGAAAGACGGAACTCTGAGACACACACACACACACACACACACACACACATACAACTTAAGGTGTGTGCTGTTGAGGGAAATGAAAGCATTTGAGCGGACAGTATTTAAACTTCTGAGGCTGAGATAAGGAAGCTTAATGCTAAAGGAATACTTATCTAATTTGTAAAAATTGAGGTTTGAACTCAAGGGTAGAGTGCTTGCTTAACAGGTTCACAATTTTGAGTTCAGTCTCCACCACCAGAGAAAGAAATCATAAAAATAAGGATAAAGCAAAGAAACAAATGAAAAAAAAAAAAAAGGGAACAAATTCACATTGCATATTCAAGATATCTGCATAGATGTCTGAAGTTAATAAGCTGACTTGCTGACCTGAGGTCCTGGGTATGAAAATCAGCCATTGAACTAATCTCATTTTAAGCAGTGGTGTCCAGGGCAAGATAAAAGCTGTGGTAGGGCAGGCAATAGCCTCACTACAATTGATGGTCTTAATTTAAATTATTGATCTTCTGTAAGAAAACCTTGGGGCAGAAGCAAAATTAAAATTAATCATTTCGAACACTAAAATCAATGGGCAGAAAACATGGGAAGACTTGCAGGATAAGTCATAGAAATCACCTTCTCACTGCTTACTTTAATACATGCTCACGGGTTAAAAAGGATAACTTTTAGGTGTGGGATGGTTATTCAAACACTTCCAGTACAGAGTTTATTTTTAAAGTATTCCATCAACATATTGGTGAACAGTTCTCAGGTAAAAATCTGAAATTAATTACTTTCCTATGAGTATGTGACTTGTAGTTGTAAATAGATTCAAGGCTTCCTTAACAATGTTCTGGAAAGTGTATCATCTATCTCTTAAACAGTGCTGTGATTGATAAAGTAAGGAAGCTTGTTGGTCTTAACAAACTTAGACAGCATGTATCAAAACTATGTTTCTGCTGGTGGAACTTGGGAAATATTACATTCGGAAAAGTGAGTGTATTATTTCCAAAGCTGATTTCTCTGTCTGCCTTTTTATTTATTTTTATCAGTTCTCTTTGTAATTCATTTCTTAAGGTGAACATAAGTATATATAATATGCTAGGTTATAAAATAATGTAATATGCATCAGTATGGTAATATACTACCTAGTGGTGTACAGAACATTTTCTTTTCCTAATGGGCAATTTCCTAATGGGTAATGGGTCTTTCTTCTACTATGCTATTGTTTAATATGTAATTGATATTTCCTGGTTATAAATTACAAATTATTATTAAAGGATAGTAACTCATCTCATTACTCTAGAACTGTTTACAATCATTGTATTACATATTTTGTTGATATTGTACTATGTATCTATACTTATTATTAATTAATTTTTTACTTAACATTAGAGTTATTTTCACAATATAGTTTTTGAAGAGACAGATGAAAATAGACTTATTTGTGCTTCTGGAGGAAACAAGACTACAGTGAGGAAAAATTGACAATATTATCAGAAGAATCAAGTTTATTTTCAGTTTTTGTTACATATAAATGGAAGGAATGAAAGAAACTGAAAAGTCAGAAAGTAATAGATATATGCTTGTGTGTTTCTCTTAACATTATGTTATAAACACTTTTATACATAGTTAAATATGTCTTTAGAGAACCCCTGCTTTAGAGTATGGGATTTTGCTATTAGTTAGCTTAGGCTTATGGCTATTCATTTATGCATATGTGGTCATTATATTTTTTCCTTCTGCATTGCTTAAAAAATTGTACCAGATTATTGTTAAGATCACTGTTGACTTCTAAATATTTTGATGATGTGATTTCCTGTGTCTGAATTATATGATAATAGAGCTAAGTTTCTATGAACACATTTCTTAAAGATGTGGCTTCATTACGAATAATTAGAAAAAAGTCATTATTATCTGTACCTTCTGGCACTTTCTACTCTGTATTTAAAGAAACAACAAAAAGTTAACATTAGCCACAAAGTTTCAGTTTACGCATTCAGCTTAATAATCTGAGTCCTTGCCAGACACAGTGACGCACTCAGGAGGCAGCAGAAAGGAGGATCACTAGGAGTACAAAGGCCAGCCTGATCTACACAGTGAGTGCAGGATAGCCAAGGCTACACAGAGAAACCCGTCTTGAAAAACAAAACAAATAAAAACAAAGCAACAAATGAAAAATCCTTATGTAATTAAGAAATCTTTTGTGCTGTAAGATATGTCTATTTTCATTTACATATTTGGACAACTTTAAACATGAATTATTTGATTATCTAGGTGAGACATCAATGTATCTGAAATGATTTGGACCTTTAAAATTTGAAATATCAAATATTTCTAGGCCTTGACAAGTCACAGTACTAGCACTTGAAAAAACAAAACAAAACAAAAAACCAGGAAGAGTCATGGTAAGGATTCAGTATTGATGGTGTCACAGAAGCTAGAGATCTCAAACCAGACTCGTTGAAGTGAACATTTGCAAGAGAAGATGTACGGATGGAGGGATACACTGTGGGATACACTGTGACTCACTACACTCTAACATTTGGCATGATGAGATGCTTTTCTATGATTTAGTTTTGTTGTTTTGGGGTGTGTGTGTGTGTGTGTGTGTGTGTGTGTGTTTGAGGGGAGAGTTTGCAAGAGCAAAGTGCAGATATGATGGGATGGGGAGATGAGTGGGACTCAGGTGATGATGTGAAGTTCAGAAAGAATCAATTAAAAATACAAGAACACTTTTGAGATTATAATATATTTTACAACATTTCTTCCTCATAATCCTTCTCTACTGTTCTTCAAATTTGTGGACCCTTTTTCAGTAAGTGTTATTACATATTCTATGCGTATGATTATACATATATATTCCTAAATATAGCCTGTTTAATCCATATAATGTTATATATACATATATATATATATATATATATGTTTTTAGGGCTAAATATTTGACACTGAACAAAAAATTAGTATGCTTTTCTTTGGGGAAGACCACTTCTCTGGTTTCCAGCATTCCACACAGTTGTCTATAGTTATTTCTGTAGAGGTAGGGCCTGCTAAGCTTTACCCTGATTCACTTTGGCATGTCCATTGGTGTCCTCTTTGTTTGCTGCACTTGGAAAGTCGTGTTAGTTAGAGTTTATGGGTGTAACTTCTAATATTAATAGTAGAAACAATCTTCCATCAAGTTCCCTGGTCCTGTGGCTGCTATGATCTTTCTGCCTTCTTTTCTACAGTGTTCTCTGAGCCTTAGGTGGATGTATGTTTTGTTATAGAGGGGAGAATGACAAGGTAAATCTGATCTGATCAGGGAAATAGGAAAGAACAGACTCTTTAGGGAAGGGAGGGGACAAATACTGAAGGTGGTGGAAGGAAGGTAAAGGAGAACAGAAGTGATTTGATAGGAGAAACAGGAAAAGGAATCTCTTTAGGGAGGGCTGAGGCAGGTAAATACAGAAGAAAGAGGGAATTGGATAAAGTAACAGTAAGGATATCTAAAAAAAGTGACTAGGAATACTGCAATTAAATATTTACCATTAAAATCCAGATAATATACATACTTCAATGTATAAATATAGACATATGTTTTTTATAAACATTTCATATCTTAGGTGATGGTGCTCCCTCCAGGGGGCAAACACCAACTAACAAAAAGCTCTAATATTGGACATTAGAAGTCCTCTTTTGAGTTGTTGACCAGGCTGTCCAAGAGATTTCCAAAATGTATAGTCTACTGTCGTTGCTTTTGGTTGCTCCCCTACTCTTGAAGTGAAATTAAGTAACTATTGCTCAAGACACCATGCACTTTAGAAAGGGGCCCTCACCTGAGATGGGACTGACATGGATGAGCCGTCCTTGAGGACTAGCTTGCATGGTACCTAACTTCTAAAGAAGGGAGGTAACCAGCAGCCCTACCCAGTTATGAGGCACAAGAACCCCATCAATGACCTGGGTGGCATGATAACCCTAAGGGTACCATAGTGACATGCATAGTATACTACTAGCCAACATAATCCCTAAAAATAATCTGTATACATTTGTCCTTATACCCACCAATACGTGTAATGTTTATCACTCATCCAGGAAACACGCATAGACCACTTCAGAAAACTACAAACAATCAAAATGCACAATTATCGAGCCCAGTCCCAGAAGTATATTTTGAAATAAGAATCAGTTGCTACTTTAAACCATCATTGTTTTTAAATGACTGAATAAAGCAAGTTTATTTTTCTAACATATGCTTTTGCCATATGCATCAGGAACAATACCATTTTCCACCTGAGCACATAGGCCATGTTACTAATCATGATTATTATCCTTCAGAAGTTGTCATTAACTTTTATGATAGGGAATATTTCAAATATCCTCCATGTGTATATGTGCACATTGCAGGATGTTGAGCCTTTGGGATATTGGTAGTTTTTTCTTCAGTGTTCCATAAACACTCCCTTTCTTATTCTGCCCTCACTTAAAAATGGTGGTAAGTTTGAATCAAAGAGCATGTAGAATTATTCAGATTTAAATACAAGTCTTATGAGCTGGCTTTTAAAAACATTTTGATTTGTGTGTATGAGCATTTTAAATGAATGTACATCTATGCACCACTTGTATGCTTGATGCCTACAGAGGCAAGAATAGGGAATCAGGCTCCCCAGGAAATGGAGTTACAGATAGCTGTGAATTGTTATGTGGGTGCTGGGAATGGAATCTGTGCTCTCTGAATGAGCAGTCAGTACTCTCAACTCCCAAACCATCTCTCTACCCTCTGAGATGGATATTTAAGCAATGTTGCATATTTTTAAATTTATTTAAGATTTTTTTTTTTTGGAAATTATTAGCAAACAAAGGTTCCAGGTAGAAACAAGTTTATCCAAATTACTATTTTTTGATGCCTGGGGCATGTCTGTGTTTGTTAACACTTTTCCACTACTTCTTTTTCTGAGTGTCAATAAGAACAAAAGAGGAAGACTTTGAAAGACTGGTCTGAAAACAAATCTGCTTCCTTCAGGAATAAATCATCACTTAATATGTCATATGCTTCATCATCACTCCTAAAACGATTACTAAAGTGATAGCCTGAAACAAGTATTTCATTTTTCACATATAAAACTACTTACAAGTAAGAGTATGCCAAGTTCTTCATAGGAAAACAGACAAATTATACAAAATGACGGTTCAGAGAGAGTAAAAACTACACGGCAATGAACACAGAAAACATCTAGTTTCAAGGCTATTCCAAGTCTATATAGAACAACCCACTTGGAGAGGTGCCTCTATCTGTAGAGTGCTTGTTTTCCAAACTTGAGGACCTGGGTTCATAACACCTGCATAAAAAAGCATGGTTGGTGGTAAGCAGTTGTGATACCAGCTCTTGGAAGGCAGAGACACATGGATGTGCAAATGACAGCCTAGCTAGCTTAACAGCTGAACTTCAGGTGCCAAGAGAAAATGTGTAAAAAATTAGGTAAATGGCCTTTCAGGAACACTATGAGAGGTTGACTATCAGGCTGAACACACACACACACACACACACACACACACACACACACACACACACACACACACACAAGGGATTCTATTTTTTGTTTGTTTTCTTTCGTTTTTTGAGACAGGGTTTCTTTGTGTAGCCTTGGCTGTCCTGGACTCACTTGTAGACCAGGCTGTCCTCGAATTCACAAAGAACCACTTGCCTCTGCCTCCCAAGTGCTGGGATTAAAGGCATGTGCCACTACACCTGGCGATATTTTATTTTTGCTCATCAACTGATAATTGTGTCAAATAGCTGATAAAGTTGATCCCCAGTAAATGGGAGAATAAATTATCACAGTTTTTTTTTTTTTACATTTAAAAATGCATACCCATTGTCTTTAAATTTTTATATTATTTGTCTTTACAATTTAGCTTGTAGGAATTTAACTTTTAAGTATCAAAGACAGGGATATATAAATACATACATTTTATCTACAACAGGAAAGTATTAGAAACAACTGAGAGAGCCAGCTGTAGGAAAACTATTATGTGTAGTTTTATACACTTATTAAACAACCATGCTCTCAAGGAACATTTAATTATGTATAGAAATATTTATGATAAAATATTGAATTAGAAAAACTTGAAGAAAACATCTTTCCTATCTTAGTGAGTCTAAAATTCTGAATGAAAACCAGTATCTATCATATCTCATATTTATTAACTTAAAACTTTTATTTAGACCTAAAAACATATTAACCTCTAAACAACTAAGTTTAATTGTAAGACTAAACTATCTGGTCTTCAATTCCATCAGAGACTTGAGAAGAAATAAAACTTAATTACTGGAGTGAACCAGAAGTGCAGGTTAGCAGCTTCCAAAATGAAAAATTGACAGAGACAGATTGATGCCTGAACAATCATCCAAAAGAAGTTTTCTTCAAGTTTGCCAAGTACAAATAGCCAAATCACTATAAAAGTAACATTTATATAGTTCCTGATCATTTCATGATTCTTCCTGCTGTACGTAGTTTATTTTATTTATGTGTAACAATATACATACATACCTAAAAAATAAAAATAATAAATCATAGTTTAACTATTAAAATATTGAAGTAGAAATGTAGAACTTTAGATATAATACTTTCTGAATTTTTGTGTTTTTCCCTTCTGTCATTTATATGTACCTTGTGGCCCAGTTCAAGGTAGATAAGGAGGGGCTCTAGGTAGAAAAACAATAAATAAAAGTCATCAAGTGTATTAATAAGCTCCACTAATTCTTCACAATAAACACCAATGAATCTTAGTTCATAAGTTTCCTAACGATAAGACACCATGACTATTGGTATAATTATTAGAGCCTAGTACAAAATTAAAAGATAAATCCCATTGATTAAAAATAAATCTTAATGGGTACATGGGTACACATACCCACTGCTCTTGTAGCACCTGGTCCAGACTGTTATGAGGTTTCTGCACGCTCCCCCTTATACCACACTTCTACCAAACTACCAGTACTTAGGCTAGAAAGGCAGAAGGTTGCTGAGTCCTCCATTCAGAACATTCATTGAATCCAGGCAGCCTCAACTGGTGAAGGCAAGGAGCCCAAGCTCCTCTTTTAGCCCTAATATACACCTCTGTAGCTGCACACACTCCCCAGAAAAAGATGTGACTATCCCATACCTACTGAATACTGAATACACAAGACATTCTGATTTCTCTATGTGCCCCGATCATGAAGTTAGGAGTTGGGAAATTCTCAGGCCTGCTGCACATTCATACACCTCATAAACCCTGTCTCTTGAGATCAAGGGATGTGCTAAGTCGCAGATTCTGGTACAGCACAGCCTGCTTTACTGAATACGGTTTGTGAGGTCAGAGGATATGCTATTCCCCAAAACAAAGCTGAGATCACATTCAGCTGTCATATACCTAAATCCACGTTGAGATTTTAAGTAATACTGACCTGAGCCAAGATGATATAGAGCAGAGATAATAGCAATCAATGGAACAATTGTTCCTCATTTCAGGCTTACAAGAAAGTCAACAAAGTAACATGAAAAGCCAATACAAAATGTCTCCCCTAAAAATTAACATTCCAATAGTGACTGCCACCAGTGAGACTGACTTAGATGAAATTTCAGATAAAGAATTCAGAGGAATGGTTATAAATTTGCCTCAAGATCTCAAGAAGGACAAAGTAAAAGAGGATATGAATAACCCCCTGGATGAATTCCAAGAAAAGACAAGGAGCTGAATTAACTAAGGATATAAATTTAGGATATGGAAATGGAATTCAAGAAATAGAAATACTGAAGAAAAACTGAAATTATACTGGAAGTGAAAATTTCAATAAGCCAAGTAAATCCTCAGTGGGAAGTCTTGAGGATAGAATGAAGGACAGAACACAAGAGCTTGAAGATGATGTAGAGAAAATCTTAGCCTGAGGAATAAGCCAATTGGAGATAAAGGATGCAAATTGCAAGAAACCAAATTATCCTTGTTTGTGGATAGTATGATATTATTATATACTGCCATTTCACATGCCTCTTTCACTCCTGACAATTCCCCTCTCTCCTCTTCCAAACTATGTCACCTTCTATTATCATGTCATTTTTTATAGCATACTAATACATTTAATTAGTTACATAAGGATCCCTATTAAAGAGCTTTTTGCTAAACCAATATGGTTAAGTATTTTGTCTAAAAGCATATTTCCACACACATCTTCAATAAATTTAGCAATATAAGTTTGTATCCACTGCTAGGCTATCAAATATTTGTTATTATGTAATTTTGCCATTTTGAATACTTTTAATAATTGCACCAGGACAATCTCACAGAGAATACAATAGGAAAAGTACAAGAATGGTCATAACTTTTGTTCTTAAAGGCTCAGGTGGTGTTATTAACTCATAAATAAAAATTCCTTCTTACTATATTAGACTAGTGGAGTCTTTAGGAAATTCTCCACCATTGTTCACACTGTCTAATGGCTGGGGATTTGCTTGCAAGATGACCTACTGCTCTCTTTCTAGATTTTTCTGGTTCTAAAGTGAATACACATTTGCTATTTGGTTATCATAGAAAGGATCATGAATAGAATCTATCAATGTTGCCTCAGCTTATAGGCTTGCTTTGACTTCTTTTTTGCGTAATGAGCAGAAGATATTTGAGACATGTCATTTTATGAGTAGATGATTTCAGAAATTGGGCTTAGAAGCAATGAAACTGTATTTTGTTGCCTGTGTGAAGTGGCCATGGGGAAGCCAGTATTTTAAAGAGGTCAGTGTGTTTTAGAGTCATCATCTACTGTGTTTCAGTCTGTCTTTCCTGTTTTTATGTTCTTGGAAACATAAATTATGATGGAGAAGGCAATAAAGTATCTGTTTTGGAGGAGATTCCTTCTTTCAGGAATTAGGAAACTGATATGGGAGACAATATGAATGTTCTCTAATTTCAGGGCACGTAATTATTCTTCTTTTGTCTTTATCCTACATCATTTGGAAATATAAGTTATTGGCTACTCAGCCATACAAAAACAAGGGGTGTCTAAATATCAACCTTGGTCTCAGAAGTTGGCTGAGTTCTCTTATAAAATATTCTTCAAAAAATAATCAAGTTTTTACTTGAGTAAGTGTGAGAGAAAAGAATTATTAAATAAATGAGTGAATGAATTAAATGTAATTACTACTAGATGACCTTGATAATAAATGCATCATTATTGAAAAATTAAAATTTAATCATCAGACCTAGTTTAGTTGTTCTTAATTAATGACTTAATTCCAAAACTGTTAAGGTTACAGATAGTGTTTCAAGTACCGTTCATCTTGCATTCTAAAAGCAATGCATAGCTACTGGAGAAAACTTGAGAGCTCTGAAGTGGTGGACTACCACACCTTCATCCCCTTTTGTCAATCACTGTTGTTAACCTTATGATAGAACCACTCATTGAATAAGGACCTTTGTGTGCTCCAAGATTGTCCAAGGAAACGAATTCTGCTCTACGGTGTGTCTTCCTTTAGTTGGCTAGCTCTCAAACTACATCTATGTTTGTGCATAAATCCTACACTGAAGGTCAGTAGCGTGAGCAAGAGTTTTCTCTGAGCATGACCCATGCCATAACCAACTGTGCCTACCCAAGCGTAAGTTTTCCCATGCTGCTGAGAAAATGGGAACAGTCAATGTCTCCAGCGGCTGTAAAATGTCTGTTATGTTCAGATTTCAGCATGGGATGTTTTCCTAAATCATTCACTGGAAAGTGACACCCAGCATGGGCCCTGCTGAGCTTGAGTCCTTTGACCCAAGGGCAAGGATATCTATCTGCTCTGCTGAGGATCCATCTGTGCAAAGCATCCTCCAATGCATCCTTCATCATGTCTGCCTTTGCTTTTTGTCAGTCAAAGCAAAGCACAGCTGAGTACATAGGTGAGTACTATTGATTGCTTGGTGCTTGGCTCCTTCTATTTTCAGGAATCCCTCTTCTACCTCTAGGCTGCAGAGGATTAATACAGGTGCAACTTGTTTGCGCCATGACAGAAATTCCATGTGGTACTCTTCTCTGGAGGTAGGCTTCCCCCTGAAAACACACAGACATTTTTACCTATAGAGACTGCACCTTGCAGGCTAATGCTCCGAGCTTTCTTTCCAGAAACTTCCAGCAATTTAGTTTCTCCACCTCGCCCCCCCCCCCACTGCCCATTTCCTCTCTCCCTTGTTCAGAAAACCTTTTGGTGAGTGGGCAAAGGAGTTATTATAGGCATTGCTCTCACTACTAATATTTCTTGCAAAGTATTTGTGTCTGCCTCCAGAACTATCTTTTCCCCTAAGGGCTTAGACTTCTGGAAACCAGCAGTGGAATGGCAGTGTTTTTTTTTTTTGTTTTTTTTTTTGTTTTTTTTTTTGTTTTTTTCTGCTTTCTGCTGAGCCACATCTCTCCCCAAGGTATTTCACACTATAGAGAACTGGCTTTAATTGGAGCAGTGAAGAAGTCTGGGTAACAAGGCAAACTACCACGAGAAGATATTGGTTTTAACCTATCTAAATAAATAAATAAATAAATAAATAAATAAATAAAAAGAAAAACAACCACAAAACAACCCAAAACCTATCTACCTATTCTAGTTAAAGATAGATTTTTTTTTTTATAAAAGTCCATGATCAACATTTTAGATATAGCATAGACAGACGATTTATTTATCTTCATGGCTAAGGAAGGGCTATGATCACATAGCTATTCTTTCTGCAAACAATGATTGGCCATTGTTATGAACCAGGCACTGAACAAGATTGCTCCCCATTCACAAAAGAGATGTTTATCACAGAAATTTGGAATGGAGACTCCTTTTCTCAAAATCAGTGTCAGACTATTCTGTGAGGATTTTGTGATACTCTCGTGTTCTGTCATGGACCATGCACATTTCAGAACACTAGTATCTGATAGAATATCCTGCAGTGAGGCAGGGCTCAGTCATGATGATGCGCAGTAGGGTGGCTTCACATAAACATTCAGCACTTAAAATGAAGACAGTATGATTAAGAAGGAAAAGTTCAATTTGAGAGGAGGAGCTGAAAGAGATGACTCAGGAGTTAACAATTCTCACAGCTGGACTGCGTTCAGTTTCTAGTACTTACAGTGGGCACCACAAAGCTGCCTGTGACTCTAGTAGCAGGGCAAGTAACACCTTTCACCTTCCACAGGTACCCTATGAATGGTAATGTATGTACATACACTTGGACTCACACACACACACACACACACACATATACAATTTTAATAAACAAATATACAAATATATACAAAATAAGATAGTTTGAAATTTTTCTTACATAATTTCATAAATACAACTAATGTGTTTTGAACAAATCTAACCACAATTCTCTTCTCTTCATTTCTTACTTGCCCCCAGTTTTTCCTCAGAACCATAGTATTCTCTTTTTTATATAATTTTTAAAATTAATTTATTTATTCACTTTATATCCCACTTGTAGCCTCTTCCCTCTTCTCCTCCCTCTTCCCCATCCTTCCTCCCATATTCCTCAGAAAAGGGGACTGGCCCCCAGCTCATCAAATCCCATCAGGACTAAACATGTCCTCTTCTCCTATGTGCTGGTGAGGCATCCCTGCAGGGGAGGGCAGTGATCAAAAGGCAAGCAACCTAGTCCATGTCAGAGACAGACCTCACCACCCTTATTAGTGGCCCACATCCTTTAAAAATGCACTTAGTCTATTTAATGCCAACTGTACATACATGGATATAGGATTTTCAGCTAATAACTACAGCATAGTAGCCACTCAGGGGCTACATCAAGGAAGAAAATTGACTTCCCCTTTTCGAGAATCCATAGATTACAATAGGGCCTCATTTAGGGTGTGGAACTTCCTGAGACCTTCTCTCTCCATGCTGGAGTCCGGCTCACTTGATTTTGTGTAGATTTGGTTCATGCAGTCCCAGGTGCTGTGAGTTTATGTGTGCAATGAAAGTGCCATGACTAGCACATCGGTTTTTACCAATGACCAATCCTGCTCGTTATTACAAGCCTTCTGACTATTCCACAATGATCCTTGAGCCTTTTGACAGAGCGGTGTGCTATTGATTTCCCATTTAAGGATTGGCACTGCACAGTCTCTTATTTTCTGTATGTTGACTAATTATGGCTTTCTGTATTCTTTGTTATCTACTGAAAAATAAGCTTCTCCGATTGAGAATTGAGAGATAGATATGAATATAAAGGTCAGAACTTACGGGGAGTTTTATCACTATTTCTATTTAGCAGAATGATTGTATTACGTCTTCTTCAAGTGCTTATGGCCTAGTTATCCATGTGTGTCCATTTAACAGTACCAGGAATGGATTTCATCTTGTGCAGTGGGCTTTCATTTCAATAAGTTAGTGACTTGTTACTCTAATAACATTCCTGTTACTATTGGACCTATTGGACCGGTGGTCATGTATTGCCAGTCCAGTTGTTATTTCTCAAAGGACTCACAGCTGGCAAGACTGTTGGTTACTTTTCTCTCCTAATAGGATACATAGAGCCTTCCAGCACAATGAAAGATAGCCAATAGGGATAAAGTTTTCAGGTCAGTACCAGCTTGATCTATCCATGTTCTACGATTCGGCATGTAGTGTCCTCAAATCTAGGATCTTACCATCATCATGTTCTGAAGGGAAATCAAAAGCAATGGCAACAGCTTACAACATTTTGAGAGATCTGTAGCACCTCATAGACCGACAACTCAAAATGACTTAATTGTATACATGGCCAGTAGGCTTTCCTTTCATATCCGATGGTGTCAGGGAAAAGCATTGTCCGTCTTCTGTATGGTAATTTTATTTAATCTTTTAAATATACACATATATTTTTAGGAAGCTTCTACAGTATTAAGTTTCCAATGGCACTTCCAAAGGTATTTAATATTTGTTCTCGCCAATACTGCTCCACTTCCATACCACCCTACCATTATTCCCACTTCTCCTTCATACCACCTGTGTCCTACTCCATTTCATTAATTTGGATTTAGTTTTACTGCCTTTAATTTAAATAGCCATGTGCCTTAGGTAGTTTTATAGTGGGGAGTGAAGCTTTGAAATCTTTTGAGACACTCAAAGGTAATCCAGGTATTCGTCTTCAATCAAGTGCCTAATGTTTTTAAAACTCCATGGTTTCGTGAGGCAGAAACTAATTCTAGATCATTTAATGTCAATTGTGGACTGGAGCCAAATACTGGTCTGATGGAATTTTTAAAAGAAGCTCTTCCTTGTGTTTTGGAAGCGGGGAGAGCTCAGGTTAATTTGGAAAGCAGAGCGTGCGTCTGTCAGCTATTGTTCTGGGCGGTAGTCATCTGCTTTGTCTGCACGGCCTGTGGGGTCAACACGTGCTCCTGTTTTGACATCCTTGCTTCCTTATATCCATTCAAAGCGAGAGGAGAGTGTGTCCGCTTGGCTAAGTGCTGTAACACACCACCATTGGTACTTTTCTCGTCGCTGGGACAAAATTCCTGACAATAGCAACTCAGAGAAGGGAGGCTTTTTTTTGCCATGTCTGTCATGGCAGCAGGGGCATGAGGTGCCATGGTGTGTCCAGTCAGGAAGCAGAGAGTCATGGATCCACGTTCTTAACTCAGTTCCTTCCTCACATTTAATCCACATTTACATAGGCCCTGAGCCTATGGAATGGTGCCATACACCTTTAATATGGATCTTCACCTAGATGTGCCAATCAACCTCACCTAGAGACCCCTTCGCTTATATGCTCTGAGACTTGTTTCAATAGTGATTCTAAAATCCATTAAGTTTGCAAGAGTGAACAAGTCACACCACCCAGTTGGTCTGATCACAACCTTTTCCCCCTTTACCAGAAAAACACAGCACCTATGTCCAGCATCTGCTTTCTTCCCACCGGACCTCCACCCGGTGCTGTAGAGGCAATTTCTCATAGTGTGCCATCACAGTATTTCTCACAGTGATATAATTAGGTAGATGAAAATATCCTGAGTACTTCTCAATGCAACAAACACTTCTAGACCTTGTAGGTTAACAAGACATCTTTATCAAGATGAATACAAAGCATTTAAGTGATAAAGTTCTTCCATCTCCTGCTTTTGAACAGTTTGGGAAATCACTGAAGTGTGATAAATTAAAAATGATCACTGGTTACTAATCTAATGTTGTTGACCTCATTTCAGAGATGAGGAAATTTTAGTCTTTATGATTGGAGTTCATACAAAAAAAAAAAAAAAAAGTAGTGAAAGAGTTTGGGAAAACCACAGCTTATCATCCTATAATAAAAGGATGTGACAAACATTAAGTAATTCTCGTACTCAACTCCAGAATAATGTAAGGTCTGTATTCCATTCTGGATCGTATTTATTACTTTACTTGCTCTGAATGTGTCTGATGTGCATTGCCCTCTGTTCCGAACATGCATTATTAATGAGTGAAATATGCTCTCCCTCTTCTCCCCACAGGGGATCAAACATTTATCCTTAGAGGCAAGGGAGAAAAGAGAATCTATTATTTATTTAACTCATAATCCAGAAATATATATAATTTACCTTTGATGTTGACATTTCAGGGCTGGGGATGTGATACCAAGAAGCAAAGTCTACTAATGCTATGCTTTAAAATGCAAAAGAATGCTGCCAAAGGTCAAAGGTCTCACTGCTTACTATTGTTTCCTGTGAGATTGTTGTGTCTACAAAGGCAATTTGTGTTCTATAAAGTACTCATGTGCATTGATTTTCTCTGTTATAATTTTGAAAGTTGGGAAAACTGGACAAGTCAAGAAGCCTTTCTCTAGAGACAAATCTAAGAAAACAGAAGAGTTGGTTGACTCTAGGTCTCAGAGGTTATTTGAACATCTTCTAGAATGCCCCTCTTTCCCCTCCTAGGCCAGACCTCCAGTTGGAGGACTAAGCAAAGTACTACAAATAACATCTCACATGCAGGTGGTTGTTAGTAAAAGTGATTGAATCACCATTAAGAATCACACAAAATCTAATTGTCATACCCTTTGATAAAAGCCCATTGTTTTGAAAGAACACTATTAGGGAGAAGGAAAGTCCAGGGGAAGGGAGAGGATGGATCAGAAAGGAAAACTAGATGAGACTATGATTGATATATATTATACACATGTGCGAAAAGTAACAATGAATTACTTTTTACTATTAATGATAAAATTGCCTGCTGCTTTGGGTAAACTTACTTCCTTAGCATAACACAATGAGGACACTTGACTCACAGCATGCAGACTGAGCCTCATCTTCCATGCTTAGGATAAATGAAGTGAAAATTCAGTGCATTCAAATATTTCATAATTTATGAACAGTACACAAATACTTTTTGCTCATATTGTTTTATTGAAAGGATTTATTTCTTTTTATTTTATGTGTTTGGATGTTTTGCTTCCATGAATATCTGTGTATGATCGGTGTGCAGTTCCCATAGAAAGATGAAGTGGCTTTTGGAATCTTTGCACCTGGAGTGACAGATGGTTGTGGGCCACTGTGTGGGTGCTGGGTAATAACCTAGGTCCACTGTAAGAACAAAAAGTGCCCTTAACCAATGAGCTTTCTCTCCTTTCAATGTTAATATGTTCTTACTAGATATGTAAAGATTTATCAGTATTCTTTTAAAAATATATTTTATTAATTTATTCATATTACATCTCAATTGTTGTCCCATCCCTTGTATCCTCCCATTCCTCCCTCCCTCCCATTTTCCCCTTACTCTCCTCCCCTATGACTGTGATTGAGGGGGACTTCCTCCCCCTTTGTATGCTCATAGGGTATTGAGTCTCTTCTTGGTAGTCTGCTATCCTTCCTCTGAGTGCCACCAGGCCTCCCCATCTAGGGGACATGGTCAAATATGGGGCACCAGAGGTCATGTGAAAGTCAGAATGCTCTCTCCACTCAACTGTGGAGAACGTCCTGTCCATTGGCTAGATCTGGGTAGGGGCCATCATGCATCAAACTTGTTACTTTTTATTATATATTTTTAAACATTTATTTTCTTTATATCCTGTTCACAATTTCCATTGCTCTTCTCCCATTTTCTTTCTCTCACCTTCTCACTCCTCTCCTTTTCCTCAGAAAAGGGAAGGCTTCCTGTGGGTATCAACCAGCCTTGCCATATCAAGCTGAGGTTAGATTGGCATCCCAGTTAGGGCGAAGGGATCCAAAGGCAAGGAATGTAGTCAGAGACAGATCCTGCTTCCACTTTAGGAGTCCCATACAAAGACTGAGCGACACAACTGTTACATATGAGCAGAGGGCCTAGGTTACTCCCATTCATGGTCTGTGGCTGGCAGTTTACTCTTGATGAGCCACTATGGTCCAAGGTTAGTTGATTCTGTAGGGTTTTCTTGTGGTGTCCTTGACCCTCTGGATCATTCAGTCCTTCCTCCCCATCTTCCATGGATTCCCCAAGCTCTGCAATCCCATATTACACTCATCAGAATGGCTAAGATAAAAAAACAAACCCTCAAGAAATAGCTTATGGTGGCATGGATATAGAGCAAAACAAAAACAAAACAGTCCTCCATTGCCGGTGGGAGTATAAACTGGACAACCAGTTTGGATGTCAATTTGGCAGTTTTTCAGAAAATTGGGAATATATTTACCTCAAGGCCCAACTGTAGGCTTTGTTCTTTTAAAAACCTATTTTTTGGGGGTTATTTAATGCCTTCCCTTCCAACCCAATTTCCTAGACAGGAGAGAAAAGAGGTTAATAGGGACAGTGGAAGTAAACCTTTTAAAACTTTCCTGGGAGGCAATTCTGTTCTTCATCATCAGGATTCCAGAAGACCCATTAAACAGTTAAACAGCAAAAGTGACTACAATTGCAGGAGCTGTAATCTAGAAGTATTCCTTGGAGTGTTTCTCCCTAGGAGCATCTGGAAGTGGAGCAATGAGCAGTCAAGTGATGCAAAAGCCAAGCTTCTGTTTGGGGGTTCATATTTATCTCCTCTCAGAGTCCATACCAGGATGTTTATCAGCTGGCCAAGACCATGCTCCCACAAGAAGCAGTTCTCTTTCTAGGGCAAACAACAAACATCATACACCCTCACACAAATCTGTTTCACCTCCCACAGTTAGGATAAAAAACAAACAAACAAACAAACAAATACCAAAACCAAAACCTAAAAGACATGTTTACATCCACTACACACAGATATACCACTCCTGTGCATATACACAAAAGAAGCCTGCTTAACTATGCTCATAGCACGTCCTTCAACTAAAACATGAATAAAGAAAATATGGTACAATTACACAATAGGGTATTACTCAGGCATAAATAACAATGACATCATTAAACTTGCAGGCAAATGGATAGAACTAGAAAATATCACCCAGAGTGAGGTAACCCAAACCCAGAAAGACACACATGGTATGTACTCACTTATAAAGTGGATAAAAGTCATAAAGTACAGGATAATCATGTTACAAACCACAGATCCAACAAAGCTAAGTAGCAAGTTGGGCCCAAGGGGGCACACTTGAATCTCACTAAAAAATAGAAATAGATTAGGCATCTGGAGTAGATGGAGGGAAAGGGCTAAGTTGGGGAAGGGGTACGGATGGGAACAAGAAGGATGAGATGGTGAGAGGATGGAAGGAGAGAGTATGGGGAAAGAGAAGTGGAATAAGTGGGTAGAGATATCTCTGGGATGAGCTAGAAACCTAGGACAATGGAGACTCTTAGGAATCCATGAGGGTGAGCTTAGCTAAGACTCTGATAAATGGGAGATATGAAATCTGAACCAGACATACCCTGTAACCAGGAAAGACTTTCAGTGGAGGCATTGGAACACCAACCTAGCCACAAAACCCATAATTTGTCCTGCCTACAAGATGTGCAAGGGTTTTAAAAAATGGTACAAAATTTAAAGGAAGGGCCAACCAGTGATGGGCCCAACTTAAGATGCATGCCATGAAAGTGAGGCCATCCCTGACACTAATAATGATATTCTTCTGTACTTGCAAACAGGAACCCAGCATAAATGTCATCAGACAGGTTTCATCCAGCAGTTGACGGAAACTGGTGCATAGACCCACAGGCAAACACCAAGTGAAACTTGTTGTATCTTATTTTTTTAATTTAATTTTATTAATTTATTAATATTACATCTCAATGGTTATCCCATCCCTTGTATCCTCCCATTCCTCACTCCCTCCCATTTTCCCCTTACTACCCTCCCTTATGACTGATAAACACACAGACAGAAGAAAAACGGGGACATTGTACCTTCTTAAAACAGTTTTTTTCTTTCATGAGCTTCCTCGATGGCCAGTCACTCCTGTGCCTCACTTCTTACATTCACTGCGCTATGAATTATTGACAAATTTTCATTCTTCCATGAGTTTTAAGGACATTTCTGTTATTTCTCTTTGGTGGCTTTATTTTTTTTTACCTTATCTTCTGTCTCATGTTACAGATCTTCTAGTATTCTTGGGCACTAGTCATCAATAAAGCTTCTAACAATCCATTTTCAGAATGAAATTGGCTGTAGAGTCTTACCAGACACCTCTCAGAGTGTTGGTGAGATTCCGGAATGAGAACATGCTGGGTTTGTGTTTGAAGCTGTGTGCCTGCACTTCCATTTCTTCACTCCAATCATTAGCATCAAACAAAGCACATTGAGCTTATTTCTCTCTTTCTCTCTTAAGTATAAGTGAAATAATATAAAATTGTGAGTGATGGAAATATATATGGCAAAACATATTTTTTTATTCCTAATAACAAAATATGAGAAGAAAACAAGTAAGAGGGATGTGATTGGACTGGAGATATTTGTTCAATGTGTAAAACATTTATTGCACAAACAAAGAGGTCTGAGCCCCCATCAGCCTAAATACAGTTAAATGCATTTTAATCCCAATATTCCTACAGTGACATCTGATGCCAGACATAGGAGAGTTTATAGAGCTTCACAGGCCAGGCAGCCTGGTGTAGGTACTGACAATCAGCAAGTGACTTTGCATCACACAAGGTGAAAGATGAAACCAGCATCTGAAGCGGCTGTTTGACTTTCAACATGCACCGTGGCAAACGTACACTCCCCACACGAACACACATATACATAGTATACACATATGCACACACAAAGAGCACACATGTAAGCTTCACCTTTTCCAAACCTACATTGGGATTCTTTAAATACTTATATCTCTCTTCAAACCCACCTACCCTAGATAGGAGAGGAAGGAGGTTTAGGGGAACAGGAGAAGTAGACCTTTTTTTTTTAAAATCTTTTTTATTAATTTATTCATATTACATCTCGATTGTTAGCCCTTCCCCTATTTCCTCCCATTCTTCCCTCCCTCCCATTTCTCCCCTTCTCCCCTCCCCTATGTCCGTGACCGAGGGAGACCTCCTCCCACTATATATGCTCTCAGAATATCAAGTCTCTTCTTGGTAACTAGCTATCCTTCCTCTGAGTGCCACCAGGTCTCCCCATCTGGGGGATATGGTCAGAAAAGGGGCACCAGAGTTCGTGTGAGAGTCAGATCTCACTCTCCACTCAACGGTGGAGAGTATCATGTTTGTCAGCTAGGTCTTGGTAGGGGTTCGAAGCTTACTGCCTATATTCTCCTTGGCTGGTGCCTTAGTTTGAGGAAGACCCCAGGACCCAGATCTGCCTGTCATAAAGTTCTTCTTGTAGGTTTCCAGGACCCTGTGGGTCCTACTATTTCCTCTTTCTTCCATGCTACTCTTGTCTAAGGTCTCAATCGGATATCCTCTCCTCTGACCCACTTTCTTGGTAAGTAAAGATTTTCATGGTACGTATCCCTTGGACTAGTGTTTTGATATAAGTGAGTATATACCGTTTGTCTCTTTTTGCTTCCGGGTGAACTCACTAATTATGATAACTTCTAGATCAATCCATTTGTCCACAAATTTCGGGAAATCCTCATTTTTAATAGCTGAGTAGTATTCCATCGTTTCTTAGTCCATTCTTCTACTGAGGGACACTTAGGCTGTTTCCATGTTCTGGCTATTATGTATAGTGCAGCTATGAACATGGTTGAGCATATGTCCCTGTTGTGTGGTAGGGCATTTTCTGGGTATATTCCAAGGAGTGGGATAGCTGGGTCTTGAGGAAGCCCTATTCCCATTTTTCTGAGAAAGCACATCCTCGCCGAGAAGTAGACCTTTTTGAATTCAGTTTCTTGGAGTGATTCCCCTGTCAGTTGGCAGGATTTCAGCAGACCAGCAAATCCACCAAAGTCACTGATACAGAACCCGGAGCCCTGAAGCATTCTCTGGAACAGTCTCTCCAGGAGCGTCTCAAAGTGGAGGGATGAACAGCCAAACAATACCAAGACCCAAAAGACCCCCGCCTCTTGTAGACATATATGTATATATATATATCCTCTCAGAGTCTGTACTAGGATGCTTTTCAGCTGGCAAAAACCAAGCCCTCACCACAAAGTGGTTTGACTTCTAAGTGGATAAACATCACCTGTTCTCTCACAAGTCTGCTTCCCATCCCACACTTGGGATCAAAACAAAAACATGTTACATCCACTACACACACACACACACACACACACACACACACACACACACACACACACAATGTTTTTTTAAAGGACAGTAAACAAGTAAAATTTTAGAAAAATATACATTAATTTGCTTTACAAGCCAGGTAGAATATTATGTAGCCATAAGTGTTCTAAACTTTTCAATATAAACATGTAGTGTATTTATTGTTTTTATTCATTCAAAATTCTAATGTTTATCCTAGGCATTTCAAATAGTGAAAAAAAGTGAAATAGTTTATGTCAGGGCTTACATTCTCCTGAAGGAAATCATCAAAGAATTGTATACAAAAGTACAGACTATTAAGAAGTGAAGCATGAACATGTCAAATACTTGGCAGATTTTAACACAGATTATACATCCTAAATCTAATACATAGATATGACTCTATTGATATATGTGGTTAAATTGGTTGAATAAGGTCTTCAAAGCCTCAGAGACACACAGAATATGGCATTTAAAGTTCTTACAATCCTAAATTTCTTCAACAACAAGACAAGTTAACTCCTGACAACACCCAGCCAACCTCAAAGAAGATGATGAGCATCAAAGAAACTCCTTATGGAGATGGCTTCAAAGGTGGCAAATCAGCCACTGGGCAAAATGTCCTCATTCCTGCCACAAATAGAATCTACCTAAAAATGGGCAACTTAGATACAGGCAGAGTCGAAAGCCGCACTCTGCCAAGTCAGGGTAAGCAAGTCCTCAATAGTTCCTGCCCTGAAAACAAGTCTAGCAGAGATATTAGACCAGAAAGCTGAAGATGAGGCTCCAAGGTTATAAAGTGTATTGGGTGACTGGTCAGGCAGTAAACTGTCTTAAGTCAATTTGTACATTTTGGAAGCTGCTAACCCACACTGCTGGTTCACTCAGGAATTTAAGTTTTATTCCTTCTCAAGTCTCTGAAGGGCATTGAAGACAAGATAGTATAGTTTTACAATCAAGCTTAGTTGATTAGGGGACAAGATCATCTTAGATTAAGATAAAGAAGTTAAGCTACTAGAGTTGAGATAGGATAGATATTGAATCTCATTCAGAAATTTAGACCCAACAAGACAGGAAAGATACTTCAAACGGGATGAATGCAGATGGTCAAGTCACTATGAATGTAACACGTATAGAATTCAATATTCTCACGATTGTCACATGGTTCTCCCTGCTGTATGTAGTTTGTTTTATACATGTGTAACAAAATAAAAGTATATATATAAAGAAGTGAAGCGCATTGTGGAGAAAGAGAATAAAGTGTGACAGGGTTGTGACATACCAGTAGATGTAGAATTTTTACTCACAGCAGCTAAGTAAGACTTTGTTATGAACTCAGATCTGGTGATCGTTAACTATGCTGCTAATGGGTAGAAAGTAATCACAGAGGAAGGACAAGAACTGTAGGGGCTGAGGTGGGTGCTTTGATGCGTTGTTGCACAGACAGAAGTGAGGGGTTTGACTGGAGTTTAGTAGATGAAAGAAGATCAGGAGATGAAGATGGAGCTGTGATGTAAAGGATGTGTGTTTTCTGAGTTAAGGTTTCTACTGCTGTGAAGAGACACCATTACCGTGGAAATTATTACAATGTAAAACATTTAATTCAGGCTGGCTTACAGTTGAGAGGTTTAGTTCATTATTGTCATGGCATGAAGCATGACAGTGTGCAAGAAATGGTGCAGGAGAGGAAGCTAAGAGTTCTACATCTGCTTTGGATGGTAGCAGGAGGAGAGAGATAATGGGTTGATCATTTGAAACTCCAAAGTCTATTCCCAGTGGCACACTTCCTCCAACAAGGCTACACCTACCCCAATAAGGCCACACCCCCTAATCCCTGTCAAGTAGCACCACTCCCTAATGATCAAACATCCAAATATGTGAGCCTATGGGGCCACTTGTATTCAAACCATCACATGTATTGAGGAGAGAAATCATATGGTGACTTGTACTCCTTGCTTGTGCTTTTAGTAAGATGTGACAAATTTGAGTGAAAGGAACCACAGGCTGTTTTACTTTATATCAGGATTTCTTGACTTGCTACATTCAGCACTGACTGCAGTGGGAAAAGTTACCAATTGAATAGAATTTGAGAGGTCACTGTGATGATTCAGATAAAATACAAATGTGGGGATATAGAAATTTTTCTGGATATATATTTCAAATAGCATCTACAAGATTTGCTCATGGTCTAGTGTCTACTTGAAAAGAAAAAAGAATGGTCTGAAAAAATCTTTGAGCGCAAAGATTGCATTCCACGAAAGTTGAAATCAAGAATGTATGCGAGGTGTTGGGAGGTGTGTAGCAAACCATCTCATCTTTATGTCATGAGCACACGAAAGAATGGCATCTTGCAGTAACTGTCTGAAACTTTGGGTACTACCTTGCATAAAGCATTTCCCTCCAAGGAGTATAATCATAGGTAAATTAGAAGGAATGTCAATTATTTTATTTACTATCTTTGCATATGGGTGGAGCTGTTTAAAATACAACTGTGCTTAGTCATTGCTCTGCAACTAATAAAGTAACATCTGGCTTGTTTCCAAGAATCTGAATGTATCAATTTTGAGAATTGTCTAGAAAGCCACCAGGGTTATGTGAACGTGGGTTGCAGGCACTTTAGCAAATCATTAAGTGTGTAATGGCCAAGCTTACTTTCTGGTTGTGTATATTAAACAAAATGTGAAGGATAAAATACTTGCAGTATTCACTTTTACTGTATTGAACACAGCATGTTTTTTTCTGGTCTAGCTCACAACTTTGCTAAGAGCTGAAGGAGAAACTACAAGCCAAAGTTTAATTTGCTAGTGAGCTGTCCTCTCCAAGCTTGGCAATGTAGAGGGCTCATTCAATCCTCTACAGTTCAGTGGGTCTCACCCTCAGTAAATCTCTGCAGTGAGTATCTGACTCTTTGTTCCTTCAGTGGTTATTGAGTGAGCAGACTCTCCTGGCAAAGCTCAATGTACTCTGACTGCATTGATAGACTTAGCGTTCACCACTGTCTTCTTCTGTAACCCCAGACCATCCACATAAACTCATTTGCTATTTTTTTATTTGAAGAAAGAAGCGAGGAAATGAATATCAGCTTCCTACAAGCCTCAAGAATGAACTGTGGGGGTATGAGAGGTATAACAATCCCTTAATTAACAGATCAATTGGCATGATGTGGTGTTTTATATATTTATTTAAAAATATCAAACTTGATGATTCCTGCAAAACAGAGCTGTGGGAAATGTCTCACTCGTGACTGGGCTCCAATTACATTATTCTTTTTGTCCTTACAAGAAGTAAATATCATTTTTATTGGCATCAAAATAATAATTAGGTTATGGTATAAAAACCCAACATTTTAAAGGTAACAAAATCTAAGCTAGTGACATAATGGGAGCTTCTTTCATTACTCTCACAACTCAAAAGTTCTTGTAAAGCTCGTCAAATTAGACCTCTT
Source organism: Acomys russatus (assembly GCF_903995435.1). Lineage (NCBI taxonomy): Eukaryota > Metazoa > Chordata > Mammalia > Rodentia > Muridae > Acomys > Acomys russatus. The sequence goes on along the minus strand of NC_067140.1, from coordinate 38,273,072 downwards.
TTCGCAACTCCACAGCCTGCTCCCTTTATTACTCTATAAAATATATATCCCCTAAACTATTTGGGGGGAGGAAATTGGATAAAAGGTGGTACAAAAACACCCCAAGATGTGAGGTGCTCAAGGCTGTTGAGACATCTGTGCTAGGGATGCAGACTCACACAGCTGAGTGAAGGTGTGAATGGGAAAAGTAAACCATGCTGGGCCATATGTAGAGAATGCATACAGAATTATTTCTTCCACAGTGCAATCTCCTTAGTTCATTGTAAATGGGTTTCCACTTCTTAAACCTTTACCTGATAACTTCTTCATTGGCTCTCCACACCTTCCTATTGGTATAGAAAATCCTCCTGTGTTTCTTTCTAAAGACCTCATTTTGACCAAAAAGTTGAGGACCAGAATTTTGGAGTGTCCTGATTCTTCCTGTCTAAAGGAACACCACACAGCTTAGAGAAAGCTCAAGATGCGTCCTCCCTTTGATATCCTCTGAGATATCTTTGAAAGGTTTAAGTGAACTGCCACTCTGGGAAGCCAGTTGGTACTACATTCTGCTGTAAACAGTTGACTCCATGAACCAGATCCCTATTCTGGACTGAAGACTTTACTTCACCAGTTGCCTGCACCAGCTCTTGCTCTTTCTGAGACTTTCTCTTAGAAATAGACCATTTTTTCCCTAGGTCCTTGTCCCTAGCACTCTCTTGAAAACAACCTGTGTTGTTGGCAATAAGATCTTCTGGTAGCTTTGACTGCGTGCCTTAATTTACAGGATATGGAAGCAATCAAGGTATCTTCAAACATCCCTGTGTAGCTCAAGCCTTTGCTTTGCTGTCTCACATTTTGCATATCTGCCTCATGTTGCCCAATCTTGACCCACACAATACATGTTAATTTTAACTACATGTAAAATTTTAATGCAGTATCTGTTCCATGGGAAAAAAAAAGAACTAATATATAACTTCTACTAAGGTTAGAGAGAGGTGTGTAATAATCCAAAATCACCAACAACCATATATTCTTTGAAGAATGTGTGTGTGTGTGTGTGTACATGTGCACATGTGTGTTTGATGTGTTAAAGTATCTGGGGTATAGAAATGCATCTGCATAATTATGAAAAAAGTATGCCATCAAATCAAAGGCCAGCATGTTTCAGAGACATGTGTGGGTTTAAGATTATAAGAAAAAGTAACCAATTTGCATAAGTTTCTGGATTGTGATCATTTTGAGGAGGAAAGTTAATGATAAGCTAAGAACACACATGGACTATTCTTGGGAGTGTAATATTTCCATTTCAACTTTCATATTGAGTTGATATTAGCATGGATGTTTGCTTTTGACTATTCAAAAGCAGGAAGAAACCATGACTTGAATTTAATTTGGTTAGAAGCTATATAAGCTTATCTATCTTTCTTAGTGCAAAATGATTATTATTCATGACCTCTCCAAGCATCAAACATGCTGAAACTAATTCTCTTTTTTTAATCACAAGATTATTACTTAAATAAAAAAATAACACCTTCGTACCTTAATTATAAACTTGGTTTGTGGGATCAAATTTAGTTGCTACATTTTAAAACATTCTGCTTTGCTACTGCACTTAACTAAGAATAAGCTATGCAGCCTCTCTGGCTCCACCAATGTGTTGTTGCTCATCACCAAGTGACATCTTGTTGAGTGTAGTTGGAGTAATCAGGAAGCAAAAGATAGAGAAAGGAAGGCAGGCAGGGTCATCCTCAATTACCTTTGTAAGAAATGTTCTTGATGGCCAGAAGATCTTGCATTAAACTCTCCCTCTTAAGTTTCAAACATTTTTCAACCTCTGAATGACTTCAGATCATGAACAGAATATAATATTGTTGTGGGGAGAGAAATGTTTTTGATTAAGAGTACCCAGTGTCCAGTTTGTGCATTGTTGCTAATGTCCATGGTATGAGTTTCTCTAGGACTCCCATGGATTCTGAGTCTTGACCTCTCTCATGTATATTTCCCTGGGTGCACTGGTTCTTTGCATGAACTTCCTGATTGTGAATGAACTTCCTGGTTGTGAATGATGGAAGCCACCTTACTGGGGGCTGATATCTTGAGAAATAGGGGGAAATTGAGTTTGGTTTTGGCTGATCTTATTGATTTCCTGGACTAAATTTCTTTTGCAGATATGCTAGTTATATGAACCAAAATGTTGTGTTTATAGACTTCTTCGTCTCAATTTTTGTTATGTCTAATAAAACAACTTCTCAGGTCCTCAGCATGAAATAGTCCATTCAATATAACAATTTTATTTTGAGTCAAATATCAGAGGTTTTTAACTCAGAAATTTATTTAGACTATGAATGGATTTTTTTTTTTTTAAAGTGAGATAGACACTCTGGTACTTGGTATTCAAGCATATGGCCTGTAAACTTTTGATAAATTTTAAATTTTCTCTCCTGAAATGGAACACCAAAAAGAGAAAATCTGGAAGGAATTACATGCATTTAAATTATTTAATTTACCATACAAATTAAAAATTTACACATCTAAGTTTAATCGCAGCAATACTCAAATCCTTCACCTACATCCCTCCCTGCTGCCTTTTATTTCAGTAGAGCTTGCTCTCTCTTGCCCCTGGAAAATGCCTCTAAATCCCTGAACCTGTCAGGTATCGCAAGCGTGTAATTTCACTTTAACTAAATTCTAAAAACCAGTAAGAGAGCCATTTGACACGGAAGCTGTGAAAGAGTCTTATCTACAGTGACACAACTGCTACTCCCCTAATATCTATTAAGTAGCACGGAATTATAGTGCAGCAACTCCGAAATTGCTTGTGACATCTGCATGAATACTAAATAGATTCGTTATGTTCAGACTTATTACTAAAAGGACTGTCTGAATTTTAAATGATTAAGACTTTTACAAATTAATAGTTATCCAGTGAATCACTTTCTAAAGGTACACACATTATTTAAAGATCACAGTTTAGTGGAGTGTAGTCAACGACACATAGGATATTGCTCCTTGCTTGAAAGTGTCATTTAGAGCAGTTAGTCCTAATGTTGAAAGCTTTCAGATGACATTATTTTAAGAAAAGTACACCTTTCCCCATCACTTTAAACTGCTTCCTGTCATTCTTCCCATCTCCCTGGAGATGATGAAGGAAAAAAAAATGTAACAAAGGAAGAAAATGATAAGTACCCATATTATGCAGAATTTGCCTTTTTGAAATCCCATTCCCAATGTACTACCTGGAATTTTATAGAGTTATAAATCACAAAGAAATAGGAAGCCAGTAATGAGATAGAAGTATATTTGAAATATGGATGCAAATTCTTACCACCAGCTGAGCAAAAGGAGACTACAGAGACTGCCCTGGGAGTGCTGATGCCATAAGCATCCTGTAAGATCTAAATTTGCAGCAGTGTAATAGAGAAGTTATGCCTGCGAAACGCCAAAGGCCCCTCTGATTTATACCTCAGCTGAATGCCTTAGCCACATCTACATAAATATTTTAACGGGAATTTAATTTTCATTTTCATCACGTGATAAATCTTTTTATTATGTGCCATCGTTTTGTCCTAAATGAGCCGCTTTTTCATATAATTTGTGCTCATTCTTCTTTTGTGTTTGATAAATACAATTTTAATATACAAAGGAGCAATAATTTTATTTACACAAGAGCTTTGCCAGTGCTTTTTAATTTTGGCCCACAAATTCTATTTATTTTAATGTGATTTATAAAGCAGCTACCACTTGGCTAATATTTAACTGCACCATTTGTTCTTAAGTCTCAGGCACTAGGAAAATAGGAGCCATGAGAAGTAGAGTTCAAGTCATGCTACAAGGGCATGGTCTTAGTGGGTGCGTGCTTAGAGCTTTAGCTGCGAAAGTATGCCAACAATTTATTATTAGTAGTAGTATTGTTGGGTTTCATTGAATAGGATATGAAGATGGAGGTATGTGGAAAATAAAAGTATGTGTTTGTTGGAGTCACACAATATTTCAGTTTCATGTGCTACACTGATGATTTGACCTTGGTTTTACTGCATTCAGTAAGAGGCTGTCCAATCTTTTTAGCCCTCTAGGTGAAAGGTAAACAGCATTACTTTGTCAAGGCATGAGACAAATAAGAAGAGTAAGAAGACCATCAGTTTGGTATGGTCGAGATGCTAGAGACAAAGCACTCTCTTTAATATTATAGTATATTAGCAAATAAATCTCTAAGAAATTAAAAATAAATATGTTTTTTGACAATGTCAAGCATGGATATCAAACATTCTCATTATTCTTCCTCCCTTACCCTCTCTTTTCTCCTCTCCAGGCCTGTCAACATCTCCCAAGTCTTTTACTCACATTCATTTCTTTTTTCTTTGCTTTTTGGCCCATTAATTATGACCAGAGCTATAGGTGTGACCACAGGTTTAAAACTATCCACTGGACCCTTGTGGGTTCGCTGTTGGGCACACAAATGAAGACAATTACTGTCTCATGACTGGAATCGCTCAGTAGCTAACGGTTTACTGGGGTGTGGAGTGAAGATAGGACTCTATGAGTGCATCTTGGACTCACTGTTGACTGGTGACAGGTCCAGTCTTGTGCAGGCCCAATGCAGGCAAACACAATTGCCATGATATTAAGCTTACAATGGCTTTGCCATGTCTTTTCTATTTTCTGCCTCTTATAGTCTTTCTATCCCCTATTCCATCATATTTCCTGAGATTTATATGAGGTACTATAAATGTCCAGTTTAGGGCTGATAATTAAGAGAATAATTATTCTCAGCAATTTGTGCAAACATAACTTTCCGTTCACCACCATTCAAAGATAAGACAAACTCCATTGATTAAGGTTGAGAGAGTAACATTTGTGTATGGATATAAACATAAATATTTGGAAGGCAATCTTATGCCATGCAAATTCAGCTAAACAGCAGTAGCAAGTCTATTCTAGAGCTAAGCATATTTTACTTTACTTTTTTTTTTTTTTACCATGTTTACAGAATCATGCATGTATTTCCTCCTGTGAAGTAGGCCACAACTCTAATCCAAGATCAGGTGAGTGCCCTGTAACAGTTGTGCCACTATTGTACCAAATGGGCACATTGTGATGGAAACATTGATACTGTAATCTGTATTCTGTAAGGTTTCCAGATGAGTAAGACCATTGATAACTTACTAAACTTTGCATCACCTAGCAATCTGGAAGCTAGCAACAGGAGATAAGCATACTACTCATCCCATCTCAATCTCTCTGCATCTGCAGCCAAGGTATGTGATGCCTTCATTAATATGGTCTTCCTGTTTAGTTACAGTTGACAGACTGGCAAGAACCTATATTATTTTGGGGTCCCTAGAACTTTCCTGACAGCAATTCTCATCAAACACCTAACAGAACAATCTTTATTTAGTAAACTTTGGCTTCTTGAAGCCTTTTCAGCCATGTACTATTTTTCTTCTAACTCTTGTTTTAAAACTTACATATTTTACTGGCTCACAAAGGATTCCATATAACTTTTTAGTTTTAATATTAAAACAATTTCTGCATGTGTGTGCGTGCATGCGTGCGTGTGTGTCTGCTTGTCTATATGTTTACTATATTCTTGCAGTGTTCACGGAGGCCAAAAGAAGGAGTCAGATACCTTAGAATTGCAGTTACAACCAGGTGTGAGCTGTCTGATTTGGGTGGGGGGAAGCAAACCTGGGTCTTCTGCAAGAACAGCACGTACTCTTAACTACGTTCCATCATTCCAGACCTCCCATATGGCTTCTTCTTACATCCTTTGTTTTGGTTAACACTCCCCACGCAGTTCATTGTTTTTAGTTAGTGGACACAGTACAAGTAAAATTGATAAACTGATACTCATTGGTCCACTTAATATTTACATGTGTTCTTCCTTTGTTGTTTTGCTTTCATTTCTCTCTTTTTATATACAACTTACTTTATCAATTGAATTTTTTACAAGAAATATCTTTCATCTTCACAGATAATCCAATAATATTAAAAATTTATATAAAGTAGATGATAAATCAGTCTATGTGATCTCTTCTTTCTACCCAGAAGTGCCCTAACTTTCATCTTCCTGTGAGTCACAGGCACATGGAGAGGCCCAGTCCTTCCAAAACACTTGGTTGTTCATGCAGTTGTTATGCCTGTTTACCCTTTACTGCTTACATGAATCATGCCCAGTTTGAGAATTATGGGCATGTCTCTAATCTGTCTCTGTCTCTCTGATCTCTCTCTCTCTCTCTCTCCCCCCCCCTCTCTCTCTGCAATTTCTTCGAATCTCAACACACTTTTATTATTTTTTGTAACATCTCATTTTTTATATGGTCCTTTAGGCTGCCGTGTGTTTTGGATGTATCAATATATCATTCATGGTTTCTACTAAGTATCTTGTACACAGTAAGGAAGCAAAAATGCTTATTAACAGATAGCTGAGTGTTTTATGAAGAAATGATTTTCCAAGAATAAATTGGATTAGCAAAAAATCTTTCTGTTATTACAAAGTAACATGAATAAAATAGATAGGTTAATTTTGATGGAAGACAATCTTTAATTAATATGTATACTTATTGTATTAGCTAAGAGCTATCATTTTACTTCCTGGGTCCAGCATCCATACATTCTGACATGTTGTTTCTCAGATTCTTCATGGCTAAAAGACAGATAGGAGTGATTATGAGGAACCAGGATAGTTAATCAAATGGGCTAATGTATGTGGAGCCTAGATCTGTGCATGTCACATCCTTGATCTTTAAAAATCTTAAAAAAAAAAAACTTTCATTTTTTAAAAGTTGATCTTAGGTTTCCTAGATTGATAATAAGGTTGGCTTATTTTCTAAACCATTCCCTCCAATTCCCATAAAGTTGTTTGGAGATGTCATATTGCCACCAGCTTTTCTTTTCAGTAGGTACATCTTTGTGCACTCAGGTTATTTTAAAATACCCACAATTCCACTTATACCTTAGTTTTTAGGCTTAATACTGGCTGCGGGGTTTGTACAGCTGCATGATTCCCTGGTGAGAACATGGTAAATAGCTTTCTTTGTGATCATATTGCGCTGATATTCCTTTATGCCAAAAATAATAATGGAAAATATTTCATCTTTCACTTTTGTTAAGTCTGTGAAAACTGTCTTTTCAGTTCTCATTACTGAATCTCTTTATTTGTTCATTTTCTTTTCAGAGACCTGAAAAGGATGTGACTTTTTAACAAGGGGAAATCTGAATTGGGCTCCAAACAGGTTAGGTTTTTGAAGATACAGGCCCAGAAAAGGCTGCAATAACATTGTAAGTTTCTTAAATGAAAGTGTGATGGAAATGTAAGAGGGCGTGTCTGTGTCTACTCCAGGTCTTTGTCACTAGGTGAGAGAAAAAGCAGGTACTTTACATGCTCAGGGCAACTGGAGAAAGCTCTGATGTTCTGGAACACAAACTTTAGGAATGGGAGACTCTATATATGACAAAGCAATGACTTTTAAGAGTTAGTTGCTAGAGAAAGCATTATTATTTTTATCTTCATTTTACATTTTTCATTTCACTTTAAATATAAAGGTAAATCTTTGGTTGTTCAATGTTTGAGTTGATTAATCTTTATAAAGTATGTTTTGTTACCAGTGAATTCTGGCTTACTAATTCCTCAAGGTCCAGGAGGCACACAACAATAAAAACAAACCAAACAAAGCAAATAACATAAAAACCTGATCTCTAATAAAAACATTTCTGAACCTTGGATTTATAAACATTTGTAGCCATTCAGTAGATACTGGTAGCATTCCTAAAAGTTATCCAATCCAGGCATTTCCAGGCATAATCTGTTGTCCCCAATTTAGTACCACTGGCTTCAAAGAATAAATAGTAAAGCTCTATTATATAAGTGCTAAGTGCATTCTAAACACTAGGCTGAACCACCATGTTCAACACTTAAAACATCTCTGAGAGCCACATACTATTGATTTCGGTTTTAGAAAAGAAGAAAAGAAAATAATGGGAGTTTAAGTAATTTTTCTAAGATTACACAAATAGCGGATTTTTGGAAATGATCAGCATTTTTGCTGTTCGGTGTGACCCTCTTTTGACATAGAGGGATAGCTGTCAAATCTTACATCCTTTGTTGTAAAAATAGCAAATTATAGGAAAAAAAGGTGCATTTCAGGAGTTTCATCAAATTTTCTTCACTAAGCTGTTTGCTTAAACATGATACACATTGCACCACTCTTTTTAGTTTCTATAACTATTTAATTGTGGGGATCAGGGTGTGGGCAGTGCACATATGCCATGCTACAAATCAGCTGGTTACAAGACAATTTGCAGAAGATGTTTTTCTCCTTCTGTCATGTGGTTTCCAGAGATGGAATTCAAGTTATCCGGCTTGGGGTAAGTACCATTACCTGTTCAGCCATCCCAGCAGTCCTGTTGCATTGTTCTTATACTAAACATATCAGAGATACCCAAGAGACACAATCTAATTTAAAGTAATTTTAAAAAGTGCAACAATGGGAAAGCTGTGGATATCAGTAGTTTAAAAAAATACTACTCTTCCAAAAATAATTTCAGACTTTTAATAATTGTTAGCTTTGGGTAATCCAAGATGGCATTGCTTATCATCCACCATATCTGAACAGCACTACAGCAGTAAGAGCAAAGCAACTGACAGGCCAGGCAGTAGACCCCAAATCCCCCAAAGTCTAATTTTCCCAGGTGAGACAAGATCCCACAGTGTAGGAAACTCATGGGTCCAACTGCGGGTCACCCACTTAAACTTAGATGGTGTATATAGCTCCATTCTCAGGTCCCACTCTCATTGCAGCACATTGGAGACTCTCCCGGCATTGTGGCTTGTGGCTCCAACCTCAGACCTTCTTGTGAGGTGAATACCTTAATACCTTCTGGGATGGGAGCAATAACAATAAAAAAGCACAAACTGAGGAAATCTTGGAGAGGGAGAACTTAGGGAAGGAAACAGGAACTACAGAGGTACATATCGCCAAACGATACAAGAGATAGAAGAAAGAATCTCAGATAGAGAAGATACAAATGGAAGAAATCCATGCATCCATCAAAGAAAATGTTAAATCTAAAATTTTCCTAACACAAAACATCTAAGAAATCAAGGACACTATGAAAAGATGAAATATAAGAATAATAGGAATAGAAGAAAGAGAAGATTCTGGTTCCAAGACCAAAAATATTTTCAACAAAATCATAGAAGAAAAATTTCCCAATCTTAAGAAAGAAATGCCTATCAGTATACTATAGGCCTACAGAACATCAATTAGATTGAACCGGAAAAGAAAATCCTCCTGCCACATAATAATCAAAACACTAATTGTATAGAACAAGACAAATATTGAATCTGCAAGAGAAAAAGGCCATGTAACATTCAATGGCAAACCTATCGTAATGATACCTGACTTCTCAGCAGAGACCATAAAAGCTGGAAAGGTCTGGGTAGATGTCTTGCAAACCATAAGAGACCAGAGATACCAGTCTAGACTATTGTACCCTAAAAAACTTTTAATTGCCGTATATGGAGAAAACAAAATGTTCTATGACAGAACAAAATTTAAACAATATCTATGCTCAAACCAAGCACTACAGAAGATACTGGAAGGAAAACTCCCACCTGAGGAGGTTTACTACACCCCCAAAAAACCACAGGATATGAATAACGTCATAAAGTAAAACCAAAAGCAGACAAGCACGCAAACACAGTTCTACAACCAACACCAAAATAAAAGGTACTAACAGTCAGTGGTCATTAATTTCTCTCAACACCAATGGACTCAACTCTTCAATAAAAAGACACATACTAACAGAATGGATTTGTAAACAGGATCCATCATTTTGCTGCATACAAGAAATACACCTCAGCCACAAAGATAGACATTACATGAGAGAAAAGGGCTGGAAAAAGGTTTTCCAACAAATGGACTGAAGAAGGAACCTGGAGTAACCATTCTATTATCTAACAAAATAGACTTTTAACTAAAATTAATCAAAAGAGATGAGGAAGGATACTTCATACTCATCAATGGAAAATTCCACCAAGAAGAATTCTCAATTCTGAACATCTATGCCTCAAATACAACAGCATCCACATTCATAAAATAAATATTACTAAAGCTTAAGTCACACATCAAACCCCACACATTAATAGTGGTAGGCTTTAACACCCCACTCACACCAATGAACAGAACATAGGGACAGAAACTAAATGCAGAAATAATGAAACTAACAGATGTCATGAATCAAATGGACCTAACAGACATCTATAGAACTTTTCACCCAAACACAAAAGAATATAAATTCTCCTCCTCACCTCATGGAACCTTCTCCAAGAGTGATCATATAGTCAGTCACAAGACAGGCCTCAACATATACAAGAAAATTGAAGTAATCATTTGTAGTTTATCAGACCACCATGGAATAAAGTTGAACTTCAACAACAATGGAAATAAGAAATAGCCTACACACACATGGAAACTGAACACTTCTCTATTCAAGGACAACTGGGTCAGGGAAGAAATAGTGAAAAAAAGTAAATACTTCCTAGATTTCAATGAAGGTGATAGTAAAACATATCCAAACTTATAGGACACAGTGAAAGAAGTGCTAAGAGGAAAGTTTATAGCACTGAGTACAATAAAGAGATTAGAGATAACTCATACAAGCAATTTAAGGGGACATCTGAAAGCCCTAGCAAAAAAAGAAGCAGACAACACCCAAGATGATTAGACAGCTGGAAATAATAAAACTCAGGGGTGAAATCAATAAATTAGAAACAAACAAACAAACAAACAAACAAAAAAAAAAACAATTCAAAGAATCAACGAAAGCAAGAGCTGGTTCTTTGAAAAAGATTAACAGAAGAGACAAACTCTTAGCCAAACTAATTAAAAGGCAAAGAGAGAATATCAAAATCAACAGAATCAGAAATGAAAAGGGAGACATAACAACAGATACCAAGGAAACCCACAGAATTCTTAGATCGTACTTCAAAAGCCTATATGCCACAACATTTAAAGATCTAAAGGATGTATACAAATTTCTTGATCAATTCCACTTAGCAAAATTTAAAAACAGGTATTCAGTTTAGACATAAAGATATAATAGCAGTCATCAAAATTTTCCAAACCCAAAAAACAACAAAACAAACAAACAAACAAAACAAAAACGAGGGCCAGATGAATTCAGCACAGAATTCTACCAGACCTTCAAAGAGGAGCTAATAGCAATACCTTTCAAACTATTCCACAAAATAGAAACAGAAGGAATATTATCAGACATGTTTTATGAAGCTACAATCACCTTGATACCTAAACCACAGAAAAAGCCAAGAAAGAGAATTTCAGAACAGTTCCCTTATGAACATTGCTGTGCAAAAATACTCAATAAAATACTCACAAAATGAATCTGAGAACACGTAAAAAATGTTATCTGCCCTAACCAAGTAAGCCTCATCCTAGGCATGTAGATGTAGTTCAATATTCATAAATCCATCAATATAATCCACCGTATAAACAAACTGAAAGAAACAAGTTACAGGGTTATCTCCTTTGATGTGGAAAAAACATTTGACGAAGTACAACACACGTTTATGTTAAAAGTCCTGGAGAGATGAAGGATCCATACCTAAGTACAGTGAAGGCCATGCACAGCAAGCCTATAGCAAACATCAAACTACACAGAGCAACTTAAATCTATTACACTGAAATGAGGGACAAGACAAGGCTGTACAATCTCTCCATATCTCTTCGATATGGTACTTGAAGTCCTAGCTAGAGCAATAAGAGAACTAAAGGAGGTCTAGGTGATATAAATTGGAAAGGAAGAAGTCATTGATGATATGATAATATACATAAGTGACCCCAAAAATTCTACCAAGGAACTTTTACAACTAATAAACACCAGCAAAGTGGCTGGATAAAAAAATCAATGAAAAAATCAGAAGCCTCCTGTATACAAAAGACAAATAGACTGAGAAAGAAATTAGGGAAACAGCACCCTTCAAAATAGCCACACACACACACACACACACAAAAGCTATAAAATATCTTGCGGTAAGGCTAACCAAGCAAGTGAAAGACTTGTTTGAAAAAAGCTTCAAGTCTCTGAAGAAAAAAAATTGAAGATAATCGGAAGATGGAAAGATATCCAAAGTTTATGTATCAGTAGGATTAACATAGTAAAAATGGTTATCTTCCAAAAGCTATCTACAGACCCAGTGCAATTCCCCTCAAAATGCTAACACAATTCTTTACAGACCTTGAAAGAACAATTCTCAACTTCATATGAAAAAAATAAAAAACCAACAAACAGCATAGCTAAAAACAATTCTGTACAATAAAAGATCTGGAGGAATCTCCATCTTGGACCTCAAGCTGTGCTGTTGAGCTACAGTAATAAAAACTGCATGGTACTGAGATCGAAACAGTTGGTGGGGCAATGGAATAAAAGCAAAGACCCATAAATAAATCCACACACTTATAGACACTAGATCTTTAACAAAGAAGCCAAAACTGTACAATGGAAAAAAGAGAGCATATTTAACAAATGGTGCTGGGATAAATGGATTTTTAAGTATAAAATAATGCAAATAGATACATATTTATCATGCTGCACAAAAATCAACTCCATTAGGATTAAAGACCTCAACATAAAACCAGACACACTAAATCTGTTAAAGGAAAAAATAGGGAAAAACTTGAATTTATTAGCACGGGAGATAACTTTCTGAAGAGAATACCAAGAGCCCAGGCTCTGAGATCAACAATTAATAAAGGGGACCTCATGAAACCAAAAATCTTCTCTAAGGCAAAAGACACTGTCAGTAGAACAAAGTGATAGCCTACAAACTGGGAAATATTCTTCACCAACTCTACATCTGGCAGAAGGATAATATCCAAAATATATAAGGAACTCAAGAAATTATACATCACCAAATCAAATTTTCCAATAAAAAAATTGGGTACTGCGCTAAACAGAGAATTCTCAAAAGAGAAATAGTGAATGGCTGAGAAACAGCGAAATACACGCTCAATGTTCTTAGTAATCAGGAAAATGCAAATCAAAATGACTCTGAGATTCTATCTTACATGGCTAACATAAAAAACTTAAGTGTCAGCACATGTTGGTAAGGATGTATAGAAAAGGAATCACTCCTCCACTTATTGTGGGAGTGCAAACTTGTACAATCATTCTTAAAATCAATCTGCTGCTTTCTCACAAAATTGGAAATTGCTCTACCTCAAGACTCAGCTATACCACTCCTGGGTATATACCCAAAAGATGCTCTACCATACAACAAGGACATTTGTTCAATTATGTTCATAGCAGCTTTTTTCGTAAAAGCCAGAATCTGGGAACAGCCTAGATGTCCTCAACTGAAGAATGGATAAACTGTGGTACATCTACACAATGGAATACTATTCATATATTATAAACAAAGAAATCTTGACATTTGCAGGCAAGTGGGTGGAACTTGAAAAGATCATCCTGAATCAGGTAACCCATACCCAGAAATACATGTATGGTATACACTCATTGTAAGTGGATATTAGTCATATAATACAGGATAACTACATTACAATCTACAGAACTAAAGAAACTAAATAACAAGGAGGATGCTTGATTCTCATTCAGAAGGGCAACTAGAATAGACACCAGGAGTGCTTAAAGAAAGGGAACAGGATGGGAGCCTACTATAGTGGTCCTCTGAAAGACTCCACCCAGCAGGGGATCAAAGCAGATGCTAACCCTCACAGCTAAACTATGGGGCCCACTGCAAAGAGACTTATGGAAAAGTTGGGTCATAGAATTATCTGAAAGGAACGTGAGCTCTATTGAAGAGCAACAAAACCAATAAATTTGGGATCAGATGGACCTGCAGAGATTGATACACCAACCAATGACCATGTGTGGAAAGGACCTAGACCCCCTACTCAGATGTAGTCCATAGGCAGCACAGTCTCCTTATGGGTCTCTGAAAATGCAGAGCTGGGGCTGCCTCAGACATGGACTCTGTTGTCTACTCATTGATCGCTTCCCCTGTGGTGAGGTGGACTTGCCAGGCCACAGAGGAAGAGGATGCAGGAGTCCAGAGGAGACTTGATAGTCTGGGGTCACATGGTAAGTGAAAAAGACACCCCCTTTCTGAGGACTAGGCAACCAGGGCGGGAGGGGAAAGACAGAAGGAGGTTGGGACTGGGAGGAGGCAAGGGAGGGGTCTACAATCGGCATGTAAAGTGAATAAATTAAAAATACACAAATTTAAATAAAAATTGTTAGCTTTAGAGGAAGTAAGTAAAGGGTATAGTGGAATGGGAATTTTTTGTATTGCTTTTCCATAAGACTTTTTAAAGTTAAAATTTTTAAAAGAAGAAAATGCATCCCCTACCCAGATCTAGCCAACTGTCAGAACATTCTCCACAGTTGAGTGGAGAGTGGGATATGACTTTCTCACGTACTATGGTGCCTCACATTTGAGGGGGAGACCTGGTGGCACTCAGAGGAAGGACAGCAGGTTGCCAAGAAGAGACTTGATACCCTATGAGCATATACAGGGGGAGGTAATCCCCCTCAGGAACAGTCATAGGGGAGGAGAATAAGGGGAAAGTGGTGGGGGTGGGGAAGAATTGGAGGATACAAGGGATGGGATAAACATTGAGATGTAACAAGAATAAATTAATTAAAAAATTTAAAAAAAAGAAATCGGAGTATGTCTGGGTTTTTATTATTTTACTACTTTCTATCCATTTTTTCTTAGCATGGCAAAATAGTTACAAACTATAAATTTCAGTTTTTATAACTAAGAAAGGATGATGATACATCTAATCCATTCATAGACATGGGGCTGTTCAATGTTCAGCTTACAGTAACTACTCACTTCCTACTCTGCTAGTGATTGCCTTCTGACTTTCTAACTTTTCATTTCTGTCTTATATTTTGGATGTTTCTCTGTATACCTCTTTCTGTGTTTTGTCTGTGCTTCTCTCATGTGTGTGTGTGTATGTGTGTGTGTGTGTGTGTGTGTCTATCTCTGTCTCTCTCTCTCTCTCTCTGTCTCTATTTGTCTGTCTGTCTCTGTCTGTCTGTCTGTCTGTCTCTCTCTCTCTTACATGATGTTAAAATTTGACCCTGTCTTTGATTTTAAGCTATAGAATGTGACACAAATATTGTAGAACAGTGGGGATGGATTTTAGCTACCCACATGGATTTAGTACTTCTTGACTCAGCCATCATACTAATATGGATTTCTTTGACTGATGAAAGATTAAAGAAAGTTGTACTTATGACAACAATAAGACTACATACCCAGTATGCTAAAATGTCCATTAAAATGCAAGAATATCACCACTCAATTCTGCTGAGGCATTTCCCCCTGTAACTGCATAGACCACTTAAATATAAAGGGTAACTGCTTGAAGTGTTTAGGGCTCCTTTCTCAGAACATGAGCTATCTTAAAATACCTTCATATCAGTTCCGAACATCAGAGGCTGTACTTTGGGATCAAAATAAATTTGAAAGAAATCGTAGCTTTAAATAATAATGAAACCATTGTGTAGAACTCTTGAATAAAGCTTGTGCTAAAATGTATTGTGCTGTAAATGTACACTTAAAAGTTATTTCTTCTGTAGCTAGGAAGTTGGCTCAGTGTACAAGAACATTTGCTCAGCATGCATGATGACCTGAGTTTTAATCCCCAGAGCCCATGTGGAAAGCTGGGCATGGCTGCTTGTGCCTGTAATTCCAGCATTTGGTGGAGGAGACAGGTGGATCCTGAGAACTTGTTGGCTGATCAACTAGTGTAGTCCAAGGGGCAAGCTTCTGTTTCAGTGAGACATAATATCTCAGGGCAATCAGGCAGAGAAATAAAAGCAGTGGACTTGGCTTTTTCTAGGGTACATATATGTATTTCAATTCTCACAAAAGATGGATTCTGGCATGGCATTTATTATATAAACACATATCCCATTTAGATACTGGTTTATAATGTACCTCCCAGAATTTACCTTGCAAGTAAGGATACTTTAATCATTTGAATCCTATCTTTCTGCAAATAACAGGCCAGGAATGTTCTGCCATTATAATTGTTTTTGAGAGCTGTAGGAAAGCATCCTGGGTTTGAGAAAGTCTAGCCTAGCTGAGGCAAAGCTGAGCCAAGAGGTGAGAAAGGACTAGAGGCTGAGGAGGCCTGGTGCAGTACATGCTGAAAGTGACACTTGAGGCTGCGATTTTTGTATTGTGGTCTACCTTTTATCAAATGGAGAATTTAAATAAATGACTTCCTATGTCAAGAAATTACTACAAATTTGGTGGCTTTAAGCAACATTTTTTTTTCTTAAAATTTAAGACAGTCAGAAGTTCAGTACCAGTTTTACTGAGCTGTAGTCAAAATGCTTTCATCGTCCAGTGCTTTACTCAGGGAGAACCAGGACTGCACAACAGGCTTCTCTTACTCTCCCAGATGCTGGAGCTGCCTTCCTTGCTGCAAACCTCTTTTCTACCTCCCAAATACACAGCAAGACTCCCTTCTAAGACACCAGATTGTCTACATCTCTACCACTTTCTCCTATGGGCTCTGATTATATCTGTGACCTACAATGGGCAATCTAAGATGGTCTTTCCTCTCAAAATCCTCAGTTGCAGTTTCAAAGTCTCATATTTCATGTAATGTAGAACTACAAATACAAAAGTTTTACCTTCTCTTTCTTGTTATTCCATCTGATTACTTTTTCAAGCTGTAGAAAGCGGAAGTTACCCAGTCTCCTTGTTAATCCATGTGATTTCACAGTGAATGCTGACATCATTCCCCTCCTTCTGTTAGCAAATGAGAGGAGCAGGCAGGAGAAAGTTTAGTGTTTTTTTTATCAATAATTTATTATGCATATGTATTTGCAAAGAAATAATATCTATGTTGGCTATTTCATCAACTTGGAGTATATTAATCAATCTAGCAACATTAACTAGAAATCAATTAATGCAAAGCCATTAATGGTGACTTTGAAAGAGCTTTAGAATTATTGAAAAAAGATTAGGTAATACTACAGTGACTTCAAGGATATGTCATTTGAAGTTTTAAAAATTCAACAGTCCTGAAACAGTGTGCATGATAAACAAGATCTGATTTGGTCACACATCAGACACCCCACTACTGGATGACAATATTTATAGAGCCTCAGAGGTCTGGACCTATGTGTGGGGGCTAGGTGTGGTGTTAGCTGACACAACACTGGCTACAAACTCTTCTTCAACCTTGAAACCTTGTTCTTAAACTTTTATAGTTTTTATGGAATGAATTGGCTATTAAATTATGTGATCATATTGGACTCATTTATCACATTATTATTTCCTCTGACATCCATTTATTTGGTACAATCATCATAACACCTACAAGTTATGGAAAATTATATAGGAAAAAAGAAATTACTTCTTATCCTTCATAAAATAGCCTTTATTAAAGTTCAGAGTAAACAAATTAGCATCTTTCAACCCACAAATACAGTTACACTTAACAAGAACTTTCATTTTTAATTATATTCTTGATGCTTTTCCATGTCCTTAGCATTTCCACTAAAAGTTATTTGTATTGCACTACATTTCAAATAAAAGAATATTAGAATATAACTTTCTAATGTCTTAATTTACTTAGATTGTTTCACATTTTCCTTGTGTATATGATAATACAAAATAAATTTGTATACAGATTCTCAACTCTCTGGTTACTTTCTCATGCACTTTCAGAAGTGGGGATATAAACTATAGCATAATGGCTAAAAGTGGTGGCAACAGCAACTGAGTGCTTAGAAATAGTTCATACATAGGATCCTTCAAGTTTCTAAAACAAGAAAACATAGCTGTCCTAGGAGTTGAATGTATCAAGTGCCCTAATTTAATCATTGTACATTATTTACTTGCAAGGAAAAATCACACATGAATCTATGTTCAGTTATATATTAATTAAATATATCAATAGAAATAAGTTTACAAAGTGAAACTAAGCCAGATTGATTAACTTTTAGATCATCATCTATTTAATGCTTATAAGTTAGAAGAAGCTACTGCATATAAACAATCTGTCAAAGCTGTATCATAATCACAGAAATAATTATCATAAATATTTTTAGATTATATATGTATAAATGCTGTCAAAAATTAAATGTTGGTGTAACTTTATTTTTCAACAATATTTTTATTAAGTCTTTGAAAATGTCATACAATGTGCTTTGACTGGATTCATAACCGCTCTCTCTACCTTCACAAATCTTCCCACACAACTTTGAGATTTCTGCTCTTTCTTTCCCCATCAGTCCAGTTCATGTTGCCCAGGTAACCATAGGAGTAGGGCATGCACTGGCTTGTTGTTGGCTTATCAGGGACCACATTCTTAATAAAAATTGAGTCTCCTTCTCTCAGCAGAAGTCAAATACCAACAGTTCCCTTCCTACCTACCCCTCTGTGCTGGTACTTTCATGTCAATTCAGAGTCTTCAAAAATATCGTTTTGCTGATATCTGCATTATGACCTGTTGTGGCTTTCTGCAATGGTCTCTGCTGTGAAGAGAGGTATCTTTGATGGGGAATGAGAGGTACTTTTTTGTGAGTGTTCGGTTTAATTTTAATTGTGGTTAGGAGTGATGTTGTTTCAGTAAAGTCATACTAGTAGGTTCTTCCCTAGAACCCATGGCCACACTGGCTCTGGACAGTTGGATGCTTCCAGTATGTGCATGATTTCCCTCCTGCTTGGTGGACTTTTATTTTGAAGTTAACATACTCAAAACTAAGGAGCTCAACAATTTGAGAGAGAAGGAGAGGGAACCTGAGAGGAGTTTGATAGAGGGGATATTAGAGAGGTTTGCAGCAGGACTCGATACATCTTCTGCCACTGAACCTCAACTAGAGGAAAGTGATCCAAAGAGGGAACAGAGTCAGAGACAGTACCTACTCCCATTGTTAGAGGACTCACTTGATGTCCAAGCTGTGCATCTGCTACAAATATGTAGGGGTCTAGGTCTAACCCACACATGCTCTTTGGATTGTGGTACATTCTCTTGAGTAAACAAATTTAATGGCATGAGCTTTTAAAATTTATTTTTGTTGGAAATAGATTCTTCTCTCATGCAATACATCCCAAGTACAGTTCCCCCTTTGACTCTTCCCATCTCCCTGCATGACATCTCCTCTCCCCAAGATTCATTTCCACTCCATTTCCCTTTAGAAAAGAAGAGGCCCCAAAAGACAACAACCAAACACTAAAAAACAGTGTGCACTAAGACTAGGCAAAACTCCTAATATCAAGGCTGGACAAAGAAACCCATCAGGAGGAAAAGAGTCCTAATTGCAGGCAAAAGAATAAGAGACACACCTCCTCCAACTATTCTGAGTCCCACAAAGCCACAAGCTAACAGTCATAATATACACACAAAGGTCCTTGTAAAGACTCTTGCATCCTCTGTGCTTGCTGCTTCAGTCTCTGTGAGATATGAACACTGCTTGCTTGATCTAGTGGGTCACATTATCCTGGAGTTCTCCATTCCCTATGTCTCCTACAATCTTTCCTCCCTATCTTCCTCCAGGTTCTCCAGGCTCTGAGGAGAAGTACCCAATGAAGTCCCCCAATTTAGTTTCTCTTCACATAATGTCCAGATGTAGGTCTCTGTATCTGCTCCCATCAGCTTCCAGAGGAAGCCTCTCTGATGACAACTGGACAAGACCCTGATCTATGAATATGGCTGAATATCATTATGAATAATTTCATTGCTGTTTTTTTCTTTTTCTTTTTTCTTTTGCTAGTCATGTTTGACTTAGGATAGCCCTAAGATTCTGGCCTATCCAGTCTCTGGCTCTTGGCCATCCAGGCAGTGTAGGACATGGGCTCACTATTATGACATGGGCTTTAAATTAAACCAGACATTGGTTGGCCACTCCCATAAGTTCTGTGCCATCACTGGCCAGCACATCGTGTAGTAAGAACACATTATAGGAGGAAGGTTTTGTGACTGGATTAGTGTCCAGGTTCTCTTTCCATAGTCTGCCAAGGAGACTAGAACATAAGAGTAAAGGCCCCAAGCAGGCACCAGCTCAACATCTCTACATTCAGTGAGTTGTGTGGATGTCAGTAACAGGCAACTCTACTCCCTTTGTCATTTTTTTGGAGAGCAACCACCTGTCCTAGAATCAGCCTGGGTTGCTTAGAGCTCTAAATTGGAACCTTCTGGCCAACAGAACAACAGAATGAAAACCAGTCCAACCTCTGGACACCTATCCTGGCCAGTTCATACTCCATATCCTCCATTACTAGAAGTCCTCCCTAGGGACACCCTCATAGATTCCAGAAAGTGTCTACTTGACTAGGTTTCTATGCCTCTGCCTAAATGCCCTCCAATTTCAGCTCAGTATCTTACCTCCCATACCGGCTCCCTCCTGTCCCCTTCCCTACTCACCCTCAGTACTCTTGCAAAATTTATTCTATTTTTTCTTCTCAAGGAGATCTATGCATCCACTCTAGAACCTTCCTCTTTATATAACCTTTCTGGGACTGGGGCTCATGGCTTGATTACCATTTATTTAAAAGCTAATATCCATTCATAAGTGAATACAAAGTGTATTTGTCTCTCTGGGCCTGCGTAATCTCAATCAGGGTGATGCTTTCCAGTTGCATAAATTTGCCTGTACATGTCATGATGGCATTTTTAAAAACAGCTGAATAATATTCCATATTCCACATTTTCTATTTGTTGTCATTGGACATCTAGGTTGTTTCCAGTTTGTGGCTCTTATGAATAATATAAATTTCCATAATGGCTGTAGATGTTAATACTTCCACCAGCTCCACATCCTCATCATTTGTGTTATTGACCTTAGCCATTCTGACATGTGTAAGATGGATTCTCAAAGTAGTTTTGATTGGCATTTCCCTGATGGCTAAGATCTTTCAACATATTTTAAGTGTTTACCAGCCATTTGAGATTTCTCTACTGAGAATTCTCTGTTTGGACCTGTACCCCATTTTTAAATTGGATTGTTTTTTTTTTTTTTTCTTTTTTTTTTTATTAATTTATTCTTGTTACATCTCAATGTTTATCCCATCCCTTGTATCCTCCCATTCCTCCCCCCCCCCATTTTCCCATTATTCCCCTCCCCTTTGACTGTTCTTGAGGGGGATTACGTCCCCCTATATATTCTCATAGGTATCAAGTCTCTTCTTGGCTACTTGCTTGTCCTTCCTCTGAGTGCCACCAGGTCTCCCCCTCCAGGGACATGGTCAAATGTGAGGCACCAGAGTACGTGAGAAAGTCGTATCACACTCTCCACTCAACTGTGGAGAATATTCTGACCATTGGCTAGATCTGGGAAGGGGTTTAAAGTTTACCTCCTGTATTGTCCTTGGCTGGTGCCTTAGTTTGAGCGGGACCCCTGGGCCCAAATCTGCCTATCATATTGTTTCTACTTGTAGATTTCTAGGACCCTCTGGATCCTTTTATTTTGCTGTTCTCCCATGCGTCCTCTCATTTAGAGTCCCAATAGGATGCCTTCCCCTCTGTCCCAGTTTCCTGGTAAGTGAAGGCTTTCGTGGGACATGCCCCTTGGGCTAGTATGCAGATATAAGTGAGTATATACCATTTGATTCTTTCTGCTTCTGGGTTAACTCACTCATTATGATCATTTCCGAAATTTGTGGATAAATGGATTGAGCTAGAAATTGGATTGTTTTTAATCATATCTAGTTTCTTGAGTTCTTTACATATTTTGGGCATTAGACCTCTATCATATATGGAGTTGGTAATTTTTTCCCATTTTGAATGGTGCTGCTTTTTCTGACTATTGGTGTCCTTTGACTTACAAAAGATATTCAGTTTTATGAGGTACCATTTATTATTTGTTGATCTTAGTGCCTGCACTATTGCTGTTCTTTTTAGAAAGTCTCTCCCTATACCAATGCATTCAAGGCTATTCCCCACTTTCTCTCCTATCTGGTTAGTTATGCCCAGTTTTATGTTGAAGTCTTTGATCCATTTGGACTTGAATTTTGTTCAGGGTGATAAGTATGGATCTACTTGCTTTCTTTTACATGCAAACATGCAGATAGACCAGCACTATTTGTTAAAGATGGTTTCTTATTTCCATTGTGTATTTCTGGCTTCTTTAGAAAAAAATTAGCTGTCCATAGGTGTGTGGATTTATATCTGGATCTTCAACTTGATTCCATTGATCAATGTGTCTCTTTTTATTACTATAGATCTGTATTACAACTTGAAATCATAGATGCTGATTTTATTGTTTTATTATTTTATTGTACAGGATTGTTTTAGCTATCCTGTGGTTTTTGATTTTCCATATAAAGTTGAGTACTGTAATTTCAAGGTCTGTAAAGAATTGTGTTGGAATTTTTGTGGGGACTGAGTTGAATCTGTAGATTGCTTTTAGGTAGCATGGTCATTTCTATTATGTTTATAATTCCAATCCAAGTGTATGAGAGGTCTCTCCATCTTACAGCTTCTTCAATTTCTTTCTTTAAAGACTTGTAGTTTTTATCAAAGCAGTTGCTCACTTGCTTAGTGAGAGTTACCTGAGGATATTTTATAATATTTGTGGGTATTGTGAAGGGTGTTGGTTCCCTTAATTTTTTTTCTCAGTCTGCCTGTCATTTGTATATAGGAGGGCTTCTGGTTTTTGTTTGTTTGTTTTATTTTGTTTTTTGAGCTAATCTTACATTCGTTCACTTTTCTGAAAGCATTTATCAGCTGTAGGAGTTCCCTGGTGGAATTTTTGAGTCACCTATACATAGTATCATATCTTCTACAAATAACAATACCTTAACTTCTTTCTTTCCAATTTATATCCTCTCGTCTCCTTCAGGTGTCTTATTGCTCTAGCTAAACTTCAAGTACTAAATTGAATGGATAAGAAGAAAGTGCACAACTTTGTTTTATTCCTGACTTTAATGGAATTGCTTTGAATTTCTCTCCATTCCATTCACTGTTGGATCTTGGTTTGCTGTAAGTTGCCTTCATTATATTTAGGTATGTGTTTTGTATCTATAATTTTTTCCAGGACTTTTATCACAAAGGAGCGTAGGATTTTGTCAAAGGTTTCTTTGGCCTGTAATGAAATGATATTGTATTTTTTCCTTTCAGTTTATTTATATGGCATATAACTTTTCTGATTTCCATATGTTGAACCATCCTTGCCTCTCTGGGATGAAGCATACTTGAGCACGGTGGATGACCTTTTTTGCATGTTCTTGGATTCAGTTTGTGAGTATTTTACTGAGTATTTTTTTGTATTTATGTTCATACGGGAAATTGGTCTGTAATTCTCTTTGTTTATTGAGTCTTTATGTGGTATGGGTATCAGGGTAACTGCGGCCTCATAAAATT
This sequence comes from Acomys russatus, assembly GCF_903995435.1. Lineage (NCBI taxonomy): Eukaryota > Metazoa > Chordata > Mammalia > Rodentia > Muridae > Acomys > Acomys russatus. The sequence goes on along the minus strand of NC_067140.1, from coordinate 38,249,724 downwards.
AATTTGGCAAAGTTTCTTTTATTTCTACTTTGTGAAATAATTTGAGGACTATTTGCATTAGTTTTTCTCCAAAAGTCTGGTAGAATTCTGTCTTCAAATTGTCTGGTTCTGACTTTTTGTGTCTGTGGGGGGAACACACTTTCAATTACTGCTTTTATTACTTAGAGACTGTAGTTCTATTTAAGTTGTTTTTCTGATCATAATTTAACTTTGGTAAGTGGTACCTATTGAGAAAATTATCCAATTCTTATAGATTTTCCAATCTGGTAGAGTACAGGTTTTTAAAGTATGTCCTTATGAGTCTATGTATTCCTTAGAGTCTCTTGTTACGTCTCCCTTTTCTGATTTTATTAATTACGATATTCTCTGTCTTCAGTTTGTTGAGAAAAGTTTTTGTCCACTTTGCTGATTTTCTCAAAGAAACAACTCTTTGCTTCTTTAATTCTTTGAACTGTTCTCTTTGCTTCCATTTTATTGATTTCACATCCCAGTTTTATTATTTCTTGCCATTCACTCCTCTTTGGTGTGATTACTTCTTTTTGTTCTAGAGTTTTCAGGTGTGCTGTTCAGTTTCAAGTATGAGAACTCTGAAGTTTTTTTATGTAGGCACTTAATGGCTATGAATTTTCCCCTTAGCACTACTTTCATTGCCACAATGTAATTGGTGAGTGCTCCCTCTCTGTAGGCATAAACGCTTCCCTGAGTCTCTGGCACAGGTACCTCTGATCACTTCCACTTGGTGAGGCTTTGGTTCCGAGGATGGTTTTTGCCTTTCCTTTAAAAGTTCTGGTACCAGGTGCCTGTGTCTTCTTGGGCTTTTAGTCCTGGTACTTGTGCCTTTTTCACTCAGGATCCTTATAAATACTGTAAGCAACGCATGAACAGAGAAAGAATTCCCGATTTCCATTCTCTATTTTTTTTTTAAATTCCTCTTTCCCATTCCCTATTTCTTCTTTCTTTGCTCCAAGCCCTGTTTGTTTTGGTCTGGTCTTCCTGCCTAGACTGCGTAAATGTCTTGTCTTTAAGTTATGGTTGATAGATCTCTAAGTTTGTTGTAAAGTGAAAATGAGCTGGACCTGGCAGGAGGCAGGGCTAGAGGGCAAAGCAGCAAGCCAGCTGCAGCATGCTCAGCACACATCTGTCCTGCCCTGCAGGATCCGCTCCAAACTAAGCTCCTGATCTAACCCTCATAAGGTATGTCTGGATCATTTGTTTGTGAATTTGATTCCAATTGCTAGAGTCCAAATCTTCAGCTGCTGCTTTCATCTGCCTGCCGTGCTTCTCAGTTACGGCTGTTCACCTTTGTCCTTCAATGGTTCGACTCCTTGTCAGATGCCTCAAGTGCTCTCTGGTTCTAGGAGCCAGCTTCTTTGCCCTGAGGGCTCCCACATAAGGGCAGCTTTTCTCTTGGCTCTGGCCTTCTGCATCCCTCTCGGTCTCTCTGCTAAAGATACTAGCTTTGTTTTTCCCTGCTTCTCTTGGCTACCTCTGACTCCAGCGTGCAGTCCCAGGGCTTCAGCTCTCAAATCCCTCCTGGAGTTTGTTGGAACATGCCCACCCAGTGCCCCACTTGGGCCTCCCTCTCTCTCTTGATCAACGGACTCTGATTTTTTTCCTTTTTCTTTTCTTTTCTTTCTTTCTTTCTTTCTTCTTTTTTGTTTTTGTTGTTGTTGTTGTTGTTTTGAGACAGGGTTTCTCTTTGTAGCCTCGGCTGTCCTGGACTCTGTAGACCAGGCTGGCCTCGAACTCACAACAATCCACCTGCCTCTGCATCACTAGTGCTGGGATTAAAGGCGTGTGCCACCAGACTCTGATTTTATTACAGTAGCTTCACCACAGTACAAATCAATGGCCAAAACTTGGCGATTCTCACAAATCTTTAACAATGGCTACTGCCATAAACAAATGTGCCTCAAATCTCTGATTTCTAAACTTGCTTTGCTCTACACTTCCAAAGGTCTCTGCCTGCAAGGTTCTACTTCCCATTCTTAAAAAGAGTTTATCTCTACGACTTCTCTGTGCTTTTCTCTTAAACAAACAGGAAAACAAACAACAACAAAACTAAAGCCTGAAGATTATGTTGTAAACTTTATCTCAAGATTTGTAAGCCTTATCGGGTATGGTATAAATATATATAACATGTAACAAAATTAATATATATGCATACATATATATGTATATGCTTATATATGTATATATACTCTATGAACTGTATCTATGGTTAAAAGTTTTATTTTGATACCAAAAGAGCTTCAACTCAAAACTTGTCATTTTTAAAGGCTAAACATAAAACAGATGGAATGTAAAGTCCCAGTCTTATGAAAACTACTTAGAGTGTAAACTGTTAAGAATAATTAAGATGCAACTTAATAGTTTTATAAATATTCAAATTCTTTAATGAGTTCAGAACTATACTTGTTGTCATGTTAAGTATTAATGTAACTAATTACAGGAAAAGCTTTATTTAGCCTCCTGAACATGCTTTCAAAATTAAGCCTAAAATAAGTAACTGAATCACGTATACTTAATATATACAGTGCTCTAGCTCTTCAGAGATCTGCTGAATATAGCATTTAAAATGTTTAATAAAAAAATTTTTCATCAGATCCAAGATGGCGGCGAGCAGTGTGGACTGCGTTTGGAAGCCCCAGTGAACAATTCAGGGAATTGCAAAGATTTCTGAGCCAGGAACACCGAGGTCCGAACATCACGGCAGCGGGAGTGCTCCACGTTTTGGAGGGACCAGGGTGCAGAGGACCTGCGTGCCCCTGCACACGGGAGGAGTGTGGATTTTCTCTGATCGGAGCAGCAGCAGCAGAGGCAGCAGCAACAGCAACACCATCAGCGGTGGCTGAGGTTTGCAGCTCATAGCCTTCCGGTGGAGGCGATTGGCCTCCTGCTGTGGCGCAGGCTTAGTTGAGCTCGCAGCTCCACACTAGGCAGCACCTCAGCTCAGCAGCAGCACCCCAGCGGTGACACAGTATGGCAGAGCACTTGGTTTCCACCACAGGCGCTAACTCAGAGCAGCCGCAGTTCTCCTGCTGTGGCGCAGGCTTGGCCGAGCACTCAGTTCCACCCTAGGGGCCACCTCAGCTCAGCGGCAGATCCCCTGAAGTGACACAGTCTGGGCGGAGCACTTGGTTCCACCATTGGCACTAACTCAGAGCAGCCTCAGCTCTCCTGCTGTGGCCCAGGCTTGGTGGCGTGCTCAGTTCCATCCTAGGGGCCACCTCAGCTCAGTAGCAGCTCCCCTGCGGTGACACAGTCTGGGCAGAGCACTTGGTTCCACCATTGGCGCTAACTCAGAGCAGCTGCAGTTGTCCTGCTGTGGCGCAGGCTTGGTGGAGTGCTCAGTTCCCTCCTAGGCACCACCTCAGCTCAGCGGCAGCTCCCCTGCGGTGACACAGTCTGGGCGGAGCACTTGGTTCCACCACTGGTGCTAACTCAGAGCAGCCGCAGTTCTCCTGCTGTGGCGCAGGCTGGACCGAGCTCTCGGTTCCACCAGCTCTAAGACTCTGGTTGGACACGGTGTGCAGTTTGAATCCAGAATTCCTGGCTGAGATTGGCGGTCAGTTCGGGCCCTGAGTCAATAACTGACCACAGCACGCACTTTGGGCCAAAAGGCCCTAGCGGAGCTTGGTGCGTAGTCCCAGCCCAAAACTTCTGGATGGACTCTGTGTGCATTTTGGGCCCAGAAGCCCTAGCTGAGCTTGGCAGACAGTTCAGGCCCTGAGAATCTAGCTGAGTTCAGCCCGTGGTTCGGGCCCAGTGCTCCTGGCTGGACTTGGCAGGGAACACAGAAGGCTGTGGATACCTTGGCCTGATCCAACGCTCATTCAGAGACCCAGAACAATTGCAGGACCCACAGCACAGGGGGGCTGAAGATCACTGGCTGTGAGAGACCAGAACAACAGGGCTAACCTCCTAACATCCACACCAGTGAAGCTTTGAGCTCGCAGCTTAGGGAAATCATGAGAAAACAAGTGAATGTTTCGTCAGACACCCTCCATCCAACTCTGGAAGCTACCCAACAAAAACAAAGACAGCAAGATGTCTAAAGGACAACGAAACAGCATACGCAAAAAAACCCAAAACAACATGGCGTCTCCAGTTTCCAGCTATCCCAAAGAAAACAACCCAGAGAACTCAAATACAATGGAAATACAAGAAAATGACCTCAAATCCTTAGTAATGAGGATGATAATGGAGGAAACAAATAAAATTCGTAATCAAATGCAGGAAGATGCAGACAAACAGGTGAGAGACATAAAAGAAGCACATAGGTGGAACTGGAAAAATTGCAGGAAAATGCAAACAACCAGATGAAATAAATAAATAAAACGGTTCAAGCTCTGAAGACCTATAAAGAGGCAATGGAAGAAACTCAGGAATATACAAAAAATCAGATGAAAGAAATAAAAAAATCAGTTCAAGATCTGAAAATGAAAATGGATTCAATGATAAACACACAGACAGAAGAAAAACGAGAACGTGAGACCTCAGAGAAGAAGGCGAGCAACACAGAGGTGAGCTTTTCTAACAGAATCCAAGAGATGGAAGAACGAATCTCAGGGCTAGAAGATACAATCACAGATATTGAGCTTTTCTAACAGAATCCAAGAGATGGAAGAACGAATCTCAGGGCTAGAAGATACAATCACAGATATTGAATCAACCATTAAAGAAAGTGCCAAATCTGGAAAACTCCTGACACAAAACATCCAAGAAATTAAGGACACCATGAAAAGAAGAAATCTGAGGATAATAGGCATTGAAGAAAGAGAAGACATCAGACTCCAGGGCCCAGAAACTATTCTCAACAAAATCATAGAAGAAAATTTCGCCAATCTAAAGAAAGAGATGCCTATAAATACAAGAGGCCTACAGAACACCAAAAGAATTGACCAGAAAAGAAAAACTGCCCGCCACATAATAATCAAAACACAAACATGCAGAACAAAGAAAAATATTAAAAGCTGCAAGGGAAAAGTGCCAAATAACATTTAATGGTTAACCTATCAGAATTACACCCGACTTCTCAGCAGAGACAATAAAAGCCAGAAGGGCCTGGACAGAGATCCTGCAAACCCTAAGACACCACAGATGCCAGGACAGACTACTTTACCCAGCAAAATTATCAATAACCATTGATGGAGAAAACAAAATATTCCATGACAAAAGCAAATTCAAACAGTACCTACCCAGAAACCCAGCTTTACAGAAGGTACTAGAAGGAAAACTCCATCCCAAAGGGTCAAGCTACAACCAAAACTACCCAAGAAATAGATAACCATCCCATGGCAAAAACACAACTACACAAACGCTCGACTGGAAACAACATCAAAATTAAGACTCTTAACAGTCACTGGTCATTAATATCTCTCAACATCAATGGCCTCAATTCTCCAATAAAAAGACACAGACAAACTGAATGGGTACATAAACAAGATCCAACATTCTTCTGCATTCAAGAAACACATCTCACCCATAATGAAAGGCATTACTCAGGGTAAATGGTTGGAAAAAAGTATTCCAAGCAAATGGTCACAAGAAGCAAGCAGGCGTAGCCATTTTAGTATCGAACAAAATAGACTTTCAACCAAAATTAATCAAAAGGGATGAGGAAGGACACTTCATACTCATCAAAGGTAAAGTCAACCATGATGACATCACAATTCTGAACATCTATACTCCCAATACAAGGACACCCACATTTGCAAAGATCTGCTAAAAAAGCTTAAACCACACATCGATCCCCACACAATAATAGTTGGAGACTTCAACACCCCACTCTCACTGAAGGATAAGTCATTGAAACAGAAACTAAGCCGAGAAATAACATCATTAACCAATGCCATGGGTCAAATGGATCTAACAGATATCTATAGAACCTTTCACCCAAACAAGAAAGAATACACCTTCTTCTCTGCACCCCATGGAACCTTCTCCAAATTTGATCACATCGTAGGTCACAAAGCAAGCCTCAATAGATACAAGAGGATTGAAATAATACCTTGTATCCTATCAGATCACCATGCTCTTAGGCTGCAATTCAACAACAACAGAAATAACAAAAAGCCTACACGTACGTGGAAACTAAACAACTCTCTGCTAAATGACACCTGGGTCAGGGAAGAAATAAAGAAAGAAATCAAAGAGTTTCTGAAATTCAATGAAAATGAAGAAACAACATACCCAAATTTTTGGGATACATTGAAAGCAGTGCTAAGAGGAAAATTCATAGCACTAAGTGCCTTTAAAAAGAAATTGGAAAGATCGCACATAAGCATCTTAACAACACAACTGGAAGCCCTAGAAAAAAAAGAAGAAGAAACACCCAAGAGGAGTAGATGCCTGGAAATAATCAAACTCAGGGCTGAAATTAACAAATTAGAAACTAAGAAAACAGTTCAAAGAATCAACAAAACCAAAAGCTGGTTCTTTGAGAAAATCAACAAGATAGACAGACTATTAGCCAAACTAACTAAAAGGCAGAGAGACAGTATTGAAATCAACAAAATCAGAAATGAAAAGGGAGACATAACAACGGACACTGAAGAAATTCAAAGAATCATAAGATCCTACTTTGAAGGCATATACGCCACAAAATTTGAAAATCTAAGGGAAATGGACGATTTCCTTGATCAATTTCACTTGCCAAAGTTGAATGAAGAACAGATAAACAAGCTAAATAGTCCCATTTCCCCTACAGAAATAGAAGCAATCATCGATGGTCTCCCAACCAAAAAAAGCCCAGGGCCAGATGGTTTCAGTGCAGAATTCTACCAGACCTTCAAGGGCGAGCTAAAAACGATACTCTTCAAGCTACTCCAAAAGATAGAAATGGATGGAAAATTACCAAATTCATTCTATGAGGCCATAGTCTCATTGATACCTAAACCTCACAAAGACTCAACAAAGAAAGAGAATTTCAGACCAATTTCTCTTATGAACATAGATGCAAAAATACTAAATAAAATACTTGCAAAACGAATACAAGAACACATCAAAGATATCATTCATCATGACCAAGTAGGCTTCATTCCAGGCATGCAGGGATGGTTTAATATACGGAAATCCATCAATGTAATCCACCATATAAACAAACTGATAATAAAAAACCACATGATCATCTCCTTGGATGCAGAGAAAGCATTTGATAAAATTCAACACCCATTCATGTTTAAATTTTTAGAGAGATCGGGGATACAAGGCACTTTCCTCAACATAATAAAGGCTATATAGAGCAAGCCAATAGCCAAAATCAAAGTAAATGGTGAGATACTCAAGGAAATTCCTCTAAAATCGGGAACAAGGCAAGGATACCCACTCTCTCCATATCTCTTCAATATAGTACTCGAAGTTCTAGCCAGAGCAATAAGACAACAAAAGGAGATCAAGGGTATCCAAATGGGAAAGGAGAAAGTCAAATTATCCCTATTTGCAGATGATAAGATAGTGTACAGAAGTGACCCTCAAAATTCCACCAGAGAACTCCTAAAGCTGATAAACACCTTCAGCATTTTGGCTGGATACAAAATTAACTCAAAAAAGGCTGTAGCCTTCCTAGACACAAATGACAAGCTTGCAGAGGAAGAAATGAGGAAAACCATACCCTTCACATTAGCCACAAGCAATATAAAATATCTAGGAGTTACCCTAACTAAGCAAGTGAAGGACTTGTATGAAAAAAATTTCAAAGCTCTGAAGAAAGAGATTGAAGATGACCTGAGAAGATGGCATGATCTTCCTTGCTCATGGATTGGGAGAATTAACATAGTAAAAATGGCCATCCTACCAAAAGCAATCTACAGATTCAACGCAATCCCTATCAAAATACCTACACAATTTTTTAAAGACATTGAAAGTTCAATTCTGAACTTCATATGGAAAAACAAAAAACCCAGAATATCTAAAACAATCTTGTACAATAAAAGGTGCTCTGGAGGAATCTCCATACCTGATTTCAAACTGTACTATAAAGCAATAGTAATTAAAACAGCATGGTACTGGCACAGCAACAGGCTGGTTGATCAGTGGAATTGAATCGAAGACCCAGATATGAATCCACGCACATATGGTCACTTGATTTTTGACAAAGAAGCCAAATCCATTCAATGGAAAAAGGATAGCATCTTCAACAAATGGTGCTGGTCTAACTGGAGGTCTATGTGTAAAAAAATGAAACTGGACCCATATTTGTCACCTTGCACAAAACTCAAATCCAAGTGGATTAAACCCTCAACATAAAACCAGAGACACTAAGCCACTTAGAGGAAAAAGTGGGAAAGAGCCTGGAACATATTGGCACAGGAGACAACTTCCTGAACAGAACACCAACGGCCCAGGCCTCAATGTCAACCATTAATAAATGGGACCTCATGAGTCTGAGAAGCTTCTGTAAGACAGGAGACACTGTCAAGAGAACAAAGCGATAGCCTACAGACAGGGATAAAATCTTCACCAACCCTACATCTGACAAAGGTCTAATATCCAAAATATATAAAGAACTCAAGAAATTAAACACTACCAAACCGAATAACCCAATTGAGAAATGGGGTTTGGAACTAAACAGAGAATTCTCAACAGGGGAGTATCAAATGGCTGAAAAACACTTAAAGAAATGCTCAACCTCCTTAGTCATCAGGGAAATGCAAATCAAAACAACTCTGAGATTCCATCTTATACCCATCAGAACAGCTAAGATCAAAAACTCAAGTGACACCACATGCTGGCGAGGATGTGGGGAGAGAGGAACACTCCTTCATTGCTGGTGGGAATGCAAACCAGTACAGCCACTTTGGAAATCTATCTGGTGCTATCTCAGAAAAATGGGAATAGGGCTTCCTCAAGACCCAGCTATTCCACTCCTTGGAATATACCCAGAAGATGCTCCAGCACACAACAAGAAAATTTGCTCAACCATGTTCATAGCAGTCTTATTCATAATAGCCAGAACATGGAAACAGCCTAAGTGTCCCTCAGTAGAAGAATGCATAAAGAAACTGTGGTACATATACACTATGGAATACTACTCAGCTATTAAAAACAAGGAATTCCCGAAATTTGTGGATAAATGGATTGAGCTAGAAATGATCATAATGAGTGAGTTAACCCAGAAGCAGAAAGAATCAAATGGTATATACTCACTTATATCTGCACACTAGCCCAAGGGGCATGTCCCACAAAAGCCTTCACTTACCAGGAAACTGGGACAGAGGGGAAGGCATCCTATTGGGACTCTAAATGAGAGACGCATGGGAGAATAGCAAAGTAAAAGGATACAGAGGGTCCTAGAAATCTACAAGTAGAACAATATGATAGGCAGATTTGGGCCCAGGGGTCCCACTCAAACTAAGGAAGCAGCCAAGGACAATACAGGCGGTAAACTTTAAACCCCTTCCCATATCTAGCCAATGGTCAGAACATTCTCCACAGTTGAGTGGAGAGTGGGATATGACTTTCTCACGTACTCTGGTGCCTCACATTTGACCATGTCCCCTGGAGGGGGAGACCTGGTAGCACTCAGAGGAAGGACAGCAAGTAGCCAAGAAGAGACTTGATACCCTATGAGAATATATAGGGGGACGTAATCCCCCTCAGGAACAGTCATAGGGGAGGGGAATAATGGGAAAATGGGGAGGGGGGAGGAATGGGAGGATACAAGGGATGGGATAAACATTGAGATGTAACAAGAATAAATTAATAAAAAAAATAAATAAACTTATTGTAAAAAAAAAACAAAAAAAAAAACTTTTCATGATAAAGAGTCACTCTAGCTCCTGACAGCATAACCCCCACTTACGAAAATGAATGAGCACAGAACAACCTCCACCTGGAGCTTGCTTTAAATGTGGCAAAGCTGGACATTGGGCAAAACCAAAGTGCCCTTCACCTCAGCTGTCCAGGAAGCTGTCCGAACTGTAGACAAACAGGGTACTGGTGCAGTGATTGCCACACTTTGCCTAGAGAAGGTAAGTAGGTTCTCTCAAGTTCCTATTCCACAGCAGCAAAGTCTGTTGGATCTTTGGGGCTGGCAGCTGAAGACTGATGCTGCTCTGGGACTACTGCCCCCAGTGACCAGAGAGGAACCTGGGATGCCTGTCCAGGTAGCCAGTAATTCTCTGTCACTTTTTATAGATTTGGAAGCTGCTTGGTTTGTAGTTCCTGTTTACTCAGGTGAATGTCATCCTTCTGTTTCTGATAGGGTTCACAAGTAGGCTAGTGGTAGATTTGCCAATTTAACAGCAGTATCCAAGGCTTCAGTTGGCTTCTCAGTTCTCTTCACATGTAAAAATCAGGCCACAGTCCTCATTTTCCTAGAGCTACTTACTAGGCCTAGATGCATTTTATCTTCTTACTAGACTAAAAAGAGATAAACTCAGGAAATAGATTTCAATGTAACTTTTGAACTACGCTCTTATTTAAAGAAACTCACTTTATAGTGACTGTTCTCACCTGTGTCTCCTGGTAAATGACTGGATAGGAAAAAGTATAAAGTTTATGTAAGATTTCAGGATCTACGACAGGGTTTTAGGGTGTAAGAAGGTGTTTTGAGGTGTGTAAATGAAATTTATAAGGGTATAAGAAATTGACTCAAGGCCAGGCGAGGGTGGCGCATGCCTTTAATCCCAGCACTTGGGAGGCAGAGGCAGAGGCAGGCAGAGCAGGCAGATTGCTGTGAGTTCAAGGCCAGGCTGGTCTACAAAGTGAGTCCAGGACAGCCAAGGCTACACAGAGAAACCTTGTCTCGTAACAAAACAAAACAAGACAGAAACAAAACAAAAAACAAACAAACAAAAAGACTCAAGGCATACAAATTACATAAAAATAAAAAATGCTTCATATCTCTTTCTCTATCGATGCTTTGTTTGTATTGAGATTTTAAAAGCTTGAAGTTTTAACATTAAGCAAGAGAGTTCTGATAAACTATTAATCTAGCTCTGGTAAAGCTCTACGACTGTTATCATAGTCACAAGCTCAAGATTTTAAATTTCCTTTGGCTCTCTTCTAAGTATAGACTTGAAGGTACATCGCATTGTCCTAAAACATCTTTCTAATCTAAATACATGTGGTCTTTTAGATAGAGGAAAGAGGCCACGCTTTCGTGCTCTGTATTCATGCTGAAAATTAAGATCAAATGAGCATTTGCCCTTTTGCTCCACAGGAGGTTTCTGTCCTCTCTGAACTTGAATTGAGGAGTATTCATGCTCTTAACCCAAAATAATTTCCCAAGTTTCTACTATGACACAAACGTGTGACTCTACGGCCTTTTTACAATATGAATTTCAGTATAGACTAAAAACAGTGGTAATGTTAACATGTCTTAAACTTTTCCTTTTTATAAACTTTTTAAAAAATCTTATAAACTTCAGAGAATTGACTTGAATTTATATCTCATGGGTCAAATGGACTCCAGAGAACTATTCCTGTCAACCAACAGCCTAAGTTTCCCCACCTCCTGCCTACTTCTGAGAGTGGGATCTCTTTCCTCCCGTTTTTGGGATCCCTTTCCCTAATTTATCAGGACCGTGGGCCTAAAATTATCAAATGTACACCTGAAAATTTTTCTTCCCAATTTTTAAACTTTATCTCCTGCTCCTAATATAGATGTGTTCCAGCATCCTGGTAGGTCCAGCATTCCCTCAAAATCCACATCCCCAGACGTCTTCAAAGTGGCTAGATCCAGATGGTCCAGTCTCTTAGACTGCCTCCCCTAGGCCTGTGCTTTTGTAGGCCCAGATTGTCCCAGAGAGGCTGAACAGGAAGTGGAATAGACAACTTTTCCAGGGCCTGGCAAGCATCCCAGGTATTGATACCCCCAGACAGCAGGAAGCATTCTAAAAAGTATGATGACACCCGCATTTCTGCTTCTTATAGTAAACATAAGAGAAGATTATTATAAATCAGTCACTCTGCCAGCTTGCCTTTTAGTAACTCCATGCCAGCAGCTTATATCTTTACCCACCTCAGCCAGGTATGGTGCGTTTCCACTGTTGCTACAAGTCATGTATTTTTCCTATGTGACATGCACACCCTTTAAAAGGTCACTTCTGACATCACATCTCTCCCCATGCATCCACCCTCGCCTCTCTGTCTCTTCTTCTCTTTGTCTCCTGGTATTCTGTCTGTCTGTCTGCTCACAGTTTGTCTCTTTCTCAGTCTCACGTCCCTACCTAAGATGGCCTTTCCCCTCCAACAGTATACCGCTTATATGAGATCTGTTGGGTGGTGTGATCTCAGTTGCATACTTTGGCCTGGACCCATTGAGATATTTCTGCCACTGAATCCTAACCCTTAGGTTTGACTTTTCATAGTGTCACAGATGTTTTGCTTCAGGGATTCTTTAGGGTTCAATATTAGCTAAAGAAATGAATAGAGCATGAATATTCAAATTGCCAAGGTAGTCACTTTTTATTTTAAAGGTATATTTTATGTTATATATATATATACATATACATATACTTGTATATATGTGTGTGTGTGTGTGTGTGTGTGTGTGTGTGTGTGTGTGTGTGTGTGTGTGTGTGATTTCACTGTCAGATGGAATACTTAATAATAATTCAAAAATACAATATGTTCATGTTGTATCTTCTATAACTTGTTTGGTCTGTGTCAAAATTCTTAAAAGTTTTTTTTGATTTCCTCAATATTACTCATTCCTTCCTAAATCAATTTTTTCTTTTATTGAAAACAGATTCATACAATATATCCCATTTACAGTTTCCCCTCCCTCTACTTCTCCCAGTTCCTCCCTATTTCACCTACCATTGAAATACACTCTCTTTCTGCATCTCATAAGAAAAGAACAGCTTTCTAAGAGATAACAACAAAACATAACAAAATAAAATATAATAAGATAAAACATAACCATCACATCAAAGTTGAACAAGGCAAACCAGCAGAAGGAGAAGATCCCCAAAGAAGGCAAAAGATTCAAAACTCACTCATTTGCACACTCAGAAGTCCCATAAAAGTAAAGAACTCAAAAAATTAAACACCAACAATCAAAATAACCCAATTTAAAAATGGGGCACAGAACCAAACAGAAAAATCTAAAAAAAGGAATCTCAATTGGCTGAGAAGCACTTAAAGAAATGCTCAATGTCCTTAATTCATCAGGGGAAATGCAAATAAAAAGGACTTTGACATTCCGTCTTGCACCTATCATAATAGCAAAGATCAAAATCTTAAGGGACCGCACTTGCTGATGAGGATGTGGACAGAGTGGAACACTCTTCCGTTACTGGTGGTAGTGCAAACTTGTACAAACACTCTGGAAATCAATCTGGTGCTTTCTCATGAAATTAGGAATAGCTCTACCTCAAGACCCAGCTATACCACTCCTTATTATAGACCAAAAAAGATATTCTACCATACAGCAAGGACATTTGTTCAACTCTGTTTATAGCAGCTTTATTTGTAATAGCCAGAATCTGGAAACAACCTAGATGTCCCTCAACTGAGGAATTAATAGACTGTGGTACATTTACCTGCATCTAAATTGAATAAACAAATAATGGAGGAAATTCTCTAAACTAAAACCATAATATATACAGAGAGGACCTGGTGCTGACCCATGTCTACCCTGTACTTGCTGTTTCAGGCTCTGGAAGTTAATGTGGGTTTTGCTCAATTGATGTAGAGGGCCTTGTCCTCCTGGTGTCCTCCATCTCTTCTTTCTACCCCAGAACTCTGAAAGGAGGGATTTTATGGAGACATCCCATTTAGAACTGTGTATTCCGATCTCTCTCTCTCTCTCTCTCTCTCTCTCTCTCTCTCTCTCTCTCTCTCTCTCTCTCTCTCTCTCTCTCTCTCTCTCTGTCTCTCTCTCTCTCTCTCTGCGCGATGTCTCACTATGGGTCTCTGTATTGTTCCCATCTGTTATAGAACAAAGTGTTTCTAATGATGGCTGACTATGGCACTGACCTATGAATATAACAGAATATCATTGGAGGCATTCTTTGCTACCTTTTTAAAGGACCAGTAACGTTTGACAGCATGAGCTATCTTTTGTTTATTTATTGCTAAGTAGATGAGATTGAAGCCAAAGCCTGGCAATATTAGACAAAACTCTATGAACTGAGCAGTGGATATAGACCCCTTTTACATTTTTTTTCTTTGAGAAAGGCTCCCTCTTAGCTACCCAAACTGGCTTTGAATTTTCTCTCCTCCTATATCAGCCTCCCCAAGCTGGGGTTCCAGGTCTGTGTATCTAGTCTCAATTTTTGATCAATACAGTCATGCTATATGTGACTTTTTGTGCCTATGTTTTCCTTTAGCTTAATGATGTATATAGTAACATTGATTGATGTGTCAATACTTTCTGTAGTTGAATACTGTTTCCCAGTATATATACACTGCACTTTTAATCCATTTATCCACTGGTAAACATTCTGGTTGCTTCTATCATTTCTATTGTGAATGGTGCCTCTGTGAGCATGCTTGCATGTGTAATTACTTTAGTACCTATCTTCAATTGGGGGCATCTACTTAGGAATAGAATTACTGAATCAAAAATGCATCTGCACTTAGCCTTTTGAGGGATTGTCAGCTTCCTCCTTTATTTTTAATCTGTTTGTGAACATTTGATTCACATGGGTTTCTTAGAGATGACTTTGAGTATTCTTGCCTTTTATTTTCCCCATTTTTGTAAATTCTCTGTCTTATATCATGTCTCAAAAATGCATACTCACTTTCATTTTAGGTAACAATAGATATTTGACCAATGCTGTTTTCTTCCCCATTGAAGACATTTCAGTATCTATTATGAAGTAGGTCTACTGTGAGTATTTCTTCAGTCTGGACTGTGAAAATTTGAAATTCTAGATAAAGTTCCTGAATATATGGAATACCCATAAGACTAGGCCCCCAGGAGTTCTCACTTTTTTAACTGGTCCTTGGTAGCTCTCCAGCACTTTCTGAACATACAAATACCAGCTTACAATTCTGCGTGAAGTAAAGTCATCCTCACTCTGGTTTTCCATGCTCACCAGTCCCTGTGAATTTGGGACTTTTACATAGTAGCTTTAATTCTTCCATTGTAAACTCTAAAACATTACAGATTTTTCAGGTTTGTGCTAGCTGGTGCTCAAATTCACAACCACCCTAATTTTCATCAGTTTCTGGTATAATTTCTGAATAATTTTTACTATAAAACATATTGGTAATCCATTGCATTGTATTTTCTCATTCCTTCATTCACTAATTTTTAAGCCAGTAATTTTATATGTCTCCTTGCCTTCTTGAAAGTTCAATATCTTATATTCATCCCTTAACCTCAGCTGATGACATTTGCTTCTGTTTTATTAAGAAATCTGAAGGAAGTGGAAGAGAATTTTCATTAGTTTTCGTTGGTACCCTGAACATAGTGGCTGTATTGGCACATGCTTCTTCTTTCCTGCCTCCATGTCTCTCTTGTGGGGTTAATCCATGGAGAAAGCCATTTGGCTTATGCCTGTTTAAAGGAATCCCAGAAGATATCTTCCCCTTTGTCCACCTTCTCTTTTCAATGGACAGTTTTTGTTAACTTTAAGGTAATTTCTAGCAATAGTTAACACTTTTTACTTTCTAAAACGAAAACAAAAGAACTTACCCCCAAAAGAACAGCCCTGCTCCTCCTACTCTCATTCTTTTCTTCCTTTTAGAAAATAGTTTCAAGCTGGGTAGAAGAAAGTTACTCCAATTAGGAGTAAGTAATTAAAGAAATTTCTCTTGATGTGTTCTCATCAATAGTACTTCAAGAAACACAAAACCGAGTTTTGAGTGGAATATCTGGACATAGCACATACACAGTTGGCACTCAATAAATAGTTGTTATGATAAAAATAAACACTTCCTTCTTGCTTTCCCCACTTTCCTTTCTTCCATTTCTTCTAAAACACACTTAAGTGTGGCCTTTGCCTCTGTTGTCTCATTTTAAAAAGCTACTTTCCTTATGCCAGGAATAGTGATCTACTTGGTTATCTTTTCTTCTTTGAGTCTTCCTTTTTTTTGAGGCTCAACCTATTCATGATAACACATTCTTGTGTTATCCTCTATACTTTCAAATTTTTAAATGTTTTATTAATAATACTAATAATACAAAACAGTAGGTTTCGTTATGACATAGTCTTTCATTTTTTTTATTTTAGTTGTTTTCACTCCTGTTTCCCTTTTCTCATCCCTGTCTCCTCAATTGAAACCCCTTTTGTTTCTTTCCAGCCTTCTCATTTTCATTTCTGTTTGTGTGTGCATGGCCCACTGGGAATAAGTATGAGCACAAGTTGGAAGTTATTTATTATAACATGAATGACTTTGCATGATTATGCCACTGAAGAATATGACAATCTCCTTATTTTAAGGAAGAGAGGAACCTCATTAGTTCTTCCCTTATTCATACCAATGTGACATTTTCACACAGGTTCACAAGGTGTCCTTCTAGCTTTTCATGATTTGGTCCATGCATGGCTTCTGGTCTTGGCTAGGTGGCATAAGAGGTTGTTTTTATGAAGGGAAAACATACCCTGTTTTAGTCAAACTAATTTCTGCCTGCTTTATTGAGATTATAGGTTGGCATTGGCTAGTATGGATTCTTCAGCCATTTGGTACTATCCCAGAACTGACTGATGTGAAAAGACTTATGGGAGAATGAGTTTCCAAATGTAGCTTCTGAGAACAGTTTTGTTTTTGAGTGTCAAGATCTTCTGGTTTTCTCTCAGCAGGGTCTCCATGCCCATACTCCAATTCCAATGTTGAATCTGTTGATGGTTCACTTGGCATCTGCATATAATAATATATTTACCTGTATAATGTACTTTAATCTGCTAGATTTTTATGGAATTTACTTGAAACCACATGTGGAGTATGAAATAAAGATGCATAACTTATTACCAGAAAAGAATAAAATATGTTGCTAAAAGTCTTAATAAATATTTAACTTAAAATGATTTCAATTTCCATATAAAAGGGAAGCATGTCTTCTAGAATTGGATACATCACTTTTCAATAATGTCAACATAAGATCTGAACATTTGGTGCATCTGACACATCCCTTGTGATTTGTTAGGTGATGAATGAACACAAACCATTCCTTATTAAGCCATAAACTGTCTGTCTGAGGTAGTCAAAAAGCTGAAAATGCATGAGTATGGCAGTGCACACTGAGCACAATGTTAGGAGACAAGCACTTAAGTCCTAATTATATGACTAATTAGCTCTGTCACTGTAAGGATGAACAGTTACATTATGGTAGCTTTATATCCTTAAATATGCAATATGTAATTTAACTTGATGAAATTCAACTAAACCCTGAAGTTTTATCCATAGTAGAAGTGCTTTCCAAAAAACTGGAGAAGTACAAATAACTTTGAACTGTGTTGGATGGAAGGATATTAGGAAGTTTATAGAGTGAGGAAAATTGACACTTCACATAGTGAAGTGAGGAAAGAAATGACATCCAATGAGATGGTGACTGTAGAAATAGTCCATTGAAACAAGAACATATGGAGATGATGTGTGCCACATTCAAAGTGATGCCAGGGTTTTTTGGTAGTTTGTTGAATGCATTTGGATAGAGTTTAGAAGGAAGAAGAATACAGCTGCAGCCACCCCTCCCTTCACCTTGGCAGAGGAACTCTCCAAGAGAACAGATGGTTCGGAGCTTCAAGCCATGAATCACTGTCAAGGGATCTCCTCAAGCTGCCTTTAGCAAGAAGAGTTGACAAGCCTGAAAGGGCAGTGTTTTTATTACTATGGGTGTCAGTCACATAGATGCCCTTGCTGCTGGGACTGCAGTTTATTGTTAATAAAGCTCTACACCTTGGAAATGAAATAGCAAGTCAGCAAATTAGTTCGATGTAAAGACTGATGAAGGTTCCAAAGCTTTAAAATCCTTTAAATGCTCATCAGTGAAGAAAGCAGAAGAGGAACCGTTTCTTCCTCTTTTTGTCTAATTTGTCTTATTTCATAGTAACTTGACAGATGAACATTATAGGTATCTTCATGCCTTAACAAACTATGATGCTTATAGTATAGTATGTGATTTTAATTTGTCAGTGTATAAGGTGGGAGATAATTATAAGTCTGGGTTTGATCTGGTTTATAAGCTTTCTGATGCTGGGGTGTAAATAGTCCTGTGTGTTATTTGAAGGGATCAGACAGATTAATATTACTCTTTCAGTATCTTAGATCTGTGAACTTTTTACAGGGAACAACGTAAGATAACAGTGGTTCTCCCTTGTGAAAAGTCTTGTATATTTTTGTTATATTTACTTAAAGGTATTTCAGTCATTTTATCTGCTTATTAGGCAGCATCACTTTTAAAAATAACTTTATTTAAAATTATGTCCCAGCATACCTTGGTAAGTTTTGACTTGGGCTAGTATAAACCAGTATATCTTTGTACATCTTGAACTGGGGTAGCATGCACACCAGCACATTGCTGGAATAGTATGAGGAGGAAGGGAAGGTTTTGATTATTGTTTTAGTTTATCTAGCTTATGGTGGATGCTCAATTCAGTCATTGTTCTTTTTCTGCCTTAACTGCTTGCTGACTAGCTCTTATATTTTCATTTTAATGCCCAGATTATTTACTCTGGGAAAAGTAGTACAAATTGTTACTATGTCAGAGACAAGACAAAAATGTGAGGGTTGATAGTGGTAATACAGGAAACAAGTTTCTAGAAAGGGCTGAGTTGTCACTGGATGTTATGATGGAAGATTTTCCACACCTCAGTGTTATATGGATTGAAGATAACAGCATGGCATTGGCTCTCTGAGCCATGTTCTATACCACATTATGGCTGATAACTATCACTGGAAGAAGTTTGCATGTTGTTATTAGTTTAAATCTATTGTACAGGATGCTTTTAGAAATTCATGACAGTATGGTTAACATGGCTTTGAAAAACAAATATGGTTACACGATATTTATTTAATAAATTTATCAAATAAATAAATAGATATCTTTTATAACTCAACTTCCTGCCCTTTATTTATGGAAAAGCATATCTTGCCACATCCTTTCATATAACTCAATTTAGAAAGTCTATATTTGATGGCGCAATACTTGTTATCAATGTGTAACTTCAGTAATATTTGCCAGGTTGTTGTTATTTAGTAACTCTTTCAGAAATTATCAAATTTAAAATCATGGAAATGTCAAAGACCCCATCTCTATACAGTATATATCCATATGTATCCTACGTGATATACATATTGCTATTAGAGGGTTTACATTTATTTCTTTTGATGATTCCAAGGCTTTTATTTAATGTATGCCACCTTCTCCTTTTTCTAACTTTCAATTCTGTGAGGAGCGTGGGAATATACATTGTATGAAGAATGTGAAATATAATTCATTCTGATTATGGGTGCTTGGCATCCTTTTACAGTGATATTTGCTAGAATAATTTTCATCTATCTTTTTTAACATAATGATAAAATGTTTCCTTTGGTTTATAGATAACCTGCATGTGTAGGAAAAGTTTTCTGTGATGTCTCACTCTTTCTTTTCAAAGAAGGACACAGCCATAATGAAGATGGAGGTGGTACTTGCCAAGACAAGCATTGCTTTCCCACAATTTTTGTACCTTTTGCTAATTCACAGTCTGAGTCTAGCAGTTATTCCTTGTTGAACATCAGTTCGTATGAGGGAACTCACAAATATTGTCAGGTGTTGCCACACTGTGCAACCTTCTTAGTGTGTCAGGGAACAGAAAGGTGACTACTGAGGCCTACCTCAACTCCTACGCTGAATCGGTTCTTCCTTTAATGTTCTGGATTATAAAGCATAAAGCATCTTTTTTATTTTGATTTTGTCTCTGCCACTTGTTAGGTACATGCCTTCATAAAGTTCTTTGATTTTTTTATTATAGCCCTAATATGTTTTAGAAACATAAACACCACAAGGACGTAAAGGATAGTTGCTTAAAAATCCAGTAAGCTAATTAATTATAGCACTAGCAAGTATGAATACATGGGACATTTGGAAATACTTACTGTATTGTTGTGAGGTTAGTGGAAATTTTTATTCAGTTTTTATAACTTTGTTTTTCTTTTTTTTTTTTTTGATAGTTTTGTGATTTTCTCATTATTTATTGCATAGTGTTCTCTCTTGCAATTCTTTCTCCCTTTCTCCCTCCCTCCTTCTCTCTCTCTCTCTCTCTCTCTCTCTCTCTCTCTCTCTCTCTCTCTCTCTCTCTCTCTCTCATTTCTTTAATTTAAAAGATTCTTCTCTCATACATTACCTCCTGACTACAGTTTCCCCTCCCTTTATTCCCCCTCCCATTTCCCCCTCCCCTCTCCTCAGGATCCACACCTTCTCCATCTCACTTCAGAAAAGAGAAAGCCTATAAGAGACAATCAAGCACAACTAAGCAGAATACAAGAGAAGGCAAAAATCCTTCACACTGAGTCTAGACAAGACGACCTAATAGAAGGAAAAGAGTCTCAAGACATGGCAAAAGAGTGAAAGACACACCTGCTTACTGTTGGTTTCTCAACTTAAAAATCTTCTGTTCCTTTTTCACAAACAATCCTATATAATATATACAAGATGCTCTTTTAAAGTTGCATATGAAAAAAATAAAGTTGCATATGAGGTAAGAGAAATAATTCAAAAGTAGAGCACTTGTCTAGTGTATACAAGGGCTGTTTTGATCCTCAGCACCAAAAATAAGCAAACAGAAAATCTCTCAACACCTTGTGTAATAAAATATAAGAAGATGAATTTTTGAGTCCTTATAGCAGTTGCCAGTTCCCCATGAGATGGAGTTCTCCAAAGTACAGAATAATGAACCAAGTCCTCTTCAATGTCTGGCCTTGTACCAACCTCCAACTAGGATGAAAGCACAAGAATATCAGGACTTGGAATAGGGTGAAATCTCTTTTTGTTCTTACTTGTGTTTTCCCGTCTGCACATTTCTGATGGTATTAGATACCATAATCATATTTTGTTTCTCTGTATCTTTGTACATACTCTTCCAACTCTCTAAAATGTTTAAGAAACTAAGTTCTACCTCTGTCCTCAATCCAGTTGTTAGAACACTGGGTGGTATTCTTCATTCTTCTGTGTAACAGATCCTTCCATTCAAGCATTTCCAATGCTATATCTCACTTCACTGTTTCCTCTCTTTCTACTTACCCCTTTCTCCCTTTCCTTCTTGCATGATGCAATAATTTTTGTGATTCTGCTTCTCAGATACTTCATATTATATACAATACATAATGAATTTTTGGGAAATAATTTAATGACTGAACATCACCAGAGAGAACTGTGTACTTCCTACATTCTTTTTTTTTTAATTTTTATTATTAATTTATTCTTGTTACATCTCAATGGTTATCCCATCCCTTGTGCCCTTTCATTCTTCCCTCCCTCCCTTTTCTCCTTATTCCCCTCCCCTATGACTGTTCCTGAGGGGGATTACCTCCCCCTGTATATGCTCATTAGGGTATCAAGTCTCTTCTCCGTAACCTGCTGTCCTTCCTGAGTGCCATCCGGTCTCCCCCTCCAGGGGACATGGTCAAATGTGAGGCACCAGAGTACATGAGAAAGTCATATCCCGCTCTTCCTCAAGACCCAGCTATTCCACTCCTTGGAATATACCCAGAAGATGCTCCAGCACACAACAAGAACATTTGCTCAACCATGTTCATAGCAGCCTTATTCATAATAGCCAGAACATGGAAACTTCCTACATTCTTAAACAACATTACCAATAAAAACACTTTATTCTTGGTAACTAGTAAGAATTCAAATAAATAACTTTGAATTAAATAGTTTTTATTCCCACTTAGAATCTTGAAAATAAAATGTGAGCGGTCATGTTGCCCATCTCAAAGGAAAAACTCAGGAAGTGAATCTTCAAACTCTATTATATTCTGAGAACAAGGAATCTGTGAGAAAACAGTGATTTATTCTATCAAAGACATATCTTCTATGTCATTTTTAACAAGCAGATTCTTTAGGAAGAAAGACTGAGGTAGTCACACATTCAGAGGTTTAGCCTTGCCCTCTGGTCAGGTGGTCACTCTTGTCTTTCCGGATTAAATTGTTGGTTTTTCTCCTTACATTCTCCCTTTTTTTTTTTTTTTTGTAGTGGGGGTGGGGTAAAAAACACCAAGGCTTACATTACTCCAGAGCTAGTCATTAAACGTTAGTGAAGGCAACCAAACCATTAGCTGCGCACATGTGTGTGTGTGTGTGTAGATTCTTTCCTATAGAATGAAGTACAAATTAGTTTTTATATTGCAATGTTCCTGTAATTGTGCCTCTATCAAAACAGAATTAGAATCATTCAGGTAAAAGTCCTAGATATGGTAAAATTATTGAGTTCTTGTAAGGGCTTCAGAGTTAAAGTCACTTTCTCTTGTCATTTCAGTTATCTTATTTTCCCACATTTTCTCAGATGTTTTAGATACCATAACTTCAGAGCCATAATTCATAATTACTTAACTATTTGAAGTGTACTTGCCGTTCTTTGAAAAGGTTAGTGCTATCATAGGACATGTAAATCTTCTTTGATGAAGAAAATGACAAGCAAAATTGCAATCCAAGTCAAGGTTTTATGAAACATTGCCTTGGATATGCATGTTATTGAAGTAATTTTAACTTAATCCCTCATTAGGAATTCAATCCTTATTTATGTATGATTATCAAACTGATAATATTTAGTGTCATTGATGAATGGACTTAAGGAAGTAAGGACGAGTTTAGAATTTTCTTCTCTTTGGAATCACTAAATATTTTACATTTCACATTACTGTTTTATAGACATTCAATGACTAGATAAATAGGGCCTCAGGTTTTACATTTATGAAGATATAAATAAATGAACAGAGATGTGTCCGTGCTGCCTAAAGATGAAGGGTGTAAATTGAGATATAACCACAGGAAATGTAGTAGCAAAATCTTCCACATAGATGCAAACCTTATCTGCTGTTAAAGAACCATCAACCTTGATCACCACGGTCCAGACTTTGAATCTGTATTGACAGGAACAACCCCCCCTTTATTTTATTTTATTTTATTTTTATTAATTTATTCTTGTTACATCTCAATGTTTATCCCATCCCTTGTATCCTCCCATTCCTCCCCCACCATTTTCCCATTATTCCCCTCCCCTATGACTGTTCCTGAGGGGGATTACCTCCCCCTATATATTCTCATAGGGTATCAAGTCTCTTCTTGGCTACCTGCTGTCCTTCCTCTGAGTGCCACCAGGTCTCCCCCTCCAGGGGACATGGTCAAATGTGAGGCACCATAGTGTGATATGACTTTCTCAACCCCCACTTTTAAAACAGGAAAATTATCTGGAATGTTTGCTGTTTTCTAGTTGGCATGTGTTTTGATTTTACACACTTGATTGGTAGATGCTATTTCTTTTACACTCTTCTTTTTGGGTGATCTTGTATGGCACTTTAAGCCTGCAGACTGTCTGTGATGGAATAGCCCTTTACACAATACTAAGCAGCTGATACTCTGGTTGCTTTGGCTTATATAACAGAGTCCTCTGTGCTCTAGATGATGGAAACTGCTGATCTTAGCAAATGCTGGCCCAAGTAGAACTAGAAAACAAGCAGAAGAAATGTAAGGACTCTTGTCAAAATATTGTCTGATGTTATTTCTTTTTAACCATTCCTGGGGACTGCTTGTGGGAACATTTGTGACCCTGGAGTGGCCACCAGCTAAGATTAAGAGATACTCGCAGGAGACCAGATAACATTAGGAACACTGGGGTTTGGAGTAAAATACACATGGATCAGGCTCCCAGAACTAGTTCAAAGTTTCTGTCTGCTAATTTCTATTTCCGCTCAGCCTTACTGACCTCTCTTCTGGATCACTGTACTTACTAGTGATGGGTGAGGAGATATGGGAGGCCAGCAAGCTCCTTTGTTTCTGCTCAGGATACTGATAAAAAGTTTTCCTGTAGGTCAAGTTGCAGCAACCGTCTGATGGAACTTTGCCTCAGATCATTCCCAAACTGACTTAATTCATAACCATGTCTGACTTCTGTTTATTTCCTGGTTCTGAGATTAGTTGCTTAACTAGTCATTTGCATATCAATGTTCATTTCTAGGCAATTAGATTTATGAAGATAGAAACTTTCAAAGTTCCTAGTGAGGATTAGCAACAATATATATAAATATGTGTCAGAATACAATAGATAAACTAAACACTAATATTGTTATTCTCATATTTAGTCTAACTGTTAATTTGTTTCAGCTTGTATTTTCACTGTGCCTCACTCTATTCACCTTTTAGAGATCAACCTTCTAAAATCCTTTGTTGTATATTTTTTTTTTTCAGCCAAGAAATGTACTTTCATACTAAACCATAGAAGTTTTCTTGCCTATTGGTTTTCTGAGTCTCCTTACTTGCCCATATATACATGACAACTGGATCCATCAATTTTATATTTTAAGATTTTAAACTACTGTCTTACCATGTTCCATGCTGGCCAGTGGTTTTGAGTATAAGTATTCAACACCCCTCTAATTGGACTTAAGATCCACTCAATAAAAAGGATACTATCCCTAGTTCTGTAAACTTAGTTATCTAGTCAGTGCTAGTGAAGTCGTAGTTAATGGAGAATCTACACTCTCTAATTTACTAAACCAGAATAATTCCTACCAACAATCTGTAAACAAGTTTCTTTATATCCACAGATATGTGTTGTCTTATCCCCTCATCAAGGATTTCACTTTGCAATGGGCAGAGATCATACAGAAAACTACAACCAATAAAAATTTAGAGTTATAAATCCTAGCTCCAGTAGGTACATCTATAAAATACTCTCACATAGAAAGCTCAGGGAACATTGAGGAAGAGAGAGTAGAAGAATTGTAAGATCTGGAGGGTCAAGGAGTTTCTTGTGAGACTCTTGTCTCCTAGTCATGTCAGAATATACACCGGGAGAGCAAACCTGACTTCTCATGAGCTGAACAAGGACATGCCAGCGAACATAACAAAATGGACAGGGAGAACTCCACTGATGCCTCACCATACACAAAATACTATAGGCAACAGGAAATCTGGGACCAAAAGTGGTCTTTCCCAGGGAAGAGCACACTAATTTGTGATTGGGTACCAAAGAGTCAGCCCCGAAAAGCCTACATAAAATTATTTTATATATACTTAACAGGTTATAGTTAGGAATATATATGTATATACATATATGCATGCAATATCAATTAGTGAAAAAATATGCCATCCATTTGAAGGAGAGCAGTGAGGAGCTTATGTGAGGATTTGGAGGGAGAGAAATTAAGGGAAGAAATGGTATGATTACGTTATAATAAAAAAAGAACATGAGCATTAATAAGGTGACAAATTCACTCACTTCTGAGTCCTTGTAAAATAAGGAATCTAACATAGCTGGAATGTTTTAACTAACGAAACTTCGGTTAAGGACTGGCATAAAATTGCTGAACAAATATGTTTTTTTTTTAAATGCAACTGGACCCATATTTGTCACCTTGCACAAAACTCAAATCCAAGTGGATTAAAGACCTCAACATAAAACCAGAGACACTAAGTCACTTCGAAGATAAGGGGGGAAGAGCCTGGAACATATTGGCACAGGAGACAACTTCCTGAACAGAACACCAACGGCCCAGGCCTCAATGTCAACCATTAATAAATGGGACCTCATGAGGCTGAGAAGCTTCTGTAAGGCAGGAGACATCGTCAAGAGAACAAAGCGACAGCCTACAGACTGGGAAAAGATCTTCACCAACCCTACATCTGACAAAGGTCTAATATCCAAAATATATAAAGAACTCAAGAAATTAAACACCACCAAACCGAATAACCCAATTGAGAAATGGGGCTTGGAACTAAACAGAGAATTCTCAACAGAGGAATATCAAATGGCTGAGAAACACTTAAGGAAATGCTCAACCTCCTTAGTCATCAGGGAAATGCAAATCAAAACAACTCTGAGATTCCATCTTATACCCATCAGAACAGCTAAGATCAAAAATTCAAGCGACACCACATGCTGGCGAGGATGTGGAGAGAGAGGAACACTCCTTCATTGCTGATGGGAATGCAAACTAGTACAGCCACTTTGGAAATCTTTCTGGTGCTATCTCAGAAAACTGGGAATAGGGCTTCCTCAAGACCCAGCTATTCCACTCCTTGGAATATACCCAGAAGATGCTCCAGCACACAACAAGAAAATTTGCTCAACCATGTTCATAGCAGCCTTATTCATAATAGCCAGAACATGGAAACAGCCTAAGTGTCCCTCAGTAGAAGAATGGATAAAGAAACTGTGGTACATATACACTATGGAATACTACTCAGTTTTTCTCATTTTTACATATACATTTATATTGTTACACACACACACACACACACATATATATATAATAAACTACTTATAGCACAAAGAACCATAAAACAATCAGAAATTATATTAATGTTACATTTGTAATGCTTTGTTATTTGTATTTCGCAACCTTGAAGACATCTTTCCTATCTTGATGCATCTAAAATTCTGAATGTAAATCACTGTCTCATCTTTAGCATAGCTCATCTTTATCAACTTAAAATATCTATCTAGATCTAAAAAAAAATCTTAACTCATAAACGACTAAGCTTAACTGTAAAAGTAAACTATCTGGTCTTCAACCCCATCAGAGACTTGAGAATTAGTAAACTTGATTATCTGAGTATGCCAGGCATAAAGGTTAGTAGCTTCCAAAATGAGAAGATGACAGAGCCAGTTTACTGCCTGATCAGTCATCCAAAACTGTCTATAACATTGGAGCATCATCTTCAGCCTTCTGGCCCAATATATCTGATAGACATATTTGTGAGGCAGGAACTATTGAGGACTTGCTTACCCTGTCTTGGCAGAATTTGCCATTGATTTTGCCTGCATCCAAGCTTGCCCATATTTAGGCAGAATTATGTCTGTGGCAGAACCTAGGACATTGTGCCCAGTGGCTCGTTTGCCACATTTGAAGCCATCTCCATAAGGAGGCTCTTTTACGCTCATCATGCTCTTTGGGGCAGGCTGGGTGTGGCCAGGAGTTAACCTGTCTCATTGTCAGTGAATCTTTAAAATAATAAAAACATCTTTAAATGCCATGTTCTGTTGTCTCTGAGGTTTTTGAAGACCTTATCTAAATATTTTCCTTTTTCTTTCTATAGAATCACATTTGTCTGTTAAACCTAGGATGTATATTCTTGTGATAAGAGTAGACTAGTAATTGTCATGACTATTCATATAGCTTTTATAACTATTGTATTTTGTTTCATTCCAAGATTCCAATAGTCTCTTGCATCACATTTTGATGAGACTCTCCCAAACACTTGGTAGTTATATTATGAAAGGCTAGTCCCTCTGCAGTGTATTTATTGACAGGCCCAAAGCAAGGCTGGAAAACTCCTAAATGCACTTCTAGGTCCCTGTGGTCTTGTTCAGTGAGTCACAGTTTTAAGGGCCACATCAAGAAAACATTTCACCCATTGTTGCAAGTAATAGTGATCCTTTCAATTTAGAGTTTGTAGACTATGCAAATCCTGAATAAGTTTCAGGAAAGGAAAAAGAGTTATTCTTGTTATATTTCTTAATGTGGAATTCTTGTAAACCAAAACTGAAAAATGCAATATTATAGATATTTTTGCCAATAAGTATTGACAATGTTATCTTGAAAATTTAAAAACCATAAAAAATAGCCAATTATCTGTAGAATAGTTTTGATTGTTTTACCTAAAGATTAAGAATAGACAAGAATCAATTTTTATGCCTCTTATTCTGTTACTTTAGGTTTACCACCTCGATCTTTTTGTTAATCTTGAGGTGACACGTGAGATATTGACAGTTTTGTTTATTTTGATTTCTTTTCCCTGGATTGAATTGTTTTCTTTTTCTTTTTCAATTTGAAGATGGACAGAATTTTTTCTCTTTTTTAAAATAAATGAACAAATGTATAACTAGTATCAGCAGCCATTTTCTTCACAGTTTCAGCATATGTTTCTAGCAGAACGTACACATTTTGGAAAGATTTTATTTGAATTTTATTTGCCTCTGGGTTTCCACATTGCTCCCTTTTCCAGTCTGCTGTGAGTGCCCTTGGGTCCTACTCCTGGGTTCACAAGTGCACAGGTTAAACTGCTTTTGAATGCAGGCTATCCCCTAGACCTCTAGTTGAGGACACTTACTGAACTCTCAGCAGGGATATGTAAGTCTGAAATTTCTCAAGACTTCTCTAAGCTTTTCTTTTGTCTACGCTTCCTTTACAGGGTAAGAACAAATGCAACAAAGGAGGACAGTACTTATCCATTGTGCATTAATTTTATCCTTTGGCATTATAATATGTCTTCCTTTCTCACACTGTGCACATTTTGAGAATCCCTAATAGCAATAAAACCTATGCAAATGGATGTGTATGTGCACACTTATATGTATTATTCCCTTGATAATTTAAGGGTAGAATAATACAATCTGTTAATACTTATTTACCACTATGAGTTTTAAGAGATTAGTCAATTTGGGGATGATTTAATATCATTGAGCAACTGACTTATTCTTCAGTTTTAATAATGATAAACAAGCAACAATCATAGCATCAACACAATTTTTTGTTTGGTACCATCTTTCTTGTGTAAAATTTTAGGTATGTAGGTTAGTTGACAAAGAAGTAGACCAATTTTTATAGTCTGTGAAATTTTTTCTCATTTTGAAAATTTTTATTATAATTTATTCAGATTATATCCCAAGTATTTATCTCCTCACTTGTATCTTCCCCTTCCCACCCTCCGTCTTACTCTCTATTCCCCTCCTTTAGACCTCTGACAGAAGGGGACCTCCTCCACCACCATATGACCACAGCCTATCAGGTATCATCCAGATAGACGGCATCTCCTTCCTCTATGTGCTGTTTAGCATCCCCACCAAGGGAAAGTGATCAGATTGGGAGCACCAGAGTTCATGTCAGAGGCAGTTCCTGCTCTCCCCACAACCGAGAAGAAAAAGCTGCCGTCCGTTTGTTAGATTTGAACAGGGAGTCTAGGTTTACTGCATGCGTTGTCTTTGGTTGGTACAGGTGTTTGTGCAGGCCCCCCCTAGGTACAGATCCTTCAGCCTTGGTCTCCTTGTGGGGCTCCTGAACCCTCTGGGTCCTTCCATTCCCCGATTTTTCCATATCACTCTCACCTGGAGTCCAGCAGTAAGCCCAACCATCTGTCCAGATCTCCCACTTAGTGGAGACTCTCAGAGGATTTATACGTTGGGGAAAGGGGACAAATTTTATAAAAATTATGTCATGGTAATATTATATCATATATTGTGACTTAAAATGATATTCAAGAATATGTTTAAAATATAAGTGAAGTCAAAGACACAAAGAAAATTCAACAGTGGAATAATAGAATGATCAAATGTGGTTGTTTGAAAGAAAATGGCCATATAGTTCCATAGGGAGTAGCATGATTAGGAGATATGTAGCCTTGGAGTAGGTGTGGCTTTGTTCGAGGAAGTGCATAACAAAAGGATGAGCTTTGAGGTCTCAGAAACTCAAGCTAGCTCTCTTCTGTTGCCTGTTGATGAAGGGGACACCCTCTAACTAGACAAGACTCCTAGTGGAGGCAGTAGAATGCCAACCCATCTACAAAAACTTTAATCTAAAACTTAGCATGTCTACAAGTCATGCAGGGATAAAGATAGAACAGATAGCACAGAGATTGAGGGAATGTCCAAGCAATGCCTGGCCCAATCCGAGTTCCACCCCATGGAAGAGCCAATCTTTGATGCTATTAACTACACTCAGCTATGCTTGCAGACAGGAGCCTATTAGAGTTGTTCTATGAAAGGCTCCAGCCAGCAGTGGTTGGAAACTGATGCTGAGACTCACAGCCAAACATTGTGAGAAGCATAGGCAGTCTAGTAGAAAAATGGGGGAGGGGGAGAGGAGAAAAGGACCTTCAGTTGACAATGACAAGAGCTCCACAAGAGGGCCAATGAAGCCAACTCCCCTGGGTCCTGAAGAGTCTGTGGAGTCTGAATCACCAACCAAGGACCATGAAGGTACTAGACCTAGGTAGTCTACATAGATGTAGGCAATGGGCAGCTCAGGCTTCACGTGGGTTCACTAGTAAGGGGAATAAGGCTGATTCTGAAATGGACTTGGCTGTCTGTTTTTAAACACTTCTCTTTGATAAAACTGCCTTTACAGGCCACAGGGGAAGAAGACTAAGTACTGATATGACTTGATGGGCTGGGGTAGGTGGATAGGGGGCCTCCCTTATTCTGAGGAATTGGGGAAGGAGGAAAAGAAGGGTGGGAGTGGGAGGAGAGGAGGGAGGAGACTACGACCAGGACATAAAGTGAATAAATAAATAAATAAATTTAAAACTATGTATAACTCTTAGTTACTTCTTCAGCATCATGTCTGCCTGAATGCTGCTTTGCTTCTTGCCATGATGATAACTGGATAAACCTGTGACCTGTAAACCAGCCCTTAATTAAATGTTTTCCTTTATAAGTGTTTTTGTAGTCATGGTATCTCTTCCCAGCAATAGAAACCCTAACTAAGATAGTTAAGTAACTTAGAATCTGTTTACAAGTGCCTAAAGTGTTCAATCTTGCACACCATATAACCCATCAGTTCCTAAATTAAGTATGTACCTAAGAGAAATGAAAATGTATTACAATTATTTACATGAAAGTTTCATAATAGCCAATTAGGAGAGAAATAACCCAAATGTTCATGAACTGAAGAACAGATAAGCAAAATGTGATAGTGTCATTTGAGAGAAGACTGCACCTGAACAAAAAATAAAATGCTGGTGCATGCTATCTCATGACTTTATTTCAAAAATATTTAGCTAAATGATTGAAGACCAAGTCAAAAGACAGAATATCATATGATTCTGTGTATTTGGAATGTCCACTAATGGCAAAAATTTGTACATATAGGAATATCTATAAAATATAACCATTTTAGATTAATGATTTCTTTGAGTTGAGAATATTAAGGTATTGTAGGGGTGTCATTCTTTTGGCTTTTGAAAATACTATCAAATTAGACTATGATATTTGTTGCAAAAGTCTCTAAATTTATTAAATTTAGTTAAGCACAATTTTGAAAGTTGATGGGGGTAATTTCATAATACTCTACAACCAGAAGAAAAGCTACAGTAATTAATGGCTGCTGAGAGATGTAGAATCAATTTTTCCAGGGATGAGACCTTGAATAAAATATTCAATCCCTTGTTCTAAATTCTTAATACACAAACACAAACATTATGCAGGGACTGAGGTAATGTCCAACAAATGCCTGGCCCAACCTGAGATCTACCCTTTGGGAAAGAGCCAACCAGTGAGACTATTTGCAATACGCTACTCTCCTCACAGACAGGAGTTTAGCATAGCTGTCCTCTGAGAGGCTACACCCAGCAGCAGATCCAAACAGATGCAGAGATTCTTAGGCAAACATTATGGAAAAGTGGGGACATATATGGAAAGACCTGAAAGTTATAGGAGATCCACAAGAAGACCAATAGAGTCAACTAATTAGGGGCCAGAAGGGCTTGTGGAGACTGAAGCACCAATCAAGGACCATGGATAGACTGGACCCTAGGCCCGCTACATAGATGTAGCAGATGGGCAGCTCAGGCTTTATTTGGGTTCCCTAGTAAGGGAAATGGGGAATGTCTCTGACATAGACTATGTTGCCTGCTTTTTGATCAGTGCCCCTTGGTGGGTCTGCCTCTCCAGGCCACAGGGTAAGAGACTTGCAGTCTTGATGTGACTTGAGGAGCTGGGAAGCATGGGTGTGGCTTTACTTTTCTGAGGGATAGGGATAGAGGAAGGTGGAAGAGGGAGGAAGGGTGTGACTTTGAGGAGGGGGGGGAGAGGGCTACCATCTGAATGCAAAGTGAATTAATTAATTAATTAATTAAAGTATTAATTATAGAAAGAACAACATTAAATGGACACAGTCATCTTGTGTGAATATGTGTGTGTGTTTATGGCTATATGTACAATAATTGAAGAAGAAGGCATAGATTTGTGAGGGAGAGAAGTAGGGACAGGGGAGGAATGAGAAGAGCTGGAAGGTGAAGGGGAGTGAAAATGATATAAGCACAACCCAGCTATAAAATTCTCCAAAAAGTAACTCAACAAAATTGTTTTTTAAAGGAAAAAAATGGTAGTGTTAATTTTACTCAGGGATCCAAGTTCTAGGGAATGATTATCAGGGACAGTTTTTTGTTTTGTTTTGTTTTGTTTTCTGCGTCATTTGGTATCTGGTGAAGCTGAGAAGCTGGAGTTGGAATAGTCCAGGTTTTCTATGGGACTTCTTTGATTCTATATACTTTCTGCATGGTGATTTCAGTAGAGTTGAGGTTAAGGATTCCATATAACTGGACTTGACAGAGAGACAACAGGGCATCATATGGCTTTTGTATGGCCTTTCATCAGGGGATGTGCCATTGCATTTTCATTATTAAAAATTCAATTAGTAAATAAATGAAATATTCTTTAAGCAAGGAAAAATACAGCAATGCAAAAGCATGGTTCTAAGAGTAAAATAAGCCAGTCTAAGAAAAATGAACAATGCAAAACTGGACTGAGCTGAGGGATCAAAAATAGTCCAACTGATAGAAGGAGAGGAGACAATGGCGGCTGTCATTGTGGTGGCCTTAGTTCTATGACAGGTGACTCACTCCAGGTGCTGTTTACTTCTGGACAGGAACTGGGGGGCCTTAAGGTCAAAAGTCTCATTCCTCTCCCAGGAGTAGCTTAGAGTACTCAGGGCGAGGCCTCTGTCCTAGGAAAGGCTCCCGCTCTCTCTGGGGAAGATGGATATGGGTTTTCCACTGGGTGTTACAGTTAGTTCTTTTAAAATGAGATTGCTGGTATCAGACAGCAGTGGAAACTCAGGAGTTTCAAAAGCCTGTGATGAGTGAAGATACCAAAAGCGGTATAGCCCTTTGTTGAGCTGATGTGCTAAGCATGGCAGAGGAAGTGAGTTGATGCCTGAAATCAGCTAGAAGATAGATCTAGTGAGATGCAGGCCTTGCCTGGCAGGTGCTTCACTGCCAGTCTCCACCATGCTTGTGGCGATGGAGTAGACTGCAGTGGCTGCCAAGGCATCTCCTTCATCTCTGCCTTGACTGCCTTGATTGTCAGTCAATCCAGGACATCCAGAGGCTATTCTTCCCCAGAACAAATAAGTCTCTGATGGTCACAGTGGAGTAGTGGAATAAGGGCAAGCTAGCCTTTATTTGTGAATCAAGGATTTATAAACCTTGGGCAGTGGGGAGGGGTTTAAGGATGAACTTGTTTGATTCATCGGCGCTAGAGATACCAAGGATACTTAATCTCTACGTAACAAAACAACCTTATCATAAGATGTAAAGCAGCACTTAAGTATTCTGTGGGTCTGGGAGAATCTCCAGGTACAATTAAAAGGTTGAAAGGCAAGACACCAAGGTATCTTGTTAGCATAGGGTGAGAATATCCAGGAATTCCCTGGTTCTTTGCTAAACAGGTTTCATATGAGGAAAAGGTTGGGCCTGTAGCATTCCCTTAGGGGATCTAGGCCTCCCCAGATGGGACCCCACTAGGAAAGGGAGGCTGTTGTTCTTGTACTGAGCTCAGAGGCTATACAGAAACTCCAGACTTTACCTATCCACCAGGGTCCCACAGGTGGCAGCCAGGGACTGGGTAGTGTCAGGGAGTATCTCTACAACATTTCAATCAAGCGGGCTAGACTGAATTGCTCTAGAGATCTACCACGCACCTGCAAGTCTTTTGTTAATAATTCTGTAGAGGACATGATTGGGAATCAGATAATAGGTTTAAGAAGAAAAAGTAGGTGAGTTTTGAGTTTTCTCCATTAGCCAGCAACATATTGTCAAGAAAGAAAGAAAGAAATGTCCCAGTCCAGTATGAGTGTAATAGCTAACTTAAAAGGACATAGGCAGATGCCAGCATGTTTGGACATGATCATATATTGGTTTTGTTTTTCCTTTAGATAAAATCTTTCACTGTGAAGTACTGCCTGATTGGCATGAACTTATGCTGACCAAGTTGGCCTCAAACAGGTGGTGATCCTCCTGTGTCTAGATTGTGAGTTTTAGGTAATCAGGAGTTCTAAATTACAGGTATGAGCTACCATGCCTAGAAAGACATGAGTTTTCATGGGAACAAGTTATATGCTTTGAATGTGCATTTTGAAGTTATTCATTGGACCTACCATCAGAATGCATTCTTCAAGGTTAGGTTCTACTGTTTAGTGTGCTATGAACCTTTGGTTGAGTCATTCTTTGGTACAGTCTTTATTTATCTTCGTTTTTAATTAGTTTTGAATTCAATAGGAACAAACATTCTCTTGATGCCAAGAGTAGACTTTTTGCAAACTTCACACTCAGATACACCTGAAGTAAAGTAAAAGATAACGATATTTATTTATTTTTCTAGAAGGATTTGGAAGACACATAATTCATTACAATGGCTATTTGAGCTTCAAAGAGCTCAAGAAGAGAAATGGAACAGAACAAGTGGATTCTCCACTAGCAGCTTGTGCCTATGGAAAAAAAGAATCAATATTTTTCAGCGTAAAGCAAATTGTGATGCTAACTAACAAAACGCTACCAACCCAGTAACTGAGAACTGGGTTGTCTTTGTAACACTCTGTGGAGTGTGAGTTTTAAAATGTCAATTCTATGTATCAGTAGCAATTGATTGCTTCTGTCATTTCAAGCTACTGCACATTTTGTCTACTCTGCACATTAATGATCTAGGAGTTTTACCTTTTTTGAAACATTAGTTGAGTTACCTATTATTGTCTATTGTATCAACAGTTGAAACCCATGGTGTTTCATCCCCAAGAGAACAACTGTGATGCTTTATATTGACTGTCAACTTGGCATAATCTAGAATCACCTAGGAGATAAGATTGGATAGGCCTGTGAGAAATTATTGTGAATAGGGTAGCTTCTGAGAATGTCTGCTGGGGATTATCTATACTAGGTCAATGGAGACCCAAATCATCCTGTGTATTGAAAGTGCCATTCCACAGGCTTGGGTCTCAGAATGCATGAAGATGAGAGAACTCGTTTAGTACTAGCACTCATCTCTCTTGCTTCTGCTGCCATGACTTCCTGGTATGACAGACTGTGTCTGTCAGCTAGAATATGCTTCTTTCTTCCAAGCTGTTTTTGTTGGTTTTTCACCCCTCAGCTATAGGACAAGTATCTAATACATCAATTATTTAACATTCCAAACTGATGGTTTAATGTATAGGTCTCTTAGCCAATGTTTTTATGTTTGAAACTTACTATTTGTGGGAAGAGGCCAGTTTGAGATGTATAGTTTCCCCAATGGTCTCTGCTGTAGGCATATCTGAAATCTTTTGCATATATGTTATGATTCCCAGTTCTGTATTTTATGGGATTTTTGTGTGTGAGAACATGTGTATCTCTGCATCTCTAGTGCCATTTTTGGCTATTTGTCTTCTATTAGTTCATTTCGTACTATTCCGGTTTGTTTTTCTTTCACCTTATTTTATTTTACTATTTTTTTAGATGACTATTTGTTTTCTAACAAGAGACAGAAAAGTTGTGGATTTTGGTGGGATATGAAGTGGAGACAACCAGGGAGTAGTTAGAATAGGGGAAACTGTAAACATTATATAAATATATGACAAAAATTTTTTTTCAAGTAAAGGAAATAGAAAAAACAAAAGAACAACAAAAAAACTTACTTAGGGTGTCACATGATTGATATTAGTGTTATCAGGTGATTTCTAGGAGCAATACTGTTTTTCTGACCTGAACATCAGAACTCCAGGATTGCCAGCCTTTGTATTCAGAGAATTAAATATGTGCCAAATGGGGTTTATTGGTTCATCTCCCAAGTTAGCAGCCTTTCACACCTGCTGTGATCCATATTGCCAGTGTTTCTAGATCTTGGAGATGGCCTTTTGCTGACTTTTTTGGCTTGTGTCATTACATGCAGAGTTAGGTTTCCCTAGTAAATCCCCTCTTAATCTATCATCTGTATTTTATCTATGATTTATCATTATCTCTTTACCTATAATCTATCTATCCTTTATTTGTCGTCTATCCTGCCTCCCTCCTTCTACCCTCCTCTATTTATCTACTCACCCATCAGGCACCAATCCATGTATCTAGGCATCTGTGCATCCTCCTTCTTAGTTCTGTGCCTATAGAGAACACACACAGACATACACACACAGACACACACACAGGCACACAGACACACACACACACACACACACAAACACACACATGTCCCATGGTAAAATTTCCTCTGAAGCAGTTTGAGATATAACTGCTTCCACTCACAAAAAATAATTTTAGAAATAGAAACTGTTAAAATTTTTGAACAGAGTAGACACTAGAAATCAAATAGGAGAAGAAAATGTCAGTCCGAAAAATACTGAAGTCAAATTACTGAGAAATTTCCTAGCCCAACAATAGATACACAGCTATAAATACATTATATTAGTGTTATAACATTGTGTATTATTTCTGGAGACAAATTTCCACTATTGAGTAATTGATGAAATTAATAAACTTTTGGTTTGTCAAATTATAAACTTTTTTCTGTAGACATTTGTTAATGTACAGAATTCTAATTTGTGTTCCCAGCATATAAGGGACCAATATAAGGTGTTAAATGATTTTTGCCCATTCTTTGAAACAGTCTACATTTCCTAATTCTACTTTTAATGTTTTCTTTTTCTCATAACAAGGTCTTGACAATGACGCTGGCCTGGAACTTACTACCTAGGCTAACAGTTTGTGCCTCCATACACAGAATCCTCAAATTTCATTTAATTACTCTCACCATTTTAATATTTATTACAAATTCTATCATTGTCCAGAACTATGTGCTTATAATAGAAAATATAAATTACCTATTTTGTAGAACTAAATGAATTAAAATTAGTCTACTGTGGATAAGATATTGTATTAAGTGTTGGAAATCCAGAGATGATCAGCAAAGAAACCAAAATATCAGCGCGCGCGCACACACACACACACACACACACACACACACATGCATACCATAAAACAGACCCTTGGTTTTTATTCTCAAATAGCAAGTTAAATCTCAGCACACCTTCCTGTTTTGTAAGGATTAGCCTATTATATGGGGTCTGCTAAAACAATTTAGTTTTATTTCCTAAGCTTAAGTCCAACTTCAGAGCAGCTAGCAAAATCTTCAAGTTTTCATGGAAAGGACCGCTTAGTTTATTGAGTATTTTCTGTAAATATACAACAGTTAACAAAAGGGTGAACGGAGAGCCTAATTACTCTTAGATGATGCTATTGCCTATTTAAATAAATGACTTGAAATATTGATTCCAGAAGAAACTCCTTGGCCTTCCTGCCTAGTACCATTATCATTAAAGAATAATGCCTAATTCTGGAAAGCGTAGCTAGGCCAGGAGGCTCCTGGTGAGAACTATCATGCACCAAGGCTGTGTTTATTGGTTTCTCTTTATGATCTGTATTAAAAGGCCAGCAGCTAGAAAATGGATTTCTTTTCTTTGTCTTATTGCTGTGGTGATGAACAACTCAAAGCTGTATGACTGGCAACCATGGAAACCAAAGTTTTTGCTCAACCAAGAGAAATGTCAGAAAATATTTGTTGTGTACTGAAAGGCACTGACATATTTTTCATTTTGGCAGGTTATGGCTTGGCATGAGCAAAAACAATTAGAAAAGCATAATGACCAAAGTGTAAATACTTTCTTTTTAAATTCTGAATATTGCTGAGGCAAGACAAATAATTCTTCAAATATTTTAACTATTACTGACATTATCATTAAATTTCTATATGATTGTTGCCCAGCAATGGAAATAAGGCAAGCTTTAAATTAATCATCTTGGTTGTTAAATGTAGGTTTTAAATTCTGCTTAAAATTCAGCTTGAAACACGGGCATACAATGTATATGTTGAATTACTCTAACTACAATTGTATTGTAAGCAAATTCACAATGATATGGCAAAAATCATTTAGCTAAATTCACAGACTTCAAAATTTGTATCATGATATTAGAGAAAGATTTATGTTGTAGTCATGGTTACCTGTCATCATCTAGGTTACCGTTATTCTTTTCTCCTAAATGTCATTATCATAATTTTTCTTTGCATGATATTTAGCACTCAAAATTCGTAGCTTTTTATAGGGCGCCTTGAGAGTTTTGAAGGGTAAGAACAGTTATTTCTGGCTGAAGATATAAAATAACAGAGGCATGCAATTTTCTAAACTCTTACTTGTGTTTAGTTTTTGATTGCATTGTTGAATTGATGCCTCCTCCTCTCTGTGTAAGTAGCCCAATCATTGTCTGCTCCTAATCTCTGTCATGCTTGCCAGTACCTTTGAATTTCAAAGTAATTGTGATATTTTTAAAGCATAAGACAAATGGAAATTATTAGAGGCAGGTTTAAAAGAACTAATATATTAGAAAACTTAGGTAAGCTAAGCCTTTTAACATAGACCTAACAGTTTTTACCAGAATTAAAAGCAAAAAAACCTTATGAGACACATTAAAATTTACACAGCAAAGTGCAGCACAGACTAATATGAACTATTGCGTTAGCTTGAACAGTAAGTTGTTTCTAGCCAACTAGATAGGTTATCCTTTTTAATTAAGCTATTCAAGACTGCGACTATAGCCTTTGTTGGTTATCTTGTTTTCTTTTGATGCTTTGATAAAGAAAATTGTGTTGGAGATATTCTTGTGGCAAGCTTGAGGGCAGACTTAAACCAGTGTTCATGGAGAATTGAGACGCTCAGTTTAACACTCTTAAGGAAGCACACCTGAGAAACAGATCATGAAAACAAACACTAATGAGAGTCTTTCCTCACCATAGCCTTTGGATGATACATAAGCTCTTGCCAGCACCTTAAATACCGTTTCACAAAATATCATGAAGCTTTCCAAATGAGAAGATGACAGAGATGTTTACTAGCTGAACAGTCACCTAAAACTCTCTGTAACATTGGAGCATCATCTTTTGCCTTCTGGCTCAATATATCTGACAGACATATTTGTGAG
This sequence comes from Acomys russatus, assembly GCF_903995435.1. NCBI lineage: Eukaryota > Metazoa > Chordata > Mammalia > Rodentia > Muridae > Acomys > Acomys russatus. The sequence continues at coordinate 38,210,684 of NC_067140.1, read as the reverse complement.
GCAGGAACCACTGAGGACTTGCTTACCCTGTATTAGCAGAGTTTGGCCTTCAATTTGGCCTGCATTCAAGCTTGCCAATTTTTAGGCAGAATTCTATCTGTGTGAGAAATGAGGACATTTTGCCCGGTGGGTTGTTTGTCACATTTGAAGCCATCTTCATAAGGAGGTACATTGATGCTCATAATCCTCTTTGAGGTAGGTTGGGTGTTGCCAGGAGTTGGAAAGCTACTAATCTGCACTCCTGGTATGGTATACTCAGGTAATCAATTTTATTCCTTCTAAAGTCTCTGATGGGGTTGAAGACAAGATAGTTTAGTTTTACAATTAAGCTTAGTTGTTTATGGGTTAAGATGTTTTTAGGCCTAGGTAGATGTTTTAAGTTGATAATGACAAGATGTGATGGAAACTGATTTGCATTCAGAATTTTAGACTCAACAAGATAAGAAAGATGTTTTCTTCAAGGCTATCAAATACAAATAGGCAGAACACTAGGAATGTAATACTTATATAATTCCTGATTGTGTCATGGTTCTTCTTGCTATAGTTACATTATTGTACATATGTAATAATATAAATATATATGCACAAAATAAAAAATATTTAATTAAAATATCATGAATCAAAGAAGCTAAATAAAGTGCTCCAGACTTGAAACAAACAGTACCTGGTTTACCCAGGCAGTCTTCCATCCAAGTACTAACCAGGCCCAACCCTGCTTAGCTACAGACAAGATTGGACATGTTCAGAGTAACGTGGCCATATACACCAATTGCAATCATTAAAAATGAAAAGGAGACAGCAGATATAATATAAAGAGGTTAATTATGTAAGCATGGGGAGAGAAAGAAAATGGAGGAATTCCCCAGGGAACACAGAGAGACAGAGAGAGAGAGAGAGAGAGAGAGAGAGAGAGAGAGAGAGAGAGAGAGAGAGAGAGAGAGAGGAGTGGATGAGAGAGAGAGAGAGAGAGAGAGAGAGAGAGAGAGAGAGAGAGAGAGAGAGAGAGAGAGAGAGGAGAAATGGGTGGCAGGTTTGTCCTTTTTATAGTCTGGTCCACACCTGGTGGTGGTCAGGTGATAATGTCAGAGGTTGCTAAGCAAACTGGAGGCAAGGCACTTATATGCCAACATTAATAATGTCAGCCTTAGCCACATGTGTTATCCCAAGCACTGAGAGAAACTCAATGTGTTTTACAGTACACCTTGGCTTTGAATTTCCTAAATATTTTAAGCTGGCTTTGAACATATGATCCTCCTGTGTCTTCCTGCTGAGGGCTGGAATTACAGATAACTCATCACTATGTCCACTTTATGATGTGTTGGGAATTGAACTCATGGCTTCAAAAATGCTAGGCAAGCATTCTTTGAATAGAGATATATTTCTAGTCCTTCAATATCTTCCTTGACTTCATCGATTTTTGGATCATATACATGTATCCTCAGATAAGAAATGGACCAAGTTGTACATGTGGATTCCTGTACAATATCAGTTCTTTGAAGACAAATAGTAAGAGAGAAATATGATTCAATAAATATTTTGTGGGCTTTCTGTAAAAAAAAAAAAAAAAAAAAAAAAACCAACTGCATAAAACTAGACTTTGACAAAATCTTCAAAAATTATGGAAAATAAGTAACTATTGAGCATAAAGACACTGAAGGTTATAATCCCAATAGCCAATCCAATACAGTTAGAGGTTTGGCAAACATAGACAGAAGAGCTAATATATTGGCAATCTCAAAACCAAGTGTGTCAAATGAGCTCTTTGAAGGTGCTTGGAGGTGGTGGATTCTTGGCTGGATCCTCTAATGAAAGCAGCACTGCAGATATTCTGTACTGGCAATTAAATTGTAATTCATATTATTTTATGTGTGATGCGAAGGCCAAAAGGTTGGCTTTGTTATCTGAAGACTTAGAAACCTTACTTATGCTCTAATGTCAGCAGAGAGCTGGTTCCCATTTGGAGGAAGTACTCCCATGGTGAATTTTTCCAAAGGAAAAAAATTGAATTTGCTAAAATGTTTGGCTAAGGACTCTGAGATCATATATATCCATGCCATTTGTGAGGAAATTTTCAGATGAGTTAATATTAAGAGGTGGTTTAAGCAATTGAATCCTGTACTCTGAAAGGATCTGAGTTTATGCTGTGTGACATGTAGCTTGAATGGGGATTATTTTTGGCCCATGTTGTGTTGCATAGTTGTAAATAATGACCTCAGTGAATTGAATGAAAAACCTTGCTGAAATAACTATATGAAATTAGTGTTTTTGTATTTGAAAAGAATTGCTGAACCCCTTCTAGCATTTGATTTTTCATATGCGGTTGCTATTTGTTATCCACGGGGCATTTGTTCCAAGTACACCCATAAATAAAATATGAAGATGTTCATGTATGTTATAGTACATATAAATAGGTTTTCATGTAGCCTATTTATCTTCCCATATATTTAAAATCATATTGAGTTACTTATAGTACCTAGAACAATTAAATACTAGTAAACTGGATTGCTTAGAAAATAATGACAAGAAAATATGTCTGTGCATTTTCAATACCAACACTTGATTCACGGTTGGATCTATTGGTGCACCAGATTTAGAAGCTATGCAGATGGAAAGCCAGACTTCTTCTTTTCCTTATTGGTAGCAGGCCAATAATTAAGAATTCACTAACATACTTGCCAAGCCAGTATCAATGAAGAAGTTTTTTTGTTTTTGTACAAAGGACTGTCTCTGGAGCTGGACTCCCTGGGTTTGAAGCCCATTCTGTTGCAAAACTGAGGAAATCATTTGACTTACTCATGCCTTCATTTTCCTTGAATAAAATGTTGGTAAAAATAGTGTTTATTCAGGATTTTTTGCATACTAAGTCAATATATGTACACCTCACATCATGCACCTATTAAGTGTTCCATAATTTGCTACCTATCTAACATAGCTAATTGATTGACACTTCATGATCATGCATTGTTTGGCTTTTCCTTGCTTCTATAATAAAGTAACGTCACTTAGAATTGCAAAGATGCAGTTGAATGGAAGAAAGTCCTCTTCCTACGGAGGTGAAGAGCCACATCAAAGTGTACTGCAATTTTCTTGGAACACTTTTGCCTTCCAATATCTTTCTCAGTGGTCAGTACTGCTTAGCAATTCTCTAGTTTCCCTTGCTCCCCAGCTATATTTGGTGGCCTCATATTCTTTCAGGGGATGTGGTGAAATGAATGGTCTTGGTACAACTTGTTGGGTTCTCTTTTTCCTACACCCCAACAATGTTTGTGATGAAGAGTAGAGTTTGAATTAGCATTTAAGTCTTGGATATGTAGTCAATGCAAAAATATGAGACACCTCTATACCAGAAAGACAATAGTAGGAAAATCATAAAGATATCAAGAGTGGTTATTGTAATATTTAAGAAAATATGTCTAAATAGTAAGGAAAAAGATAGAATAAATATATTTCAGAGCATAATGGCAAATAAGGGGTCCATTGGTTGATTGAAGATTAATTAAACTGTGAGTAGAATAAGTAAGTTTAAAACCAAGGTTTAAATTCTGATAGCTAAGCAACATGATTCCCCATCATAAGAAATAGAACAGAATTCAATGCATTACGAAGGACTCACTTCTAGGAACACCAGGCTGAGGACATTATAATCATTTGGGGCGTGTAGTGTGGTGTGTTATGTTGATGTGCAAACAATTCAGCTGGTTTGCCTTCAGGGGCCTTTAGGGTCCTAACAATGTCCTATGTCATCACCTGTGTACTATGTCATCAGCTGCTCCAGGTGAGTGAGATATAACCTACCTGCCACTGTCTCTGTCACTTCCTTGACTTCTTTTCCTCTCTTCATCTCCCTGGGGTACCCATGCTCTCCTCCCTGCTACAATTAATTATCTTGTACCAAATATGTTGCATGGACACCTATTTATCAATATTATAACAAGGATGAACAATGTGCCAGAATGGGAGATATCCATAATAGGATTATAGAGATGAGTAATGTTGAAGAATAATGTCATTAAATGAGAAAGAGGGAGACAGAGGGAAAAAGGACGATGCAGTTTAAAAATAAGGGCGTTGGTTGTACAGGCTCGTAGTTTTGTAGGATAGGATGCTAACTATATACTGATCTACATTCAGCACAAAAGAGCTTCTTCAAATGCAAACTTCACTGAATTATTTTAGTTTTTCTCTGTAAAATTAACTTCTAAAATTAGTAGTCAATTAGAGTGCTGCTTTGAATTTTGGGGTCCCATTATATCATTATTGTACTCTGAAATTTTTTCTAATTTATTTTTACCTTTTCTGGGAGCTATATAATATCAGAAATTTTGCACTAATTTGATAGTTTACCCAACCTGATACGTTGTCATTTCTAATATGCACAGTAAAATTCATGGAAACCTACACATCTTAGAAGTAACCACTATGGTTAAAAGCAGGACTTAAGGATACCTGCAACTTCCCTTGGGGACTTTTTAATGTCAGCAGAGGTACATTCCTTTGGGAGGATCTGGCATTGTTTGCTGGGATGGGTGGTGTGTGTGTGTGTGTGTGTGTGTGTGTGTGTGTGTGTGTGTGTAAAAAGGCAGCTGACTCTTCACATTAAATAATGAACTTTGGTATTGTTTGGGCATTTATTGACACTGTTTTAATCTGAATTTTCAGAAAACAATGTAACTTCTGGGAATTATTAAGAAATATAGGTGATACCAAATTTTTGTATATCAGGCTTTAGTCACTAAAACAGTTTTAAAGAATCAAAACCCAGGATCCAAGATGGTGGCGAGCAGTGTGGACCGCGTTTGGAGGCTCCAGTGAACAATTCAGGGAATTGCACAGATTTCTGAGCCAGGAACACCGAGGTCCGAACATCACGGCAGCGGGAGTGCTCCATGGTTCGGAGGGACCAGGGTGCGAAGGACCTGCATGCCCCTGCACATGGAAGGAGCATGGATTTTCTCTGATTGGAGCGGCAGCAGCAGAGGCAGCAGCACCAGTGGCACCAGCAGCGGTGGCTGAGGTTTGCAGCTCATAGCCTTCCGGTGGAGGTAATTGGTGTGGTGGCTAGTGGGAGTTGCTGCGGGAGAGGGGACTCGGGGCAGGATTTGGGTCGCGTGGAGCCTATGGACCCAGACTGGACTCGGCGGACAGTTCGGCCCCAGAGTCCCGGGTACTGGCCTGGCCCAGTGGTGCAGGCATGGCCGAGCACTCAGTTCCACCCTAGGCACCACCTCAGCTCAGCGGCAGCTCCCTTGCAGTGACACAGTCTGGGCAGAGCACTTGGTTCCACCATTAGTGCTAACTCAGAGTAGCCGCAGTTCTCCTGCTGTGGCGCAGGCTTGGTGGCGTGCTCAGTTCCATCCTAGGCACCACCTCAGCTGAGTGGCAGCTCCCCTGCGGTGACACAGTCTGGGCAGAGCACTTGGTTCCACCACTGGCGCTAACTCAGAGCAGTCGCAGTTCTCCTGCTGTGGCGCAGGCTAGACAGAGCGCTCGGTTCCACCAGCTCTAAGACTCTGGTTGGACACAGGGTGCAGATTGAATCCAGAATTCCTGGCTGAGATTGGTGGTCAGTTCGGGCCCTGAGTCAATAACTGACCACAGCACACACTTTGGGCCAAAAGGCCCTAGCGGAGCTTGGTGCGTAGTCCCAGCCCAAAAATTCTGGCTGGACCCTGTGTGCATTTTGGGCCCAGAATCCCTAGCTGAGCTTGGCAGACAGTTCAGGCCCTGAGAATCTAGCTGAGTTCAGCCCGTGGTTCGGGCCCAGTGCTCCTGGCTGGACTTGGCAGGGAACACAGAAGGCTGTGGATACCTTGGCCTGACCCAACGCTCATTCAGAGTCCCAGAACAATTGCAGGATCCAACGGACAGGGGGGCTGAAGATCACTGGCTGTGAGAGACCAGAACAACAGGGCTAACCTCCTAACATCCACACCAGTGAAGCTTTGAGTTCGCAGCTTAGGGAAATCGTGAGAAAACAAGTGAATGTATCATCAGACACCCTCCATCCAACTCTGGAAGCTACCCAACAAAAACAAAGATGGCAAGATGTCTAAAGGACAACGAAAAAGCATATGCAAAAAAACCCCAAAACAATATGGCGTCTCCAGTGTCCAGCTATCCCAAAGAAAACAACCCAGAGAACTCAAATACAACGGAAATACAAGAAAATGACCTCAAATCCTTAGTAATGAGAATGATAATGGAGGAAACAAATAAAATTCGTAATCAAATGCAGGAAGACGCAGACAAACAGGTGAGAGACATAAAAGAAGCACATAGAGTGGAACTGGAAAAATTGCAGGAAAATGCAAACAACCAGATGAAAGAAATAAATAAAATGGTTCAAGCTCTGAAGACCTATAAAGAGGCAATGGAAGAAACTCAGGAATATACAAAAAATCAGATGAAAGAAATCAAAAAATCAGTTCAAGATCTGAAAATGAAAATGGATTCAATGATAAACACACAGACAGAAGAAAAACGAGAACGTGAGACCTCAGAGAAGAAGGCGAGCAACACAGAGGTGAGCTTTTCTAACAGAATCCAAGAGATGGAAGAACAAATCTCAGGGCTAGAAGATACAATCACAGATATTGAATCAACCATTAAAGAAAATGCCAAATCTGGAAAACTCCTGACACAAAACATCCAAGAAATTAAGGACATCATGAAAGAAGAAACTGAGGATAATAGGCATTGAAGAAAGAGAAGACATCAGACTCCAGGGCCCAGAAACTATTCTCAACAAAATCATAGAAGAAAATTTCGCCAATCTAAAGAAAGAGATGCCTATAAACATACAAGAGGCCTACAGAACACCAAATAGAATTGACCAGAAAAGAAAAAGCCCGCCACATAATAATCAAAACACAAAACATGCAGAACAAAGAAAAATATTAAAAGCTGCAAGGGAAAAGGCCCAAATAACATTTAATGATAAACCTATCAGAATTACACCTGACTTCTCAGCAGAGACCGTAAAAGCCAGAAGGGCCTGGACAGAGATCCTGCAAACCCTAAGAGACCACAGATGCCAGGCCAGACTACTTTACCCAGCAAAATTATCAATAACCATTGATGGAGAAAACAAAATTCCATGACAAAAACAAATTCAAACAGTACCTATCCACAAATCCAGCTTTACAGAAGGTACTAGAAGGAAAACTCCATCCCAAAGGGTCAAGTTACAACCAAAACTACCCAGGAAATAGATAACCTATCCCATGGCAAAACACAACTACACAAACGCTCGACTGGAAACAACATCAAAATTAAGACTCTTAACAGTCACTGGTCATTAATATCTCTCAACATCAATGGCCTCAATTCTCCAATATAAAGACCACAGACTAACTGAATGGGTACATAAACAAGATCCAACATTCTTCTCCATTCAAGAAACACATCTTACCCATAATGAAGGCATTACCTCAGGGTAAATGGTTGGAAAAAATATTCCAAGCAAATGGTCACAAGAAGCAAGCAGGTGTAGCCATTTTAGTATCGAACCAAAATAGACTTTCAACCAAAATTAATCAAAAGGGATGAGGAAGGACACTTCATACTCATCAAGGTAAAGTTCAACCAAGATGACATCACAATTCTGAACATCTGTGCTCCCAATACAAGGGCACCCCCATTTCTAAAAGATCTCCTAAAAAAGCTTAAACCACACATCGATCCCCACACAACAATAGAGGGAGACTTCAACACCCCACTCTCACTGAAGGATAAGTCATTGAACAGAAACTAAGCCGAGAAATAACATCATTAACCAATTCCATGGTGAAATGGATCTACAGATATCTATAGAACCTTTCACCCAAACAAGAAAGAATACACCTTCTTCTCTGCACCCCATGGAACCTTCTCCAAATTTGATCACATCGTAGGTCGCAAAGCAAGCCTCAATAGATACAAGAGGATTGAAATAATACCTTGTATCCTATCAGATCACCATGCTCTTAGGCTGCAATTCAACAACAACAGAAATAACAAAAAGCCTACACGTATGTGGAAACTAAACAACTCTCTGCTAAATGACACCTGGGTCAGGGAAGAAATAAAGAAAAAAATCAAGGAGTTTCTAAATTCAATGAAAATGAAGAAACAACATACCCAAATTTGTGGGATACATTGAAAGCAGTGCTAAGAGGAAAATTCATAGCACTAAGTGCCTTAAAAAGAAAATTGGAAACATCGCACATAAGCATCTTAACAACACAACTGGAAGCCCTAGAAAAAAAAAAGAAAGCAGAAACACCCAAGAGGAGTAGATGCCTGGAAATAATCAAACTCAGGGCTGAAATTAACAAATTAGAAACTAAGAAAACAGTCCAAAGAATCAACAAAACCAAAAGCTGGTTCTTTGAGAAAATCAACAAGTTAGACAGACCGTTAGCCAAACTAACTAAAAGGCAGAGAGACAGTATTGAAATCAACAAAATCAGAAATGAAAAGGGAGACATAACAACAAACACTTAAGAAATTCAAAGAATCATAAGATCCTACTTTGAAGGCATATACGCCACAAAATTTGAAAATCTAAGGGAAATGGACGATTTTCTTGATCAATTTCACTTGCCAAAGTTGAATGAAGAACAGATAAACAAGCTAAATAGTACCATTTCCCCTACAGAAATAGAAGCAATCATCGATGGTCTCTCAACCAAAAAAAGCCCAGGGCCAGATGGTTTCAGTGAAGAATTCTACCAGACCTTCAAGGGCGAGCTAATACCGATACTCTTCAAGCTACTCCAAAAGATAGAAATGGATGGAAAATTACCAAATTCATTCTATGAGGCCATAGTCTCATTGATACCTAAACCTCACAAAGACTCAACAAAGAAAGAGAATTTCAGAGCAATTTCTCTTATGAACATAGACGCAAAAATACTAAATAAACTACTTGCAAAACAACACAGGAACACATCAAAGATATCATTCATCATGACCAAGTAGGCTTCATTCCAGGCATGCAGGGATGGTTTAATATATGGAAATCCATCAATGTTTTAGAGAGATCGGGCATACAAGGCACTTTCCTCAACATAATAAAGGCTATATACAGCAAGCCAATAGCCAAAATCAAAGTAAATGGTGAGATACTCAAGGAAATTCCTCTAAAATCGGGAACAAGGCAAGCCTGCCCACTCTTTCCATATCTCTTCAATATAGTACTCGATGTTCTAGCCAGAGCAATAAGACAACAAAAGGAGATCAAGGGTATCCAAATGGGAAAGGAGGAAGTCAAATTATCCCTCTTTGCAGATGATATGATAGTGTACATAAGTGACCCTCAAAACTCCACCAGAGAACTCCTAAAGCTGATAAACACCTTCAGCAAATTGGCTGGATACAAAATTAACTCAAAAAAGTCTGTAGCCTTCCTAGACACAAATGACAAGCTTGCAGAGGAAGAAATTAGGAAAACCAGACCCTTCACATTAGCCACAAGCAATATAAAATATCTAGGAGTTACCCTAACTAAGCAAGTGAAGGACTTGTATGAAAAAAATTTCAAAACTCTGAAGAAAGAGATTGAAGATGACCTGAGAAGATGGCATGATCTTCCTTGCTCAGGATTGGGAGAATTAACATAGATAAAAATGGCCCATCCTACCAAAAGCAATCTACAGATTCAACGCAATCCCTATCAAAATACCTACACAATTTCTTAAAGACATTGAAAGTTCAATTCTGAACTTCATATGGAAAAACCAAAAAACCCAGAATAGCCTAAAACAATCTTGTACAATAAAAGGTTGCTCCGGAGGAATCTCCATACCTGATCTCAAACTGTACTATAAAGCAATAGTAATTAAAACAGCATGGTACTGCACAGCAAAAGGCTGGTTGATCAGTGGAATCAAATCGAAGACCCAGATATGAATCCACACACATATGGTCACTTGATTTTTTGACAAAGAAGCCAATCCATCAATGGAAAAAGGATAGCATCTTCAACAAATGGTGCTGGTCTAACTGGAAGTCTATGTGTAAAAAAAATGAAACCTGGACCCATATTTGTCACCTTGCACAAAACTCAAATCCAAGTGGATTAAAGACCTCAATATAAAACCAGAGACACTAAGCCACTTAGAGGAAAAAGTGGGAAAGAGCCTGGAACATATTGGCACAGGAGACAACTTCCTGAACAGAACACCAACGGCCCAGGCCTTAATGTCAACCATTAATAAATGGGACCTCATGAGGCTGAGAAGCTTCTGTAAGGCAGGAGACACTGTCAAGAGAACAAAGCGACAGCCTACAGACTGGGAAGAAATCTTCACCAACCCTACATCTGACAAAGGTCTAATATCCAAAATATATAAAGAACTCAAGAAATTAAACACTACCAAACCGAATAACCCAATAGAGAAATGGGGCTTGGAACTAAACAGAATTCTCAACAGGGGAGTATCAAATGGCTGAGAAACACTTAAAGAAATGCTCCACCTCCTTAGTCATCAGGAAAATGCAAATCAAAACAACTCTGAGATTCCATCTTACACCCATCAGAATGGCTAAGATCAAAAACTCAAGCGACACCACATGCTGGCGAGGATGTGGGGAGAGAGGAACACTCCTTCATTGCTGGTGGGAATGCAAACTAGTACAGCCACTTTGGAAGTCTATCTGGTGCTATCTCAGAAAACTGGGAATAGGGCTTCCTCAGACCCAGCTATTCCACTCCTTGGAATATACCCAGAAGATGCTCCAGCACACAATAAGAAAATTTGCTCAACCACGTTCATAGCAGCCTTATTCATAATAGCCAGAACATGGAAACAGCCTAAGTGTCCCTCAATAGAAGAGTGGATAAAGAAACTGTGGTACATATACACTATGGAATACTACTCAGCTATTAAAAACAAGGAATTCCTGAAATTTGTGGATAAATGGATTGAGGTAGAAATGATCATGATGAGTGAGTTAACCCAGAAGCAGAAAGAATCAAATGGTATATACTCACTTATATCTGCATACTAGCCCAAGGGGTATGTCCCACGAAAGCCTTCACTTACCAGGAAACTGGGACAGAGGGGAAGGCATCCTATTGGGACTCTAAATGAGAGATGCATGGGAGAATAGCAAAATAAAAGGATACAGAGGGTCCTAGAAATCTACAAGTAGAACAATATGATAGGCAGATTTGGGCCCAGGGGTCCCTCTCAAACAAAGGCACCAGCCAAGGACAACACAGGAGGTAAACTTTAAACCCCTTCTCAGATCTAGCCAATGGTCAGAATATTCTCCACAGTTGAGTGGAGAGTGTGATACAACTTTCTCACGTACTCTGGTGCCTCACGTTTGACCATGTCCCCTGGAGGGGGAGACCTGGTGGCACTCAGAGGAAGGACAGCAGGTAGCCAAGAAGAGACTTGATACCCTATGAGAATATATAGGGGGAGGTAATCCCCCTCAGGAACAGTCATAGGGAGGGGAATAATGGGAAAATGGGGGGAGGAGGAGGAATGGGAGGATACAAGGGATGGGATAAACATTGAGATGTAACAAGAATAAATTAATAAAATTAAAAAAAAAAAAAAAAAAAAAAAAAAGAATCACAACCCAAGGAGCAGTTAAAATTATTTCTTTGCATGGTCTCTTGAGATTTAAATCTTTTGAATACACTCAATTGAATTTCTTACTAATATTTTCTTCTCCACTGAGATAATCTCAAATTGTTAATTATAAGCTTACCAACAAAAGCAAACTGCAGTTCATCATTAAATTTGAAGAAAATTATTTACATAAATAAATCAAGGAAAAACGAACAGAAGGCAGAATAGTGAGTTAGCTTTATAAAAGGATTGTTATTTTGAAGAAAGGGGTGATAAATATTGGAGTAGCTTAATAAGTGTCTTGATTGTCAACAGACAATGATAATTTAAGATCATTCTATTTAAAGCAATTTATATTTTAAGAGAAGAATCTTCAATGAAGCTGAGCTAAATTTTATTCCCCTCAAAACACAATTTACAATAGGGCTGTTAAAAAAAATTCAGGCAGTCATATCAATTTAAAGTAACTCAGTGAAGGTTGTTCTCCTGGGCTATGAGTCTACAGAACTAGGGAAGAAAATGCTGAGATTAAAATGCGTGAGAGTTATTTATGTATTGCCTTATCTGAGCAATCACTTTTTTTAAAAAAAAGAAATATCAGCTATTTCCAGCCAAGACTCTTCATTTCAGCTTTTAACAATCACAAGGAAGTTTAATTAAGAAAAATCAGCATTATCATTTAAGCAGCTGACATTATATTCCTCAAACTGAGCCCTATCTGATAAGGGCAAACTACATACTTCTTCAAGAATCCTGCATTCTTTTAAACTTGTGGAAATTTTCAGGGGATAGAGGGTAACATAATTGCAGATAAATTTTGGGAATAATATTCTCTTTCTTCTTTTTATTTTTTGTTCTGCTCTTGATAAGTTCTTTCATAATGGGTTATTATGGAAATAAATAATTGTGGGTGAAGGAGCAATATCTTGCCGTAGATTAAAAACTGGTTAAGCTTCCAGCAAAGAGAGTCTTCTGCCTGAATAAAAGGTTAATGGGAAGATGCCCCAGGGTTGAAGCAGGAAGCAGAGCTACTTGATGTATGTATTAATAATTTCACTGAAGAAGATGCTGGACGGTTAACAGCTTCTGTAAAGAATTGAGGGCTGGACTTTTGGAAATTCAATTCACAGTTCTCTGAGCAAACTTGTCAGCCTGTCCATATTTCTCTGTTTAGAAAGAAAAGTTCTGGAGTTCATATCTTCTGGCTTCAATTTTAATTGTTGAGCACAATGTCTCCTAGAGGATTGTTATCTATTCTTTTTTGACACAGAAGAAACTGAAATATACAATAAAATGTCACATCTGTCATCAGGTTCGGGACCTGGAATAACCATTTTTCTGTGATAAGGTTTGGAAGCAAACTCCAGAAATGATAGTATTTTAAGCGAGCATAGAGGAGGTGAACAGGAGTAAGGCACAAGACCCAAACCTACTAATCAAACACACATATACAGCTCATACCCAGCCCACCACATCTCTCAGTAAGCTCTTATTGTCAGGGGAAATGGGTTCATGCAATCAAAAAGAATAACAATCTCATGGGAAAAAATTTCAGCTGTAATAAAGAAAAACACAGTAACTTTGTTCATAAGATAACTGATTTCATTCAATTAACATATTGTTGTGGGTCATGAGTAAAGATCACTTAGTGGGCTTTAGGCTTTGTCTACAAGGTTGATATGACAATACATCTTTTAAGTGTTTGAAATTACAGTAATGTTCATTTCCCTGTAGCAATTTAGTGCATGCATGCAAAGTAGTATGCACACACATAACAGGTAATGTGTGCATGCACATAACTAACATGTGATAGAGGATGAAACAACAGGTTAAGTAAATCTTCAGAGCTGAGATAAATGCAGAAAAGGTGGGGCGCAGCCAAAGGAGTCAGAGTTGTGTTTGCAAGGCTTAAAAAAATATTCAAAGATAGAAACTTCTGATTTGCTAGGTGGGAAGAAGCCCTTCCTGACTAGCTATTGAGGTGCTAGGAAGGCAGATTTTAAAGGTTTTTAGCAGAACTGGAAAACAATGAATGCTCAGGGACCACATGGAGTAGATTGCAAGTCTGGGAAAGCTGAAAATACTGATCTGTTTCCAGCAGTCGGGGTCTGAATAAACACTTCCACAGGTATTGTCTTCCATACTGTAGTCTAAGTCAGGGAGAAAAGACTTGATTTAATGTTTTGGGATAGTTGTTACCTCTTTATCATCTCTCTTGCTTCTAATTTGCTCACTTCCTGCATGGCTGTGATTTACTCTCACTGCTCCTCAGCATGCTAGTGACCAGGGGCTTTACAATGGTTGAGCTTTATCCAGAATCACTCATTCCATAGATAAACACACAGCTTGCTATTTCACCTTGCTATGGGTTCTTGCATAAATATCATCCCTTCAAGAGAGCATCTGTTGTTCTTTGTCTTAGAAAGTTGCCTAGTTTTTATGATAATTTACTCTGGAAAAGGAAAGACTTTATGTTAGTCACCCACACTATCCAAAGCACCTCAGACAATTTGGAATCCATAAAGCCCTCAGAAATATGGACAAATGGAAACTGTTGCATGCCGAATCTCTCTTTGTATATGAGATGTATTCCAGGATCCCAGTGTGTGCCTGAAACCTCAGATACTGTCTCTGTGCATGTATAATGTTATATTACACAAATATACCTCTGATAAAATTGAATCCATAAGGTAGAAACATCAGAACCATAAAACAAATTAATTTACTAATTAATAGATTAATTAGTATCAAGATGGAAAAGTATATCATACTGCAACAAAAGCTACATGAATTTAATATTTTGTTATTGCAGGAGTTCAGATTACTCTTAACATTTTTAGACAGCCATTTGCTTCAGGTGACAGAAACGAAGGAACATGGAACCATGGTTAAGGGAGGTGGGGTGGGGGGTTGTATTATTAGCAGACTCTCCTTCAGGCTGTGGATTAAAGTCAAGAGGTCTTCCTCAGCAAATACTTAGTAAGATGTGGATTTTGAAAGAGACTCTTACTGAGGAAATATCAAGGAAAGACCAATATTTACTCTTTTCCCTTTTGTCGTTCCTCCACAGCCCAGTTCTTCCTCTGGATTCTCCCTGGCCCGTTAGCTTTACAGTCACTGTAGTTTACTTTGCCAAGAGACTTTACAGAACGGCCCTTACTCACAGCCTTGCTATTTTCACTCTCTTAAACTCACTTAAACAAATCCTAGCAGTGGCACAATTTCAACAAACCCTTGGAATACACTTTCTTCTTTGGCATCTTTGATATTTGCCAGTCATTTCTCCTTCAACATTCTGCCAGGTTCTGACCTTGAAATCATTATTGCCCTAACATTGGCAGGCTCCGGCTCATTACAGTGTCTCTGCTCCACAGGAGACAGGACTTTGTGAGATCTTAAATAGGGGAAGGCTGTAATGAACACAATTTAAATGACAAGGCCCCATTCATTTGGTGCAGACGGAAAATGAAAGTGCTTTCTAAATCTTGTAGGGCTGACCAATGCAGAAAACGTTTGGCCTGTTACAAAGGTTGCTGGGTCCTGAAGTTAGGTTCAACCGACATAACTGAGTTTCTAGAACACTTGCAGTGCAGCTTGGAAGCCACTGTTGGATAAGAAGCAGATTGGTGAGTCATTAGGATAAGAGTAGTCACCACCTACTAAGTTGACTATAGCCACTGTTGCTACTAAGCTTTAAGCAGGATCCCCTTGCTGATTCTTGGTAGGACTTAAAAAGCAGACTACTCTGTGAGCCTTTTGTTTTCATCACCACACCCAATCTGGAGGCCTGGGGACATGACTTGGAACCGTTTCCTCAGTTGTGTCTACTCGCCCCAAAATATATTTGATTCCCAAGGTTTATTGCTTTATGAGAGTTACACCTACTGTGGCACTTTTTAGGGAAAGGTCTGTTTAGAGTTTAATACATGTTAGAGTGTTAGAGAGAATCTCTTGAAATTAAACAAGATGTGTTATTTAATGTTGGAAGAAAGATGCTTTTGAAACTAAAAGGGGTTACGGTAAATTATTATAATTTTAAGTATAGATGGATGTTCACTAGAATTTATTATATTCGTAGATACAAAAATTCTAGATTATTTTATGTAGCAAAGTCACTTTTAATGATTAAACAAACATGTTTACTAAAGCAAATACAAAGCTCTTAGTAATAACTCTAACATTGAAATAATTAACAATGGTTCTCGGTAAATGTTTATAAACTTTTATCATGGTTATGGTTTTGGCTTTAGTTATTCATTGTTAATATTTTTCTGATAAATTAATTTCTTACAATGATTAAATCAATTTCAATCATCTGAAAACTACATTATATTCTTAATATCTTAATGTTAAAATTTTAAATTGATTTAAAATGTTCTTTCTTGAGAAAATGTTTTGTGTAGCTATTGTTGCACCCTCTAAAATGAGGCCAAATTGTGCTATGTGGATGGATATTCTATTTTATTTGATATGTAGAAATGAAACTACTGAAAATTTCAATACATATTGCTTTTCTTTATTTTATTCTAAGTTTCTTACTTTAAAATAACACTCCACGTTCAAAACTTTTCCAGATAGTGTTTAATTACTAACTTCAATATTGTGCCCCTTTAGAATACAATTTACTTCAATCATAACACAATCACAATATAAAAAATTTTCCTAGAGTACATGAGAAAGTCATAGCCCACTCTCCACTCAACTGTGGAGAATGTTCTGACCATTGATTAGATCTGGGTGCCTCACATTTGACCATGCCCCCTGGAGGGGGAGACCTGGTGGCACTCAGAGGAAGGACAGCAGGTTACCGAGAAGAGACTTGATACCCTATGAGCATATACAGGGGGAGGTAATCCCCCTCAGGAACAGTCATAGTGGAGGGGAATAAGGGGAAAAGGGGAAGGAGGGAAGAATGGGAGGACACAAGGGATGGGATAACCATTGAGATGTAACAAGAATAAATTAACAATAAAAAATAAAAAAATTTTTCCCAGAATTTAAAGATTCCAAAGTGTTTAGTTGTGAATTCTACAAGGTATACTTTAAATTTTAGTATAGTTATATAATTAAATTATTTAACTTTCAAGATTATGTTCTTGATTTGAAAAATTATTTCCTTTATTTTTATTATAGTTTGTATAAAAATTTATCTAGCCAAAATGCAGAAAAAAATGAAACTATAATTGTACAATTATAAAACTTTAAAGAAAGGCAAATATTTTATTCAATTGTACAGTTTTCTATTTTATTTCTGGGTCATGTTCTGTTTCATAAAAAGAAGTAAAGAGCAGTGGGATCAGATTAGTTAGAAACAAGGCAAGTTTTGGTCAAAAGTATGGACTGAGTTGACCCCACACTGGGGGGAAATGTGAGATGTCTAAGACAATGCTAAGAGAAAGCATCATCACAGCAAAGCTAAAATGCACAGCTCCTGCCCGCAGAACAATCTTTTGCAGTATTATTAGGTGTCTCTTCATCTTTTACTGGTACAGTCCTGAGGAATTTAAATCCT
Organism: Acomys russatus; assembly: GCF_903995435.1. Taxonomy (NCBI): domain Eukaryota; kingdom Metazoa; phylum Chordata; class Mammalia; order Rodentia; family Muridae; genus Acomys; species Acomys russatus. Next base: position 38,193,605 of record NC_067140.1, on the reverse strand, counting down.
GGATAAACAAGTCTTCAACGTGATGTTCCATGAACAATTGAGATGAAGTTAAGCTAATTATGTTTTGTATCACTATTTTGCTGCCAGAAAGACTCTATGTTGCCCAATGTTTGTAACTAGGAAAAGAACCATTTGTTTAATGTTTTGATGTCTAGCTGTCTTTCTGATGTGATTTGAATAAACAGGATTGCATTCTACTACAGACTTGCTTAGTGCACACACTGAGCCTTGTACCAACACATACATGTCCTGAAATAAGACACTTGTTTCTCTGAGACAAACTTGAGAGTGAAAGGACTTGGTAGCAGGAAAAGGGGGACATATCCAGAAGACACATGGGTAATGTCATGACTCAAGCATTCTCGACCGACTGCCCAAAAGAAGTTTGTTCTGCATCATGGATTGCAGAGTAGGCGCACTATGATCAGGCTAAGTTGTCTATAGTTTATAATTCCTACAAGAGTTTCTCTTCTGCTTTGTTTTTGTTTGTTTGTTTGTTTGTTTGTTTGTTTTTGTCTTTTCCTTTAGAAAAAAAATATCCATTTGTTTTCTTGCAATGGTGCCCTGTAATTTCACCAACAGTGACAAGAAATGTGATAGTTTCCAAAATTTAAGTCTGTATACTTCAAAGTGTGAGGTGATGGTGCCACAAGAATGAAATGCCCTCCACTTTAAGATATTATGGTCAGTTTGAAATTTCTTACCTATCTCAAGAAGAAACAAAATTCAAGAATAAAAGTAGAGCTGAAAAAACTGATCACAGTTGAAAAGAAAAGGAAAAAAAAATAGGCTTAGTGACTTACTTTATGTGCCATAAAAATATTTGGTGATGATTTTGCTATTTGATTGGCACTTCCATCAAAGCAAAGATGCAATAATAAAGGAGGACCTTCTTACAAGGCATGCATCTTGGGAGCTGCTGTGCGGAAGGCTTTCATTCTCTGCTTACAGGCAGTAAGTTTGTTCAGTGTCTGACGTAAGCCCTGGCTCTCTTTGAGCAGGGTTTTCATCCAGGTCCTCAGTCACCTCTTCTACTTCTGAAACCAAACCATTTTCTCTGCAAATTCTGCTAGACTCTTAATCTCTTTTTCAGCTCTTCAGAGAGAAGTTTCATCTCTTCTCATTTCCCTTTCTTTATAAAACACTTTTCAAAGGCAGTCTGACTGACAGTGACAGTTTTAAATCTCTTGTTCAGGTCACTGTAGCAAGCAAGTTCTCTCCAGATCACCTTTATGGAAAATGTAGAAGCTAAGTTTCTCATACTTGCAGTAGATCCTCTCAGTGATGAGTAAATTGTCTTCACTTTAAAGTATCTCTAGTCTTCACTAGTTTAAGGTTTGAGGTAACTTAGCAGCTGATGTGTCGAATCATCTGGAATAATTACTTGCATACACACTTTTGAAGCTTATAGCCCACTAAAAAACCAAATGAGTTCAAGTGTAGACAGGCATTAAGGATCCTATTTTAACAAACTTGCATTGCTTTTCTCACTGCATGCCAACAAGCATTAGGAAATGTCACAGGGTATCAAGACATAAATGCATGCCATTTTTATTTTTCAGTGTTTAAATCACATAACTGCACCTGTTCTTTGCCTGGTGCATTTGGCTAGTGTGCAAAGGAGCAAAATAGAGTCTCATGGAGCAGCAAATAGGGCTCTTGACTTGACTATTCTATTTGCCTATTGCATATTTTAGGGGTAGCACTTGACTGCTGCCTACTGTTTCTATGCTTGTAGACTGAGATGATTGAGTTAAAGGGCCCCATTTTCTTTCCCAGTTCTATTTTTTAAATTTTGTTTTATTTATTCATATTACATCTCAATGGTTATCTCATCCCTTATATCCTCATCTTCCTCCCTCCCATTTTCCCCTTACTCCCCTCCCCTATGACTGTGACTGAGGGGGACTTCCTCCCCCTGTATATGCTCATAGAGTATCAAGTCTCTTTTTGGTAGCCTGCTATCATTCCTCTGAGTGCCACCAGGTCTCTCCATCCAGGGACTTGGTCAAATATGGGGCACCAGAGTTCATGTGAAAGTTAGACCCCACTCTCCACTCAACTGTGAAAAGTGTCCTATCCATTGGCTAGATCTGGGTAGGGGTTTGAAGTTTACTGCATGTATTTCCCTTGGTTGGTGACATAGTTTGTGCTGGACACCTGGGCCCAGATCTGCTCATCTTAATGTTCTTCTTATAGGTTCCTAGGATCCTCTGGATCCTTTTGTTTCCCCATTATCCCATGCTTATCTCACCTAGAGACCCAATAGGATGTCCTCCCCTCTGACCCACTTTCCTGGTGGGTGAATACTTTCATGGGACATGCCCTTTGGACTAGTGTCCAGATATAAGTGAGTATATACCGTTTGACTCTTTCTGCTTCTGGGTTAACTCACTCATTATGATCATTTCTAGGTCAATCCATTTGTCCACAAATTTTGGGAATTCCTTGTTTTTAATAGCTGAGTAGTATTCCATAGTGTAAATGTACCTCAGTTTCTTTATCCACTCTTCTACTGAGGGACACTTAGGCTGTTTCCATGTTCTGCCTATTATGAATAAGGCTGCTTTGAACATGGTTGAACAATTTTCTTGTGTGGTGGAACATCTTCTAGGTATATTCCAAAGAGTAGAATAGCTGGGTCTTGAGGAAGCCCTATTCCCAGTTTTCTGAGATAGTGCCAGATAGGAATCCAAAGTGGCTGTATTAGTTTGCATTCCCACCAGCAATGAATGAGTGTTCCTCTCTCTGTAAGGCAGGAGACACTGTCAAGAGAACAAAGTGACAGCCTAGAGACTGGGAAAAGATCTTCACCAACCCTACATCTGACAAAGGTCTAATATCCAAAATATATAAAGAACTCAAGAAATTAAACACCACCAAACCAAAGAACCTAATTGAGAAATGGGGCTTGGAACTAAACAGAGAATTCTCAACAGAGGAATATCAAATTGCTGAGAAACACTGAAAGAAATGCTCAACCTCCATAGTCATTAGGGAAATGCAAATCAAAACAACTGTGAGATTCCAGCTTACAGCCATCAGGACAGCTAAGATCAAGAATTCAAGTGACAACACATGCTGGCGAGGATGTGCAGAGAGAGGAACACTCCTTCCCAGTTCTAAATTGGGGATTTTTTTATATAGGTTTGTTCTAGAGAAATTAAACACTTTTGTTTATTTTCACATTGTTACCCCACCTCAGAAATCAAAGTGTGAGTGGAATAGGGCTTTATTATTATTATTTATAACATGGTGCTTTACTCACTGCTGGACATCTGAGGCTATTCACAAAGGAATGCTAACAAAGAGAAAGAAAGGCAGAAGAAAAAGCATGTCCACAATTTTATCTATTTGATGCTTGTATGTTACACTTGGTGTTACACTTTTTGACACTGTGATTTGTACTATCACTGTATTATTTCTATTTCTTCTTTTTCTTGTGTTTGAACATCAGGTGGGAAACACTAAATTGATAGATTCCTCACTTCAGGTTAATTATCTTTGCCAAATACCTATCCTGTCTTCTTATAGTCTTTGATATTTAGCACCCAGTCAGTTTTGTGTCTCCTCCATCAAACATTCTTTTTTTCCCCTGAGGTTTAATATATAGTGTTGTATTCACCCTAACAAAGTGCACTGATGTTTGTTTTATGGTGCATACTTTTCAGGACAACAATTGTGTTGTAGATGCCATCCTGTTGCCCATCCTCTACACTCAGCACCTAATTTTGCTATTCATCCAATTCTGCTATATGAACTCTACTCAACTTGACTCCATGACTGCTCAGTGTACTCTCTTACCTTTTCTACATTTTGTCTAGAAGAAAACAACTGCTTTCTTCTCCTTGCCAAAGGTAATGCTACAACAGATCATCTTTTGACTTCATGAACATTTATGGGTCAAATCAAAAACTATATCACCATTACACACACCAAATATATCCTGACCTCTGTCATTCTGAGCTGCTCTTCAGTGTGTCTATTTCAAAAGAAAAATTATGGATTTTTGTTTTCATCCAATGTTATACTTGTGAGATGTATTTGTTGTTGTATACATCAAATTATTGTATAATAACATATAAAAGTAATTTATATCTTCTATAGATTGCTACTTTTGATGTGTTGTCAGAGTTTGGCTATTACGGAAAGAGTTCTCATAAAGACTGTATTAAAATATATTTTAATATCTTGTATTTTCTTCTAAAATTTATGGGAAACATATAACTATCCTTTTCTGTAAATATAATCTCAAAATTTGTTACCAGTGCTCTTCCATCAGGAGACACATTAGACTATACTGCCCCAGATGCCTGTGAGTCCTTTTCATGGCAGATATTGTACTGCACATGCATTTTTTTTTTCTTTTGGCTTTAATTTGTATTTTCTTGGTGAGTTACAATATCAAGCCCCCATTTTTTAAATCTTATTTTTCAGTTGAGTCCCACTTATTAAGGTATAATTTACTTGTTAAATCATTTCCCCAGTTTTAAAACTACTAAGGAACATTTATTCTGAATACATATCCTCTATCAAAAGACAATGGTTCATTCTAAATGTTTAGTTTTTTTTTCCTCAAACTGTCAACAGTATCTCTGCATAAGTACATTATTTTGGTCAAATTTTCAATGAAAATAGTTTGTGTTATTTTCAAATACCCTTTCCCTGTTCCATAGCCATAACAATGTTGTGGGTTTGAAGAGTGCTTATGCTTGGAAAGATGTGTGCTAAGGTATACAATTTATCTTGAGCTTTTGTTTATGTCATGGTTCTGTGGTCAAAGTGATATTTGTATAAATATTCAATTTATAATGTTGTTTATTTTTTCCTTGCTGTGAACAAACACCTAACAAAGCACCATGAGGAAAGAGAGGCTGGGTCTGACTCATGGACGCACAAAGTCACAGTTCATCAGAGCAGAGAAGACAGAACAGCTTGGTGCTTCATGGTGGACTTGATACTGGTGGCTTCTTTACAATGCTGTAAATATGAGCAGAAGACAGAGTACCTGAGCTTATAACCTTCTATAAAACATCACCTGAGCCTTCAAAACTTTGTTGTATTTTAAATTATGAGCCCACAGATGTACATTTCCAATTGAAATCATAGCAGAAAGTATAGAGTTGGCTGCCATAATGCAAAAAGAAACTATGAGAAAAAATGTTCCTCGAATAATGATCTGAGCTGCCTTCATCAACTTCTTCGGTTTTAGCTATCTTTTTTGCTACTATCTCACACCTTTTTATTAATTAGAAACATAAAGACAGATTAATTTTATGAGGTTTTACTCTATAAAATTCTATAGTTATGGTAAATATTAGGAGCTAACAATAAAAACCAAGTGTTATAATTTTATCTTCCTGTATTTCCCCCCATCATTCTTAAAGTGAATTTTCTCTTCCTCTTCTCTATAATCAATGTCACCTTACAAAATATTTGTCATGAATATTTATGTATTTACTCAGAAATCAGAATACAAAGCTACTTTTTATTATTCACAATTTTTTGGTATGTATCTGATATTTGTATGCATTTTATAAGTTATTTTATTTTTGATTCCTTATTATATATGATAGTCATTGCTGTGGTTTAAGACAGCAATTGTACACTTTCAAATATTTCCACCTATTTTACATGCTTAATTTTCAGTTATCGTTGTATTTTTGAGTTCACTGATTTTTTAACTTGTTTTCCATCCTGCCCAGTATGCCACTATGCTTCCAAATCACATTTTGTATTTCTTATCTATAGAAACTGCAAAGATGCCTATTTTAAATATATTTCACTTCAACAGAATACTTATATCCTCATCTACATTCCAGAACAGATGGATTACAACTATAATGTGCAGTTTAGCGTTGTTTTCTAATAAATCATTACCTGTCAGTGTTTGATCTGCCTGTTCACTAACACTTGTCCTGATGTGACTCACAATGTCTTGCTTTTCTCCCAGCTTCAAACATTCTAATTTGGAGACTGTATACTATAACATTTAAATTCTTTCATTACATTTATTATTTGCTTATCGAATGTGTGTATACTGGGGATGTGAGTGCACATGTCACAGGACATATGCCTCCCAGAGGAGAATCAGAAGTAGTTGGTTCTCTCCTTCTATCATGATGTACCTGGGGCTGGAACCCAGATTCTTAGGGATTGCAGTATATACCTTTACTCATTGAGCCATATTACTGACCCAATTTTACAATTTTGATTGTTTGTCTGAATTTCCCCATTTTAGTAGTATTTGAGTTTTGTGCTGATAAACTATCAAGTTACTTGATTTTAGTCAGATGCTTCTAAAATGTGCATTTACGTGAAAATTTTAGCTGTACCTAGCCTGGATTTTAAAAGCATGTCTAAGCAAGTGCCTTACAACAAAGGATGCCCCAATGATGCCATCTAATTCCTCTATAACAGAGGGGCTGTAGCCTTGTATGAAGTCTGGAAGGCTCTTTCCTTTTCCTTTCTTAAGAATATTTTAATTGTTTTCTGTTTCATTTAGCTTCATGAGGACTCTAATCAGTGTCTACAGAGTTATCAGAGGAGTTCTTTCTTTTCTAGAACCTTCCCCATGAACTGTAGATAATTGTCCTTCTAGGAACACTAATTTTTGACACCTTTACAAAGAAAACTTCCATATTTCATCTTCTTGACTTACAGCCTGAGATCTTCCCCCACACATCACTGGAGATGATTCTAGAGCTCACTCATTCTTTCTCTTTTAGATACAGAGATTGGTGCCCATTGCTCATTGCCAGTGCCAGTGAGTGATACATTAGTAGTTAACATGTTTTTCCAGGTCTCTAATTGTTAAAGGACGTGGGGCAATTCTATTCTCCATAACTAGATCATGATGCTAAATCAATTTTTCACCTTTCATATATAGAAAAAAATATATTTCCTTTGGTAAATTAGAGGGGCCAGTTTCCTCTTTCCTATTTGTTCTTTAGCCATAGTTGATTTTGTGTCATAGCAGTATTTACAGACACACTTTCTTGAAAAAGAGCTTTTGTAATATGTTCACCATGATAAGAATATTGTTATCCGATTGACAAAGTAAATTCAGTTCTTTGTCTGCAGTGTGCTATCTGGTGAAGCCAGAATTTAGGTTCAGTCACTGGTTTTCAATTTTCATTATGTCTCAAAAGTGTACCGTAGCTGTATATCTAAAATAAAGAAAAATAAAAAGAAAGGAATGGCATCAGGAAGATAATGAAATTACCACAAAGTAAAGCTTTAAGGAACACAATCTAGTATATAGGTTCTATGATAAAGCTCATGAGTTAGAACAATTAGTGTGCAGAAATACTTCCTTAGTATGAGCATTGTTTAAATGTTTGGACATCATCTCTAAGCATGGAATTTTATATAGCATGTATAGTAAGAAAAAGAGAAAACCCTAGTCCCTGTCTTTACAGGATCCATTTACAAATGGACACAAATATACTGTTCCAGCTATCCCATTTTGTAATTTATAAAAGAGAACATATTTTGGGTGTTAAATATTTCATGCTACACAGAACACCAAGCAGTTAGTTAATGCTCAGAGCATTTTATTTTATACTCTGAACAAGTGGCTGAGGCATTTCAGGCAGGAAGAATTGTTTTTGCTAAAGTTAATTGCCATGGGAAAATTTTATAATCTATGAAATTCAACCCCATGGTCCCATGTGCATGCACTCCATTTCCTGGCCCACAGCTCTGCCTGTACTTCCAGAAGCCTGCTGGCACCATGGACAACAATGAGACCCTTATGCCCCAATCTCCTGCCTGATGGGTCCCTCTTGCTAGCCCAAAAGCAGTGAGCTGCTCCCTGTCCCCTGTGCACTCCATTTCCAGATTCTCAGCTCTACCTGCATTCTCAGAGGCCTACTGGCACCAGAAACAAGCAGATGAGACCCCCAATTCCCTGCCTGCCAAGTCCCCTCTGGGCAAACCCAGCAGTGATGAGCTCTGCCCTGTCCCTTGTGCACCCCATTTCCTGGACTACAGCTCTACCTACATCCCCAGAAGCCTGCTGCCATCAGGGACTACCAGGTGAAACCCTCCATAGCCCCCTGCTGCTGCAGTCCATATCCGGTGAGTTCAGTGATCCAGGATGGTGGTGTGGAGTCTGAGGAAAGAAAGACTCTGACCAGTTGTTGAAGTTTGAGCAAGTGGTCCCCAAATAACTCGAGCTGTTTTTATTTATACAGGATTTTAGAGCATTCAAACATGAGCAATTTTGGATTTTCCTTTAATCATTATCCAAGAATCTCAACAAGTGCTTATTAAAATTCTTTTGAAGTTCCCCTTGTTTCCTTGTAGTCAGTAATTAACCTTTATCCATATCTAAGTAGTAGAGCTTACAATCAAAATGCCTATGTCATAACTAAACACACCTGGATATTGCAAACCCAAAGATTTAAAGGTTGTATTGCAAGCCAAATGATTATATCTTAAATAATAAAAGTTGAGAACATTTAACCTAATTGAAAGTGTAATTTTGTATAGTAATTTTGCTAAGTATATTCATGCTTACTAATATACAATAAACTGTGACTTTTTCATCAAATTTAAAAGACCAAGGAAAGTAAATAAAACTTATGATCCTAAGAGTCATGAAATATTTAAATTCTTTCCCATCTTGAAAAAGAAACAAACCTTAGTAGAAATAGGGTCGTAGATAATTTGGGACATATGAGACAATTTCCTTTATTCAACCTTTTTCACACATGGGTTTTATTTCTTCTTTTGTGAGATTTGATGATTGCTGAGGTAATTTTAACAGATGTTAAAAGAACGTCTTTTTAATGGAAACTTAGACCATACAAATATAGTTAGAATTAAGTGCTTTTATTCAGTGATTAGACAAATTCCTCAAGTTCAATCTAAAGTTACTTAGAGCCCAAGGAAATAGAGCTTTGAGAGCCAACATTCTTTAAAATGCTCTGCAAAACAAAACAAAACAACAGAATTAAACAGTTTGCCTCTGGTATGTTTAATTTCACATTGAGAGGAATGGTTAAGAGAGTCTGCAATAGATATTTGAGTAAATAAGCATTCATGACAATGGAGGTTAACAGATTTTTATTGAGAATTTCCTCTGAGATCAGTTGTAAACAAGGTAGAAGTCTCTGTCATCAGAAAAGGAAAAAAATAAATAATAATGTCATGTAATTTTTACTGCTGCAAAGAGAATATGGGAATGTAATATAGTGCAAAATTAGCAGTGCAGTGTTCCTCTATATGTAGTTGCTCTTGACCTCTCTTAGTGTCTAATAATAGCTGGAAGTGAGATGAATGGAAAAAGTCATACAAAATTCAAGACAGAATATTCCAAGTGTAAGCGACAGCTAGTGTACATGCCTGGGTACTGCATCAAAAGGAAAAGTCCATGTCCACAGAGAAGAAGACATGGTTAGGTTAGGTGAAATGTTTAGACTGTAGTAAGTAGGGACTTTAGCTTTAACCTCAATATAATGATGCTTCTAGTGAGATGCAGCTTTGTCACTTTATAAAATGCTATCTTTCTGCGGTGTGAGGACACACTGAAAATGAGAGATATCAGTGGGAAATGGTTACAGGTAAGAATAAGTATGTGTGAGGGAGGCAATTCTCATGTGTTCCCTTTAATATGTAGGCTGGAGATTTAAACACTTGCACTCGTATGTTATGGAATGTCACAGTGACATCTTTACACTAAAACATATTTAAATTTCTTGTAATAATTCAGGTATTAGTAAACTATTTTCAGATTTAGGGTATATTTTGGAAGTAGAATGATAAAATAATGGAAATTAATCATGAAGAATTTATAAAACAACTCATTTTTTTACACAAACATTGAGTGTATCATGATATTCATTGCTTGATAGAAAAAAATGAACCTATAAAATGGTCTTAGTGTATTTTAGTAAAAATTATTCTGAGGATTGGCTTAACGCATGGAAAGTGTGACTTGGTAGGAAGAGTAGGAAGCTTCCCAAAATCTGCTGTACAGAAGAAAAGTCTGAAATGGGTGTTTAAAGTTGATGACTTCTAAAACACACATGACATTCAATAACAGGACTGGTGGCATATGGTTTAATAATACTAAAAATAAAAATTTCTAGTGGAAGATACCTAAAGTGTCCAATATCTGTAAGATGATGGAGAAATTTGACATCAGGACAAAAGAGCTATGTAAAGATGCTGAAAGAAATTGCTTCAGATATTCTCGTTTCATCACAGCTTAGATTTATACTTGAGGAGAGTGCTATAATTATTTTACTATTAAAACATTTAGCTTAGAGTGTCCTGGAAGCACCAATTTTATAAATAGAGCAGAACTATATTTGCAAGGTTTTTCTTTCCATGGAAGATTATTTGCAAGGATCCCAAACTTCTTGCAGTACCCAATGAAGTGTTGTCTTATTTTGATTCTTCTTCCATCATGTTGCAGCAATTTCTATATTTTAGCTGTTAGGTTAATGAACTATGATGGAACTGGTATTGCAGTAGTTATGCTTCTATGTCATAAGAAAACATAAATTTGCATGCCATCTCTTTTACCTGTCTCCCAGTCTAGATTGCTGAAGGATAAAAGACCATGTAGAATACAGTTGATCCAGTTCCGATGAGGATTTCTGCTTTCACTACCTTTACTTTGTTGTGGTAGAATTCTCTAAAAGAAAAAATATAATGTAAGGGTTAAAAGATTGATTTTTGTCCAACAGTTTCAAGTGATAGATATGAATATGACATTGAATGCATGGTGGTAAGAGTGCGAGGCTAGCTCCTCATATTGTATCCAGAGTCAATAAGCAAAATGTAATGAATGTTAATTTTCAGTTTGCCATGTTCTTTTAATTTTGTCCAGCCTATGGAACAGTGACATCCAATGTTAAGATGGACATTCCTACCTCTATTAACTTTATCTACACAATCTCTCACAAGAGTGTTTAGAAAATCTCTCCCAGGTAGGCTGGAGGAATGTTTCTTAGGCGATACTAGCTCCTGTCATGGTAATTTACATTATTAACCATCATGCTATCTCATACTAATCAGCTTCCAGCTGTACTAATTCCTGGATGATGGCACCATCATATATTTAATTGTAAGCATCCTAAATTTGAATTGCATCTAAGCTACTAATTCGCAGAAGCAAGAACTAAACAAAATTATATTGACTTCTCTTGGGTTTGATTGCTACATAGTGATAGATAACGGATACATTTCAGTTACATCCTTATTTACACTAATAACGATATAGATGTGGGCTCACAGTGGCTTCAGCAAAAACTATGGACCAATATAGCTTGTCAAAATTCTAGAAAGTTGATACCATTATATTTTAATGTTCATATAAAATTGCCAGTGTGTCCATTTGTATCTTGTTTAGAGCACAGGACTAGAGGGAAAAACACGATAGTGAATTTCCTGTGACATTTAGAATATATGATGTCACATCATTTGTTGTTTTTCCATGTATGTAAAATAAGGAGTTGAAATGAGATTGAAAATTCCCAATTACCTTTACTATGTTACTTCATCTGGTGCAGATATAGACTTCAGGAATAAAGAGCATTTGACAAATGGGTGAAAAAACTTTGTTTTATTAGTTGTTTCATGAGCCCATCATATCCGTCATATAAACACATTGTTTGCTACCACATTGTTAGAAATTTAGCTAACAATACAATTTATTGGTATCTATAACATTGAACACTTTCTTGCAACCCTATATTATATGGAAAGCTACATAGGTAGGCTATGAATCTTAAAAGAAGGCTTTCCCCTATATTAACAAGACTAGAACCATTAACAATAAAATTTACCTTTTCCAATCATCTATAGGAGAACTTTTACAGTCTCATTTACCCCTAAGTCCCTGATTCATTGAAGTTTCTTCCTCAAGGACATGAACATGCTACGCAGGATGCTTTGGTCTTGAGCTTTCACATAAACCACCCCACATTTGAGAAATAGGATACATTGTTTCTGTGTTTAGAGTAAGCAGGGCAATGTTGAACAAATGGAGTCCCCAGGATAATCCCACCTACCCACATATCTTCCCATCACTTCACCTTTTGTGCTGCTCAAGGGACATGTTCTATGTGGTCTATGAAAGGAAAACTATGGAGAATACCATCTTGACTAATTAGAGTCAGCACATGCGTCACCACATGACTGATTACTTTTCTCAACTTTTCTATTTAAAAGACTTCTCCAGACTTTGCCTTTAAGTAACACTTTGTAATCCCAAGGATAACATGGATAGTCTGTAAGAATGTGCTTCGGAAGATATTTTATTGTCTGTCTTCTACTGCCTCACATAACTCTTCTTTTAATGTCACTCAGTTGTAGGGATTCCATCAAATCTCAGCACTTGCGTGATGACTGGCCAACTTATTTAGCCTATACTGCTTTATCTTCTTTCTTAATCTGAGCTCTGATTCATTTAAGTGCCTACCACAGTGTTAATTATTAAAAGTTATAGACCACCATAGCCTCAATTAGCACAGAACTACTGTAGTTTAAATATTAATAGTTTTCTAAATCATGCATGGCAGTGCAGGGCATGTAGGAACATCTGAATTTAACACTTACGTACAGGCTAATACAGCATAGAATCTGTCCCCAGGGAACACAGACAACTGTGTTTAAAAGTTTTAAATGCGTAAGAGGAGGGGAGCAAGAAGTTATTGTGTTAAAATGAAAAACAGATGATGCATACAGAATACTGAAAAGGAATGAATACAGCAGCAGATCAGTGGGAGTGACTAGACATTATAAGTCGTGCACACCAATGAACAGGCACAGCATACTTATTAGTCTTTCTACTTTTTTGGCATGCCTGTAAGGTTTTATACCACATATGATGGTATAGATAGTTCTTGAATTCTGGTATTTATATTGTTATTAAGTCATTGAGACCTGGGAGAATAAAGCCAATAAATAAGGCAGACTAAAGTCTCATACAATAGCCAAATTTATTCAGAGCCTCAGACAATTTATACTCTGAGGGTTAAGAAAGGTTATATGAGTAAAGTTTTCATGAATTCAAGCTGTATACAATCACAAGGGCAAGCTGCATGTGGAAAAATCATGCTTAAGCATTTAATTGAATAACAACCATACAAAAATTGCTGATCTGAGGTAAACCCGCTCCCATCTGCTATACCTGGGAGGAACATGAAAACAAATTTGTTGGAGGAAGGTCCAACTGTGTTTCCAACCCTGCTTACAACCCTGCCGTAGGCATTGTGATGAATGTTGAACTATCTCCTGAAACCAAGTGATGATAAGGAATGTTTCCCAATTATCTCTGATTGGCTAAATAAAGATGCTGAAGCCTATGACTGGTAGAAGAGAGGGAGGCAGAAATTTAAATGTCAGGGCTTGAGTTAGAGGGAAGAGAAAACAGCAGAGTGGCAGGAGTGGAGAAAGCATGAAAAAGGAAAAGAAAGACAGGAGAAAGAGGAAGGAGTTAAGATAAAGCAAGATGGTGCTGAGCACATCGCTGTAGGGACAGATTTGATGGAGCAGAAGCCTCCCCTGGGGTCATCAGATTGGCAAGCAATTGGATTTCACGTAGGTTTTAAAGGTTCTAGGATTAGAGTAGCTCAGAATCTGCCTAACATAGTGCTTGTAGCTTAAAAATAAATCATAGTTTTGTTGATTCTTTGGACTGTCCTCTTTGTTTCTAACATTAATTTCAGCCCTGAGTTTGATTATTTCCAGACGTTTATTCCTCTTGGGTGTTTCTGCTTCTTTTTCTTTTTTCTTAGGGCTTCAAACTGTGTCATTAAGTTGCTTATGTGGGGTATTTCCAATTTCTTTTTAAAGGCATTTAGTGCTATGAATTTTCCTCTTAGTACTACTTTCAATGTATCCCACAAATTTGGGTATGTTGATCCTTCATTTTCATTGAATTTCAGGAAGTCTTCAATTTCTTTCTTTATTTCTTCCCTGACCAAGGTGTCACTAAGTAGAGAGTTGTTTAATTTCCATGTATGTGTAGGCTTTTTGTTATTTCTGTTGTTGTTGAAGTGCAGCGTAAGACCACGATGATCTGATATGATACAAGGCATTATTTCAATCCTTTTGTATCTGTTGAGGCTTGCTTTGTGACCTACTATGTAATCAATCTTACACCCATCAGAATGGCTAAGATCAAAAATTCAACTGACACCACATGCTGGCAAGGATGTGGAGAGAGAGGAGCACTCTTTCATTGCTAGTGGGAATGCAAACTAGTACAACCACTATGGAAATCTATCTGGCGCTATCATAGAAAACTGGGAATAAGGCTTCCTCAAGACCCAGATATATGTAGAAGATGCTCTACCACACAACAAGAACATTTGCTCAACCATGTTTGTAACAACCTTATTCATAATAGCTAGAACATGGAAACAGCCTACGTGTCCCTCAGTAGAAGTAAGGATAAAGAAGCTGTGGTACATATACACTATGGAATACTACTCAGCTATTAAAAACAAGGAATTCCAGAAATTTGTGGACAAATGGATTGAACTAGAAATGATCATAATGAGTGAGTTATCCCAGAAGCGGAAAGAGTCAAATAGTATATATTCACTTATATCTGGACACTAGCCCAAGGGGCATGTCCCATGAAAATCTTCACTTACCAGGAAAGGGGACAGAGGGGAAGACTTCCTATTGGGACTCTAGGTGAGAGAAGAATGGGAGAATGGGAGAATAGAAACATCCAGAGAGTCCTAGAAACCTACAAGTAGAACATTATGATGAACAGATCGGGGAGCAGGGGTCCTGCTCAGACTATGGCACCAGTGAAGGACAATACATGCAGTAAACTTCAAACCCCTACCCAGATCTAGCCAGCCAATGGACAGGACATTGTCCACAGTTGACTGGATAGTGGGGACTCACTTTCACATGAACTCTGGTGTCCCATATTTGACTATGTCCCCTGGATCAGAGGCCTGGTGGCACTCAGAGGAAGGATAGCAGGCTACCAAGAAGATACTTGTTACCCTATGAGCATATAAAGCGGGAGGAGGTCCCCCTCAGTCACAGTCACAGGGGAGGGGAGTAAGGGGAAAATGGGAGGGAGGGAGAGAAGAATAGGAGGATACAAGGGATGGGATAACAATTGAGATATAATATGAATAAATTAATAAAATATATTTAAAAAATAAATCATAGTTTCTCTTGTCAGTCACCAAGGAACCAGCTGGTTAAAGAAAACTACTGCCTTAATAATTTACTGTATTGATTAATATAGAAAATATAATTCATCTTTATACACACATTCCAAGAGCAATTCCTTGTTTTAAAGGAACTAAGGTCACAAGACTCTTGTCTTGTTTTATTAGAGTATTCTCACAGTTCTTAGAATTGTCTTCAGACAATTTCATTCTTTTATTGTGTTATGACACTGTGTTTATTATATATATATAATATATATATATATAATTATTTAGTGTTTGTGTATGGAAGATATACTATGTGGAAAACATATTTATGGATATCCATATTTTTCTATCACATATGAATGAAATATTATTTTATATAATAACATTTAGACGTTTAATAATATGGCTTCTAATGAGTAATAATAGTTTATAATAATAAACTATTTCATGTACAATATATATATTTAGTACATGAGTGTTATTTTAATATCGCTAATGATAAATCTATGGGTACATAGTCTGATACACATATCATTTGATTAAGTTTTTTATTTAATAACATCACAGAGAGTAGTTACACAAATTAAGGTGGCTACAATTTCAAATTTAATAGGAGATATAATTTCAAAGATCATCATTATATGTGGTTTACTATTGGCTGATATGTAATTTATGGTACAATAATGTGTGTTAAATAAAATAATATAATAAAGAATACATTGGTATTCAGATTATAAACTTAATTGTTTTAATGTATTTATAGAAGATATGTAGTAATATCCTTCTATGACTTTCAAATATTGATTTCTATTACTTTAACATAAATATATTTTTATTTTCTAAAGAGTTTAAGGATTATAAATCAAAGTTTATTTTTAAAGCATATATTATATGTTTTAAATTAATAGCTCTCTATGCTGTCATAACTAAGGTTTTCAATGCTATAAGTAAGTCATCAGAGCATCAGAGTAGTTACTCCAATCTACTCTTCATTCATGCTCATCAAGGTGAAGGATGATGCATACATTTATATTATAAGACAGAGGCATAGCATATAAAAAATAGGCAGTTCTAATTAGTTGATTCTACACTGCTCTCATATACAAATTTTAAAAGTCTCCAACTCAAGTTATTTACCTATGGAATGAATTCCCCGTCGTTCATTATTTTAAGTGAGTCCTTTTTTCTTTTCTTTCTATTTTTTTTTTTTAAGCAATGTAAGACATATGGGTGTGAACAAAATCATGGGTCAAAATCCAGTCTCTTCACATGCCAGCCTAATGAGCTTGAAGTTCAGCTTCCACTCTTTTTTTTTTTTTAATAAGTGATTTCCCATGTTTGTTAGCTAATGTTCTTATTGTGATAACTAACAAACAGATCTAATTGATACTCTTATATTCACAATTCTGTTCTTTGAATCACACCCCTGAACTACTGTGAACTTGTAGGTTAGATTCAACTTCTTTGATTTTTAAGCTTTTCAGAAAAAAAAAAAAAGCTAAAATTTCTTTTTAGTTAAAGATACTTGTCAAAATGCATGTAAGCATGTAAGGTGTACATAGACTTAGAAATGAAAGAAAGTTAAGTCATAAGTATTGCAGTCCTGACTCAATAAAAGCAATATGTTTACTCTCTCATTTTAATAGGTGGGAGTAAAAGTATTTGAAAATTTGCTTTCCATCAGTAGTACAAATAACTAATAGAAATTTTCAGAGAACTATTTAATTGTTTGACATATTTATTAAATATCAATTTACCAGTTTGAAATAATTCAACATTAGCCTGGTAAGTTAAAAATGTTAGACTTTAATGAGTTTTTAAAAATGTATTTACATTTCCCTGATGACTAAGGAGGTTGAGCATTTCTTTAAGTGTTTCTCAGCCATTTGATACTCCTCTGTTGAGAATTCTCTGTTTAGTTCCAAGCCCCATTTCTCAATTGGGTTATTCGGTTTGGTGGTGTTTAATTTCTTGAGTTCTTTATATATTTTGGATATTAGACCTTTGTCAGATGTAGGGTTGGTGAAGATTTTTTCCCAGTCTGTAGGCTGTCGCTTTGTTCTCATGACAGTGTGATACGACTTTCTCACGTACTCTGGTGCCTCACATTTGACCATGTCCCCTGGAGGGGGAGACCTGGTGGCACTCAGAGGATGGACAGCAAGTAGCCAAGAAGAGACTTGATACCCTATGAGAATATATAGGGGGAGGTAATCCCCCTCAGGAACAGTCATAGGGGAGGGGAATAATGGGAAAATGGGGGGATACAAGGGATGGGATAAACATTGAGATGTAACAAGAATAAATTAATAAAAAAAAACAAAAAACAAAAAAAACAGGGGGAAAAAATAAATCACATATTGGCCCTCAAAAAAAATGTATTTAATTTTTAAATAGTATATTTATATTACTTGACTAATATTAACATTAAAGGAAAATTGCTGTACCTTTCCTTTTCTTTTTGACGTTATTATAATATAGTCACATAATTTCTACTCCCTTTCCTCCCTCCAAGCTCTTCCATATATTCTTCCCAGTCTCTTTTAAATCCATAACTTCTTTTTTTTATTAGTTGTTATTGTGGGGTTTTGTGTGTGTGTGTATGTACTCCTAAGTATATAACCTGTTCAGTGTATGTAATGTTATTTGTATGTATACTATCAGGGATGATCATATTGGATAACATATTAGTGTGCTCTTCCTTTGGGAAGATTATTTCTACCACTCTCAGCATTCCTTAATTGCCTATAGTGCTTAGCATGTTTATTAATGGTCTCTTTGTTCAGTTCATGTTTACATCTATACTTTAATCATGAAAAGAAAAACAGCAAAACAAACTTCTTCATAAACGTGATGACCAGAGAACAGGAAAGAAAAATGAGAGGAACTTCATGAACTTGCAATAGAATATTTTTCCTCAAGTGGAGTATTTTCCCCTCTCAAAAATTTCAATGAAAGGCAAGGCAGTTTTCAAGATTACTGCTTTTTCCGATGCTAATCTATTTTGTGTGTATGTGTGTGCGGGGGGGGGGGGGAAGTGACATCAGAGGAGAGAGAGAGAGAGAGAGAGAGAGAGAGAGAGAGAGAGAGAGAGAGAGAGAGAGAGAGAGAGAGAGAAGTTACCCATACACCCAATGACAAGCAGTATTATACTTCATGTATAGATGACCTTTAGAGAGAATTGTAGTTATTATCTTACATTTCTTCATTTATTAGTGGCCTCTTTCTGAATCTCTTCCCTATTACATAGCAGAAATAGAGATGCATGTCTTGAAAATAGGAAAATATGATTTGACCATAGTAATAGCTCAAGGATCTCATTTTAATTCAATTTTCTTTCTCATTATTTGAAGGGTTGGAAACTGATTCAGGTGGCTACTAGATTAGGCATTTTAGAATGGAGATTTATTAAAAGTGTTATATATGACTATTAAATTAGTCATAAGATGTATTTTATTTTTCAGACTTGGTAGAGCTAACTAAAGCTGTAGGATATTCATTCAGGATTGTATCATGAGATCTTATTGTTGAGGAAAATAGCCTAGCCACAGTTAAGATGACTGATAAGGTATGTAAGCAAGGATAAGAGTATCTCATTTTATATCATTGCATAAATCTGTACTACCAAATATTTTTAACGACTGTTAGAATGGTTGATTATCTGATCTACCAAATAAGCCAAATGACCATGATTATAAGACAAGTAACAACCTCATCTAAGCCTCTAGATAGGAGAAAAATGCAGTTTACTTTTATTCCTTCTTACTGAATGTTGATTAGGAATTTATATGCACGTTCACAGCACCCAGAGAGGTAAGATAAGATCTTAATTTGCCATTTTTCTCTGAACATTTTCCTCATTGATGCTATGAATTCAAGGTGATGCACTTTGCGTTACTACCTTACGCTCATTATTAATGAAGTTCTCATTTTTCCTTCCTGTTTAAAGACTTCTCTCATCCTAGTTGCTTTTTAAAACTACATTTCAATCGTCCCTAAAATTATTTTCAGTAAACTAATTTTCTGAAATATCCTGATATTGGAATGCCTACTTACTGTCTGAAAAAAAAAGAGAAAATAATTTTAAGTTCATCCTAGCTGGATTTTGAAAAAATTTACCTTGTATTTAATGTAAACCAATACAATTTGCTCCAAAGCCACTGAGAAACAATGCAGCAACTGCCTGCATGTGTTTCACTTTCCCTCTTATAATTTGACTTAGTTATACTAGAGATTTGATGGAGTTGAGAAAATCATGGATCACATGCTCTGTGGAAAATATTTTATTAAACAGGTTCATTTAAATAACTTTGGTGATGAATCACTTGGCTTAACACAGCAAAGAGTTAAATATTTGGCTGGATATGCTTTTCAAAGGACCTGAGTTTGAATTTTAATTTCCCTGTGTTAAACAGGCATTGAATCCTTATTATTTGTTTCCTATTTCACCTTTTAGTTCTGAGCATCTAGATATTTAATTTTCTTTTCTGATTTAATGAGGAGTCTCTCTCCCTGGCCAAATTTAGTTTTCCTGTGACATTAAATAAGATTCTCAGTTTGTAATAGGATATGCCAATTTGGAAATAAATAAAACACTCTGAAGAAATAGGTTACTGAGCAAAGTTCCAATAAAAATTAATGCAGGCTTCATATTATTTTAAAATAATCTAATAAGCTCATCTCCTACCCTATTATACTTTTGTATTGAATGAACTTATGTATCAAAGAATGAAAAAAACTGCCTTTTGACACTAGTATAAATTCAACAAACTACACAAATGTATATCTTAAGGACTGATTTCACTAAGAATTCTAGAACACAGCAAAATGAACCAACATATTACTTTTTATTTCGATGGTTGATCCTGTCCTTCTGTAGAGACTATATAATTAAACAAAAGCTTCTGCAAAGAAAATACGCACATGAATGTGACATTATCTGGACAAATACCTTCATCATATAACAAACACGTTGGCGTTTTGCTTATTGCTCATCCTGCTAATTTCTGATGAGACTGTAGAGGTCACAACTGGGAATGTTTGTGCCATTCTCCAGCCAGTCAATGCTGATAATGACAGAGGCAACATTTCTATGTCCTGAGGAGGTATCCCTTGCATCAATTTCCTTCCTTGCTTCCCAGATGATGCAAGAGAGAAAAAGCTCCATTTTTTCCTTCTCTTTATCCCTGGAAAGTTACATTTATTTTCATAAGGAAATATAAGAAAAATTAATAAATACTTTTCATGTTTCTTTACCTTTTTGCCTCCAATTTGACTGCCATTTTGAGAAACCATTCTTGGAATGTTATCTAAGTAAAAGAAAATGTGAAAGTATGATTCCTAAGAATTTTCACATGAGTTTTCAGATAAATAAAGTATTAAGATTTATTTTCATCTATCAATATACTGGATGGTGTGTTAATGTCTTTACCACATTATTTCCTGAATGTTTGTTATTGTTTAGCCAGATGGCTCTTTTAAATTTCTATTCCATATCTGACAAACAGGTTCAGAAAGGACACACATTTTGCTCTACTTGTTAGACCCATATGATGTCAGGAAAACTACAGTGTTTTTTTTTTTTTTTTAATTATTTTTATTTATTTATTTAATGTTTTTTTATTTGAAAAATAAAATCATTCATATTACATTTCAATTGCTATCCCATCCCGTGCATCCTCCCATTCCTCCCTCCCTCCCGCTTTCACTCCATTCCCCTTCCCTATGACTGTGACTGATGGGGACCTCCTCCCCTTGAATATGATGCTAGGGTATCAAGTTTGTTCTTGGTAGTCTGCTATCCTTCCTCTGAGTGCCATCAGGCCTCCCCATCAAAGGGACATGCCTAAATAAGGGGCACCAGAGTTCATGTGAAAGTCAGTCCCCAGTCTCCACTTAACTGTGGAGAATCTTCTGTCCCTTGGCTAGGTCTGGGTAGGGGTTTGATGATGACTGCACGTATTGTCTTTGGTTGGTGCCATAGATCGAGCAGAACCCCTGGGCCCAGATCTGCCCATCATACTGTTCTTCTTGTAGGTTTCTAGGACCCTCTGGAATGGATAAAGAAACTGTGGTACATTTACACTATGGAATACTACTCAGCTATTAAAAACAAGGAATTCCTGAAATTTGTGGACAAATGGATTGAACTAGAAATGATCAGAATGAGTGAGCTAACCCAGAAGCAGAGAGACTCAAATACTATATACTCATATCTGGACACTAGGCCAAGTGGTATGTCTCATGAAAGTCTTTGCTTACCAGGAAAATGGGATAGTCATGAAGACACCCTAAGGTTGGAGAAATATAGGAGATAGGGAAATTACAGTGTTTTATTACTACAAGGGATCTACTTGGCTGAGCTGGGTTGTATGTTGTCTCAAGTCCTCAGTGAACCATTGTCAGAATTCTGCTCATCTCTCTGAGTAGTTTTGCAGTCATCTTTGCTATTTAAAAGAACCTTTGAAGGGGTCTGCATGTCAGGTACAGGTCCCTAGGGTTCAAAGGATGAGGTCTTCACTGTGTTCAGAGGAGGATGATTGTGTTCAAGAGCCACACAGAAATGTTCACTCCTGAGAGTGGACTCATTGGGAGGCAACACTTAGCCCAATGTATTAGAAATATACAAGCTGAGATCATTCAAGATGGTGTCGATAACATACTGTGTTTGATGTGCAGAACAGCAGTAACTGTACAGTCACCAAAGGACCATACTGTGAGCTCCAAAACACAGTGCTGGTGTTTCCCAGAGAGAAGGAAATCCTGTCATGTGGATTGTCCATGCCCTCCTGCTGCGGGACCATCGGAACATGCTCAGGTGAGCTCCTAGAGGCCTTGGGCCTCCACCTCTGCCACCTTCCCTGCTTTCAGGTTGCGGGCTGGCACAGTGTGGGCCAAGGTGCTGTTTGAGTCAAGCCCAAGCGAGAACTGTACCTCCCAGACCACAGGGCTCATGGACTTCTTCTCACAAGATGGCGCCATGCTCAGTGCTGAAAGCTGGATCATGCAGAGGTGGATACTAGGGGCAGCACTGAGGCAGGGGCCCATGGTGGATGGAGATATGATGGAACCAGACACTCAGGAGGTGCAAATCAACAAAACCACAAGTTCCCGGGGATAAGAAGCTGAGCTGGGCCAACATCAATGTTTTCTGTGAGCTACTCAAAGAAGACTTGAGGAGCCTCCACTTGCCACTTGCCTGATGGCCAACATGGTCCAGTACCCACAGCAGTAGGAGGCCATCCAGGCCTTGATGGCCAGCAACAATCTGGCAAATTGAACGGGAGCTGGCCCTGAGGACATGCAATTAGGAGAGCTGACCATGAGGACACAAAAACAGGAGAGCTGGCACTTAGGATGCGGGAGCAGATGAGAGAGCCCTGGGGATATGGGAGCCTGAGAACTGGCCCTGCCTTGAGGACACAGGAACTGGAGAGCCAGCTCTGCCCTGAGTACACTGGAGTGGGCCTGCCCTGAGGACATGAAAGTGGGTCTGCCCTGAGGACACAGGAGTGAGTGAGCTGGCCCTGCCCTGATAACATGGGAGCAGTTGAACTGGCCCTGCCCTGAGGACAGGGCATCAGGAGAGCAAGGCCTGCTCTGATGACACAGGAGCAGGAGAGCAGGGCCTGCCCTGAGGACAGGGGAGCAGGAGAGCAGATCCTACCTTGAGGACACGGGAGCAGAAGAGAGCTGTCCCTGCCGTGATACAGCTGGCCCTGCCATGATGGCACAGGAGTGGGTGAGCAGGCCCTGCCCTGATGTAGGGGAGCAAGAGAGTGGGCCCTGCCCTGAGTAGAGGGAAATGGGTGAGCCGGGCCTGCCATGATGACACAGGAGAGAAAGAATGGGCCCTGGCCTGAGGATAAGGAAATGGGTCCTGATTCAGGGCTCTGAGAGAACCTCACACCAATGTCTACCCTATGTATGGCTCGCTGGAACACATGAAGGGGCTGGACCTGCAGATTCAAAGATTAAGAATCTCCTTGACACACAGCAACAATGGGATATCCGACAACAGCCCCAGTGAGGATCTGGTAATGATAGTTTAGGCCTCCAACCAGACCCATGACTCGTAGCAATGAACATTTGAAAGTAAATACATGAGGGCAAAAGATTATACTACATGATACACTATAGCTTCTGTGACAAGATTTTTGTTTGTTTGTTTCATTTTACTGGGGGGAGGCGAGGGATTTTGGTGCATGACGTGTAAATCACAGACATTCAATAAAGTAAAAAAGAAAAGATATATAATCTGTAAAAAAAGAAGATATTTTGGGATCAAAAAGCGTCTTATGAAGTTTATTCTCATAGCATCTCTAAACTGCAATGAAACAGTGTTCAAAGGGCACTACTTTAGAATTTCCCAAGAACCTAGAATATATGCAGACTCCTGATCTCCCCCAGAGATACTGAAACAGAACTTCTACCTATGGGGCCAGCAGTCTAGTTCAACTAAGCCTCCAGGTGATTCAGATACACTGAAAATTCAATTGATTTTGCCCTCATTATTGACCTACAGACCAGCCAATTATTCAGTTGCATATAGTTCTCAACCTCTTGTTTAAACACAGCTTCCCCCTTCTACTGAAGAAAGTCAATTGCGCAATATTCTGTAGGCTTGGCATGGAGATTTGCTATTGGTGGTATAAAATATATTATAGATGAGATCGTTCCTTTGGAGACATGGACAGGAAAACATGGTGACCTATAAAAATCGCTGCCTTGCATGCCTGTGCAATAGAGCACCATCAAAGCTCTCTCTCTCTGTCTCTCTCTGTGTCTCTCTTTGTGTCTCTCTCTGTCTCTGTCTCTGTCTCTCTCTCTGTCTCTCTCTCTCTCTGTCTCTCTCTCTCTCTCTCTCCCCTCCCTCCCACCCATCCTGTACCCCTCTCTACAAAACTTTATTTTTAAACCTAAACTTTCCAGCATATAGACAAAGTCATCTTTCTGTATGCTTGGTGCCAACTAAAATTATGTTTTAAAGTAGTGAATTCACTGAATATATACAGATTTTTCTTGTTGCACCTCCCCATCAACACAGTTTAGAAATTATTTGAATAATATTACATTTACTCAGTGTTTCAAATAATATATAGACTATTTAATGTACATAAAAGGAAAATACTTCACATACTACATTTTCTACGAGTTCCTTGAGTATTAGCACATCTTGTCATCCGGCTGACCATTGTAAGTACCTATGGATGAGGGAGGTTAACTGTATATACAAGTATTCAGAGTTTCTAGGCTGAATGAGCACAACTTTAAATGTCTGGAGCGAGAAAGCATAGGCAGACAAACAATTCTGCCAAGAGAAATCATGTTATTTTTATGACAACAGCTGGATGGTAGCAGTAAAGGAAATGCATAAAGGCTGCAGACTAGAAATAGCACACAACAAAACAGTCTGAATGTGACTTCGCACATTAGCTTGTCATTTTTACCTATTGATTTTAAAAATGCATTGGGGAGTACCAAAATAAACCCATCTTTATTTGACAGGAAAGGTATCATTGGCATCACTCAGTGTCCCATCCAAAGTGGATAACAGGGAATGTGGGAATGATGATCTTCTAGTGTAGCACTTCATAGAAATTACAACTACACATATGTGATGTATGTGTTGATGGTGGCTGTCTTCTGTTTTCTCAATATAGCTTTGCATGCAATTCCCCACTCTGTTAGGGACTGGTATTTGGGGGGACTGTTGTTGTTGTTGTTGTTAGTGTGTGTTTGTGTGTGTGTGTTTAAATGGCTATTGAGACCATGCTATGTTACCAAAGTACCAGACTGCACAGAGTAAGCAAGCAGTAAGCACAGCTCAGTATTGTTCAGGAGACAAATTCATCAACTAAAACAATCAACTATACTATTTACTTAAATTTTCTAAATGCTGCTAGCAAATAAATGGGAGGCTTGAAATTATGTAATGCAGGCTCCCACCCTAGTTTGAGTTTTCCAAATTAAAATTTAAAGATGAGTGGGAGTTAACCTAATGAAAGGCAGAGGAAAGTTATGGGCTGAGAGAATACCACAAACAAAATCATGGTCTTGGAAAAATTATTAGTGAGCTGAGCAAACAAATACTAAAATAATATAAAGTGATTGACAGTAAGCATGATGCTGAAGAAGAGATGAGGCAAGTCATGCAGTGGGGAAGTGAAGAGTGAGAACAGTGGAATCGTTCACTCTAACTCTGACCCAGACTCATTACATCAATTTGCTAATGCAGTATATCTGAGCAGTGCTTTAGGAAGTAATGAATTCAGGTCTCTAGTGAACCTACAGGAGGAAGGGTCCTGCCTCTGAATTTTGTCTGCTGAGGGTAGGCATTGGCAGAATTATCTCTGCCGCCTGTCAATCTAAGTGTCATTCCACATAAGAGGGATAAAGTCAGTCCCTATATTAAAAACTAAATGTAAACAACAGCAATCCTTAGAAGTCTTCCAATTCTGGTTTTGAATGGTGCTAGGGCATTATATCAAAAATGCTGCTTATTTTTATATTCTTCTGCTTTATTGGTTATACAGTCTTATGCCTATGAAACTAGCACTGTGGTGTGGAAGAATGTTACAGTCATGGATTATGTTTTATTATGAATATGTCACACTATGCTCAGAATTTTGTATCTAAAAAAGTGAGGTCTAGAAATGGTGTGATAAACAGTTTAACTGTCTATCTATCTATCTATCTATCTATCTATCCATCCATCTATCTATCTATCTATCTATCTATCCATCTATCATCTATCTATCATCTCTTTATCCCTATCATCTATCTATCAATCATATAACTATCATTTATATATCATCTATTGGAATATAAAATTACAATTGACCGTAATATATGTTATTATGGGAATGTTTCACTTTTCTCTTAAACATGCAGTCTAGAATAAAATGTGTAAGAAATAAAACGCAAACAACTTACAAATCAACTTAGATATTAAAATACAGAGTTAAGTTATTAAAAAGGAATGCTGTTCAATGATAGCTTAATTTTTGCCTCTTAAATTAGAGTAAAACTGGTCCAAAAATAGAAAAAATTACTGTCTTTGTTGTAGATAAAATGCATATTCTTACAAAGATAGGAGCATAGGAATGCAACTGCAGAATAGTGCTTCCCTCACAAAGCCAAAGAGAAAACTACATGGGGGCAGAGATATGTACAATATTTCAAATGGTTATAGATTTTAGTTCCTTAAAAGCATTTGAAGTCAATACACTAGAATGATTCCGCTAATTTTTGTTAGTGGGTTGACTCTTAAGCTTTTACTTTGTATGTGATAATTTCTATAGTTTGAAAAGGAAATAACATGAAGAACGCTTCCCAGGTAGGGAGTATGAAAACAGATGTCCCTTCTGTAGAGGTCTTGCTGTGGGATTGAGTGTCTATAGCCTGAGCACCTACTAAAATGTGTGGAATGAATGGAGATGTCTAAACATAGGGCCTACAGCCTGACCTGAAATTAGTCTAATGAAAGTGATTGATTTGGA
This sequence comes from Acomys russatus, assembly GCF_903995435.1. Lineage (NCBI taxonomy): Eukaryota > Metazoa > Chordata > Mammalia > Rodentia > Muridae > Acomys > Acomys russatus. The sequence continues at coordinate 38,166,958 of NC_067140.1, read as the reverse complement.
ATAGTGCATTTGATTCCTAATATTGAGACGAGTAAGAACTGCCTGCTACCTCTGAGTGCTTCAGGTGTTAGATGAATATACTTACTCTGTCATATCGTTACTACTCGTGAAAGTCATATAATCATAATTATGGGAAATAACACAATGTCATATATGTCTGACTGCCAGTATTCACTGTGGTCAAGTAGATGATTGAGAGCTCAAGTTAACTTCACAACTTCCAACTCGATGAGATGGGTATGTTGTCTTGGACAATTCTTTATATTCCTTGCACTCCCCCAGGAAACGACATCATCCTTCATCTTCTTTTAACCCTTTTCCTATGATGTGACTCAATTTCTCATTTGTTACTGTGCCTAGTGAGAGTAGCAAATAAGCTTAACACAAACAACGAATGCTGGATGGAGAGAGAATTTTTACTTAAGAACAAAGCAAAAAAAAAAAAAAAAAGAATCAGCATCTGGCACAGAGAGTCTCTCTCTCCCTCTCTCTCTCTCTCTCTCTCTCTCTCTCTCTCTCTCTCTCTCTCTCTCTCTCTCTCACACACACACACACACACACAGTGAATTTACATATAATTTTTTAGCCAATTCAGTGACTCTCATTACTCAGTTGCAATTACACTGTTCCCACTTAAGAGCTAAGTCATTGTTTTGTGTATTCCAGTATACTTAAGATTTAAGTGTATTTCTATTAGTTATTTACTATATTATTAGTTACTGAAACATCATAAAATTTTCAACAATATCTTTTACCAGAATCAATAAAAGAAAAGAAATGGGCAAAATGTAGGAATTTATCATGAGAAGTAGGGCAGTTTAGCCAGGTCTCACCCAACATTGAATCATCTAACCTCCAGCAACTCATCGCATGAGAGAGTTTGTTTTAACTGTGATTAGTAGGGGATCTTTAAGAGTCTGGTAGGCAAGTAGAATACATTTTTTCTCTTTCAAATGGCTCTGAAGTGGCCCTGCATGTTAAAGTTAAAGAGGGACATAGGAGGGTTTTGCAATCTTGTCATTTCCTATCTATACACAACACTATTTAGCATGCTAGCTGTAATTCTTAGCGCTTATCTTTCTCATAATGCATATATCTACAGTAGCACATACACTTTCACAGATATTCATAAGATTCTCCATAAAATCCAATCCATGTTGTTGTTAACATGAGACAAGGATCAATTAATGGATACATATTTATGCTACTACCCTGAGAGTTTTGTGCCAGATGGATTGAGAAGCAACAGGGACAAGGCATAACATTTCAGCCTGTTGCTCATGATTTAAAATATGTAGTTGGAAGTGATGGTTTCTTTTCAGATCAGTTTAATTTGAAATGATGTGATATTCAGAACTGAAGAGACAGAGTTTGTAAATTTGGAGTCACACAGCAAAACAGAAACAAGAGTTCTGTAAAAGTTTGCAAGTAACCGGTATATGGATTTTGAACTGCATCTATAGTATATAAGGCTTTTTAATTTCTCTCACTTTCTTCCTCCATTAAAATGTGTAAAACAGGAAAATAATGAAGATCAAATGAAATATATCAAGAATTTAGCTACATCACATAGCACGGTGCTGGTGCTGGCTCTGTCTCTGTCTCTCTCTCTCTCTTTTTTTATATATATTTATTTATTTATTATGTATACAGTGTTATACCTGCATATACACCTACAGGGCCCAGAAGAGGGCACCAGATGACATGACAGATGGTTGTGAGCCACTGTATGGTTGCTGGGAATTGAACTCAGGACCTCTGGAAGAGCAGTCAAGTGCTCTTAACCTCTGAGCCATCTCTCCAGCCTGTCTCTCTCTCTTTCTCTCTGTCTCTCTCTGTATGTGTGTGTGTGTGTGTGTGTGTGTGTGTGTGTGTGTGTGTGTGTGGCTTTCTTGAGATAGGATTTCTCTGTGTAGCCTTGACTGTCCTGGAATTGCTCTGTAGATCAGACAGCCTTGAAGTCATAGCAATGCACCTGGCCCTGCCTTCCTGAGTGCTGGGATCACAGGTGTGTGTCACCATGTCTGGCTGTTGTTTCTTTATTTTGTTTTTTAGAGATCTACCTGCCTCTACCTTCCAAGTGACTCCAATGCTGAAATTACAGTGCTCTCAGTACTACATAAACTGGGAATGCTGGCCCATGCCTATAATCCCAGCACTTAGGAGCTCTAAAAAGGACGATCACCCTCCCCCAACCTCCATGTATTGGAAGATGAGTCCAGTGTTTCCAATGCTCCTTTCCCTGACACATCCACACACACTTGGTTTTTTTTTTTTTTTTCAGGCAGGGTGGCCCAGCCAGTGATGACTTCTTAATAAGCAGAAAACAAATGCTATATCCTAAAATGTATGTCTACTATGTTCTTGGAGGTATGGAGAAGTCAGTGAGCAGGGCTTCCTTGCTTGCTCTTCACAATGAAATTACTAGTCATATTGAAGGAATATAGAATGAATTTTGGTATATTCTTAAGAAATATGTCATTTAAAATACATTTTCTATATATTCTTTAGTACATGTTGACCCTTGTACATCTCTTCGGCTTGTGACACCATCTCTCTTGAATGTAATTTATTGTGAATACCTATGACTCTGGCTTGAGAGGATTTCTTTTAGCCATAAGAGAAATCTTGAATGTTATTTATTACAAGTCAGAAGTGTCAGTCTTAATATCCTTACCTTTATCTGGGATGAGTCTCAGGTACATCTTTTTTCATCTTCTGTATTTCCCCAGTGATACTGAATGCCAGTTACCAAGAGACCTGTGTGCAGATAACAATTTCCTTATCGGATTCACTTGAGGCCTCTTTTCTCTCTTTACCGATGATCATATCCCACACTACTACTTTTACTTGACTTTGAGTTTCAGAGAGTCCTTTTCAATGATTTCAAACAAAACAGCTACCAGCAGGGCTGAGGGGGTTAGCATTAATTGAATGATCTCTGTGTAAAACTCTTGGGTACAGACTTTATATCAATTATCATTCAAAATTAATGTAATATAGCACTTAACATTGTATGGGTGGTAAAACAGATGATAGAATGATTTTCAAAATCATCATCATTTGCAGTTATTGGAACCTCACCTATATTTCAATTTCTATACTGTTTTTCTACCACATTCAATTGTATACCATTAGCACTGTAACTCTAGCAAATATATCATGGAGACTCTATTAACTGAGTGAATACTTTTGTGAAAAGTATTTCTTTTTTATTGTCATATATTAGTTGCACAAGATAATGCTTTGCATTGCTGTGTGTGTGTGTGTGTGTGTGTGTTTGTGTGTGTGTATTCCTTTGATCATATTTGCCACCAACATTCCTATAGATATTTTACTCAAGTTGTCTTTTAGTCAAGATTCTGTAGTTGTTAACTGCTAACCTGGCTGAAATTAACTATATTAATTTAAAAAATCTTTCTGCAGGGCATACATTTTGAAGCTTAAGCAGTAGCACTTAACTTTGAATTCTGTGTGTAAATGTGTTACAGTGTATGTGGGCATGGTGGGTAAAGGAGTGGGAGAGGCAGGAAGGATGGAAGACTTTTTAAAAAGTAGAATATTTTAGATATGTCTTGTTATCTGCCTTAATAGCCAAATACTGGCTATTATCATTCTGGTCCCTTTGAGCTTGAAGCTCTTTATGACTGTAAGCTCTAGAATGTGTCTAGTTAATTTAACTCTCATTTAAGCCCATTATAATTTTCTGCAGATAACTGTGAGAGGATGCTGTTTCCTCCGAAGCCACCACAATGCAACCAGCTTTCTTGATATTTGTAATGTATCTCAGTTCAGATTTGGACCCTGTGGAGTCTGAGCTGGCCTCTGCAGAGGAGTGGAAGACAGAATGCCAGTGTGACCTTCTGATGAGTTCATCTGAATTGCAAGGACTGGTTCACAGCCTCATGTATAATGCTAGCTTTACAAGTGACATTTTTCCTTTTACTAAGAAAGACTTTTTTAAAAGGATGAAATAAAAGGAAGGGCATCAAGAGAGACATGGAAAATATGATGTTGGCATCTTGAAAATATGATAGTTAGCATAGACCTGTAATTGCAATGGTGGGTTCTTCTGCCATTCACTAATTCAAGACCATGATGGATTTCAGATGTGGGTGGATAGTGAGAGTCAATGCAACAACCCAAAGGGGTCAAGTTGATTTGGACTCACATACTGGCTATTATTACTCTGGTCCCTTTGAGCTTCTTGTGGAGCTGAGATACTAGCTGAATTTATGTTTCCTGATTTAAGCTTTTATATGCCTCACTTGAAACAACTGTTATGTATAATACCTATTTCACAGGGATACTCTTAATTAAACCCCGATCTGAAACTGTTATATCCATAGAAATCTTATTGTCAATTTTGTATGTGTGGGTGTATGTTTGTTTTCATGTTTTTGTGTATATATATATATATATATATATATATATATATATATATATATATATATATGTGCAGGTACATGTCTGTACCTGTACACATCTAGAGGTCAGAGGATAACCTCAGCTATTAGTCTACACCTTCGTCCTTGTTGGAGACAGAGTATTTCTTGATGCTCACTGCTGGATGTGCTAGGTGGCCATGATTTGATGATTCCCTAGTCTCTGCCTCCTAGTTACAGGTAGATGCACTGAGAATACAGCTGCCTACCTGCTACACTTGCCTTTTGCATGATTCCTAGGGGACCATAGTGAGGTCTTCAGGCTTGGGTGGTAAAAGCTTTAACCTCCTATTCAGTCCCCTACCCATCAATGTCTATCTTTATGCACATAACTGAATACATTTATCACCATCCCACTTGGATTCTAACACATCATTTGTTTATCCACCTTTCTTTAACTCCTTCATATATTTATCAATTTCTTATTCTTTGTTGCTACTGTCCTAAGACTATATTATACTCCTTCATATTTTTATGCTTTTGTCTATGACATACTTCCACATTTAACCAATTTTTCTTATCTTGGTTATTTAAGTGAAAATTTCAAGCACCATTTACTTCACGGAGCTTTCTCATTCTTTTTCTGATCTGTTTCACTTATGCACATCATTTATTTAGCTCATTATTGTATTACATCTTGTATTGTTTATTCTTCTCCATCTACTTATTTTATCTGAATCTCCTCACTCAGTTAAGATTATGAATATTATTTTTCTGTGGAGACTGATCATGTGTTAACATTGTTCATTCCAGAGTATTTCTAACGACATGTAATATTTTTCTAACATTAGTGTGTTGTAATTTGTGTATATGTAATTGTCTAGGTAATTACTGGCCTGATCGCTCTTTAATTCAGCATCCTTCCCAAGCCATTGCTCGGGTTTAGTCAAATCAATATACTGCCAAGGCAAGGTGTTCTAATCACAAACTTTTAACAATTGCTAGTAACATTTAAAATAAATGCCAAGCTTTGAGATCAACAATTTAAATAATCTATAGCGTAATATTATCTATTCTTTATTTTTTCTTATAGGAAAGCCTCAATTTTTTTCACTCCCCTTTCAGCTATGATCTGCTCTGAGGATGTGTGATACCGATGTCTTATTGTAGGTCTGAGTATTCCACAGTCCTTTATTTTTTACAACTTGATCATCTGTGAGTATCAGTCACCATCTATAGTGCTACAGTAAGCTTTTCTATTTAGAGGTGAGAACGGCACTAAAATGAGCATAGAGATAAATATTTATTGAACAGTTTAATTCTATGCTCATTTAGCAAAATAATAGCAGTAAATTCTTCCCAAGGGCCTATGATCTACTGAGCCATGAGTTCTTGGCCCAGATAACATTACTGGGAATATGTTCTGCATTATGAATAAAGTCTTTTATATTCAGCCATAAAGGTTACTCCTCTAATATTTCTGCCACTGTTGTGAAATGGGACTATCTTGGTTTTCTAGTGATTATTGTAGCTCTCAGGATTCACAGCTTCTACAAACCAGAAGTAGTTGAGGATTTCTGTGAAACAGTGTTTTTCAGATATGACAAGGCAGCCAAAATCTCAGCATGAATTGGGGAGGAACTCAAAATTTTTTTACTCTATTGAGGAATGATTGGCAATTGTTGGCTGCTAGGGGAAGAAGAGGTTAATTTTCTTCAGAGATGAGACCTCTGATAGCTACCCGTGTTCTAATCAATGACCTTCACTTGTATGCATACTGGCAGCACTATATAGGCTCTTGGTGAAAATGAGTACATTAATTTTAGAGGGAAAATGATAGAGTGAAGTAGCAGAAGAGGGAATGGGCATGGATTTTACTAATACTTATACATATGTATGAAATTCTCAGACAATAAATTTTCAAAATGCCACAGAGAATCTTCTTCCACCATATGAAGGCACTACTCAAAGGTGCCATTGGTGACACAAGGATAGACATTTATTTATGGATCAACTTCCTTGCATCTCTCCCAATATCACCCTTTGTGCTTCCCTCATATCAGGAGACTTTCTGTAACCTTTATCTCAAAACTGTCCAGCTTAAGCTCAGTAAATGTTTTGACATCTTTTGACTTTGACAAATTAAGGTATTTTTATGGCAGAGTCCTTACTTCTTGTTACCAATGTTGTATCTTAGTCTTCTTAGGATACTATAATGAGCTAAGTGTCTTGTGCACAACTTATTTCCCACAATTCTAGGGAGTGGAAATAATTTCCCACAATTCTAGAGACTGGACAACCCAAGATTGGGATACTACCAGGTTTTTTCACTGATGAGGACCCTTTCCTACTTTAAAAATACCATTCTTGACTCTGTAACCTCATTTGGTGGATGAGGAGAGGAAGCTCTCTAGTGTATCTTTTATAATGACACTAATGTTATTTATAAGGCCTATATCCTCATGACTTATTTACTGCCCAAAGCCCTGGCTCTCAATCCTATCACATAGTGGTTACGTGGTAACGTGACATTTTAGAGGAAGTGATAATATATTCCTGTATATTTATTAAAAATGTATGTCTCCTGCTATGAAAGCAATGTGCATATTCATATATAGTGAGTTCACAAAAAATGCCTTAAGAAAAAATCAAGTTATAGTAATTAAATTCTTGTCACAAACTCAATCCCTTAATAAATGTATGTTTTTAGCTAATATTGTAATTTGGTACCTACTATGCGTAACAGTGGCATATTAAGTATTCACTAATGAATAAGGTAACAGAGAATATGTGCACAGGTAAATAATAGTTTGTAATGATTATCAATGAAATGTTAATGGTTAGTAAAAGCAACACCTGTTCCATTTGAGAGCAAGAAGATGCCTGGACTAGAAGGTTTTGTAAATATTAGACTGCAAGTAGAGATATCAAGACCAAAGTTATCCCCATCAGTGATTTGACAAGGAATAAAATTGATTATCTGAGTATACCAGGGAGTGCACGTTAGTAGTTTTCCAATTGAGAAGATGACAGAGACAGTTTGCTACCTGAATAGTCCTCAAAAACTCTGTATAACATTGGAGCATCATCTTCAGCCTTCTGGCCCAATATATATGACAGATATATTTCTGAGGTAGGAAATATTGAGAACCCTATCTTGGCAGAGCTTGGCCATGTACTCTGCCTGCATTCAAGCTTGCCTTTTTAAGGCAGAATTCTGTCTGTGGTAGAAATGAGGACATTTTTCCCAGTGGCTTGTTTGCCACATTTGAAGCCATATTCATAAGGAGGTTCTTTGATGCTCATCATCCTCTATGATATAGGTTGGATGTTGCCAGTAGTTAACCTGTCTTATTGTCAGTAAATCTTTAAAATAATAAAAACATTTTAAAATCCCATATTCTGTTTGTCTCTGAGGTTTTTAAATCTTGGATGGGGTTTAAGAACAGATAGTTTAGTTTTAAAATTAAGCTTACCTGTTTAGGGGTTAAGGTGTTTTAGGTCTAGATAGATATTTTAAGTTGATAATGATGAGATCTGATAGATATTGATTTACATTCAGAATTTTAGATGTGCCAAGATAGGAAAGATATTTTCTTCAAAGCTGTCAAATACAAATAGCCAAAACACTAAGAATGTAACATTTATATAATGCTTGATTGTATCATGGTTCTTCTTGTTATAGGTAGTTTACTGTATATATGTTTAATAATATAAATATATATGTAAAAATAAAAATGTTTATTGAAAAAGACCAAAGTTACGTAGAACTAGATAGCATCATGACAAAAGTGTTTAAAGTAAACATTTTTTTAAAAAACCATCTGTATTTCATTGTGTTTTTATCATTTAAATATGTTTTATTTGATCATGTCCCCTTGATGAGGAGGCCTGGGTGGCACTCAGAGGAAGGATAGCAGGCTATCAAGAAGAGACTTGATACCCTATGAGCATATACAGGGGGAAGAGGTCCTCCTCAGTCACAGTTATAGGGGAAGGGAGTAAGGGAAAAATGGGAGGGAGGGAGGAATGGGAGGATACAAGGGATGGGATCCCAATTGAGATGTAATATGAATAAATCAATAAAATATATTTTAAAAAGATAAACAACAAAAATATGTTTTTAACTGAAGTAGAATTACATCAATTTCCCCTTTCATTTCCTCCCTCCAGCCTTTCCTAGTCACCCTCCCTGACCCCCTCCCACAACTCTTCCTACTTAAGTTGATGACTTCCTTTTCTTTATTATTGTTACATATTTATCAATCTTGTGTATGCATAAGTATATATTAATAAATCCTTGCTAAACCAGTATACTTCCCTGTTATGTTCTATATCTTATCCCATATAACCTCAGATAAATGTAGATAACACCCTTCACCAAAAAAAAGAAGCCTCTCTATACAACACAGAAAACCACAATGGAGATCATCACAGAAAAGCACACCTGGACACAGATTGTGAGGAACCCAGCCTCAACTGATACATCTTCATCACAGTGCCTGCATCTGTAGATCAGAGAACACTGTGGAAGATGAGGTCGACAAATTATAAGAGCCAGAATCCTGAGAAAACTGTAAAACAGTCTTTCCCAGAGTTGGCTATGTAATATCAGAACAATGCAAATATCAGTAGATGTACTAACATGGGAGTGGGGCAATGCTATGGGTCCTACCCCTAGACAATGAACTACAGCTAACTAATGACTTCTGGGAGAAGTAGAATTAACCTTTCCCATGGATGAGATCATTTACTGGTTATCTAATGCAGAGTTGTCAGCCCTGAAACCATATATACACAAACAAGAAGAATGAACTTAGGAAATTCGTGGAAGAACATATGACTCAGATCATAGGGAACAGAAAAAAATGTAAGTTTAGAGAAGTCACGGGGAATTACACCATGGGAACCTCTTAAATAGGAAGAAATATGGGTTTTTATATCATAGTGTTAACATTCTATGTTTTTCTTAGAGAATGTCTCAGATTTTCAGCATGAAGGGAAATGAATCCATTATAAAATTTAATGTGGACAAATTTTATTGACTTAATAACCTAAATTGTTTATTCAGGCATATGATTTTAGAAAAGAAAATGCACAGGAAATACTTATTGTGTGTTTCGTGGGGAAATATGGCACTAATCTGTGTTTCCCTTTTGGAGACTGCTTCTGCCAGATCAGCATGAACTATGGAGAACTGACAGGAGTGTCTCACGATTCCGTTTTCATGGTTGCTTTTAGCTACAATTCTATTGCCATAAAGAGCCACTATGACTAGGCAGCTTTTATAAAAATAAATCATTTAATTACAGTTTCTGAGGTCTAGTGCATTATCCTCACTGCAGGGAGCATGAAAGCAGGGAACATGGCAACAGGCACGTGCGCTGTAGATATATCTTGATCTGGAAGCACAGCGAACGCTTGGGCATGGCATGACCGTTTAAAAATTAATTAATGTATTCAATTTACTTCCCAATCATAACCCTCACCCCTCTTCCCCATATCCCCCATTCCCTACCACTCAGAAAAGGGAGCACCCTCCCACACATCTACTCATCCTAGCATATCTAGTCACACCTGGGCTGAGTGCATCCTCTACCATGGAGGCCTGGCAAAACCCCACCAGGATCAAAATGCATGCAAGAAAGTCTTTGTCAGAGACAGCACCGCTCCCTGGTCCCCTTTCTAGGGGGCCCACATGAAACCCAAGCTGCCCATCAAGTATATATGTGTAGAGGGCCTAGGTGCAGTCTATACATGGTCCTTGGATGATGTTTCAGTCTTCTCAGTGCCCTCTGGGCCAATGTTAGTTGACTATGTTAGTGTTCTTGTGAAGCTACTGTTACCTCTAGATCCTTTCCCTCAAGACTCTCTCCTCTGCTTGGCTGTGAGTCTCAGCATCTTTTCAAATCCATTGCTGGGTGAGCCCTTTCAGGGGACAGCTATGCTAGGCTCACATCTGCGAGTATAGCAGAGTGTCCTTAATAGCATCATGGTGTGGCCAGGCATTGGTTGTACATTCCCTCAATCTCTGCTCTTCCTTTATCCCTGTACATCTTGTAGACAGGGTACATTTTGGGTCAAATGTTTTGCAGGTGGGTTGGTGTTCTCCTCTCTCTACTAGGAGTCTTGTCTGGTTAGAGGGTGTTCTCTTCAGTCTCCAGGTCCACGGATATTAGGGGCCTCAAGTAGAGTCATCCCCTTATCCTCTCAGGAGCTTACCCTGCCATAGGTCTCCAGCATGTCTCAGAGAAGCTCCTGGCCATGATTTATCTAATCTCTGCATGCTTTGTGTTCTCCTTCCTTCCCCTCTACCCACGTTAGATCCCTCACTTCCCCTCATCACTCCCTGTCCTATCCTGTTCCTTCTCTTCAAGCATTTCCTCTGACTCTTCTAGTTCCCCTTTTCAGTGAGATACATGCGTCCTTCTTTGAGCAAAACTTGTTAATTAACTTCTTTTGGTCTTTGAATTGTTGTATGATTATCTGTACTTTATGGCTAATATTTGCATGTAAGTGAGTACATATCATGTGTGTCTTGCTGAGTAAGGGTTACCTCACTCAGAAAGATCTTTTCTAGTTCCATCAATTTGCCTGCAAATTTCACGATTTCCTGATTTTTAATAGCTTAGCAGTGTTCCATTGCATAAATGTACCGTTGTTTTTTTGTTTGTTTGTTTGTTTGTTTGTTTTTTTATCCATTCTTAGGTTGAGGGACATCTAGGTCATTTCAAGTTTCTGGCTATTACAAATAAAACTGCTACAAACATAGTTGAGCAAGGGCCTTTGTGGTATGATATGATGGGGGCATCTTTTGAGTATATGCCTAAGAGTGGTATAACTGGGTCTTGAGTTAGCGCTATTTCCAATTTCCTCAGAAAGTACCAGATTGCTTTCCAAAGTGGTTGTACATGTTTGGACTCCCATCAACAATGGAGGAGTGTTCGCTTCTCTCCATATTCTTGACAGCATGTGCTGTCACTTGAGCTTTTGATCTTGGCCATTCTGACAGCTGTAAGATGGAGTCTCAGGGTCCTTTTGATGTGCATTTCTCTGATGACTAATGATGAATATTTCTTTAAGTGCTTCTCTGCCAATTGAGACTCCTCTGTTGAAAATTCTCTGCTTAGCTCTGTACCCAATTTTAAATTCGGTTATTATGTTTTCTTGCTTTTAGTTTCTTGAGTTCTTTATATATTTTTGGATATTAGCCGTAGGTCAGATTTAGGGTTGGTAAAGATATTTTCCCAATCTGTAGGCTACTACTTTGTTCTCTTCACAATGTTCTTTGCCTTACAGAAACTTCTCAGTTTCAACGCCAGTACCATGCAGTTTTTATTACTGTTGCTTTGTACTACACCTTGAAATCAGGGATGGGAGATACCTTCAGAAGTTCTTCTATTGTACAGGTTTTTTTTTTTTTAATTTTTAATTTTTAAAGATATTGTGGTTTTTTTCTTTTTTCTTTTTTTTGCTTTTCCATCTGAACTAAAGAGTTGTTCTTTCAAGATCTGTAATTAATTGTGTTTAAATTTTGATGGGAATTGCATTGACTCTGTAGATCATTTTGGTAAGATGGCCATTTTTACTATGTTAATTCTACCAATCCATGAGCATGGGAGATTTTTCCATCTTCTGTTATCTTCTTCAGTTTCTTTCTTCAGAGATTTGAAGTACTTGTCACATGCATCTTTCACTTGTTATTACCAAGATACTTTATATTATTAGTGGCTGTTGTGAATGATATTGTTTCTCTAGTTTCTTAACTCAACTGTTGCTTGTACACAGGAAGGCTATTGATTTGTTTTTTTAGTTAACTTTGTATCCAGTGACTTTGCTGAAGTGTTTTTCAGCTGTAGGAGTTCCCTGGTAGAATTTTGGGCTCACTTATGTATACTTTCACTTCTGCCATTCTGATTTGTATCTTCTTAATCTCCTTTAGTTGTCTTCTTCCTCTACCTAGGACTTCAAGTCCTATATTGAAGAAATATGGATAGATTGGGCAGTCCTGTCTTGTCCCTGATTTCAGGGGAATTTCTTAAAGTTTCTCAATTTATTTGATGTTAGCTATAGGCTTGCTGCATATTGCCTTTATTGTATTTAGTTATGTGCCTGCTTTCCTGATCTCTCCAAGACTTTAAACATGAAGACGTGTTAGATATTTCTCAAAAGCTTTTTCATCATCTAATGAGATGATAATGTGGGGTTTTTTCATTTTATTTATGTGGTGGATGCAGCTGATGGATTTTCATATGTTGAACCATCCCTGCACTCCTGCGATGAAGCCTACTTGATCATGGTGGATTTTTTGATGTGTTCCTGGATTCTGTTTGAAAATATTTTACTGCAAATATTTTATTTTACTTTTGTGTCAGTGTTCATAAGGGTTATTGGTCTGAAATTCTCTTTCTCTGTGGGTCTTTGTGTGGTTTAGGTATCAGTGTGACTATAACCTGATGGAATAAGTTTGGCAATGTTCCTTCTGATTCTATTTTGTGGAATAATTTTAGGAGTATTGGTGTTTTCTTGTCTTTGAAAGTCTGATAGAATTCTGTGCTGAAACTCTCTGGCCCTAGTTTGTTTATTTGTTTGGTTGTTTGTTTCGATTGGGAGACTATTTCCTTAGGGCTTATACGTTGATTTAAATTGTTTACGTGATCTTGATTTAATGTTTGTAAGTGGTATTTACCAAGAAAATCATCCATTTCACTTAGATTTTCCAGTTCTGTGGAATACAGGATTTTGAGGTATAAGCTATTAATTATTTGGATTTCCAATTTTCTAATTTCCTAATTTCCTTTGGATTTTCTAATTTTGTTAATTTAGATACTTTCCTCCTGCCTCATAGTGAGTTTGGCGAAGTGTTTGTCTATCTTGTTGACTTTCTCAAAGATCCAGATATTAGTTTTGTTGGTTCTTTGTATTGTCTTTTTTTTGTCTCTACTTCATTAATTTCAGCCCTGAGTTTGTTTTTTGCCATCTACTGCTTTTGGGTGTGCTTGCTTCTTTTTGTTCTAAGCTTTCAAGTGTGCTTTAAAATTGTTTGTATGAGATCCAATTCCTTTATTAAGGCACTTAATGCTCTGAACTTTTCTCTTAGCACCGCTTTCATTGTGCCCCACAAGTTTGGGTGCCTTCATTTTAATTGAATTCTAGAAAGTCTTTAACTTCTTTATTTCCTCCCTGACCTAGTGGTCAGTGAGTAGAGACTTATTTTGTTTCCATGAGTTCGTAGGCTTTCTTATTTTTCTGTTGTTCTTGAAGTCTAGCTTTAATTGGTGGTGGTCTGATAGAATATAAGGACTTATTTCAATTTTCTTGTGTCTTTGAGGCTTGTTTTGTGGCCAAGAATTTAATCAGTTTTGAAGAAGGTTCTATGAGGTGCTAAGAAGAAGGCATATTCTTTTGTTTTTGCATGAGATGTTTGGTATATAAATGTTAAACCCATCTGATTATTTTTTAAAATTTTAATTTATTATAATTTATTCAGATTACATCCCAATTATTTCCCACACTATATGACCACAGCCTATCACATCTCATACAGATATTGTGTTTCCCCTTCTTCTGTGTGCCCACCAGCCCTCCCCACCAAGAGGAAGCAATCAAATTGGGAGCATCAGCATTCATGTCAGAGGCAGTCCCCACTCTCTCCACAACTATGGAGAATGAGCTGTCCATTAGCTATATTTGAGCAGGGTGTCTAAGTTTACTGCATACCCTTGGTTGGTGCAACAATTTGTGCAGGTGCCCCTAGGTCCAGATCCATTGGCCTTGATGGTCTTGTTGTGGGACTTCTGAACCCTCCGGTCAATCCATGCCCCCATTCTTCCATACCACTCTCAATGTTCTATATGGAGTCCAGCCACAAGGCCCAACATGTGTCCCTATCTCTTGATAGGTAGATTCTTTCAGAGGACATCTGTGTTGGGGTAATATCCTCATATGGTATATGATTATATACCATAATTGTGTTTCTGGGTCTGGGTTACCTCATTCAGAATGACAGTTTCTAGTTACATCCATTTGTCTGGAAATTTCAAAATTTCCTTATTAATAGCTGAGTAGTATTCCATTGTGTGTACTACAGTTTCTTTATCCATTCTTCAATTGAGTGACATCTAACTTGTTTCCAGATTCTGTCCAATTAGGAACAAAGCTGCTATGAACATAGTTGAGCAAATGTCTTTGTTGTACTGTGGAACATCTTTTAGGTATATGCCCAGGAGTGGTACAGCTGGGTATGGTGGTAGCACTAGTCCCAAGTTTTTGAGAAAATATCAGATTGATTTCCAAAGTGGTTGTACGAGTTTGGATTCCCACCTGCAATGGACAAGTGTTCCCTTTCTCCACATTGTGCTCAGCATGTGCTGTCACTTGAATTTTTTTATCTTATCTATTCTGGTAGGTATAAGATAGAATCTCAGAGAATTTTAATGTATTTCCCTCGTAACTGAGGATGTTGAACATTTCTTTTAGTGTTTCTTGGCCATTCAATGTTCCTCTGTTGAGAAATCTCTGTTTAGCTCTATATCCCATTTTTTTTTTAAAATTGGGTTATTTGGTTTAGTGGTGTTTAATTTTCTGAGTTCTTAATATATTTTGGATGTTAGCCTTTTGCTGGATGTAGGCCTGGTGAAGATCTTCTCCTCGGCTGTACGCTGTGATTTTTTACTGTTGACAGTGTCCTTTGCTTTACAGAAGTTTTCAGTTTCATGAACTCTCATCTTATGGTCGATTAGTTTCATTATTTCTATTTTTAGCTTCATAACCTGTCCATTGGTGAGTGTGGGGTGTTGAAGTCTCCCATTATTAATATCTGTGGCTCAATGTATAATTTATGCTTTATTAATGTTCCATTTATAAATGTGGATGCTCTTACATTTGGGGCATGAATGTTCCCAATTGAGATATAATCTTGGTGGAAATTTTCCTTTCATGAGTATGAAGTGTCCTTCCTCATATCTTTTGATTAATTTTTGTTGAAACTCTATTTCATTATGTATTAGAATGGCTACTCTAGCTTGATTCTTTGGCCCATTTGCTTGGAAATCCTTTTTCCAGGCCTTTACTCTGAAATAATGTCTATTCTTGTTGCTGAGATGTTTCTTGTATGCAGCAGAATGCTGGATCCTATTTTCATATTCATTCTGTGGGCTTGTGTCTTTTTATTGGAGAATTGAGTCCATTGCTTTTTGATAGACATTAATGACAAATGATTGTTAATTCCTGTTACTTTGATGATGGTGATTTAGTGTGTGTGTGTGTGTGTGTGTGTGTGTGTGTGTGTGTGTGTGCACATTTCATTGCTAGCATGAAGTTATTTATTTCCTATGTATTATTGAATGTAGTTAACCTCCTTGTATTGAAGTTTTTCCTGCTTGTATCTTCTGTTGGGCTGTGTTTGCAAATTGTTTAAATTAGGTTCTGTCATGGAATATCTTGTTTCTTCCATCTATGATGATTAAAAGTTTTGCTCATTATAGTAGTGTGGGCTGACTTCTGTAGTCACTTATGGTTTGCATGATGTCTGTCCAGGGTCTTCTGGCTTTTAGAGTCTCTGGTGAGAAGTCAGGTATAACTCTGATAGGTCTGCCTTTATATGTTTCTTGACCTTTTCCCCTTGAAACCTTTAATATTCTTCCTTTGTTCTGTAGATTTAGTCTTTTGATTATAATATGCCAAATTTTCTTTTCTGGTCCAGTCTACTTGGTGTTCTGTATGCTTCTTTTATGTTTATAGGCATCTCTTTCTTTAGGTTGGGGAAATTTCTTCTAGATTTTGTTTAGAACATTTTCTGGTTCCTGGAGCTGGAACTCTTCAACTTATTCTATTCTTATTATTTGTAAGTTAGGCCTTATAATAGTATGCAATATTTCATGGATGTTTCACGTCAGAAATTTTTTTTAGCTTTGACATTTTTTGACTGATGTGTCAATTTCTTCTATTATATCTTCTACGACTGATATTCTTTCTTCTATCTCTTGGATTCTGTTGGAGAAGCTTGCATCTGCTATTTGTGTTCTCTTCACTAGGAAAACCTAGGATTTCTTCAAATCGTGCTTTCTTTATTGCTCTACTTCCATTGTCAGGTTTTGGACAGATTTTTTTCATTTCCTTCACCTATTTAATTATGTTTTCCTGTATTTCTTTAAGGTATTTATTAATTTCTGCTTTAAAGGCCTCTATCATTTTCATGAGATCTGTTCCTCAGCTCTGCTGCAATAGTCTGGGCTTGCTGTAAAGTGATTCGTGGGTTCTCGTGTTGATGTATTGCTTAGGCTCTTGCCATTTTTTTTGTTTTTGCACTGCACTTTAGCCACCTGGTGGTCTCTGGTATTAACTGGTGGTCCCTGAGGGCCGCAGGCTTCAAGGAATGCATGCAGGTGTGAGGTCCAGTAGTTGGAGGTGCAGGGACCATGTGTAGTTTACCTCTGCTGTGTTTGTCCTGTGTCCTTGTGATTCCTTGGGCATGTAAACCTCTGTCTTCTCCTGGTGACCACAGATGGCCTCCAAGGATGGGGCAATAGAAAGGGAATGCTGTGTACCAGGAAAGGCCAGGAGGACAGGGCAGGCTGGGAATTGTGGTCTGCAGGGTCTCACCCAGTGGCTGTTGGCTTGATTTGTTTAGGTGCCAGCCAAGGGCCTCCAGAGTTGGAGGTGTTAGTGGTCCCTGGGCCCTACTTGCCTCCGGGAATGCAGGTATGGGTGAGGTCCAGTAGATGGAGGGTGCAGAGAGCTGAGCATAGGGACCAACTGTTGAGTTTGTCAAGTTGCCTGGTGCAAACAGGGTGCTGGCTCTTAGAGACATTACTTGTCTTCTCCTGGTGGCCACCAAGAGTCTCCAGGGAAGGCATGGGGCACTGAGACATAAGATTTTTATACCTTGAGGCCCACCACTAGTGACACACTTCCAACAGGTCCCGCCTATACCACCATGGTCACACTTCCTAATCCTTCTAATTTCTTTAAAAGTTTCACTCCCTATTAACTAAGGATTCAAATATATGAACCTATGGCAACCAATCTTATTCAAAACACCACAATAATCAATACTGAATTTTGTTGTTTTCCTTTTAATCTATAGAAGAATACAAGGGTAGACGTGGCTATCTGGCAAATAGCAGGAATATGACTGAGTTTAGACATTAATTTATGTCAGTAAAGACCATGTGTTGTTTTTTTTTCCTCCTTCCCCAAAGAATTTTCTGCTTATTTTATTTGATAAGTTACTTTTTACCCAAACACTCTCAAAATAAATTTTCTGGTTTAAAAGTTTAAAACAAAATATATATTATGTGTAGATATACAAACCTCATTGTGTGCACTGAGATCTCCTCCACCTGTGATCTGATGTACTGAGCCACATAACTCTTTGTCCTATTTCTTGTACCAAACACTGTATGATGTTGTAGCCATGACATTTTTTTTTCTGTCCACCAAGGTAGGTTCATAGTCAGAAAGTTTGAAAAGAGATAAACATTGATTAAAAAGGGAAATATATTCACCTGTATGTCTCAATAGGTATGAAAGATTCCCATGAAATCAGTATTTCTCAAAAGTATTGCAGCACGTGGCAGTTTACATAGTATCCCCAACAAAAATGTAAATTCTGAGAAAGGTGAAAGAAAAAGAATTAAGACTATAGTGGCTAGCCACTTGTGAGAAGACGGTGAATGATAGGTAAAGGCTAGTTAAGAAATCTGGCTGCCATGGGCTATGTAAGTGTTACCTGAAGGTCTGCATGTTCCAAGCCTGATCACCAGTTTCTGGATTTAAACAATGGAGGTGAATGTTTAACAGAGTGCTGTCCAGCAGAAGAAAACATTAGGCCACTGAAGACAAACTGAGTAGGATATTGCTACCCTATGTTCTTGTAATTCTCCTTGGTTTTCTTGTTGACAGAAGCATCTTTCTTTATAAGATCATCCCACCATGACTTTTTCCGTGCATGGAGAAATCAATGGAGCTATCAGAACATGAGCTGAAACTCCTGAGATATTGTAAAGCTTTATTTCTTATAAGTTGTTTGCCATAATTATTTTGTCACAGTAACACAGCCTACTACCATTGCTGCTGTAGATCATTCTATACAACAAGGACCAATACCAGCTTGTACAACGTCTTTACCGAGGTAACCATCTTTCTAGCCTTTCTTTTTTTTCTTAAATATTTAAAAAAAATTTTTACCTATACATTTATATTATTATACATATATATGATAAACTACCTACAGCAAGAAGAACCGTGAAACTATCAGGAATTGTGCAAATGTTACGTTCACAGTGTTTTGGTTGTTTGTATTTGGCGGCCTTGAAGAAAACATCTTTTCTATCTTGGTGCACCTAAAATTCTGAATGCAAGTCAATATCTATCATATCTCATCATTCTCATTAAAAACATCTGTCTAGACCTAAAAACATCTTCGCTCCTAAACAAGATAAGCTTAAAAGTGTAAAACTAGACTATATGGTCTTTAACACCATCAGAGATTTGACTGTCTAGCCTTTTAAAAAAATCTTTAATATTGATTTCTAATAGGAAATAAGCTAAACAGAGGCCCAAGTCAAACTTTTATCAAAGAAATTTAATATATCAGAGATTATATATATATAAAATAAATCAGAAATTATATATATTATAGAAACTTGATATCAGAGAAACTTTAAGAACTAGTATCAGTTAAAAATAAAGCTATTTATTTAATCATGTTTAATTAAAATATAATTACATAATATTCCCCATCTCTTTCTTGGCCCTGCGAAATTCATAGCCTCTTCCTCTATAAACATTGTTGTTACATATACAACATAAAATAATAAACATATAAATACAGCCTAATGAGTCCATTCAGCATGTAAAACAAATAACTATATATGAATTTTAGAAGTTCTAAAAATAATTTACAGCAATCTCACCAAAACCACTTTAATCCTGATTTTTTTCCCTCCCACAGGGGGGAAAAACACAAAACAAACTAAAAGTGGCCACACACTGAGTAATCATCCTCAAATTACAGACACAGGCTAGTTTGTCTCTTTTAAATGCAAATGCAAGTCTAGGCAAAAGATTCTCAACAAAAGTTTTCTTCTAGAAATGGATCATGTTTATAGTCAGTGTCTTTCTGGAAGAGAAAGTGCATCTGAGAGCCAGCTCCATGACTCTAGAAGGTGAAACTCTAACTGGATTGATGTTGGATCTTATTTGCTTTATTGTTTGAAGAGATACTATTTACAGAATTGAAAGGTGCTGTTATTTTCTCTGTGCCAAAGGAGTAAAACTCTGATAGTTTTATGTGATTGGAGAGATGTTGCCTGACTTAAAAAGCTAGGATGGAAACGGAATGTGCAAACCTAGACTGGTGTAACTAGTGGTTAAATTCAGATTCCCGAGATATCTTGGATTGGTGGCAGAGGGCTAAGGGCAGTTCTGGGCACAGGAAGCCCCAGCTGGCTCCAGGAGGCCACGGGAATCCTCCCCAGTAGGGTCTCAGTTCTGTTTCAACAGTGGAGGTAGCGAGATTGCTCATGTTGCTGTTACAGGATTTTGAAACCAAATCTGCTCTTCAATGATGGGAACTACATGATAACCCCTGACTTCTTGACCTCAGGACACTTGTGGCTCCAGAAGTCAGTCTGATTTGGAGACAAAGAGAAATAGCACGGGAAAAATTGCACCCAGTTTAAATTGAATTTTGTAGCAATTTTAAAACTGTTTTGCATGAATTATTTATGATGGCTTCTGGGAAGAGTTTTTACTCGTTCTTTTCCACTTTGTTAAAGCAACATATTTTTAAATACACCCATGAAGCTCATCTGCCTAGCTTCTCTGTGATGGAGTGCTTGTAATTCATCATGCCGCTGTGTTTATGATGTTTGTCGGCATGATGATCCATGTAAGAGTAATTACCATATCAATTTCATTTATCCAGCCTCAGTGCATTTGGACCCTTTCTGAATGAATTCTTGCTTTTACACTCACTTCAAAAGGGACAATTGAAATTTTCTTCACAGTACATAAAATGAATATGCCTTATGTATTTGAGGGTAGTGACCTAAATCTTATATTCTACTACGTACTAAGGTCTCATTGTCACTTTTTTATACCCCCAAAACTTTCATTTATATTTCATTAAATAAAGCTGACATGAAGGTTGGAGAGAGCTCAGAAGGTAAGCATCACTTTTACTCTTTCAGAGGACCTTGGTTCATTTTCCAACAATCAGATTATAGTTCTGAACTAGGCAACAACTTTTGTTCATGGTAGACTTTTGTCCTTTATCTTCCTCTAATTTGTCAGTACCACCAGAGGAGGTGTTCTTGTTTCTCAAGAACATTCTTTACTGCAATGAATCATTAGCTACCCTTCTAAAAATGGCTTTTTCCCCTCCATCATCCAAAGTTATTATCTCCTATAGTCATGAACCAATTGGGCCTTCTTTGGGATTCATATCTTGTGTGACCCTCTGAATATATGCTTGAAAAATATATGTGTGTTTTTTCATCATGTTTACCTGTGTATTGTAGTTCATTTTAGAAAGAGTGTTTTTGAATCTTCAGAGATAAAATTTGAACTCCCCTACTAAGCTATGTTCTGTCTAATGTTTCCCTCTTTCAGGGTACTCAATGGAAATCATATTCTCTCTAGTACTAAGCCAATGTCCTTTCTGAAATAAACCCTTTGCTATGTAAGCATATTACTAAAAGCAAATAATATAAATAAGCATTGTTAACATGAAGTACAAGGGTTAGCAGTAGGTAGATGCAAATTTTTTCTTCTCATTAGAAATATTTTCTTATTTAAAAAAACACCCACCAACAGATCCAAGAGTCATTTCCTTGTCTCCTTTCCTTCGGAAAGAAGAAGAAGTTAATAGATGACAGATGTTCATCTTCTCTCTCAAATGTTTACAACTCTCAGAGGAAACAATATATATATAAAATATCCTGATCAATATATAATATATAATATATATGTATATATTATATCCTGGTTACCACTGACTCCTTAGAATAAGAAAGGCCTGGATAGAGCACAAGATGCAAGATGCCTCATCTATGAAGGTATTTAGAATTCATTAGTTTTCTGTACACCTTCTCAATAGCATTTTAACAGATAATTGGCTAGCTTTCTAATATGTACTGAAGAAAAGTACAGAAAATATTGACCCCGCCCCCCAGAATCTTCAGTTTTTGCATGATTGTCAGCTTAGATCCTTTTAGGCAGCAGGACCACTCAACTTGCAATGTTTATATCCAATTTTTCTCCTTGTTCATTGCTAGGGCTTTGACAAATCTCTTCTTATCAGGGCAGTGGTAACATGAGAATGATGCCAGTACATTTCCTGGGAAAACACTGCATTTTTCTACCCCACTAACATCAGTCTTGGTTAAAAATATATGAATGGCAGGTTTTATCGCTAATTGATGAATTGTCAATTTCTACCACGGTAGGCAGCTAATGTTCCATCTTGTGGCTATACTACGAATCTTAGAACTGAGATAGACAGGAAGTTTTGATGAGGAATTTATTTTGTTCTTGCAAACTATTGAGATTTAAAGATACTTGTAGCCACAGTTATGTTGACGTGATGTGCTTTATGGAGAAGAAGTAAAATCAGACCATTATTCAATGATGACTATACTGAAAAATGTATACATGATAATAAAATAAATTATTATTGTAAGGACTATTTGTAATAATATATAAAGTCAAATTGGAGTTGTAGTGTGCATGCAATCCAGAGTGTTTTATTTTATATCTCTAAATTTAGCCAAAATTTAGATCTCATTTCCTGTAAACTCAGCCTAAAATTGTATTTGCCTTACAGTTTTCCTTTATTCTATGCCAATTGTAAACTTCTTAGGGAGTTTTAAATGACAGCAGCTATACTTACTTCATTAAACTTCAGAGCAGAGAAAATGGGCTTCCTCCATGAAAAGTGCTGATTTTTTTTCTTTAACATGTTATAGAGCACAAGTACTGAAATTTACCTTTTGATGACCATCAAAGGTATTTGCAAGAACCCAGCATAAACATTAGTGAGCTGTAGATAAAGCTCTCCAGGACAAGATGTCTAAAACATTGCTGCTTGTAAAGACAAGAATATTCACATTGCACTCTCTGTTCAAGCCCAAACACCAAGACCTTAAGTGTGATGGACGTCAGGCCAAGGTCAATGGAAACACATGAGTGAGGTTTTAAATAAACTCAGTTTAGCTTAATAGTAGTTTAGGGAGGCTCCTGTAATCCTGCCCTGAGGTTTTCTTACCTTGTCCCAGGGGACCAGCCCATTAGTGTTTTGTTTGGCTTTTTGTTTTTATTTTTTCTGTCACAGAGGAACTTTGATTATTGTGCCAGACGGCCAGTAAGATGAACTGACTTCTCTATTATTCTCATTAGGGTCATTTAATTTTAAGTGATGGAGTCATTTCACAGAGAGACACCAGAGAGTGGTGATAGAGCAAAGTTTAAGGGCTTCCAAATCACCAGGTCTGTCTCTCGTGTTTCCCCTGTGTCCTGTCTTTGTGCTGGTTTTCTTCTCAATCTAGCTCTTAACAAGCAGTAAGAATGCGCCAAACTTCATCCAGCCATGCAATTTAGAATTGCACAGAAAACAGTATTTCTCTCCAAAATCTCTCCATCTGATGGTACTATCTTGGGTCATGTGTTAGTTGCCATGGCTTTAGAATGGTCTTTCTTGTCCTGGTTGCTATCAAATGCCCTTTGCAAGGGCTCTTGGGTGGTCTATTTGGGGAATCTGTGTGGAGAACAATCTTAAATTTGAATTCTATACACTTTATCAAAATTAAACTTATCTTGCATCAATATACAAAATTCTATACCAATGAGTTAAAATTAATATTTGTGAGTAGCAATTAAAGCTGTAGCATGAGGAGTAGATTCAATAATCTACTTTTTATCCTATCGTCTTTATATATTTCTATACCCCATTCTTTCTTTTCAAGATCTAGCTCCAAACTAAGAATGAAAGATAAGGAAAAGAGAGACATCCCTGAGTCCCTCCTTGTTTTCTCTCTGAATAAGAGCAATAATAACTTATAACCAGCTCCCAATGAAAATAAGCATCTGTAGCCCAAAAGAGCAAACAGAAACCTACTCAATCCCTACAGGGGAAATGGGGAGTCATTCTATTAAGGTTTCTTCTGGCTGATTTGGGAGCAAATAGTACCTTTTTAGGGAGCCAAATAAAATTGGGGAAAATGGTTAAACAAGTCAGGAATAGCATTTATGAGAAATTCCAGTCTTAATAGGAGTCCTCTGTGGGACAGTCTGAATTTTTGGACCAATTTGTTTCACAATCTTTCTTTCAAGCTGTTCTGGCATCTCTCTTGTTCTAATGAGCCACAGCAACTGAAGCACTTGGGGCTGGAAAATGAAGGATGTAGGCTGTCAGCATCCAACATGCTGAGTGGAATGAATCCTATCAGGTCTTACCCAGCTTCAGTGTCCAGTTCTTTTGTTCTGAAAACATATAAATTCTCACAAGCATTATACTGTCCTAAATTTGTAATTTATGAATAAACTAATATTAAATCAATTAAGTATAATTCATTAAAGATTATTACATGCCATAGAACCTATAAAAATGGTTATCCAATAACCAACTCACATTCAGAAACTTCTATTTTCTTCTTCACAGGGAGAGAGGAAAGAGAGCATAGGCAGGATTTTAGGGGAAATCAATGGTCAAAGAAAACAAAATCAGCTTACAACAATGTTCTGTAGGTTTTAAAGCAGCTGGCACAAGTTTTGAAAGGTGATGGATAAAACTTCACCAAGAGCTAAGAGCTGCCTTCAGGAGAGATGGGAACTCTCTGGACAAGCTGAATTTCAGCTAGTGAGATCTTAAGAGAGGTAATTCTCAGCAATTCTACTCTTTTTCTTTTTTCTTTATATATATATATATATATATATATATATATATATATATATATATATATGTATATATATACACACATATATATATACATAATTTATTCATATTACATCTCAGTTGTTATCCCATCCCTTGTATACTTCCATCCCTCCTTCCCTCCCACTTTTCCTCTACTCCCCTCCCATATGACTGTAACTGAGGGGGACCACCTCCCCCTGTATATGCTCATAGGGTATCAAGTCTCTTCTTGGTAGCCTGCTATCCTTCCTCTGAGTGCCACCAGGCTTTCCCATCCAGGGTATATGGTCAAATATGGGGCACCAAAGTTTGTGTGAAAGTGAGTCCCCACTCTCCACTCAACTGTGGAGAATGTCCTGTCCATTGGCTAGATCTGTGTAGGAGTTCAAAGTTTACTGCCCATATTGTCCTTGGCTGGTGCCATAGTTTGAGCAGGACCTCTGGCCCCAGATCTGCCCATCATAATGTTCTTCTTGTAGATTTCTAGGACCCTCTGGATCCTTCTATTTCCCCATTCTCCTATGCTTCTCTCACCTAGAGTCCCAATAAGATGTCTTTCCCTCTGTCCCACTTTCCTGGTATGTGAAGAGTTTCATGAGAAATTAAATACCACCAAACCAGATACCCCAATTGAGAAATGGGGCTCAGAAGTAAACAGAGAATTCTCAAAGAGGAATATTGAATAGCTAAGAAAAACTTAAAGAAATGTTCAACATCTTTCTTTTTCTTTGTTCTTTTCTTTTGTTTGTTTGTTGGTTTTTCAAGACAGGGTTTCTCTGTGTAGCTCTGGCTGTCCTGGGCTCCCTTTGTAAACCAGGCTGGCCTCGAACTCACTGCGATTTGCGTGCCTCTGCCCTTGAGTGCTGGGATTAAAGGTGTGTGCATTTGGGCCCAGGGGTCCCGCTCAAACTAAGGCACCAGCCAAGGACAATACAGGTGGTAAACTTTAAACGCCTACCCAGATCTAGCCAATGGGCAGAACATTCTCCACAATGGAGTGGAGCGTGAGGTATGACTTTCACACATACTCTGGTGCCTCATATTTGACCATGTCCCCAGGAGGGGGAGACCTGGTGGCACTCAGGGGAAGGATAGCAGATTACCAAGAAGAGACTTGATACCCTATGAGCATATACAGAGGGGGGAAATCCTCCCCAGGAACAGTCATAGGGGAGGGGAATAAGGGGAAAATGGGAGGGAGGGAAGAATGGGAGGATACAAGGGATGGGATAACCATTGAGATGTAACAAGAAAAAATTAATAAAAAATAAAAAAAAAGAAATGTTCAATGTCCTTAGTCATCAGGGAAATGCAAATCAAAACAACTTAGTCTTACACCCATCGGAATGGGTAAGATAAAAAATGCAAGCAACACCACATGGTGGCAAGCATGTGGAGAAAGAGAAACACTCCTTCATTGCTGGTGGGAATGCAAACTAGTATAGCCACTTTGGAAATCTATCTGGTGCTATCTCAGAAAAGTGGGAATAAGGATTTCTCAAGACTCAGCTATTCCACTCCTTGGAATATACCCAGAAGATGCTCCAGCACACAACAGGGACATATGCTCAACCATGTTCATAGCGGCCTTATTCATAATAGGCAGAACACGGAGACAGCCTAAATGTCCCTCAGTAGAAGAATGGATAAAGAAACTGTGGTATATTTACGCTATGGAAGACTACTTAGCTATGAAAAACAAGGAATTCCTGAAATTTGTGAACAAATGGATTGAACTAGAAATGATCATAATGAGTGAGTTAACTCAGAAGCAGAAAGAGTCAAATGGTATATACTCACTTATATCTGGACATTAGCCCAAGGAGCATGTCCCATGACAGTGTTTACTCTTTTTCTTTTACTCTTTGTGTTCTCTGTCTCTCTGTCTTCTTCTCCACCACTCTCTATGTCTCTTTCTTTCTTCTGGAGGAAGAAGCCTATTCTATGTTGAGCCAAGCTGTGGAAAAGGCTCATGTTTCACCCATCCTAGGCACATTTCCACCTGGAAACCTCTGTGGCAGGATGCATGTCTGACTGGGTATCATTCTGTGTAGTAAAAGCCATGTCTTTCACATGTGAAGTAGATGAGACCAGTGGAGGATGATTTGAAGCTACAGGGACTATGACAGCTGATTCTCCCTTGTCGCCTTCTCTATGTAATTAACTACCCTCTTCAGCCATTCAGGCTGGGTAATCTTTCACTTTTCAGTGTGGTTCTCTGGCAAATAAACAGATTTAAATTTGTGGAATAATATAGATTCAAGAATATATAAATACATATTTGTATAAACATACAAATACATATTTAGTAATAAGCACATTTAACCATGTTTAAACAGTTATCTAAAGATGTACACATATAATACATAGATTTATCATATACTTTGTATATTAAATATATTTTGGTTAATGCATATGTTTATCATGCCCTGTATATCCTTACAAATGAATAGAATTTTTTTAAAGAAACACTTTATTTCATTATTTATTTACTTGTTCCTGTGTAGGTATGTGTGTGGAGACATGCATGACAATGACATGGTTGGAATGTTAGAGGACAACTTGTGGGAGTCAGTCTCTTCTTTTTGCTCACATCTAAATATTTTCTCTTTAAGTATATACTTCATTTCAGTCAATCTCTCTTAATTTCCGTCCTCTCCCTTTAAAACATTCTCCTCCTGTCTCTTATCCTCCTTTGTACATTCATAACCTGTTCTCTCTCTCTCTTTCTCTCTCTCTCTCTCTCTCTCTCTCTCTCTTTCTCTCTCAGACACACACACACACACACACTTAAAAATTTAAGTCTAGAGTCTAATTATGTGAGAAATAGAAAGTACTTCTTTTTGAATTTTTCATATTTTGCTTAACATAATTTTTGTTCATTGATCTGTTTCTTGCAAATGACATAATTATATATTTTCTGACTGAGTAAATCTCTCTCTCTCTCTCTCTCTCTCTCTCTCTCTCTCTCTCTCTCTAGCTCACTCTCTTACTCTCTTTCTGTTTGTTGTAGAAACTCCTCTCACCAGGAATGTATATGATGAACCCTTTAACGTGGTGTTGGTTAAAACATTGCACAGTTGGGCACATTACTGGCTGTGGTTTTAACCCAAGACTCTAGCAACAAGAGTCCTACATTTTTTATGCTGGAGTGCTACTGGCTTTGAGGTACCACCTATATACAGTTCCCTTTTCTGGATCCATGAGTAAGCCTATAGAAAAGACAAATCAAATTGTTCAAGTGTTTACCCACAGAGGAAGAGGATACAGATAGTACATATGAAACTTGACAAGTAAAGATCAGATGTTAGGGGAGGAGGGCTCCTCTTTCTGAAGACTATGAAAGGGAGGGAGAGGGGACGAGGAAGGGAGGTGGATCAAGAGAGAATAAGGGAGGGAGATACTACCAGTATGGAAGAATTCAAACTGCAGAACAAGCAAGTAACTTATATTGCTAATCCCACTACATGAGAAGAGCTCTGAGACTGGCTCAGACATGAATGTCTATGCATAGATAAGGCTTCTTGTTTGCTACAGAATGCCTGTGAATTATTATTAGATGTCATTCTTCACATGGTATGAATTAAGACTTTCTAATTTTTTTTATTGAGCATACAAAGAGCAGAGAACCAGCCTTAATTGTTCTGTGCATCATGCACACCTTATGCATTTATAATATAAGGACTATATAATGCTTGTGAGAAATTATTTGTTTTCAGAACAAAAGAACCAGACACTGATGCTGGATTAGACCTGACAGGATTCATTCCTCTCAGCATGCTGGATATTGACATCCTGCACCCTTCATGTTCCAGCCCCAAGTTCTTCAGTTACTGTGCCTCATCAGAACAGGACAGCTTCCAGGACAGCTTTGAAGAGAGTTTCCAATCCCAATTGGTCCAGCATTTAAGTCTGTCCTATACACTACTCTAACTAAGCCTGGAATTTTCTCAACATTTAGAAACTGGACTATAAACACTATTACTAGATGTTTAACCATTTTACTGAATTTTATTTGGGCCCTTACAAAGGTATTATTTTTCTCAAATCAGTTGGAAAAAACCTTAAGAGAATGATGACTTATTTCCCTTAAAGGGGTTTAGGAAGGGTTTGAGTGGTTTTCTTGGATGATAGATGTTTATTTTCATTGGGAGTTGGTTATAAAGCTTTAATTGGTCTTATTTAGGGAGAAAACAAGGTTAGACTCAGGGATATCTTCCTAGGTTTGAAGATAGGGGTTGAAAAGAAAGAAGGGGAAATATAGAAATATATAGGGATGATAGGACAAAAAGTAGATTAATGAATCTACTCCTTAGCTTAATGCCTTAATTGTTACTTACAAATAAGGTTATTTTTAATTCTTTGGTATTCAATTATGTATATAGATGCAAAATAAGTTTAATTTTTAGATACATTGGTATAGAATTCAAATTTAAGAAAGTTTAATTTTATATACATTGGTATAGAACTCAGATTTGTGATTATTCTTTTCACATATTATATATATTTCTACTCTAATATGTGATATTGTAGCCATACAACTCAATTATAATACAAGGTTTACCTCCAATACATTGAAAATGCTAGTGTAGGCTGTTTAGGATAAGTAAGTAACACAAGCTAATTGTTAGTTGATCAATTCATGGTCATATCAGTAACTAGTCTATTTTTATCACAAGAATATACATAATAGGTATAACAGATAAATATGATTATATAGAAAGATAAGGTAAACTATAAAAGGTCTTCAAAAATCTCAGAGACATACAGATTATAGCATTGAAAGTTGTTTTTATTATTTCAAAGATACATTTACAATGAGACAGGTTAACTCCTGTCAACACCCAGCTTTCCTCACAGAAGATAATGAGCATCAAAGAACTTCCTTATGGAGATGGCTTCAAATGTGACAAACAAGCCACTGGGAAAAATGTCCTCATTTCTACCACAGACAGAATTCTGCCTAAAAATGGGCAAGTTTGCATACAGACAGAATCGAGGGCCAAACTCTGCCAAGACAGGGTAAGCAAGTCCTCAATAGTTCCTGCTTCACAAATATGTCTGTCAGTTATACTGGGCCAGAAGGTTGAAGATGATGATCCAACATTATAGAATTTTGAGTGACTGTTCAGGTAGCAAACTATATCTATCATCCTCTCATTGAGTACACTCCTGGTGTACTCAGATACTCAATTTTATTCCTTCTCAAGTCTCTGATGCGGTTGAAGACCAGATATTCTTGTTTTACAGTTAAGCTTAGTAGTTTAGGTGTAGATAGATGTTTTAAGTTGATAATGATGAGATATGATAGATATTGATTCACATTCAGAATTTTAGACTTACCAAGACAGGAAAGATGTTTTCTTCAAGGCTGCCATATACAAATAGCCAAAACACTATAAGTGTAACATTTATGTAATTCCTGATGGTGTCATGGTTCTTCTTGCTGTAGGTAGTTTATTGTATATATGTTAAATAATATAAAGATATATATAAAAATATTTAAGAAAAAAATAAAAACCAAACCAACCAACCAACCAACCAACAACAATAACAACAACAACAACAACAAAAGTATCTCTATTCACCAAAGGAAAAGTCAAGGTCACCAGAAATCCTTTTCCTGACACTTCTCCCAACAGCTTAGGTGCCTACTCAGCTATATGTTTTACTTTTTGGAGTCTATTTATTTCATTATCGAATATTTTTATATCCATTGATGATGGATAACGTCATCAGAATTTTTTTTGTGATGGATCCTTCTCTTTGCAGGCAGGACAACAGCAAGACAAAGGTTCTAAAAAGTAAGAAGAGTAGCCTCTAGATGTATGCCTCACCCATTCATGCCTCAGAAGCCAATATGGCAAACTGCGCTTCTAGTCACATTGCCATGCCAGACCACAAAGAGTACTCAAGTAGAATAACGATGAAAACTAACTTTATTACAACAGTTTAGAGCTGGTTTCTAACTTTCTCTTCTGTTTTTATCAACATTGTGTTCTGTAAAAATAGTGAGCTTATTGCTGATGTAGAAGATAAATATTGCGTTGCAATAGTAGAGTCAGAATATCTCATGCATCTTGTGAAATATTTAGTCAAAGAATTATCCCTTTGGGTAAGGAGCATCTGTTTTATTCAACTCTCGTTTTTCCAATTCTTTTTTTACTGGACTTATTTTCCTCTGAGGAATGTATTCCATATGTTTCAACATTGCTAAGTCCTTTAAGCTGCATAAAACGTGTCCCAGACACCAAAGTAGTCATAAAGCCCTGTCTTAGACTTCGAGTATATTTTATACTATTGAACCTAAACGTAGACTTGTAAGGTTCTCATGGTGCAACTCTGGCCTCAGGAAGTTTTTCTAAGAGCCTTGCATCTTGTATTGAGGTTGTTATGTGGCCAAGTAGTCAGAAAGGGGTGGAATTTTAATTACATAAAAAGTTAAATTCTTTCTTCTCAGGTTAATTTGCATTGATTTGAGATTCTACGGGGGTGAACAAACATGTAGAATAGGTTGAACATGATGCTGCATGTTCTTAATCCTCAGCCTTTAGGAGGTTGAGGCAGGAGAAAAATCAGTTTCTAGCAAGCAAGCGCTACATGTTGTGTTCAAGGCCAGGCTTACTTACATTACTAGGGCTTTTCTAAAAATCAGATAATGTAAGCAACATGTGTTGTTGAGATATTCTGTCACGGTAACAAAGTATGCACAAGGCAATAGACATGCATAAATTATTCATTTTGGTTCACAGTTTCAGAGACTTCAACCCTCATGGAGGAGACGCTGATAAAGCAAAACAACTTACATCACAGCATGCAGAAGAAAAGGCAGAGAATTTTGTAACTAGGTGACTTTCTTAATTTTCCCTTTTTATTCCACTCAGGATCCTAGTCCTTGACATTTCGGCTGCATCTTCGTCACTCAGTCAGTCTTGTCCAGAATGCTTCCCTAGATACACTCAACACTGTGCCGTACTAGTTTGCTCATTAACCATCAAAATTAATCTTCACAGTGCTAAGTCATGGTGCCATGAAAGATATACTTGGCAAAGTGGCCTGTAATCTAAAGTCCATGTCTAGAAATGTTGAAAAAGTAGATGCAGGGAATATTAACACTGACTACAACTGTCTTTTCAACTAGGTCACATGGTAACTTGAACAATTTGGGTTGTGACAAGGCATATTATACGATTCCTAAATCCTATGATACTGTTCTTCATGTCCCCAGATATTTTAGTGTACTTTTTGTATATAAACCAGTTTATTAAAAGAACTGCCAGAGAGGATTGTGTCTAAGTTTCAGCTTCCTGCTTATGCCATATATAATAGAACACACACACACACACACACACACACACACACACACACACACACACACACACACACACATACGTGCACACATATACATACATTACATATATGTATATATATACACACATACATACATACATATCAGTCTCAAAGCTACATCATGTTATCAAGTTCCATGTTATCATCTAGATGTTAGTTTGTTAGTTGTTCGGTTTGGTACAGGAAACATAGCCGACTAACCAGAATAGTTAAATCATGGATCTTTGAGGAGAACCTACAACCACCACTTTACTAACCTGACATAATCTTTAACTGCATTTAAATATTTGTTTACACTCATAAGTAAATGTGGCCCTCACCTCTCATCAAGGAAACTTCTCTTTGAAGCAAAGGAAGGCCATCAGAGAAAACCACAACTAATCAAAGTGCAGGGATGTAGAATCCTTTCAAAACAGATACGTTTTCAATACTTAAAGCTCAGGAATAGGTGTGGAAGGAAGAGGTTGGAAAAATCTAAGAGCCAGAAAAATAAAGAGATTGCAGTGATATTGTGTCTCATAAGAATGTGAGAAGCTGCCCTCATGACTTCTCACCAACATGACATCTAAATATGCTATGAATAAGCAGAATAGACATGCTAAAGTGGGTGAAGGAAATCCCATGAAGCCTCCACAATACACAAAATACCTATAGGGCAGCTAAGGAATGCTGTGGGAAGAAAAGGGTGCCTTCCCCATGGAAGAGCACAAACTTGGTTATTTGATACAAAATGGCCAGCCCTGAAAACTTACAGATATGAGCAAACACAGACTTATGCATTTAGAGAGACATATGTAAAGATATAGACATATGTGTGTATAATAACTAATTAAAATAGAGGTGTGTATTTGAAAGACATAAAGAAAGAGAATATGGGAGGATTTGAGTGGAAGAAAATAAAGGAGGAAATAATGTAATTATATTATAACTTCAAAATATAAAAGACGATTTAAAATAAAAATTAAACTAGTTGAAGGGTACAACAATGACAGTAACATTTTTTTCTGTGTGCCCACTCTGTCTAGAACCAGGCGAAAAGCTAAAGTTCACACCGTGTGGTTGGAATGAACTACTAGAGAAGACTCCAGTTCCAAACTTCTTCACCTTTTCAACTTCAAGAAAAATGTTATATCTCCTGAGACATTGTTTATGACAATGAACATAAAGTTTTCTTTTTGTATTCTACGGTAAACAACCTTGGATAGCTTTATATCCACCCTTATGTCTTTATTGGTAGTTTAAATAGAAGCAAATCACAAAAAATAAATCTATATGCTACACTCTAAAGAGAAATTTCATAAAATACACAGTAACACAAATGCTGTCTTTATATGCATTTTAAATTATTTTTTCATATAATTTATCTTGATAAAGTTTTTCCTTACCCAGTGCCATATACTTATCTTATGAAACTTAGAGAAATCAAGTTGTTGCTAATTGTTAGCTGTCACCCTTCCTGACTAGTGTTCATAGTGCTGTAAATTCCTCAGAATGCTACTGAAGGAGAAAGGTAATAATATCATCCAGCTACAACCTCTACAACTTACCACAGTTATATGCCTGCAAGATACAGTGGTGCCATAATGGTACAAATGTTTGGGGAGTAACCAAGCATTTTTTAAAAAGTAGGATTTAAACTCTACTCCATGATACAAACCACATACCTGACACTGCTAAAGTAACCAGGAAGCTGAGACTTCATAGGTCATGAGCCTAGAGGAAAAATTCATATGCATTGTTGCCTGAATTTAAAAAATCACTCTCATTCTTTTTTTACTTTAGTAAATAATTCTTTTTAAATTAATATATATTTTATTAATTTATTCATATTACATCTCCCTTGTATCCTCCCATCCCTCCTCCCTCCCACATTCCTCTTACTCCCTTTCCCTATGACTGTGACTAAGGGGGACCTCTTCTCCCTGTATATGCTCATAGGGCATCAAGTCTCTTCTTGGTAGCCTACTATCCTTCCTCTGAGTGCCACCAGGCCTCTCCATCCAGGGGACGTGGTCAAATGTGGGGCACCAGAGTTCCTGTGAAAGTCTGACCCCGTTCTCCACTCAACTGTGGAGAACGTCCTGTCCACTGGCTAGATCTGTGTAGGGGTTCAAAGTTTAACTCACGTATTGTCCTTGCCTGGTGCCATAGTTTGAGCAGGACTCTATGAAAAAAAAAATCATTTTAAATTTAGGGGAAAGCACATGCTTTTATCATTTGTGGCTTAAAGATAATGTTGTAAATAAACTGAGAATAATATACCATAACAACCAAGATTAATTAATTACTAAGAATGTATAAATACTTACATAAACCTTATACAGCCTAAGCCAGTTAATTGAAAATTTCATGGAATTGAGCTTCCCACAGTCTTCTCTGTGTACATTTCCACTGCTAAGCATACACTTATGGGGCTCAGATAGTAACGGACTGAGGATGAGCAACAATGTATCCCCCAGGTTGGTGCCTTGATAGTGGCAAGATCATCACCCAGGGAAACTATGTAGTCCCTGAGAAGACATAAAATTTTCAGTAGGTAAAATAATCAGCTTGGATGAAAGAGTTTAGACTTCTAAAACTCAACTCTCAGAATTCAAAGACCTTTTATTTCAGGCGAGAGCTGTCATAGTTTAGCTCCATTGTGATTGAAAACTTTAAAAGTGGTGGGAGAAGTGTGTACCCTCAAGGACATCCCCCAAGCAACGCCCAATCTAAATTCTTTAGCTGGAGTGTTTTTTTTTTTTTTTTCATAGCAGAAAAGCTGTTGTGCATGTGACTAAGAATGTTCAGATTGGTAGATTACAGTGAATTATCTGTGTAGACACTGAGTGTGATTGACACGATTTTACCAGACACAGGAAAACTTTCCTATGGAAGAGAAGAAGGTCATTTGACTACATTGCTATCTTTGAAAAGGACAGAATTGGCTGTGAGCCTGAGCTGCAAGGAATGTAGTTTTGAAGCAACAAAATTGGAATTTGATGAGAAACCTTCTTATGGAGAGTAGACCTACCATTTCCTTGGCTTTAGACATAATGCCTTAAAAATGATAAATTTGTACTGCTTAAGGCAAATTAGTGTATGGCAATGCATGGTAACAGCCGAAGCAAATAATTTGAGAATGGTCATATCACATCGACTTAAGCCCGGTTGTCAGCTACACTTGCCACAGTCTCTTCTTAGTGGAAGTGATGACTTTACTGGCATCTGTCCACAGTTTTTACACTAAACAATGACATTTGAACATATAATATTATCATTGTCTTCCCTGTGCTTATCTGTACATTACTCCTGTGCAGAGCCTTTGCCACATGTAAAATGCTCTTCCTTTCCAAACAGGTCTTCTCAAACATTTCAGATGCAGACTGGAATAGATTGATATGCCCTATCCACACAAATCATCTTCATCACCTACCTCATTTTATCATATTTATTTAATTATTTGCTTATTTTGGAGATTAAAGTCTGTAGTATACTCCAGGCTGTCTTAGGCCACACTTTGTAGTTTGTAGGGCATGCTGGCCTTGAGCTCCCAATTCTTGCTCTGGCCCTCTCAGTGTTAGAAGTAGAGTTGTGAACCACCTCACCTGACTATGTTGTCAGTCTTTATTATGGTAGCATCTATGCTATGACCTGTATCAAAATCAGGCTTTTATAAAAATGCTTAATTTCAGAGTACTTATAAGAACTTCTGTAACATGTCTGTTTTTAATTCCTTCATTTAAAAATATACATGTTAAAAAAATAAGACTTTTCAACTCAGTGCTGTTGTAATTTATAATTCTTTTTTTTGTATGTATAATTAGTTTCTTTTTCTACAAATGCATTTATATTATTACACATGTATACAATAGATTACCTATAGCAAGAAGAACCATGACACAATCAGGAATTATATAAATATTACATTTTTAGTGTTTTGGCTATTTGTATTTGACAGCCTTGAAGAAGACATTTTCCTATCTTGGTGCATCTAAATTTCTGAATGACTGCTTCTTGTGGGCTGTATTATGCACATTGTGGCTTAATCTGTCAAGACGCCATGTTCCTTTTTGTTAGATATAGGTAAAGTCATCCCCTCAAAGGCTCAGACTTTCTATCTTCCTTTCTTTCTTTACTTTATTTCCCCCTCACTTTCTCTTGCATGTATGTGGTGTGGTGCAATGTATGTATGTGTATAGACATGCATGTGGGGCATGTATTTGTTCAGAGGCCTATGTGTATAAAGGCCAGACAGTGCCATTGGGATGTCTTCCTCTATTTCTTTCCACCTTAGAGATTCTCATGGGCCATGGAACTTAGCTTAGTAACTAGATAACTTATTGACCACCAAGGGCCTGGAATCTACCTGACTCCATTTCCTCAGCATGGGTTATTGTAACCACAGGCTTTTTCTATGCTGGAATTTTCAATGAATAATGACATAGAGACCTTTATACTTATTATAAGCTTTAGGCATGATACCCAGGCTGATACTCAGCTATTCTAATCTACCAATTCTGGACTGGCCTACATCTCACCACATGTTCTGTTACCTGGCATCTGAATTTCTGCTTGCACCTGCTTCTTCATTTGTGTCCTGGTGTCAACTGTCCCCTCTCTATTACCCACCTGATACCTTCTCATTGGGCTCAGAGGTTCCGCCTTCCTCTCCTGTACAGCTATTGACTGTTCAACTCTTTATTTAACTAATCAGAAAGTAATGGAGAAAAATATTTACAACATACTAAGGCAGGAGATGCTTCATAATAATTACAGTACTAAAGTTGAGCCTGTAATCTCTGCCAGCACAGAAATCCACATTTGAATAAGTACAGAGACAATCTTTACACAGTGCACAAAGACATCACTCCAATAAGTTATATGATTTCACTGCTGCACCTGGCTTTTACATTAGTGTTGGGGAATCTAAGTCGAAGTCCTCTTAGTACTGAGTACAATATTTATTTCATTCAAGTATGTTCATAATATTTATCTCTCAATGAGCTAATGGATCCGATGATGTCATAGGCAAAATGCACACTGCTCTTATAAGTTGTACATAAAAGATATTATAAATAGTGCATCCCTTATTGCACAGTTATGATTATTGTCTCATTTTATTTATGTTATATTTTAAGAGGATGCGTACTGCCACAAAGTTACTTAATGAGTAAAGCTGGTATTATGGGAAGGAAGACATGTCCATATTTTTGCTTTATCATTTCTGGGTTATTTTCTTCATTAGCATTTCTCCTCTAATGGAGGAAAAGACATGTACATAGATGTTTTTAGTACACGGAGTCATTGTGTAGACACAGAAGGGAGGACTGAGGGTACTTTGAGAACACCAGGCTGTGGAAGGGCATCTCTTCCCAGAGGCCTGAGCATTTAATTTGATCCTTGGGTAATGAGCTGGAGTAGCGTCTGGAGCAAGGGAGAGTGGTTTGAGCCACAGTAGTGTGACTGTGGTCTGCAGATGACAGCGAATACTATAGAAAGAGTAAGTTGAAGAAGGAGCCAAAGAGTAGACTAGCACAAAATGTGTATTTAGAATTACCAGTTTAATATCTCTAGAGTACAAAATATTGAGAAAAGCAAAGAGAGAGAAGACACTGTCCTTGTGGTTCTTTGCAGGTAAAGAATGTCAGCAGTGTGAAGTAGTTACACCTTCTTTTGTACTGCAGGCAGGGGGCATAATATTCCTGGGATTTCAGTAGAAAAAAAAATAAATGACTGGTCCTACTGTACTGTTTCATCTGGATTGAGTGAAGCTCACCTGCAGGGTGGATTTGTTTTCCTTTTTAGAGACATTTTAAGGATTAAAGTAAAAATGGTGTGGGCAGTAGAAAAATTAGAAGAGATTTTTACCAAAGAATTTTAGCTAGGATGTATATCAGGACATATGTCTTAATTAAATAAATATTTTGGGGATAAAACATACTAGGAAGTCCACTTGGGGTCTAATTCTCTTTATTTTAGGCTTTATACACCATATTTTTTGTTAATTTGGTTACTTGGCTGTTTTAGCATTTTGTTATTCCTCATAATTTCTTTGCACCATTCCCCTGTCAATTGTTATTTCTCCATAGTCAGAAAAGGACTTTGATTTTTGTCCTGAGTTATTTTGATATTGTTGAGTGACACCATGGGCACTTAAGTAGAAGCTTACTCGTTTCAGGGAAGTGGGAAAATATGCCTCAGTAGGCAGATGATTTCTTCTCCAGGGGAGAATGACCGTACTCTAAGAAGATTAAGGAATCTAATTAGTTGAGACAATAATAGTTGAGGATACTTTTCTTCATTTTTTCTATTTTGGTAAAATTGGAGTGTCTACATGGGGCAGGCAGAATGGCCAACTGTAGACTGCTGTGCTTCTCTTTTGTTGGGAATTGACACATTCTCCACTTTGTGATGGAGACATTTCTGCACTGGCCTAGGGTTATGGGACTAATTCTCAGGAATCCTTTTACAAAAGTAAAGCCATTTCTTACAGTCTAATCTTCATTAGTAATAAAGCATTCTCTTCACAATTGGCCATCATTTAATGTCATTCATTTTAGAATTCAGGCCGAAAAGAAATGCATTATCTGTGGGATCATCACTCAAATTAAAGCAAGGTCATTGGGGTTCTTGCTCTCGTTATCATCTATAAATAAGCCCTTTCTGATCTGTGAGTCTCTATGCCAATTGTCTTCAGCTGAAACAATAGGCTTTGTGTTTGTTTATTTGCTTTTTATTTCTTTTTGATGAGCTCTCACTATGTAGCCCTAGCTGGTCTTGAACTTATTCTATAGATCAGGGAGCCTCAAACTCACAGAGTTCCACCTGCTTTTGCCTCCTGAGGGCTCGGACTAAAGGCATGCACCATCATTCATAGACTGAAGCAACTGTCTTATCAGAGAGGCCACGTCCACATTTTCTCATAGAACTTCCTTTCTTTGGAGAGCATTTGACTCACGAAACTGGCAGAAAAAAAAGACCATGAATGAAAAATCTTCGCTTTTTGTCCACACTCACCACACACAGATGCTGAAGTCCCACCCAGGAAGATGTAAGCTTTGTTTGAACGCATCTCTGTAAGAGTTAAGATTTACTGAGAAATTCACACTGGAGACAATGACAATTTCCCAAAAATCCTCTCAATAAATGAGAGTAACTGTGGTGTTTGAATAGACTTTGGTGAGTGAGGCCATTCCTATGAATACAGATTTTATCACTTAATTCATATAATTTTGACTGCTCCAGGCATGAGTTGGGCATAATGACAAAAGAGATACAGTAGTGGTGTTAAAGATATTGCAGAGCTGGAATCTAATTCTTAGGCTGAAGCTTTACTGTAGCTTTACTTGCTAAAATAAATTGAAGAATTTTGGGCAACTGGTAAAAAAACTGACATGTTTATTATATAGTGAATTTCATTCACAGGTCTATGAACAACTTTTAAATTAAGTGTAGAAGTCTGAAAAAAAAAAGCTCCAGTTTTAAACTTCTCATTACATTTTTCATTCTAAAATATTCTTAGATCAATTCATTAAATATTGCTTAAATTAATGTAATTATGAAATATACAAGCAAGTAATAGAATAACAATGTAATTATTATTACCCACCTATACTTACCATCTAGTTGAAGGACTCTACTGTTCATTTTATATTATTAACAAATGCTGAAATTTTATTTATATCTTTCAGTAGAGTTTTATAAAATCTATGCGAATAAATTAAAAATAACTCATCTAGATTTTTACATTGATTAGAAAGTTAATCTATGCCCAGAAGTGTCTACTGATATGTGTGATGGTTGGGAAAGAGTTGGTCTTGAACACTGGCCACTAGAATGCTATTGATTATTATGTTCTTTTTTAATATTTTATTGATTTATTCATATTACATCTCAATGCTCATCTCTTGTATCCTCCCATTCCTCCCTCCCTCCCGCTTTCCTCCTACTCCCCTCCCCTATGTCTGTGACTGAGGGAGACCTCCTCCCCCTGTACATGTTCATAGGGTATGAAGTCTCTTCTTGGTAGCCTGCTATCCTTCCTCTGAGTGCTACCAGGCCTCCCCATCAAGGGGACATGGTCAAATATGGGGAACCAGAGTCCGTGTGAAAGTCCGACCCCACTCTCCACTCAATGGTGTAGAATGTCCTGTCCATTGGCTAGATCTGGGTAGGGGTTCGAAATTTACTGCCTATATTGTCCTTGGCTGGTGCCATAGTTTGAGCAGGACTCCTGGACACAGATCCGCACGTCACAATGTTCTTCTTGTAGGTTTCTAGGACCCTCTGGATCCTTCTATTCCCCATTCTCCCATGCTTCTCTCACCTAAAGTCCCAATAGGGTGTCCTCCCCTCTGACTCACTTTCCTGGTAAGTGAAGACTCTCATGGGACATGCCTCTTGGGCTAGTGTCTCGATATAAGTGAATATATACATTTTACTCTTTTTGCTTCTGGGTGAACTCACTCATTATGATAATTTCTAGTTCAATCCGTTTGTCCACAAATTTCTGGAATTCCTTGTTTTTAATAGCTGAGTAGTTTTCCATATGGTAAATGTACCACAGTTTCTTTATCCATTCTTCTACTGAAGGACACTTAAGCTGTTTCCATGTTCTGGCTATTATGAATAAGGCCGCTATGAACATGGTTGAGCATATGTCCCTGGGCAACCCTTATGTTTGGGGATTCGAGGTCCAAGAAACCCTCATTCACAACAGATGAGCTCTCAAAAAAATCTTTTTTTAAAATAACTTTTTTATTTGATTTTTTCTTCATTTTTTCCTTTTTTTATTAATTCATTCATATTACATCTCAATAGTTATCCCATCCCTTGTATCGTGCTGTCCCTCCCTCCCTCCTGCTTTCCCCCTACTCCGCTCCCCTATAACTGTCACTGAAGGGCACCTCCTCCCCCTGTATGTGCTCATAGGGTATCAAGTCTCTTCTTGGTGGCCTGCTATCTTTCCTCTGAGTGCCACAAGGCCTCCCCTCAAGGGGACGTGGTCAAATATGGGGCATCAGAGTTCGTGTGAATGTGAGTCCCAACTCTTTACTCAACTGTGGAGAATGTCCTGTCCATTGGCTAGATCTGGATAGGGGTTCAATGTTTACTGCATGTACAGTCCTTGGCTGGTGCCATAGTTTGAGCAGGATCCCTGGACCCAGAACTGCCTATCATAATGTTCTTCTTGTAGGTTTCTAGGACCCTCTGGATCCTTCTATTTCCCCATTCTCCCATGCTTCTCTCACCTAAAGTCCCAATATGATGTCCTCCCTCTGTCCCACTTTCCTGTTAAGTGAAGACTTTCATGGGACATGCCCCCAGAGCCTAAGGGCTTAATATGCTCTCATAAATAATTTTTATAGTTTTAGTTATTAAAATTTTGAAAATTTTTATATATATGTATATATTTATATTCTGGTAGAATGTCTCAAATTTACTTTCTCTTCACTGAATATATTTTATAAAGGTCAACTCTGCTTTATTTAGAATCCAATACATACTTTTCTTTCAGGCTGAAAGTAAAGTTTGCTTGCAGTGTTTGGTTTTAATCCGACCTTGTCACCATGCCTCATAATTTTGTTGTAAAAAGATAAGGCTTCTATAACACATGAGCAAAAATACTTCCCTTGAGAAAAAATAACTTTACTATAACTAATTAAAATTTTCTGTTTATGTTTACCTTGGTTATAGTAATAAATATTCATTATTGGTCTATGCTCCAAGTAAATATTTTGAGAGATATATCAATTAACTATGAAATAAAATACCCAAAATAATGCTATTTATTTTCTTTTTTATCTTTTAAATTATAATTTAATTGATTATATCTCAATTGTTATCCCCTCACTTGTATCTTCCGTTCCCCCCTCTCTTTCTGCCCTATTCCCCTCTCCGAGACCTCTGACAGAAAGGGACCTCCTCCCCGACCATATTACCACAGCCTATCAGATCTCATCCAGATAGCCTGCTTTCCCCTTCCTCTGTGTGCCACCATGCCTCCCTACCAAGGGGGAGTAATCAAATTCCAGACACCAGAGTTCATGTTAGTGGCAGTCCCCGATCTCCCCACAGACAAGGAGAATGAGATGTCCAATGGCTAGATCTTAACAGGGCGTCTAGGTTTACTGCGTACACTGTCATTGGTTAGTGCATCAGTTTGTGTAGGTCCTTCTGGGTCCAGGCCAGCCAGCCTTGATGGTCTCTTTGTGGGGTTCCTGGACCCTCTGGGTCCTTCTGTCATTTATTAAAGTTACTTAACTGCAGGTCAGAAATCAGAGCAGGACTCACCAGTATGTGATGGATGTTCTCGTCCGAGCTTATTAACGTTGTTGCAGTTAATGCCAAGTCAGCAGTGGCCATCCAC
Source organism: Acomys russatus (assembly GCF_903995435.1). Classification (NCBI taxonomy): domain Eukaryota; kingdom Metazoa; phylum Chordata; class Mammalia; order Rodentia; family Muridae; genus Acomys; species Acomys russatus. The sequence goes on along the minus strand of NC_067140.1, from coordinate 38,124,954 downwards.
TCAAGATGGCCTTTACTGCCACAGCTCTCCTCTGCTCCACATGGTCTCTCACCCCCCCCACACTATTATGAGCCTGTCCACATGACAGAAGAGCAAGCATCTAGGAGAATGTAGAAGTACATACGCAAGTGCTGCTCTCGAGGCCACAATTTGAACTGATATGGCAATATTCTCACCATGTATTTGGATAAAAGCAATTCATGGAACAGCCTAAATCAAAGGGAGAGTAAAGAGAGTCTACCTTCCCTTGCGTGAATGCAGTCATGGAGCAAAGGGCAGGGCCGCAGAAAGCAGTGCAGGACTGCAACTGCCTTTTGCATTTTAGCACAGGCAATACCCTCTATGTAGTCTTGATGTACGTTTTGATCTGCTTCCATGTTGCTTTTTGCTTATTTTTGAACATAGGAAGACCTAGGCAGAGGTGTTGGGACTACAAGTGGATGCTTAAACTGCCATTTTCTCAGCTGGCAGCTTTCTCAGCATCTAAATGCTAAGTGGACTTAAATTTCTTCACAGTAATTTTTGCTTGAGAAGCTTGACATTCTTGTGCTATGATTAAAAAAAAAATCAAAACTAATATTTGTACAGGGACTCTTCACCAGTAGAGAAAGCTGTTTTTCAGTTGCCAGATGTCTAAACTTAAATTTTTATTTTTGAGATAGCGCTTTGTCATGTTGTCTTTTCTCAAGCAGTCTTTTTTTATTTTTTTTGCCTCAAACATTTAAAAACATTGAACTATGAGGCACCAGAGTTCGTGTGAAAGTCATACCCCACTCTCACTCAACTGTGGAGAATGTTCTGCCTATCGGCTAGATCTGGGTAGGGGTTTAAAGTTTACCGCCTGTATTGTCCTTGGCTGGTGCCCCTGGGCCCAAATCTGTCTATCACTCAGAGGAAGGACAGCAGGTTACCAAGAAGAGACTTGATACCCTATGAGCATATACAGGGGGAGGAAATCCCCCCCAGGAACAGTCATAGGGGAGGGGAATAAGGGGAAATGGGAGGGAGGGAAGAATGGGAGGATACAAGGGATGGGATAAACATTGAGATGTAACAAGAATAAATTAATAAAAAATTAAAAAAGAAAACAACAAAAAAATTGAACTAGAGGCATGTACCACCATGCCCAGCCCTGAGGCTTTAATTTAATATTATTTTTCTTAGTATAGATCAGAGAGTCATATGTGGTTATTCATTTACTTATATACTAACTACCATGATGACAGTATTGGCTGCTCTCTACTGCAAGAATATTTCCTAGCAAGCTACCTTGTATTTGAGACAAGGATTCCCGTGTTCAGTTCCTTCCATGATAGGACATTTTGTCCCATCTCTTTGCTACTTGCACTGAGACCTGCTCCTACTTTGGCACTGGCACTGTTTGAATTGGTTCTTGTTTACCCTTCTGATCCTACATCAATCAGTCTGTCAGCGTAGACATTTGCATTTACATAACTAATGGCAATCCTTCTCAGTGTCACTTCAGTTTGTGCTATGACCAGCAATCTCATTTACACTCTGGTGACCTTCCAAAGTCCACTCGTGTTGATTTGATCTGTAGGCGATTCAAGTTCAGGCGGCACTGTTTCTACATGCTTAGAAAAGTGTTCTCCCGACCCTTGGCCACTGCAGTTTTCACTGATGCTTTTGCTTTGTGTTCACTAACTCAGCCGCTCCTTTAATTTCTTATTGATTCAACAGTGTTTACCCTAATGTTTTCACATTCTGTGAGTTGTCCCTTTCTCTTTGGAAACCTCAGAATCTCATTCTGTTTGTATTGGACAATTTTTATTTTCTGAGTGTGCTGGTGAGCATATGATGCCACCAAATTATTCTGATGAGGCTGATTGATCAAGGTAAACTTCCATTCCTTCTGGACAAGTAGATTGATTTTTTTTCATATGATTTTAAATATAATTAATTGAAATAGCTGCCTATTAGTTATACTGTGTGGACATTGTGTTTATGGCTTTGGGTAGAAAAGGTCTCTCTTTTGCTATGTTGCCAATGATAATCAGAAACTCTAGGTAAAATGAGGAAACACCTACATTTTACCTAAATCTACAAGTAGAACAATATGATAGGCAGATTTGGGCCCAGGGGTCCCGCTCAAACTAAGGCACCAAGGACAATACAGGAGGTAAACTTTAAACCCCTTCCCAGATCTAGCCAATGGTCAGAATATTCTCCACAGTTGAGTGGAGAGTGTGATACGACTTTCTCACATACTCTGGTGCCTTACATTTGACCAAGTCCCCTGGAGGGGGAGACCTGGTGGCACTCAGAGGAAGGACAGCAAGTAGCCAAGAAGAGACTTGATACCCTATGAGAATATACAGGTGGACGTAATCCCCCTCAGGAACAGTCATAGGGGAGGGGAATAAAGGGAAAATGGGGGGGGGGGGAGGAATGGGAGGATACAAGGGATGGGATAAACATTGAGATGTAACAAGAATAAATTAATAAAAAAAAAAAGGGAAAAAAAAGTTCACTACTTTATCCGCTTAGTAAGAGAGGAAAATTATTTTCTCCTTGACATTCTGAGTTCTTCACTAGGATGACTAAAGCAAGGCAGATTTACTAGTGGAAAAAGTTTATTAACACATAGCTCATGGAAACACAGAAAATGTACATGGAAAATCGGTATAAAAAAATCTGAGAGACAGCTTTGAATCAAAACTTATGTAGAATCTTTGGTAGCCGAAGTTATCTACTTTGTGGATTGTTATTGCTTCCATCCCTCTTCTTCCACTCTTTTAACACACAGAGAGTAAATATGAGGGAAGAAAAAGGATAGAGAGAAAAGGCAAAAGATCCCTGAATAAAGTCAGAGGTTTGAAAGGGGAAATGTTATCGTTAGACTACTTTCCACTGACTAGGGCCTCTGAGGTCTTCGGGGCAAGTTTTATCTTCACCATCAGAGCATTTTTCTTGTTATTGTTTCTTCTTTGCACACAACTACTTAACAAACTGCAAACAACACACCCAACCACCCACCCTGTCTCTCGGGGCTCTAACATTTATATACCCTCTGAAAAAAGTTCAGAATTCAAAACGTCGCATAATTGCAGAAGCTATCTACAGCTGGCAAAACAACTTCTCTGCTAGAGCATGAGGCTAATCACAGCTGCTGCAAAAAGTCTGAAGCAGTCCCATATCTCCACATCTGGGATTAAAATGAAAATGGGAGGATACAAGTGATTGGGATAACAATTGAGTTGTAATCTGAATAAATTAATTAAATAATTAAAAAATAAAAGAGTGAAAACATATTCTTATAATATTTCTCCCTCTCTCTCTCTCTCCCTCTCCTTCCTCCCCCCCCCGTGTGTGTGTGTGTGTGTGTGTGTGTGTGTGTGTGTGTGTGTGTGTGTGTTTAAAGAAATTGAAATTCCTGAATTCTCACTACAATCTTCAGGTAAAAACAAAGGAGAGAAGGTTGTGTGGAAGGCCCAATGTTAATATTTTTATTACTATTACTAATACATAAGGGAGGTATTTTATGAAGAAAAAGAGTTTATTTTGTCTTATTGCTTCATGTACTTCAGATAATGATCACCTTTGCTATCATGGACCTGTGACAAGACAATGCATTGTGTCAGCAGACATGGGTGAAGAAGCTCCCTGATCTTGTGGCAAGATGTGAATAGCAAGGGAATGAAGGGGCTGACTCCAGGTTTTCATTCCAGAACATGCTTACTTAACCAGAATATCTCTGATAGCCCTTATGCTAGATCTTAACCCTTAGAGATCTCATCAGTGTCCAACAGCCATGTGGAAATGACTTGGCTTCTATCCATATGTATCTTTGAACTTACCCAAGTTAATATACAAGTTATCACACGCTTTCAACTTGCTTCCTACACAGACAGGAGTTTCCTCTGATTTTATCACGACTCTCTTTCTGGAATAGTGTATAATCATCCTTACAAATGGAGATTTCCTTAATAGATTTGTTATTGTTACAAAAGGGAAATGCTAAGTCATTTTCAAAGTGTTTTCTTTGTTTGAGATTCTTCAAATTTATCAGTTCAAAATAACCTTTATACCAAAGAGACATGTATAAGAATATTATAATCTGCTCCGTACAAATTTCTTTTTATGCCTCTGAAATTTGCCCGATGTTTAAACAAAGGGTGCTGAGCAAGACATCCAGTGTCAATCTCTTGTTACGGTTATTTGCTGAATGTGAACCTCAGGTTTTTCTTTTGTAAACCACAGGTAGTTTATGTACATTAACCTCTGTTTACACAGCATAGGAAAAATACCAAGAGCTGTATCCTATATTTGGCCTTATTCCACTATGCAAATGGTGTGAAATACATATATATGCACCAAAGACTGTGTCTTTCAGAGCAATTTTTTACCCTCTGGTTAGGTTGGCTGTATGCTGGGATTTTGACATTTGCTTTCCCGATCCACATTGCACCTTGTTTTTTCTAGAGGTAACACTGAATAAATTCCTGGTTCTCTCTCTGTCTCTGTCTTTGTCTCTCTGTGTCTCTGTCTCTGTCTCTCTGTATCCATCTCTCTCTGTCTCTGTCTGTCTGTCTTCTGTCTGTCTGTCTGTCTCTCTCTCTCTCATAAATGTGAGCAATATGGCTTGTAGAAAGAATGTCACAAATAGAAAGTAACTTCCACTCTAAGTAGGTACCATGCCCACAGTGTCACTATGGAGAACTGTCTGACCCCAGCTTTATGCCTTCTATGTCTCTGTAAAGGGTGGACTTTCGTTTGGTTGATAAAACTTGTAATGCATTCAAGATCTAAGGAAGAAGGCTATTTCTAACATGCAAAGTATGGAAGGGAAAAGTTTTCTCTGGATATAGAGGCCTTGATAATGGAGTCCACAAAGCAAATTGACAGCAGGGGTCAGCAGAGAAAGATGTGCGAGTTTAGTATGTGCATGTGTGCAGGGAACTCACAGGATAACAAAGTGAACATAACAAATCCAAATAGACCTAGAACTGTAAACATGTCATAGAAAAGAGGAGAGGAGAACAGAGACAACCTAGAAAAAGTAATGATTTAGGGAGAAGATGAAGGAGCTGTTGGAATAACACATACTCAGTTACCTGTGACATACTCTATCTGAGCAGCTTGTCTACATTTCTTCTCCTGTGACCTGGTTTTCTGGGTTCCTGAGTTTCCTTGACAGGGACTACATGACTATTGTGCTCCCCTTTGGAGTTAGGTCACCTCTACGTGGTTAAGAAGAGCCCAGAGTAAAAAATTCGTCACAGTATTTACCATTTTTTCCATGCATTTCCCACAAACTGAAGCATCCAGGATGTCAAAGTATGTTTCATAGAAGCATTCCTTACAACAATATGGAGAAATAGATGACTTGCTGGGGCAGGTCTCAGGAAAAGGTATCCCACAAGAGCCTGGAGACAAGACCCCCCCAGACATCAATGGAATTATTGTGGCTAGAATTTGTTGCATTTGAAGGAATCTCAAGTGATAGAAATACAAAACCGAACCTTAAAGGAAACCATTCAACTTGCCTTATGCAACAACTAAATAAACCACTTCCTTCTTCGATAATTAGGTTCCTTATCTATAAAACTGCAGTGCTAGCTTCTAAGCCCTAAATTGAATCACTGCTCTGACTTGCCTTGATCTTATTCTAAAGCACAGGAATGTGTCACCATATTAAGAATCACTGTAAAGGCTTTGAAGCAAAAGAGAGACCCATTCAGCATCGCTGTTGGCAGAAATCATGGTAAGTATGATTTAGCATGCTTTCCAGAGCTGCAGCAAAAGATCTTGAGCCAAATTCCTGGGGCAGCTGAGCCACTGCCTGGCAGAAAGCTCGGCCTTCTTCCAAAACCACTAAGTGGTACCTTTGTGACCCAACTGTGTTAATTATGAGTTGGACACTTTGGGAGGCATATCAGCTCATTGATAGCTTTGGGCTGAGGCCAAATTTGCTTAGTGGGAGTAAGTGGACCCGGAAAAGAAACAGTGTCCTTACTTCCTTAGAAAGGTGTATGCATCTTTATGTGTCATATACATGTGGTCAGCATCCAGATGAGACCACATCCCTGAAAGACAGATGTTCATTTGCAGGAAGAATTATACTGTTGGTTGGATAGTTGACCAGCTCCGTACCATTATGCTGAAGGAATCTGATAACACACCTTACTCTGTAGGGTAGAAAAGAACTTGATACTTAAATTATGGTTCTCTTCTAACCCTGAGCCACACGCTAACAGTTTGATGTTGAATTTCCCTCAAAGTGGCAGAAGATGGGATTTTTCTCATTCGGAAATAACAGTTCCAGTTCTCATGAAACAGAATGGAACAAAACAGGAGAAATCCTTAGGTGGGTTTCAGGAAATGTTTGTTTCGGAGCCAAGTCTCTTGAGACATACTGCCCTTTCTGAGCACTCACACATACAACACATGTGAAGACACAGGTGCACTTCCACATGTAGTTTTTACCTCATATTGTTAATTTACTTCACCTTGTAGAGCTCAGAGTTTAGGCTTCAAAGATTAAATGGAAATATTTCTGACCTTGGTTTGTGTAAATCAAGAATAATCATTTTAGTAGATTATTGCACAGTTAAAGTATCATCTAAGATAAGATACCATGTTGTATTAGTTAGGAAAGAGAGGGAGATGGGGAGAAAGGAAGAGAGAGAGGTGATTTTCATATATCTATACTTTGCTTTCATATATTCACCTCCTCCATTGCCCTCTTTAGTAACCCATTGCCTGCTCTAGCTGTTTCTATTTCTCCAGCATTTCTTTTTTTTTAATTTAAATTTAATTTTATTTTTACTCAGATTACAACTCCATTGTTATCCCATCACTTGTATCCTCCCATTCCTCCCTCCCTCCCACTTTCACCCTATTCCCCTCCCTTAGGTATATGATGGAGGAAGACCTCCTCCCCCATTATATGGTCATAAGTTCTCAAGTTTCCTCTTGTTAGCCTGCTTATTCTTTCTTTGAGTGCCATTAGGCCTTCCCACGAAGGGGAGGTGGTCAAATATGGAGCATCAGAGTTCATGTCAGAGTCAGTCCCCGCTCTCCACATAACTGTGGAGAATGTCCTGTCTTTGGGTAGATCAGAGTAGGGGTTCAATGTTTACTATTGCCACTCCTTGGAATATACCCAGAAAATGTTCCACAACACAACAAGAACATATGCTCAACCATGTTCATAGCAGCATTATTCATAATAGCCAGAACATGGAAACAGCCTAAATGTCCCTCAGTTGAAGAATGGATAAAGAAACTGTGGTACCTTTGCACTATGGAATATTACTCAGCTATTAAAAACAGGGAAATCTCGAAATTTGTGGACAAATAGATGGGACTAGAAATGATCATAATGAGTGAGTTAACCCAGAAGGAGAAAAATCCACATGGTATATACTCACTTATAATTGGGCACTAGCCCAAAAGGCACATCCCACGAAAGTTTTTGCTTACCAGGAGATTGGGATAGATGTGAGATCACCCTACTGAGACTCTAGGTAAGAGAAATATAGGAGATTGGGAAATAGAAGGACCCAGAAGGTTCTAGAAACCTACAAGAAGAACATCATGATGGGTGGATCGGGGCCCAGGGGTGCCTGCTCAAACTATTGTCCTAACCAAGGACAATACAATAGTAAACACCATTTCTAATGAAATGTATTTTATCACTCCTTCTATTCAGCCTCTCCTGTAAGATATCTCTCATGATCCTCCTTCACTTTCATCCTACACACACACACACACACACACACACACACACACACACACACACACACATCTGTGAAAGGAATAACTTTGATCAGTTAGGCAGATAGATACTAAGCCACTTTTAAAACTGCAAGGTTGACAATTGCACAATCTTCATTACGAATCACCAAATTCTACCTCATTACAACTATTTAGGTCTGGTCATACTAATGAGAATTGTACTCAGTGTTCCTAAGCTGTTTTGCTCTGTGCTCTGTGTTGCTCAAGAGAGAAAGAAACTTACAATAAGATGAATGGTATAACAGTAGTAATCTTATATAGGAAACAACATACAATTAGCTAACAATTATATAATGGGCTGCTAAATGGGGCAAAGCTGAATACACTTTACAAGTATTTAATATAAGAGCAGAATTTATTATGTGGAAATGGTGAGCATTAAAAGCTAATATTTCTACTCAAAATGTCTTTTCCTTTTTTAATATTCCTCAGCCCACTAGTAATATACCAAGGAGAGGTACTGGAGAAAAGCAAAGAGAGGCGAGGGAGGCTTGTGCACAGGACTTAATCATAGGCAAAAGTACATTACCTTTTTTTTAAAATTTTCTTTGTGGGTTATTTTCTTGGCACTTACAAAGTAAAGCAAGTGACAGACCAACATTGGGGGTTGTCAAGACAGCCAGAATTTAATGTTAAAAAGAAAATAGAACATGTGCAGTGCATAATCAACTTGCCCACAACGAGCTTTGGCACTCAGGAGTTTTACAGACTATTGTATGTGTACTTCTTCTATAGTGCCAGTGCCTGTTTTCTATGCATCAAACCTGTGTCTGCATACTTGAACTAATTAGGAAGAAATCAGATCTTTCAAGTGGGCAAGATTTAAACATAATACATTGAAATACAATTTTCAATCATTTGTATACTCTTTAAATTCATGCTAAAGTCTCTACAGTGTGATGATTATTTGTTGTCTTCTCAGCATCTTCCTTTTATAAAAACAAATTGTTTTTTATTTTTATATGTAAAATTATATTATTACACACAAATATAATAAACTACCTACAGTAAGAAGAAACACTAAACAATCAGGAATTATATAAATGCTACAGTCGTAGTATTTTGGCTATTTGTATTTGGCAACCTTGAAAAGAACATCTTTCCTATCTCGGTGCATCTAAAATTCTGAACGTAAATCTATATCTTTCATATCTCATCTTTATCAACTTAAAACATCTATCTAGACCTACAAACATTTTAACCCCTAAACAATTAAGCTTAATTGTAAATCTTTCATCTCACTGATATGATGGAAATTTTCTGTTTACTTGTGTCCTGGCTTTGTTGGAAAGTTTGTTTAGATGGAATTTATACTATTCAATGACACAAGTAGGCACTGGGAAGCCTATACCATTCCATGTCCTGCCTAACCATTGTGTTATATACTGTTAATGTTGTGAGAATAAAAATGGAACAATGTCTGCCAACTGCCAATCAAACAGAGCTGGGAAGCTATGAAAGGAGAGCCCTCATACACATTTGCCTAATAACAAAAGATATCATGAAGTCACTTCCAAAAGCCACGTGAATCATTGCACCAGGAATTGTCTATGTGAATTTCTATCCAGCTGTTGTTTGCCTTTTCCTGGAGAGATACAGCACACACACACACACACACACACACACACACACACACACACACACACACACACACACACACACACACTTTGGTTCACATTTAAATCCAGATCAAAATCTCACATAAGATATGTTTCGTAGGTGATCCTTTTTTTTTTTTCTGTTAAATTAGGTTGACAATATAAAACACACTCAACTAATTGAGGATGGATTTTTTTAGGCTTAATTATTTAGACTTCTTAAAAAATGAGGTTTATCTCTTCTAATAGATATTTTAATTACAAATACTGAAATCTGTGCCTTCAATATTCTTTTTACATTTCAAGTCAATTTCATTTGAAACAGTCACAGGTAATATGTATCATTTCATGATAGGTTTGGGCAATCTGAAAATCCATCATCTATATTGAAGAAGGAACTGATTATACAAACACTCAACCTCAGTGGATCAAGAAAGTATGTATGTGCCATGTCCTCCTCTTTTCTTCTTTTTCTCTCTCCATTCTTCTCCCATTATTCCTATTCATTCTGTCATGTGTTATCTCTACTTTCATGTTCTATATATGAATGTAATTTTATGTATCTATGAAAAATCTAGGATGCACAAATGAAAGAATCATAAGCTACTTGTCTTTCTAACTTATTTAACTTAATATATTGTTTACTAGTTCACCCCAACTTAAGCCAAATGGCACAATTTTATCTTTATGTCCAAATAAAACCTAATATTTAAAAGTAAAGAAAACAATATCCTTTCAGAATCACACTGTGAAGAATGGGGACGCATTTCTGTTTTTAAAGCAATCACTGACAGGGTAAAAGAAACATCTTTTCTTGTCACAGATAACCTTTTACCACCCTCATTCTATCTGAGAAGGAATTTCTTCTCTATCACTAGGTGAATGAAAAGGAATGTCTGTTACAGAGCTTATGTCTTTTCTGCAAAAAAAAGAGGGAGAAAAAGGTTAAAGGTTTATGTCTTTATCAAAAGATCTGAGCCTGCTCAGTGGCAACTATATGCATCAAATTTCTCTTGCAATGTGTGCTGAGTTTCAGTCCATTTTCCCTGAACCACTATCTGTCATTTGCCCTTGAAATGGACTAGATGCAGGAACCCTGTCATTTTTGACATACATTTTTAAACTGTACCAGATAATAGGAGAGTGCAATCTTGGAGGAGTATACTGTTTGACTTTAATGCAACTACACCCTAATTCTTTCAGAAGAACTGGCAGTAGTTAGGAAGTTCCTATCCTCTCAAAGGCCACTGTGAGGAAAGCTTGTCCTCAGCTGGTTTATTGTGTCACTGGGAGGTGATGACACCATTAGGACTCTGAATTTATTATTGTGTTAATTTACTTACAGATTAATAATATGATAGCACTGAGAGCTGTTAGCAACTTGAGAAGTAAGGCATAAGAGGAAGATGGAGACCATTCAGTGATTGTTCTTCAGTGCTGAAATATTGCCTTGGCCCCCTTACCTCTCTCTCTTTTCCTTCTTCCTAGCCACCATGAAGCACGCATTTCCAGGCCATCCTACTCTCTTTAGTGATGATTCTCAGACTCATCACAGGTCCAAAACAATGGCACCAAAATAAAATAAAATAAAATAAAATAAAATAAAATAAAATAAAATAAAAACCTCTAAGTGAAATCATGGATTAAGAATTACCCTTTTCTTTATTTTTTGACATATTTGCTCATGGTAATGAAATACTGCCTAAAACAGGATTGTAAACCATAGGCCAATTACAAAAAATCCATTGCAGTTTGCAACTAGTCAGTTAACTAAATCAACCAGTTTCCCCATATTCCCTTCCCTGTCTTGCATAAATATGGCAGTTATGCAACTACAGAGAATTAATTGCCATTTGGTGAATCTCATTGCCCTGTTTAATGGGCATGATTCACAAATAAAATACAAGGTTATCAACATTCATAAGAAAGATGATGCTGGCTCAGAGAGCATCCTCAGTGAACTCAGTGAATAGAGTCTTTTGCTGCCAAGCCTAAAAACTCCAACTGGAACCCAGAACATATGATAGAAGAAAAAAATTGACTCTGGAAACTTGTTCACTGATCTTCACAAGGACACCATGGGACACTTGTATGTGTTTGTGTACACACACACACACACACACACACACACACACACACTGAAGTAAAAAGAAAGACCAGCCAAAATGTCCAGAATACAGAATATGAATATGTCTAAATAAAACATGATTCAATTCTACTATACATATTGATATTTCCTGTCCCCGGTCAGAAAAATGACAGTGCTCTCCAAGGTAATATTAAGAGGATGAAATTATAAACTCTATTAGATACATACCTGTCCTTGGCATTCTTATGACTGTCATATATTATAGTAGGGGGAGTTCTCAAACAGATGCATTTAAAGCCCAGCTTCTATCAGTATGTATGTGCTTACAGCAGGGTTGGCCTGGCGTTCTGGCTACAGATTTTGCTGGTGTACAAGGATAATTTCATTTACTTGCTTATACAAGGTTTAAATTAGATTAGTAAGTGCCTGATGTCCCTCTTTCAAACTTGCAGGTTATATCCGGACACTCTCTGAAGAGCTGCATAAAGGGCAGTGAACTGGCCTTAAATAATTGACCTCAGAAGGCTGGTTATGTTTGGAGGGTAAATAGATGTCTCATCAGCTGGGCAACATTCCTGGACACAAACAAAGAGGACTCCTGTTGCTTATAAAAATAGGCCAGTAGGGGCAGGGCCCTACATTTGGAAGAATTTATTACTTTATTTTGTAGCTTCTTGCTTGCAGTTTGAGACATGGTTTATGCATATGTATTTATTTCCAAACTTTGTGCTGGGGTCTGCTCTTGACATATCCATTTTTTTTTTCTTTCTTCGAGTCATGGTTCTTCTGAGTATCCTTGACTGTCTTGGACTCACTTTGCAGACCAGGCAGGCTTTAAACTCATAGAGATTCACCTGCTTCTGCTTCTGGGAGTGCTGGGATTATAGGCGTGTGCCAGTGTACCAGGGCTCTTCACATATCTCAATGTGTGTATGAACTCACTGGAGCTTTGCTAAGACCTTTCTTATTGGGTATGCATAAGTGTGTCCTGGAGTATGCATTTCTGAGAAGCTCTCACACAGTGCTGCTACTGTCTCTCCTATTATACTTTATCTCTCTTTCTCGAAGCTTCAGGAAATGACCGATTGTTATGTAGGAAACATGTCTCAGCACAATTAATACTTTCAATCCTTGAGATTTTGTGTATGTTTATTTGACAGTGATTTATGGTCTAGATACAGAAACTTACTCTCTTTTTCTCAGAAAAGAGCTATTGTTTGAAGCTTGTTCACACTTTATTTAGCATCATACTTAAAGAGGATTAATCTGGCAATTAAAGGGGGAAAAGAATATTATTAATGGGAGATGTAGAAAATTATTACTTCACAATAGTTTTCAATTCTTTCTCCACACTTTAATGCTCCAGAGATCTCAGAAACTAGTAAGACTATAGAATGTATAGTTAAACATGAATTTCAGACACATAATGATTTTTTGGTATTATTTGCATGCTTCATTTAACACCTGGGGCATACTATATAATTTTTTTTGTGTTGGTAACAATTTATATTAATTGACTAAAATTATTTTGTTATAGGCAAAATTCTAAATTATCTTCAGCCCACGTTAAAAGGTGGCTGTGTTAAACATGACAACTTTTATACTCACTGGATGTCCTATGAGTTCTACACTGTTAAGGAGCCAAATTCTGATTTTTTTTTCAACAAAAATCAAAAGGGTGACAATCATTTTCTCATTCTGTCACTTCTAGTCCCCTGCCACATGGTTAATTTGTAAATGAAATGGATAAAGTTTTCTAGGATTTGCTATAGGTAGATGTCAATCTGTGGGCTATGATTCGGACTTTCATAGCAGGAGAATTGAAGGTTTTGAAATGAACTAATGAACAAAAGTATCTTAAAAATTATAAGCATGACTGTGATTTCCCTCTAAAAACATTTATGGATGACAGAAATATATGTGAGATTCTGATGTTGAGAAAAAATAAAACAAAACAACTTTCCCTCTACCAACTTAAGTCCCAGTGTGGATGAAGCCTTGAATAGCGAATGGCAGAATAATGAGGAAAAGTTTGATTTGTCATGTGCTTGATAGGTGATGTTCCTTAATTGTTAGGAGGTTACATAACACCATTTCCACCATATTGTAAATAAAAGTGCATATATTCTACCTGACCTATCTAACCATGACTTAGTATATTGCACAGTAAGGGTTCTCAGAACACAGCTCTGACAGTTAAGCAAAATCATCTAGCACAAAGCTGTTCAATACTCGGAATTGACTATTTCATGCAATTTTCTGAATGTTTTACTGATAGTGAAGTACAGAATGGTTAGTTTGTTCTCTACAGTTTCAAATTAGCTCATTGCTCTCAAGTTATCCTAAGGTCACAAAATCTAAGCACAACCTTCATTGTAATTGGAAAAGGAGTTTATATATCAGCCTAACAAAAGTTGGCCAGGCAGGGACCAGTGGGAAAGTGCAGAGTTCTCTTTAGTTTTTTTATCCTAATGCTAATAGGCAGTCTCTCTTCTGCACTGTGAATGTCCAGGGAAGGGTTTCTAGCTGCAGGATTCACACCTCTCTGTGCAAAAGGTTAATCTCCCAAAGTGGAAACTCCCAGTAGGCAGTGTGAAAGGTGGTTTTATGTTAGGCAGGACATGCTTTCGTTACATAACTGAAGAATATAAAGACTTTTTTTTTTTCTGATTTCTTCAATGACTTTCAGTTATGAGTAATTCATGAAGGTATGCACTCTTCTGGTAGTTATAAGAATACTTTAGGTAACAGATCTTATTAAATTAAAAAAAAAAAGCACACAAAATGTTCCCATTAGTGTTCAATACACCACACAGAACAGAGCTACAATAAGTGACAAGAAAAGAGGTACCAGAAAATGGTACCTCTCCTTTCATTCCAGGATGGAATTTGGAGTGAGAACAGCAGGTGTGAGGAATAAGATACATGTTGTCTTTTGGAGAAAAAACACTAGAAGGCTCTAAACAGACACTTGCAGCTGTGAGTAATCCCATCCCCATCTCTAACCATGCAAGTCTTTCAATCGTTAGAATTTATGAAATTAAGTAGATTTAACACAAAGCTATTTCATCCATAATTTACTTTTATAGAAAAATTCCTTCTAATTACAAGGACACTCAGGTATAAAAGAAGGCCTGAGGAGTAGAAAGAAAGAGGAATTTAGTTATAAAGTGTAATTTAAAGGAGATGTTTCTTCTTTTAAAATGAGGTAATTCATCATTCTTGCCTTGCACTGAACACTGAGGAAGGGATTCCACAGTGATTGTGAAACCAAACATGCAGTCATTCCCGCTAGTTCTGTACTAGTAATGTTTTAGCATAGAGTCTTCTCTGTGGGACAATAGTTCCAGGACCCCATGATGTTGAAGTCCTTTTTATAAAATGACAAGTTGTTTGAGTACAACCTACATAGTCCTCCCGTACACTTTAGTAATCTCTAGATTATTAATAAGGCCTGATACAGTTTCAATGCTTGGTGAGGATATTGTACTGTATGTTTGGAAGATGTATGCTTTACACAGACACAACTATTTCTTTTCATATATTTTTGACTCCTATGGGCTGGATGCAGGAAAACAGACAATGCTGTTCAAAATGTTCAGATAAGCAAACAGCACACAGTAGCACAGTAGCTCCCTCCACCTGTTTTCTGTCTGTAGACACTGTCTCGCCACTTGATAGATTATAGTGGCCTGTTTTGTGTTTTTGTTTACCTTGTTACTATTCAAAGTGTTACCCATTTCTATAGTACATTTTTTTAAAGTTCAGAATATTCTTACATCGATAATTTTGTTAGTTTCACTAGTTTGGCCCCCTGTAACAGAATAGAGACCAACATAAAGAATTTAGTTTATCTTCTTTTACATGACATAGAGCCTCATAAGGATATGAATATGTGAAGACGTTGCTGAGTCCAGCTTTTTTTTTTTTTCCAATACCAGGCATACTGCACAAGAGGCAGAAGAGAGGGATGAAGATGCTAAGAAGGTCTGATCTGAGTCACTAGCTCTACAGAAACAGCAAGCCTGGTTGCTTCAGTTCCTTTGTGTGCTATGTCCATCATTGAGGAAAAGATGTTCATTGTGTTCCCATTTCCTCCAGGCTTGACTTGAACTTGCAGCATAGCAGCTGAAGCAGCTCTGAAAAGTAGCATGGAACTGTCACAAAGTTGAACCGCTTTATGGTCTGTTGTGGAAGCAAATGAGAGACTCACAAGGCTTACGAGACCTTTAAAAAAAAAAACCCCTCTCCTCTCCCTGTACTCTAATCATCACCATTTAAGAGGCAAGTAGTTAACTGTGGAAGTTTGTCTAGAGCATTTCAGTAGGCTAGCTGCTAGTAAGTATATCTAGCTAAGAGTTAACTGAGATTTGTAAGTAACCTTAATGAGCTCATTGATTCTGATTCAACAAGCAGGGTTCAGATGGAATCCTTTCTTTGGTCTGTAGGTGCTCTCTATAGAGGAGTAAATAGGCATTTCTTTACATTGTTCCAGGAAATGTCATGCAGCATCACCCCTGTATTCTGGATATGAAGAGAGCTCCCCCCATGTGGGAGAGAGCCTTATGATTTCCTTTAGGAGAGAAAAAGGGAGGTACCACAGACACCTTTTGTGCATCTGCTGTTTTCCCAAATCCTATCAGCTAAAGTACTCAATATGTCACATTGCCACATTCTAGGGGAGTGTATACTATGTAACATCAGCAAAATTACAGAAACCCAGACTAACGTTATCTTTTTCTGCAGAATCAGAAGGGAAAGGAAATGCCATTTTCCTTCTTACCTGATTGCATTATCACAGACTGTTTTGATCTCCATTTGATAAAAGTCAAATCTAAATGGGACAAATGGACTAGTTGAGAAACATTTTGTTAAAAATTATGAAAAGGTTAAGATTTGAATTGTAAATGACTAAAAACCATCAAATTACTGACAGTATTTTGGATCATGTATTAAGATGTTTTCTCTTGAGAATGTATAATAAATTCTTGCCTTAAGAACTATTTTATACATTATTTATTATCTGTTCTGGGTTTGATTATTGATGAATAATGAAAGCTTGTGTGTTATGACTTTTACTTATAGAACTAATTCACCCTTAATAATTGTAATACAAGCTGGGTCTTATCAGATATTCTCATCCCAATTTATTGAGGAATGGTTTGTTTCTGTTTATATTTCTAGATTAATACTACTTTTAGAGCATAGTACTTTTCCTGGTGTTTACTTAACTCTGTTCTCAAATGTAAAAAAAAAACTTTACCATTTGATATTTGGACGAGAACCTTTGATAAACAATAGCTTTTGAGAATGGGAAAGAAATAAAACAATCTCATCTAGGCATTGTCTTCATAAAATTCTTTCTTTGTAAAACTTCTCTGTGTGCTTAAATTTTAGTCAACTTCTCTACCTTCTCTCAGGACTCTTTGTGTACTTATGTGTAAAATCTAGTTTTAGCAAAGAACTCCTCTAAGTCTGTTTATGATGCACTCTCCACCTTTGATACCTAGTTAACCTCTCTATGTGATTGTGTTTCCCCCCATAATCTCTCTTCACCCTAGAATTCCCAGAAGATGAATAACATTAAAGGAAGAAAGATTCCTCTTGCCTCTCAGTTTCAGTAGTCTTGGTCTATTGTGTTTGTGCCCCTGTTGAGGCAGAGCATCACTGTAGGGTCATGTGATAGAAAAAAACAGCCTAACCTATGATGGGTAAGAAGCAGAGAGTGAAATATCAAGAGGCAGAGGCTAGGACACATCGTTCAAAGGTGTTATTTCTCCAGCTAGGCTCTACTGTTTTCATCACCTCCTAAGAATTTCACCCAACAGTGAATCACGGGATTTTTTTATCTATAAAACAAAACAACCCAAAAAACCTTTGCTGTTCTTATATTTGCACCAATGATCCTGAGTAATGTCTATCTTATCACACTTTAACAAGTTCTAGTGAATATTTTTTTCATCAAGAAGCATTATATAATATTGGAAGACTGGGAATTTTTTGATTATCAATGTCCTTTGGTTTGTGTCTATTATGTCATAACTGAAACTGAAGTTCATATGTCATAAAATTAATCTACAAATTCATGTTACTGTTTTTGAGATGAGGTCTTGGATAGTAAAGTAGTAGACAATGACAGTATGGACCACTCATGAAAGATTTGGTGGTATTATAAAGAAGATAAGAACTGAAGTGGCCATCTTACTCTGTCTTGTCCTTTAATGTCCTGACTATGAAGATTCACAAGAAGGTTCTAACAAGAAGCTGAGTGCATGCCAGTACCTTGCTCTGGGGCCTGCCAATCCAGCTCCAGAGTGATGAGCCACTGAACTATCTCTTATAAATCACCTTGTCTTGAGCATTTTGTTATAGGACAGAAAATGAACTAAGAAAATTGGTACTAAGAACTAGCACTGTTACTACAGAATACAAATGCTCTAAGATGTGGATATAATTTGGAAGTGTATAAGGAGTTAAGGCTAGAACAGTTTTGAGGTGAGTGCTTCGAAAAGCTATGTATTGTCATTAACAGAAGGTTAAAGGTGGTGCTAGGGAGGACCAGATGAGCTAAGAGAACACAAAACTTTTCAAAGTACTTCACTGGTCTTAATCAGAGTACTTATAGAAATGTGGGTGATAGTGACCATTGTGACAAGGTCTCTCATGAGACTAAGGAGTCAGTTATAAGGAACTAGAGTAAAGGTCTACCTGTTATGAAAGAACAGATAACCAGGAGCTTGTACTCATGCCTTCAAGCCATGGGGGATGCATCACAAAGCAAAATGACCTAAATCATCTGCTTTACCTGCAAAGCTTTACTTCACCTGCTTACAATGAAAATATTGTCTAAACATAGAATTTGTACCTAAGAAGAAGAGACTATGGAACTACTTCAGAAAATTCTCAGTCTGACTGTGTAGGAGACAATGAAGCAATTTTTAAAGAGAAGAAACAAAGGTGAGATTGAGTAATTTTTGTTTGTTTGTTCTGTTTGTTTGTTCAGTATGGAGACAAGAAATCATGATAATGGTACAAACAAAACAACCAAAACCCAATAAGGATTTGACCAATTTCTGAAGTCATCCCTCAGATCACTAGTCCAGACACCAGGGAAGGCAAGAATGGTTTGGAGAGATAGATGCTTTTGGGCACTCATTGTAATCTGTGCCCAGAACTATTTTGAGTCTTTGCTTCTTGTATTCTTGAGTAGAATTTGTTGACTATTCCATCTGTGCTAAAATGGCCCCAGATACACATTACCCTTCTGCTCAGCAGGCCACAGACTGTAAATATTAGCAGTGTGCTCATAATCATTTTGTGGCTTATGTAATATAAGATATATAGGAGGCTGTCTCCCTCAACCTAGATGTTGAAGGATTCACTGGGGTCCAAGAAGAAACATTTTGCCGGGGAAGAGCTACTGAGGAGACTTAGAAGTAGAGTCTCAACTGTGTGACTCAACAACTCAGTCTTTTTAAGCTATGGGTGTGGGGCTACTCCTGAGCAGAGCTCACCACATGGATCATTATACCTGTAAGGCTATAAACATAAGACTCTCACAGAAGAGTGCTTAAATATGAGGTTCCGGAAGTGGGAGGGGAAGACACTCTTGAGAATCTGTGGGTCCAGGCCCATAACACTGTGATTCCACCCAGGGTGTGGATTCAAAATGTATAATTTTGGAGCTTTTCAATTCACCATTATTTTCTCTGTTAGCTTTTGAATTTACTTGAGATAATGCTACTCTCTAAATCTTACCCATTTTTCTCTCTTTGGATGGGAATGACTGTCCTATGGCCTGACAGCTCATTAAATCTTGGAAGTAGGAAGCTTGCTTCGGTTCCATATGCTCATGGCCAGTGGGTGTTCCTGCCACAGTTGATCCTGATTTAATTCTCAGATGAGTTTCTGTAAGTGTTGATATTAAAATGAACTACAGGTTTGGGTCCAGTGGATTTAATGATGTATTTTTCAATATGAAAGGAATGGGATTTGGGGAGCCAAGGACACAGTAATGGTTTCAATATGGTTTCCAAAAATCTATATGTTGAAAGTTGGGGCTCTAGGTTTCCAGTGGGGTTGAATAGAGTCATGAGGGTGAGGGAGGTACATGTGATCACTTTACTAACTTCTTAATAAGAAAATGGACATTAAGTAGCACATAAACTCCACATCAGTCATACCAAAGGTTCTCTACTGTTTAGCAAACAGGCCTTAGCCAGATGCCATGCAGCTCCTGGGGCTGTGCTCCGAGAATTGCTAGCTTGAGAAAAACAAAAACAAAAACTCTCTGCTTCTTATAATTACCTGGTCTTAGGTATTTGCCTCATCAACTGGAAAGAGACTGAAATACTACGTGGGTCTTCAATGAATATACAGTATTTACAGATGCCTGCTAATATTTGCTGAGTAAAGGAATGAGTATGCAAGAAGTGCTTGTATAACGGTATAGAAAAATTAGGAGTTGAATTAGAGAGGGCTCAATTTACCTTCCTTTTTGCTTAAATATGTCACTTAAATGTGTTCTATCTTGGTTAACTGAGATACAGTCGTGAATGAACACAACTCTCATTTTTAAATGAGGTTGCTTTCTATAACGAGAGATCAAGATTAGAGACTGACAAAAGAACTTCTTAGGTCTTAAACTACTCTGTGGCTATGGACCACAGAGCAAGTGTGAGCAGAACACTGATGAATGAGCTTGCTGATTGTGCCTTCCTACTGAGGTCATAATGAAGGTAAGTATGTGGTCCCCCATTGCCTCAGTGAGTGGTTGCTGCAGGCACTCATTTTTACTTCACACACAGGTACATTGGACTGTTGGGTCTAACTGTAAGATGCTGGTGTGGCCCTGAGATGAGCTTATGCATTTTCTCTTTGCAAAGCATGTATTATATAAGAAAGTCCAAAGCTGTCATTGGGGGATTTTAAGAAAGTCCCAAGGTCCTAACTTAGTTGTATTAAGATGTGACTAATGATCAGGATTATTGGAAGCACTTTATTTTATTCTAATGACACAGGCTCAAAATGGAGAATTACTAGCTAGCTAAGAACATGAAATCTGGGAAATACACTTCACTCTTTGGTTCCCCACTTTTCCCTTCTATGAGATGGAAAATACCATAAAATGTATTTCATAGAATATGACAAGATCACATGGGTTAATTTGTGTAAAACATGTAACAAGTGCAGATAGCTAGTGTATTTGGTAGGTAACAAACCAATTATAGTAAAAATGACCTTTATCAAACATGTATGGTGATGAGTATTTTTTGGAGTATTTTAGTCATTATTTTATTTGCTATTTCTAACTAACATACAATTCAATAGTGTTACTATTCTCTTTTGACAAAGGAGAAAACTAGGATACAGAGTTTGAGGCATTTTCCCCCAAGGCCTACAATTCTCAAGGACTTCCCAAAGATTAATCTTAGGTTTTTACATTCATACTACATAATAAAGCCAAAAGTTTAACAGAAAAAAAGTTAGTTGTAATCTGTACTAAACAGTTAAACATAATAATTATCACCAAATAAAATGATATTAGGAAAGGTTTTTTTTATTTATTTAAGCTATTTATTCAGATTTTATCTTATTTGTTATCCCCTCACTTGTTTCTTCCCATTCCCCCTCCCTTCCTCCCTCTTTCACCCTATTCCCCTCTTCTAGGTCTGTGACAGAAGGGGACCTTGTCCCCCACTATAATATCACAGCCAATCAGGTCTCTTCCTGGTAGTCTGCTTACTCTTCCTCTGAGTGTCACCAGGTCTCTCCACCCAGTGGAAGTGGTCTAATAGGGGACACTAGAATTTGTGTCCTAGTCAGTCCCTGCTATCCACACAATTGTGGAGAATGTGCTGTCCATTGGCTAGATCTGGATAGGGGTTGTAGGTTTACTGATGTAATGTCCTTTGTGGGTATTGTAGTTATAATTGGACACTAGACCAACAGAGATATCCCATGAAAGTCTTCACTTAGCTGGAGATTGGGATAGATACTGGGACTTCCTATTGTGACTCTAGGTGAGAAAGGTAAGGAAGAATCTGAAAATAGAAGAATTCAGAGGGTCCTAGGAACCTACAGGAAAGTTTTTAATGATATTAAAAAACTACCAAATCTCTGCATAAGAACCTCATTTTTCTTATATTTCTTATAAGGAAACAAGGAGTTTCTGAAAAGCTCTTAGATTTTGACATTTTGTTTCCAGACAATTGATTCCATGCCTGACCATATCCCTACTTTCTTCTTAGTCTGTCAGATTTTTTTGGACATTTGCATGAAAATAAGATTCCATTTGAGCTGAATGTTTATTTTCTTACCTCTCTCTTCAGAGGACACAGTGATTTCCACGGCTGTGAGTTTCCAAATATGGGATTATTTCTTCAAGCTAGTAACAATGCAAAAAGCACTTGGGATAAAATTTCTCTGCACATTTCATGCTCATATTTAAAGAAAGGATAGTTCTGTGCAGTATAGAGGCTTTTGAAATTCACCGGCTGAAGTGGCATTGTAACTACTCCTGAGAAATTTCTAGGTTCTAAAGAATTTATTTTTAAAATTGGTCATGTTTGAGTCACAAGAAGAACTCTTTCTCTTCCTTCATTCCAAGTCAATTTAGAGTGTTTTCTAAAACTCTTACCTTACGTTTTCACTCATTGGTTGTGTTTGTATCTCTTGCCAATAGTTTTCAGAACTGATGATTCGTGGACAATTTTACTTTTTTTTTTTTTTTTTTTTTTTTTTTTTTTTTTTTTTTTTTACCCATTCTGTGATGAGATTTCAAAAAAAAAAATCTGAGAATGTATAAGATCCAGTAAGGTGGGTTAGGGGATAAAGATGGATGCCAGTGAGTGGGTGCAGTCCACAGAACCTACATGGTAGAAGGAAGGAGACAAGCATGCTCTACTCAGTAATCCCATCCCATGCACCTACAGAAGCACTAATCAATGTTTTATTGGGCATTAAAGTGAAAATTAGAGTGAGTGAGTGAGTGAGTGAGTGAGTGAGTGAGTGAGTGGGTGAAAGAGAGCAAGAGAACACATGAAGTTTTGAGGTGAAACTAGGGGCAGAAGGGGAGAACTTTTTCTTGAAGGAACTACTTCACTTGACTTTCTATCACACTGCCAAGCCTAAGAGGTACTTTGATGCAACACTCAGGGCACTCCAGTGTGGAGCTACGCTAGGTTTTTCTTTAAAAAAAGATGATTTTTCTATAGTCTTTAAGAAAAGGGAAACAAAATGAAGGTTTATTTTGTTTTCTTTTTTATTTTAAACAAATCCATACTGTATCTGGATATAGTACTGTTTATGGCACAGTACTATAACTTTGCCTTTGTCTGTAACACTAATAGTACTGATAATAGAAATTCAAGCTATACTCCAAATCATATAATAACAAACTAGTGTTAATGGATACTTTTATATCTTATTGCATGATTATTGTTAACAGACAAACCACAGCTCTCACTTCAAAAGGGTAAAAGAGACTTTTTTCTGGAGCTAAGTATGAATAACCAGTGCTTGGGAATACGGATTATTAGTTACCCCAAAATTATGTGTTCCATGTGGTAACAGGTTCATCAGGTCTTTATAATAACAGAGCAACAAAAGTGATAAGTGAAAACATGTTTCTAATGCATTGGTGGGTACCTCTAGGTGGCTGGCTACAGCAAAGAAAGGAAATCTCTGCTACTGGTCTCAGATAATGATGTTCTTATATCAAAGGTTGGTGGATGTAATGGCTCTGTGCATTTAGCAAAGTCTTGCCTAATAGTCTAAGGTATTATGCCACACTGAGCAGGTAATAAACGTTTAAAGGGTTCATAACACATGATCTTTAGCTCTGGAGCTGTAATATCTTATCTTCCACCATCACTGAATTTCTTATCCATAAATCACCCTTTGAAAAATGTTCGCAGTAGGTGTGGTTTCTTTTTAGTAACCAAGGCTCACACTATGGAACCATGCACAAATCTGTATGGAGGCAGAAATAGCTAAAGTGAAAATGTGAAGTGTGAGTTCCCATGAACTTAGCAGGAGGAAAACAGATAACATTGAAGATGGGGAAAATGATGAACCATGGCTAAGTTTTACTTTTTCTTTTGCCTTTTTTTTTTTTGTTAGTTAGTTTGTTTCCTTTGAGATTGTTCTCATGTAGTCTTAGCTGGCCTGGAACTTGCTATCTGGAAGAGGTTGGCCTTTAACTCACAGATATCCACCTGCCTCTAATATTTTTTCTTAAAAAAAAAACAAACAAAAACATTATCCACTGTTGAGTGCTTATAATACTGTAATTTTGCATCCATAAGTTTTAAATAGCATCAGTGCATCCTATAATAAATACTGCTTCATATTCTCCTACTTCTCTTCCTACATTTCCCAGTATTTATTAGTTATATTTTACATTGTTGAGAGTTTATAATATTTATCATCTGTTCACCAACAACAATTACCCACATGTTCTGTGATAATAAAACTTTTGCTGACCTAATGTTCCTCACAAGTCTTTATATTGTACATTTCCATCTCCTTATTGAATTGTTTGTGAGGTTTTTTCTTTGTTATATTGATCATCTTTTCTCAGATTTGCATGATATATGCTTTTAAATAAATATTATTATATGGTATATTATATATTATACTATCTTATATATTATATGTATAATTTATATCCCAGAAAATATTGTATTTCTAGAATTTTATAAGATTGAGATATGTTTTTACTGTCTCTCCCTTCCTTTGTCCCTCCCTCTTTCCCTTATTTTCCTCTTCTGTTTTTGTAAAGATTTACTTATTATGTATACAGTGTTCTGCCTGCATGTGTGCCTGCCTGACAGAAGAAAGCACCAGATCTCATTATGGATTATTGTGAGCCACCATGTGGTTGCTGGGTATTGAACTCAGGACCTTTGGAAGAATAGACAGTGCTCTTAACCTCCAAGCCATCTCTAGCTCCATTTTCTTTCATTTTCCTTTCTGTGTCACCCATTCCTTCTTCCCTTCTCTTTGTTCACTTTTTGAAAGAAAAAAAGAAAACTATAGAATGATAAAAAATATGGAATTTAAGGTTGAAAACAAAAATAACATACAATGACTATAGCATCTTTCTTATCTTTACCTTAGTGGAATCTCTCTCTCTCTCTCTCTCTCTCTCTCTCTCTCTCTCTCTCTCTCTCTCTCTCTCTCTCTCTCTCTCTCTCTCCCCTCTCCTCTCTCTTTTCTCCCTGCCCCATTCTCCTTTTCCTTTCCTCTGTGTGTATGTGTTTGAGTGTGAGTGCATGTGGCTGTTGGTATGTGTCTTCCATGTGTGTACATGGGGACAGATAATTGGTGTCAGTTTCTATCTCTATCTACTTATATTTTGAGATAGAGCATATCACTAAACCAGGCTTTCAGATATTGGCTGAACTAGATAGCTATTACATCCTCAGGATTCTCCTGTTACTGCCTCTGAGTTCAGGGATTACATTAAAATGCAATTACACCCAGCTTTTTACTTGGGTGTAAATTCAGGTTCTCATGCTTGAAAGACAAGACCTTTTCCCACTGAACCATCTTCTCCATCCTCAGTCACACCTCTCTTTGTATTCATTATTTAAGGTTAACACTTTTACCAACTTAGCCATTTTCATGTCTCTAAAAGTTTTCAATATGAAAAAGAATGGAGAAAAAAAAGAGTACAAAGTTACCAGTGTTTCTATAGTTTTGGACATTAAAGACAGATTATGAGTAATAAGACAGTCTGCCAAACAGCAGTGCCTTTTACTTATTTACATATTTTTCTTTTGTAAGGAAACAGTCTAAACAACAGAAATGCATTGCAATATTTTATTTTGTTTTCTTTTATTGAATATAGTTTTTATCTGATTGCAGTTTCCCTTCCCCTAATCCTCCTACTTCCTGCCCACCTTCCATCCCACCCAAATCCAAATTTTTTCCAGTTTTTGTTAGAAAACAAACAGGCATATAAAGAATAATAATAAAACATAGTACAAGAACATAAAACAAAGACAAATAAATCAGAATATGGCAAAACAATGAAACAAGAAAAAGAGCCCAAGAAAAACTATAAGAAATGGATAAAGATGCAGAGATGCACATGTTCACATACACAGGAATCCCATGAAAACACAAGACTGGAAGCCATAATATATAAACAAAATCCTGTCACTTAAAAAAATTAAGCCATGAGTTAACATTAGGAGACAACTTCAAAGGATGCCATTGAGTGTGTTATGTGTTGGATATCTACTTTTTGGCATGGGTCCTGCCATTTAGAGTAGTCTGTTTTTCCAGTTAAACTCCCTGATGAAAAGTAACTTTTCACTTGAAAGGGCTATCAATTGGAAGACAGATTCTGGCTTATGGATAGTACGTATGTCCACTTCTCATTCAGCTCTAGGACTCCATCTGGTGCAGACCTGGCAGGCCCTGTGCATACTGCCATAGCCTGCATGAGTACAGGTGTGTGTCAGCTCTGTTGTGTCTAGAATGCTTTGATGCCATGGTGTTCTTCATTGTTCTGGCTTGTACACTCTTTGTGATTCTTCTACTTCAGACTCCCTTCCTTCTTAAGGGGAGGGACTTGCCAGAGACATCTCTTTCACAGTTGAGGGTTCCAAGGTCTTTCAATTTCTGCATGTTGTCTGGCTGTGGGTCTCTGCATTTGTTTCCACCTGCTGCACGATGAAGCTTCTCTCATGATGCCTCAGAAAGACTTATTAGCATAGCAGAATGTCATAAAGATTCATTTTATTGCTACATTCTGGTAGCAAAACAGCAGTATTTGCTTTTCCTGTATGTCTCTGCCCTATGTCGTCTCAGGTTCTTAGCCTCCAATGCAGTTCTGAGTTGCGTTCCATCTCATCGAATCACCCTTAACTCAAACCAAAGCTATCTCACTGAATATAGCAGTTTAATGAATGTGGAAAAGCCTTCCTTCACATTGCTCTGGGCTGGTTGATAATGATGTAACCCCAGCCACTGTGCATCTTACACTTACTTGTCTTCCTTTAGAATTGGTTCTGTATTCATTTCTTTGTGGAATTACTATTAATTAATTATAGACTGAATTTCAGCCATTTTTGTGTAGAAAAAGAGGAAACCATGCAGTGAACAGAATTAAGCAAAATATTCTCCTTGGCTGGTGCCTTAGTTTGAGGAGAATATATAGGCAGTAAACTTCGAACCCCTACCAAGACCTAGCCGGTGAACATGATATTCTCCACCGTTGAGTGGAGAGTGTGATCTGACTCTCACACGAACTCTGGTGCCCCTTTTCTGACCATGTCCCCTGGATGGGGAGACCTAGTGGCACTCAGAGGAAGGATAGCTAGTTACCAAGAAGAGACTTGATATTCTGAGAGCATATATAGGGGGAGGAGGTCTCCCTCAGTCACAGACATAGGGGAGGGGAGAAGGGGAGAAATGGGAGGGAGGGAAGAATGGGAGGAAACAGGGGAAGGGTTAACAATCGAGATGTAATATGAATAAATTAATTTAAAAAAGACAAAAAAAGAATTAAGCAAAATATGTAATGGAAATAAAAATTAAGTAAAGAAGTAAGTCATAAATGGAACAAAGCATTTTATTAATGTTGTGCATGTAGTTTAGGGTACTTTGCAACTGAAAAGCTAATGAATACCAGTAAACCATATGGTAAAGTGGAATAACTGTTGCTTTACCCCAGCCTTCTCTGGCTCACATGTGTGCATTTGTTTTAAAATTTTTTCTCAGAGGGAAGGGTTAAAAACTGGGAGTAGGATGCTCCTTTTGTGAGGTGTTGCATTTTGGTGCTGCATCCGACTTGTATGTTGAGGGTCAAGAATGGAATTTTCTGGACATGAATTTAGTAATATGTGCAATGAGATAATAGGCTTTCCTATGATGCCTTCAGTATGAACAGTTTGGCAGCTTTTGTCGGTTATTATAAATCCAAAAGGAAGGTAAGACAACTGTAGAACTTCCTTCCTTAAGCCAGTCTGCTTAAAGAGTCACATCTTTACTTCCCATCTGGACCTTCTTAACTTCTTCATTTAGCTTATGGGGTTTTTTTTTTTTTTCATACCACATAGTCACTAAGAACAGGGACACAGACAACAAATATTTGACTAAAATCTGTTTCCAGACTCACAAAGTACAGTCTCTTTAATCTAACTTGTAGGTTGTAGACAGTATGAGAAAGGCAAACAAAATACAATTATACCTATCAGATCCCTAACAAAGTTGTGGTAGCATAATCAATATGGCCTGCTGCTTATGAAGAGGTTTACTTATGTTTTTTTTCTTTCCTCTCCTCCTTCTTTCTCTCTCTCTCTCTCTCTCTCTCTCTCTCTCTCTCTCTCTCTCTCTCTGTGTCTGTGCCTTCTCCTGTATATACTTATGTGCATTTATGTGCGTGAGAAGTCCATAAGTAAACCTTGGGTATCACTCTTCATGATCCACTCACTTTTGAAGCTTCTAGATTAAACTGGGCTTAGCAGGCAGCCAATGAGCCCCAGATCAATCTACCTTTATCATCTCTTACTCCTACCACGCTGGAATTGCAAGTGCTTGCCATCCATCAAGTTATGACTGTTAATGTAAGTCCCAGTATTTGAAATCAGATCCTCATAATTCATGGCAAGTACATTTGCAACTGAGTTGTCTCTCCAGCCCCCATGCTTATGTTTTAATTTATTCATTTTAAAATCCAATATATGAAATAAATCTTCATGTCTAAGCTGAATTCCCTAGAAACCATAAAACTCTCTGCTTGTGGTCTATGCAAGAGAGAAATGCATTTCTGAGAGCTCAAACAACACAAGCATAAGAGTGCAGAGAATTGCACATAGTCTGACCCAAATCTGACCCAAATTCCTTTTACTCGGTACTAATTTTAATAGGCAGTGGGGATTGTACATATAGCAGGAATAATTGATATATTTTAATTAAACCAAACCAAATACCCTCATCAGCTATGACTTATTTACATATTTTTCTTGAAGTTTGGTTACTAGTATATTTAATAATATGTTACAAAGAATATTGATAATGATAAATAAGGAAAAGCACATGGAAACAGGGGGTATCCAAAATCTATCATTAAAAAAGTGTTTTAAAGTAGTACCCATTACATAGGCATGGTTGATCAAACCATTGATCTTTGTTATCAAGAAGAGACTTGGAAATGGGTCTAAAAGTTCTATGTTGCATTTCCAGTGACAAACCTTCATCTTGAACAACTCAAGAGGGCTTCTAGCTCTCATTTAACTGAATTCTAAAAAAAGTTGTTTTTTTCACTGAAACAACAACAAAAAGAAAAAATATCCTAGAAAACTGGAATGATCATAACATTGACCAAGAATACACGCAGTGACATGATTCACAAGACAGACTAAATACCCTGTGACAGCACCCCATGGGCTTTTTTTCCACATTGTAGCATCCTAGATCAAAGCTGTCCAATGTGGTGTTCTCTTACAACATACGGTAATTCAAGTTAAAACCTATACAAAATTAAAACACAGCTTCTTAATTAAAAAGTATCTTGGGCAACACAAACTTCACTCCACTGGGTAAAAGAAAAAAAAATAGTAATAGCACAGTTGGGAGAGAAGGGATGGAAGATATGTAATAAGATGAACAATAGAAATAAATTTATTCCAAACACAACATGAAATTCTTAAAGAATCAATAAAAATATCACAGAAAAGAATAACCATTAATCTCTACCACACATCAAGTGACAGCACATGTTGATGAGGATGTGGAGAAAGAGGAATACTCCTCCATTGATGCTGGGAGTACAAATTTGTACAATCACTTTAGAAATCAATCTGGCACTTTCTCAGAAAATTGGGAATAGTTCTACCTCAGGACCCATCTTTGGGCATATACCTGAATGATGCTCTACCATACAACAAGGACATTTGCTCAATTTTGTTCATAGCATCTTTATTCATAATAGTCAGAATCTGGAAACAACCTACATGTCCCTCAACCAAAAATGGATAAAGAAACTGGTACATTTACACAATGGAATACTACTCATGTATTAAAAACAAAGAAATCATGAAATTTTCAGGCAAATGGACGGAACTAGAAAAAAAACCATCGTGAGTGAGGTAACCCAGACGCAGAAATAAACTCATGGTATATACTCACTCATAAATGGAGATTAACAACATAATACAGAATAACCACACTACAATACAGAGACTGATGCAGCAATCAAAGACCATGTAAGATGTGGACTTACACCCTCTGCTCATTTGTAGTAGATAGATAGTACAGTCTCCATGTTGGGCCCATAATATGAAGAGTAGAGACTACTTATGATATGAACTCTGCACCTCCTCCATGTTAATCACTTCCTCCTGGTAGGGAGGCCTTACCAGACCACAGAGGAAGAGGATATAGATAGTACAGATGAGACTTGATAGGTTGACATCAGATGTTAGGAGAAAAAAGTGCTCCACTTTCTGAGGATTAGAGAAGGTGGGGGGAGGGTATGAAAGAGGGAGGGTGGGATCTGGAGGTGATGAGGAAGGGCGCTACAATCGGGATGTAAAGTGAACAAATGTTTTTAAAAATTAAAAAAAGAATAACCATGCATAGCTACTAGATTCCACATTGCAGGAAGTTCTCTTGGATAATGCTCTCTCAGTTGTTAAGCAAGGGCTTGAAGTCCAAGCATTAAATATGATTCAAGAAGGTTGCATTTTAGAATGTGGAGGTAATTAGAATTTATGAAACATTACTGTATTGGTATGGAAGCAGAGTGAAGAGAGAATGTAATAACTGACATGAGAGAACCTTCCTGAGGACTGGGCTACACTGCACATTTCTGGGACAAGACTTCATGTGGAGAGTGGCCATTGTCTGCCTGATATTTGAATGGAGTCATTGTGAGGTATACATTGTTGCAAGATCTACAAAAATGTTATTTGACATCCTCAAGCATTTAACTGAGGGCTGTAGGAAGGTTTCATTTTGATACTAATGAGAGCATCCTCAAGTAGAGCTATTTCTTTAGGACTAATACAGAACCAGATTAATAAGTAATAAACACACTTGACACACTGAAACCTTTAAATGCAAAGGATCTTGTTTGCAATATATTTCAAAATAATATTGCCAAATGTAAGTTAAATGAATTGATGATTAGATGTATAGCATAATGGTTATAATCATGCTCATTAATAATATAGAAGATCATGGAATGGGAGTTTTCGCTGTAAAATTTCATTGAGATGTTCTGTATGTTTAAAAATTCTTATAATAATTTGTACAAAAATGTTTAAAGAAGACACTTGTCAGAAATATGATTGTTTGTTAGACTAAAACATAATGCCTTTCAAATTAAGACAGTGTAACCCAGAGGCTTCAAATACACTATGCATGAAAGGAATATGCCACAAAAAAAGGCATGAGACTATATGAGCAGAACCTGAGATGCTCCAGCTGGTAGGGGATCCTTTTACTTTATGTTTTGTAGTGATACGGATTGAAACTTGCACATTCTGGGGAAATACTCTACTACTGTGCTTCATCCACAGATATTGCTCCTTTAAGAGTAGGCGTTGTTATATATCTTAGGCTGGTCTTGCTTGCTTTATAGCCCAGGGTAGTCTAGAATCAGTGACCATGTCCCCATGGAAGCTAGAAGAGGGCACTAGATCCCTCGGAACTGGAGCTATACATTCTTGTAAGCTGCTATGTAGCTCCTGGGACCTGAACTTGGTGCCTGTGCAAGAGCATCAAATTCTCTTAATCTCTCAAGTCCCTTTATGTACCATCTTTAAAGTATTTTGTTATATCTACTTACTTACTTATTTCTCTGAATGTACATTTGTGTTATAGAACGTGTGAAAGTCAGAGATTTCAGAAGTCTGTTTTCTTCTTGTACTTCATGGGAACTGAGGTTTATATTCAGGTTGCGAACCTTGGTCGGAAGGGCCATTTCCCCCTGAGACACCTTGACAACCACGAAGCCATAGCTTTTACCTAATAATTTCATGTGTTCTTTGTATACATTCATAAGGACTGGTTTATGGTTACATGAGATTAAATATGACATTGTACATTAAAATACACTGAGGTTATATAGGTACAATTATTAGGGATGTGAGATTCAACGTGGAAATGCAGACATTAAACAGGTTATAATTTTGTGTTTCAAAACATGAGACAATGTGTATTTCTTCCTATTAGAAGTGTCTGAAAATTTGTCTGGCTTTCATATATAATTATATTTAACTTATTAATATATTTACCTTGATTTTTCTTTACTTACTCCATAAATTCCAGGCTGTTCATCAATTTAATTTGCATCCCAATTTTCACCAGGTTTCTTTAAGTTATGCATTTACACACAATTGATTAACTGACAAACTTCTACTCATTTATCAAAGCATTTTTAATGTATCTTTTTCCTTTAAAATGGTTTTACTAATTGTTTATTATTGTTGTTGTTAGTGGATGCCTGTGTGTGCATGTGCATGTGCAAGCATGCATGTGTGCCTTAGGTATGAATTTCTGGAGGCCAAAGTCGGCATCAAGTCAGTGTCTACTTCTGTCTCTCCACTATGTTTTCTGAGACAGGTGTGTCACTGAATCTGCGGCTTAGCGATTTGGCTAGAATGGGTTCCCTAAGCCCTGGGATCTACTTGCCTCTCCCCACTCACCATTGGGGCTCTAGACTTGTATATCACTCTCTTTGTGACTTCTAGGGATCCAAACTTAAGTCTGCAGACTTGAACGGCAAGTACATTAGACACTGAGCCATTTGTCCAGACCATCAAAGTTGTTTTAACTCAGCAGCCCAATTAAAGAATACGGAGAATTGTGAAAAAAAAAAAAGTCCATTTTGTTCTCTTTGATTTACCATGTAAGAGTGAAGGAAGCAGCAGACAGTGACTTACATACTTAAACATACTAATGCTATGAAGGAGACAGACTCTGGAAATGGGCAAACACTAGATGGAATTAACAGTATCAGGACTGCAGAGCTCCATGCTAAATGAAAATTCAGGTTGGTTTATTTAAATATGTTTAGGGAACTGGAGATGACAGCACTAGAGCAAGCATGCAATTTTAGAACAATAAAGCCTGTATACTCTTCAACTCAGCTCTGCGTATTCGAGTACTGGAGACAGCACTCCTGAGATAGCCTATTTTAACTGAGACCCAGTGACTGAGTGGACATTTAAGAGACCATGTTGGACTTGTGCCTTGGTATGTTGTGTTCCTCTGGGCCTGTTGCACTGCTACTGTTCTCTTGAATTGCTATCTATCATAGTTTAGTACCAATAGGGGATACAGCCTTTTTAATTTTGGTTAAGTATTGGTGTTGCTGCTTAAGCACCAGGAATCCTGTCAAATCAGACCACATTTTATGAATTGTAGGAAGCAAGAGACAAAAATTAATATTAGGATGCCATGAATTAGAATTTCCAAAACTAACATGCACAGTTTTTTATCAGCCATTGTTTCTTAACTCTTTCTATAATTGAATGACTCCTGGATTTGAACAGTGAAGTTCTTGCCTTGTATCAGCCTCCGACTTTGGGTAAGTTATGCCGTGCATCAAAGCCTTTTAATGCAGTGGAGGTGGGGAACTACATTTAAGCATCATTTCAGCTTTAATTTTGAAGCTAGTGAGAATAACATTCTAAAAGTTTCTGTAGTAAAGAATATAGGAGTTAAGTTTTTCCCCATCTACAATTTTGGAATATAAAGTCACTGTGTGCACTGAATTGCTGACAACATAAATACGTGAGAGCTGCTGAAGGCCACCTTCAGCAGGCAATCTCTTTTCTTAAACAACTGCATTAAATCCCTAAGGTGACCAGTGCTATTCCACTCTTCCATTAGTTAAAGGTCACCTTTACTAGCAGCCAATTTTTGTATGTCCCTAGGGTGGCTGCTTAAGACTACATTCATTGTCTATATTAACTTCTCTATGGAATCTGTTAAATATCAAAGTAATTAAAGACTTATATGGACATTGGTCACTTTATTCTCAAAAAGAGATTTTTTTTTTATCTAGAGACTTTAGGCGATGTAATCTTACAAAGATAAGCTAAAACAGTTTATATTTTAAAAAACTTTCTTGTTAAATCTATGAATACAATAAAGTGATTTTTAAAAGAATGAACATATGTGCTTCCCTGAGCCAGTTCAGAATATTCTATGATAAAAAGGCTCCTAATTCTCACAGATTTAAACCTGTAGCAATCATTTCTTGTTGTGATTGTTATATGCATGGACAAGTGGGCTCCATGACATCAGTCTGTCATGCCGACTAAGAGAATCTGTTCATTATGGAGCTGGACTATCATGGGAAATCCTTGGTAGGACAAGGGTAAAACGCATTAACAATTACATACTTGACCTGCAGGAATCCACTGACTAGAAATGGTTCTCCAGTCTCAAATATACAAGTAAGTAAACTGCAGTCCTGTAGTTGCACAGCAGAGGGACTGAACCCAGAAACAACTGTATGCTCTCACTGAAACAAACGTTCACCAAAAGAGACTTTCTGGAAAATTTAGAATTACATTTATATTAAAATATACTAATCTACTTTTTCTTCTGTCTTCCCTATATAGTTCTATATCTCCCCTTCTTTCTTTTCAACCCTTATCTCCAAACCTAAGAATGGAAGATAAAGGAAAAGAGAGACATTTCCGAGTTCATCCTTGTTTTCTCTCTAAATAAGACCAATAACAACTTATAACCAACTCCCATTGAAAATAACCCTTTACAGCTCAAGAAAGCAACCAAAAACCTACCTGATCCCCCTTAAAGGAAATGGGGCATTGTTCTAATGAGTTATTTTCTGGCTGATTTGGGATGAATAATACCTTTGTAGGGGCCCAAATAATGGGGAAATGGTTAAACAAGCTGGGAATAGCATTTCTGGTCCAGTTTTTAAATGTTGAGAAATTCCAGGCTTAATTAGAGTCCTGTGTGGGACAGTCTGAAATGCTGGACCAATTGAGATTGGAAGCTGCCCCTTCCAATGAGGCAGACTAAATCGGGAAAAATAAAACACAATACCAAAAGTTTCTATCAAGTAGGAATTGAATGTCTCAGAAGGTAAGTAGGTGTGGGAAGGAATATGCTCTGTGTACAAATCCGAATGGTTAAACCTTGAGATTTCAGAGGGTTAAAGTGTTGCAGACAATAGACAAATTTATTGTGGGCTAGTTTTGGTCCCTTATGAAGTCATTGACTACCTTACCACTTAAAACATGTTTGCAGCAGACCACGGGCTTCTGTGAATCTAAAAGCTACCGATGTCAGTAGGTAATATCTGAGTCCTCTTTCTGAGTTTCCTCACTTTGGAAATTGTTTTTTACTAAATGACTGAATAGGACTTTCTTTGTTCTGTAGCTAATAAGATCTCACATCACTACGTCTACAGTAGAACACAGTTTCAGGGACTATCTGAATATGTTACCAGGTTATGGTTATATTTGGTTACAGAACAGACTTTTATATATTTAGATATATGTATTTTACTCTTTGTATGTTGTTTTGCTTGCTTGCATGTATGTGCTCTATGTTGGATCTCCTGAGACTGAGGCTCCATATGTTTGTCAGCTGGGTGCTGTTGGGAATAAACTCTGGTCTTCTGTAAGAACAAGTGTTCTTAACCACTGAGCCATCTCTCAAGCCCCCAGAATAAACTATCATTTGCTTGCTCAAAAAAATAAAATAAAATAAAACTATATGAATGCCTATAGATTATCCTAGCCAAGATGTTAATGACACAAACAATTAGTATTATAATGTTTAAATATAATGCTTTAAATTTGTGAATCTGGTACTTAATTTAGTTGCTGATACTTGCATATGCAATTCCATTTTTGTATTTTTTCTTTCTTTGTCATTTTGTTGACTGAGGTATGTCTGTTTCCTCAGAAACTGTAGTTAAAAATTGAACTCTTTGTATAAGGAACAAACAGTAATGTTTGAAAACCGGTGAGAGTGAGGGCTATAAATAACATAATTCTCTCAGCACATAAAAGAAGTGACCATGTTCTGTTTTAGTCATACATAACTTGACCTTTTGACAGCATGTCTTAAAATTTTTAGTTATATACAAAATATATTTTAACACTTTATGATGTAAGAATATGTCATTTCTGCTAAATAGTGCCAAGATACTAAAGTGAAATGAAGGAACTGAGTATAAAATAACTTTTAATATTTTCGTAGACACCTCTATAACCCATTTCCGGGAACAACTAACTGATTTTTTTGTCAAGCTAAATTTTCACAACTGTGTCTTTTCCACAACTAAAGTTTGATTATAAAGCATATCTGTACTTTGACATGAGAAATTTAGAAATCTGAGTGTGAATCAATCTCTGCATTTCCTACAAAATGTTGGTGAAGCTTTATTTATGTACATTATTGTGACAGACTGTCAATGGAATGGGTTTCACCTCCTTTCTACTCTCTCAGAGTCTTTCATACCACTCATGGAGACCATTGTTAAAGAGCTTACCTTGTAAGAGATCTTTCATTTCATCCTCAGCAAGACAGACAGACACACACACACACACACACACACAAACACACAGATAGAGATAGATAGATAGATAGATAGATAGAGAGAGAGAGAGAGAGAGAGAGAGAGAGAGATTATGCACATATACATACATACACACAAAGAATATTGCTTTTTAGACAATTCTGTCATCAAATGATTTTGACATTACACATACAGTATGAAACGCTCATTTTTTGTTCTGAATAATACATTAGTTTGAATTTATGGAAAAACAAATTTTCTATTTTTGTACTTTATATTTGTCTCATACTGAAGTAACAGATATCAAAGGAGATTTTCATTTTAAAGATTTCCTGAGGATAAGAAACAATTTCAAACACTCCAAAAGGGAAAAAAATATAAGTGAATGCATCCTGTGTCAGGGCAGACTAAGACATGAGACCAGGAAGACGGACTGAGCTGCAATTGTAGCTTACATGGTTGCATGTACTGAGCCAACTACAGTCTAATTATTTTCTCCCCCATAGTTTCTCTCTTAAACCTATTTTATTCTGTAGATAGGCATATTTTCAGAAGCTGGGGAGCAAGAAAATGAACATCTTTTTTCTTATTATCACTAAACTTAATTTTAAGAACCCATTCCAGCTAAGATATCCAACTGAGCAAGCTTGAATGCTAAGCGCTCTACTAATTCAATGCAGCATCTTGTTTAAAAAATCTTTAATGATGGATGAAGGAAATTTAGTTTTCACCTAAGAGGAGAAACAAGTCTTCAGGCTGTTCATTAGTGATTCAAAACATTAACCAAAACATCCTAACCACTGTTTGACAGTCTGAGAGAAAATCTAGTGTACATTTCAGAACCAGCATAGCTCAGAGAAAATACATTTTTAAAATTCCTTCTAATTCACTCATTGTGTCTGACCTCCTTAATTTGTATCAATGAGTAATAAATTTGTGAAAATAAAGTTGTCATGAAGAAAATTTTAATTAAACAATTTTAATATTTATAGTATAAACCACTAAACTTAAAATAGCAAAGTTTTATCATATATATGCCTGTTTGGAACAGCTCTTTAATCAAGGGAAATTTTTATAGTTGTTGTGTGGATTTCCTGTGAATGAAATACATCTTCCTGAAGGGAAGCTCCATCCTTTAAGGCTCAAGAAGCAAACAATTCACAAGTCTTAGAAAGTCCCTAAAAGTTACATGTTTATTTGTCCCTGGCTTCCCCTTTCTGTAAGCCTCCCTTGCACACACACACACACACACACACACACACACACACACACACACACACACACACCACTTCACAAACAGGATCTTCAATATTAGAAAAGTTCCCTGTTCTGAGCTTCTGTAGTCGCCTTTCCTGCCTCAAGCACAAAACTTAACTCTGTAAATATCTACTACCACCAATGTAGAGAGGGTTTTAGAAATGCAGAAGCTGCACTCACCTCTCTGCCCTGTACTAAATGCTGCAGAGCACCTGCTCCAAGATTGGTATCAAAAGATTCCAAAATAAAGAGCAGAGAGTAGGTGCGACCCATTCTACAGGCAGTCTCTCACAATGGCTTAACAAATACACTGTGGGAACTGCAAAGATTGATTCACATTTATATTTCTAAATATCTCACATTAAAGAGTTCTATATTATTATGCATAAGGCACTTATATGCTTTAATCATGGAAAAGACCCAGTTGTGAAAATTTAGCATGGCAAAAAAACCCAGCTTACTTATTCCTGGCAATGGGTTGCAGAAGTGTCTATGAAAATATTAAAAGTTATTTTCTCACTCAGTTGCTTGATTTTACTTTAGTATCTTGGCACTACTGAGAAAAGATGATATATTCATTCATCATAAAGTGTGAAAATATAATTTGTGTATAAAGAAAAATTTTAAGACATGCTATCAAAGACTAATGTATGTATGGCTAAAACGAAATATGGTCCTGGATGTGGGTTATGTGAATTGAGTCATTTTTAGCCCTTACTTGTATTCAACGATTACTGTAAGCTCCTTGTAGAAAAGAATCAAAATTTAACTTTAAGAGTCAAATACAATTTCTTGGGAGACAGTCAGAACTCAGCCAGTGAGTTTTGCAGAGGGCTCCAGAGTTGCCATTCATGTCGCAACAAATATCTGTTTTTAAGTCATCAATGCTTCTTCTCTCAGCAACCCCAAGAAATTATTTGTTTACGAACTTGGAACAGATCAACATTTTGATCTCTTACTGGTTCCCAGTCTGGATGCAAAGACAATTTTTTTTCATAGCTCTCCAGGAATAGCATTATACTACAATATACCATCCTTATGAAGCATATAAAAATGAGTAATCTTTTTCACGATTACAGTTGCCTTTCTAGTGGATTCAGTGAGAGTCTTTGTCAAGGAGAAAATGAATGGCAAGTCCCTGTGAGCTCAACGCCAGCGTGGTCTGCAAAGTGAGAACAGGATAGCCAAAGGCTCTGCTACACAGAGAAACACTGTCTCAAAAGAAAAACCAACCAACTAAACCCCAGACAACAACAACAAGAACAAAACAAAGTAAAACAAAACCCCACCTTAATCAAGACAAGACTAAAATTTTAAAGCAATTATTCTTTACATTTCAGAGAACCAAACACATTTTAAAACCATTTGTTATATCCCAAACCTATTAAAATGAGGTTTCAGTGTTTGTCTAAAAATAAAAACTAATGTCTCTAGCACTGCAATTTAAGAACAGCAAAACAAATGTGGTAACTATAGGAGCTCCACAATTGCTGCTAATAGAATACAATTCCCTTGCAGTCTTGGTATCTCAAGGAGATTCAGAAACTGGTAAGTTGTACAATGAAGTAGAAAACAGAAATATACAAATGATTTGGAAACGTAAAATTGTTTTTCTGTAATTAAAAAGAAGAAACATTTCCCTGTAAATGCAACTGTGGTATAGAGATTAAAAAGTGGAAATTTTTTCTTAGCTGTACAGTAGATATATGATAACTGCAGGAATAAATTACCACATAGCTTACATTTATTATTCTGTTAGGTGTCTTCTGTGGCTAAAGCACATGTGACTTGAATCACAATCTTTTTAAAATACTACACTGAGTAATTTATCTTTTAATTTGAGAACATTGTAAAATGTTTATAAGGTTGACTCACCAGAATATTATTTATACTTTTTTCTTATTGTCATCCAAAGTTTATATTGGTCTTACTATGTGCTGTTCTAGGGTGAAATCTATATACAATGACCATGACAAAGTAACACAAAGCTATTTTTTCATGGAATCTATTTTCTGGGAAATGTGAACAAACTTATACATGTTGGTGTACTATGTACTGTCATATAAAGTGCAATATATGACAGCCAGACTTAGAACAGATTTAAACTATGAAGAAGAGTGCACAATGATTCATAGACTTTGAAGTCTATACATGTGGAAAGGTGATGTTGCTCT
Organism: Acomys russatus; assembly: GCF_903995435.1. Lineage (NCBI taxonomy): Eukaryota > Metazoa > Chordata > Mammalia > Rodentia > Muridae > Acomys > Acomys russatus. The sequence continues at coordinate 38,085,549 of NC_067140.1, read as the reverse complement.
TCCCTGAGGTGAGAAAGGCAATAGATAATGTTTTCAAGATATAAAGAAAGGATCATGAGTTTAGTCTGGAGCATTTTAAATGTACAGTAACTATTAGAAATAAAATGGAGATGTGAAGTTACCTCATGGAATATGGAATTTTAATATTGTGGTGCATTTTCATGTACTAACCTAAAAAAGTCCTGGGACTAGGGATTAAATGGATGTGATTAATTTGGAGGGTAAAACCCAAAAGCACTGGAAAGGAAGTGCGGAAGTTGAGATAGCCACTATAGTGTCAGATGTAAAACAAGTTTACTATTATGGATAACCAGGACTTGTTAAAAACAACAACAAAACAAAAACAAACAAACAAAACTAATCAACTCATTAAAACTAATAACAACCAAAGAACCATACAAACTAAATCAAAACCTGGAAAGCATTGCAAAATATGTGCATCAGAGAGTATTTAACAGGAAGGGGACAGAAAGCTCAAACCGATGTACTATTTCCTGTCAGTATTTAAGCAAAGACTGTGTTTAGAAGATGTTCAGTCTTGGACAATTATGTGCCACTAGAGGTATAGAAAGAGAGGGATTAGAGGCTAGAAAAAACTTGTTCACAAACAACTGTAGCCTACCTGTAAATCTCGCATCAGAAGGTAGAGATGGGATGCCTGGGGCAAGCTGACTTAATAGACCAGGCATATTGGTGAGCTCTGGGCTCAATTGAGAAAACATGCCTCAATTAATTAGGTATCAGGTAATCAAAGAAGGCACCAAAATCAATCCCAGGCCTCCCAGCACAAACACACACACACACACACACACACACACACACACACCACAGTCACATGTATATATGTACATGTTTAAAGAGCATTAAAATAGCAAATGTGAATAGATATTATTGCAGTTCTGACTCTGAACTTAGAAAGGAAATGAAACCAGATTATACCTACAAAGAAGGTTAGAAAAAATGGAATCAAGAACAAGAACTGTCACCTGTGACATTTAAACATTAGGGGAACAATGTTAAGAAAAAAGGACCCTATGTAGTCCAGAAATGGATGGTCAATAAGATAGTAGAAAATCAAGCAAAATGCAGAATGTTTCTACTGTCCTAGATGCAAAGTGATTGAGATACATTGAGAGTAGAAGCAATTAACTTCAACACATGATGTTGATGGTCCTAGAGTCCAAAAAGATTATAATTTAATACTTAATTTAGCAATATGAAAGTCATCACAGCCCTGACAAATAATGTCATCAGGATGTGGTTATTGAATTCAGAATTAATTGGCCAAAAATAATTAAAGAAGTGTGGGAAAAGACGAGGACACAAAAATATGGGAAAAAAGAAAAAAAATGAAGGTGGAGAATGAGGAAGAAGAAAGAAGAAGGAAGGAAGAAAAAAGAAAGAAAGAAAGAAAGAAAGAGACCATACTTAATGGAACTAGAAGGCTTAGATAGCTTGACATAATCACTAAGTAGACAGTAAATTTACTTCTCACCTATGCACAGTCTACCTAGAGTTTCCCATGTATCAAGATTATTCAGAACTCCTTGAATGTCCAATCCTGAAGGGTTCAAAGAAGGTAAGGTAAGGAAAGGTATCAGGAATTGAGAGGCACAGGCACACCTTAGATTTCTAAGAGACCTGACAGAGACCAAAGTAGTAAAAATTGAGATCTGATGGTGAGAGAGTATGTCAACACACAAAGAAAGCTGGAATAGGCCAAACATTGATTTGTATTGCTGGAGATATAGCATGAGAGTGACCAAGGTGAGCCTCCAGTGTCAAGCTCAGGAAGGTAAGCTTTGTTTTATGACATGGGGGCGGGGGAGCCAAACCATTTCCTCTATACAAGCATAGTGAGCTCATTAGTCCTTCAAAGAAAACTGTATTTGAATCATGAAAGGTCAGTGCTTGGGAGTCAAGAGTTAAGAGAGAGTTATTTCATATACATGAGAGTAACAACTGGGCTTTGAGGGAAGGAGATGTTCCTTTTTCTCTTGTGTGTTCTTGGGAAATCCATGCAGTCATGTATATACTTCTGTCTTCACACAGAAAAGAGAGAGAATTGGACAAAGATAGAAAATATTTTCTTTTTTATTATAGATAATATAATGTCTTGCTTTTTTGTGTTTGGGAATTATTTTGTAAAAATAAGAATTATGGATTATTGTAGTAAGTATGCAAAAGTGTTTATCATTGTATTAGATACTTTTCTATTACCTCAATAAGACACGATGACCAATACAAGTAATAGAACAAAATTTATTTGGGGCTTACAGTTCTAGAGGGTTATGACAATTATGGTGGGTAGCATGGCAAAATGCAGGCAAAACTAGTGCAGCAGTACTAGCTCAGAACTTATATCCTTTTCTGTGAGAGGGCAGCATAGGGAGATACCTGGAAATGGCATGGGGTTTTGCAATATCAAAGTCCATCTCCAATGGTACACGTCTTGCAGTGAAGCCACACATCTTAACTCTTCCCAAATAGTTCCACCAACAGCGACCAAGTATTGAAATATATGAACCTACTGGGATCAGGGTAGGGATTCTCAGTCTATACACCATAGTCATGAGTAGGCAAATCTTTAAAAAAATTACATTACTCTTATGAATTAATCATTTTTAATTCCAAATCAATCTGGATGTTGAAGACCAGATAGTTTAGTTTTACAATCAAGTGTAGTTGGATAGAGAATAAGATCTTTTTAAATCAAAATAAAGGAGTTAATTGAATAGAGATAAGATAAGATAGATATTGAATGTCATTCAGAATTTAGACCCAACAAGACAGGAAAGATGTTTACTTCAAGTTTGACTAATACAAATAGCCAAATCACTAGGAATGTAACATTTATAGAACTCACGATTGTCACATAGTTCTCCCTGATGTAATTAGTTTATTTTAAGCATGTGTAATACAATAAATGTATATGAAAAAATTCCTTTTCCAATCCTGCCTGATTTCTCCCTCCTTTCATACTGACCATCTTTCTTTTTATTATATGAGTCATGTTATGAATAAGGACATAGTATTAAGTGTTGTTTCAAACTCAGGGATATTAAGGACTGGTACATAGGTGTATGACTATGAAAGCTGATAAATCAGGATTTTTAATTTTTTTTTTAACTGAAAAAGTTAAGCCAAGGTTTGGTGATACATGCTTTTGATTTTAATTTTTGTGGGGGAGCGTGGGTGTGAAGAGGAAGATTGGGATTCAAGTTCATTCTTAGATACATAGAAAGTTTCAGGTTAGCCTGGACAAAGAAACCTGGGGAAAAAAACAAACAAGCAAACAATAATCCAATATCATACAAACAAAAAACCATAAGAAAACAGACAAATAACAAACACCTAAACCAAAACACAATCCACCAGCCAGCAGTGATGATGGCTGTCATTAATCTAGCACCCAGGAGACTGAGGCAGTTAGATTTTCTGTGAATCTAGGCCTGCCAGGGCAGCATAATGAAACCCTGCTTCAGAACTAACAAGCAACAAACAAACAAACATACAGACAAACTACAATAATCACAAAACCAAGATCCAAATGAACAACAAATATAAACAAAGAAAAATTGAAGTAAGTAATCGAAATAAGCAATTAGTCAATTAAAAGTGTAAAGATCATAGAACTTCTTCCTAAGACTTTACTTCCTAAGCAGCAGTAGCACTGCAGAGGAATTTCTATTGATCATCTTTCAAAGCAGATTTCCTCTTGCAGTTTTTGAATAAATGAAACACAGCCTATTTAGGTTTTGCTTCAAAGCATCTGCTGATCTCCCACTGTAAGTTATATACAAGCTTAATGAGAGAGTCTGATTTCAATGACCTCAGTTAAAAACAAAACAAAAGCAAAAACCCTTATTCATCATTTTTCTGTGTAGCCTTGATTGTAATGCTATGGTCTTAAGATGCCAGAGAGGAAACATGAAATTATAACCAAACAATTACCAGAGAAAACAGACAAGCAGAGAGTTCTCAACTCTTAGGGTTTTACAAAGAAAATCCTAAAATGACACTTTTGTGGAAGGAAGATAATATACATGAACACTGTTTCACATCCAAGTGTTGAGCACAGTTTCTCCTGCCTTCTGTGTCAGTGAGATTCCAAAATGTTTTCTGGGCAACATTAGAAAGGTAGGAGCACATTCAATGTAGGCTTGATTCTACTACATGGCAGTTGAAACTTTGCCCCCCCCCCCCCAATGCCATGATAAGAAGAGTGCATGTCTTCTTAAAGCCTTTATTCCAATAGCCTAGTCATTGCAGATCAGTGTGAGTGTGCACCTGCTTGTTCTCACATGTGAGATTTGAGTTTTCAAAGAGAAACGGGTTTAAGTATAAGGCTTTCTCCCAAATAGAATACAAAGAATAAACTCTACTTTCCAAAGGCTTGTGATCACAAAATCTGTTAAATATTTTTCAGCATCCACCGATAATTTTGTGACCCAAAAATTGGATACATTTATTAGTTTGGGACACAATTATATGCAATTCATATGGTAATGAGCAATGTATCCACACCTGTCTTAGTCTGGGAGGCTATAGAAAACTACTTTAAACTAGATTGCTTATAAGCAGCAAAAATTATTTCTACAAGTTTGGAAGTGAGAAATTCTAAGGTCAGGGCAATAATAAACATACTGTTTGGTAAGGCCTAACTTCACTCATACAAACCATCCTTGCTGTGTTCTGCTGCACTGGATAGGGTGAGGTACTTTGCATCTCTTTCATTAGAGCACTAAGCCCATTCCTGACATGTCCCCATAACCTCATCATCAGACAAAGCACTACCTTCTAAAACCATCACCTTTTCAATGATGATTTCAAATACAGTAACTGTGGCAGAAATGTATTCACCACATAGCAATGTGTTCACTACAACAAATACAATGTAACTGCTTTATTTTAAAGCCATTTTTATATTTTGTTCAAACATATACATTTATAAAGGAAGGGTATTGTTCATTCTATGTCCTTTTTTTTCATTGGTTTTTTCAGATCCTAGTAGAATGTCGAATAACAGAGGGAATCAATGTATTTGCTGTGATTTTAGTATAGGGGTTAAAGGTTTTTAAATAAATAAATAAATCTCTTTACATCTTGACTGTAAGCTCTCCCTCCTCTGCTCATAGTCCCACCCTCCCTCCTTCATCTGGCTTCCCACTTCTCCTACTCCTCAGATAAGGGGAGTGCCCCTCCCTACCAACCCACACTAGTCCATCAACTATTATCAGGACTGATCATATCTTCTTCCCCTGTGGTCTGGGGATGCATTTCTGCCAGGGGGGAAGTGACCAAAAAACAGGCAACAGAGTCCATGTCAGAGATAGCTCCCTCTCTCCTAAATAGGGGACCTGCATGATAGCCAAACTACCCATATGGGCTACATATGTATAAGGGGCCTAAACTGAGTTCATGCATGGTCCTTGGTTGGTTTGTCAGTCTTCGTGAGCTTCCCTAGCCTCAGGTTAGCTGGGACTGTTGGTTTTCTTGCAGAAGTTCTGTACCCTCTGAGTCCTTCTATTCCCTGCCCCCTACCCATTCTTCCACAAGGCTCTTTGCACTCTGCCCAATGTTTGGCTGTGAATCTGTTTCTATCTGCTGCTGGGTGTAGCCTCTTAGAGGACAGGTATGTTAACCTCTCAGCTGCAAGCATAGCAGATCATCATTAATAGTGTCAGGGGTTGGGTCGAAGTATTTTTGTAGGTGGGTTGGTGTTCTCCTTCTCTTCACTAGGAGTTCGGTCTTGTTAGAGGGTGGCCTCTTGAGTCTCTACGACCCTTGCTACTGGTAGTCTCTGTTAGACCCATATCCTCTCAGTAACTTACCTTGTCGTAGGTCTCCATCTTGTCTAAGAGATGTCAATGACCACAGTTTCTCTTCTCTTACAAGCCCTCTGTCCTCCTGTTCCCTCTCCCCACATCTGATCTCCATTCTGTTTTATCACCATGTTCACTCTCTTATTACCCTCTCTTCAATGGCTTTTTCTGCCCATTCTATTTTCCCTTTTGAGTGAGACTTAAGAGTCCTCCATTCGGTCTTCTGTGTTACTCCATCTTCTTTGAGTCAGTGAATTTTAGTACGGTTATCCTATACTATATTGCTAATATGTGCTTATACCATGTGTACATACCATGTGTTTATTTCTGGGTCTGGGTTACTTCACTCAGGATGATCTTTTCTAGTTACATTGATTTGCCTACAAATTTCAAGGTTTCCTTGCTTTTAATAGCTGAGTAGTACTCCATTATGTAAATGCACCACAGTTTCTTAATCCATTCTTGGGTTGAGGGACACCTGCGTTGTATCCAGTTTCTGAGTATTGTGAAAAAAGCTGCTATAAAAATCGTGAAGCAATGTCTTTGTTGTATGGTGAGGCATCTTTTTGGTATATATCCAGGAGTGATATAACTAGGTCTTGAGGTAGAGTTAGTCCCAATTTTCTGAGAAAGTGCCAGATTGATTTATAAAGTGGTTGTACAAGTTTTCACTCCCACTAACAAAAGAGGAGTGTTTCCCTTTCTACACATCCTTAACAGCATGTGCTGTTGCTTGAGGTTTTGATCTTAGCCATTTTGATAGGTGTTAAGATGGAGTCTCAGAGTCATGTTAAAGACACGTTGAGCATGTCTTTAAGTGCTTCTTGGCCATTTAACTTTCCTCTGTTGACAATTCTCTGTTTAGTACTATACTCTATTTTTTAATTGGACTATTTGGTTTGTTGGTATTTAATTTCTTGAATTATTTATATATGTTGAATGTAAGCTCACTGTCAGATATAGGATTGGTGCAGATCTTTTCCCAGTCTGTAGGCTGTCATTTTGCTGTTGACGGTGTCCTTTGCTTTATAGAAGATTTTTTATTTCATGAGTTCCCATTTTTTAATTGTTGATCATAGAGCCTGGGCTGTTGGTGTTCTGTTCAGGAAGTTATCATCTGTGCCAATGAGTCCAAGACTCTTTCTCACTTTCTCTTCTAATATTTAGTGTCTCTGGTTTATGTTGACATCTTTGATCCACTTGGACTTGAGATATGTGCAGCGTGATAAATATCCATCTATTTGCATCCTTCTACATGCAGACATTAAGGGACACTAGCAACATTGTTGGAAGATGATTTCCTTTTGCCATTGTATGCTTTGGCTTATTTGTCAAAAATCAAGTGTCTGTAGGTGTGTGGATTTATTTCTGGAGTTTTGATGTGATTGCATTGATCAACCTGTTTGTTTTATGCCAGTACCATGCAATTTTTAAAACTACTTCTTGTAGCATAACTTGAAATCAGGGAAGGTGATACCTGTAGAAATTCTTTTATTGTACAGGTTTGTTTATGCTTCCTGGTTGTTTTATTTTTCTATATGAGGTTAAGAATTTTTACTTTAAGGTCTGTAAATAATTGTGTGGGAATTTTGATGGGAATTGCATCGAATCTGTAGATGACTTTTGGTAAGATAGCCATTTTTACTATGTTAACCCTACTGATTCAAGAGCATGTTAGCTCTTTCAATCTTCTGATATCTTCTTCAATTTCTTTCTTAAGAGACTTGAAATTTTTGTCATACAGGTGTTTCACTTGCTTGGCTAGAGTTACACCAAGATATTTTATATTTTTTGTAGCTTTTGTGAAAAGTATTGCTTTCTTAATTTCTTTCTCTGCCTGTTTATCATTTATATGAAGGAGGGCTACTTGGTTTTGGTTGTTTCGGGTTTTTTTGTTTGTCTGTTTGTTTGTTTTTATAGTTAATTTTGTATCCAGCCATGTTGCTGAAGGTTTTTATTAGCTATAGAAGTTCACTGGTAGAATTTTGGGGTCACTTGTGTATACTATCATATTTCTGCAAATAATGATAGTTTGACTTCTTCCTTTTCAATGTATCCCCTTGATACCTGCTAGTTGTCTTATCGCAGTAGCTAGAACTAGCTATTTGCTTGTTGTGAACTGTCTTTATTATGTTCATGTATGGACTTTGTATACCTGATCTTTCCAAGACTTTTATCATGAAGGGGTGTTAGATTTTTGTCAAAGGCTTTTTCAGCATCTAATAAGATGATTATGTGTTTTTTCTTTCAATTTGGCTATATGGTGGATGACATTGATGGATTATCCTATCGTGAAACATCTCTTCTTCCCTGGGATGAAGACTACTTGGTCGTTGTGGTTGTTGTTTTTTATACGTTCTTAGATTTGGTTTGTGAATATTTTACTAAATATTTTTGCATCAATGTTCATGATGGATATTACTCTGAAAATTTCTTTCTTGATTGGATCTGTGTGTTTAGGTATCAAGGTGACTGTAGTTCCATAGAATGAGTTTGTTAATGTTCCCTCAGTTTCTATTTCACGGAATAGTCCTTGTAGTATTGGTAGTAGCTTTGAAAGTCTGGCAAAATTCTGTGCTGAAACCATCTGACCCTCAGCTTTTTTTTTTTTTTTTTTTTTTGGGACACTTTCAATGAATATTTCTTTTCCTTAAAAGTTATAGGACTATTTAGATTGTTAATCTGATCTTGCTTTAACTTTGGTAAATAGAATCTATCAAGAAAATTTCATTTAGATTTTCCAGTTTCATGGAGTATAGGCTTTTGAAGTAAGACCTAAAGATTCTTTGGATTTCCTCAGTGTCTGTTATTATATCCCCCTTTTTATTTCTGATTTTGTTGATTTGAGTACTGTCTCTCTGCCTTTTAGTTTGGCTAAGGGTTTGTCTATCTTGTTGATTTTCTCAAAACCCAGCTTTTAGTTTTGCTGTATTTGGCCTTGTTCTGTTTTTTTGGTTTCTAAGTTATAGATTTCAACTCTGTGTTTGACTATTTCCTGCCTTATACTTTCCTTTGGTTTGCTTCTCTTTGTTCTAGAGCTTTCAGATGTGATCCCTCCAATTTCTTTATAAAGGTCTTAGTGCTACGAACTTTTCTTTTTGTATTGCTGTCATTGTTCCTATAAGTTTTGATATGTTGTACCTTCATTTTTATTGAATTCTAGAAAGCCTTTAATTTATTTCTTTATTTCTTTCCTGACCCAGTGGTCATTGAGTAGAATTGTTCAGTTTCCTTGAGCTTGTAGGATTTCTGTTATTTCTGTTGTTGTTGAGTTCCCACTTTAGTCCATGTTGGTCTGATAAGGTACTAGGCGTTCTTTCAATCATTTTGTATCTGTTGAGGCTTGGTTTGTGACCAAGTATATGGCAAATTATTGAGAAGGTTCCATGTGATGCTGAGAAGAATGAATACTCTTTTGTGTTTGAGTGAAATGTTCTTTAGATACCTGTTAGGCCCATTTGATTCATAACATTAGTTAGTTTCTTTTCTTTCTTTTTTTCTTTTCTTTTTCTTTCTTTTTTCTTTTTTTATTTCTTTTAGTTTTTGTCCTGTTGATCAGTCCATTGTTGAGAGTGGGGTGTTGAAGTCTTCCACTATTAAATTGTGGGGTTTAGTATGTGATTTAAGCTTTACTACTTTTTAAAAATAAATGTGGGTGCCCTTGCTTTTGGGACATAGATGTTCAGAACTGAGACATCATGTTGGTGGATTTTTTTCTTTGATGAGTATGAAGAGCTCTTCCCAATCAATTTTGATTACTTTTGGTTGAAAGTCTATATTATTAGATAGTTGAATAGCTATTTCTGCTTGTTTCTTGGGTCCATTTGTTTGGAAAACCTCTTTCTAGTCTTTTATTCTGTGGAAATGTCTATCTTTGTTGCTGTGTTGTGCTTCTTTTATACAGCAGAATGATGGATTCTGTTTTCATATTCACTCTCATAACCTATGTCTTTTTATTAGGAAATTGAGTCCACTGATGTTGAAAGATAAATGATCAATGTTTATTGATTCCTGTAATTTTGATATTGGTAGTTGTTGGGGAATGGGCTGATGCAATTTGGTGCTAATTACTGCTTGCTGTCTCTGATCCAACTTTTGCTGAATAAAAAGCCATCCCATCTGGGCAGGGCAAAAGAGATAGGTGGAGCTAGGGGAGAGAGAGGAATTCTGGGAAGAAGAAAAATGGAAAAAGGAGGAGAGAGACCTGAAGTAAAGAGAGGAAGGCCACCATGGGTTAGCTGGAGGAGAAGCACATGGCAGCATTGTGGATGGAGAACCTGGCTCAAATTAAGAACCTGAACAAGTATATGGGATTATAGATGGGAGGTAGCTTGAAAGAAGCAATTAGAAGCAGATGGCATGGGATTGAGACAGGGATCCCATGCTTGAGCCCCTACTATGGAAAGTAGTTTAGAGGATTGATATCTGTCCTGCCCCAGGTTAACTAAGGTTATTTTAAAATATAACAAGTGTCTGTGTCTTGATTGATTGCTAGCCAGGCCTCTAAATAATACTTATAATACATGTAATTTAAAAACAATAGGTAGTTGTAGTGTACATGTGTGTATTTCCCATCTTTTATTATGCTGATTAGAAATTATTTTATGTGTTTTACTGGGTGTGTAGTTAGCCTTGTTGTGTTGGAATTTTCCTTTCAGTATTCTCTCTAAGGATGGTTTTGTAAACAGATATTGTTTAAATTTGGTTTTGTCATGGAATATCTTGTTTTCTCCATCAATGGTGATTTAATTTTTGATTTTGTATTTATGTTTAGGAATAACAATGGTCTACAATTTTATTTATGCTTAATTTTTATTGATTTTATGTGTGCATGTTTGTGAGCATACATGTGACTGGAATGCTTTCTGGACAGGAGATGATTTTAGAAATTGGATCCTTTTTCTACCACATGTGTCCAGTGCGTTGAACTTACTAGTTAGCCTGTGAACATGCACCTTTAACTGATGAATCATCTTGCCTGCCAGGCGTATACATGTAATTCTTATGACATTAATTTTCTTTATTTGCCCTGATTTTGGCTTATAGTCTCAAGGAACTGGATTCCATTTTCTGATACTTTAAATATTATCCATGTTATTTATATTTTACACATACAATATTTATCATTAAATATCTTCAATATGAAAGATTGTTTATTTCTCATTACTTAAACTTAATTTTCTTGGATCCAAGATGGAGGTGCCTAACACATACCTCTTTTGATCAGCAGGACAGCAAGGAGTATTCAACAACCCAAGAGCCAATCTGAGAACCACAGTACATCAACACCAACACTGGTTACCCACAGGTTAGAGGGATCCAAAGTTTGTGGGGCACGATTGTGTCCAGCCTCTGGCCACTGGGCAAAACCACAAAGTCTATGGTCCCCACAGAAAAGAGTGCAGAGCCTCCAAAGGCCACATGTCTGGCTGGTGGACAGCTCTTGAACTCCCTAGTGCCCAGAACTAGCTGGGGACTGCCAAATCACCAGTGTCTGTGAGTATCAGCACTGAGCAGACCCCACGTTCAGGATCATAAGCAGATCAGATCTCAGGCCTCCCAGAAAAACAACACAGAGAGCTCCGGGGTTCCTAAGCAGCCACCGCACACCTCTTGGACCCAAAACACCTGGCTAATGGGCAGCTCTTGAACTCCCAAATGGTCAGAACTAGCTTGAGTCTGAAAAAAAAAATCACCAGTGTCTGTGGGTTCTAGCACCAAGCAGACCCCACAGTCAGGGTCACAAGTGCATCTGATCTCAGGTCTCCCAGAAGAAACACAGAAAGTTCTGAGGTCCAAGCTGCCACTGGGCACACACTGCAACCCAAGACATCACTATGGGAAGAAGTCAGTGTAAGAACCTAAGCAACAAGCCCCGACCATTTGATACCACCAGAAACCAAAACCGGCAGTCCCACTACAACAACAAGCCCTGAGATACTATCTCAGCTGACACACAAGAGAAGGATTTCAAATCTGAGGTTATGAAAATGATAGAGGACTTAATGGTGGAGAATAAATCCCTCAAACTAGAACTAAAATATACAACAAAAGAATTGAACAAATCACTTGACGAAACTACAAGCAGAAGAAAGAAATGAATAAAAAGGTTCATGACATAAAACAGGAGATACAAGCTATGAGGAAAACACAATCTGAGATAATCTAGGAAATGGAAATATGAGAGAAGAGGACAGGATCTACAGACACAAGCATAACCAACAGAATTCAAGAGACCGAACAAAGAATATCAGAGATGTTTACTTCAAGTTTGCCAAGTGCAAATCGCCAAATCACTATGAATGTAACATTTATATAATTCCTGAGTGTCTCGTGGTTCTTTCTGCTGTATGTAGTTTATGTTATTCATGTGTAATAATATAAATGTATATGTAAAAAAGAAACATAAAAATCCAGAAAAAATTCATTTTCTTTAGTTTATATGCAGCTATTTGGATTTTTTTCGGTCATTTTTAGTAATTTTTTCCCAGAAATTTTGTACATTCCCACTTAATTTATTAAATTTGCTAGCATGAAGTTTTTATAACATTCTTTTAATAGCTGTAGCATCAACATTATAGGCTCTGGGAGATGTTTATTAAAAATGAGATAAATTAAACATTTTCCCTAGTGTCCTCCTCGTTATTTAGGTTTTTTTAGGTCTGTGCATTGTTGTGGGGTTGTCCTACATTATGTGGCTAATATATGCTTATAAGTGAGTATGTACCATGCATGTCTTTCTGGATCTGAGTTAACTCATTCAAGATGATCAATTCTAGTTCCATCTATTTGCCTGCAAGTTTCAATATTTCCTTTTTTTTTTTTTTTTAACTATCTGAGTAGTATTCCATTGTGAACATATACCACAGTTTCTTTATCCATTCTTCAGTTGAGAAACATCTAAGTGGTTTCCAAATTCTATGTACTAGGTAGAAAGGTGCTATGGACATAGTTGAACAACTGTCCCTGTTGTATGGTGGAGCATGTTACAAGTACATACCTAGGAGTATTATAGTTGGGTATTGAGTAGAACTTATCCCGGTTTTCCAAAAAACTGCCAGATTGATTTCCAAAGTTACTGTACAAGTTTGTACTCCCAGCAGCAACGGAGGAATGTTCCTATTTCTCCACATCCTTGCCAGCAAGTGCTGTCACTTGAAATTTTTATCTTAGCCATTCAGATGGGTGTAAGATGGAATCTCAGAGTCATTTTGATTTTCCTTTCCCTGATGATTAGGGACAGTGAGCATTTCTTTAAGTGTTTCTTGATCATTCAATACTAATCTGTTGAGAGTTCTCTATATAGTTTTGTACTCCATTTTTAAAAATTGGAGTATTTGATTTGGTGGTGATTAATTTCTTGAGTTCTTTATGAATTTGGATATTAGCCTTTGGTCAGATGTAGGGTTGGTGAAGACTTTTTCCAGTTGGCAGGCTATTGTTTTGTTCTGTTGACGGTGTCCTTTGCCTTACGGAAGCTTTTCAGTTTCCTGAGGTCCCATTTATTAATGTTGATCTTACAGCCTGAGCAATTGGTGTTCTGTTCAGGAAGTTGTCTCTTGTGCCAATGATTTCAAGGCTCTTCCTCATTCTTCCCTCTAAGAGATTTAGTGTGTCTGGTTTTAAGTTGAGGTCTTTCATCCACTTGGACTTGAGTTTTGTGCAGGGTGATAAATAAGGTTCTATTTGTATTTTTCTACAAGTAGACATCCAGTTAGACCAGCACCACTTGTTGAAGATGCTATCTTTTTTTTCCATTGTATGGTTTTGTCTTCTTTCTCAAAAATCAAGTGTCCATAGAAGTGTGGGTTAACTTCTGGTTCTTGATTAGATTCTGTTGGTTCTGTCTGTTTCTAAGCCATCACCATGGACTAAATACCAGAGGCAGTTAGGTGAAGGAACAGGATAGAAGCCTACCATGAAGGTCCTCTGAAAGACTCCACCGGGCATGGGATCCAAGCAGAAGCTTAGACTCTCAGCCAATCTTCGGTGTGGACCTCAGGGAGTCTTACGGAAGAGTTGGGGAATAGAGGGACCTGGAGGCATTAGGAGCCCTACAACAAGACCAATGGAACCAACAAATCTAGGTGGAAGAGGTGGTTGTTGCAGAGACTAATGCGCCAACCAAAGACCATGCATTGTGAGTACCTAGACCCTCTCCTCAGATAGAGGATATAGGACAGCACAGTTTCCTTGTGGGTCCCATAATATGGGGAGTAGTGACTACTTCTGATATAAACTGTGGTCTTCGCACATTGCTCACTTTCCCTGGGTGTGCAGCCTTGCAGGCCACAGAGGAAGAGGATACAGGCATTCCAGATGAGACTTGATACCTGAGGTCAGATTTTAGTGGAGGAGCTCTCCCACTTTTTGAGGACTAGGGGGGACTGAGGCAGTGTGTATGAGGGAAGGAAGGTGGGACTAGGAGGCTATGAGAGAGGGACGTATAATTGGGATGTAAAAGGAACAAATAAAAAAAGACAAAAAATAAAAGAACATCCATCTCAAAAATAGAGATAAATTTATAAAGCAGAGAAATTTACTCAAGGTTTCTCTACCTTATGTGATGATTTTTTTTTATTAATTTATTCTTGTTACATCTCAATGTTTATCCCATCCCTTGTATCCTCCCATTCCTCCCCCCCCCATTTTCCCATTATTCCCCTCCCCTATTTAAAAAGCATTTTAAAACACAAGTAGCAGTAAAACCTTCCAAATTTATGACTTGATAAAAAAACAAAACAACAAACCAAAAACAACTTCTTCAGAATCTCTTAAACAAGACACAATGTTATACAGAAGTGGATAAAAAGATAACTTTGCAAAAATTCATGCTTTCCCAACCTGTTTCTCAATTTTCTTCCTATGCAGTAACAGGATTCTTCTAGTTTTATTAAAACCTCGGAGCCCAATTGGGTGAATTTAATAGATTTCTGTACTGTACTCTAGACTTATTAAGTACAGAATGAACTGGTTCATTTTTAAATTGTCAATAGTAAGGGTGGTGTTTTGCCTAAAGTGATCAGCATTTAGTTTATTATGAAGGGAACTAAGACAACTGTCACTGACTCACAACAAAGAAAAGATCAATTGTTTAAATAATCCATGCATTTTAGCATCACAAATCCTAATTTGGCATTTTTATATAATTTGAAGGTTTAAAGATAGTATAATGAATATGCTTTGTAATTTGTCTGTATGAGAATATTTGATTGATTACATAATTCTTGCTTTGAGATATGACTCATATGTGTGTAAATTGTCAGATTCTGCAACCTTACTATAATTACACAAGCAGGGGAACATTGACAGTTACATCTCTTTTTTCTCATAAATTTTATATGTGCTTATTGTACTTTTTAGATGAGAACCCAAGATTATTATATTATCAACGTGATATAAATCATAGTATGAGCTTTCTTTCCTTTATGATAGATATAGTTAGGACTGAAAAGACTTGCTGTTCTAGCGTATGAAATATTTTGTGCTTGAAATTCTACTTAGTCCCAACAGGGATTGGTACAACAAAACCGAGTCTGGGAGTTGAGTTGGGCATGAGCCACAACCCACATTAGCTGCTATCTTGGATAAGGCCTATGGGACACCAGGTAGCTTTGGGCTTTAGATCTCTCTCTGCAACACCACACGGGGTGGGGGGAGTGGCAGGGGCTTAGCAGGCTGACCCTTCTGGGACACAGAGAAAAAGCAAAGGTGAGTTGGGCACAGGTAACAACCCACATTTGCTGATATCTGGATAAAGCCAATGGCCACCGGAGCAGGTGTGGGCTTGGATCTGTCTCCACCCATCCACTGCTTACCAGCCTGGTCCATATAGGTCACAGAATGTGAACCAACAGAGGTGAATTGGGCTTCGGCCACAACACATTATCCACCATACCAAGGAGATCTGAAGGGCACATGAGCAGCTCTCAGCTCTTGGCTTGAAGCTCTCTCAGCCTGTTCCTCTCCATACTGATCCAACTGGGACACAGACAGGGAACTCAAATGAGTTTACCTTATTTATTAATTAGCCTACAGTGCTCAACAACAGTATTCCAAGTATTTGAAGGAGTGGCTTTCTGGGTGATGAAGGATTGGAACATAGGAAAGCAGAATTCATTATAGTGATCCAACAAAGAAGTCACAGTCATAGGGGAGGGGAGTAAGGGAAAAATGGGAGAGAGGGAGGGAGGAATCAGAAGATACATGGGGTGGGGGAACAACTGAAATGTAATATGAATAAATTAATAAAATATATTATAAAAAGAAGCTAGTTCTACATTCATATTACCATTTCAGCAAGAGGGGGGTGCTGAGTTGCCCCTCACTGATTGTTCTGAGTTGCAGGGTTTGTGTTCATCAGTCTTTCTTCCTGAGGAGAAGTCAGCCACTTAGGCAGCAGTGTGATCTTAAGTGGTGGGATCTAGTGACAGAATTGGTATATGTTGTCTTTAAGAAAAGCATTTCCATTCCTGACAAGAAATAGCTGTCCCCACAGCTATTTATGGACTGACCGCAAAGGCATTTAAGCCCTCAATATAAGAGAACTGATTACATTAATTATTACAACAATCACACCTGCTTGAAAAGAAATCCTTCCTAGGCTGTGTTTTCAAATAAGACACTCCCTCAGTTATAGACATATTGTCATCTTTATTTTCTTCCCCACTCTTGTTTTTTTTTTGTTTAATAATGTTTTAAGAGTATACTAGTCATCACTATTTGACCTTTTGGTTGAGATCAAGTATACAATTATATTAATTAATATTTCACCACCTTAACAAGATACCTAACACAAGATACTTATGATGAAAATGTTTCTTGAGATCATATTTTGGGGGCTGCAAGAGAATGAGTACATTATCTAGTCCCACTTAAATCAGTGACAGATGGAAAGGGCTGGACTGTATTGCAGGAATGGGTAAGTGACTGTACCACTCAGCAACATTTTCAATTCTTATGTACTTAGTGAAAAACAAGCATATACTATTGGTAATGTTTTATGTTCTTGAAGTAAACATATAACCAACCAACTAATCAACCAAACAAAGAAACAAATAAAATTATAGCAACAACAAACACAACTAAATTAGAAGCATAAAAATGTTCCATTACAGTGTCAGAAAAAGAGAGTGAAATTGAGCAATTCATTCTTTAGCATACAACGCAATATCTTTTCTATGATTGACAGTGCCTAAAATTAAGAGAATCAAAAAGGGGAACTATTTCCTGTTTAGTTGTTAGTACCATAAGTACTCACAAGCTATGTGTCAAATAATTAGAAAAATCAAATGGAGACATTGACTTTAATTAAACTTTACAACACTGAGTGAGGAGTAAGAAATTTATATGAAAAAAATTACAGAAGATTTAGGGTGAAGCAGAATTACATATTGATTCAGATGATAATAAAATGCATATACATGGGCACATCAGTAATTAACTAATATAAATCATTTCCAGTGAATCTCCTCTCTCAAAACACATCTTTGCAGGAAATGTTTAAAAGATGCCAAAACATCTTGTCAGCTTCAGCCAGGACAGTAAATATCTGGGTACCCTCGATCAAATGTGTTGTAACAACATCTGCCACCCCTCAACAAATAGTAATTTGGATATTTGATTCATTCTGATGGTTAGTAAGAAGTCCAGATAATTAAAAATATAGGGTCAAACTGATGGTGGATTATTACCATAAATGATTTGCAACCATCACTGGAAAAGCTGAAAACATATTTTAGGAGAGTTGAATTGAGAAAAGGCACTAATTAAATGTTTTCTTCCTTCTGAGATAGACTAATGGACCATAGATCAGAATAGGTAGTGTGCAGTTCCAATTTATTTTCAACTAGTTCAGAGAAGAGATGAGATGTGTGTGTGTGTGTGTGTGTGTGTGTGTGTGTGTGTGTGTGTGTGTGTGTATGACAGAGAGAGGGTGGGGAAGAAGTGATTACAGAATCTACAGTGTATGGACTGTTTTGCTTTTTCTTCTAATCTGAAAACTAAATGTCATTGAAAGTAGACATTAAACAGTTACTTAAAGATTAGGCTGAAGATGTGGCAATAATATACTGATGCCTAGAATGTGTGAGGCTCCTGATTCATCCCAATAATTACAAAACCAACAAGTCTCATTTATACTGCTGTTCCAAACAAAGGGGCAAAGGGCAGAATAGAAAATGGCTGTTATATAGAAAGGAATTTTTCATATTCATGCCTTAAAATCAGCATCTTGTATTTATAGAAAATTAGGGTTGATCAGAGAGTTAAGAAATGAGAAGAAGAACAACACAGATTTGTAGGAGTTAGTTAAGATTGTAGATTTCAATTTAATACCTAAGCAGTGGAGGCAAATAAAAATTTAATCAAAGAAATTACAATAAAGCCTTAATAAAAAGCATTTATTTGGAGTCAGTATATCTCATTAATTGTTTAGGTCATTGTAATTTATTAATGAGTTGAAACATGCACCATATTCTGATATCACAAGTGTAAACATTTCTACTGTTTGTGTGAAGAAACACTCAAATAAGAGTTGACGTAGTGGGATCCAAGATGGCGGCGAGCAGTGTGGACCGCGTTTGGAGGCTCCAGTGAACAATTCAGGGAATTGCACAGATTTCTGAGCCAGGAACACCGAGGTCCGAACATCACGGCAGCGGGAGTGCTCCACGGTTCGGAGGGACCAGGGTGCGGTGGACCTGCGTGCCCCTGCACACGGGAGGAGCGTGGTTTTTCTCTGATCGGAGCGGCAGCGGTAGAGGCGGCAGCACCAGCGGCACCAGCAGCGGCGGCTGAGGTTTGCAGCTCATAGCCTTCCAGTGGAGGCGATTGGTGTGGTGGCTGGTGGGAATTGCTGCGGGAGAGGGGACTCGGGGCAGGATTTGGGTCGCGTGGAGCCTTTGGACCCAGATTGGACTCGGCGGACAGTTCGGCCCCAGAGTCCCGGGTATTGGCCCGGCCCAGCAAACAATTCTGCCTGAGGCACTAACTCAGCGTGGCCATAGCTCCCCTGCTGTGGCGCAGGCGTAGTTGAGCACGCTGCTCCACACTAGGCACTACCTCAGCTCAGCGGCAGCTCCCCTGCGGGGACACAGTCCGGGCGGAGCACTTGGTTTCACCACAGGCACTAACTCAGAGCAGCCGCAGTTCTCCTGCTGTGGCGCAGGCTTGGTGACGTGCTCGGTTCCATCCTAGGCACCACCTCAGCTCAGCGGCAGCTCCCCTGCGGGGACACAGTGCGGGCGGAGCACTTGTTCCACCACAGGCGCTAACTCAGAGCAGCCGCAGTTCTCCTGCTGTGGCGCAGGCTTGGTGACGTGCTCGGTTCCATCCTAGGCACCACCTCAGCTCAGCGGCAGCTCCCCTGCGGGGACACAGTCTGGGCGGAGCACTTGTCCCACCACTGGCGCTAACTCAGAGCAGCCGCAGTTCTCCTGCTGTGGCGCAGGCTTGGCGACGTGCTTGGTTCCATCCTAGGCACCACCTCAGCTCAGCGGCAGCTCCCCTGCGGGGACACAGTCCGGGCGGAGCACTTGTTCCACCACTGGCGCTAACTCAGAGCAGCCGCAGTTCTCCTGCTGTGGCGCAGGCTTGGTGACGTGCTCGGTTCCATCCTAGGCACCACCTCAGCTCAGCGGCAGCTCCCCTGCGGGGACACAGTCCGGGCGGAGCACTTCTTCCAGCACTGGCGCTAACTCAGAGCAGCCACAGTTCTCCTGCTGTGGCGCAGGCTTGGTGACGTGCTCGGTTCCATCCTAGGCACCACCTCAGCTCAGCGGCAGCTCCCCTGCGGGGACACAGTCTGGGCGGAGCACTTGTCCCACCACTGGCGCTAACTCAGAGCAGCCGCAGTTCTCCTGCTGTGGCGCAGGCTTGGTGACGTGCTCGGTTCCATCCTAGGCACCACCTCAGCTCAGCGGCAGCTCCCCTGCGGTGACACAGTCCGGGTGGAGCACTTGTTCCACTACTGGCGCTAACTCAGAGCAGCCGCAGTTCTCCTGCTGTGGCACAGGCTGGACAGAGCTCTCGGTTCCACCAGCTCTAAGACTCTGGTTGGACACAGTGTACAGTTTGAATCCAGAATTCCTGGCTGAGATTGGTGGTCAGTTCGGGCCCTGAGTCAATAACTGACCACAGCACGCACTTTGGGCCAAAAGGCCCTAGTGGAGCTTGGTGCGTAGTCCCAGCCCAAAAATTCTGGCTGGGCCCTGTGTGCATTTTGGGCCCAAAATCCCTAGCTGAGCTTGGCAGATGGTTCTGGCCCTGAGAATCTAGCTGAGTTCTGCCCGTGGTTCGGTCCCAGTGCTCCTGGCTGGACTTGGCAGGGAACACAGAAGGCTGTGGATACCTTGGCCTGACCCAACGCTCATTCAGAGACCCAGAACAATTGCAGGATCCACAGCAGAGAGGGACTGAGGATCACTGGCTGTGAGAGACCAGAACAACAGGGCTAACCTCCTAACATCCACACCAGTGAAGCTTTGAGCTCGCAGCCTAGGGAAATCGTAAGAAAACAAGTGAATCTATCATCAGACACCCTCCATTCAACTCTGGAAGCTACCCAACAAAAACAAAGACGGCAAGATGTCTAAAGGACAACGAAAAAGCATACGCAAAAAACCCCAAAACAACATGGCGTCTCCAGTTTCCAGCTATCCCAAAGAAAACCACCCAGAGAACTCAAATACAACGGAAATACAAGAAAATGACCTCAAATCCTTAGTAATGAGGATGATAATGGAGGAAACAAATAAAATTCGTAATCAAATGCAGGAAGACGCAGACAAACAGGTGAGAGACATAAAAGAAGCACATAGAGTGGAACTGGAAAAATTGCAGGAAAATGCAAACAACCAGATGAAAGAAATAGCTAAAACGGTTCAAGCTCTGAAGACCTATAAAGAGGCAATGGAAGAAACTCAGGAATATACAAAAAATCAGATGAAAGAAATCAAAAAATCAGTTCAAGATCTGAAAATGAAAATGGATTCAATGATAAACACACAGACAGAAGAAAAACGAGAACGTGAGACCTCAGAGAAGAAGGCGAGCAACACAGAGGTGAGCTTTTCTAACAGAATCCAAGAGATGGAAGAACGAATCTCAGGGCTAGAAGATACAATCACAGATATTGAATCAACCATTAAAGAAAATGCCAAATCTGGAAAACTCCTGACACAAAACATCCAAGAAATTAAGGACACCATGAAAAGAAGAAATTTGCGGATAATAGGCATTGAAGAAAGAGAAGACATCAGACTCCAGGGCCCAGAAACTATTCTCAACAAAATCATAGAAGAAAATTTCCCCAATCTAAAGAAAGAGATGCCTATAAACATACAAGAGGCCTACAGAACACCAAATAGAATTGACCAGAAAAGAAAAACTGCCCGCCACATAATAATCAAAACACAAAACATGCAGAACAAAGAAAAAATATTAAAAGCTGCAAGGGAAAAGGGCCAAATAACATTTAATGGTAAACCTATCAGAATTACACCTGACTTCTCAGCAGAGACCATAAAAGCCAGAAGGTCCTGGACAGAGATCCTGCAAACCCTAAGAGAACACAGATGCCAGGCCAGACTACTTTACCCAGCAAAATTATCAATAACCATTGATGGAGAAAACAAAATATTCCATGACAAAAACAAATTCAAACAGTACCTATCCACAAACCCAGCTTTACAGAAGGTACTAGAAGGAAAACTCCATCCCAAAGGGTCAAGCTACAACCAAAACTACCCAGGAAATAGATAACTATCCCATGGCAAAAACACAACTACACAAACGCTCGACTGGAAACAACATCAAAATTAAGACTCTTAACAGTCACTGGTCATTAATATCTCTCAACATCAATGGCCTCAATTCTCCAATAAAAAGACACAGACTAACCGAATGGGTACATAAACAAGACCCAACATTCTTCTGCATCCAAGAAACACATCTCACCCATAATGAAAGGCATTACCTCAGGGTAAAAGGTTGGAAAAAAATATTCCAAGCAAATGGTCACAAGAAGCAAGCAGGTGTAGCCATTTTAGTATCGAACAAAATAGACTTTCAACCAAAATTAATCAAAAGGGATGAGGAAGGACACTTCATACTTATCAAAGGTAAAGTCAACCAAGATGACATCACAATTCTGAACATCTATGCTCCCAATACAAGGGCACCCACATATGTAAAAGATCTCCTAAAAAAGCTTAAACCACACATCGATCCCCACACAATAATAGTGGGAGACTTCAACACCCCACTCTCACTGAAGGATAAGTCATTGAAACAGAAACTAAGCCGAGAAATAACATCATTAACCAATGCCATGGGTCAAATGGATCTAACAGATATCTATAGAACCTTTCACCCAAACAAGAAAGAATACACCTTCTTCTCTGCACCCCATGGAACCTTTTCCAAAATTGATCACATCGTAGGTCACAAAGCAAGCCTCAACAGATACAAGAGGATTGAAATAATACCTTGTATCCTATCAGATCACCATGCTCTTAGGCTGCAATTCAACAACAACAGAAATAACAAAAAGCCTACACGTTTGTGGAAACTAAACAACTCTCTGCTAAATGACACCTGGGTCAGGGAAGAAATAAAGAAAGAAATCAAGGAGTTTCTGAAATTCAATGAAAATGAAGAAACAACATACCCAAATTTGTGGGATACATTGAAAGCAGTGCTAAGAGGAAAATTCATAGCACTAAGTGCCTTTAAAAAGAAATTGGAAACATCGCACATAAGCATCTTAACAACACAACTGGAAGCCCTAGAAAAAAAAGAAGCAGAAACACCCAAGAGGAGTAGACGCCTGGAAATTATCAAACTCAGGGCTGAAATTAACAAATTAGAAACTAAGAAAACAGTCCAAAGAATCAACAAAACCAAGAGCTGGTTCTTTGAGAAAATCAACAAGATAGACAGACCATTAGCCAAACTAACTAAAAGGCAGAGAGACAGTATTGAAATCAACAAAATCAGAAATGAAAAGGGAGACATAACAACAGACACTGAAGAAATTCAAAGAATCATAAGATCCTACTTTGAAGGCATATACGCCACAAAATTTGAAAATCTAAGGGAAATGGACGATTTTCTTGATCAAGTTCACTTGCCAAAGTTGAGTGAAGAACAGATAAACAAGTTAAATAGTCCCATTTCCCCGACAGAAATAGAAGCAATCATCGATGGTCTCCCAACCAAAAAAAGCCCAGGGCCAGATGGTTTCAGTGCAGAATTCTACCAGACCTTTAAGGGCGAGCTAATACCGATACTCTTCAAGCTACTCCAAAAGATAGAAATGGATGGAAAATTACCAAATTCATTCTATGAGGCCATAGTCTCATTGATACCTAAACCTCACAAAGACTCAACAAAGAAAGAGAATTTCAGACCAATTTCTCTTATGAACATAGATGCAAAAATACTAAATAAAATACTTGCAAAACGAATACAGGAGCACATCAAAGATATCATTCATCATGACCAAGTAGGCTTCATTCCAGGCATGCAGGGATGGTTTAATATACGGAAATCCATCAATGTAATCCATCATATAAACAAACTGAAAATAAAAAACCACATGATTATCTCCTTGGATGCAGAGAAAGCATTTGATAAAATTCAACACCCATTCATGTTTAAAGTTTTAGAGAGATCGGGGATACAAGGCACTTTCCTCAACATAATAAAGGCTATATACAGCAAGCCAATAGCCAAAATCAAAGTAAATGGTGAGATACTCAAGGAAATTCCTCTCAAATCGGGAACAAGGCAAGGCTGCCCACTCTCTCCATATCTCTTCAATATAGTACTCGAAGTTCTAGCCAGAGCAATAAGACAACAAAAGGAGATCAAGGGGATCCAAATGGGAAAGGAGGAAGTCAAATTATCCCTCTTTGCAGATGATATGATAGTGTACATAAGTGACCCTCAAAACTCCACCAGAGAACTCCTAAAGCTGATAAACACCTTCAGCAAATTGGCTGGATACAAAATTAACTCAAAAAAGTCTGTAGCCTTCCTATACACAAATGACAAGCTTGCAGAGGAAGAAATTAGGAAAACCACACCCTTCACATTAGCCACAAGCAATATAAAATATCTAGGAGTTACCCTAACTAAGCAAGTGAAGGACTTGTATGAAAAAAATTTCAAAACTCTGAAGAAAGAGATTGAAGATGACCTGAGAAGATGGCGTGATCTTCCTTGCTCATGGATCGGGAGAATTAACATAGTAAAAATGGCCATCCTACCAAAAGCAATCTATAGATTCAATGCAATCCCTATCAAAATAACTACACAATTTTTTAAAGACATTGAAAGTTCAATTCTGAACTTCATATGGAAAAACAAAAAACCCAGAATAGCTAAAACAATCTTGTACAATAAAAGATGCTCCGGAGGAATCTCCATACCTGATCTCAAACTGTACTATAAAGCAATAGTACTTAAAACAGCATGGTACTGGCACAGCAACAGGCTGGTTGATCAGTGGAATCGAATCGAAGACCCAGATATGAATCCACACACATATGGTCACTTGATTTTTGACAAAGAAGCCAAATCCATTCAATGGAAAAAGGATAGCATCTTCAACAAATGGTGCTGGTCTAACTGGAGGTCTATGTGTAAAAAAATGAAACTGGACCCATATTTGTCACCTTGCACAAAACTCAAATCCAAGTGGATTAAAGACCTCAACATAAAACCAGAGACACTAACTCACTTAGAAGAAAAAGTGGGAAAGAGCCTGGAACATATTGGCACAGGAGACAACTTCCTGAACAGAACACCAACGGCCCAGGCCTTAATGTCAACCATTAATAAATGGGACCTCATGAGGCTGAGAAGCTTCTGTAAGGCAGGAGACACTGTCAAGAGAACAAAGCGACAGCCTACAGACTGGGAAAAAATCTTCACCAACCCTACATCTGACAAAGGTCTAATATCCAAAATATATAAAGAACTCAAGAAATTAAACACCACCAAACCGAATAACCCAATTGAGAAATGGGGCTTGGAACTAAACAGAGAATTCTCAACAGAGGAGTATCAAATGGCTGAGAAACACTTAAAGAAATGCTCAACCTCCTTAGTCATCAGGGAAATGCAAATCAAAACAACTCTGAGATTCCATCTTACACCCATCAGAATGGCTAAGATCAAAAATTCAAGCAACACCACATGCTGGCGAGGATGTGGGGAGAGAGGAACACTCCTTCATTGCTGGTGGGAATGCAAACTAGTACAGCCACTTTGGAAATCTATCTGGTGCTATCTCAGAAAAATGGGAATAGGGCTTCCTCAAGACCCAGCTATTCCACTCCTTGGAATATACCCAGAAGATGCTCCAGCACACAACAAGAAAATTTGCTCAACCATGTTCATAGCAGCCTTATTCATAATAGCCAGAACATGGAAACAGCCTAAGTGTCCCTCAGTAGAAGAGTGGATAAAGAAACTGTGGTACATATACACTATGGAATACTACTCAGCTATTAAAAACAAGGAATTCCCGAAATTTGTGGATAAATGGATTGAGCTAGAAATGATCATAATGAGTGAGTTAACCCAGAAGCAGAAAGAATCAAATGGTATATACTCACTTATATCTGCATACTAGCCCAAGGGGCATGTCCCACGAAAGCCTTCACTTACCAGGAAACTGGGACAGAGGGGAAGGCATCCTATTAGGACTCTAAATGAGAGACGCATGGGAGAACAGCAAAATAAAAGGATCCAGAGGGTCCTAGAAATCTACAAGTAGAACAATATGATAGGCAGATTTGGGCCCAGGGGTCCCGCTCAAACTATGGCACCAGCCAAGGACAATACAGGAGGTAAACTTTAAACCCCTTCCCAGATCTAGCCAATGGTCAGAATATTCTCCACAGTTGAGTGGAGAGTGTGATACGACTTTCTCACATACTCTGGTGCCTCACATTTGACCATGTCCCCTGGAGGGGGAGACCTGGTGGCACTCAGAGGAAGGACAGCAAGTAGCCAAGAAGAGACTTGATACCCTATGAGAATATATAGGGGGACGTAATCCCCCTCAGGAACAGTCATAGGGGAGGGGAATAATGGGAAAATGGGGGGGGAGGAATGGGAGGATACAAGGGATGGGATAAACATTGAGATGTAACAAGAATAAATTAATAAAAAAAATAAATAAAAAAAAAAAAAAAAAAAAGAGTTGACGTAGTAAATAACTGTAATGATTTATCAGAAATTGATGAATACTCTCAATGAAAAAAAGTGCATTTGGGCACTCAGGAGGCTGCATCAAAAGAATTATGACTTCCTGGCTAGTTTGTAGTATACTTTAAGTTCTAATTTAGAACATTCTAGGCTCTACAATAAGATCTAGCCTCAAAACAAAATAAGATTAAATAATAACTCAAGACAAAAATATAAGTAAGGATATGCATAGCAGCACTTTTCTGTGATCCAAGCACATGGATATGGGGGCAGTAAATAGAAAGCCAATCTGGTCAACCTACCAAGTTCCAATCAGACAATACAACACAATGAGATCCTGTTTCAAAAACCTACCAACAAATCAATAAATAACTAAATGCAGAACTAGAGAAGAAAGTAAAGAACTGGAAGGCATGAGATTGAGGTAAATTGCAATTTTAAATAGAATTTTCAGAGGAGCTTTGTTGCCCAGAATATAGCTCAAAAAGATTGTCTTATAGCAAACACATATTTTCTTCAGGCTGGGACACTTAGCTAATGCACACATATTTAATTGTCCTTAATCCAATCTCTGCCTTTACAACAAGATTGTATATAAATGTGCTTGTAGTGACTGTTATCTTGTGCCATAGACACTAACTATTCTCCAGGAATGTGGTTCTCAAACTTATTAATACTGTGGCCCTTTAGTACAGTTTCTCATGTTGTAGGGATCCCCAACCATAAAATTATTTCATTGCTACTTCATAACTGTAATTTTTCTACTGTTATTAATTGTAATGCAAATATATGATATACAGGATATCTGATGTGCAACCTCAAAGGGTTTCAATCCACAGCTTGAGAAACACTGCTCTGGGGCTTTATAAAGCTAAATTTTGTTATTGCAACACAGTGGATGGCTCAGTGTTTGTATTCATCTCTTCTTTCACTTTTTCTGAGATGCTTAGAAATATACTATCCAACTTATAATTCTTGTGTTTTCCTCAAAGATTCTAAGTTACTATACAATGAATATTTAAGACTCCATGTTCATAGATGTATCCACTATTCACAATAGTCCAAAAATGTGACCAGTCTTGATAAATACATAAATCAAAAAAGAAAACATGGTACATATTCACATTGGAATTCTACTGAGACATTTGGAAGATAATAGATGCATCCATTTAAACATTATATTATGTAAAATAAGACAGATATCTAATAGAGGGAAACATTTAGATACATGAGTAAACATACAAGTGGATTTAAAAAAACAATTAATTGGCCAAATGTCACCAAGAGGAATTTTTTGGACGTTTTTATGTTTACTGTTGTCCTTTGTTATTTGTGTAGTTGAATTCAGGACTGAATAAGAGGAAAAAAATGGAACACTCTGAAAGAAATTTTCATATAGAAAAATTTCCTCTTAATTGAGATCAATTCTTATATTGAGGTAAATATTGGCTTAAGAACCTAATTTTCTGTTTGATTTGGTTTCTCCTCCTCAAATACACAAGCTTATCAAATGATGACTTTTAAGATACAGCATAATTCTATGGACTTACTTTAATTATTTGTGTTTAAAATAGAATCTCAGCTGATGGGGTTTATCAATTATTGACTTGAATTTTTGAATCAGTAAAGTTTCACATACACTTTGTTACTAAGGAATTAAGCATTTTAAGAAACTATCTGTACTTTAGTAGACCCTGCTTCTTGAAATAGGAACCCCCATCTTTCTTAGATTTTTTTAGTTGAATGTAAGTCTAATAATTCAAAAATCATAAAAATAATAAAAGAAGGTCAATAATTAGGAACAGATGTAACTGAAATTGACAAGTGGAGAATGAGATAAATACCAAGATCTGTGCATCTGGTGAGAGATGCACTTCAAGAAAAGCTCAAGTGTGCTTCACTGAGAGTGAGGGTATGGGCTGAGAGCCAGCTCATGCTGTCTCCTCAAGCTCTGCAGCTTTCCATAGCATCTCAGCTCTTGCAAGAGCAACCTTAGTACCTAGATTTCAAATGCTCGTTGTGGTAGGAATGAGCAAGGCTAGCTCTCTCACTTCATAATAGTTAATATTTATAAGGCCTTAACCTGTTACTCACATAAAGTTTTGAGTCACAACATCTTATTAATTGTGTAGGAACATATTGTTGTGGAGACAGTTCTTGTGTCCCTTTATAGATGAGAAAACCATGACTCTGAGAGCCTGTAACTTGACTAAGTCTTACTAAACTAGTATTGCCGGAATCTGAAGCAATGTTTTTCATACTGGGACCCTTTATATTTAATCACCATGCTAAGGAATAATATTTACAAATGTGAAAACATGTATATACATATTAACTTTAATTTGTTAATAATCTGTAGCAAAATAGGATTTATGCAGTATCTCAAGACTAGCAGAGAATTAAAATGGCCAGAAATCCTGTGTTTGGACTAAAGCAGTGCTGAGCATGGACAAATTGCCATTATGAGATCCTTGGTTACACCGCTCTATTAATTTAATAGCAGACTCTGACTTTATTACAGTAAATAACACATTCATTAAAATATTTACTCATTCATGAATGAAGACAAGAGGCATTAGAAATGCTCCCTACTAGCTCAACCAACAAAAATGATAGAATCACTTCACTGAATCAGGGAAGGCTGGTAAGCTGGTTTGCAGGGTGGCTCATTCTTTCAGCCTGCTTTGTCTTTGGCATTCATGTCCTCTATGCCTACTTCAGAGGCTAAATAAAGAGATCTATTTATTTGAGGGAGAGAAAAAAACTGCAGCGTCTCGGTGGAATCAAGTGATTACAAAGTAATGTGAGTGAGTATTCCTGAAGAAGTTTGTTATGGATTGGCTTAGGCTAATCCACCACAGGGAAATTCAGAGCAGTCTTTCATTCCTGCCATAAGAGGACTTTGGGTTCTGAGCAAGGAGCTGAAATGCAAATGCTTTATGAATGTCAGGTAAGTTTCTACAGGCAATTTTGTTCAGGATTCTAATTCTATGGATTTAAGACCATCTGGGGCACTCAAGGATATTTCCTGGTGTTCCCACAATACTAGCCATTATTGTTGGTTAATTAAAATATACCAGAGGGAGGTGGATTTAGGAAATGAGACATTCATCTTTAGCTAATTGTTCATCACTCTTGGAGGTCTTTTAGTGGGAGTAGTGATGTTAACATTGCTGTAGGTACAATAGACCGTGAGCTATGTGCAGCAGAGAGGTCATTGCAATGAGCTGGGCTATAAGAGCTGGGTGATAATAGCTGCAATGGAGAAAGGACAGATGTGAGAGAAATAACATTTCACATTCATAGGGCCTGATGATCCTTAATTAAACATAACAATCAGCAGAGAGGAAAGAATGGGTGTACTTCTACTACATTCATTCACTTATTTAAGAAGTATTTATGAGCTGTTATGTGGCAGGCACTGAGGTGCAATGCCCATCTCACTGCTTATCTTCTTAAGACTTCAGAGACAGGCAGAGCCTTCTGTTGTGTGCGGCTGTAGGCAATTTTTCCTGCTGCTCGCGTGACTTTTCGCCCATTTGATTCCAGAATCTGAACTAAGACTCTTCTTCATTTCTATCCACTACTAGTCTCCTTCACTGACTTCATGGGAAGAACTCAACAAAAATTAAGATGCCTGGAAGGTCTGGCTTGCAGTTCACAGATGACTAGCACTGAAATTGCAAAGGCTGGTGAATTTCATGTAAGGACTGGTGGATTGTCCAGACTGTTGGGAATCTAACTCTGCAGGAAGCAAATACAAAGAAGAATGTAAACCTCAAGCTAATGAGTACATTGTGCATAAAGCTACCGTAGCCTCACTTCAACTAGGGAGGAGCTTCTCTCTTTTGATCTTCCTCCTAGTTCATTGGGTGGGCCCTCATGATTTGTTTGCCAGTTTTCTCTCATTAATGTAACTAGTACAATGATTCCTGAGGATAAGGTCTCACTTAAGTCTACTCTTTGTATATACTTACTCTTAAAGTTTTTCCAAACTCCTGATAATAAATATGATTTGTGAATTGACAATATATAGCTATAGATAATGATAAATATTAATAGCAAGCACACACACACACACACATATATCTATAATAACCCAAAATATCATGCAGACTCTAGGCTTTGCATTTAACTGGACACTCTTCATGCATATTAGTTAGCATTTGAAACTTGGCATATGCCGTGAGTGGCAAATGATACATCTCTGATCCCTTATCTGCACCCGACAGCCTACAATATAAACAATAGCAACAACACAGCAAAATTACCTCTGATCCTCACCAAGATTCTTACATTCCCATTGATAGTGTCCTCTTTCTTGTTGTCAAGGTTGTTCTCTGATCAATTGTGGTTCTTTTATTTCTTCTGCAATGTGCACGCATTTATCAATGTAAGCTGTCTACTCCATCTCTAAGGTAGATCCAAAATCTGATTGCTCTTAATGGCCACTATGGTCCAAGTCACAATTATCTGATGTGTGAACTATTGCAGATAAATTATAACAGCTCTTTATTCTTTTGTCATTAGTATCTTCCATAGAGTCCATTCTAAAATGTTCCCAGAGTGGTTTTTCAAATTTAAGAGTTTCAAGTAGTTTTTAGTTTAATTTTTAATCTCATGAAAAATAAATCTCCAGGATCTCAGCATAGGCTATGAAGTTCTCTGTGTTCAATTCCATGCCATGCCTGACATTCTCACGACGTGGTCCATGGGGCATCTTGCATGTCAAATAATTTGAACAAAAGTGTAAATATGTAAGATAATATATAGCATCATTTCATGAACACCAGAAAGATAATTAGCTGTAACATTTTTAGCCTATTTTCTAGTTGCCAAGAAAATTGATCTTCAACCACAAAAACTTCAAGTCAGGGCAATCAGGGAAGTAAAATCACTATAGGGATGAAAACTTGTCCACTGTCAGTGAGTTTATATTGATCTGAGGAGCAATTTAAACCTATTTTTTAAAATATATATGAGAAAGCCCAGGTTTGCTTAAATAATATGAGCTATGGAAATGATTGGTTGCCTAGAAGATATATTACAGTGCCCTCTGTAGGTATGTCAAGAAAAGAAATTGCTTAGTGATAAAAATTTGAAAGGAATGTGGATTGATGCAGTAAACCTTTTCAGATAAGTCTACCTTTGCAATGTCTCTCTGAAAGGGGAATTACTTTCCCCCCAAAAGGATGGATATATTGGGCATAAAAACTGATACTTTGACTAAAATGGGAGTGAAGAGAAAATTGAGTTATTTAAATTTTAATTATGTCCAATCTAAGAAAGTATTTACACCACATAAAGTAAATCAAATAGTTTTTTCACCACTTTCATGTGCACTATAAGCCAAATGATTTAGGATATTTATTTAACATTTACCTGGACAAGTTTGAGGCTGATGCTATGATAAATAATCAACATAAATATGCTGTATTTGTAATACCTGAGTGTTTTCTGTGTTATTCCATGATACACTATATTACTATATAATATCTAGTATAACAGAGATCAGAGAAACTATAGAGTTCAGTAATAATTCAATAAAAATTGTCTTTAGGTCTATATAGATGTCTTAAGTTGATAATGATGAGATATGATAGATATTGATTTACGTTCAGAATTTTAGACTCGCCATGGTAGGAAAAATTTTTTTCTTCAAGGCTTCCAAATACATATAGCCAAAACATTATGAATTAACATTTATATAATTCCTGATTGTTTTTTATGGTTCTTCTTGTTGTAGGTAGTTTATTGTATATATGTGTAACAATATAAATGTATGTATAAAAATATTTAATACAAATTATAAAAAATTATAACTGGAGTAGAACTTTTGGGAACTATTGGTTAGGTACTTAGTAAAAATAGCATTTGAGTGATAGATAATACAGTAGACAAACAATGTGAAATGCGTAAAACAACTGGAGAAATTGTGGTAACACAGGCATAACATCAGAAAATCTTAGAACATATAAGGTTACACTAGTTTTGTCTAGTTTAAAAAGCATGTGAAGAATTCAGGAGAATGCAGAAGAATGTTGGATCTTATTTATGCATTCGTTCAGTTAGTCTGAGTCTTTTTATTGGAGAATTGAGACCATTGATGTTGAGAGAGATATTAATGACCAATGACTGTTAAGTCTCTAAATTTTTTATGTTGGTTACAGTAGAGGGTTTTTGTGGGTGTGTTTTTGTGATGGTGTAGTTATCTATTTCCAGTTTAGTTGTGGTTATAACTTGTCCCTTTGGGGTGGTATTTTCCTTCTAGTAATTCCTGTAATGCAAGATTTGTGGATAGGTACTGTTTGAATTTGTTTTAGTTGTGGAATATTTTGTTTTCTCCATCAATGGTTATTGTTAGTTTTGTTGGGTATAGTAGTCTGGTCTGGCATCTGTGGTCTCTTTATGTTTGCAGGACCTCTGTACAGGCCCTTCTGGCGTTTATGGTCTCTGCTGAGAAGTCAGGTATAATTCTGATAGGTTTGCCATTGTATATTACTTTGCCTTTTTCTCTTGCTGCTTTTAATATGTTTTCTTTGTTCTGTATATTTTGTGTTTTTATTATTATATGGTGGGAAGATTTTCTTTTCTGGTCTATTCAACAAATGGTGCTGGTCTAAATGGATGTCTGCATGTAGAAAAATGCAATTTGAACCATATTTGTCACCATGCATAAAACTCAAGTCCAAGTGGATTAAAGACCTCAACATAAAACCAGAGACACTAAATTGTTTAGAAGAAAAAGTGGGGAAGAGCCTGGAATACATTGGCACAGGAGACAACTTCCTGAACAGAACACCAACAGCCCAGACCTTAAGGTCAACAATTAATAAATGGGACTTCATGAGGCTGAGAAGCTTCTGTAAGGCAGGAGACACTGTTAACAGAACAAAGCAAAAGCCTACAGACTAGGAAAAGATCTTCACCAACCTCACATCTGACAAAGGTCTAATATCCAAAATATATAAAGAACTCAAGAAATTAAACACCACCAAACTAAATAACCCAACTGAGAAATGGGGCTTGTAACTAAACAGAGAATTTTCAACAGAGGAGTATCAAATGGCTGAGAAACACTTAAAAAAATGCTCAATGCTTTTAGTCATCAGAGAAATGCAAATTAAAGAATGCAAACTTGTACAACCACTTTGGAAATCTATGAGGCACTTTCTCAGAAAACTGGAAATATTGCTTCCTCAAGACCCAGCTATTTCACTCCTTGGAATATACCACACAACAAGAAAATTTGCTCAACCATGTTCATAGCAGCCTTATTCATAATAGCCAGAACCTGGAAACAGCCTAAGTGTCCCTCAGTAGAAGAGCGGATAAAGAAACTGTGGTACATTTACACTATGGAATACTACTCAGCTATTAAAAACAAGGAAATCCCGAAAATTTTGGACAAATGGCTGGAACTAGGGAACCCAGAAGCAGAAAGACTCACATGGTATATACTCACTTATAATAATTGGGCACTAGCCCAAAAGGCACATCCCACGAAAGTCTTCACATAACCAGGGGATTGGGATAGATGTGAGGACATCCTACTGGTACTCTAGGTAAGAGAAATATAGGAGAATGGGGAAATAGAAGGACCCAGAGTGTCCTAGAAATCTGCAAGTAGAACATCATGATGGGTGGATTGGGGCCCAGAGGAATCTGCTCAAACTATTGTACTAACCAAGGACAACATAAATAATAAACATTGAACCCC
This sequence comes from Acomys russatus, assembly GCF_903995435.1. Taxonomy (NCBI): domain Eukaryota; kingdom Metazoa; phylum Chordata; class Mammalia; order Rodentia; family Muridae; genus Acomys; species Acomys russatus. The sequence goes on along the minus strand of NC_067140.1, from coordinate 38,051,784 downwards.
CTACTCTGATCTACCCAATCGGAACTGACTCTGATATGAACTCTGGTGTCCCATATTTGACCACCGTTCCTTGGTGGGGAAGCTTGATGGCACTCAAAAAAAGAATGAACGGGCTACCAAGATGAGACTTGATAGCCTATGACCATATAGTTGGGGGGGGGGAGGTCCTCATCAGTCTTACACCTAGGAGAGGAGTAGGGTGAAATCGAGAGGGAGGGAGAAACAGGAGGATACAAGTGATGGGATAACAATTGAGTTGTAATCTGAATAAATTAATTAAATAAAAAAATAAAAAAGAATAGAATGCAGGAGAGCTACTGCAAAAAGATCATAGCATGGAAGGTGAAGTGACTGTGGTTTAGTGGGTTAGCTCATTTTTATGAATCTTCAATAGCAGGCTACCAAGAAGAGACTTGATATCCTATGAGCATATATAGGGGAAGAGGTCCCCCTCAGTCACAGTCATAGGTGAGGGGAGTAAGGGGAAAATGGGAGGGAGGGAGGAAGGGGAGGAAACAAGGGATGGGATAACAACTGAGATGTAATATGAGTAAATCTATAAAATATATTTTAAAAATGAATCTTCAAATTAGTTAAGATCACATGCATTTGGGACATCACAATACTTATCTATAAAATAAAGAAGATAATGTGAAAATAAGAGTTTCCTTCCCATTCCAAGAGTCCTTCAAAATGTAAATTCAGATGCTTTTTTCCCCCTCCACATAGTGGCATGAGATATTTTGGCAGTCTAATGCTGGAAAAGTTTCTCCCAGAATAGCTCTTCAGTTCAACTCTCTCATTATTACTTTGGTATAATTTTGGGATCTTTGGCTTGACCTCCTGGCTCTTTCTTGTGTCATTAGGTTCAAGGGGTCATACACAAAATGCAGTTTTAGCCAAGGCCAGAGGGTTTCTTAAATCTGTATATGCTCTTATTCCTCCCTTGTGATGTTTTAGAAGTCCTTGACTTCAGTCCTTTGCATTCCAAGAGGTCTTGAGATATGTTCATAAAACCCTATGAGCATATACAGGGGGAGGTAATCCCCCTCAGGAACAGTCATAGGGGAGGGGAATAAGGGGAAAATGGGAGGGAGGGAAGAATGGGAGGATACAAGGGATGGGATAACCATTGAGATGTAACAAGAATAAATTAACAAAAAAATATTTAAAAAAAATGTAAATGCTATTATTTTTCTTAGCCTTCTGGTCCTACACAACACACACACACACACACACACACACACACACACACGACATTTATTTTGATTTATTTTGAAAACATTCTATTCTGCTTTGTTTTAAATTTGCCAATACATTTGTATTCTCATGTTTTTGAATGAGAACACCAATGTGGTGTTCAGTTACATTATTAGCACAGCCTAAAATATAGTCTGAAAACTTCTGCTTGGTGATTCGGGTACTACATGTTCTAAGAAAAAATATATGTGAAAGATTTTGTACTTAAAATCCAATACTTCCTGTGTGAACTCATAATCCACTATTGCTGTAGTCCAACAGCATTGTTGCTTATTGACAGTAGCAATTGATAGAGTTCTACCAGAACTTGTGAACTGAAAGTTCCAAAAGTAAATAAGCTGTATTTTCATTAAACATTCCACAAGAATGATTGACTAGAACATCAATGATTGTGGAATGTTGCAGATATTGAGCCAAATTATATAGGAAAATCTTTAACCCTCCTACACAAATGCCCATTAATTTACTACTTTTATGTGTGTGTACACTGACATCCTTGTACTAGGGAGGTCCTTTTGGAATGTACACCCTGACCATAGCTTCTAACTCTTAGGTTCTGAATGTTATCAGAGAACAGCTCAGTACTCCACCAGTACCCGTTTTGCTATAACTGGCTGTCCTAGTTAGATTTTTTCTTTTTATGTCAACTTGTCACAATCCGGGGTTATCTGAGAAGAGGAAACCTCAATTGAATAAATATTTCATCAGGTTGGCCTGTAGGCAAACTTGTGAGGCATCTTCTTTATTAATGATGAAACTACTAGAGTCTAGCCTTTGGTGAGTAATGCCATCCTTAGGAAGGTGGTCCTGGTCGTCAGTGGCACTCCTCCATGTTCTCTATTTTAATTCCTGTCTCCATGTTTCAGCCTTGAGTTTCAGCTTTGAGTTCCTTCCCTGACATTCTTCAGTGGTGGAATGTGACCTAACAGGTGAGAACTGAAATAAAGTTGCTTTTGGTCATAACATTTATCACAGCAATAGGAACCTACCTAAAACACTAGCCTACCTGTTGTCCCCAGCAATGTACTAGAAAAATGCCTTGATCCATGACATTCATTGTTCTGGTACTATAAAAACTCCAGTAGGCTATTACCACATTGGGTGACAGGTTTTGGGAGATAACCTGCATCTGTTTTCCTCAGGCATGGTCAATCATATCAGGCTCCAGAATAAACTGCCTCATTTACTTTAAGATGAGATTGACCACCATTTGTGCAATAGCAAATGTGAGTCAATGTCTCCTTCTTTTGGCACAGTGCATCACATCATCTGTTCTACATTAGGAACTTTGTAAATATAGATGCAATAAAGGCATCAAAGTGGTGAAGGAGTGAGACTCTGTGCCTGCCTTTATTTGCTGATATTTTCCCTGAGCCATTGTTCAATAATATACTGTTTAATTTCCAGAAATTTTGAAATTTTCTAGATTTCCTTTGGCTTTTGATTTATGAGTTCATTTTATTGTGATCTACTAAAATATCTAGTGTGCCTTTATTAGTCTTTACTTCTTAAAATTTCCTTTACCATCTAACATATGATCTTCCATAGAAAATATTGCTCTCATGTTTGAGAATAGTTCGTATTTTTCTAGGTAGAGAAATACTTTTGTTTAAGCTTCTTGAATGTGGTTGTTTACTGTCTTCTCTAAACTTGAAGTTTAAAAAAAAGATTTATTGATTTATTTATCCACATCTTGATTACGTGTAAGTACATGCATCACATGTATTCCTGGTACCCTTTGTAGTCAGAATAAGACATCCAATCCTCAGGAACTGGAGTTATGACTTGTCTATGGAGTTATGGTTTTGTGCTTCCACGTAGGTGCTCAAAATAAATTGAAGTCCTTTGATAGCTTAGTTAATGTTCTTAACTAAATGTGACAAGATTTATTATTATTAGTTTTGAAACAGTATTTTTAACTCTGGTGTGTCCCTTTTCTTCTCAGATTTATATTTGTGTGTATTTTCTGTGTTATATTGTGACTTCAATTCCATCATCTGTTTTCACTATTATCCTTTTCTATCTACTCTGGTTGAATTATTTCAAGTAATCTATAGCAGAGTTCATTTACTCTTTTTATATTTAATCAAGTGTTGTATAAAAATGCTTTTAAAACAAGTTAACTGATTGCTGGTCACTGAAACTTCTGTACAAATCTCTTTCCGATTCCTAACTCTTTATTAATTTATTTATTTACTTTACATCACAGTTGTAGCCCTTCTCCCTCCTCAACTCCTATTCCAACCCTCCCCTCATCCTCTTCCCCTATTCCTTACAAAAGAACGGTCCCTACAAGCTCATCAAGCTGCATCAGGACTGAGTTCATCCTCTTCCGCTATGGCCTATCTAGGCAGTCCTGCCAGAGGGAAGTGATCAAAACAAACACACAAATAAGCAAACAAACAAACAAAAAACAGGCAATGGAGTTCATGTCAGAGACATGCCCCATTCCCCTTCGTGAACCGCAGGTTACCAAGAAGAGACTTGATACCCTATGAGCATATACAGGGGGAGGTAATCCCCCTCAGGAATAGTCATAGGGGAGGTGAATAATGGGAAAATGGGAGGGAGGGAAGAATGGGAGGATACAAGGGATGGGATAACCATTGAGATGTAACAAGAATAAATTAATAAAAAAAAAATAGACTCACATGAAGCTTGAGCTGCCCAACGCTACAGGTAGAGGACCTAGATCTATGCATGGTACTTGGTTGGTACTTCAGATCTACAGGACCCTCTGGGCCCTGGTTAGTTGGGCCTGTTGGTTGTCTTACAGAGTTCCTGTTACCGACTGGTCCTTTTTTTCTTCTCCCATCTTTTTCACAATACTCTGTACACTCTGTCTAGTGTTTGTCTGTGAGTCTCAACATTTGTTTTGAAGTGGTGCTAGATGGAGCCTCTCAGAGGATAACTCTGATAAGATCCCGTCTGCATGCCTAGCAAAGTATCATTAACAGTGTCATGAATTGGTTCTCTTCCAAGGGGTGGGTCTTGGGTTCGGTCAGGTATTGGTTGGACATTCCCTCAATCTCTGCTCTATCTGTTCTATCTTTATACCTGCATGTCTGGTAGGCAGGATAAGTTTTGGATTAAAGTGTTGTGAGTGGGTTGGCATTCTCCTCCATCCACTTGAAGCCTTGTCTAGCTAAAGGATATCATCTTTCAACTCCATGACCCCTATTTTTAGGAGCCTCAACTACAGCCCCCCTCACATCCTACCAGAGGAATTCGTAATTCTTTATCTAAGCACTCGGGGAGGCAAAGGCAAATGGATCACTGTGAGTTTGAGGCGAATCTTGTCTACAAAGTGAGTCCAGGACAGCCAAGGCCACAAAGAGAAACTCTGTCTCAAAAAAAAAAAAAAAAAAAAAAAAAAAAAATCCTAGTCTCCCTTTCATTGTTCTGTTAATTGGTCATTTTGATGATGGTTATCTTAATTCTAAAGCTCTTTAAAATTTATTATTATTGTTGTTTTTATTATTTCTATTATTATAGTGTAGTATGCATGATGTATGTTGGTGGAAGTTAGAAGGCATTATTTTCAGGAACTAATTCTTTGGAGGTAGCTATGCTTGAATGCAAGTAGCCTCTGAGCCATTTGCCCACCCTGAGTTCTTTGTCAGGTAATTTATACACCTTCATTTTCATAAGGTCAGCTTATAGAGAGTTGATGTGATTTTTTGAGTGCAACAAGCTCCCTTATTTCTTAGTATGTCTTATAAATTTAGTTGAGCTCTACATATTTGTGGTCATTCCCCTCCCCATGCCCCATTTTGAAGTGCTGTGAATAAAGTACTTTTTCTTGTATCAGTCAGGCATGTTCTGTCTGCTTCATCAAGCCTTCCATCCCAGTCCTGTGCCCTGCTTTGGTCTCAGAAAGATCTTTACCAAACTCTCAAAAAGACTTGTAGAAGCTCTTCAGCATTTTCTACATATGTGCCATGTTTCTACATGTTCTTAAACCTCCTCAAATCAGTGATTAGTTGACTATTCTTTCAGAAACATTTTTTTTTTGCTTCCTTCATCTCTTCATACGTCAGATTGCATGGGACTTCATTGTTTAGACTTCTATTGTCCTCAGTACCTTGAAATGTCACTGAAAAAGTTGCAAAGTGCTTCAAGACAGACACTGACATTAGTTTCTTAGGTGATTCTGTACTTGAACATGGCATTAAAAATACTCCACTTTTCTCTTTTTTCTTTAAAAATGAGGCCCTGAGTTGTCTCAACTCAGACTATTGTCTTACAGTTTCCACAGAGCAACAGAAAACTACCAAAGTTGCATTTGTTCTTAGAGGCTCCCAATCACTAATATACTATGTCCCATCAAACTTCTCAAGGTACAAAAAGAAAACATTCCCTCAGCTAGCCTTCCAAAATGCCAAATAATGCATGGTCTAACTTTCTCTTCCCATGGAGGAGCAAAGAGCTGTTTACTTGTTTTATTTTCTCTCTACAAAGATTTTAAACTGACATAAAAGAGAAAGGACTATGGCTAGGCTGCTCAAGCTACTTTTATTATTTCCTTCTCTGTTACTCTAAATCCATGTTTCTTTGGGCAGAACTTAGGTTTGGGTTAGCAAGGACCCTTTAGTCTCCTTCACAAAAGTTTAAATGTCAGATTCAGTTTACAGTCTTTTTTTTCCCTCTCTAGAGGGAAACCAAAAGCTGAGGGTTATCCTTGAGTCTGCCTGTGCTGGGTTTGTGGCAATGATTATTGTAAGTACTATCTTTCTGTGGACGCTGGTGTGGCCAGCTGGTTTCTGTAATTTTTTTCTGTAATTAACTATAATTTTTCTACTGTTATAAACTTTAATATAGATATCTGATATGCAGGATAACTGCTATGTGATCCCCTAAGAAGTTGCAGTTCACAGGTTGAGAACTGCTCTCTCAAACAGTATTGGGATATATATGCTAGTTTACGAACAAATACACTTCATCTTTGTTGCTTCGAGGGAAATACAGAAAAAGGAATTCTGATACAGAATTCTTAGTAAGATATTAAATATTGTTCCTAGGGATGCACTTGGCTGTATTTTGTTCCATTAAAAGCCATAACAGCATCTAATATCTCAAGACTTCAGAATGTGATCTTTTGGGGTGTATTGGGCTGACACATATATGATTAGTTGAAAGATAGTCATATAAAAATGAACAGGTTCTTAATTCACAATGTCTAGTGCCACTTTTAAAGGAATATAAGATGCAGAGACAGAGCACAGAGAATATGCTCAGGGAATGCAGAGGCAGGAACTAGAGTTAATCACTTGCATGTCATGGATTTGAGAAGATTAGTGGATGTACCAGAATCCAAGGCAGAATCTGAAATACTTTCACCCTGCCACTTTGCAGCAATGAGTATTTCTAATGGTATCATAATTTTGGTCTTATCACATGCAGTTCTGTTTAATAAAAAAACAAAAAACAATCAAGCATAATAACCAACAAAGATCTGTCATTTTAAGCTATCTCATTTAGTGAGACCTTGTTTAGAGAGGTTTCAGGAAACAGAATGGCATCACACACGAAGCAACCAAAAATAAAGACATTGGTGGTGTATGGTTAAACAGGACATGAACTATAGAAAGCTAGCTGGAAAAGTATTCACAGAGTATTTTCAAGTGAGGTGAATTTTGCACCCTTAGACAATCACGACAAACACATTACATTCTGTTTTGTGGGCTGCTGAGCACAAACCAGCTTGTTAAGTCATCAGTCACTCTCAAATGTACAGTAATGGAAGCAAAAGACAACATGTTATTTGCTCAAAAACTTCTGGCTTTCAATTGAACAATGGAAGAGTTAAATAACAGCTTATATGTTCCTGCTTTCCGCTCTGCTGCCTGATTTTTCATTCTTATGTCAATATAATAAGAGCTTCCTGGACACTATTGATGGTGGTGATGTGATTCAAGGGAAAGTGCCTAGTGATGAAACAGAAAAGAAAAAAGAAAATTAAATGTATTGGCACAAAGTAAGCCCAACGGAATTCATCCAAGTTTTTATTGAATGCAAAATCTGTATGTGAAACTCTGGTTGCATAGTGAATAACCAGTTGGGAGAAAAAAGTGAAAAATTCCCCAAACCACATGATCATAAATATGTCTATTTATTTATTTATTTATTTACAACCCTGGATTCTAAGTATCAGATATCTAAGTATGCATTTATTAACTCTTGCTTAGATCAAGTTAAATGGTTATTACTGATCAGTGAAATAACTCCTGAAAGTTTGCAACTTGTGTATGTATCATGATTGCTTATAGATCACTGCAAACAGAAATGCTTGAATGCTTACAGACATTTCCCTGCAGAAATACCCTGTCATTTTCACACTGCCTCTTTTATACTTGAGTATGGCTTTTAAAGACCTTTCTGTGTATCCATCAGTCATTTACAAGTAATAAGTTAATATTGGCTTCCCAAGTGCAATCCAATCACATAGCTTTCAGACAAATGAGAGCAGCTACGGTTAAGTGATAATATAAAATTCCAGAAATAGGTGTGATTTAAAAGTTTCTGTTTTGTTCTGTTTTGTCTTGCTAGTATTAATTCCTGGTATTTCTGGAATGCCACATTTCCCTAGTTATCTAGTCAGACATCAGGGGCAAATCAAGAAAGCAAAAAAAAAAAAACTTATGGATACATTATACTCCATATCATACAATGATATGTCTCTCCCCTTTAAAAGCCTTTTATTTTATCTGCACAGTAAAGGCTTTTTATTTATGTATGTAGTGGTAGGAACAGGGTAAAATATGTCTTTCATCTTTCTGAAAAAGAGTGCTCCTCTTATTTTTCAATTGATTGCTCTACAGTCCACTTATGACCCTCCACCTACTTTAATTCCAGTTAGTTTTTTTTTTACCACTTTATTTATAAAAAAATGGAATTGCCTCCACTTCTTCTTGCCTTTTGTCTTTTTGTGTTATTACTTTCACTACTATTTATGTATTGGACATTCAATTACATAATTATTTTCACTCTAAACCAATTTCAGGAAAAGTTGAAAGTGGACATAAGTGGTCCATTTGTTTATTCTTTGATTTTCTTACTCCTTTGTGCAAATGTTTATATTACCCTAGTTTCAGTTTTCTTGCGTTTGAAACATTTCCCTCACTTAATTAACTGTAGATGTTTTATGATACTCCCTCTCAGGTATTACTCCTCCAAGTGTTTCCTGCTTTCAACCTCTTTCTTACAAGGATATTTTCGCTGGGTAAAGGAAGAATTTGTTCCAATACCTCTGGCTACTTATGTTGTTTATAAAGAGAAATTCTTTATATACTCCTTTGAACCACTCAGTCTGCATTGGATTGCTTTGCTGTGCATGCTTTGATGATTTTATTTATGTTGTAACGGTACAAATAAGAAATGTTATCCTGACATTTTCATACAAGTAGATCACATAGTGTGAAGATATTTAATTTCTACAACTCCTGTTTTTCCCCTCTGCTCCTATTAAGCTGTGCACACTACTTCTACTAGTCTTCCTTCCATTGTCATGTTTTTGTCTTTTGTGTCACCTCTGAGCTTAATTATGGTTCCTTATAGGAATGTGAGCAAGAGAGAACTTCTCAAGTCTATATTACTTAGGACATATTTTATTTTAATTTCTGCTTTGGTTTTTGTTGGCTTCCTTGTCCTAGCATATTGTCTTAAGAACTTAAGAAAAATTAAGATGTAAATTTAAAACTCAGTTATTCAACTAGAGACCCTTACAAATAAAAGGAATCAAACAGAATATAGAATATCAGGACTCATAGATAAAGCAGAGGACATAGATATCCATGAAAAGAATATGAAAACTTTAAGAAAATGCAGGAAAGGAACACACAGGAATTTTGAGATACCATGAAAAACCAAATCATCGAATTATAGGCATCAACAAGGGAGAAAAATCCTAAGTCAATGCCAAAGATTACATCTTCAACTAGATCGTAGAAGAAAAATATCCCCAGCCAAGACAAAACACAGCCATATAGATATAAAAAAGTGTACAGAACACAAAATTGAAAGACTAGAAAAGAAAATTAACACAACATATCATAGTTAGAACACTAAGTATATGGGACAGAGAAAATATTGAAAGTAGCAAGAAAAAAATAACGCAATTCATAGATAAGCAGAAATTCATCAGAATAACAGTTGATTTCTGAATAGAAACTTTGAAAGACAGAAGACCCAGAGCAATATATTCCAAACCCTAAAGACAAGCTGGTCATTTTATAAAAATACACTCAGGTAACTATTGACCATAATTGAAGGAGAGAGGAAAAATTTCATTGCCATAAACAGCCTAAAACATTTACACCATACAAATCAAACAGAAATAAAGTATACAAAGCAGTATTTTAACTGAAGAGAAGAATGAGCATTGCAAGGAGACTGAAAGAAATATGAAATCATAATTAATAAAACACAAAGGACCACTGGGAACACAAATATCAGCAATCAATGCAATGACCGCAATATGCATACTTCAATACTAGATTTAAATATTAGTGTCCTAAATTCCCCAATTAAACTACACAAGAAACGATATCCATATCTTTTGTCTACAAGAAGCACACATTAATTTAAAAAATAGACACTGCCTTAGACTAACAGGATAGAAAACAGCATTCTATTCAACTGACACCAGGAAGCAAGCAGAGGTCACTATCATAATAGCTGATAAAATAGATTTCAGACTAAAACTATTCAGAATAGTGGCACTTTATTATGACCAAGGTAATAATTAAATAAGAAGACATTATATCCTGAATATATCTGCACCGAACTCTGGTTCATTCATTTTCATACAAAAATACTACTAGATTTGAAGACATAGATTAATATGAATTCATCATTATGGTAACTTCAATATCCTACTTTCTACAATAGACAGCTTATCTGAAATACTCCATGTGACAGATCAAAGTGACTCTATTTTGCTTAAGTCCTCCATTTCGTACTTGGGTGACCTAGTCCTGAGCTCCAGATACAGGAAAAAAAAAAACCAAAAAAAACCCAAAAAAACAAAAACGCAGAATATATGCTTAATAGAAACGTAGAATAACCAATCAGCTTGAAACAAGAAAGTACCCAAAGTACAGATGCTTTCTCAGATTTTCTAAAAGTTAGCCATTTGTAGTTTGTCAGAGGACTCAAACCAATCAGCTTAAAGGGCAATATTCCCCTACAAATATCACCCAATGAGATTCTTGCCAGGCTGAAAACTCCCTTGCTTGTTTGCTGCAATGTATAAAAATCCCTCTCTCCCTGCGCCCAGGGCCTCACATCTGAGAACCACTGGATTGGTGAAGGAGTAGACCCAAGGTCAAACTTGTAATAAAGACCCTTGTGCATTTGCACTGAAATCAGACCCATATCTATTACCTTTCACACATATACAAAATAACTCCAGCAATAGATATGACAGAGTATTAATATTTAGAATATATAAAGGATACAGAGGGTCCTAGAAATCTACAAGTAGAACAATATGATAGGCAGATTTGGGCCCAGGGGTCCTGCTCAAACTAAGGCACCAGCCAAGGACAATACAGGAGGTAAACTTTAAACCCCTTCCCACATCTAGCCAATGGTCAGAATATTCTCCACAGTTGAGTGGAGAGTGTGATATGACTTTCTCACGTACTCTGGTGCCTCACATTTGACCATGTCCCCTGGAGGGGGAGACCTGGTGGCACTCAGAGGAAGGACAGCAAGTAGCCAAGAAGAGACTTGATACCCTATGAGAATATATAGGGGGACGTAATCCCCCTCAGGAACAGTCATAGGGGAGGGGAATAATGGGAAAATGGGGGAGGGAGGAATGGGAGGATACAAGGGATGGGATAAACATTGAGATGTAACAAGAATAAATTAATAATAATAAAAAAAAGAATTCACAACTTACAAAATAAATAATACACTTAAAATGGGATTTGGACTTGAAAATGAGTTCTCAAAAAATGAAAAAATATGGCTAAGAAATATTTCAAAAAATGTTCAAAATCTCTAACACTTAGGGAACTGCATATTAAAACAGCCTTGAGATTTTGTCTTTTTGCAATCAAATTATAAAGTTAAGCATATCAAATGACAAAAATGATGTATGGGTTGTGGGGAGAATGGAACTCCCAATCACTGTGGGCGAGATTACAAACTGGTGCAGCCACTATGGAAAACAGTGTCTAGAATTCTCAAAAATCTAAAAATAAGCTTATCAGGTAACTCAGCTCCTTGGCATATTATCAAAGGACTTGACATCCCACTCCACATATACTTGCTCAGTCATTCTCATTGCTGCTTTATTAATGATAGCTAGGAAATGGAAGCAAATTAAATGGACTTGAACTGAAAAATGGAAAAAGAAAATGTGGCATTTAAAAAAAATATGGAATACTATTCAGCTGTGAGGAAAAATAAAAGCATGAACTTTGCAGGTAAATGCATGGATGTAGAAAAGATCATATGGAATGAGGCAATCCAAACTCACAAAGACAGGCATCACATGTTCTTTCCTAATGTGGGCACTTAGCACCAACTCAGCAGACGTGAGCACATAGGCTGAGGAACACAGGAAAGTAAAAAGGGACTTTTGGTGGGATAGCTGTTTGTGGCAGCAATAGTGAAGGCACAGAAGGGTGCAAGTGATCTGAACGCAGAAGAGGAAGGGTCACTAAAATGAGAGGAGAGGGAGATACAGAAGGAGGGAAATGGTTATATTAATAGTAAAGATAAGTCTGAAAGACTTATAAAGAATTACACTGGTAACTACATTCTAAAATTCTACAATAAAAATAATTTTGTATAAACATACATATAATTTAAATGAAAATTTCTTATCTAGGCTTACATTGCTCCCACCAGGAGCCAAAAACCACTTTACAAAAAAACTCCAATACCAGACGTGAGAAATACGTATTTGTCAGGGTTGCCCAAGAGACTAACAAAACATACAGGTAATTCTTGCTTTTGATTGTCTCCTAGAATTGGAGGGTAAATCACTTTTGCTGAAGACACCATGCACTTCAAAACATAGTGCAGAGGCACCTGAGATGGAACTGACTTGAATATCTCCTTTTTGAGAACAAAATTTCATGGTACCAGAAGATGCTATGCATGCTTCTAAAGGAGGAAAGCAATTAACAATCTTACTCAGCTATGACATCTATGTGCCAAGCCACACCAAAGAGTAGCATTGAATGATAACCTTAACAGCACGTTAGTAGCATGTATACATTGGTGGCAACTAAACAGATGGAGCTCTCTAATTGGACTTAAGATTTTCTTATCAAGCGGGAAATATTGTCTGATACTAGCCAGACAACTACCGAGGACTAGGCATGTCATGGATCTTGGAGGAGATGCTACAACCACAATTTTACTAGACCAGCACAATCCCTATATTTGAAGTATCTGTCTCTATACAAACAGATAAGTTTAGTCCTCACTTCTCATCAGTAGAGACCACCACAGAAAACCACAAGCAATCAATGATGAAGCAATATGAAATCTAGCACACCTAAAGAGCAATGCTTATACCTAAGGCTCAGTGAACATTGTACAAGAGGAGGCAGAAGCATTGTAAGAGTGAGAGGATCAGGGAGCTTACTGTGAGACTATGTCTCCCAATGATGTCAGAAGCTGTAGCCATAAAGTTTTGCTAATATGACTTCCAAAATATAAACTAAAAAAAAAAAAAAAAAGTACATCAGCAATAGACTTGCCCAAGTGGACAGAGGTAAACTCACAAGGCTCCAACACTGCAAAGAGAGCTACAGGATGTTAAGAAGGGTTTGGAGTGGAGAAATACAGAAGAGCACATCAATTTGTTATCTATTACCAAATGCAAAGTCCTGAAAGTATACATTTAAGTAATATCATACAGACTGACGATATTATATTTAGGAATATATAAATGTATACACACATACATATATGCATGCAACAATTTATTTAAGGACGCCATTAATTTGAAAGAGTACGAGGATGCATATATGGGAGGAAAGGGAAAGGAGAAATAATGTATATTGTAATCTCAGAAATAAAAGAAAAATAATTAAACCCTTAAACAACTGTTTCAGTGAATGCCTGCAGAGATCTATAGAGTTTGTGGTCAGTGTAGGTCCATTCCCCTTCCTACTTCTTTCTTCTAAGTGCAGCCACATGTTGTTCTGTGTGCTTAGCACCAGGTGTTCCCTCCACTGCATGATCATCCAGGCCATATCTTGGTTAGGACTTGTCTCCGGGCAAAAGCAGAGGCAAGCTCCTTTATCTGTTAGTCTATTTAAAAAGAGAGAGAGACTGAAGCTCTGATATGCCGAATTACAGAAAGTCTGAAAAAAAAATCTTAATTTTATGTATTTTACTTAGCTTAATGTTATTTATAATGAAAGTTCAAAAGTTCAGGAGTTATCCCTTTATTCTCAGAAGTAGTATTGCATTAGCTATTTATTTAAATTAAGATACATCAATCTCATTTAAAATTTCTTATAATCCTAATTTCATGTTTCTTTATGGACAATATTAATCTTTATTATAATTATTTTTTCTTTATTTCTAATTTCAAGGATTAAAATTTGTACTTAAAGGAGGTGTAACCCTACTACCCGCAGCTGTTAGGCTGCTAGTGGTCCAGATTCCTGTCTTCACTGCACTGAGAGTTCTGACGGTGTTAGTGGGAGTTTTGAGGTAAGAGTTGTTTAGATGTCACTTACTCTATCCTTATGGAGAATGTTAATCTGTTACAATATATACAACCGCAGCCATACTTCATCCAAGGCAAACTTCATTCCATGTGTACGTGTACTTCCATTCTCTGTGCCATGTGTGTGTGTGTGTGTGTGTGTGTGTGTGTGTGTGTGTGTGTGTTGAGATGGTCGAGAGAGGGAGAAAAGGACAGAGGGAGGAAGAGAGAGAGGGAAGAGTGAGAGAGTGTGTACGTGTATATGTGCATGTAGACAGACAAAGGGGCAAAATCAGTTGTCTTTTTCTGTAACTCCTACATATATTGTTAATTTTAAAAATTATATACTTTTGTTTACTTGAACGTCTATTCATAACACAGTATACGTGTGAATGTCATAGGACAATTTGCTAAATTAGTTTTCCCCTATTGCCATGTGGGTCCTGGATCTTCCCTTTCTCTCTGCTGTTTGTGGGGGTGCAATGTCTGTCACTGAACTTGGTGATCACCAAATTTGGCTTGAGCGATTGGCTAGCAAGTCTTGGGGATTTTCCTACTCGTACCTCCCTGATCTTGATTTAGAGCTTTGTGCAGCTGTGGCCCCCTCCCTCAGGTCTCTTGGTGGTGCATGGAATTGAGCCTAGATCCCCCTCCCTCAGGTCTCTTGGTGGTGCATGGAATTGAGCCTAGATCCTCCTCCCTCAGGTCTCTTGGTGGTGCATGGAATTGAGCCTAGATCCCCATACTCAGGCAGCAAGCACTTTACTAGCAGAGCACGTCCACATTTCCAACATGTTTTCTTCCTTTGTGCAATCGCTCTCATGTCTTCTTCTGAGGGGTACACATTCTGCTGGCATTAGAATGCAGAGCACTTAGGGCAAAAAAATGTGATTGGCTATTTTTCTCTTAAAATGTGAATTTGTTCCTTTGATTTCTACATAAACTTGGTTATTCTTTGTACACTCCCCTTGAAGGCTCAAATTCCCCCGACATATGTACTAAGTTTTCTAGGAATACTTTGACACCTTTGACATGCTAAGGTTAGTTATTATTCTTAACATGGGTATACACTGAGTAATTTGTACTATTTTTGCTGTCTTTATGTCCACATTTATTAGTATTTAGCAGGCTTGAAGCTAAAGTATATCTCTTTGATGTAGATATATTTGTTTTCTTAAATCTTTTGAGATCTTTTTATTTAAAACTACTTCCTTTTAATTCCATACAATGTGTATGTTGGCTTTACTTTGATGCTTTATTAATAAGTCCAGATGTATCCAATTTTGAAAGCATTCCATGAATATAAACATCTGAGTTAATATTATAGCACAATACTCCTATGAAGCATATTTTTTAAAAAAGGGAAGAGGGGCTGGAGAGATGGCTCAGTGGTTAAGAGCACTGACTGTTCTTCCAGAGGTCATGAGTTCAATCCCCAGCAACCACATGGTGGCACCCAACCATCCACAATGAGATCTGGTGCCCTCTTCTGGCCTGAAGGTGTACATAGAAGCAGAACACTGTATACATAATAAATAAATATTAAAAAAATAAAATATAAAAGAGGAAAGAATGAAGGGAGGAAAGAAGGAAAAAGAAAGGGAAATATAAACTAAACAGAGTTTACGTAGTTTTATAAGACATTGCCATGCCCAATATCTTATCTTTCCTTACTTTGTGTCAGATTGCTAGCTTAAATATCAATATAGGGGGTATATTGTGACACATACATAGCCAATGGATAACAGTCTAGACTTCAACCCCAGTCACTAAAGAAAACACTTCCCTCATTAATTAATGAGTAAATATCACTATCATGAAAATTCTGGGAAGACTCCACTACTTTCAGCTTCTTAATGTCAACTTGATTATGATTTAGTCACTTTTGTAAACATTCCCATAGGAAGCAGATAAACCATTACTCTCTAGGCATTGGAGACCTAGGGAGTTCCTCTCAATTTAAGAATAAAAGCAACCTTCACTGAACTAGCTTACCCTAGAGAGCATTAGACTGAAGAGTGAAAGGAGTTTAATTGCTTAGGAAGGTGATTAACTCTTTAAGTGACCACATGAGTCAGTAGCATATAAAGAGAATTTTACAGCCTCAGTATTTGTGTCAGTATTTCGAGCTGTTAGCAAGGGGAAGTAGAGTACTCATGCTCTCTATTTTACAAACCACCATAAAATACCCAAATCATCATTACTAGTGAAATGAGTTACCCTACTCATCCCCAGCCCATCATGAGATTTCAATTTTCATGTTGAATGTTTCAGGACTCACTGAACCTTTAGCATAGAATTCATGCCGGATGTGATAGCTTCAAATAGCATGGTAACCCAGTTTCAAGCTTACATGCTTTGCTGCCTTTGGATTTTTTTTCCAGGCATACTACTATTTCACCATCATCTTTGAGATTCCTACTTATTTTTACACATCACAAAATTGTTAACTCCAATCTATGTACATACTGAAAAATTCAAACTTAGGCAGTTAAAAAAGGTAATCATCGTTTGGAGAGTATTGGTATTAGCTCATCCTTGAAGGTGTGGTAGAATTCTGCACTAAAACCATCTGGCCCTGGGTAAAAAATAAATAAATAAATAAAAATAAAAACTAAAAAATAAAAATAAAAAAGGTAATCAATGGTAAGCTACCCTGCAAGTTTCATATTTTATTCCAAATGTATTTGTCTTTCTCTTTTTGTATATTTTTGCCTGCCTTAAGTATGAGAAAAATTGAAATCGTATTAATACTTATATAAGGTATTAATTATGTATTTATATTTATACATGCATATAAGATAATATCTAGAATGTTGCATATTCTCCAATTACACCAGCAAGTTAATTAAAGATACCTAAGGAATGTGAATTCAATCGATGGAGCTCTTGCTACTTAGTGTTTATAACCTTTCCCTGTGCTTTCCATGGTAATATATAGGGCTTTGTTACTCAGAACATCTATATATGTATACATGTAAACATGAAAATTAAAGAGTTTCAAGAGATAAACTCAGCTTTCTTGTATGTATTGCATCTTACGTTTATTGCATTGAAATGCTTGCAATCTATTTAATGGTTTAGATTATTTGTAACTACAATCATAAGGCCTTTATTATTATATAGTATTTGCCATTGTATAAGGAAAGTAGTAGATGATTCTCATCCTACATTCTGGCTTCTTTGTGATGGATGAGTGTGGAAGCAGAGCACAATCTTGACAAGTATGATCAAAGATAAGAGATTTAGTGTGCAGTGACGATTTTGAAGTCCTCTCATTGTCCAGTACAATCAGTATACCTCCCACCTTCTCAAAGGTAAGTACAACTTTGACCTAATAAATTCTTGATTAATATTACTTGTAGCCATTTAAACATTTGTCTGAGTGATATAGTTAACATTTCCCTCTTTGAAAAGATTTATTGTGTATTTTATATGTATGTATGTATACATGATTATAACCATGTATAAAATATAGACAGAGGTACCCCTGGAGTCCAGAAGAAAGTATCAAATCACCTGGATTTTTAGGTAATTATGAGCTGCACATGTGGGTACAGGAAACCAATCCTGAGTCCTCTGATAAAACAGCAAGTTGACTTAACAAGCTTGAGTTTTCGTGTCTCCAGCCTCAAATTTTCCCAAATTCCATACTATTTATATTTGTATGCTGTTTAGATTGGTGTGTGAGCCTGTATAATATGCATGGTGAATACAAATGAATTTGAGATGTGTGTGACCTTATGTGCACATGCTGAAGCCAGAGCAGAACCTTGATGTGTTTCTCCACTGCTGTCTGCCTCATTGTCTTTCCGTAGGAAGCTGATAGATCTTCTATCTCCATCCCTCCATGATGGGGATACAGGCACATGCTGCCAGGCCCAACTTTTCATCTGGGTCCGGGAACCTAAGCTCAGATCCCATTGCTTGCAGTGCTATGTCCTTAATCACTTAGATCGTTTTTATTGTATTGATTGTAGATTTGCTTTGCTCTTGTTTTTGCAAGTTCCATCTCATGTGTTGTATGTTGTTCCAAGTCATTAATGTTGATGCGTGACTCTGGTTTCACATCAATGTCAGATACATGAAAAAAGGGATCTAGTGCACATATGTGAGACGATCCTCTTCCTTTCCTCTCATGTAGGTATGTGGGATGCTTCTGAAATCTCTGCTATACTGATTAGCCAGTGTTCATCAATAACACGTTATTTGCGTCAATATCACATTCTTAATTAAAGTTATAAAAAGTTAATATCTGGTAGTACACATTGTCCAAGCCAAGTTTGCTATGCTAGCATTGTCTCTTCTGTTCTTAGGCCTCTGAATTTCACTGCAGATTTTAGAATCATCTTGGCAAGTTTTATAGAAATTATAAAAAAGTGTGTTTGCGATTCTTTGTATTCTGTTAATGAATTATTAAAATTTATTATCTTTAACACATTTAATGTGTTATCTTTAATACATTTCATTGAAAGATATGTCCATTTAGTCAGGTCTTGAAGTATTGGCCACAGCAATATTTTGTGATGAAGTTTACTTTCTCTAAATTTATCTTATTCCAAGGGAGTTAACCATATTATGACATTTCCATTATAGCAGAAATCATTTTAAGGTTTATTATTGGTTGTCTATACACGGAAACGAAGTTGTTAGTTGTGTAAAACCATTAAATTCATTAATATTTTTAAATCTAATGTCTGCTTTTATTTCTCAAATTATGTGTTTATATGTGATGTGTTTGTGTGTCTGTGTGATTGTATTAACATGTGTGTGGGTACCTTTAGATCAGAAGAGCATCACATTCCTTGGAAGTGGAGTTACAGACTCTTTTGGACTGGCTGATGTGGGTATTGAAAGCCCAGCTCTGGTCTACAGCAGGAGCACAGACACCTTTAACATCTGAGCCTAACTCTGTGACCCCATGTTTGGTAATCTTACAAAAATTAATTTGCAATTTCTCGAAGTTTCTAAAAATAAATTAATTGCTATTTATTTCTGTGTGGACATTGCTGTCATCTTTGACTGCTGGAAATTTCATTTTTTCTATCTAATCATTAGGTCTTTTACTGTTTTCCTTTTGATTTTGTTATATAACTGCGGGAGCTAAAATTAATGTTCCAGGGTTCTTAGCAAACATCCTGCCTCTGAGGAAAGCATTTTTTCTAGTAAATGTGACATCTGCTAAGATTGTTTGTAGATATAATTATCAAGGTCATATTTGAGAAATTTATGCATATTCTTAGATGTAACTCTGATGGAAAATAAATTACTTATTTAAAAAATCTAGTCTTGCAAAATTTATAATTCAGTTACAATATTAACTCAATTTTCCTTTATATGCTTATATCAGCTTATATTTGTATGTGTCATATCTTATAACTCACTTGATAATTTTTTCTTATTTTCTCCATCTCCTTCATATCTACATTTCTAATCATTCTATTTTCCTATGTTTATTTTTCCTATATATAAGAAATCCAAGCACCAAATACTAGGCCTTCTGTAGCACTAAGTGGTGACATCATTGCCTTCTCTGGCTGTACATTCACAATAGTAGGAGTCCTGCTCTCTCCTGTAACTCCAGACACCCAGTCGTCCTCAGGATCACTCAGAAGGAATACCCTATCTCTATAGCCTCCTAAACCTGAGCTCCAGGGGCCTAAGGCTGATTTTAAATGCAGGAAACATTATGTACGTGGCTTAATCTTTGCACGTATACTATATTGCCTATGCCTGTTTATCCTGTAAATGTTTAAAATGTTTTATTTTGTTTTTGTATTTTGGTATCCATATATTATTTTCCTATCCCATTTTCATCTCTGCTTGGAAAATATGGGTATCTTATAAGTTATGATTT